>NC_059398.1:10623209-12014459 GCF_905220565.1 Melitaea cinxia | reverse complement strand
ACGGCTGTAAGCTACTTGCCAGCGTAGTTGCGGCATGTCATTATACTGTAATGACACAGAATGTATCTATGTGTGTATTAAAAATGTAAGTGTTTTTTTAATTTAGTATGTATTGAGTTTCGTAGTGACAGACGATTATTTTTGTGTGGGAATTAAATAAAGTGTGCGTGTGTGTGTGATTTCCCCCAGCGATAACTGACAGACAGTTTTGTATCGGTAAAAAACCCTATGGCTACTCTCCCGTTGTCGTTGTCGTGTTGCTCTTTGAGTAATAATATTCAACACTAGTATTGTGATTTGTAGGAAAATATAAAATAGAAACAAAATACCTAATTTTATGTTTCTAATTATGTCAAAAAATAAAATGCCCATGTACTTTTATTACAAACTATCGTTAAATAAAATAACTATTAAATCAAAATGTTATTGATGTGAGTGCAACATTCTTAATAATAATAATAATAATAATAATAAGCCTTTATTTACTGAAGGATAATATAAGCACCCGTCGTCGGTAGCCGTTCTCAATCCCCAGTGTGTCTCCTGACATAGGCCTCCTCCATTCCCTTCCATATTTTTCTGTCTATGACCTTTCGCTGCCATGTAGTTCCTGCCAAGGATTCGATGTCATCTACCCATCTGAGATGTTGCCGTCCTCTTTTCCGTTTTCCATCCCTTGGGTACCAATCCGTGATATCATTGGTCCATTTCCGAAACTTGTTTCTTGCCATGTGGCCGCACCATCGCCATTTCTGTTCTCTAATTTTCATTTTAACATCATATATTTTTGTTTTGGCTCTAATTGTGACTAATCGCTGTCTGTCTTTCCTCTTTATATGCAATATACTTCTTTCTATACCGTGTTGGCATGTTTCTAGTTTTTCCATATTCCTTTTAGTCAGAGCCCACGTTTGGCATCCATATATCATACATGGCAAGATACATGTATCGTGTAATTTAGTCTTGGCAGTCATTGGAATGTCCCTATTTTTCATTATATCCTTAAGAGCCCAAAACTTTTTCCACGTGTTGCAGACTCGTCGATCCACTTCTTTGTTGGTTTGATCATTTGGTGATATGATTTGGCCTAGATAGACATATTCGTTAATATATTCTATTTCTAACTGGTTTACATAGATTTTTTCTCTATTTCTGTTACTCATAATTTTTGTTTTAGTTGTATTCATGGTAAGACCAACTTTCCCACTTTCAATTGCTAATTGCTGTAACATCAGTTCTAAGGTCTGAGCATCCTCTGCAAAAATGACTAGGTCGTCGGCAAATCTTAAATTGTTGAGTTTCACGCCATTTATGTTGATGCCAAAGGATTCCCAGTGTAAATTTTTGAAGACACTCTCTAGTGTGGCTGCAAATAATTTTGGAGAAAGTGGGTCACCCTGTCTTACACCTTTGTTTATTTTAAACCATTCTCCTGTACTCTCTAGGCGTATTCTCGAGGTACTGTTTTTGTAAATGTTTTTAATTAAGTTGATGTACTTGCAGTGAACACCTTGACTTTTTAGTGTCTCCCAGATCGCTTTATGTTTTAAGGAATCAAATGCTTTGTTGTAGTCAACAAAACTTATGTAATAGCTTTTATTATATTCTTTGCATTTCTCTAAAAGTTGCTTGACAACGTGTATGTGGTCTACAGTTGAGAAGTTGCTGCGAAAACCTGCCTGTTCTCGCGGTTGGTTTTCTTCCAAGACTAATGAAATTCTGTTAAGGATAACTTTGGCAAATATCTTATAGAGGTTGGACAATAGACTTATTGGTCTGTAATTTTCGATGTTTGATTTGTCTCCTTTTTTGTGCAAAAGTATGATGGTCGATTGGGTCCATTGTACAGGTATTGTTTCCCTGATTAGTATCAGGTTGAAAAGGTGTACTAGTATTTCTGTGATAGCTTCCAAAGTACCCTTTAATAACTCATTTCTAATTCCATCTTCACCTGGAGCTTTGTCATTTCTTTGGGTTTTAATAGCGTATCTTATTTCACTTTCCAATATTTCCGGTACCATTTCTTCTTCGCATGTATATTGTTGCAGTTCATTATCAGATTGAGATTGAGGGGCATTATCTTCTTCTGAATATAGGTGACGATAAAACTCAGTAGCGACTTTCATTATTTTCGGTCTTTCTGCTGTTATTTTAAGATTCTTAACTGAAATGTTTGGTATCCAATTAGTTTTTTCTCTCAGTTCTCTTAGGCCTTTTTTAATACCACCCGTTCTTTGTATATGATACATGAAAGTTCTCGTCAAGTTTTTGTTTTTGTGTTCTCTAATTGCATGTCTTATCTTTTTGCTTATTTCTACTATTTCTTTTTCTTTATTTTTCCTATCAAGTAACATGTTTCTACGTTCTTTTATCAGAGTGACGGCTCTCGTACCTAATTTATCTTTTACTTTACTGGAGGTCGATAATTCACTGATAATATGTTGTAATTCATACACGAGCTTATCGTATTTATCTTGCACAGACTTTTGTTCGTGAACACCAGCCAAGGCAGTTTTTAGCTTCTCTAGTATCCTATCCGGTATTGGTAAGTTTATAACCTGCATGGGTGGCTTTATATGTTTTCGTCCTTGCTTTGGTGTCTTGCCATATAGGGTTGCTCTTACCATTCGGTGGTTGGTATTAAAGTTGACGCTAAGTATTTCTGTATTTATAAAATATTTTGGTTTGTTTGTCAATATATAATCTATTTCGTTTCGGTATTTCCCACATGGTGAGATCCAGGTCCACCTGTTTTTTAACTTTTTCTTGAATAAAGTATTTAATATGGTGAGATTATTTTCTAAAGAGAAATTAACCAGACGATGTCCATTTTTATTCCTCTTCCCAGTGCTATAGTTACCTATGATATTTTCTTCACCTTGTCTTCGTTTTCCTATTTGGCTGTTGAAATCACCCATGACAATTATATTCTTGTGTGTTTGTTGTAGTGCAGAGTTAAGATCTTCATAGAACTGATCTTTTAAACTCTCATCCGATGTTTCTGTAGGGCCATAAACCTGTATTATAGACCAGGGCTTGTCATATCCTGCTAGTTTTATATTTAATATCGCAACCCGATCTGATATGCCATGGAAACTTTCTATTTTGTTTTTGAGTTGTTTTCTAACTATGAACCCTACGCCATACAATCCTTGTTTCACACCTTTGTAATAGAGAATATAGTTATCGTACTCTTCTATTTCGTCTCCTAATCGTCTTCAACAACAACAACAACAACATTCTTATTAATTTGTCAATGTCAAAAGTAAAAAAAAATTGCTTTAATTGTTTACGATATAGGTACACGAAAGTGTTTTATTAAGTTAATTTGTTTATTAACTAGTTACGTGTTTGTAAACTCAACATTTAAATATTTGCCATTATCTCGTTTAATGAAATTTTAGAAATAAATGTACCATACAAGAATTTATTTTTTATTTCAGTTCACAACGATGTGTTGTTTATCTTATAAGTGTTACACAAATTAATTATAAACGATGAAGTCCTTTAAATTAATCGTTCATCAATCTAGTTTTAGTAGTAAGTATTATTAATTTAATTATAACGTTAATGTGTTTATGTAGGTATTATTTGTTATTATATGTATGATTTTTTTTTTGTAAATATCTTAAACTAATGTTTAAATACTGTTTAGCGGAAGACCTTATAATCAATCTTAAGGATTATCCTGGATTGAAAGAAAAGGATATTATAGAAATTTATCACCCCGAAAATGATTACCCACGACTTCTATTACAAGTTACTAAAGTGGATGCTCCAGGTCGAGGAAGAGGTAAGATAATGTAATATACAAAGATATATATAGTTAATAAGTAAAAACTCATCTTCTAAGAATAGGATCTTGTTTTTTTAATAAATATTTTTGACTGTGTTATATGTTACAAATTGTAAATATTATTTAATTTGATTATAAAAAATTTTTCATTGTTCATATTTAGAAAATAATTGTGAAACACATTTTTTATAATTTTTTATACAATTGTCCCATTTTGTGGCATGAAGTAAAATAAATTTGCAAGCTTATATATTAATATAATAATTTAAATACATTATTTTATTTGCAAATAAATTTTTGCTACATAATATTTTTATTTATAAAAAAATTACAGATACAATTAGTGTGGAACAAAGCATCGCAACAACATTTCAGTTAAGAACCTTTGCCGATGTTTATGTAAATATTGTAAATGTGGCAGACGTGGCTTTGGATTCAGTAGAATTAACATTCAAAGATCAGTACTTGGGAAGGTCTGAAATGTGGAGAATAAAAAACCACTTAGTAAGATTTTGTTACTTACTTATACTATGAAATTATTGAAACTATTTAAAAATTTGCTCTTATTTATTTAAGCTCTATTTATTAATTACAAAAATAAAGCTACAGTTCTAGTGTATTTAAACTTTTACTTATATGGGACTTAGCACACTTTTCATAATGAAACTCCTGTTATATAGTCACTAATGACTGATTTCATATAAGTAAAAGTGTTGATAGTGACAGAAAAGCTTAAAAATGGTATTACTAGGATAAAAATTACTGCCTCTAGGTGAGCTCTTGTGTCTATCTCAATAAAAAGATTGAGTATTGTGGTGGAGCCGTAAGATGTCAAGTGTATGAAATGTGGTCTCAAGGAGACAGGGTTGCCTGTGGTGTTATAACAGAAGATACGAAAATTGTATTTAGATCGTCCACATCAATGGTCTATCTGTTCATACAAATGTCATCCGAAATGTGGGATTTTGATATTCATGGAGATCTATACTTTGAAAAGGCTGTAAATGGATTCCTTGCAGATCTTTTTGCTAAATGGAAGGTATAGCAAACAATCATTAGTTTAGATTAATATTACCAACATCTGACTACATAGTGATGCACTCATTTTTTGTTCTATTTTCAGAAAAATGGTAGTAATCACGAAGTAACCATTGTGTTATTTTCTAGAACATTTTACAAAGCTAAAACTTTGGAAGAATTTCCACAACACATGAAAGAATGTTTGCAAAAAGATTACAGGGGCAGGTTTTATGAAGATTTTTATAGGTAACTAGGTTCTTACTTCCAACTTAGCCACGTTGACTATTTTGACTGTTTCAATTTCTCCCCATAAAATATAGCTATTGTCACTTAATGATAACGTAACATTCTCCTGGTAACAGAATTTTAAAATTTCTAGTAGTGTTTACTTTATCTATTACAAGTAAACAGAAATTCAAATCTTCCTCTTTGTAATATTATATTAGTGTCTTTTTTATTTGATTTTTTCTTTGTTTATACTTAATTGTACATACATTGTTAATTACTTAAAGATAAGAGATTGTGTAGTACAATGGACAGACTTAATAGTGCACACACATACACGCATACGTACACAAATAAACCCATATACTCAAATGCATATACAGTACCTCATATGCTTGATTTTTTTTTAATGATTGATTTTGTTGTTAAGATGTCTATCTCTCCATATAAGAACTTGTCCCAAAATATATATTGTATCATGGAGAAAGTTGGGTGATCATCTTTAACAGAGATTATACTAATAATCCATTTAAGATATTCATTCCGAACTCAATTTTTTTTTTTTTGTAATTCAACCATTTGCATAAGTAAAATTTGTAATAACTACTTGTTAAAAATGTTTATTGAAATAAAACTTTATTATGATATGTTATTGCTAATTAAACATTTCTTCCAGTCAACTCAATACCATATACCATGACCCACAAAAGTAAAAACTACATTAATTCTAATTTTTAAGGGTTGCAGTACAAAACGAGAGATATGAGGACTGGTCTAACGTACTACTCCAACTGAGACGGCTCTTCACTGATTACCAAAAGATTGTATTGCAGTATCATGAGAGGCCTAACATAGAAATACCAACAGCTATAAATTCAACCGCAGCTCAAGGAAACTTCCTAGAAGTTCTTAATATGAGTTTAAATGGTACGTAATTTTACTATTTTTCTGACTTAATTGAATGAATAAAATTCACAATACTCGACCATTAACTCGACCTCATTTGATACTTCATTACCGTTGCTTTAAAAAAAAAACAGCTAAAGACATTGATTTATATCTTGTAATTATTCTGTTATGTCTTAATGTTCGCCAAGAATAAGAGAGACAGAGTGAATTTTCACACTTTACTTTTGTACACATTTCTAAACCGTCTGTTATGAATGTGTATTATGGTAAAGTTTATTACCTATAGTACATAAGTAATTTATCTATAGTATAATATTATTTTAACCATGTGGGCTTTCAGTGTTTGAAAAACATTACTTGGACAGATGTTTTGATCGTACTGGTCAATTGAGTGTAGTGATAACACCAGGGGTAGGTGTATTTGAAGTAGACAGAGAACTGACAAATGTAACAAAACAAAGAATCATAGACAATGGAGTTGGAAGCGACCTTGTCTGTGTAGGAGAACAACCCTTGCATGCAGTACCTTTACTAAAATTCCACAATAAAGATAATAATATGAACTCAATAGATGATTATTCCATGCCACATTGGATAAATTTATCTTTCTATTCGACAAATAAAAAGGTAGCATATTCGAACTTTATTCCAAGGATTAAACTACCACCACGGAAAAGTCAAGAGCCTTTGAAGAAAATGTATGAGGATGAATATAAAGGGAGGAAATTGGTAAAGGAAGATGACTATAATATGCACAATTCAATGTTTGATTATGATGCATATGATGCGGAAATTTTCCAATTACCCCCAGCACATAGTACTTGGTTCGTATTTTAATTATTATTTGGGTTTTTTTTTTTTGTCTGTAGTATTATTTTATTAGAAATAAGGAAACAATTAGAATTTAAGTAAAGTTGTATTCTCTAATATTTTATTAAAGTAATAAGCATTTTTAAGATCTGTATGTTCTCTATTTAGTGTAGAGAAAGTGACTCGTACTAAAAAGACATCAGAAGCAGGCTTAGAAGGTATACGAAGTCCCTCTACCATCCATCATAGAAAGATGTCCGATCCTGATATACACCACAGTCTTGGGTCAGACATTCTATCAAGTAGTAAGTGTATTTAATCATGTACAGTTTCTCTTATCTCCGATAGGCTGGATAAAATCGTAAGGAGTACAACATGTATAGTTTAACATACGTTGACAGTTTTTACTCTGTAAGACAGTAAATTTAATTTTTTTTAATATATTAGTTTTGAAACAGTAAGTATAACTTCTAAAGTAGTACTATTGATGTACGGACGTTTGCTATGCAAAAGTATTTGTATTATGTCTTGTTATATCTGAGAAATAATTATCCTTCTCTTGTTTTGTAGACTCGATGATAACTATATCAATATATATTTTTTTTATATTTACCTCTATACCAGTAATAAAAAAATATAAATAGAAAAACCTAAAAAATAAAAGACTATGTGGGACAAAGATGAACGAGGTATAGATTATCATATTTTAAATATAATTTTACGTTCCAGGCAAGCCTTATTTCAACGAAGCGGGTAGTGACGTCACCGACTCTCCAGTATCATTAAACCGTCTCTCACCTCGTAGTTCCGTATCAAACAAACCTGTGAAAAGAACTGGAAGGGCGCTTATAAATCCCTTCGACCCTTCACATGTTACCGTCAAACTGACTAGCAATCGACGACGTTGGACTCATATATTTCCTAAAGGTCAATCAAAATTCTTAATTTAATCGTTTTAAATATTTTTATTTCATGGATGTTATGAATGTTTTAATATCATGTAATATAACTGTTACATAACATGTTAATAAAACATACAAATAACATAAGTATTTAATGAAGCTGGTATATTTACTATACTGCTCAGTATGTCGAGCAATGGGATGTTACTCGTCTTGGTGGCTTCTGTCTCCACGTAGGAGAAGGGTCAGGACTTAACCTGACACGCTGTTCTACTGCGGGTTAGCGGATATATTCCCTATTAGTACTATGAATAACGATCGCTATGAGGTGTATATGATAACAATCGGGACCGACAGCTTACCGTGCTCTCTGAGGCACGGCGGGGGGATCCACAAGGCCTTCTGCCGGAAATAAATATATTAATAAATAAAGATATTTTTAATATTTGAACTAATACAAATGTCCATTCCGAGAAGTAATTGAACCCGCAACCGCCGTTGTGCCGCCTACATACCGCCGGCATACGCACCAGAGCGGTCGTTATGTTATATAAAATGAATTCGGCAATAATATATTTTTAAATTACGTTTAAGGTCCAACTGGAGTGCTAATACAACAACATCACTATCAAGCGAGGCCGGCGGGTGAACCGACTTCAAAGACGGACGTAAATCGTGAAAACATTATGAGCAAGGAAAATGGTTCTATTAGTAATAACCACCCTGTTTATCAAGTTGATGGTAAGTAACCATATTTGTTTTTCTAAATAATAGTTGTTTCAACACTGTTTATATAAATTGACGTGATCTATAGAAATTGTTATCTTTATATGATTAAATATCAGAAAATATGAGCTTAAAACAATAAGTAGGTATGTAACACTGAGGAGATTCTTTCCAATTCTTCTCTTTCTTGGTGGTAGCTTCACGTTAACTGTAATAATTAATTTATTAAAGACTAATATAATTTTAATTTACAAAATGATGATTCAGTTGTACTTTTGAAGCCTACTTGAGTTAAGTAATTATTGTCAAATTGTGTTAATAAGACAAAAAAACATAAGACAAAAATAACAATACATTTTTTTATATCATATCAAAAATCTACCGTCGCTTAGACCGAATATAAAAATGATCATATCAAAAATTTCGATCTAGCGGATACATCGTTCCATAGCTTAATTGGCTAGAGCACCGACACGGTCAGTCGGAGATGCAGGTTCGATCCCCGCTGGAACGGTCGATTTTTGATATGATGTTAAAAAAAATGTTTAGGATTTCCTAATGTGTGGTAACACAAAAATATAAATGTAGTTAAATATGAATTCTTGAAAGTTGTAACTGCGTGTCCAAAATATTGTATAAAGTTTTTTTATCTTAATTTTTTTTTCATATATCATAATTAATTATTTTCAGGCAATATTATAGGTCGCAAACGTATGATAAGTACTTCTGGAGCATTAAGTATTCTAGGAGCTGCGTTAAGTACGCCATCCACAACGAACAACGCATCGCTCGCGTTACTATGGGGAGCTACAGGAGAACAGGAGTGGACGCCGGCTTTAACTACCGGTATTTATTGTTATACTAGTTCTAGTTTTCAGTTTTACTTACATTCCCAATTATGTGAGCATTTTTATATAAAAAGTAGCAGCAGTGTTATTTGTGAATGTCCTGTTATCTTTATATCAAATCGTATCAAAATGGTTTAGTACGTATATCAATTTATAATATGAATTGTTTTGATTGACAACTTAATATAATATGTGGAATAGATATTTTTTTTTTATTCTGATAAGGTCAACTTCAATTCTGGAGTAAGGCTCTCTTTCTAAAGGCTATATATGTAGATAGTTTTCTTTTTTTTAAATAATTGTGAACAGAATTTTATATGAGGATATATGACATAAATTTTTGAGGGAAAGGATAAGGGATTGTTAAAGGTCTGTTTTTACGAAAGAAATAGTTTGTCACTGAAAACCCGAATAGTGCTACAATGTATCATAATGTGCTCTATTAACGTAGGATGTTACGCCTCATTTATAACCATTACTAAATCTTCATGTCATTTTTAATTTTTCATGATATCGTCGAATTGAAATCTTCAAATTCGGATCGAATGCGGCCCAAAGCGAACCGAGCCATAGGTTTGATATTTATTGGATTTGCATCAAGTAGTTGCCGCAAACCCTTTTATATGAATTAAAACATAATTTATTTACGTTTTGGGGATATTTTTCCACTACATGTAATATGCTTTTTAGTATTTCAGTAGCAAATCCATACGCTATTCGTATGGAACGAACTAGCCTGGGTATATTAAAAGTTGAGCTGGTTTGTTCGTTGGCAATAGGTCACAAGTTTTATCATACTATTATTTTAATCATATTAATCTCCGATCCGAGATCTAACAAATTAATTGTACGTATCTTTTCTACTAAGTCTCCCATTTAATTTTGCTATTTAATTTGTCAATCGTATATGCTACTTGGTACTAAAATAAACTTGTGATCAATCGCAAATATGATTAAAATGTGCTTAAAACCACGTCAGTAGTGAGTTGACATAAATTGTGATAATAATTTATTATGTTAAATTAATTCAATAAATGCATGTCACATCTTTTAAAATTAATATTACTGACACCACACTCACAATTTAGTTTAATGTTGCAAATTCTTTTTTTCGTGTTTAATAAATTCTTACAATAAACGGAATAGAATAAATAAATTGGTTTAATTAATTTTATGAATGGCTGTAGCACTATATGATAAATTATTACAAACGCTTCGGGTCTTTTTTCGGCAGCATTCGAATATATTTAATAATTTTGTTACACCAATATTTCATTTCTAAAATACCAGATAATTAGAACTGTTACTGAGCTATTATCCATTTTCTCATTAAATTTTCCGTTCGATGCTTAGCTTATTAATAATAAATTATTAATTTTTGGTTATCGCTTTTCCTAACTGTCGCTTTAATGTCGAGCTACTTCCTTATCAGTATAATTTAATTCACAAAAATGCAAATATGAATTACAAAATAAGTAATAATACGTGGAAATAATTTTATTAAAATCCAATTCATAAAATTTTATTTTTGTGTTTTTACGTTATGGGTTAGCCTAATCAAGTCTATCAGACCTTGTAACTCTACGCTCAGAAGACAGAAAAACTGTATCGTTGAATAAAAGCTAAATCATTGTTCGTATATATTGAAATAAGAATAAAGATATATAATTAGCTGACCTACGTTACCAAAGTATGAAAAAAAGCGTGATTTTGTTATTTTGCAATAGAAATTTCCATTTTTGTGAATTTTACCACTTTCATTAAGCGCCTTAATATATATATAAAAAAAAAAAAAAAAAAATACCAATACACAATTAAAAAAATATTTTTTCTCTCCAGGCGTGGATTGGAAGTCACTAACTATCCCGGCGTGTCTACCAATAACAACTGATTATTTTCCGGATAAAAGGTCACTCCAAAATGATTATCTAGTATCGGACTACAATCTCTTGCCCGACGATGTGAATGCGGATTTCGCTAAGAACAGAGCTATTTATAAAGAACCACTTACCACGATGGAGGTTTTTAAAGAGTTGGTGTCGCAACGATTGGCGCAGGTAATTTTTTGTATTTGTAGTTAGTATAATTAGGATGATAGAGTTCTAAAATTGTAGCCTGTGCAATTTTAGATTTTTTCATAAAACTAAAATTTGAACTAAAACTAAATAAGATACGACCTGATAACAAAAGAAATACTACAACAACTACCAAAAAAGGTAGTGGTATACTTGACCACCTATATAACAGAATTTCGAGAGTACAATACTTCCCTTCTATGTTTGATCAGTCCTATAGTTCGGTCTTCGAAAAAATGGACTTGCAAAGACTACTGCCTGTTCTGACTGAAGACAAAATACTGCCTGACCATCAATTTGGGTTTCGACAATCCCACTCACCAGTCGAACAAGTCCATAGAGTAACCTATACAATAAGAGAATCCCTAGAAAATAAAGAGTATTGTTCTTCGGCATTTCTTGATATACAGCAGGCATTCGACAAAGTGTGGCATGAAGGACTTCTTTATAAGATCAAGAAATATCTTCCACATTCCACAGCTACTGCATGTTGATGCAATCATATCTATCGGACAGTATTTTCCAAGTTCAGGAATCAGGAGAAACGTCAAACTTCCGTGATATCAAAGTGGGTGTTCCACAGGGATCAGTGTTGGACCCAGTGTTGTACACAATCTTCACGACAGATCTCCCAGTAGTGACGGGAGTCACCACAGCTACTTTCGCTAATGATACTGCACTATTAGTTAGCAGCAAAAATCCGGCTATTGCATCTCACCCGTTTCAAGAGGGGCTAAACAAAATAAATAAGTGGTTGAATAAATGGAAAATTAAAGCAAGTGCATCCAAATGGACTCACATAACATTCATTCTGAAAAAAGAAGATTGCCCTTCAGTACACCGCAGACTAACTTGGAAAAATAATATTAAATTCAAAAGATCTCTTTCGAGTTGAACATACAATATAAAACCATACTCTGGCTGCTAAGACGAAACAGCAAATTGTCAACGGACATAAACTCCTAATCTACAATATGCTCCTGAAACCAGTGTGGACGTGTGGGATACAGCTCTGGGGAAGTGCCAGTAACTCAAATATTGCTATGATACAAAGATCACAAAATATCATATTGCCCAGCATTTCCAATGTTACTTGGTTCTTCACAAACGGTGAAATCCATGCCACCTTGCAAATGACCACAATGAAGGAGGAAATTAGACCTGCTTCAAAAATATACCAAAAACGGCTTGCCCTACACCCTAATCAATTGGCAACCCAGCTGAAAAGCGAAAAACATCTTAGGCGCCTAAAGAGGCATGTACTACAGCTGCACGAGAGGGTGTAGCACCCTTATAACCCGAGAAGTGCTCTCGATAGAGGGCTCACTCATCACACCAACTATCGCACTATCCGCTTATAGTCCAAGGACTGATTTCAGATTAAAAACATAAAAAAAAATAAGTTGATTTTGACACATCGCCCAAAAGCGAAACTAATAAGTCTGGATATTAATAAATAAGAAAATATATCAATAATTAGTTTTTTTACTAGTTCGTCGGTGTCGGTTCGATTCCCGCCCAAGTCTGTAATATTTGTATTTATATAATATTTATTATTTCTATGTATATTAATCAAAAAAAAAAAATAGCTAGTCTACTGGTACCCATAACACAAGCATTAAGTGGCTTACCTTATGAACCGACCGTTTATGAATCTTATAGGATACTAGCTGACCTCACAAACGTTTCTTTGCCATATATGTTATTAACCCGCTTAATCCCCCCCCCACCCCCTTATAACTTAGGGGTATGAAAAATAGATGTTTGCCGATTCTCAGACCTACCCGATATGCCCACAAAATTTTATTAAAATCGGTCGAGCCGAGAATTTTATATATTTTATTTTATTTTTTATTATTTTATTTTATTTTTTATTTATTTATTTTATTTTTTATTTATTTATTTTATTTTTTATTTATTTATTTTCAGTGGAAACAAACAGTATACAATATTTTTTACAAATTAGCACATATTTTCAAAATCATCACCAGAACAGTTTCCAACGACTAATAACACATAACAAGTACGTTGCGTAGATGCGCCACAAAACAAAGCAAACTTACATGAGTCAATGAGATTAAAGAGAGTGTGAAACTATCCAATTTACAGATTACATCAAAAATACCATAAATAAAACAATTGTGTCGATCAATAAGAATGTCAACTAAAATTTAAAATCTAAATTAAAAATGATAAAAAATGATAGTAATAATTATAATTATAATTTTAAATCATTTTAAATACGATTACCTTTAGACAAAATATCTCTAATATGAGAATTAAATATGGTCAATGAAAGATTAAATATATCACAGTCCAGAAACAACTTTTTGTACCTATTACAACTTCTATTGATAAATAAATTTCGTGCAAAATTAGTTCTGGTCGCAGGAGCCATTAGAAAATTATAAAGGAAAGGAAATATTAGAGATTTATATTTGTTATCTGTTATCCAGGGATTCCAGTTGATAGTGGGCGTGAACGAGAGCGAGGTGACGGAGGCGCACTTCCCGCCGCCGCGCTGCCCGCCCGCCGCCGCGGCGCGCCGCCACCTGCTGTCCATCGGCCGCGTCTTCCACAAGCTGTCGCTCGTGGGCTCCACCATCACCGTCACGCGCTACCGCCCGAGGTCACTGCCGCGTCGCCGATAACTTCTTGTGGGGGGGTCAACCGCTTCGTCATGTTTTTTTTTTTTTTTTATGTCACTAGGTCGGCAAACAAGCGTACGGCTCACCTGATGGTAAGCGATTACCGTAGCTTATAGACACCTGCAACACCAGAAGCATCACAAGCGCGTTGCCGACCCAATCCCCCCAGGAGCTCTGGTCACCTTACTCACCGACAGGAACACAATACTGCTTGAAAACAGTATTATTTTGCTGTGATCTTCTGTAAGGTCGAGGTACTACCCCAGTCGGGCTGCTCCATATTTTGAGCAGGAAATTCCTGCTGTGCCCTACCTCAGTTAAAAGGGTACCGCGTTACGGGTTACCAGCCAGCCTGACTGGCTTCCCTTTCTTTCACGCATACGGCAGCGGTAGGCGGGCTCCTCCCCTCTCACTCTAACCGTAGCCGTATTTCGGACAGACGCTTGTTTCTTAGATTAGTATAAGCTTTTGTCGAGCGTCCCGAGACGAACGTTTTTTTTTTTTCCTATTCAATATTTTTTTGCTGTATGGTTACGGCATTAAAGAATATAGCCACCAGTTCCACTACCTTGGAACTTAAAAAGCCGACCGATGGCGGGATAACCATCCAACTGCTGGCTTTGAAATACACAGGCCGAAGAGGGGCAGCAGCGTCTTCGGTGCGACAAAGCCAGCCCTGCGGTCACCAACCCGCCTGCTCAGCGTGGTGACAAACAGGGCTGGCTTTGCCGCACCGAAGACGGTTATCCCTTCATCGGTGCGTTCCAAGGTGGTAGTGGAAATGTGTTATCCCTTAGTCGCGTCTTACGACACCCACGGGAAGAGAGGGGGTGGCTATATTCTTTACTGCCTTAACCACACAGCAGAAATAAATTGGTTTAATGAATTTTATGAATGGCTGTAGCACCATATGATAAACTATTACAAACGTTTCGGGTATTTTTTCGGCAGCATCCGAAATTATTTAATATATTTTACACCAATATTTTATCTCTAAAATAACAGATAATACAGTTCTACTGTTACTGAGCTGTTATCCATTTTCTTGTTAAATTTTCCATTCGATGCTTATGTTATTAATAATAATTTTTGAGTTTGAGTCACGAGAAGAGAAAGAAAGCCAATCCTTAAATTTTTACACGTTCAACAAACGCAATCTTCCGTAAAAAATCTTGAACTATATGTAACTGAACTTGAGGGTTTTTTTGCAGTGTATCAATAATCAGTGCCTCGAACGTCGTTCAAAATTATCAATACTTTGATTTCAATTTTTTCTGATGTCTTGCAATTTTTTAAGAATTTAAGTATTACAATTATTATTATTATTATTCTTTTGTATATTTTCAGACATCCCTATCCGCCTTTCAATATCCACTACAGATATCGTTTCCACGCACCCAACCATGACACCTACGAAGTGTCGTGGGTTTCCTTCTCTACTGAGAAGCTTGAAAATTACAACTGGAACTACATGGACCACTACATATGTACACGAGGCGATACTGACTTTGCTCTCGTCGAGGTACGTTTGCAACACTTATATTATAACGTAACTCATGGTCTAACTTCACTCGAAGTTAATAATCTAGGAAATAGTCTAATGTATCTGTAGAAGAGAAGATTGTCAAAAATAAACATAATAACTTTATACTAATGGATATTAGAGTGAAATTTCAGATTTAATACAAAAAAATATTTGGACACAGAAGATTTATACTTCTACTGGTATTATAACCACGTAACAATGGCTTTGAATACTTTATAATTTTAAGTTAAATTAACGTTAGTTAGCCATGTAAGTTATGGTCTGCGACCACGGCACTGTATTGATGTTCAATATACTTGAAAATTTAGAATACAATAGGCTTAAGCAACAAAACAAAACTGTGTAAAATTTTAGCCTCTTAAATATTGGCGGTTCCGTACACTCCTCTTACCGCTGATCAACCCGGCCACTAAAACTATTCTGGAGGACGAATCGACCCACTGTGACATTTATCCGACGCCAACAAGACAGGACTTGGATCAACTCACTGAAGGATTCCTAAAAATGACGGAATCTTATTTTAATAAAGTCAAAAGACCGAACAAGCAGAGGGTAAGAAAATTGCATCGTTCTAATTAAGACATTACAAATCAAAAAATATAGAAATGAATTATTATACAAAAAAGTCGTTAAATATTGAACTGTTCTTGATCTTCTCCTATATGGAGGGAATGCTCTACATAGAGGAGAGAGCCTTGTAAATATTTCATTTAAATTCCTATCGTAGTTTACAATCTAACGGTGCTTTGGGCATGAATATTAAATGCACCTGAATGCATATGTAAAAGAATATAGCACTGCATGCGATTTTAGTAAATAAAAGCACTTTTGCTGAATTAATTTATTACACATTCATAATATAATCGATATTTTTTTTCTATAATTTTACATAAAACGCTCATGACTATTAAAAACGTCGGATGTGAAAAACAGCAACTTTACAGGAGAGCGATTCAAAGTGTAAATTGCGTGTATCTTTTTACTTATTTTAAGCAGGATCATGAAATTTGAAAGTAATGCTGTACAGGCTATCTATGTTTAATATTATTACTAGCCGGTATTTAATTTGTAAATATGAGACAAGTCACTTGTTACATTTTTAACAGGTAAAGACTAATAGATACTGATTTGTCAGAAGTTTGGCGATGCGTGTGAAACGTAGTGTGAAGAATCGCGTCCGCCATCGAAAAGGGAGGATCCTCCACCAGACGGGTGTTGTGTCTGGCGGGCTACTGGCCCCCACGGTTGTTGTCGGGATCTTGTATATATACTTAATCACTTTGAAAACTCTGATAGCGCGATGTAGCATACGTCAGTTATTCTCTAATTACGTAGTTTGTAGTCGTTCGTATTTCGCGCGATAGATGTCGCCACATCACTCCCCTCCGAGACCGGAGGTCGATAGCAGGTTAAGTCTTCCATTTATCTTGTGATGCTTGCCGGGCCAGTGGAATGTTCCAGTGAGTCGGAACCAGATGCCGCATAGTTCACGGTGAGTCGGAACTGTCTGCGGTGATGCTGCATATGCTCCAGTGAGTCGGAGTGGTGCAGTGCTGCGTAGTGGCTGCTGCTGCGTCGACCAGGAGAGAAGTGCGTCTCTGCTTGCTGACCGGCCGAAGTGCAGTGTGCTGTGCCAAAGTCGCTGAGAAGGCTGTGGGCGATGACCAGGAATGCGCGTCCGCTGCATGCTGGTGGTCAGGATACCCGTAGTAGCCGTAGATGCTGGCTGGCTGAAGCCGTAGATGCTGGTTGCTACTCGCTGCTCGAAAACTTGAGCAAGTGATGATGACGATGAAGGTTGCGCTGATGTTCATGCGTCAGGTGATGATGACGTCACGATGACGTAACTTGCGAAGGCTGCGCTGACGTTCATGCTCGGGGTCACCAGTTTGGAAGTGTGAGGAACATGGTGATGGAATTCCTCATCAACCAATGAAAAGGGAGGATCCTCCACCAGACGGGTGTTGTGTCTGGCGGGCTACTGGCCCCCACGGTTGTTGTCGGGATCTTGTATATATACTTAATCACTTTGAAAACTCTGATAGCGCGATGTAGCATACGTCAGTTATTCTCTAATTACGTAGTTTGTAGTCGTTCGTATTTCGCGCGATAGATGTCGCCACAGAAGTACCACAACTAACGTGCTGTGTGGCTACGGCACTAAAGAATTTAGCCACCCCCTCTCTTCCCGTGGGTGTCGTAAGAGGCGACTAAGGGATAACAAGGTTCCACAACCACCTTGGAACTTAAGAAGCTGACCGGTGGCGGGATAACCATCCAACTGCTGGCTTTGAAATACACAGGCCGAAGACGGGCAGCAGCGTCTTAGGTGCGACAAAGCCAGTACTGCGGTCACCAACCCGCCTGCCCAGCGTGGTGACTATGGGCAAAACACATGAGTTCACGTTATTTTTGGCGTAAACTTGTGGAGGCCTATGTCCAGCAGTGGACTGTTTAGGCTGTAATGATGACCACAACTAAATAATATATGTATAAAATAAAAAAAATCTCTTCAGCTGATGATAGACTTGGTTATTTGGGAACGTTTTATGAAATAAACAAAAAAAATTCGATTTTGCAGTTCCGACGATGTTAATAGTCACTAGCGAAAATATATAACTCAAACACGAAATTTTTAGTTCGATAACAACACAAATTTTATTGAATGATATGTCACGTACTATTCTGACACAATAGTCACATTATTTTGGATTAAATATATTTTATTCGAAATTTTTATTTTCAACACTGCCACAATTATACTGCCGTAATGTATAAAACATTTTGTCTGCATGTGTGTATAGTTTATGTATATATTTTTATTTGCTACACCCGTGATATGTTCAATTTCCTGTTTGAGTATAGTTGCATGCCTGAAATAATAATCAAATTAATAGTGCATTATAAAAGCTAATACTTAAATTAGTACTTATTTTGACATACAGTTCTAATAATTATTAAGTTTAAAATAAAACGTTTCTTTTTCATCATAATTATTTCTCTTACGCCTCACAAACCCGGGCCGTCAAATTATTTGTTTGAATGTCCGATCCACAGAGGCAATATAATCAAAACCGGCCCTACAAAAAAAAAATTGAAGTCTTGAAAATACTATCACAGCGTCGTAAAAAAATCGGTAATTTTGAAATTGAAATGAAATTATTAACTACAACGGTTTGGATCAGCTTTAAAATGTAAATAAATCTAAAATAGATAAAAAGTTAAATTGCTTTTTAATTATTTCTTTCTTTCTTTTCTTTTAACTCATATAACTTGTATCATAATTCGTGAACAACAATATTTTATTTTATTATTTCTTATTATTTCTTAGTGGCCTAAAATCGACGGTCGGCACGTGCTTTTAGCTAGGCTTATTTTGACATAATATTTTACATTCCCTTTACTATGTTGCGAAAATTATTGAAATGCTGATTTAGATTTACGTGTTCTGTCATCATGCATCTTTAAAACCTTAATTTGGACAACTGTTAGCGTTAAGATTTGTTGTTGTATTCAGTGATTGATGATTTTCATCGTTATTCTTTGGGATCAGACATACAACATAACTAAATTCAATTTTATAACATTTATTCAATTATATAATGTAGTCATTATAACGTACCAATAACTGACCTGATTGATTACGATAGTAATAGTAGATTCGCCACTAGACCAATCTCTCCACAGAACCCAAACCTAAATAAGGGAAATATGTCAAAAGGCCTTGCTAAAGTGTCACGTTTTTGATGTTTAGTGTATAGGCGAAATGCTTAGGGTACGGATATAAGTGGGGCCGGATCAGAGATAGGGTAGGGCAGGATAGAAATACAACTCGGCTGCACAGGTGGCGACGACTTGCGGTTCTTCAGAGACGGCGCTAACAAGGCGGCGGCACTCCACCTCAAACCTCACTCGGAACGCGCAGGTACACGGATTATTCAGGCGTTGATCCAAGATTTACTATAGACTATTACGGGATAAAAACTACCCTCATTTTGTCGTATTTCAATTTTTTTTTTATTGATATTTATATTTTATTTTTGTTATGACTTTGTTAATCTTTTTTGTCAACTTCTTTTGTTATGAAACACAGTAAATTGTAATATTTCACTATTTTTTCGTTTCACTTTTAGTAAAATAGGCAATTTAGTATATCGTGAAAAATCGCGATTAATTTTCATAAGATCTTATTCCAAGATTTTTTTACTAAGTAACATAATAAGATATTTCAATTTACTTCATTTTCTTTTCAATATTTTAGTCTGTGTAAAATCTTAAGAAAATAAGCAATTACCCCATCGTATTAACTTGGATTCGCGCCTGATTCTAGCAATACCACTGACACGTTCAACCATATTCTTTCGCATTTCTGGTCCAATGTAATGTACCTATAATATTTTTTTATAAAAAAAAAAAATAGAATTTCAGCTTCAGATACCACTACATTATATATAATTAGATTACCAGCCTTGTCGCTTTGTCTGCTTGTCTATTTGTCTGTTATGTTTTTCATCAAGAGACAGTGTAACGACTGGGGTAGTACCTTCACCTTATAGAAGACCACGATAAATAATCTTTGTTTTCAAGCAATATTGTGTTTCTGTTGATGAGTAAGGTGAGCATAGCTTCCTGGGGGGGGGGGGGGGGTCGTGGGGTTAATAGGGTCGACAACTCGTTTGCGACGAGGAAGGGTTAGGTGTATAATTTGTGAAGGTTTTGTGTAAATAATTTATACAAAACAACAATTGTTGAAAATGTCGGAATAACAGAGATCATAGCCCTGTTAGATAAAACAATATATAGTGGAATTATTCCTTCCCTAATTCTCATACCGAGTTATGAGAGCATAAGAGATCTCGTAGACTCTCATAACTCGGTATGAGAATTTGGTCTGCATTTGTCCGTGTTTTATGAGATTTTTTCCATAGGGTTCAAATAGGTGTACTGAAAAGTTCACAACGATATACCTTTCCACCTATTATGCTTTTAAGGATAGCTTGCAATCTGCGTTGTATGTTAATATATTGTATCAACGGGTATACCTAGTTATAATCTTTACAAATTTAAAAACATTAGTTACCTTAATTATTTCACGTGCTTTATGATGCTTCTTCACTATGTAAGTGGGTAATTTAAATTAATATCTCAGACGTTATCGCAAAAAAACAAATAAAGGGCAAAAAAAATTAATAAAAGCAAAGTCACCAATGGTGGGACTATTTAGATAACAAAAAAAGACCAGAGATGCTAAAGTTGGTTTACATGTCGTGTAAGGTAACTCGAAAATTGGTCGCTTTTTAGAAAATCACACGTTACCTAGCTAGTAAGACGCCTACGAATATCTAGCCTCGTTATAGATACAATTTAGGATATTGTCACTTTTTTATTTTATTTGTTATTTTTTGCATATTAAGTATGTTTTAGTTTTTTTGTTTTCATCTTCATGACCTCTGTTTTAGTTTTGTTATTCAATATGTCAAAAAAAAATATTGTTCTTCCGAATTTCATTCGTCCTTAATCGTTCCTTGTTTTTCTATTATAACGGAATTTGAATATTTTTAGAAAAAAAAATGTACCCTTAATTTCAGTTCAACAATCGTCTAAAATAGGTCCTAAATTTATAAATTAGGGTTTTAAAAACTTAACAATCAGCTGGTTTGGAAGTTGGTATTAAATAGCTTCAGTCAAAACTAATCATAACAATTTTACGTAGTAATCTTCTATAATAATATATCACAAACAAAGTAATAGTGCATTCCGAGGTCGCACCGCAATTCTTCAAAAATAATAGAAGTAAAAACATTGAGTTGATACCATATTCATAGTAACAAATTGCTTCTTATACCATAATTTCAAAGTAATCCGATTGAATGTTATATGCGTACATATAGCACTGCTTATAAAATCATGTATGTACATAAATCGATGCACGGATTGCTACACAAACTGTATTTACTTTGGCTGGCTTCTTTTGTTTATTTGAAGATCGAGTTCACTCAGATCAGTGAAGGAAACATCTGTTCTTCAGACGATGGATTTTTTATGGTGCAGTTAAATTTAATTAATTAATAAAAGTACTATTTTTTTCGTCCGAAAAACAGTGATACCTCTTGTTTGTACAAGTTTGATTATTGTTCGTGAAATATGCGTACAAATATCTACCATAATTTTGTACGACATATTTTTAAAGTATTATTGTTTTTATTTTAGTAGAATTGTTATCCGATAAACTTTTACATTTGCTATCAAATCAGGTTTAATCGTGGTTTACTTAAAAATAAATAATTAGATTAGTCTATTTTTCGGATAAAAATTCTCTAACCATTCATTGTTCGTAGTATTGTAAAGTTAAAGTATGTGTGATGTAGCAGGGCGGGATGTCCAGCTCTCCCTTCAGAGAGCGCGTCGGCAGCACTCGGTTACCCGATCGTCCTCGGCTTCGGATCGAAGCTATGTCAGTATCTCTTGTATGAAACGCTACTAAATACGTGGCGTAGCTAGTTTTTAATAGGTCTATTAAGAACAAGCTTATTAAATTTTATTTATTTGTTTAAAAAAAATTGGCAAACCTATTTTAGCCAGGTTATATTTCGAAGGGTTATGCATTTTTAAGTCTATCCAATACGGGCTTCCTAAAGATTGGAGCCTCGATTGATATGGCTGGTAGTGCGCCCGGGCGGTAGCTACGTCCCTATTCAAAATGTGTAACACTTTAAGCGCCATTTAGTCCGAGACATAAATTTAATATACAATTTTTAACATGATTACTAGAAAATTAAAATTTTCGCCTAAAGAATTAAAATATATGTGTATATTAATGTAACTAAGAGACCGATTAAAATTATAACATAAAAATTAATATAAAAGGCTTTTCTAACTTACAAATTAAATTCGATCTCAGAGGTAAGAGTTATAAAATCGATGGCGTTCATTGTGATAATAAAATTTCTTATCTCTATTGGAATGATAAGTTCAGCTTAGAATTTATTTGTTTTCTGCTAATTCAAGGTGTCTCTTCTTTTGTGTGTATTAGACTTTTTGTACGTACCTAAATATATTTTCTAGTTTATGCTTCGTTCTTCAATATGTGCTTGCTTATTGCATGGCAGTGGGCTTTTGGCTTCGTTTCTCCACAGAATTTCTTTTTTTCATTTATCTTTTCATGATGATCATTGTGTTACTGCTTTCTTTTTTATTTTGTTGATATTTGGTGGCCAGCCTCTATTTTTGTAGCTTTATTATATTTGCACCTTTTCACTAAAAAGAATACCATGATCTTAATTCAAGAAGCTTTCTAATTAATGAATTCTTTTACAGTTTCTTATAATTTAAATGCTTGCGGTTTATAATTGCTTGTTTTTCTTACATTTATCAACTGTTTCATTGCAGCAAGTATCACCCACTAAGTCACTAAATACTAGTCACGGGATCAAGTAAGTAGCTATCAGCTCTCATCGCTCATATAACATTAAGGAGTAACTAAAGATCGAAAGCTAAACATCATTCCACCAACGTTTTCTTGTCAATTCTTCCGATATTGACTAATAAGCCTTCAGTTACTCAAACCCTAAATTCAAATTCTACTACTACAATCGTCGTAATGGTAAGATCAGTCAGTCAGTCTCTTGACGTTCTTACAGGAGAATGATTATTTTTTACAGATTTGGCTCACTAATGTTTCAGCTATCATAGTGCTTCGTTAATCTACATAATATATACATAACAAAAAATTATTATTATTATTCATGTAACTGATCGACCATTACAACGCGATTGAAATAGAAGAATCTATTCCAGTTTTATTAATGAATTTCCTTCTCTATAATAAAATTCTTAGCTTGATATGCTTAAGCGCATGGCATTATATTTATCGTAACTTATACCTATACATACATCTACAGATTCTTTAGAAAATTAAATTTTCTGTACTAAGATTTACAAAAAACATTTCAGAGCTGCAGCAAATAAAACAGTTTTAGAAAGGTCGCAATCGCAATCAAATGAATGCGATGATACATATGATGATGGGTTGGTTAAATTATGAAAATGAATGTACAATTTTCATCAATTATGTCCAAAAATCTAACCCATTTTCTTTTTTAGAGTAATAGAACCAAAGTTGAAAGCAAATGCAACACTAATAGAGATCGTTGACAGAATGCGTAGTCCAAGTATAGGTGTAGGCTTTCTTCAACAGACCGTCAGTTTGCCTTCGCATACATTTGTTTCAATTTATGCGATTCACTGGCTTCAGGCCAATATGGAAAACATGACATACGAAAAGGCTACAAGTTGTATGGAGGTAGGTATATTAATAAAAAGAGGTTTTATGGTATCATTCCCAATTATATTAAAAATACCAAAATATTTTTTTAATTTATTCTGGATAGCTAATAAAGGTATTTTTCAGAGACTTTTACGTGAAAAAATGATATGTCACGCGTCCGGTGATACAGTTAAACGATTTATAGTCGGTTATTATATGTATCACATCTTGCCACAGAAGAAAGACAAAGGTGACTAACTTTGCCTATATGAAAACCATTTTTTTTTATACCCTGTGTTACTAAAAACATTTATTAATTAAAGAATTGACGGACTACGTGAAACCTTTGGGAGACTTACAAAGCTTTGAAAACGAATGGATGGAAGTCGAAGTTTTAGGACCAAGATCACCTTTACTGTCCTCTGAAGTCATGGGAGCTATAGATATTTCTGGAAATTCAGTAACCGATGACTCTGATATGCCGGCTTTTCTTTGTGATAATATTGATCCTAATTATATGGATATGGAAAATGATGACTGTAAGTTTGCTAAAGTTTATTTAAATTCTTTATTATGAACGTAGTAGCCAAACACAATACGATCTTCTCAATAGATCTGTTCTTAGAATCTGAAACTTGCATTAATAATATAAACTTGTGTTTAATAATACCTACTATAGTAAATAATGATGATGGTTTGTTCAAACTATTTCCCTCTCGTCCGTACCTATAGCCCATTTTCTTTTGTTACATTTCGTTCAAAGTAAATGAAATGTTATCGGAACTAGACATTTACGTTTGACCTATGAATGCGTTCTTGTTAACGTAGAGGTCGGAAAGGTTAACAGGTCACTGTTCGGGCGAGGACTTAATAAATGAAATCTATTTATATTTTTAATCGATATCACTAGAACACTTGTCCGTGTCGACCTTCACTGTTATCTTTCATGCGTCATAGTTTGCAATTCATCAAAAAGAATAATCAATAACATATACTGGTATATATTGATTTTACAACTACAAGATATATAAATTAAAAAATCTGTGATTAATAAGTTTACAAAGTAATATCTTAGACAAAACGATAAATACAAAAAGCTCCTATTGATCCAAATAATTTAAGATTCAGACTGTAACATTTCACTGCTGGACCTAGGCCTCTTTCTCTATGTAGGAGAACAGTCGGAGAGTTATCGGGTGTCTATATGTATTTCCGGTCTGGTTGTTAGTCCTTGTGGGTCTCCCAACCGTGCCTCGGAGAGCACGTTAAGCCGTCGGGCCCGGTTGTTATCATGTACACCTGATAGCGATTGTTACTCATAGTAGGGAATGTATCCGCCAACCCGCATTGGAGCAGCGTGGTGGATTAAGCCCTGATCCTTCTCCTAGATGGGGAAAGAAACCTGTGCCCAACTGTGCAATATTACAGACTTATTATATGTATTATTCTTATGTTATATTTGATTGTATATATTTTTTAGTGCCTTTGTATAAGAACACTCATCTCGATATAGATGTGAACAATAAGAGTGATCGCATAGAATGGGGTCACGCGCGTTATCAAGCTACCTTCAGACCGGACCAGGCTTTCGAAATGTGCATTCAGTGGGCTATCGCCAGTGGCAATATTGTTGCTGAATTGGTATATATTTATATTAATTATATTTAGTTAATCTATCCAAATATTAAGTGAAAACTAAACTAAATATCTGCAAATGCGTCTATAATTCTGGCTTACCGTCGTTTATGGACCGATTTTGATAATTCTTTTTTTGTTGGAAAGGAGATATCCCTAGTTTGGTACCATGATAAGGAAATCAGGATCTGATGATGGGATCCCAGAGAAATCGAGGGAAACTCTCGAAAATCCGAATAACTTTTTACTGTGTGTACCGATTTTGATGATTTTTAATTTAATCGAAAGCCGATGTTTATTATGTGGTCACATTTGAATTTCATCGAGATCTGATTACAACTTTCGGAGTAATCTTTGATAATACGTATTCACTTGACTATTTTTTCGTCTACCTACGTTGTATTACTTGTCGATATAATTGAAGTAGGTTTATTTTCGTTTGCCTGCAAACACAATTATATAGGAGACAGTTTTGGAATTTAAAGTCCATTACACAAATTTCCCAGTAAACTTCATACCAATTAAACATATTTACTAGATTTTGCTATTACACCTTCTTCCTGAACCATTCCAACTTAGCGAATAAAACAAAATAAATAAATTAGGCTGCCGCGCTTTGTGGATTGAGTAGTTGTAGAAATAGAATTGTATACTAGTTTTTAAAGTTATGAATTTTAATAGCACGCGGTCAGAAAACAGGGGGTAGGTTCGGAATCAGGCGCGTTAGGCACCTGATTTTCAGCCTTTATTTCCTTAGCTGGCCCACGCCGCGACAACGTACCTTAGAAGTAATATGGAAGGACACTGGCCTGACTAATTCCCGGCGATGATGGTCTTCAGTTCCGTCTTCGTCCGATGACCGGCGGAGATCTCCACCGGTGTAAATGCCGGTAATCAGTCAGCCCGTTATTAATCGAGGGCAGTGACTCGATTTGTAGCAAAGTATAATTAAAGATATAAATCTTAAAGTAAAAATCCTGGAACGAAGAAAGTTCCGAGTCAGGAAAAGAACAATTCAGAAACCAGTGTCACAATTAGCAAAATAATAAATAATTACAATTTTCTCGTTAAGTTAAGAACACCAGCAATATGTAATTATAATAGATATCATGAGAACTCACCCCAGCGGGATTTAAGCCGAGTTAGGGTCGAGGTTAGGTCTCGAGGTTCGGCGGCAACGAAGTGCAAAGAAAAAGAAAAAAAGACACGCGAGCAAGGGAATATTGACAAGCAAAAGTCTATGCATTAAGCATAGTCTGTATTTTTATAAATTATTAAGTTTAAATTTAGATATTAAATTATTTTTAGACAGGAATATTAAATTTAGAATTTCTAATTACAATTAAATTGATTTTATTAAAGAAAGATCAATAATTACCAAAAAACATCAGCGGCATCTATCAAGTCCGTTAGAGAAAAAACGCCGATATGAAACACCAATAGTCACGAAGTGTTGAAACATGCCGATAGATGGCGCCACAAGTAGAAGCATGATAAAAATAAAGTGAAAAAACTTAACTTTTACTACAAGATCTTATTTATTAGAGTAACGTTCCAGCACAACGTTACAGTACCCCGCCAAAAAGCGTAGGATTTTGCCTACTAGAGCAAAATCCGACTGAACTAACTACTAAACTCACTGCAAGACAAAATACTTAATTGCAGTCCTACACACCAACTATGCATAACAACTAAACTTACTACACTTCCATTCTATACATACATCACATCACATACATCATATCCATATATCACATTGCATACATCACATCACATACACTCTTTCACCTCTCATAATAATCTTTTAGTCAGTAGTAGGTAGCGACACAAAGATCCTTACACACAGAGTAAACAACTGCAGCACTATGTTGTTCACTCAATAAGCTAGTTAAGAGTATTAAATAGTATTATTTAGTTTATTTAATACAGCATAATTTAGGTAGTAGATGTTAAAAATATTAAAGTTGACAGCAGTATTTAGTCTTAGTATAAATGGGGGTCCATTGTAGTCTATATGGGTACCCTAGTCTGTCTGTACCCTAATCTGTCTACGCAACCCTAGTACGGTTGAAGCAGATTCCTCGCCTCTGATTAATACTTCATAGTTTAATTCATTTTTGTTTAGCAAAAAGAATTTAATGGGGTATGTTTCCATGATATCTAGCGAACAAAACGATTACTATTAAGTTAAACAAAACAATAAGATAACGTAGGTTACAGAAATCTTAAATAGTTAAAATTTTAAAAGTTATAGAAGTTATACAAATCGCAAATAGTTAAGATTGTCGAATAATAGATCAGCTGTTTACATGTAAGTATAGTTAAATGGTGTTCTTTACAAAGTATGCTACCTATTACCTACACAGAATTACGCTTAGTGACAAATAAAATGTAAAAACAACGATAGAAAATTAATGAATTCGGAAATGAAACTAATTGTAGGTAGTTGAAAAAAATTTTGTAAAAATAAATTGAATTTAATAGTTATTACTATAGCTCCGCGAACTAACACGTATTACAACAATTATTAGAGTTTTGTAGTAATTTTATAGTTTTAAAGCGATATGTTAAATAACTACTTAAAAATTTTGACGTATAGCACGGCCGATTCGAAATAACAAAATATTGTAGCAAATTATAACATACGAAACAATTATACAATTATAGGAAATATAGTGACAATTAAACAATAATTAAGCAAATAAATAAGTACGTACCAGTTCGCTCGGCGATAGGTCACCTCACGTTCACAATGCAGCAAGTGTAGGTAGATTAGATTTACACAAAATACGAAAAAATACGCTATCACAACGTGAGCAGGCCTTAGAAATTACACGTTAAGGGCGCCACTGCCGCGCTTTGTGGGTTGAGTAGTTGTAGAAATAGAATTGTATACTAGTTTTTAAAGTTATGAATTTTAATAGCACGCGGTCAGAAAACAGGGGGTAGGTTCGGAATCAGGCGCGTTAGGCACCTGATTTTCAGCCTTTATTTCCTTAGCTGGCCCACGCCGCGACAACGTACCTTAGAAGTAATATGGAAGGACACTGGCCTGACTAATTCCCGGCGATGATGGTCTTCAGTTCCGTCTTCGTCCGATGACCGGCGGAGATCTCCACCGGTGTAAATGCCGGTAATCAGTCAGCCCGTTATTAATCGAGGGCAGTGACTCGATTTGTAGCAAAGTATAATTAAAGATATAAATCTTAAAGTAAAAATCCTGGAACGAAGAAAGTTCCGAGTCAGGAAAAGAACAATTCAGAAACCAGTGTCACAATTAGCAAAATAATAAATAATTACAATTTTCTCGTTAAGTTAAGAACACCAGCAATATGTAATTATAATAGATATCATGAGAACTCACCCCAGCGGGATTTAAGCCGAGTTAGGGTCGAGGTTAGGTCTCGAGGTTCGGCGGCAACGAAGTGCAAAGAAAAAGAAAAAAAGACACGCGAGCAAGGGAATATTGACAAGCAAAAGTCTATGCGTTAAGCATAGTCTGTATTTTTATAAATTATTAAGTTTAAATTTAGATATTAAATTATTTTATAATTTAAGGAGTAGACAGGAATATTAAATTTAGAATTTCTAATTACAATTAAATTGATTTTATTAAAGAAAGATCAATAATTACCAAAAAACATCAGCGGCATCTATCAAGTCCGTTAGAGAAAAAACGCCGATATGAAACACCAATAGTCACGAAGTGTTGAAACATGCCGATAGATGGCGCCACAAGTAGAAGCATGATAAAAATAAAGTGAAAAAACTTAACTTTTACTACAAGATCTTATTTATTAGAGTAACGTTCCAGCACAACGTTACAAGGCAAACATTTTAAGTTTGATGATAGACACTAATGTATATTGATTTTTTTCCTTTATTTTAGATAATTGGTTGGGCTCGTAAAGCTCCAAGTTGTCGCCTTCAAATGGTTCCAATCCCAGCGGATCCTTTAGCACTACCCTTTACTGAAAAATCTGATCCATTAAGAGGCCCCATATATGTGCCCTTAAATGAAGAACCTTTGTTAAGAGGCAAAACGGCATTGTTCGAAGGTAAAATTAAGAAATTACGTACAATTAGAATAATATTTAAGCTTCATTCATGAAAATCATGAATTAAACAAGCACGAATAGAGTGAAAAGAAAGTAATCACGTAAAGGTTCTTATATTTTTGTTAACATAAATCAAGAAAAATATGTTTCATTGTTTTAATACTTTTACATTTTACTGCGTGTTTTACTATACTTAAAGATTACGACGATAATAATCTAAAAAATTATTTAAATATTTTGTATTCTACAATATAATATATTTTATTCTATTTCCTAGAAACAAAAGTTGGGCTACGTTAAAGTAATCTTGTAATTATAGTCGCATAAAAATAGTTGTAATATTACGATTAACATGACTATATGACAATGCTTAAAAATTTATTTCATCCTGTTATACTTACAGTTTTGAAGACAAAACTTTAAGATTAGTATAATATGATTGTTGCATCATTTATGCCTTAATTATAAAGGAGCTAGAAGTTTTTCTGATAAGTTTATTTCAGAGTAAACAAATTATTTCACTAAATTCATACAATGCTTGGCTAAGATTTTCTGATAGGTTTCCCTGAAAAAACGTAACGTAAATGATTGCCTTTCTAAGAAACGATATTAGGGTAGGTCAAGCTAATGAGTAATAAGTAATTAAGCAATCACGCTATGGTGTACATTATTATTTTACGGCTGTTTACATTTTATCTTACAAATAACTCATACCTACTTGCCGTTTATTCTTGGTTTTATACAATGCGAATATATGTAAATGTGCTGTGTGGCTACGGCACTAAAGAATTTAGCCACCCCATCTCTTCCCGTGGGTGTCGTAAGAGGCGACTAAGGGATAACAAGGTTCCACAACCACCTTGGAACTTAAGAAGCCGACCGATGGCGGGATAACCATCCAACTGCTGGCTTTGAAATACACAGGCCGAAGACGGGCAGCAGCGTCTTCGGTGCGACAAAGCCAGTACTGCGGTCACCAACCCGCCTGCCCAGCGTGGTGACTATGGGCAAAACACATGAGTTCACGTTATTTTTGGCGTAAACTTGTGGAGGCCTGTGTCCAGCAGTGGACTGTATAGGCTATAATGATGAATATATGTAAATATAAAGAGTTATTATGATATGGCTTGAAAGTATAGACGTCGTTTAACTTCGCTAGTTTTTCTAGGTTTCCCTGAAGAAACGTGGCTGGAACGATTATTTCTCTTCCAAGAGGCGATAGTAGGTCGTTTCGGGTTTATTAAATGTACGGTAGAGAGTACGTCTCACGCGGCGGGCGTGGGTGACCATCTCTATGTCCACGTGACCGGTAACATGTTCATACTCATCCCGACTACGGTCAAGTCGGAGCAGAAGGGACTAAAGACGAAGCCGGTTAACAAGCCTCTTAATTCTAGCAGGTAAGATGTGATATATGTACATATATATGTTACAAAACGACGTATAATGTAAATCTTTTTAATTTGTCTCGTACACCTTTTTTTTAATTTATATATTTACAGTTGTAATTCGTGCTAGTTGTGTATTTTCTGTATATTGTTTTGTATTTTTTTTTTGGTGTATCTGTTTGTTATCTTTTGAATAAATTTCATATTGTAACCGTCCTCTTAAATAGATATCGTGTATAAAGTAGAAGAAACATGGGGAAGAATTTTAACTTAGTAGAAGGGAGAGAGCGTATTGATTACCAACTAAGTATAATAAGACTATTACAATAGCCGAGAATTACCATAAATTAATTTAGTTGATATGAATTTCTAACAGTTCCCATGTACAAATCATCTGTTATTCATTATCAATATAATTATGGTTAAAAGATAAAATTAAATAGTAGAAAAATATTGTGAGTCGTTGGCGTAGTTTGTACAGTAGTACCCCGCTTTCTGCTCTAGGGGTTGTGGGTTCGATTCCCACCCCGAGTCTGAGTGTAATATACATATCGAAAAAAAGAAATTATGTAACTATTACCAGTCGGCTGTTACATAAAACAAGCATTAAGTTGCTTACTTTAGGAACAGATGACCGTGTTTGTATATTCTTCTAAATATTTATTATTATTAGGTATTCTTTATAATTACAAAATTAAATTCTACAGTAAGGATTTTATATCTTAAATGGTCCCAAAATTTGTGTTCGTATTCAAAACAAAATAGCTCTATTGTAAATTGTAGATTTTTAATATCCCGATAAAGCTTTCATCCACAAGAGTAATATTTTTAACAACTTAACTATCTTATGGTCTACTTTTTATTTATATCTATTATTTTTTTCCTTCGGCATGTCAAACCCACCGTATCTTAATAAGCTATCTTACAGAACAGGTTTTATTTTTTTATTAATACTTTATTGCACAATACATTATAGAATTATACAAAAGGCGGACTTAATGCTAAAAGCATTCTCTACCAGCCAACCTTAGGACGTACAAGAACAGACGTTTGTAGGTTGTGCAAAATCGATTACCAGTAAAATTCAAATAAAGAAGAAAAAAAAGGGAGGAAATATAGATTAACGTCATAATATAATTACATCAAAATATAGGTTTTAATTGAAAATCCATTATATTTTGATGTATTGTAACCACTGCGGATACCATATCTGACAAAAGCACTTTGCATTACTCCGACAATAAAATACAAAATGGTCTACTTTGATAAACTGACCACAATATACGTAGAAATATGACGCAATGCAGTAAATTAAGTTCACTGATCTACGTATAGGAGAACGTCCGACCAATGACCGTCGCCCCTGTTCAATGAACTTGAAATATTTTGGAATATAAAACTAGATATATTATATATTCAAGGAAAAAATAATTTGCTGAAATCCCATTTTTTAAATATTGATTATCAAAAGAGGTTGGAAAGCACAAACTTACAAAAACTTGGTGGGTTTCCGAAGTTTTAATAAAAATATGTAAAAACCTAAAGTTAGGCGTAAAGACTATGATGCAATTTCAAAACCAAGTACGAAATATTGAGAACTATAACATCATGTATTTTTGATAGTATGTACAAATTCTAACATAAACCCTAGCACAATCAAATGGGTTTCCCGCTGTGCTTTAAATAGTACCTATATTAACCTATATTGCTAAAATAATCTTAAGTCTTATGACAATAATAATAATAATAAAGAAGACAACAGTGTAAGATGTTAATACTGTAAATGGTACCCAAGCATTGGTCTTTTTTTATCTATTATTTAATAAATCAAACAACCAAATGGTTTAAAAGTAACTAGTAAGTGTTAGACCTTTTTAGGTAGTACCTACCTGCTAATGGTCATGATCATGTACATGATTTATTGTAAATGTGCCGCATTACTTTGCCATAAGTAGAGTTCTCCTATAAACCTATTTTTAAACTGAGAAATATTCTATGAACAAGCGGATATCAAATATCAATTCACTGGCGGCAAAAGTTAATTAATCACAGCACCAAAAGAAAAACTTCTTGGCATATCATCGCTTTTTAACCGATTTCAAAAAAGGAGGAGGTATCTGAATTCGACCGTACAACACACGTGTGTGTGTGTGTGTGTTCGGGGATAACTTGGTTTATGAACCGATTTTGATAATACTTTTGTTGGAAAGAAGATATCCCAGGTGTGGTACAATGATAAGGTAATCAGGACATGATGATGGAATCCCAGATAAATCGAGGGAAACCCTCGAAAATCGTAGTGATGACTAGTGCGTTTGTTAATTTTTTTCGTTTGCGAGCAAACACAATTAATTATATAACCTAATAACTACGAGGGAAAAAAATTTAAAATGAAACTTAAAAGTTTTTACTTGAGCTCTATCATTGTTAAAGCTAGGAATAGTTTTATTTTAAAACCATTTCTTATCAACTATCTGATCGATGATTTTTAAAAAACTCTCCACCTAATCACTACCTACCATATGTATAAATATATAAATTTTAATGCTGAATTTAGGGTTGATTTTTAATATCACCCTGCTAGTCAGCGTTGCAACTAAAAAAAACGTTATCTAGTTTGTTTAATTAATTAGTCTTAAAAAACAATCAGAACAGTAAACTCGTCTGCACTTCAAATGTTACTAAGGATTTTGGATTACAGATATCCTGTACATGAGGCTGCTCCGAGTCCACATGAAGGTTACATAACAAGACACGTCAGTGGGAAAAATAAAGACGATTACGATAATAGTCGGCGGGTATGACTTTATTATTATTTTCATTTATATATTTATCATATTATACTAGCTGTACCCTGCGCACGTTGCTCCCCTTTTTTTTTGGTCGTACCAACTCAAAAACCTTTGACTTTACTACCACTGATTCGGAAAGTAGATTAGCACAAAAGAATCGACAAGAAACTCCGCAATTACTCTTTTAAAAAAACTCACTTCTATTACGAAATTATAATTAACAGGACTCAATTTCAGATGGGCTTTTTATGGTCATGGAATCATATGATATCGAAGAAATGGAAATGGCCTCAGACTCCAGCTGTAGGAGATGAAAATTTCCAGATGCGTATGTTACGCGATTTTAAACATTTTTGTGCCAATCATGAACAAAGGTTGAGCCAGTTTTGGGATCAGTGCTGGGAAATTCGAGAGAAAGCTAAAGGAATCAAATGTTTTTAAATGTCTATAGATTTTTATTAAAATTTTATATTTCATATTGTTTTTTATTTGTAAAAAAAAACAACTGTAATTGCTATAACCGTGGTCAGTATAACAGTGAGTTATTAAAAAACAAGAGTAGAAAAAAATAAAGGTATCCCTATAAACAATTTAAAAAAGTCTTTAATCGTTTACTATCTTCATAATTATGGATTCATGTATAGTAATATAATATCATTTCATATGGTAAAAAAGGCTATTACCTACTCTATTTGTTGTTATGCAATCTTGCTAGATTTTGCTTTAGTCAAAACATGTTCCTTTGATTAACACATTGTTAGTTACTTAGTTATCCGACCTTGACAGCCAAAGCAAGATTGTGTAAACAAATCAAGGTGTTTTTAAAATAAAATAAGAAAATTTGTTAAACTTGAAGAATTTATTGCTTACACAAAATATAAAAATAAGTTTAACAAAATACATCATTTTGTTCCATTTCACATCTATGAAGAGATTCATTGTGTTTTATATTTTCAATATTCTGTACTATAATAATATACTACTATAAAATTTTCAGTGTCTTTGAAAGGCACAATTTTGAAGGGACAAATACTATAAATGATCTCCTCACAGACATTTTACTTAATCTTACCATACCCTAACATCAGTCAGAACACTTTTATCACATCAATCCAATTTCATTGAGGTAAAGTGATTTTACTAAAATTATTCAATATTTTCTGTAATGGAAATGTATTACTCTTATTTTATACTCCCTATTAATCTAACTTATTTTAATTATTAGAAAGTATTAATTGCAAAACATAACAAATGGCAATTTCTCAAAAAAAAGAAAAAAAAAATTATATATATATATCGATATCGACGCTTGAAAGGCAATAATTACCAAGCGACATTTTGGGCGATATTGACACTATTTCTTAAAATATTGAGAAAATTAATAATCCTTTAATATCAGCTTACAAAGCTTTCAAACTACATTTAAAATCCGTTAGAATCGAGTAACAATGACTAATAGGCGATTTTTGACGAATTTAAAAAAAAAAACTTTGAAATGCTCTAGTGTAAAGTTGCCAACATGTCGCTTAGTAATTATTGCCTTTCAAGCCTCGATATATAAGAAAAATTAGTCTAACATTATGTTAATGAAAAAAAAAATTGACAGTATAATTATATACAAATATAACAATATTGTTCAAAAAGCAGAAAAAACTCAATCTCTACATAAATATAAATTGAATAGAGGTAAGTTATACAAAAAATGTATTGAAATGGGAAAATATCTTAGTATCATGTGATATCGAAACTCATAAATTAGAGCCCAATAAGTGATATGTACTAAACATTTATATAATTTTAAAAAGCTTAAATACCATATTTTGTGTATACATTTTCATAATACGAAAAATTGTAATTGGTATTTAAAATAACTTCATTAATTTTCGAATCATTCTTAATGTTATTGTTTAATAAAAATGGCAGCATTCTTAAGTACATACTTTATATTATCATAGTAAATTGTTAAAAACTATTAGATAATTTTATAAAAACTTTGTGCATGCATTATACACTACATACATATTATATTTGAGCACATAAATGAATGTCTTAAATGCATATTAATTATAAACTGCATTTTTTTTATTTATATTTTTATTATGACAACATTACTATTTTCAAAATATTTATGAATAAAAAATAGATACTAAAATTAGTAAAGTAATTACAAGATCTAAGAAAATCATTGTAAATAAATTAGAACCATTGCTGTTTGTTCTAAGTTTACAAAAACAAAACACATTTAGAGATAAATGCCGTAAAATTTAAACTAGATATTACGTTAAAAAATATTAAAAAGATTCCTACAATCACACTAATACTGGTAATATAAAGAATCAATAGTTCTATCATTTTTGGTAGTTCATTGCTTCTTGCCAAATACAAGTAATCTTGTAAGCATACTGGTGATGCAAGGCACTTGTTTTTGTTGGTGCATAGGCAACATATCGGGTGTATTTGATTCAAAATCAAGTGCCACCTTTTGAGCTACAAATGTTAATAATGTTAGGATGTCCCGATCAGTACCTGAGTAACGGAGCTCCTCACACATGGCTTGCATAAACCAAGAACCACGGGTTGTGTTTCTCCAAGAAAAATAACCTGGAACTGTAGAAAACACTATCAAAAAGTCAGCATGAATCGGAATTCTGTATGTGGCACTTGAGGAGCCATCTGTTTCAGTTCTGTTGGAAAGGGTTATTCCGCCATCTAATTTATCACCCTGGCAAGCTTGAATGAAGAAGATTTTAGGCTTTCCTGCCAAAGTTGGACATTTATCAGCAGTGAAATAGTACCAAAGATTATCTGCTTTGTAATGGGTATCTTTGGCGTATAACATTCCCATTTCCCCATGAGTCAGCACCGTAATAAGTAAGCAGTCATTGTCAGTGTGATCCATTTCAGCCGTTTGTTGTAAATATTTGTTTACCTCACCAGATTTTAAATTGTGCAGAACAGTAACACGGAATCCTAAACCTTTCAGTACTTTCGACAAGTTATCACTATCAACATTTGTTCCTGTACGCGATTTCAAACTGTGTATATCGAAATGCTCGTGGTTAAATATGATTGCCATTCCGCGGTGCTTATGGTTCATATTATAAAATGGTGCATTCCTATCTACAGGCATTTTTGCGTAGCGCCGTACTGATGAAGAATCGTGACTTCCCCATGCGTCGCCTTCATCTCCTCCACCGTTGGGTCTTTGTTCCGTTTCATTTTCAACACCACCATTATCTTGATTGTTTGAATCAGACATTTTGGCTCCTTTAGGAAGATGAAAATTCTCTTGAGATATAGAAGAACGTCGATATATGTAGAACCGTTACTATTTCAAGAGCGCTCTCGTCTTTAATTGAAAGAAAAAAAACACGCGTTACATCAGACAACGAAACAATTCTATAATTTATTGTGCCCAGACTAGACTCATAGACTGCCTAGTGCCCACAGACTAAGAAAGAGTATATAAGGATACAGACTAATAATATAGAAACAACAAACGAAAAGTCAGAACTGAGAACAGAAAGAAAGTGTTTACAACAGTTTACAATACTTACATGCTTATTACATTTACCAAATTTTAGAAAAAAGAAATAAATTTTAACACTTAAATAAAATAAAAATACACAGCCCGATAAATAGGAATATAAAAAACTAGAGACCTCTATACGTCCAATTTTTTTTATACGATAACTGATAAGTAATCAGCAACATATCATATACTAAAACATACCCCGAAATACGGTGCATCTTATATAAGTATTATTCCGATCGGTTCAGTATCAGTAATTTTCGCGGTATAACCGAACGAAAAACCGACTTTCCATTAATTATATTCGTCACAAAATAATAGGCCCGTTTTGACATTTGTCATCGGAAAGTAAATGGTGAAGTAACCATACGACTCGTTATTCGATACTCACGATAACTGTCTTATCGAATTATCCTCTCTTTGCCCCAATCACATGAATAGATCCTCCTCTCTCCTTTTAGACAGCTTTCTTGAATTCACCAGTCTTCCCCATCCCATAACATCATTCCCTTTAAATCCTCTTTTCTGCACTCCTTTCCAAGCCCTAGTTTATATCCCACCTGTTATCACAGATCTTGGTCTAGTCAAAGGTGCATCTGAAACAAAAATAAACTTCCAACATGTGGTCCATCAAAATTGGTCAGACTTCCTCCACATCTATACAGATGCATCTAAGCTCTCCCCAGATAGCTGTGTCGGTGCTGCCTGCTGGATACCTAAATATAAAATTATACTTCTGTACAAATGTCCCCCTCTAACTTCTGTATTCACAGGAAAAGCCGTTGCTCTGTTAGAAGCAATTCGTTATACGTATTATCTATATATAATAATTATATTTCTCATAACATTTTGAAAACAATTATTTGCAGTGATTCCTTAAGTCGTTTGTTAGCAATTAAAAATAACCCTTCCGTAGTAAATTTAGAATTTCCATCATTTTTAAGATCAGGGAGGCTCTACTCTCATGCTATCAAAATGGTTTATAAGTTGTCTTAGTATGGATCCCAGGTCACTCCGGTATTCCAGGTAACGAGACTGCTGACTCTTGTGCCAAATTAGCAATCCAACTTGGCTCCTTAGACCATTTTTATAACACATGTTTAGACCTGCGGCATCGTGGGCTGAGTCAAAATTGATCAAGGGTAAACATTATGCCTCCATCCAACCTTCTATTCCAAGATGCCCTTTTTTCATAGACATGCAGACCGCTGGGTAACATCTACAATCGGCAAAAATTTGTGCTATCACTGGTGCTATCTTCATCTCCCGAGGTAAAATCTTTTGCTTTGGGACAGGGTTTCTTCGAATTCTTTCCCTTACTGCTTTGATCGCCTTTCTCTTACGAACACTACGTGGATGGCCATCTTTTTCTTATCAATAAATCTGTCGTTTGCGTCTTGGACATTCGTGCACTCCAGTTCATCTGGCTAAGATTAGGGTGCGGGATCATTCCCTGTGTGAATGTGGTCTACACGAAGGTACAGCATCCCATATCCTTTTCAACTGTCCAAAACTCGTTTGTCCCATCTATGATGTCCTTCCTTGTAAAATCCCCCGTCCTATAAATATTGAATGCCTGCTAATGCTCGTGTTTAGTCCTTTTTGTCCTTTCTTATGTAAATATATTAAACAATATAAAATTAAACTGTAAATTAACTGTACATAGATTACTAACAATGTTTGGATGTGTTTGTTGTACTCTGTATGTTTGTGTCGTTTTAGGTTACGGGCTAACTATTAAATACCTACTATTACTACGACCTTCAATAGTCTATTGATGCCGTATTCTCAACCGCACCGATTAATCTCCTTCGTGTCTTCTCCATTCTACGTGACATTGGCGAAATCCAAGAAGCTTATAAAAAACACTGGAGAGTGCATCGTAAACAATGCTTTGAAGACAAAAATTTGACCTTGAATTACGTCACGTATATTCTTTATCTCTTTCTGTAGGGTGTCCACGTTGATCCTAAGTTCAGGATCCATACTATTTAAAAATTTTGTCAAGGATTCACAAGACTTCTTTATTCTGTTAGCTCGCAAAAATGAAAAGGGACAGCGGCGTCCCTATGGACGATAATGGTAAGAATCTATCAAAAAACGTTAACTATTTGAGCTGATATTTTTATCGTTTCTAGCTTCATTTTGAAGATTATTTCGGTAGATTATGATGCGCTAGAAATAAGGAATCTTCAAACTAAAGTGATAATTAGATCCATCAAATTTGGTAGGCTAAAAAACGTGATGACGAAGATGCGTTGTTACTTGATGGACCCTATCGTAATATTTGCGATTAGTTTGATCTCAGCCCAATCCACGCAGGCATATCCGTCTTTATCTCCTGTAGTGAGCCATGTAGTGGATGTGGCAACGTTGCAATTTACTGTCACTCGTAGGCCGATGCGTAACATAAAAAATCAGTGGACAACAAAGAGTAAAGTAACTTGCTTATACAAAAGAGTGCCCTCTTGCAGGTTTTATTGTTAACTGTGAACACTAGCGCCCTCTGCAAAATGATTCCGTCAATTGTAAATATATATATATATATACACCTATAAATGTTCAAATTATGTATTCGTATTGGTATTACTCACTTTTGTAAATATTCATAAAAAACGCATTATTCAACATGTTATAAAGCAGAATTTTACGAATACAATAAAATAATAGTATAGAACAATATAATAGATTATTGATTTAAATATACGTTTTCTATGAATATGTACACAAAATGAGTAACAAATGAAAATTGCTAATAATTTTACCTACCTATTACCTATTATATTCTTTGAAATAAATATTGTTTGTTAACTAGTAAAATATATCTGTAAATATATTAATACTCGATAGGGGAAAATTGGTAGTTAATTAAACATGTTCAGTTTGTTTATTTTTTATTTTTATTATGTTTATGTTTTTCATAATACAATTTTGCAGCAATTTTGGTCTCATCCTCACCATCATATCTAATTCTCCCTGCTAAAATTCTATTTACCGAACGACACCAACTATAAATTAGTAATTTTATCGTTGTATCTACAAAAAAATTTTTTAATTTGTCTTTATGTATTTTACAATTAAATGGGAAGACCACAAGAGTATCTGTCAGTAGAACCATGTTTTGTTTTACATAACAAATCTGAACATTTTTTGACAATGTCGATGTAACAATATTTTGAATATTTTGGAAGCATTTGGTTAGTTCATCCGATGGGTAACAAAGCCATTTTTTATTTTTATTATATTCTCTTAATCGTATGTAAGAATTATTTTTGTTATCTTTAGTAGCTATCAATGACGCTTTGCAATTATTACAATTTTTAACCACACTTTGAAGACATTTCGTCAAAACCCATCCGCATACATAATTGCTTTGACCTACATCAGCTACAACATGATCTTCAAATAAACTTTCGTTAATAATTATTTCTTCGCCTTTGGGAACATCAGAATTACAATTTATATTTTTATCTTTTAAAAAAAAATCTAAATTTTGTAAGTATGCATTTGCATCTTCCTCACAATTGGATTTCAATGAATGGGGTGAATTGTAATTATTAATTAACAATGCTTTATAAGCGTCTTCAAACGAAATACTATTTGGTGCATTATTTCTCACCCCATAACTTCTGATGTTCCCAAAAAAATTTTCTATTGGGTCTTGGTTGAAATGTCTAGTTAGCACAGCGTCAAATGAATACTTTCTAGAAAGAACTGTCCATAATGCTTCCATGCCCTCAATTGTTTTTATAAAGTTCTTTACGGATGGAACTGTTGTGTCTACAAATCCATTTTTAGTTTTTTTTACAAATTTAACAGTTTTTAAAACATTTTTAGCTTGTAACCAGAGCTGATGGTGAGGTGAATTCCTTCTGATAGGACCTTTGTATATTTTGCCATTAGGGATATGAAAGGTACTCGAGTTCATGGAGTCAAATAAATTATCCAACAGAATAACGATGTCTATCATTTGGCGACATTCTATAGATAGGTCACCCCGCCCTGTCAAATGTTCTGTAGCCACAGCAACACTATGGCTAAATGTTTGTACTGCTGTTTTTACTCGCATTTTGCTCATTTTTTCTGGATTCACGTGCTCCTCAGTAATTTTTTGCAGAAGTCGCAGTTCTCCATATGATTTATCAGCAGCATAAAGCATTTCCAAATACTCCCATTTCATTATTTTTTCCTCATTATTAATTTTGTATTTCAAATTTTTAGTTATTAGATTATTTCTTATTCCCTTTATTAGGTGGGGAACGTCATACAAAGGTATCAAGCTTTGTTTATTTATTTGTATGACATCATGGCGCCACTCTTTACCTTTTTTGAAATAAATTTTTTTTGTATCATTTATTAAGCTTGTAATTGCGCTTACATTAACAGTGCTTTGGTCGCACACAGTGTTCAAAATAATAAGTCCTGTATCCTGAACATTTCGAATGACTATTTTAATGATTTTTTTTAGTTCATAAGTGTTTAAGCTATTCGTAAAATAGTATGCTACTGGCTGTTTGAAGTTTTCTTTTATACCTTTAATCATAAATACAAGGACATGATTGGCAAACTTTTTTCCTTCCTCATCAAAACCTTGCAATACATCCTTTTGTGTATTATAATGAATTTGTGGTGTTATTGCCATTTCATCAAAAATTAATGAACATAAACAATCAGAGATGTCTTTATCAGCAACAGTTTTCTTAATTTTTTCAAATAATATGGTATTGATACCAGATTTAATTTTTATTTTTGCCAACAAGCGTTTCATGGCTTTTGCTGATGGCAAAGTAAAGAATTTGGATAAAACATTATAACATTTGGGACTTTTTTTGTACATTGATAAGCACAGTATTTTTTCATCAGTAGTATAACGTCTACCTTTTGGTTTTTTGGACGTTTGATACACTTGCATCTGTGTAAAAAGTTTGGCAGGCCTTGTCATGTCCTTGGTAAATTTGTAGAACAAAGGATTTTTGGACAGCTTCACAGCATTATTTAATCTTGCTTTAAGATTTGTCCCTTTTTTTCGCAGTCTTGAAATTTCAGATCGCAAACTACAAATTTTATTATCTGTTGAAGATTTTACACCTTTTTTCGTACCTGTAAACAGAAAAACAACAATTAGTCATACTATCATTGTTGAATGAAAGGAAAGTTTATATTTATAAACTTTTTATATCACCCACATTTAGGCATGGGTTTCTTTTCACAATGAAGGGGATATAGCCCATGAGGGTTGGCAGACTTTGACATGTCTATATAGTAGATATAGAAAAAAATGGTAATTTCTTAGACAACCTAGTATCTAAGTCACCGCATTCAACCTTTCATTGCATTTACTAGTTGACAATAATTATATTACCAATAAGTATTTCTAAAAATGTTAAGTCACGATGAACTTCATCAATAGTATTATAATTACATTTTATGGATAATTTAACATTGTCCTTTACGTTTCTATTATTTTTATATGTAAAATATGTTATGGATTAGTCATATTTACGTTTTTCAGATGGTTTATCATATGTGATACAGTAATCATGCTCCAGCATGGCAGCTTCAGCCTCATAACAGGTTGCATTGACTGAAATGAAAGAATATTCTTATCAGTAATGACATTATTTAATGTTAAAATTATTACTCCTTTCAGAATAGTTTTTAAAACATAGATACTTAAAAATATATATTCTACAGGTACTAATAGTTGCCCACAGCTTCATTACAATAATTTATGATCTCATTTATGGCTCACCTTAAGTGAGTTTCCGACAGACTCACATAAGCCTTAAACCCACCTTAAACCAGTCCTGTCACATAATCCTTTTATAAGGTACGTCTACTAACTATTAACTACCGCTGCCTAATTTTAAGATTGTAATAAATAGTAAATATTTATAATAGTAAATAATGCTACATATTTTAAAGAACCGAGAACCAGAATATTCTTTACACTAAATATATATATAAAAACAAATAAGTATACATTTTTAACAAAAATTACCTGTGAAAGAAGTTGAAGGCCCAGTAGATAAGCTTTCAGAAACAGAGCTTATATTTGTTTCTTGCTGTGCAATAGCAAGAATCCTACCTGAAAAACAATAACATTTATAAATGCAGGTTTTATTCTGTTGTATCATAATGGTATTCATTAATGTACAAACATACAGCGGTAAACCTTTAGTTAAGTGGGCTCCAATTTATGGGGTCCTGGGGGAAGAGGGGGTGAAGGGAGGGGAGAGGGTGGGTTTTTTACCCCCCTCGTAGTGTGCTTTTCGCGTAAACCCCGTGGTTTCGAAGATATCGTGTTTGAAGTTTTGAGGTTAACTTTACGTGATTCAGAGATATTACAATACCTTAGAGCTCCGCGTCTGACTCCACCTTAACTCCGGTGCTGCGGGAAGTGCACTCATATGCTCTGTTCACCAACTTTCACACTTTATTTTCGAACAAATTTACGTAAAAACGATCTCGATTGCAAGATCAACAAACGATACGAACTGACGTTTAACGACTAACAAATAGACACCGTTGACCAAAATAAGGCGTCACTTAGCATTTCCTTTAAAACACAAAGCTTTAGATTAGGAAAAACCGAATTTCGGGACCGTGGGGGGAAGGGGGGGGGGCGCTACCCCTGGTACCACTGTCACACCTCAGAACCCCATGGTTATGTAGATATCCATGGTTAAAGTTTTGAGGTTAGAAGAAGAATTTCGAAAGTTAGAGGAACGCTTGGCTCCGGCGCTGCGGGAAGTGCAGCCCTTCCGCCCTTGCGTGCGAAAGCACGCTCACTCATGCTCCGTTCCGCAGCGGAGGCTGGTCGCCTTCGGCGACCAGCCTCAGCCGCTCCTCTCCGCATTCGTTCGCGCGCTTTCGCACGGCGGGCGAGGGCTGCCCTCCCTCCGCGCCTCCGCGGCACAAAAAAAACACTCTAGGGGTAGGACAGACCAAGACCACGTGGACAGTGGGGTGCTCCGATTCGGTTTTGGGTATTTTTCGAATTTCTAAACCTATATTCTAGCACGCAATGTTACTAATTTTATTAGAATATTATGTCTGACGCGTTATTTTGTTTAAAAGTGTCGATTTGTCAGTCGTTAAGCGTCAGTTCGTATCGTTTGTTGGTCTTGCAATCGAGATCGTTTTTACGTAAATTTGTTCGAAAATACAGTGTGAAAGTTGGTGAATGGAGTATATGAGTGCACTTCCCGCTGCACCGGAGTTAAGGTGGAGTCGACGCGGAGCTCTAAGGTATTGTAATATCTCTGAATCACGTAAAGTTAACCCCAAAACTTCAAACACGATATCTTCGAAACCACGGGGTTTACGCGAAAAGCACACTACGGGGGGCTAAAAAACCCACCCTCCCCACCACCCTTTACCCCCCCACCCCCATTTCACCCCATAAATCGGAGCCCACTTAACTAACGAATGACCAAAAAATCTAACTTACTAGGTAAATGTAAAGATGGAACTGCTAATGCATTTAACCGATGATTACGATTTCGGTCTTTATTTGTAAAATGAATGTCACAAAGTTTCCTCTTTCTATAATCTTCATAATCATGACGTGTTTCCAATTTTCCACCAACAATAGTTACCCATGCCCTAAACCGCTTAGGATATTTGGCCGGATCCGGGAAAACATGGAGTGGAGCACCTGAAATTGAAATTTACATTTATATTAGAAGTTGTTTATTTACTGATACTGGTAAATAGGGAAGATATCTAAAAAGAAAGTTAGATATGACCCCATGATTTCGTTTCAACTTACCAGAAGGTTCACATCCTAATTCACAACGTCTCGGCATCTTGATATAATCCTAGCACAAAACAACACAAGAGAATATTATAGCGTCCTTTTCGCAAAACAAACACGTTCTTTTATTAATGTCTTTTGAAACTTAAAATATTATACCGGCCACTCTGTTAGTACAGGCAGCGAATTGGAATCTCGAATCGGGGCGAAGTCCTAGTAGTTTTACGGAGGAATACGAAACTCAACTCAACGTAAAAACTAGTATTCACAACCAAAAAGCCACAAAATTGAACGAGCACAAATAACCACGATTACACGCAATGAGTTCTCGCCATTTTGTAAAAATTAAATTCATAGGCAAGTTAATCTACTCTTTGATTATTAACGGCTAAGATTTGATTTTGATTTAAATTATTATCTGTATTTATTAACTGTTTTTATTATCTGTTCACATTTTATCGGAATCATTAAACAGATGGCACCACTATATATGAAAATGAAGGTTACTATACCTACCCAACCCCAGCCTGCAAAATAATGATATTTGTAATGAAAAAAAAACTAATTGATAGATTTTGAATTGCTCAATTCAACTACGTTGTCCTTTTAAATTGCTCACCTCAAATTATATAATTAAAAATCAAAATTTAAAAAAAAAATTCAAATATTTTCAAACTCCTATATCTTTTGATGTATACAATATTTTAAATTGCTCAAAGTGTTAAAAAACTGCTCAAGTTGCATTTATAATTGCTCAAGTATAGTTTAGAACAGATCCACTTCCCTAAATTTTTAAATAAATATAAATAGTTTGAACAAATAAAATATTGATACTTGTAAAAAAAAAAAAATACTAATCGATACATTTTCAATAGCTCAATTCGACTACGTTGTCCTTTTAAATCGCTCACCTCAAATTATTTAATTATAAATTAAAAAAGTCGTTGAAAAATATTCTTTTATCAATATTTTCAAACTCCTATATCTTTTGATGTATACAATATTTTAAATTGCTCAACGTGTTAAAACCCTGCTCAAGTTGCATTTATAATTGCTCAAGTACAGATTTGAACAGCTCCACTTTCCTTAATTTTTAAATAAATATATAAAGTTGGAACAAATTTAACGTTTATATCGATAAAGTGAGCGCTGCAGATGCGCATAGACAATGATGCGAAGCCAAAAAAATTGCGGATATTCGTAATAAAAAGATGCTAATCGTTCGATTTTCAATAGCTCAATTCAACTACGTTGTCCTTTTAAATTGCTCACTTCAAATTATTTAATTAAAAATCAAAAAAGTCGTTGAAAAATATTCTTTTATCAATATTTTCAAACTCCTATATCTTTTGATGTATACAATATTTTAAATTGCTCAATGTGTTAAAGAACTGCTCAAGTTGCATTTATAATTGCTCAAGTACCGTTTGGAACAGCTCCACTTTTCTTAATTTTTAAATAAATATAAATAGTTTGAACAAATTTAACGTTTATATCATAAGACATGTGTACGCTGTGCGTGCGCATAGACAATGATGCGAAGCCAAAAAATTGCGGATATCTGTAATAAAAAAGATACTAATCGATAGATTTTCAATAGCTCAATTCAACCTCGTTATATCGTTATCCTTTTAAATTGCTCACCTCAAATTATTTGATTACAAATCAAAAAAGTCGTTGAAAAATATTATTTTATCAATATTTTCAAACTCCTATATCTTTTGATGTATACAATATTTTAAATTGCTCAAAGTGTAAAAAAACTGTTCGCGTTGCATTTATAATTGCTCAAGTATAGTTTGGAACAGATCCACTTCCCTTAATTTTTAAATAAATATAATCCTGCCCGGAAAACAGCTACCAAATTTGATAGCTTATTTACCGATAGTAGCGCCACCTACCGGGTCCGACTGAGATAAAAAATAACCCGATCTCCCAACTTGGACCAAATTATAGATGCGTGCAAAAATATGATAAAAATTGGTTCAGTGGTTTCGGAGTTACGTACGTTTAGTTAACGACCACCACTGAAATCCTTATTGGGGATGAGTTATCCTAAAATCCGCTCATTGATCATTTCTATGATCACATATATAGGAGATTCATACCAAATTTGGAGTCGATAGGAGATATAATTTAAAAATGGGAATTTTCCATTGTTAACGCCCCCGCAAGAATATAATTAGTAATGTGAAATAGCTAGTTAATACAATTTTTACAGTATGTAAAATGCGGTCTACGATTAAGATCAATTTAATCATTAATAACTTACGTAAAATGCGCCCTAATATATTATTTAACATGAACTTTATTGACTAGCAATAAAGTTCAAATTGACTCTACATTTTACTTAGAAAACGTTTGTATGGGAAAAAGAAAAGGGCTGTTTTTAGGGTATTCCCGGAAATTATTCGAATTTTTCTCACCTTTTAAACCTTCCCTAGACCTCCACGAACATTTCAAGACCAAGATAAGATAAATCCGTTCAGCCGTTCTCGAGTTTTAGCGAGACTAAAGAACAGCAATTGATTTATATATATATATATATATATATATATATATATATATATATATATATATATAATAAGATTAAGGAAAGTGGAGCCGTTCAAAACTGTACATGAGCAATTATAAATGCAACTTGAGCAGTTCTTTAACACGTTGAGCAATTTAAAGTATTGTATACATCAAAAGATATAGGAGTTTGAAAATATTGATAAAAGAATATTTTTCAACGACTTTTTTGATTTTTAATTAAATAATTTGAGGTGAGCAATTTAAAAGGACAACGTAGTTGAATTGAGCTATTGAAAATCTATCGATTAGTATCTTTTTTATTACGAATATCCGCAATTTTTTGGCTTCGCATCATTGTCTATGCGCACGCGCAGCGTACACCTGCTTTATGATATAAACGTTAAATTTGTTCAAACTATTTATATTTATTTAAAAATTAAGGAAAGTGGAGCTGTTCAAAACTGTACTTGAGCAATTATAAATGCAATTTGAGCAGTTCTTTAACACTTTGAGCAATTTAAAATATTGTATACATCAAAAGATATAGGAGTTTGAAAATATTGATAAAAGAATATTTTTCAACGACTTTTTTGATTTATAATTAAATAATTTGAGGTGAGCAATTTAAAAGGATAACGTAGTTGAATTGAGCTATTGAAAATGTATCGATTAGTATTTTTTTTTTTACAAATATCATTATTTTATTTGTTCAAACAATTTATATATATTTAAAAATTAAGGAAAGTGGAGCTGTTCCAAACGGTACTTGAGCAATTATAAATGCAACTTGAGCAGTTCTTTAACACATTGAGCAATTTAAAATATTGTATACATCAAAAGATATAGGAGTTTGAAAATATTGATAAAAGAATATTTTTCAACGACTTTTTTGATTTATAATTAAATAATTTGAGGTGAGCAATTTAAAAGGATAACGTAGTTGAATTGAGCTATTGAAAATGTATCGATTAGTATTTTTTTTTTTTATAAATATCATTATTTTATTTGTTCAAACAATTTATATATATTTAAAAATTAAGGAAAGTGGAGCTGTTCCAAACGGTACTTGAGCAATTATAAATGCAACTTGAGCAGTTCTTTAACACATTGAGCAATTTAAAATATTGTATACATCAAAAGATATAGGAGTTTGAAAATATTGATAAAAGAATATTTTTCAACGACTTTTTTGATTTTTATTAAATAATTTGAAGTGAGCAATTTAAAAGGACAACGTAGTTGAATTGAGCTATTGAAAATCGAACGATTAGCATCTTTTTATTACGAATATCCGCAATTTTTTTGGCTTCGCATCATTGTCTATGCGCATCTGCAGCGCTCACTTTATCGATATAAACGTTAAATTTGTTCCAACTTTATATATTTATTTAAAAATTAAGGAAAGTGGAGCTGTTCAAATCTGTACTTGAGCAATTATAAATGCAACTTGAGCAGGGTTTTAACACGTTGAGCAATTTAAAATATTGTATACATCAAAAGATATAGGAGTTTGAAAATATTGATAAAAGAATATTTTTCAACGACTTTTTTAATTTATAATTAAATAATTTGAGGTGAGCGATTTAAAAGGACAACGTAGTCGAATTGAGCTATTGAAAATGTATCGATTAGTATTTTTTTTTTTTTACAAGTATCAATATTTTATTTGTTCAAACTATTTATATTTATTTAAAAATTTAGGGAAGTGGATCTGTTCTAAACTATACTTGAGCAATTATAAATGCAACTTGAGCAGTTTTTTAACACTTTGAGCAATTTAAAATATTGTATACATCAAAAGATATAGGAGTTTGAAAATATTTGAATTTTTTTTTAAATTTTGATTTTTAATTATATAATTTGAGGTGAGCAATTTAAAAGGACAACGTAGTTGAATTGAGCAATTCAAAATCTATCAATTAGTATTTTTTTTTATTACAAATATCATTATTTTGCAGGCTGGGGTGGGGTAGGTGGTTACTATGCAAGTGTCCACCCCATAGATTATACACTTATATACTGGTATAGATACGCCACTCAGAAATTAAAATTGATGTATCACGACCTCCCCCACTAACAGATGGCGTGCACATACAATTTTATTTCTATAATAATACTACAGGTGGCGCTGTTTATTTATTTTTTACCAGATTGATTATTATTTAAATAATATACTGTATGTACTTTTCACACTTTTTCCACTTATTTATTAATACAAACAGTTCGTATTAATAAATTGGTGGAAATAGTGTGAAAAGTATTTCATATTTATCATTAACTTTAATCAAAAAGTAACAAGTATGTACATTAAGAATATTTTCTATTTTTTTTTTGTGTTAAGTATTAAAAATTTGATTTCAAATTAATTCTATTTTACCTAATATTAACAGATAATCGAGGGTTTAAAAATAAAACACCAGTACCATATAGAATTTATAAAACTGTTGTTTATTTTCATCTTTTATTATAATAATTGGATGCTTGTTTTTTAACATGATCATTCCTATCAAAATTTCAAAATTTTCATTGGTTTAACTTCTCTGTATGAGGATATTCCCATTTGGGAAAGCGATGTAAGGGTCCTGAAAATTTTTAATATTCTTAAAATATTGCTTTATATATAAAAGTGATACTAAAGAGCCATAATAATGAATTCTAAATGCAATGAAAGGAATAAAAAGAGTTAATTATTACTTCTATTTTATTAAGGGTGTGATTTAAACAGTTTGCAAAGTATTTGTATCATTGTTAGCAAAAAAATATTACTGATTAGCTAGTACAATTGGGCAACAACATATAGTCAGCAAATATTTCTAAATCCGTCTGCAATTTGTATTGTCTCTGAACAGTTATAGTATTTTTTTTTTGTGGCTGAATATATGTAAAAGCAGCAATGAGTGACCCATGTGCTGGTAATATAAGCCTTTAAGATAATTATGCCTACTGAAATAGTATGCCAAAAAATACCTAACTGCAAAATTAAATTAGAAAAACAAAAATTCGAAAGAAAGGGATCCCTATTTAGTAATATTGGGATAGTGTCATATATATAGCTTTATTTTCCACCCACTTTTAACGAACACTGCTGATTTTGAAAAAAAAACGTAATCTATTTTTATTGCTAACCAAAATTTAAATATGAATGCCAATCAATCTTGCTCCGAAAAAATAATTATTTTGCAGTATGACTGTTTTTTTTTTTGTAGATATATAATAAGACAAGCTGCTTGCTTATGTTTGAATTACTAACTATTATTATGATTTTATAAAGAAAAAAATTTTGCAGCCTCATTTTATTATTACTGAAAAAATCCTTGTATGCTTGCCAAATGATTTATAGGCTGTTTTTCTTGCTAACCAAATTTTAAAATGGCATACAAATTAATTACTTCTTTTATAATTTTTTTTTTACTAAGTCGAATAGAGAAGAAAAGAGTAATCTTGGTATAATACTTAATGTCTAAATACTGCTTTGAAACGTTTCTTTAAATAATTTGAATACTCACCATCAATATCACATTTGAAATAACATTTTAATTCAGCTGATTTCGGCATTTTAAAATACTTAATCAAAATTGCAAAAATTGTAATCCGTGTAATAAAGAGCCAAGTTAACAGTCATGCAATCAGTCCGGGGTCCAAATAACAATCCAGGTGATGTCGTAACACGTAGAAGATCAAAAAGTCCGTAAACAAGCCAAAACGTAGGGAATAACACAATAAAATTAAAATCACAACGAACACTGAACAAACACAAATAAACGAGTGATTCAAAATTCAAATATGGCCGACTAATGCACGATGGGCCTCAATAATATTGCCACGGCAAAAAATATTGGAGATAAATTAAAATATACTTATATTTTATAATATATTTTTTTATACCTATGAATCGTACAAAACATGTTTGATTGATTATTTAAATTAATTATATTTACAAAAATTCTAGACTCTACTGCTGCTACTGCCATCTATTTTTGGCACATTAATCTATCACCCCGAACTCACCCTCCTCCTCTAAAAGATGGCGTTAGTTTGTATGAATATTTTTGAATTACGATATTGTATGAGAGTTTCACACCCCTGGTCCACCCCCTGGTGGACAATATGTTCTCGCTCAGTATAGTTTAGTGTTGATAAACAGACTTATACCAATTAGCTGTTTTATTTTTATGGCGCGCACAGTTTGAGTATTTAATGCACATGAATGACACCTAACATAATAAATAATTAGATCATTTTGTGTTTTTAGAAACATCCAAGAGTGAATTGAAAAGGTAAACTGATGTAACAAAAGTTACAATGAAAAATGACTTTGTGTAACATTATGGTCCATTTCTTTTAAACCAATGAACCGATCTTGATGAAATTTGCACTGTACACTAAGATTCAAAGATTCTTAAAACAATTTAAAAAGATTTTTAGATAAAGATCATCATCATTATCAGCCACCTATCAATGGCTCACTAATGAGCGCAGGTCTCCTCTTAGAATAAGGTTATGGGCCATAGTTTATCACGCTGGCCCAATGCGAATTGAAGGACTTCACATACCTTCGATAACATAATGGGGAACTCTCAGGTGTGCAAGTTTCCTCACGATGTTTTCCTTCACCGTTGAAGCAAGTGTTATTTAATTACATAAACGCACTTAACTTCGAAAAGTCAGAGGTGCATGCTCGGGATCGAACTGCGACCGCCCAAATAGGAAGCCACAGTCCAAACCACTAGGCTATTAATCTATCTATACATATAATAAAATGGTAGGAAAGTTAAAACTGTACATTGAATATTTTTTTAAAAGAATACTTGGGGTGTGATCTACAATCGATACCGAAGCCAAAAATATAGTTTTTAGAATTTTTGTCTGTTTGTCTGTTTATCTGTATGTATGTCCGGGATAAACTCAAAAAGTACTGCATGGGGTTACCTCAAATTTGGCACCAATATTATTTAGAAGTCGGGTCAATATATAGGCTACATAAATTATCACACTATCACCTACGGGGAACGAGCAGTGAACCTTTATTTCTTCAACGCATTCTGTAACTACGTGTAATCTAACGACGCATATTTGAATTTTGTTGTTATTATGTTAATAACCATGTCATAAGCTAGCTTCACACTATAAATAAAGACATTCTGTAGTATATTTAGTATCAGCATTGCACCCATGGGAAGCCGGGGCGGGTCGCTAGTACCTTTTTAAATAAAGTTCATTTACCTGTTTCTTCTTTACATTTCATATCTACAGAAAAATCTCATTGATGGCGCTGCTTTAAAATTGTCTTGTCTACTTATATTCATTTAATCATGTTTATCGGCATAGTTACTTATATTGTGTGATTTTTTAGCTTATATAGCATGGTTATTAACATAATAACAACAACATTCAAATTTGCGTCATTAGATTACACGTTGTTACAGAATGCGTTGAGGAAATAAAGGTTCACTGCTCGTTCCCGGTAGGTGATAGCATAATAATATATAGCCTATATGTTGACCCGACTTCTTAATAATATTCGTGCTAAATTTGAAGTAAATCTATGCGGTACTTTTTGAGTTTATCCCGGACACACAGGCAGACAAACAGACAAAAATTCTAAAAACTATATTTTTGGCTTCGGTGTCGATTGTAGATCACACCCCAAGTATTCTTTTAAAAAAATATTCAATGTACAAATTTAACTTTCCTACCATTTTATTATATGTATAGATAGATGTTCAGATTGTTTGCTACCTAAAGTATTTGAACCACCTAAGTATTTGAAAAAAAGAAACAGTTGTGGTTAGAAATATTTTGCATTGCGCGATAGCAAGGCCGATTAACCAAGATTATTTCCAGAAAAAATCAATCCGTTATTATTGAATTTGCAGCCGTAATGCCGAAAAGTTTGAACAAAGGTATCAAATATCGTACTTACTACAAAATTTACACAATTATAATATAATATTAATAATAATATAATATAAATTACTAAAAAAAATAAAAAAATCCTAGACCGCTGCATATAGATTAATTTTTTATTTTTTTCTGAGTTGGCCCCATGCCCTCCACAAGCACCTTCTTTTTAACCGACTTCCAAAAAAGGAGGAGGTTCTCAATTCGACTGTATTTTTTTTATGTATGTTACATCAGAACTTTTGACCGTGTGGACCGATTTCGACAATTTTTTTAATCGAAAGGTGGTATGTGTCAATTGGTCCCATTTAAATTTATTTGAGATCTAACAACTACTTTTCGAGTTATATCTAATAATGCGTTTTTACTTGACGCTTTTTTCGTCGACCTACGTTGTATTATACCGCATAACTTTCTACTGGATGTACTGATTTTGATAATTCTTTTTTTGTTGGAAAAGAGATATCCCTAATTTAGTACTATGATAAGGAAACCAGGATCTGATAATGGGATCCCAGAGAAATCGAGGGAAACTCTTGAAAATCCGCAATAATTTTTTACTGGGTGTACCGATTTTAATAATTTTTAATTTAATCGAAAGCTGATGTTTGTCATGTGGTCACATATACATTTTATTGAGATCTGATAACTACTTTTTGAGTAATCTTTGATAACGCGTAGTTACTTGACTATTTTTTCGTCGATCTACGTTGTATTACTCGTCGATGTAATTGAAGTCGGTTTTTTTTTCGTTTGAGAGCAAACACAATTATTTTTTGTGCAGACTATTCCTTATTTATTATTTATTATTATTTAGACCTTCGCGGTTATCCATTAATTACCGGACACTCTGTATATAGATATCTTTAATACACACGCTCGTTTGTTCCATAGGTTAATTTAATGTTTGTGTTTTCGATAACAGCCGGCTGATATAGATTTTTTTTTATAAATGTAAATAAAATGACACAATTGAGAGACTTAAAACGGGAATTGAATTTATGACCCCCACAAACTACTTCACGGAAAGCAGAGTTACTGCGAACTGTACACCAACGGGATAGCTCGTGTGTTGAACGTGTACAAAGATTTTAATTTTTTTTTTTTTTTTTTTTTTTTTTAGTGAGAATGGGGGCAAACGAGCATACGAAGCCATCTGATGTTAAACAGCTACCGTCGCCCATGGACATCTGCAACATAAGAGGAGTTGCAGGTGCGTTGCCGGCCTTTAGGAAAAAGATGCCTATACACTCGACGCTTGAAAACCCCCAAATTATAGCGCTCAGGGAAAACCTCAGGAGGAAGGTCATTCCACAGTTTGCAGGTGCGCGGAAAGAATGCGCGTGAAGCTCGCACATTGGCCGCAAACCATGCATCCAAATGGTGTGGATGGAACTTAGTCCTTCGGCGAAGGGTACGATGGTAAAATCGTGACGGCGGTACCATATCAAATAGTTCGTCAGAACACTCACCGTTGTACAGACGATAAAAAACACACAGAGAGCCAACGTCTCTCCTTATGCTTAGAGGTTCTAAATCGTCCGTGAGTTTGGGATCGTCGACAATGCGAATTGTCCGGCGTTGGATGGAGTCAAATGGGTGAAGTTGGTATTGAGGGGCACCTGCCCAAAGGTGCGAGCAATACTCCACATGGGGACGGACCTGAGCTTTATAGAGCAGTAATCGATGTCCCGATGTGAAGTACCGGCCCGCCTTGTTCAGAACCCCGAGCTTTTTTGCAGCCAATTTAGCTTTGCTCTCCAAATGACCCCGGAATTGGACCTCGTTCGTAATGTCAACCCCAAGGATCCCAATACTTTTAGTGATATTTAGGGATGTGTTCTGAAAACTAGGCGCTACAGAAAAGGGGGTCTTCTTAGCGGTGAACGCGCAAACTTGTGTTTGCGCGTTCACCGCTGCGTTGTGTTGTTAATTAAAGTTTATTGAGAACCTCTTAAGAATAACGAGAAACCAAACAAATAACAAAAGAATAGGTTAAACAACAAAAATTTTAGTTGATATTGGTATAAAATTTCGCAATCTACAGGTGCATACATCTGAGGTTCTCAAGACACAAAGTATAATGCCTAGATTTTTAACGACGTAAGAGTCATGTAATTACTGTAAATTTGGATAGTATTTTAATTTTTAATTCCTTACACTTATAACAAAAAGATGTCTGTGAAAGTTATATAATATCCTGTGTCTAATTATCTAACATCTTCTTCCTAAATCACCTACATAAAATAACAATAGGGAAGTATATTACCCTATAATTATTATTTTAACTAATTTTTCAAAATGTTTACTTTTTCTTCTTAATATACTGCGATATTACGAATCGAAATAAGTGACGTCATAGGACAAAATGCGAACTAAAATATTGTTAAGAAAATGTGTAATGCCACAAAAATAAATTATTATTTTTTTAAAGATTAATAGAATGAGAAAAAGGATAGCGATATAACTATAGGGTTATTTGTAGGAAGTAAACAAACGTATCCGGGGAAATAAGTCGATGTCTACTGTAAAATCAGTGACTCCCATAAAATTATCGTTACCATGGTGAATAAGAATCGACAACAACAAACACATAATACCTTGCTGCAAATACATTTCATTTATTATTAATTATAAATTTAAAGAAAATGTCAATTTTTAAAGTAAAACAATGGTGGTCTAATGAAAAATTCATAACTGAGGATTGTGATGATGGTACTCAAAATAGCAAGTGTATTAAAATAGATAGATTTAATTCACACAATGATAGCGATTGCATTATAATTGGTCAGGGTTCCGTATTGCAAATTTACAAACCAAACTTAGAAAATGATACTCATTCAATCTTAGAATCGCAATTAAATGATGTGATACTACAAATTGAAACAGGAAAATTTTTAGCGTGAGTTTCTGTTTCTCCATCGATAACTAGTTAAATTGTAACAATATTTTTAAGCTATTTTTTTTTTTTTTTTGTAGAAATTGCGCCGATCGTCAAATATTAATATTACACCCGACAACTTATATTATTTATCTTTTAGAAAGAACTGAAGGACAAACCGATGTTGGTATGTTCATTTTTAATGGTTCAAATTTCTTGGTGCAATATCCAATTATTAAATTATTCTTTTTTTAGGAGAACAAAATGTAATTTCTACTGCTATAAGTCACTCGTTTAATAGACGAGCATTTAGCACAACTTGTGGTCCTTTTGGTAATTCCAAAAGAGATCTTATATGTATTCAAGCTTTAGATGGAACGTTAAGTTTTTTTGACCAGGACACGTTTTTATTTATGTGTGTGTTCAACGATATTGTAATACCGGGTCCTGTACATTTTATAGCAAACAGCGACCATTTTATAGTTTGCAAATCGACATGGATAATGGAAATATTTAGGTAAATTTAAAACTATACGAGAAAAACAGAATTTAATACTGTTAATAATACAATTCAAATTTTCTAGTTATCAACAGATGATCGAATTTAGCGAATTGAGTGTGCGAGCGAATAAAAAGAATATTCCACAATGGATTTATAATGCCGGGGAAGAAATTATATCTATTCAAGTGATACGAGTAAGTAATCTAAAAACTAAAATTGAAAGTATCTTTTAATGATATAATTGCTAACTATACACTAACACCATCAAACATTTGTTATAAAGTCACAATATACGGGTTCTCTTTTATTTCAAGTTATTGAACTTTAGTAGTTGTTACCGCTTCAATCTTGGTCCCTAAACCGCATTATCTTGGGTAAACTGTGTTTTAAATGAAGTTTTTAAACCCGTCTTCATTTCAGACAAGTAGCAGTTTTTCCAGTATAGTAGCGATAGGTGAGAGACACCTCTATTGCTTTCAGGATAACGGATTAATGAAATTTATGATTAGGTTTGATTACATGCCAATTTGTTTTCACGCCTATTTAATTGGATGGTACTACGGTAAGTTTTTAATGCCTTACATAAATATTAGGGCACACTTTTTTTTACAAAATTTTATTACGTTGTTAATTTACTAGTTTTTTATTTTAATGTTCAACAATTTAATTTTTTACAGAACCTAATTCGCGACTTCTGGTTATGGTAGCCTCTGAAGATTCCAAACTAAATATATATGAAGGCACTTCACTTTTGTGGTCTTGCGACTTAACGCATAGACCAATATCAATAGCTCGATGTTACCTAAATTCCCTACCAGGTGGTATTGTAACACTTTCTACTAATGGTGTTGTAAATATCAGTTATTTGGGCACTGAACCAGATTTAAACGCGAACGGAAAACCAATGAATGATATAGTCAATCCTGATCAAATTCAAGACGAATTGGTTGTCGTCGAAAATTCGTTACAAAAAGTTATGGACGCTAGAAAAACTGGTAAAGGCGGAATTAAAAATTTCTTTTACAATAAGATATATATGTACCTAATTGTAAAATCGTATTCCTTCATTTACAGAATTTGAAGATATTGACCCGGAAGTCGATCAACTAGTAAATGTTAAAGTCAGTATTGGTAAACCTAATGACGATCCTATTACAAACTATCCATCAAACGGTATGGAAATTTTACAAACATGTTCAATGGTGGTTATTTTAACTTGCGATAACCCTGATTTTGTTCAAAGCATACAAATAACTTACGACTGCGTTCCTCCTATTATTTGCACAGACACGACACTGTGCTTAGATAATATAAACGGTACAGAAATTGTAGAAACACAAGTTCTTCTATCGGGTGACGCAGATATATCAGATTGCGGTATAAGTATATTTATAACTGTTGTCGATTTAAATGGGAAAATTAAAATATTGTCTAAAAGGGCATTGCTACCACTTACTTTGTACTGCGTACCAGTAGAAAACGAATCGGAAAATAGCTTTAAAATAAGTATTAGAACTAATAAACCGTGTTTAGAACTTCCCGAAATATTTAATGGTTAGTATGACTTGATTATTTAAGATGATAAAATTAAGTTTAAGTTAGGTACCTACCATTTTATAGAATCCCAAATAAATTTAAATTACTTTTCATTCAATTTTATAGATATTGCAAAAGAAGAGTTAGCTCAATTTTCATCTAAAAATACGCTAACTTTTAAGTATCGAACGTTAAATAAAACAGTGACATTTAAAAGTGAAGATATCTACACAATAGAAGCGAACGAGTTTTCTGTTATGTCACCTTTATTAGAATATATTGTATTGAATTTAAAAACCTACTACACTGAAAGTGGTATAAAAGATTTCAAAATGAATTTTATCTTAAACGGAGACTCAATTAAACTCGTTTTGCATACATTTTTGAAAAGTATAGAAAATCATTCTAAAGAAAGAATCAAAATGAAGAGTTTGGAGGTAAGTTTCTTTGTACATTTTACTTATATGGAAGTATTTAAAAAAAAAACAAAAAAAAATATACTCAATTTTTTTATTTATACAATATTTTCAATAAAATATTAGGTACCTACAATTAAATTTTAAAATCGTTTATTACTCTGCAATAAAATTTGAATTATATTTAATTGATTATACCAACATTTTAGGAGAACCTCGCTGTACTTCAAAGACAGTTTACTATAGTGCAGAAAAGGCTGTTAGTACAGTATGGATCGCTACCTCCGGGTAATTGCGATGCTTTACAATTTCTAATGAACGATACTCACGAACGAATTAAGACAGTTGCATTCGAAATAATGCAGAGTAAGCAATACGTGTTTAGGTACGTATTTAATGTATTTCATAGACCCATAAAGTTAAGACATTTCTTGGATAAAATTTGTTTTAGTTTTGTCTGTTTAAATTTTGTTAGACTCTTCCAAGACCGACCACAGATAAATCCTGATTCCTTCGTTGGAATATACATACCACGACAAACGTCTATATGGTCAATACAAATATCTGTCGTGTGCGGGATCGAACCCGCGATCGCCAGCGCAACAGTCAGTACTGTGACCGCTGCGCCAACGCGTCGTCAAATTACAAATATATTTATTGCTTATTATCAAAAATTATAATAATCGACTTCTATTCCTGGAAAAATGTGATTTTTTTTAGAATGGGTAATATTTTGAGAAGGGTTTGCAACATCATTGTTCATATACTAAGGGAAAATGTAAAGGATGAGTTCAAAGTGAAACTTATTGAAGAAATGCTTTCTCTAAATACTCTTAATGAACAATTTCAAGTAAGATACAATGATTAATTATTTTTTCTTTAAATTTATACTTTACTTGCCTATAAGAATTTTTTTCTAGGAATGGGAGGAAAATGTTGCACAAGGTCTGTCGTACATTCTCAATAAACTTTTCAAAAAATCAGAAAAAGACAAAGAGAAACTTGCACCTGTCACCGATCAAGATATATTATCTCAAACGAATTTAAAAAAACTTTTAAAACAGTTGCGTATAATATTTGAAAAACTATTAACTGACAGTCAAGATCAAGAAGTCACAAGTAACATAATACGAACAGAAGAATTTGTTGAAGTTATTTAATTATTACTTATTACAAGGTTGATTTACAAAAGCTCCTAATAAACTTAGTCATACAAACAATAACAACTTTATTTTATTAGTATATAAGGCATATAGACTGGGACAGAAAGACGTATTATTCTAAAAACTCCATTGCGTTAGTATGGAATGCGAGAGAAGTACGCGGGTCGTTGGGCTAAGTAACTCAAGTCTCAGTAATTAACCACTATGGAGAATTTCCAAAGTGAGCATGAACGTTCTGTCTAAAAAAATATTACAAAAATAACGATTCTTGTATTGTTTTTCGTCGCTTATTTCGTTTTGAGTTCAGATTACATGACCTAAGTCTGTGTCCCAGTAAGAGTGTAATTGGGTCTTAGGTTAGAAAACATGAATCTAGTAGTTCGACTCTTAACCAGAAACCTGCAGGACGTCCAAGGTCATCAGAACAGAAGAAACAATTAACTAATTTAGAACTTTTGTAGAGCGTACTCCAGGACTTTCAACTCGCAAGCAATCAGCGGAACTTGCTGTATCCAGAACATTTTTGACGAAAGATCTAAATCGATCCCGTATAAAACTTATTTAGTGCAAGCTCTTAACCCAAATTATCACGATTTACGCCGTGGTTTGGTCGAATTAATGATTGATGGCTTTTAAAGTTTTACAATATTGTTTTCTGATGAAGCCCATTTTCACTTAGATAGAAACATAAATAAACAAAATCGCCGTTACTAGGCCGTTAACAATCCACATCTAAAACATCAGAAACATTACATTTGCCGTAGGTAACCGTTTTGGCGCCCATTTCAGCATACGGATTCATTGGTCCATATATTTCTTTGAGAATCGTCAAGCGCAAGCTTTATGTGAATTCTAACGGACGCGTTTTTACCAACTTGAGATCCACATTCGACGAAAGTTTGATGCGTGATAATTCTCCTAAATGTTTATTCTTATTATATAAATACTTGTTTATACACTAATTTTGCTTTGATTACGAATTTTTGAAATATACATAACTTTCTGGCCCACCTATATAATAATTTATTATGGTATAAAAATGTCTGCATTTCAAGCAACGTGTAATAGCGTGTATAACGCGAGGTTGAGGTACAGCATGTGTACTAAGAGTAAAAGAACTTTGTCGCGTCATTTCTTCTTAGCGTCCTTGAGTCCAGCGCCAGCGTTGAACTTGAAGAAAATGATATCACCATCCTCTACCACGTAATTACGCCCTGGAAATGAAAAAATTAATGTTATACAACCAAACTGTACTTGGAGTTTAATTTTTTTTTCAAATTATACATAGTTTTTAATAACATCAATACATTGTTATTTAATTAAATTATATATGTACATACATTGTTATTTACGTTTCACACTTTAAGAACTTAATATTTAGATAGTTGCGGTATAAATTATGACCGCGTGAAATGGTGCCAAGAGTGCTGGCAGCATTTCCCCGTTGAATTGCTATGCCGATTTTCGGGCCAAAAATGCACCAGCCCTCTTGTCACCAGTGGAGGCAATAAGGAGTTGAAATCTTTTAAAAAACTTTTGGCACTGCTACTCTAAGATCCAAGTGCTATGACTGCAAACGACACAAAGATGTAATTTGAAATTTGTGCCGTTTCGTCGGTTCAGCTTTCTCTGCAGTCATTGAAGTAGGGCATAGCAGGATATTTCCTGCTCAAAATATGGAGTAGCCCGACTGGGGTTGTACCTCGACCTTACAGAAAACCACAGCTAAAAATACTTTTTTCAAGCAGTATTATGTTCCTGTTGGTGAATAAGGTGACCAGAGTTCGGGGGGGGGGGGGGGGGGGATTAGCGATAGGGTCGGCAACGCGCTTGCAATGCTTCTAGTGTTGCAGACGTCTATAAGCTACAGTAATCGCTTACGATCAGGTGAGCCCTACACTTGTTTGCCGACCTAGTTTTATATATAAGCTGGCTATAAAAGCATGTTCCCTGACATGAGGTGGAGCAAGTGTGTCAGCATAGGTTGAGCCCCACAAGCGCCCGTTTTAATTGCTTTTTATTTCTTTATCTATCGTATTGACTATTTATTGTTTACTTAGCTGCTTTTTTTATGACAATCTAACAAATACATTTTCATTTCAGGTACATAATACAGTAATAGATTTAAATAACTTCTACTCGTAAAATACTTCTTATTCCTTCTGTTTGTTTTATTTCTTATTTCTCAAGTTTTAGAATTATTCTGTAAAACTATTTGATATATTTGGCTGGCAGTACTCTCTTACTGATGAAGATGTAATGATGTAAGGGTGTCTTTTACTGTTTTAAATAAAGAGTATGAAATCAATTGGGATAAATAAACAAACACTTCACACTCAATGACTCCCAGTAGGATTATCTCCTGAGTCGATGATACAGAAGCACAAACAATACACGATCACAGACGCCATAAAACTCAATATGGAATAAGAGTCAATATATATATATATATATATATATATATATATATATATATATATATATATACATATACATTTCTGGACGCCGCGTTGGCGCAACGGTTACAGCCATGGATTGTACTCGTTGCGCTGGCGGTTGCGGGTTCGATCCCCGCACATGACAAACATTTGTATTGGCCATACAGGTGTTTGCCGTGGTCTGGGTGTTTGAGCAGTCCTTGTAGGTCTCCCCACCGTGCCTCGGAGAGCACGTTAAGCCGTCGGTCCCGGTTGTTATCATGTACACCTGATAGCGATCGTTACTCATAGTAGGGAATATATCCGCCAATCCGCATTGGAGCAGCGTGGTGGATTAAGTTCTGATCCTTCTCCTACACGGGGAAAGAGGCCTATGCCCAGTAGTGGGATATTACAGGCTGAAGCGTACATTTCTGAAATTTCATAGTATAGGGACATTTGTGATGAAAACTGGGGGATCCATATTTTTTTTTTATAATCTATATACATAAAAATGAATGTTCTAAGCGCGTAACTCGAGAATGGCTCTACCAATTCGGCTAATTTATTTTTTTGTATGTTCCTTAAGGCCCACGGAAGGTTTTAATAAAAAAAAGTTTTTTTTATTAAAACTTTCCGTGTTAGTAATAGCTTTTGACAGAACGAAGTCTGTCCGGACAGCTAGTTATCAACATAATATTATGAATAAAATGTATTTACCTTGTTGTCTATATTTCCCAGCCGATTTACAAGCTGCTTCTGAGCCTTCTTCTTTAAAATCCTTATAATGCATAACTTCTGCCATAATGAAACCTTTCTCGAAATCCGTGTGAATCCTTCCCGCAGCTTGAGGTGCTTTAGTGCCTTTCTATATTAAAGAGATTAAAATATTTATTTCTAAAAATTGCTTTTAATTTGGTAGACACTATTTCTAGCAGATTTCAGGGTTTCCAATCGTATTTGTTGCAACAATAGATACTTAAATATTTATAATACTCTTTTGGGCTAGATTGTACTTACTAACAACTGTACATATTTGACTATTACAGCGTATGGTACACTAGTTATAATATGATGGCTGAAGTTGAAATTTTAATATTCCATTAGCCATATTTTTCTGATTACTACACACAAGATGATTTTTATTTGCGTAATATCATATAATATAACACAATAAAGTTTGATTAATAGAGATCTATTAATAGAGATATATTTATTTACCTGGATAGTCCAGGCTTTGACTTCATCTGGACCCGCAGTAAAGAAGTATTCCAACTGAAGCGCCTTGTAGCCTTGGACAATTATTTTATCTAATGCGCTGAAATCAGGGTTCGCCAAACCGATTCATAAAGGTAACCGTTTGAAACGGTTACCATATGAATCGGTTACCGATTGAAAAGGTTACCGTTTTATTTCGGTTCCAAAACCGTAATAAAACGGTTACCGATTAAACTGTAATACCGAAATATAACGTTATGTATTTCGGTTTTAAATGATTCGGAGAAGTACCAGAGGGTGACAAAATCTGTGAGCCATCGTTTAAAATGAAGAGTCTGTAATGTTCCTTTGCTTTTATTGATAATGCTTGGGTTTTCATAAGACTGGCTTCTTTAACTATGAAAGTAATTAAGTTTTTTGTTTTGAATTATTCGTTATATGCAATGTAAACATTAAAAAGAGATGAAATTTTGCTCGCACCACGCCCGGGGCCTGTCGTCTATCACAAATAAATAAGTTTTAAGTAAAATCACGCAACACACGGGAGCGAATGAGATAGAGATATGGTGTACGTTCGGACCGCAATCCGAGCTAGCGCAGCGCAGCTACAAGAACGGGAATTGCCCGCTTAAACTTACGACACGAACGTTATGCCTACTACCGGTTTATTTCGATACTGTATTACCGATATGATTCGGTTACCGAATGATTCTCTTACCGTTATTTTGATTCGATAAGTACCGTTTTATAAAGGTAAATAACCCATACCGGAATATCCCTGGCTGAAATACATACATAGCATATAAATTTATTATTTGTAAAAGTACATATTTTAAAGTATTAAATTTTTTAACATTATCTGTCTTTTCCTTATAGACGATGCTGGTTCTGCAGTTATGATTTGTTATTATTCTTAATTATTAGTTGCCTTAACATAGCCTGAGTCAGTCTATGTTTTATTTCCGTTCAAAGCTAATATCATTAATATGTTTATTTTTATTTGGGTGTATGTCCTTGCAGATCTGTTTACCATGCCTCCGAAAGCATGTAAAGCCGTTGGTTCTGGTCAATATTACAGATTATAATAAATACGTTTCTATACATAATTTGGTTTCCATTATTTTTGATCTATAAATATTGATTATAACTGAGTTTAAATACCTTGTGATGTTATTATCTTTAAGAAATTTTTGCCTTTCATCGGGCTCCATATCTAATAATTTGCTCTCCAATACACCAGAGAATGGTATAAGAGGGGCTCCAGGGTCGTTTTTGTCGATCCATTCTTTAAGTTTTGGTAACCTACAATAAATATAAAAAAAACATTATTTGATATTTATTTGTATGATAACAGTTCTATGACGAATTTTTTTAAATAGTCCTTACCATTTGTTCTTTTTCCTGATATAATCTTTTTCCGATAAGTTCACAAGATAAAGTGCGGGTTTTGATGTCAAGAACAGGTATTTATTGAGAACCTCTATCTGAAATATTAGGAAACATCCAGTACATTATTTATTCACTTACTGACCTATAAATCTATATATTAATACGCGAAGCAAAAACTTTGTAGGTACCCCTTTTTACGAAATTTGCGCGGACGGAGGAGTATGAAATTTCGTACACTTTATAGTATATATAAAGAAGGAGTACAGAATGCTAACATTTTTTTTTTTAATTATGCATAAACAAATATTAAATCGATTAAAAAACATTACACACACTACCCTGTACGCATATACTCTTTTGTTGTCTAATTCTGTAGTCAAATTGAAAATTTTAAAAAAGGTCCTTAATTTCCTTTTTTTTTTGGTTTTCTTTTATTTAAATTTTTAATTAATGTCGAATTTCGACCTCTGGGCGACCACTAGTTTTAATAAATATGTCCAAATGCAATACATACTTCGGCTGCGCTCCAGTCGCCAAATCGAATATGTTTTTTTTCATCTACTAAAACTGTTTTTATTTTTGTCAAGGCTTCCTGAAAAATAACAAGTTGCTTGCTTTTATAAAAGGTTATGACGATGATTATTAGCAATATTTTCAAAATTAGCATTTGCTAGTTTCATTTACTTGTATTTAGACTTTAAAACACATAAAATGTAGAGCATCCCTTTTTTGGAAAGAAAATATATTTACATATTCGGGTTTCAGTTTTTTATCACCGCCACGATTGACAGTCCTGTCTAATTTTTCGATGTTTTGCATGAGTTGCTCTTCATCTTTAAGCCGCAGCTCTTCTCCAATGGTTTCTAAGTCTCGAATAGGATTAACATCACCGTCTACGTGAATTACATCTTCGTCATCAAATGCTCCTAGAATTAAAAGAAGAATGTTACTTAACATCTGAAATATTACAAACAAAAATAATAAGTATTGTCATTTTATACATACTGCAGAGATGGAAAATTGCGTCACACGCTTTAATATGGGATAGGAATGCATTTCCAAGACCCTGTCCCTCAGCGGCACCTCGGACAAGACCAGCGATATCCACAACGTTCAAAAATGCAGGTACTTTACTAAAATTGTAAAACATTTTGCAAATTAGCAAAACACGTATAATAGAATTTAAGAGCAGTTTTATGTTAATATTGACGATAGGAATTACCTAACTGGTTTATGGAAGGCGACAAGGTAGTCAAACCTCTCATCCGGTACTGGTACCCTACTTGCTGAAAAAAATATATTTGTTAACTTTGTTGTTATATCAAAAATATTGCAAGTAATTAAAAATAAATATTATTTACCAGTTTCAATGAATATTATAATTAAATAAAACAATAGCACATTGTTATTATATATTTATTGTAATGGTATAGAGTACAATTATTAAAATATATTTAAAACCAATACTAATTAGATAATAAACTATTTTTAGATACTAAAAAAGGCTTGTATTAGTAGTAATATGTGTCGAAGGTTTTCTTACAGTATTAGAGTCTGCTTGGCTGATATTACCTAGTTTTCGACAACAATTTGGATACATTGCAAAAGGATTATCTATTGATCGTAGTTGTAATCTTATGTCTCTGACTAACTTACACCTGGCTTCAAAGGTTTTCAAAACTTTTATGTAGGTCGATAACGTGGCTTTGTCCAGTAATTTATTATGCGTTTTTAAGTACAATGCTATGTATAAAATAGCTGAATGACGTTGATCTAATCCAGGATATTTTGGCCTATTGACATTAACTGCACAACATGCTTGTGTTAGAATATTTCCAAGACTTTGTTCCAAGAAACCTAAGTTAGGAATGTTTTTCAATTCAAGTTCAGGAAAAATGTTGGTTTCTTTAAAAACCTTAATATTATAATACAAATGAGGTTTTGCCAAAAACTTTTTGTGGCACTGGGGAGTACAGAAAAAATATGTTTTTGTCCTATAAACAGCGGCATACTTTTTATTTCCTTTAATTACTATTTGAGCAGGTAAATTTTCGGCATAAGTTACTATACATGTACCATTTTCGTAAACGACAGAAGTGTTTACATTTTTCACTGGTACGGGAATTTCGGGTATATTAATTGTTGTCGCCGATAAAAATATTTCCGGAGAATTTAACACTATGTTCAAATGTTCAGAACAAATCCAGTAAAATAATCCTTTGTACTGGACGATTCCGTTTTTATCAACAGGGTAACCACTGTGACGTAAAATATTTCTACTTAAACAAACCGGGCAAAGATTTTTAAAGCATGACATTCTTTGCTGAAATATTTCGTTAGATATACACATAATATCCGCACGTACTACGCCTAGTTTTACATGAGTTAAATAGTAATGTATTTTTGGTATTATACTTTCAATTGTCGTTAAAGCATCAGCATGACACTGCCATTGTGAATTGTTTCCATTAATAGTATAAACATTCTGTGTGTCTTGATTAATCCAATGTCTGACGTTTGAACTTTTTTCACACCATTTATTATATTTGTACTCTACGAAAGGACCAGAATATGTAGGTACCCTTTTAAATATGTTGTAGTAAATTTCACGTTGTGAGTTTTTTAATACGATCCCTTTATCAGTATTTAAATCGAACATTACAAGTGGAAAAAGACCGACTTTTGACAATTCACAAACTTCATATGGAGATTCCGGAAATCCATCTAAGACAAAGCCGTTAGTCATTATTCGACTGTCAATCGCAACGGTAACGACAGCTTTTATAATTAATTCGTTATCGATGCACTTTCCTACACGTAATTGTGATACAATATTTTCTCCTAACATAGTCCAATTCATATTCTCTATAATATGTCGAATTGCCGCTCCTTTTGAGATACACATTAATCCATATTCCTTGGCAAGTTTGGCAGCTAACTTGCTTTTACCAGATTTTGGTGGTCCAATTACACCGATTCTCAAGGGATACCCTTGGAAAAATTTAATAGTATCATCTTGGACATATTTTAAAGGATTTTTTCTAAATTTTTCTACATTTTCCTCTGAGGAAATAAAGTATATAAAAGATCGATGAATGACTGGGAAAATTTTATTTCTTCGACGATTTAAATTATAAGAATTAATTAATGTAAAAGGATTTTCCAAAATAAAGACTGGGCACATTCTGTGAAATTTACTTAATAAAAAGAATCCTTCCAACAAAAGCATTTCAGCTATATCACAATTTATTATAAAGGTTTGCTCCAAAAATGATTCACATCTCTTTCTCAAATCAGACAAATTGTAAATCGTATTACGTGTTACTTTGATTAATGTTTTTTTGGCGTCTAAACGTACCGTTTTAATTTGTTGTTCTTCCAAAATATCCATTACTGTCTGAATATTCGCATCATCTATGTCAAAAATGTTTTCCAATCTATTATTTATCTTTTCAAGAGCATCATCTACATTTTCCCATTCGTTTTGATCCGTTGGTTCAGGATATTCTTCTATTAGTTTATTATAGACAGTAAATAATTTGACATCTACATTAGACGATCCTGTTGGATCCGCATCTATTATTGTGCTCTGAACGGATGAACTTTTTAAAGGGACTTCGATATCAGGAATTATTTCATCTAAAATTTCGTCAATTATAAGTTGAACTACTGCTGTCTTTGTTATAAAATTTTTCCAATGTCTTCGTTCTGCTTCTAATTTCTGGAAAGCTTTTGTTTTAGCTTCAATTAGTTGCGTCTTCCACTTATTTAACAATTTCGACGATAATCGTTCAAGAGTTATTTCAGAGTTGCTTTCAAGAAATATTACTAAATCGGGTATGCAAAAGCATATTGTCATGTCTTCCACATCACTAGTCATTTTAGGAAAACCATCTATTACAATTCCAGTATTTACATAAGGGCTTTCGAACCAAAGCTTTTTAAGCATGGATTGATTTAAGATAGAAGGTAAAGGTGATCCATGTTCCAAATAATTGTAAATTACGCGTCGTAATTCTTTCTCATTTGATACAACGTCAAATATGTTTACATTTTCTTCATCCATTTGAAACTCGACAACATCTTCCTCCTCTATGTTAGCATCGGTAAAACTATTTTCGTACTGCCATCCACATTTTTTAAAATGTTTTGGAATTAAAAATTCATTAATGAAATTTGAAAAATCAATATGCAGTAAGCCTAGTTCTTTGGCTATTATTTTAGATATTGTTGATTTACCACTTCCTATACCGCCTATTACACATATACGGAAAGGAGGAATATTTTTGAAAGGCTTGTTGTACGACTGATATTTCGTAATATCGTATTGCAGTTTTTGATTACATTCTTCATTAGACGTGTAATAAATTTTATTATCATATTTAGTTGAGAACTCTGATTTGCCTTTCCACAAGACACCGTGGTCATAAAATGCAATAGGGCAGTAAATATTTGTTTCTCCCAAATAGTTCGAATCGTTGTGAATAAGGTATCCTTTTACTAATTCATTTTCATCATCTTGATTTTCAGAAATATCGTCCACATTTAAAGGAGTTTTTAAATAACCTTTACGTAATTTTAACAAGACCTCATCAATAATCTCAATATCACTTTTATTTTCGAGTTCTACTTCAATAAATATTCTCGAAGTTTCTTCTATATTTTGTTTCAATGTGTCCCAATCTTCACGAAACTTTTCTATACTTTCTGTAAATGATGTTAGTAAATTGTTATCATTTTCTATATCTGTATCGGTTTCTACAGTAGTTAAAATATCAAATACTTCATCGAGAAATTTTCCAAGTATAATTTGGACATCAGTTTTCGTAGCATCAGGAGGTTTATAAAGACGTAGTTTTATTTTAACCATGTTATCATTCGATAGTAGATACCTTTCTTGATAGTTTTTTCTGCATTTTTCTATTGTAAGGTAATATTGAAAAAGGTCAAAGTCAACCTCTCTATTTTCTAGCACAGCTATTGTGTAATCAGGTAGTAAGTTACTTTCAGTAAGATATTTCCAATATTCAGGGTTAGAAGAAAATCCGTCAATTATAAATTTTCCAAAACTTTGATCAGGACCACTTCTGTTTAAAGATTCTGAGTCTGTGTTTCTTAAAATTGTAATTATTTCAGCCATAACTTCTTCAGGGGTTGGTTCAATTTCTTTTTCTAATTCATTGGACTTTATATAAGCAAATATTGCTTCAGTAACATCTTCATCACCTAAATTAGGTACAGAAGGTTTGATTATTTCTGCAGTTAAATCAACTGGGGCAAATTTAATTAAATTATTATCTTTTAACAAATGTTCACATTCATTTAAATCATCTATAGGTAAAAAGGAAAGTTGCTTCCTAAGGTTATGAAACTTATTTAAATAACTTTGATGCTCTTCAGAATGTTCTCCATCAGAATACATCAATGTTTTTCTTAGTAAAGGAACATAAGCGTTTAAAATACTGGATTGGGTATTAAACCACGTATTTAATTTAGATATTCTATCTATTTCTAAACTTTGCCATCTAGAAATACGAGAGTCTTCGATTGACGATACTATTTCAGAAAAAATACTTTTAGAGTATGCTTTGTACTTCTTTTGTTTTTCTTTTTCTAAAAATGTAGAAAAACAAATTATAGGTGTATCAAAAAGCCAAGACAAGCATTCAGCAATCATAGTTTTTCCGCTCGATTTTGTGCCTATAATTATTATGCGACAAGTTGGTTCAAGATATTCAAGTTTAAGGAAAGGTCGAGGATTTCTGCAAAATTTCACCATCGCATCTAATGAAGACAGTAAATATACATGTTTAAAAAATGTAACTGCAAATTTTGGCTTTCCTTGTACAGACTTTCGCTTCTTAAGTTCAACTGGACATCTGTTATACCAAAGTGAGGCATATCTATTAAATTGCACGTCACCACTCCTGATTACATTTAATTCTTCAACTAAATTCCAAAACTCGTCAAAATCACTAGGCGGATCCTCGAGATATAATGGTTCTGGAATAATTACTGTTTTTATTGTCATTTGTAGAATTTTCTCCATTGTTATATATATCATTTGATGTGTAGAAGTTCGTCCGTCTACTTTGATAACAGCATGAGGGTCAAAATCATTTAACTTTAATTCAATAAAAGGTCTTATTGTATGTGAATAGTTACAAAGTTGATCTATAGCTTTGTGTTTGAAATTGATTGGTTGCTTGCAGTAGTATTTAGGGTTAAAAATATGGCTATCATATGGTCTTTTGAAATTTGTTAGGTAGTAATTAGCAGGCCATCTTGATCCATTTTCTATGTTTGTTGGAAATTGAACAAAAGTGCTTGAATTATTAGGATAGTTAATATATTTATGACTTCTTTTTGTTACTACATCTGTACTGGGACATGTAATAAAAATTATAATATCTGGATTTAAACTAAATAATTCCTTCATTTGCCTCAAATGTAATATTTTTGTTGTTTCATAATATGGATCTATATGAAATACAAGGTTACTGCAAGGTTCTAACAAAAATTTAGGCAATTCTGCTATTTGGTCTGCATTATCTTCTACATCTGTTTCTTGTTCATCACTTTTTTCTTCTTCTTCTTCAGCACTTATCTCATGTTCAATGCTCATAGACGAGTTAGATAGTGACTTATTAATTTTAGATTTTTTCTTTTTAAAGTTGTATAATAAATGAAACAATATGCTTTCAACTACCATAAATGATTCTTCAGTGTACAAAGAACTAAAGAAATTTAAATCATTTTTACTAGATAATACTAGGGGTATCCCTGATATAACAAATCCTCTGTGTGATATAACAGGAGATTTTAATTTTTCCTTTATAATGGACATTATTATGTCAAACTTGCACACTTTATTATGTCGCATGTTAAACTCTAAGCATTTACCAGCTGAACTCTTTTGCTCTATTTCATCTATCAAGACATTTTTGGGGCATAAATGAATACAATTAATTTTTTTAGACAAAGCTTCTCCTAGATTATAACTTCCAGATCCATTTTTGCCTAGTATTACATATGTTTTAGGCTTTTCTTTTAAATATGCTTGTTGTGCATCCATATCAGTCCAAATATTATGGAATTCTAAATCATCTGGCAAAGGAATATCAGTATTGTTTATGCCTAGAACAGCAGCGGCTAAAGGTCTCTGGCGAAGATCTTCCTCTTCATAGTTGGTTTTACTAAATATGCCACAATCACCATTGTATATAACATTTCGATTAACATTATTTTTGTGTAATCTGAAATTATCTTCCCATTTAATATAACTATTTTCTTCATAAAGCATTATGAATTTATATTTATTATAAGAAAAAATAAATGATCTATCAAGTGTCATTTGAGACAATTAAAAAACCTATCTTGCCAATACTCATTGTTCAAATTATAGAGAAAAAAGGATTTATATCTAAACATTACTAGCTGACTCGGAAAACGTTGTCTTGCCGCTAAACGCTGTTTAAAAATAGGTGTTGATCATAGATGGTTGTAAATTTAGGGTTCTATGTATTTTTTAATGTTGTATCATAAAAAAATAAATAATTTATCTACAAATTAAAAACATTTAGGGATGGACTACCCTTAACATTAGGGGGATGAAAATTAGATGTTGTTCGATTCTCAGACCTACCCAATATGCACACAAAATTTTGTGAGAATCGGTCAAGCCGTTTCAGAGGAGTTTAACTACAAACACAGCGACACGAGAATTTTATATATTAGATAAAATATTTATTTCAATGAAAATAATAACAGCTCCAAAGAAAAATAATTATCAATTTAAGAAAATATTTTATCTTTATCATTCACTAGACTTTCATTTCAATGAAAATAATTTGTTACGGCTGTTTAAATATGAGCTAGTCTGTAGCTTGATTCTATTTTATTAACTGACTTAAAAAAAGATGGAGATTCTCAATTTGATTGTATTTTATAATGTTTATTACGTCATAACTTTTTACTGGATGTAGCGATTTTATGATTTATTTTTTTATCAAAAGCTTTGCTGCTGTGCTTTTCTGTGTTCCCATTTCCCAGTCCCATTTGATTGAGATCTGACAAGTACTTTTTGAGTTATCCCTTATAATACATATTTGACTTCTTACTTGTCAACGTAAATTGAAGTCAGTTTTTATTTTGTAATTGTAAGCAAACACACATATTTAAAGTAGAAATCATTGTTGGATATACTTATATTGATCTTAGATATCTATGAGTTTACTTTTATACAACAGAGATATAATTAACAAAATTGGCTCAGTAGTTTTAGAACTTCTAGATAGTAAACACACACACGCACAAGTGTTTAACATTTAAATTACTTACTACATTTTTTTTACATTTAAATAGCACATGTAAATGAAAGTGTATTAAAAAAGGTGATACTTATTTTCATTAGGATCAATTGTACAGAAAGGGAAATTTTCTGCAGCTGCTTGACTTTTAGTTAAAACATTGAAAAATGTAGACTTCCCCACATTTGGGACACCAACTATTCCCACTTTTAAATTCGTACCCACTCTTCCAATAAGAGGTTTCTTTTCGGGCTCCTCTACTTTTTTAGGAGGCATTCTGAAAAGCAGAAAGAATTTACTTTTACTGTAAAAGAAAAAGCTTCATTGTTTTATCATAAGACATAATAAGAAAGAGACAAAAAGAAATCATAATATGGTTATTTTAAAACCAATATTTTAATTGTTGTTAACTGCTTTTATCGTATTAAATTACAATGAGTACACTTATGAAATTATGTGTATAAAAAGAAAACTGTTATCGTCACGACACCATTAATTATGCCGCAAACAATAAATAACTTTGTTTTTTTTTTTTAAATAATATATTCTACTAATTTGATTTTAAAGGGTATACACGTGGAATAATATTTAATCGAAAATATTGGAATAAATATAATTTTACTTATAACCTCTACTTTCATACCAGATAGAGTTATGAAAATAATAAGTTATTATAAGATGTTAAAGTATAAAATTAAAAGCTATCACTCACTTAACTGTTAGTAAATTTTACAATAATTAAATAAATTTGAATAAAATCGTATGCGAACCCACGATGCGGTACTCGTATACGGGTTTACCTTATCTACAGATTAAATAAGCTTATGTCAAAATTATTCAATTATAATGAATTGTCAGCTAAAGTCAACAAAACACCGTGATACGGAACGATAAGGGTAAATTAGTATTAATAACTAGCTGACCCGGCGAACTTCGTATCGCCTAACAGTCGATTCTTTATTTTATTAATTTTTTTAGAATTTTTCTCTCCGTAAGAACCATCCTCGTACTTCAAGGAATATTTTAAAAAAAGAATTAGCGAAATCGGTCCAACCGTTCTCGAGTTTTGCGCTTAGCAACACATTCAGCGACTCATTTTTATATTATAGATAATAATAATAAATATTCTTTATTGTACACTACAAAGAAATGTTACAAAAAGGGATACATACGAAGAAAGATGTACAAAGGCGGTCTTATCGCTAAGAGCGATTTCTTCCAGACAACCTTATAAATAACAATAACCTTTATAGGACAGGGCATATAAAATGAGAAGCGATAGGGAAGTGTACAAATATTATTACAAAGTATTTTAATTGTATTAATGGTCCGGGAGCCCGGTACCAAAATTCGGTCAATTATTTCTTCTCGTGCGAAACTTCGGAAAATGCAGTAGGGATTTATATTATGAATATTCGCGACCGTCGGCTGCAAATCCGTTGGTGGGGCTGGCAGCGGCAGCCTCCCACGCCTGAAGAAAAAAAGTTTTTTTAGTAATTTCCTCCCACCTTAAAATTTGTCTTCTTCTTCTTTTTGATTAATGGCTTTTAATAGTGCCAAATGAGCACAGATGTTAAAATTTGTCAGATTATAGTTTAGCTAATATTTTGGGAGGGATTGGGAGGTACTTGGTCATGACAAATCTTAATTTTTTTGTAAAAATAACAAAAATCTTAGTTTTAATGTAATTTTAAGTAACATGTTAGTTAACAAATACCCGTTATATTTAGAAATGTGATATCACAAAATTTTGTCCCTCTTCCTACCCTAAACTTGAAAGGACCTGAGAAAGAACCTAAAAGGATATTTCATAGGTCAGTCTTAGATACAAATCAGGTTGGTATTTTCAATTTATATCAACAATCTTCCATTCTACGTTCAATCTACTTATAATATATGTGTTTGTAGCTAATAATTTACAATTTACTAAGATAATAGAAAAGCCAGAGGTACCAGAAAATCTATATAATTACCTATATCTAGTTACACATCTTATTACCTATATCTAGTTACACATCTTATTAAAATATTTACTCTTACCACTTTTTAGCAACATAACATATATAAATCTGAATCTAAATACCAAATTGGTAGTTAAATATGAAGTTAAGTTTAACTCATCAAAACTAAAATAATTATAAATTGAAAAATGCCAATACAAATGTGCTTTTGAACCCTACTTGGAAAAGGACATTTTTGATTTGGAATAAAGAACACAAGTAGAATATAATAAATTAAATATATTATTTTTATTTATTTATGACTTATGAAGTTAGTGATGCCCAGGGTGGAGACATTGGTGCAGGATTTTGCAGATAAGACATGACTACAGCTGATATTGAAAGCATGAAGGAGCTGACAATCTGAAAAGTAATTGTAACATTATTTTACAGTTAACGTCATAATCAGACATTTGTAGTTTAAAAATGAATATATCAAGGTAGATAATTATTTTAAAAATAAATAAATAGTAATAACATAATGTTTTACTTATCATGTTATATTTTACATGTATAATAATTAATAATGAATAAGTCACCTGTTTTGTATCATCTGACACTCTAGAATTGGCAAAACTAATGCTTGAGCAGAATACAGCAGTCCAAGCGCACCACTTTAAGCGCATCATAAGACCACACATTGAAAATACCATACCTGTAAAAGAAAAGAAAATAAAGTAAGAAGAAATTTTGTGTAATTAATTATGTGCAATAAAAACATTACTTTGATGTAAAATACCTTGTTGTCAACTAAAAAATAGTATTATGTGATATTTACACAACAATGATATACTTAGCACAAAATTACAAGGCAATGTGAACAATAATGAGCTTTTTTTTGCTTCTATACGTTTCTGAAGATTACACATAAATAAAATAATGTTAAACAATTGTTAAGTAGGTCAAGGTATATAAGAGTTTATATATAATTTAAATATTACCAAGAATGTTCATGTAGTCTGTAGTAAGATCCTCAGCTGGAGCGGATGATGCTGGCGGGGGTTTGTAGCGACGTTCACGATCAGCTCGCCTAGGGTCCGCTGATAGTTGCATCTAATAATAAAACCTTTAGTTCATTTAAATATTAAAGTCAATTTTAGTATAAATCTGTTGGCATATTCTATGTCCCTATTTATAAAATACAAATTGAAACGACATAATTAGTATGGATATAAATGAAATATAAATCGCGAAATTGACTTACCTTTGTAGGTTTTAAGACTGGCCCGCAAATAATTAAAACTGTATGATATACTTTCCTATAAAATGCGGTCTAAAAAAGCACATGGAATGAAAATACTATTTTAATTAATATATATTTAATTAAAAATAATGTATTAACACTATATTTTAATTATAATGACACTTCAAGATTAGGGAAGGGGATCAAATATTGATATATCGAAATATCGATATATTTTCAAAAAAATATCGATAAATATCGGCGATATTTTTAATTTCAAAATATCGATAATCGATATTTATTTTTGAATATCGAAGTCGATATTTTTTTTAAACTATATTATATTTTAAATGAATTATGTATTCTACTTTTATTGCAACATATGGTCCGTTTTATCTGTAAACGAATATAAAACAGAGCGCTCGAGTTTTAGTATTAGTGCTGTCTATATCCCTCTGTAGTTTGTGAACGCAACCAAAAAATATGTCTATGGATAGTTTCTTTAAGGGGCCTACTCAAAGCACTGCCTGCAGGGCCCTGCTTGCAGTGCCACTGCCGATCGTATTGTATGTATTCATGCAGGGCCGATATTTTAATTGTTCACCCTGTCGCAGGGCCGCAGTGTCGTTCTGCCAGCCCGACACACGATCTCCCCACTCCGTAAACTGCAATCAGGGACATGTGTAGCTCGGTCGGGCCGATTTAGACCACCATTTTGTTTACGTCGGTACATTGCGACGTTTGTCTACTCTATTTGACCTGGGGTTTGTCTTGTCAGTGGTTGTCATTTAGCAATTAATCAGTTAGTTGGTGGTTAGTTGGTTTAGTTTTATTATATTATTTGTTTGGCTCTGTTTTCTTCAAGAAAAATGAGCCAGCGAGAAAAAGACGTGTGGAAGGACGTAATCTAATTGTATAGGGATTTGCCATGTCTTTGGAAAACCAACCACGATCATTATCATAACAAAGATATGCGGTCGCAGGCTATGTCGCTTTTACATGAAAAATATAAAACTTTTTTACACCAGTGCTTCCTTTTTTTCTTTTGAGCGCTACAAGTACTCAATACAGTCAAACCCAATGCTATTTTTTGGTGTTTGAATAATGTAGGAGCCATTTATAAAAACTGACGAATTTAGGCAAGGACAAAGACAACACAAGTGAACACGACAACGTATGCCGCGTAAATGATTTGCAGTGCTTTGTGGAGCAACATCCTCTGCGGCAGTAACTGCAAGCAGGCCCTGCATGCAGTGCTTTGAGTAGGCCCCTTTATTAGACTAAATTTGAGTGTGATCAAAGACCAAAGTGTGAATCTAATCTAGGAATCTAATGCTAATCTATGGTGTAACGTGTGCGTACATGTTCATTAAGCTAGACTGATTTTGACGGGACTTTCACTAGCAGATAGCTGGGGTAATAAGGTGTAACTTATAATGAGAGAGCATAGCCTATTATTAGCAAGCATTATAAAATTTACTCCATCGTGACAGGACATTTAGTTTAAAAGTTATACCGATTTATTTAAATAGCGCTAGCAGCGGCAATTAAAAATTTTAAAATATTCATAAAAAATCAAATATAATTTTTTTATTTTTTTTGATAATTTTTTCATCGATGAAATAGGGTGTAGTTTTCCTGATTTTGATATGTGCACTTTATGCAGACTCACCCTGTATATATATTAATTACAATTTGTAGTAAAAATATCGAAATATCGATATTTTTTATTCAGTATACATCGATATTTTTAAACATATCGATACGATATATATCGATATATTTTTTCATTTGCCCATCCCTATTCAAGATTTGGTAACTACTAAGTAGGTACTTGAGTTGATCTGCAAAGCAGTGTTGCCGTTAGGACAATTTAGTTTGTGGCACAGAGCACAATACTGTTTGTGGCTACATCAAAGAAAAAAGTTGCCAGTTTTGTAAATAAATCACTTTCGAAATTCCGCTAGAAGTGGCTAAAGTGTGAGTTTTCCAATTACAGAGCATAATGTGACTCAGTGGAGCACAATGCTAAATTGTGCTGATGCTTAATTGGAACTTGAATTCGTTTTGAAATACACCTAAACAAACTACGACGACTTTACTTTACTTTGAATTACTAACTATAAATATACTAGCTGAGCCCCGCGGTTTCACACGCTTTGATTTAAAAAAAATGCGTATGCGTAAACAATAACAACATTGCGCTCCGTTTGACATTTTGACATGAGTAGTATTAACGTTATGCAAAACAAACTAGGCTCAACAGCAATAGCAGTACGGTCCATTTTCATACGATCAAACCTAAATTACGTTAAAGATGAACATTCATTCGGGAAACCCCCTGTTATAATGCGGACATTATTGGTGCTGCCTAAAATTAACTATGTATTTTAGTTTGGTAGTATTGGTACCGTATGGTGGTATGTATTAGTCGGTGGACTTTTTATAGTAATAAAAATACGTATGCAGTAACAATCTGAAAAGCAGCCAGAAGTAGCTAGATTTATTTTAGTGGCTAAAATGGATTGTTTTTTTGAATAAAACCGTTGAAAATCCGCTAGATCTAGCCACAAAATGGCTAAAACGGCAACACTGCTGCAAAGAGCTCCATGGCAAAGAGTTTATTGATCAGTTGAAGTTAGATTTGAGCTGGTGACGTTTAAGGGGTGCGTTCCACTAAGCGATCGCAACGATTGTAACTTGTAAGTGTAAAGTCATAGAAGGGCCACAACGCTATCGACCACAACCGCTAAAACTACCATTCCACTAACGTTTGTATGTAATGTATGTGGTCGTGAACAGTAACGTCACCTATGACATTGACTCGCGAGACACGATGACCACCGGTCTTATTAGGTGGAACGATAAACGCGCCCATCGCGCCCACTTCACCCACAAAATATGCGTAGGTCAGAGTTGGCTATCCAATAATTACGTGAGCTATTTTTCGATTAGGGAAGACCCCTCCCTCCTTAGGTGAGATTTAATAAGATTTACCTGGACCCACCCTTCCCTTACATGAAATTGACACTAAATATAATAGAGATTGATGGGAAATAATAATCCTTTTTGTATACTATAGTTAATTTTTTAAATTAAATAAAATTCAAAGCAAAACTAAACTATTTTAATAGCCATGAGATTTATTTTAGCGGGCAAAATGAACACACGAATTTTTTTAAATATCTGTAATATTTTATATTTTTTGAAGTTAATGTGAGATTTTCAAGTATCCTCCCCTCGGTTTAAATGAGATTTGGTGAGATTTCATTGGACCCTTCCCCTCCATTCTGAGCTCATCAGCTCACATAATTAATGGATGCCCCTTAAAACCTGGCGGGAATTTGAAAAAACAACTGTCAATGTTAAATTGTGAACGTTATCTCTCGATCGGTTCATTAAAAAATGAAACGATAAATTCACGGGAATCCACGTTGAATAAAATTTTACTCCAATCAAAGTAAAATATTTACTCACAACCCCCACAGCTGCATGTTTTCACCATTCCGCCATATTGCTGGCACCTGACGGCGCTCAAATATGTTTTCCAATTACAAAATTTGCCACTAAGGCCTGCGATGTTTTTACCACGCTTTTAAATTGGATGAGAATGCAGTTATTGTTTTAGGTGACCGGAAGGCTGGCTTTGTCGCACCGAAAACGCTGCTGCTCGTCTTCGGCCTGTGTATTTCAAAGCCAGCGGTTGAATGGTTATCCTGGCATCGGTCGGCCTTTTCAGTTCCATGGAGGTAGTGAAACTGTGTTATCCCTTAGTGCCTTCTTACGACACTCACGCGAAGAGGGGAGTAGCTATATTCTTTACTGCCGTAACCACGTAGACCTGCAAACGGCTCAAACTAGAAAGACACCACAGAAACTCAAGATTGAGTTATGGTAGAGAACACGATGATTGGATTCTGATTTCTGATTAGTCAAGAGATATGTATTCAGACGACCTTAGCTTCTGTTTATACAAGCACTATGGGAGGAAAAGTTTGTATAGAAGACTGGGATAGCGCTATAACCAAGCCTGTATAGTAGAAAAAATAGCATACTGTGGAGGCTCTGTTAGCGTATGGGCTGGGTACTCTTCCGAAAGCCGCACTGAGCTAGTGGTGATAGAAAATGAAACTTTAATTGCAGAAGGATATGTCCATATGTCACTGAAGTTCTGTATCATTACGTTGGTTCATTTTTCTTGAACGTGGACGAAAATGCCGTTTTTACGCAAGAAAATGCTCGCTCGCATACAGCTCAGATAGTGTTTGCCTATTTTCAACTTAAACCCCATTAAAAATAAGTACAAGGTATTGGACGACGTGTACGTCAGCGGAATCCTCCACTAATAACGCTACGTGAAATGAAGGAAGCTCTAATAAAGGAACAGCAGATTATTCAGCAGTATTGCGTAAAAATCCTAGTAGAAAGTTTGCCAAATCGCATAAAAGCAGTATTGCGAGCTTGCGGAAGCAGCATGAAAAACTAAAATGCGTGAAAGCAGCACATCTGTAACTAATCTAAATTTACAAAAATACCGGAAAAACTTCCCCTTTTTTTATTTATCTTATATTTATTAAAAATAAAAACTTGGATTCATTTTGTTATTTTCATTAAAGCATATTATTATATTTCTGAAGTGAAAACTTCTTTAGCCGCGCTGAGTACTTTTTGGTAGGGGAAAATCTTATAGGTTCGTGTCACCGACATGCGTACGCGCAGCAGCCGTATGCTGTGCGCGTTAGACGCTTTGTGGATGGGTGAAATCTCGTCGGCTTATACTAGTATAGGTATCTGTATTCAAACATTATGAATTCATACAAAAACATATGAATATTTCGAATTCTAATATTAAAATTTCTAAGTTTTCAATTCTATCGGCAGTCTCTATAACTACCATTTTTTTAAATTTAGTCTTTATTTCATAAAGCTAGATCAGATACTTTTGAAAATATTAAAGATTTTCTAGATGCACTGCATTTAATATTCATACTCTATTGAATTCGATAAGGTACACTAATACAATTCTTTTACGATTGAAAAAAATACCTAAACTACATTGTGTTTTAGTTGAAATTATGCAAAATAACTCAATTAATAAAAGTGGCGTAAAACGAAAAACATAGAGTTTGGGGAGGCTTTTGCGAAGAACGCAGTTGATTACTATTGGCCAGCCGGCGCACGCCCATTGCCCGTGGCTGTCACGCAACGCCTCGTGGCTTTTATTATTCTATTTTTTAAATAATGTAACAATTATTGTATTATCACAAAAACTAAACTCGATGGTAAATAGCCGGCAAAGGACTTCTTACAAATATTTATCATTAAAAAAAGGTTTGTGATACGATCCTAAAAAAATATATTTAGTAATACATTTAGTAATACATACAAGTAACGTTACTTGTACCAATATTCTATTTTCTACAATAAAGCATTTATTGAATATAACAATTACAATCTTTCTTGAAAAAGCCAACTAAATGACGACTAATGTATAAAAAATAGCAGTGTAAGCATGGGCCTAAATTTTTTCATGCACATTTAAAAATAACGCGCAGTTGTAGATACCTTCGAGTCAGTTGTCATTTGTTACTATTTTTAATATTATTCATTGTTTACTATTTATTTATTTTTAGGACAACTTACAAAACATACACTAATACAGATTTTACAAAAAGTTTACAATAATTTGCTGAGTGTTGTTTTATTTACAAGTTGTCACGGCGTGGTTAAGGACAGTTCCATCTAAGTAGTAATTACTATATATGTATTATTGTGTTTGCTCGCAAACGAAAATAAAGCGACTTCAGCTACATCGATAAGTAATACAACGTAAATAGACGAAAAAAAATTAACAAACGCACTAGTCGTCACTACGGTTTTCGAGAGTTTGCTTCGATTTTTCTGGGAATTCATTATCAGATCCTGGTTTCATTATACCACACTTGGGATATCTCCTTTCCAACAAAAAAATAATTATCAAAATCGGTTCATAAGAGACGAAGTTATCACAAAACATACATTAAATATATATATATATATATATATATATATATACGGCCGAATTGAGTAAGCTCCTCCTTTTTTGAAGTATAAAAAACGTCGTTACAATCCACATTCAAAACATCAGAAACTCTACATTTGCTGTAAATAACTGTTTTGGCGGCCATTTCAGCATACGTACGTTGAGATGCGTCAAGCGCAAGCTTTATGTGAATTCTAACGGAGATTTTTTTCTTTCCACAAATGCAAGAATTTGAAACTTATAACTGTGCGACATAGTTTAAAAAAGATGGTACAACTTGCCATACTAAAATTAAAACTAACATTGATAAAAAGAACATTGCATTAGGTATCTTTATTGACTTAAAAAAGGCCTTTGACACAGTAAGTCATCAAAAGCTTTTATCCAAATTATGTAACATTGGCGTAACCGGTACTGCGTTAGCGATGTTTAAGTCATATCTAACAAATAGACAGCAAGTAGTTAAAATTAATAACTTTTCTAGTGCTTCCCAAAATGTCATGTACGGTGTCCCTCAAGGATCTATTTTGGGACCTTTATTATTTTTAATTCATATAAACAACATAGAAAAGATAGGATTGACTGGCCACCTTACACTATATGCAGACGACACTTGTCTTTTTTACTTCCATCAATCTATTCATGAAATTATAATCAATTCACAAAATGATCTCAATTTGATAAATGAATGGCTAAAACACAATTTACTAACAATCAATATAGCTAAAACTTCATTTATTATTTTCTCTGCTAAAAATAAAAAGATACCTGACTTCACCCCGCTGACGATAAACAATGATATACTACAGCGCTCTCATCATGAAAAATACCTTGGCTTATGGTTAGACGACAAACTAAATTTCAAGATACATATTAACCATATTAAAACAAAGTTACAATCAATATTAGGAGCAATCAACAGGATCTCCACTTGTCTACCAAAAAGAATCCGAAACATTTTGTATAATTCATTAGTAAAATCACATTTAGAATATCTAATACAGGTTTGGGGATCCGCTACTACTTCAAATTTAAATACTTTACAAAGAATACAAAATAGGATAATCAAAATTCTATATAACTATCACTATTTTACTCCAACGACACAACTTTATAATAACACAAAAATAATGAATATATCACAACTTTACATATACAATACATGCATTCTAATCAAAAAAATTAAATCAGGTTCCGTGCAGTCGGAAATGAGTATTTATGAGAGATCGCATATTTCGAATTTAAGAAACAAATATAAACTTCATATTGATAATGTAAGAACTAATTATGGTAAAAAAACAATTCTGTTTGAAGGAGTACAGCTGTTTAATAAACTACCAGATGTAATAAAACTGTGATTATATGAACATATTTAAAACCAAACTAAAAAAATATATTATATCCTCACTATAGTAAATAAGAAAGCCTTCCAACGACCCAGATGTTGAAACTGTATTCTTGCAAATGTATAAAAATGTCATTGTATCTCATTTTAAGTGAATGTTAAATTCTTATGAGAAATAAAGTTCTTTAAACCTATACATCTAAGTACTCATAGGCGGTCGTAAACGAGACGTTATAAAAAAACTCAAATCGAGCAGAGGTGATATTGCATGGCCACCCAGAAGTTCAGATCTGACACTACCAGTCTTTTTTCTGTGGGTATACATGAAGAGCCGTGTTTACTGCAATAAACCAACCATAATTCCCCTTTTGAAGAACAATATCTGGTAAAGAATAGCCGCTATTTCATATGCAATTGGCCAGCGCGTTTTTACCAATTTCAGATCCATATTCGAAGAGAGTTTGCTGCACGATAATTCTCCTAAATGTTTATTCTTATTATAGAAAGACTTGTATATATAGGTATGCATATACCTTTAATATTCTACATTTTAAATGAAATGTATTAGAAGGTATTAAAACATCTTGGGAAAGTAATAAGTAAGTCTCTCATAAAAGTAATCGACCAAATAGTGTATTGATGTCAAAAATTTTCTTATAATTTTACTTTTTTTATGTTACCTATATTATTAAGTTTAAAGATTGAACTAAACTCAAATTCGCTCAATTACGCGCATTATAAAATAAATTACATGTTTGTAACTAATCGTTACCTAATGCGTATAGTAAGTGCCCATTATTAGTAGAAGTCTAGACTAAAATAGACCGTAATCACAATTAGTTTTATTAGGCTCTGTAAGTAATATATAAAAAAATATGAACACCGGGAAATCATCGATCTTAATGAGGGCTGAAAAACAGAAGAGCGGAAAGAACATCTACAATTATCCAGCTCGATTGAAGCGTACCTGTTGCGGGGGTAAAGGCGGGCAGCAAACTAATATGGCAGTTTAATTGTTAGTTTAATCACGGTTGCTTCTGCTCACGACTAATAGTGCAATTACAAATGAATACATCTTTCAATTGAGGCCATCGGTTGCAAATGTCTTTTGTATTTCATTTTCTTGTCATTAAAACTAACCATTTTGTTAAAAAACTGAACAGGTTTCTTGGTATTAAAAGAGAGACGTCTGCGAATATAGCTTACAAAATATCACGTAACTATTGATGAACGAAGATTTTGTCTCGAGAAAGGAAGATACTCATTTCAAGAAGTCAGACAGAAATAATTAAACATTTTCTTAATTTCATGTCACTTTACGTGACGATCTTTTTAAGAGACTGCTAATTTATTCTCTATTATGATATTGGCAAAAGCGATTTAGATGAGACTTGTATTTATATATGAATATGAGTCAAACATGATTGTTGTAAAATTAAGTCGAATTAAGTGGCGAGCCTAATTTTATTAGCGATTCGACTTAATGTGGGTCATTACCATCATGTTTGTAGGGGATAAAACAATGCTTTGGTGCTATTTAGATAAGATATTTATTATTTAAATTATCGCGGTGCGAGCGGGTACGAGAACTAAGTATAGACGAGGATTTAGTAATTCGGTAATCATTAGTTACGAGCTTTTAGTTTGGACAAGGTCACCGTCGGGATTACAATGAGATGATTCGCTAATGTGACGATCGTTTCTTAGATATTTTGTTAGACTCTAAATAATAAGTCGGGAAAAAAGTTCTCTTCGTATTATCTAGTAAAAAGCTGCAATAAAATCTTTTTTGTTGTACCTATTGTTGGTTGGTTTTGTTACCACGAAAAGGTGGCTATTAAAAATTAAATTAAAAACTAAAAAAAAAAAACAGTTTCCTGCCACTTTTTATTTGTTTTTCTGTTCGCTTAAATAGGTGAATCTAACGAAGAAATTCAGTACATTTTAAAGTTTTATTTCAAAAAGAAGAAAAAATGCTATTCAAGCCTCGAAATTAAATTGTGACGTTTATGGACCTAATATAGTTTTTCGTCAGGAAATGTTGATGTCTATGATGTATTTCGCTCTGGTCGGCCGCGGTTACGGATAAACGTGACGACATTTTTGAAAAAGTGGTGCTACATCGACATTTGAGTAGTAACGATTAAGTTGAAGATCTGAGTATTGGCCATAAAACCGTTTTGACCCATCCGAAAAAGGCTGGCTATACAAAAAAGCTCGATTTATGAATGCCATATGAACTCACTGAAAGAAATCGTGTACTCATTTACGATTCTCTCTTAAGACGTAATGATTTCGAACTATTTTTAAAGGGATTGATCACTGGGACGAGTGAGTGCACCTACAACTGCGCGACTGTTTATGCACTTAAATATATCCTATGTCATTAACTGCTTTTGTTACGGACTCCAAGCGTGGTAAGTCATGCAGTGATAGTTGACGGTAAAGAGGTTGAGCTGTAATACAATTCATCTTTGTACAAAGTTTGAACGTAGGTGGCTAAGGAGAAACCGAGAAAAAATGATCAGATCTTATCAGACATGAACAGGTACGAGGCTTTAGGTTTGATAAGACATGAAAAATGACATAATCAAGCCTGATCAGGCATGGACATTTTTCATGTCTGATCAGGCCTGAGGGTTCATGCCTGTTCATCCACACCTTACAAACAGACACTCCAATTTTATTTATTTGTATAGATGTATAGATGTAGATACCTATTAGTTTAGTGGTCGCTTTTGTGCTGCATTAGGGTGACAGTGTGGTTTAAAAAGCACCATCAGCGACGAAGCAGCCCTGTTTAGTGAGGGACTGTTTCACTCGCTTAGTCAAGCAGCGGGCTGGTACCTCGGCAGAACTCCAAAGCCTCATGTGCAGTTGCGATGAGGCCTGTTGTAGATATAGTCTAAAAATCAACATTAGTAATAGAAGTGAAGTAATGATGATCGACTTCCACGACCGCCAAGCACAAGAGGTTAATATTATAGGTGAAGTACTTGATCGGGTGGACAAGTTCAAGTAATTAGGGATCACAGTTACAACTAAATATAATCTGGATTTTGGAATAAACTATTGGGGCGAGACATGCTGCCTTCGGCAAGCTAAGCTCTAAAATCCTGCGTTCCCACGCTCTCATATTGAAAACTTAAATTTCACGCTGAATGGCGTTTGTAATTCCCAATTTATTGTACGCATCAGAGACGTGGATTCTGTATCGCAAGCGTACCATATGTTGGACAGATTCCACCTGAGGTGCTTGCGCTACATCCTGAATATCCATTGATCAGATCGTGTAAGGAATACGGACGTCCTTCGCCGTGCACAGGAATCGAGGCTGATTTAATGAGAAGACAACTTCATTGGTGTGGTCTCTTGCGAATGCCCGATGAATTAGTGGCGAGACGCATCTCCTTTTTTAAACTCCAGAACGGCAAGCGAGAATAAGTTGGCCAGTCCCTACGCTGTAAGGACATTCAAAAGAGACATTTGAAAATATGTCACATTGAGCACTCCAAATGCAGGCACATGAAAGAGCGCACACTAATGTTCGAAAATATCGACAAGACACGGTTTAAAAATATCTGTTTTACGTTATACTTGGGTGCGTTTTATTTATGAACTAACATAACATTTTATTTAAGAATACATTAATAGAGTAACGAAAACCTCCTAATAAAATTAATTTACATATATTGTACGAACAATTACATAAAAATAAGTCTAACGGTTCTGTAACACGAATCTTTAAATGTGTCACGCGCTGACTTCTCGCGTTAAAATCTTGGGGGGCGGAGTTCTTACTCCAACAATGAGATCCTGGAGTGTCTAAAGATTCCTAATTCCAGGGTGAGGGCTCGACTTCCGTCGCCTGCTGGTCGTCAAATTGTCGAAGAAAGGGTACCCTCGCGCCGTCATTGTTAACCGATTCGAACGAATAAAACATAGTTAACAACGTGTAGCCGATCGGCTCTTTGTCCTGTTGCGCACTATTTAATTATGTGGAACAGTGAAAGGGTCATATTTTCTATTAAATTTGTGCTTCAAAAATACATGGTGTTTCTTATCCTTTAAATTAAAGGAATGAACCTATACCAACGATATTTTTGTTTATTGGAATTTTAATTGATGTGCAACAAAATATGACTATTGGAGTAAACGGGGTAAAACACAACAAAAAATAATCAAACTTCCGAAAAAAGTAATCGAATTTCAGTTTTCTGTTCGATAATTATGTGGTGAATATATTCGGAGATACATTTTTATGTACCTACATAAGTACTTTAAAATGTAAATTTACCTAACTAAGATTTATACCTAACATGAACAGGTAACACAAGCTTTTGTATGAAATTGTTACTGCACTTAAAAATTTGATGCAGTATTTCGTATACAATTTTTGTTTCCTACGGTTTAATAATAATTATTTGCTCGCGAACGAAAAAAAAAAAAATCCGGCTACAATTGCATCGAAAAGTAATACTTAAACGTAAGTAGGCAAAAAAATAGTATAGTAAATACGCGGCATCAAATTTTACTCAAAAAGTACAAATAAAATCTTGATCAAATTTAAATGATACTACTATACAAGTATCAGCTTTCGATTAAAATAGAAATTATCAAAATCGGTATACCCAGTGAAAAGATATGTGGTATAATTCAACGAAGGTCGACGGAAAAATAGTCAAGTAAATACATGCATTATTAGATATAATTCGAAAAGTACTCGCTAGATCTCAATTAAATTTAAATGAGACTAAATGACACACACAACCTCTCGATTAAAAAAAATATCAAAATCGGTCTACCTTGTCAAAAGTTCTGAGGTAACATACACAAAAAAAAACAGTCGATATGAGACTGAGAACATCCTCATCTTTTAGAAGTTGATTAAAAAAAGGAGATTTTTTGATTTATTTCGATACAAAAAAGCTCCAAATTTCTTCGATTTCGAATTTAGTTTTCAAGACTTTCTATATATGTAAAATTAAGAATGTTGTCCTCGTAATTTCTAAATATTTTGCGTTAAATTTTAAGCGCTTACGTTTTCTGACTATGTTAGTTGTAACTTTACGATTAGTAGGTACTTATTAGTCCTTACATTATAGATTTTTTTGGTGAACGCACTATTCAATGCGAAAAAAAAATTAAGTTCGAGTTTCATTTTTTACTTTTTGAGTATTTGAGTGTTTAGAAACTTTATAAAAGTAAGCATCCTGTAGCCAAACGCATGGTGGCAGGCCTAGTACTTCGCCATTGTTCCCTCATGAGTAGATTACTATAATCATTGTACACGTAATGCGGTAAATGATAAGTTATGCTCTAGCGTTCAAAACATATGCTTTTGTTACTCATTTGATCCAGTAGGTCACTTTTGTCCCGTACAAGCCTCGTTTGTTTAGCTACTTTTAAATTAAGAGTTTTCTTAACTACCAATAAAAATATGTTCCTCTGATTTAATATTTCTTTTATTAATAATGATTACATTATTAGACGAAGTTTTTATATGGAAAGGTAGATATGCAATAGATAATATTCGCAAATTGCAAGTTTCAATCAATACTTCCAAATTTGAAAACAACCAATGGCACCATAACCATGTACCTACCTAAGTTCATGTCTATTTATGAAGTATTATTGTATCTTTTTTTTCTGTAAATAAATAATTTAAAAATTAATACAGTAAAAATATATATTGAAATTGGGTTTTCTATGCTTTTTTTCATATTCAGAATCCTTATAATCTACTGTTATAATTTTTCTGTTATTGTAATTTATGTAATTATTGCTCTGTTTGACATTACTATTATTTAAACTCTGTTATATACATAATTCGTCAATTTAAAAAGTATTAACATGCATTTTTAAGCGTAAATTTTCAGAAATAAGTACCTACCTACTCACTACAAATATTTATTCACTAAGTAGTTTAGAACAATATAAGCTGTTGTTAATATTTAAATATACACAGACATTCATGAACTGTGAACGCATGTACTTGCATGGTACGTATACGTATTAGATCAATCGGTGAGGTTCGGCTCATTATGCAGCATCCATGAAGAGAGACCGCGGCCTGTCATTATGGCAAATGGAGGCAAATTGCGCACATCTAACGCACTGCCGATAATGCCAACTGCCGGTAAAAGCATGACTCGAATCGCTTCAGCATTAGCGTGTATGCTAATCAGGATTTAGAAACCTCACTCCGTTGTGTAGGTATTTTGCCATGTAACTCTGACATACATAATAAGCTATTATAATTTCAAATAGGTACAGTAAATATTAAAAATCTATACAAATAAATAAAATTGGAGTGTCTGTTTGTAATATCAAAATAATAAATATTAAATAAATAAATATTTACTACATATACACACTGTCATCTGTTCCTAAAGTAAGCAACTTAATGCTTGTGTTTTAGGTAACAGCCGACTGGTACCTATAAAATAACTGTTGGGTAAAATAACCGCTTTTTACTCAATGCATATCGATGTATACACGGTACATGTACCAAAAAAACATTTTTACAATTTTTTTCTGTCTGTCTGTCTGTTTGTTCCGGTTGATCTCGCAAACGACTGAACCGATTTTGACGGGACTTTCACTGGCAGATAGCTGATGTAATAAGGAGTAACTTAGACTACATTTATTTTAGAAATTTATTTTTTTATAACTCTGCGATCTGGACACTAACTTTTTTGTCAAATTCCACACTTACGAAGTCGCAGGCAGAGCTAGTAATAAATATATTGCATCTGAGTTTCTTTAAAGAACCTCATAGCTCTATTTTGTTTTAGGTGTTACTGATTTCATAACGATTTAATAAATCTTGATAAAATATGGTTTTAATCAACGCTTAGAACTATAGGAAAAAATGTGATTTCTGTAACACTTGAATAATTTACTAAATAAGTCTTTAACGATTGGTTCAACTTAAACAATTTATACATCCTATACAATGTTAATGAAATGTGAATAAATTATTATATAAAAAACCAAAAAAAAGATAAGTATTTTAAAAGACGTCTGCAAAATTATGAGGAGGAAAGTAAAGAGAAAGTTTTATTGGAAAACTAATATAGTAAAATGTTCTATTGCTCAATATATTATATATAATGAGCAATAGAACATTTTACTATAGTATACGTAACAGTTATATCATACAAATATAATCATATCAATACATTACTAGCGTTGCAGATAAATTACTCGCATCATGTCCGATGTTAATAGCGACGGGAATGACATCAGAAATGAAAATTAGTTTTAATCACGACCAATTTGCGTGCTGTGTGACGGGGGTAACCACTAGCTAACCACTGTTGTATACTAAGCCGAGCGTGACATTAATTAAACGCACTGCGGCCATATTTGTAACCGATCATAATATATGTATAGGTAACTATGATTTATTCATAGTATTGTATCATAGGATTTATGGGCATTATATTCATTTAAGTCTAGACACACTTTACAATCGATCCCGACAAAATTCAGTGATAGCTAAAGTTTGTATTTTGATTTTTACTGCTTGCTAACTGTCTAGTAAAATATACCAACACATTTCTCTGCTGTGTCACGCTCTTTAGAATGCAGTTTAGTGGTTATCGGTTGAGATAATAAGTATTCAGTACTTTTTTGCATTATCCTTGGTGGTAGGTTGGTATACCTATTTATAAAATATTTTTTAAGTAGATACTGCCATTTCGAGAGGGATACCTATGTAAGGAGTTAAAATACTTACTTTATTTTTCTTGCCCAGTAGCTGAAGGGACCGTTGCAGCTATGACAGTAGTACCTATACTACCTACCTGTTTAAGAAGAGGTGGTGCGGTGATCCAGCAAACTATAAACTTTATGAATTTATGATTTTTAAGATTTTTAATTTATCCATCAAACCTATCTTGAACATTTACCGTTTTCCTACTTGATATAGGTATATATATATCCATATATATATAAAGGATTTGAGGTCTCACTAGATATCTACAAGACGACATATTTTGGTAAGTGAAATTTTATGACTTGAAGCATAAACAGGAAAATGAATTTTATTCGAGAACATACTGTATAATTATCTAATATAAACACCTACATAATAAATAAAATAAAAACTACCTAATAACACAAATTAAAATTATTTTAACCTTATCACTTGTAAGTTGTAGATACGAGTATCATTACCTTGTCTTTTCTAGGCTAATTATTTATAATTACATATTTCGACGTAAGTTTTTTCTGGTGATTTTTTTTTTGCTGTTGATAAAGGTGAAACATGTTTCACTTTGTATTTCTGATTTTTACAGTAATATATTGAGTAAATATCTTTATGACGTTAAATGATCCTTACTCAGGAGTCAGTTTACCCTAACTTTAAGCTTCATAGGTATATCCTTACTAATATTATAAATGTGAAAGTAGCTCTGTCTGTCTGTCGCACTTTCGCACCAAAACTACTGAATCGATTTAAATAAAATTTGGTACACAGATAGTGTAGAGCCTAAGAAAGGGCATAGGCTACTTTTTTATGCGAAAAAATGGGTGTAAGGGATTGAAAGGTAGGGATGCAAAGTTGTATGGAAGTATCGTCATTTTTTAGAGCTAAAAGCTTGAAACTTTTTTTAGGCCGTTGATTCGATATAAATAAATATGAAATTCAAAGTTTGTTAAGCTCAAGTTTTACCCTCAAGGGGTACCTCCCCATAATAATATGGAAAGAGGATGAAAGTTTGTATGGAAATATTTAAGGTTAATATGAATATTTTACAAATTTGCGATAATAGACAAAATATTAAAGCTATTCTGATATCTGTGTATTATCGATCTGATTCTAAAAATCTGATTTTGATCTGAGTCTGAAAAGATATATCCAAAAAATGATGTCCAAAGTTACTATTCCACGCGGACGAAGTCGCGGGCGCAGCTAGTATATATATATATATATATATATATATATAGTTAAATTTATGGAAATATAGATCTTGGTCGATTCTCAGACCTTCTTACCAGATATGCACACAAAATTTCATAAAAATCGGTCCAGCTGTTTCGGAGGTGTATGTTAACTAGCATTGTGGCACGAGAATTTCATAAGTATATAAAATATATATATTGTGAACTTGTTTTTTATGGTGTAGGTACTTATCTGCGATATTCAACGAAAAATATTTGTGATAAGTCGGTCATATCGTTATTCCAATAAGAATAAACTAACTAAGTGAAGTATATAATTGGACTATCTTATACCTATCATTTAACTATTTTTTAAAATCTTTATATACTTATACATACAAATTACATATTCAGCTAGTATCGCGTTATTTTACCTACCAAAATTTTATTTAATTGAAGGATTTGCATATTTTAATTTCCCGTTGAATCGGTAATCCTTTTCTTATTCATTTTTAGTACGGTAGTAAGAATGAGACAGCAGCATCGGCTATCATCAAACTTTTGTTCGTTTCAAACTGAATGATTATTTTGATTACGTTTAATTTGCATATGGGTGGCGGGGTTTTCGCCGCGGGCAAGCGCCGCCCGGCGTCGTTACGACCCCTGTACTTTTCTGTAATGTTTTCGCCATTTCCAACAAAATTCCGCACAAATCATATAATCTCTGACATTATCATCGTTATTTCGAAGAGAACCTGCAGTCCTCGTATTATCATAATAGGTCGGTCGATGCTCAAATTCTTGATAACTACGAGTAATCAACATAGAATCTGCCCCGGCAAGTTTACTGGCTCGATGCCTTCAATTATTAGTAATACCAGATCTTTAAACGTTTTGAGGAAGCTGACTAGCGGGTTCGTCAGATGATGAGCCGCTCACGTGTTCTAAGGTCATAGTCTTTATGAACAATTCAAGATAATTTCGTAAATTCCTTAAACTAAGAATGATGTTAGCGTTATTAATATTAAATTATGCAAAGATTGTATCCAGTGTGTGATAACTGACGCACGGGGACTACTGTGCGGCGCGCGCGCATTGGCGCCATGTGCTCCAATCGCCGACCGCCGTTACGCCCACATTCTATAAAGTTTATGCATGCTTGAATCACTCATTCGATTTAACACTTTTCAACCGAGAATTATGAATTTTATTTTTAAATAAACTTAGACGAGTAATGGAAGAACACAATAAAGTAAATTTAATGTGATTTATTTATTTTTAATTGAATGAAACCTTTGAATAATAAGGCCGTTCATAATAACATATTCTTAATCAAAAACGCTAGCCATACCTCCCTAAACAAAAAGCATTGCGGACATCGAAGACAATTGGGACGTCGCTGTGGGCTATGGCCCGACTGATATTTTCCACCGTTTCGATATGGGAGATTGTCCATCTAATGACATAATCGAAGCCCGCGGCGTGACGGTCCAAGCACTGATAACTGTGATTGGAGCTGGCGGAAAGCAGGGACCAGCTAGTGTTGCAAATCAATTCGATCCTCGGGGCTGCGCTCAGTGCACCTGACTATTTTGAATACCGTTGGATATCGATTTTGTTTTGATGCCAGTAACACGCCAATTACGAATTCGTATTTAAGTACCTGCTTAAGTATGATTTTAGAGTAACCTGCTAATTTTAAATTACCGTTAGCTGCTTTCGATTTTCTCTTTTCTGTTGGTTTTTTTTTATTATAAAAGGAGAAAAATATGGAAATGTTGTAATATTCATAAAAGATTTTCATTTTTAATTTTTTCTAAATATAAATTCAAAATATCCTTATTCAAAATACATAGTTATTTAGAAAAACGTTTACATAGGTAATAAGAAATCGGTTTTAACCGACTTCCAAAAAAGGAGGAGGTTCTCAATTCGACTGTATTTTTTTTTATGTATGTTACATCAGCACTTTAATTTGACCGTGTGGACCGATTTCGACAATTTTTTTTTAATCGAAAGGTGGTGTGTGTCGATTGGTCCCATTTAAATTTATTTGAGATCTAACAACTACTTTTCGAGTTATATCTAATAATGCGTTTTTACTTGACGCTTTTTTCGTCGACCTACGTTGTATTATACCGCATAACTTTCTACTGGATGTACCGATTTTGATAATTCTTTTTTGTTGGAAAGGAGATATCCCTAGTTTAGTACCATGATAAGGAAACCAGGATCTGATGATGGGATGTCAGAGAAATCGAGGAAAACTCTTGAAAATCCGCAATAACTTTTTACTGGGTGTACTGATTTTGACAATTCTTTTTTTGTTGGAAAGAACGCGTACGTTGTATTATACCTTATATCTTTTCACTGGATGTTTCATTTTTGATGATTCTTGGTTTAATCGAAACGTGAAGCTGGTCATATGGTCCCATTTAAATTTGATCCACATTTGATGAATATTTCTTGAGTAATCTTTGATAACGCATATTTAATTGACTATTATTTCGTGTACTTATGTTGAATAACTTGTCGATGTCATATAATTTTTTTTTCGTTTGCGAACAAACATAATTATATCATATTATATAGATAGTTACTGATAATTTTGAATACTTTATAGCACTGGCTGTTATGCTGGAGTTTGCAGGCTCGATCCTCGCTCATGACCAACATTTGTTATATATATTTTAATCTTTGTTTTTGTCGTGGTCTGGGCGTTTATTCTTTTGTGTATTGTGTATTTCTGGATCCGGGATATAGAAGGAAATCCTACTGGGTCCGTTTTTTTATTTTCATAAAATGCATAACTGTTTTTGCAATTTGGATTTAATTTAGCAATGCAATCGTCATAGCTGAAAATTTAAGAAATAAGGTACCCGCGGGTATTAAGGCCTGTCGGCTATTAAGGCCTAAGTGACAAAAAACGTACGAAATATAGTAGTTGACGATCAAGGTTACACTCACACATGCATAGTACGTATACAAGTCACTGCGAAGCGGCGGACGCGTTCTGTTACTGCCCTCTGCGCCAGTGTCGCCGACAACATTCTAAGGAGCGTTCACGCTGCACGAATTATTAAAATTGGCTCAAGTAAAACGTAAGTAATTTTTGAAATATCATACTTACATACAAGTATTGACTGCCTTCTTATTAATTAGTGTATGCTTGCCCTACCTTACTATATTAAGTGATGTGTCGTGATCGAAATTTTATTTATTTCGTTTTCTTTGCGCACGTGGTCGGCGGATATTAAGGCCTATAAAATGTTGCTATAGGCCTTATTATACTCGCCGCGTTAGCGCAGCGGTCACAGCACTGGTTTGTGGCTGTTGCGCTTGCGGGTTCAAACCCCGCACATGACAAACATTTGTATTGGCCATAGAGATGTTTGCCGTGGTCTGAGTATTTGTGCAGTCCTTGTGGGTCTCACCACCGTGCCTCGGAAAGCACGATAAGCCGTCGGTCCTGGTTGTTATCATGTACATCTGATAGCGATCGTTACTCATAGTAGGGAATGTATTCGCCAACCCGCATTGGAGTAGCATGGTGGATTAAGCTCCGATCCTTCTCCTACATGGGGAAAGAGGCCTATGCCCAGCAGTGGGATATTACAGGCTGAAGCGCTTATTATACTCCTATTTTTTCAGCTATCACCGTGGCGATGCCTCCTAAACGGGCATTGTGGTCAGAAGAGGATCTGATCTCAGCTGTTCGAGCAGTACAAAGAGGATCTATGAGTACGTATACGGCTGCAGAAAGATATAAAGTTCCTAGAAGAACAATCAGAAATCATCTGCAGTCTGGCAATTTAAAGAAAACTTTAGGACGTAAACCTATATTAAATGATGAAGAGGAAGCTCAACTTGTGCAAAGGATAATCCGGTATTCTGAAATGGGCTTGCCTGTGACACCGAGAATATTGCGTCGATTGGTTTATAAATATTGTGAAAAAAATAATATAAAGCACAATTTCAATGATACTGCCAAACTTGCAGGTAAAGACTGGTTTAAAGCTTTCATGAAAAGACACAGTGAAATATCGGTCAGAAAAGCTCAATTCATGAACCCAGCTAGAGCCCAAAAACTCAACCAATTTGTTGTCAATGACCATTTTGAAAAATTGAAAGATATCTATGATAAATTTGACTTAAATGATCACCCCGAGAGAATATATAATATGGACGAGAAAGGATGCCGTCTCACTGTCCACCACCAGCAAAGTGTTCTGGCCCAAAAAGGGGCTAAAAGGGTTCATTTGCAGTCTTCTGAACATGCTGAAAGTGTAACTATTGCAGGATGTGTTAATGCTCTCGGTACTGCCATACCACCTATGGTCATATTCAAGGGAAAACGCTTGAAACCAGAATTATTCGATAATTTGCCACCAGGATCTTTGGTTGAAAAATCAGCAAAGGGGTATATGACAAATGAACTTTTTAAAACATTTTTAGGACATTTGTCTCGGTACAAAAGCGCGGGGCCATGCCTTTTGATATTTGACGGAGCAGCATGTCATTTAGATCTGTCTATAGTGGATGTATCTAACACCCTTGGTATAAATTTGTACTGTTTGCCTTCCAACACAACACACGAACTGCAGCCGCTCGATAAAGCTGTATATCGATCGTTTGAGCATCATTGGGATGCTGAAGTTTTATCATTTATGGACCAAAATAGAGACAAAAAACTCACCAAAGCACGCTTTAATATCATTCTTTCAAGCGTTTGGTCGAAATGTATGACCCACAGCAATATTACAAGTGGGTTAAGGGCAACGGGCTTGTATCCCTTCAACCCACAGGCCATACCAGAAACAGCTTTTGCTCCTTCAATTTTATCAGAAGCTCCAGCACCTGATATCGAACAAGAGAACGTACCGGCTCTCGATCGTCCTCCAACACAAGCTCCAGAATCCGGAGATACAACACCGTCTATTTTATCGGAAGTCTCAACGCCTGATATTGACAAAGAAAATGTGCCACCTATGTATTATCAACGGGAGACCCCAGAATCTGGTAATAGTTCACCATCAACTTTGGCACAGATTTCAATACCCGAGATCCCTCGAGGAAATATTACCCCTGTTGATTGTGTTCAACCGACGAGTCCAGAAGAAGCTAAGCAATCACCAGCTATAGGGTCAACATCAACAGGGCAGATCTCAAGAAATCCAACTGTGCACTGTAACTTTCACCGCACAGTTTATGGTACAAGCTCTAGTTCAGAGGAATCTGATGATTTGCCACTCATTCAGTTAAAAAGAAATGATTTTTACGATCTCCTGCCTACGCCTGTTAAAGTTCAAACGAAAATACCGACTATCAGGCGTAAAGCCATAAATTATCGAGGCACTGCAGTCACAAAAGATCTGTTTGATAAATACAATGATGAGAAAAGAAAGCCAAGTAACAAAAGAAAGAAAAATAGACAAGAGGAGAATTTCAGTGAAGGGAAGAAATATAGGACAGAAAAAGAGAAATCTAAAAAGACTTCAAATCCAAAGAAAGCTAAAATCGTATCTGCAAAAAAGTCAGCCGCCATCAAAGATACCACACAATACCAATCGAGTTGGTACTGTCATGCCTGCGAAGAAGACAGAATGGATGATGCCATGAGGAAATGCTCGCGATGCTCGAAATGGTATCATGAAGAGTGTGTCGGGCTGTCGGTAGAAGATACTGATGACTTTCAGTGTCCTGATGGTTGTTAAGTAGCTATTTATTTAGTTTTCTAAGACAATTATGTTCCTATTGCTTTAATAATATGATTATCGATCTCAAAAACACCAATTATCAGAGTTTTAGTTGTTTTTTAGATAGTTTTAACTATAGGCCTTTTTACCCTACCCTAGTATAATAAGGCCTACAGACCGAGTTTATAAAAAAGTTTATTATTATTTAAGTTTTAAGCAGGAGATGCTATTTTTTGTTAAAATTCAGGAGTAATTTAATTACATGACTGATTAATAATAAAACTTGTTGATTATATTGAATATTTTTCATTTTATCACAGAAACCCCTTAGCTAGGCCTTAATACCCTCAGGTACCTTATACCAGGACACATAAACGCAGTATGTAAATATCTGGTTTTTAGACAAAAATGTGTTATAAGAAGCAATTCTAAATAATTTAATTATTTAAAAGAAATGGTATAGATAACTAAATAAATAATTAAAGTAAACAAATTGTAATATAATTTAATAACTTATAATTGGATGTTCATTACCTTAACTTCAGCCCCATAAATTTGCATAGTATCCGTGTAATTACAAAAAAATAAATTACAAGTACGTGTGCAAACATAAAACGAATAATACTAGGCTAAGGGCACCGTAAAAGTATGTCTGTGTGAGAATTATCCCTAATTACCGTTTCAAATTATACGCTGGACATACAAATGTCACAACAAAAGTCTTTTGTTTATGAAAAATGCAAATTTTTTTACCTTATGCAACCAACGATTCCTACTGCGAGTGCATAGGAGCCGGCTTCATGTAATAGGCTGTAATGGCGTTTGATTTTCCACGTAGTAATAGCGGGAGTTTTTATTGTCCTAACTAGTGTTTTCTATGCATAATAGACGTTCAAGATTACAGAGCTAGCAGTGATAGTGGTGTTCGTGGGACTTGTAACGGGAATGCATTAACAAAAGATGCGAATTGATTGCCGTCTGCGTTATCGTACTCGGTAGAAAAATAATGGAAGTAATATTACAAAGCAAAACATCTTTTGAATTACATCGAAGTTTTAATAATATCGTCAATAATGTTATAATTGAAGTCGAAAGAAATCCAATTTACTTGCTGAGGAGGTAAAAGAATATATATACCTATGGCTTTAAAAATAGTTGCAAATAGTTGTTCAAGCGGGAAAACAAACAGCATACCTAATAAGTATCAGTTTGAAAAAAAAGTATCAGTTTGAGAAATTAACATAACAACATTTTAATAATGCCTACCCTTGCATGTACCTGTAATCTTTAATGTATTAAATATTGTTGAAACGTCAGTTTTATACCTATTACATGTCGCTTTTTGGCACAATGCCTCTAAATTGAATAAATATTAACATGCGGTTCATGCGCTTCAGCCTCTAACATCCCACTGCAGGGCATAGGCCTCTTTCACATATAGGAAAAGGATCAGAGCTTAATCCACCACGCTGCTCCAAGGCAGGTTGGTGGATATATTCCCTAATATGAGTTAGGATCGTTATTAGATGTGTATGATAAGAACCGGGACCGACGGCTTAACGTTATCTCCGCACGGTGGGGAGACCTACAAGGATTGCACAAACACCCAGGTCACGGCAAATATCTGTATGACCAATACAAATATTTGCCATGTGCGGGGATCGAAACCGCAACCGCCAGCGCATAAGCCACAAACCAGTGCTGTGACCATTGCGCTAACGCGGCGCGGCATCATTTACGTACAAAACAATAATAATAGAGATAGTCAATATTTGTTAGAATTCGTACAAAGATATCTCTATCGATTTAGCATTATTTTTTTCAACTAATTTATTTCTAAAACTTATCTTTTGAATTATACATTGATATCGTTCATATGAACATTTATTATCGTTCGTATTATTTCTAAAAATACATTAATGAATATGATAGGATCGTAATAGGTAGTGGGTAGGTAGATAATAGACCTAATATCCTTATGAAACGAGTCCTTTTTGCTGATAATTACACGTTACGGAAGACCGCATCACTGTAAATGCGACATTAAACTCTATTTTATTACTCTAAATTGACACAAATTTGTCAAAAGGAGCATCATTATCGACATAGTTTTGAAATTAAATAGACGTTTATATTGCGACTGGTTTGAAATGATATAATAATTAAGATCGTTCAGAAAGCAGAGAATACAATTTTTAAATAATAATTTATGTTTAAGAAATAGGATTAAAATTTTGTGTTGTTATAAGAGTTAGGAGGAATAATTAAAAACAGTTAAACTAGGATTTTATGTCACGTCGGTACTACGACATCCTCTTATAGTTTAAGTTTATAATCACTGTTTTTTTTTTTTGTGTAAAAATTAATTAATTTAAATTACACTATATACAAAATTACACTATTCACTCACAGACATTATAATAATTTCATATCTTATTTTGTAGGTTTAATATTTTAATTATTTTGATTTACCTACTTTTACCTAACTGTACCTTCAGGGAACCGATTATATCTATATTGTTATAAGCTGTCTGTGTGATTAAGACAGTAAAGAATATAGCCACTTCCTCTCTTCCTGTGGGTGTCGTAAGAGGCGACTAAGGGATAACACAGTTCCACTAACATCTTGGAACTTAAAATGCCGACCGATGGCGGGATAACCAACCATCCAAACTTCTGGCTTTCAAATACACAGGCCGAAGAGGGGCAGCAGCGTCTTCGGTGCGACAAAGCCAGCCGTGCGGTCACCAACCCGCCTGCACAGCGTGGTGACTATGGATAAAACACATGAGTTCACGCTATTTTTGGCGCGAACTTGTGGAGGCGTATGTCCAGCAGTGGACTGCGATAGGCTGATGTGTGTGTGTGTGTGTGTGTGTGTGTGTGTGTGTGTGTGTGTGCTATAAGCACTTAGTTGCACTTTAGTTAGGCAAGTTTATAACTATATAAAACACTTATAAAATTATTACAAACTAATAAACATTTCCATTATGTCCAACTAATATCCGTTCTGGTGTACCTAGTGGTGCGTGTGCCATTTACGCACCTAAACACCAGCCGTTAATTGGTTCGATTCCCGTTCGGGACGGATAGTTTTATTTGTATTTGTATAAATATTTCTTTCCTGTTTGGATATCTGCTCCTTTAAGTCTCCCCATCGTGCTGGGAGAGCACATTAAGCTATCGGTCCTGGTTGTTATCCAGAATATATCCAACAATCTGGATGGATTAAGCTCCAAACCTTCTCTTATATGGAGAAAGATTTGTGTCTATCTACTTAAGGTCTACCAATTTATTCTACTTATTATGACATTGGCAAAAGTAACATAGATGCAACTTGTATTTACAAATGAATATGAGTCAAAGATGGTTGTTGCACCTAAGTGTCGAATGAAAATTTATTATGTACAATGTAATATGGTGCTGTGTGGCTACGGCACTAAAGAATTTAGCCACCCCCTCTCTTCCCGTGGGTGTCGTAAGAGGCGACTAAGGGATAACAAGGTTCCACAACCATCTTGGAACTTAAGAAGCCGACCGATGGCGGGATAACCATCCAACTGCTGGCTTTGAAATACACAGGCCGAAGACGGGCAGCAGCGTCTTTGGTGCGACAAAGCCAGTACTGCGGTCACCAACCCGCCTGCCCAGCGTGGTGACTATGGGCAGAACACATGAGTTCACGTTATTTTTGACGTAAACTTGTGGAGGCCTGTGTCCAGCAGTGGACTGTATAGGCTGTAATGATGATGAATGTAATATGATAAACAAAAACATGTAGTTTTAATTACTACTACACCTTTGGTTTTATAATATTAATTTAAGAGTGCAGTATCCCGCGCAAGATTAATCATTCTCTCTTTTCGATCCCGTAGAATTGAATTACGGTATTGCAATCCCTACTTAATAGTTTTAGAGTCCTTTTATTACAAATAAGTTGGGGTAATAACCAATGGGTCAGTGCTTCTGACCCCTCCCTTTGCTCGTAGGTCGTTATTTAATATGTACCTAGATAGGCTTAGCCTTAAGTTTTTAGCCTCTTAAGGCCTGTCTCACCAGTTATTGGTAAAGCTATTTGACGGATGACAGTACCAATACATAAAAGTTTCTAATATAGTATTGTTTTTTACCATCGATTTCCACTATAATGAGTCGTTTATATTTTCAAATATAAATAAAAACTTTGTAGTTTATTGAATACGGAGAAGTAGGTCCTAATGGTCTATTCTATAAATCTACACCGTGCTGTTAAAGTCTATACGGAACTTATGTGCAGGATACACTTTATGCATTTGTCAATAAAGTTCTAATAGCTCAGGTAGGAAATCGGCCGGTCGCGACCGACCGAAAAGACCACAGTTCTAATCCTCAACTATTCAGATCGATTATTATTATTATTTTTTCTACTTGCACTCGTTATTATTTATTTAAATAGCCAGTTCTTATTTTTTATTTTTATGTCAGTAAAAGCGAAAAATATTATTCACATTTCATTACTATTATTTTTAAATTATCTTTTTATTTTTGATTTTTTATATTTATTTATATTTTTTATTATTGTCGGTAAAAAAATATTATACATATTTTATACATTTGTAATTCGTATTTAAATATGATTTCCAAAAAACATGATTTACTAAAAATACCGAGCTAAGCTCGGTCACCCAGGTACTTACTTTTAAACCCCATAGGTCAACAGGTCAACTATAAAAGTACTTACGCAATTTTATCTAAGTAAGTACTTACTAGCTATGCATGCACTCACTATATTTAGGTACAACACTAGCACGCGTGCCATATAAAAAAGAATTATAATTTATGAAGGACGTGACTTTTTTAATAATACCTAGTAAATCTTTTGTCCATATGTTTCTATTAGTACGTCTTGATAACGATTTTTAGTTTATAGGTAGGTACTAAGATTTTGTTATGGGCTTACAATTTACATAAACAACTGATCTTTAATAATCTAAGATACGAACTAGACGTGATCTTCACCGATCTGCTTAATGGATACCCACTACTGGGTATAGGCCTTTTTCCCTATGTAGGAGAAGGATCAGAGCTTAATCCACCACGCTGCTCCAATGCGGGTTGGCGGATATATTCCCTACTATGAGTAACGATCGCTCTCAGGTGTACATGATAACTACAGGGACCGACGGCTTGCCTTCTAGCTATGTTTAATGTTGTTAAGGCCTGTTTCCCCTGATGGCGATAAAATTATCTGATACTTAAAGTAGACATAGTTATAGTAAGTTAGTATAGAAAAGTTATATATTACATTTCTTTTTCATCATCAACCCTTCTTTTCTGTCAACTGGAAATCTAAAAATTTTAGTATATTAGAAAGAAATAAATAGGTAAGGTTTCTAAGGAATGAAGGGTTTGTTATCTGTTTTACCTCTTTTTTGTTTAAAATTTATGAGTTTCTTATTTTCAAGACTAATTTTGTCAGGTAATGGTGATACAGTTACCCTACGGACATCGATTAAATGTAGCTTGAATTTAGCGTATACAAACACTTTGCAATAAAAAAAATTTTTGGATATAAGTAAACGTTAATAAGTTGCTTCGTAGGTGATTTTGTGACTAAGTCGTAAAAAAATAATACCTGAGAGTAATTGTTATTTATAAGATATTAATATGGTGCTATAATTAATAGTTAAATGATGGGGACTGAAGATATTTTTAATGTCCTGGGACTTTGTGTAAGCTTCACACTTCTGAACATAAGTGCCTAATCCTCTACGGCGAGCGTAGAGTCTACGCTGTTTTGTTGTAATACCACAGTTGTATTTTCCAAAAAGGTTTTTGATGGGTTTTATTTTGAGTTTCATTCATTGCATTAAAATAAATTTTATAATTATATGTCTATATAAATAAAAAATGAATGCACAATCTATTAGTAAAAAAATATATTTTTGGGTTCCGAACGATTGTGGCAAATTGGTTTTTTTTTAATGTTTTTGGCATTACTAGGATAAGTTTGGTGCAGAGAAAATTAAAAGAAAGCAAATGTACTGTTCAGTCAGCTATTATTTCATTATACCTAAACAGTCTTTGTGGTGTAGTCTGTAGTTTGTTATCACAAACACTTGATAGCAGTTCTTACCCATGGTAGGAATATTATCCACCAACCAGCACTCGTGAATGTTATGTATTACACTGCAACATGACACAGTACACTATAGGCTCAAATATAAGTATATATTATGAGTGGAAAATTGCCTCTTTTATGCGATATCTTGTGATTGTCTCTTATTTGTCTTGTATTGTAGGTTACATTTACTAAAATCTCAGCTATCAACTACAAAATTAATGTAATCGCATCTTTACCTTAAGTTTTGTAATAGTAATAACATAAATATGTATCTCTAAGGCTTCAATAACCAGCTAATAATAATAATCTATCTTACAAGAATATTTGATCTGACGGTGGTTTTAATTTTTAAAATAGACGAAGCTATCAACATGTTTTGTTTTAAAATAAAATATTAATTTATTTTAACTCTTTCAATATTACAAGAAATTATATATTTAAGACGTAAATACATTAACATCTACTCCTAAATATATATTTGTACATAAGTATATACATTATGTTGACAAATATCAGCTAAAGAAGGTAGAAGGTAGAAAATAGGACTCTTAAATTATTTGCATAGGGCTTGTTTCAAACAAAAAGTTCAAAATTCATCTTACTAACGTTATAATACAAATGTAACGAGTATACTGAATTAAATTTTATTGTTCATACTACTTGTCGCTAGATGGCGTTTACGAGTATAACAGGACGACTAAATGATATACTTTTTTAAACATACAAATTCTTTGCATTGTAACTTGTATATTTATTTGTTACGACTGTCTGTCACTGGGATAAAGTAAAACAATGATATATTTAATGTTATATGCTTAGAACTTTAACGAAGCCTAATGTTTTTGTTTGAATGTTCTACTGAGCTTTTTTTTTCAATTAAAACTATAGAAATTGCATATCTGATTAATTTTTACACTATCTACTAATAAATTTTCTTAATAAATTTTTATAACGCATAGTACAAGACAGTTATATTTTTGACGAGTGTTGATAATTTTTCACTTTCATCATTCATCATCATCATCATCATTCCAGCCTATTGCAGTCCACTGCTGGACATAGGCCTGGCTTTGTCGCACCTAAGACGCTGCTGCCCGTCTTCGGCTTGTGTGTTTCAAAGCCAGCGGTTAGATGGTTATCCCGCCATCGGTCGGCTTCTTAAGTTCCAAGGTGGTAGTGGAACCTTGTTATCCCTTAGTCGCCTCTGACGACACCCACGGGAAGAGAGGGGGGATATTCTTTGGTGCTGTAGCCACACAGCACTTATTTCACTTTCGTAAAAAAAAATTTTTACAGTGTTATTCTTCATACTTATGTTTTAAACAAATTAATCGTTGAAACTTGAAAAAGTTATTTTTCAATTTTATTTTTCGAATCTTCGTCCAATTTATCGGAAAAAAAATTTGTTAATGGTTTTTGTTATATGTTTAAAAAAAACTAATTTTTATAAAGAACGTGCAAATATTTGAAAAACACGACATAAATCGAAAACCTAAAGAAACAAAGAGCTAAGTATTGTTTTTAGCTCTCGTTAAACAATAACAACTAAGTATATAAATAGCCTTTAAAAGTGACTTGAATCTTATATCTACAATATTTTAGTCTAAAAAAATCAAATCAATCAATCAAAAGCAAAAATAATATTATTCAAATAGACTAAATAAAATTTTCATGTCATTATTATTTTTATAAGCCTTCAGAGAAGAACCGACAAGAAACTCCGTAGTAACTCTTTTGAAGATAATATATAAACTGTGTTTTAGTACAAAATCAGTAATATCTTACATGAATCACAACTTTATCATCTATATAATCCTGCACCGAATAATACGCTTTATCTATTAATTTTTTTATAATAAATAATTCAATTTTATGTTGAGATCATCAGAAGAAATATTTAGTTTATATGTTATATAAAGTGAATAATACCAACTCATTGGTATCATCTAAGTACCTAGTGTTTAACTGAATAATATGCTTCAGTAGTAGTGTGCTGTGTGGCTACGGCACTAAAGAATTTAGCCACCCCCTCTCTTCCCGTGGGTGTCGTAAGAGGCGACTAAGGGATAACAAGGTTCCACAACCATCTTGGAACTTAAGAAGCCGACCGATGGCGGGATAACCATCCAACTGCTGGCTTTGAAATACACAGGCCGAAGACGGGCAGCAGCGTCTTCGGTACGACAAAGCCAGTACTGCGGTCACCAACCCGCCTGCCCAGCGTGGTGACTATGGGCAAAACACATGAGTTCACGTTATTTTTGACGTAAACTTGTGGAGGCCTATGTCCAGCAGTGGACTGTATAGGCTGTAATGATGATAATGATGATGCTTCAGTAGTAACGATAAACAATTTTGAAGTATTTTAATAAAAAGTTACATTTGAAATGAAATGGAATGAAAACATTTATTTCGTTATAAGGTGATACACACACATAACGAAAGTCAAAATAATGTCATTTACAAAAATAATAATACAAATAAACAAATAAAAAATTCGACAATAATAAAAGAACAATAAGGTAATTTTTAAAATAAGGTAGCAAAAAGTCAAACAATAAAAAAAACTTAGGTAATATACCCAGTGTTATATGCAACCTTATTTATTACCTTTACCTTATTTATATATTTAATAGCTACACTGCATTCGTGAATTAATTATATTGCAAATTGTATGATACCTTTGCATCAGGCATAAACATTGGCGATTAATAGATAATGCCTTCGTTACACTGATAAATACGTACATTCTTTATTAATGTTAGTATTACTTTCTATTTCATTTTTCATATTTCATCGTTTTTATTGCAGTTTTTGCCATTATTGATGATGCATTGTTAAATTAATTTTTGTATTTTATACAATGTTACACTTGTAATAAAACCTAAGAAATATTAAGGCTACCTTTGATATGATTGATAATATCAATAAGTAGTCTGCCTACTGTTAATATTTAAAACCTATATCATATTATAATTAATTTTATATGAATTTATTGCGCATTATACACGCACATTATACTTTGCGCATATAACACAATAACACTAAGTATAAGCCTTTTTATCTGCCAAATGCATTTTATTGCATATAGGTATTTATAATAAAATACCAGCAGCTAAATAAGTCAACGAAATTAATTACAGTTCTTTTTAATAACTTTGATATATTCTATCTGTAAACTAGGAGAAACACAGTCAAATGAACATTCCATTTTGACCACAAAGTACTCGTAGGTATAGTTTGATGTTTTTTTATTTTGTTTTTTTCTTCTTGATTTTACGCTTATCAAAGAACGGTCAAATATAGAAGTTGCCGTGTAAAAGATATTCAGTTTGTAGTACAAAAGCGGTAACAGTTTTTGTGCTGACACACGTGCTGGCATGTAGCTGTGCGGCAGCTGAGGGGGCGGTCAGGGCGGCACCGGCCCGCCTTGCAGATCGCGCGGCCACAATGCCGGTAAACCCCTTAAGTATTAATTTTGTTACGCTTTTTATATAAATGATTATTGTCCAATTCGTAACGGATTGTGTTTTTGTAAAATGTTTTGTTTTCGTGTTTACAAACTTACATTGAACTATTATCTCGATAAAAAGTAAGAACGAAGTTGCTCAGAGGTATAAGTTGTTTTTAAGGAAAGTTTTTTCATATTTGGAACTGTTTAAAATTCATTCTTGAAATATAATTTCTTGAAATATGATTTTATATTGCTAGGGTGGCAAGCAAGCGTACAGTCTGCCTAGTGGTAAACGGAGATCGTAGCCCATGGACAACACCACAAGTATTGCAAGCGTGTTGCCGACCCCCCACCTACCCAGGAGCTCTTACTACAAGAATAAACTACTTGGGAGTAGTTTTTTGCTATAGTCTTTTGTCAGGTTAAGGTACTTTCTCCAGTCAGGCTGCTCCAGATTTTGTGCAAGATATTTCCTCCTATTCCCTACGTCAATTATATATTTGTACTTTTTGAACATTGCAATAATTATCCGAACGGATATATAAATATCAAAGGACACATGTCAGGAAAATATATGGCAGCCTATAGCGGCACGGGTGGATTTGTGGGCACGGCCGAGGCTGCGGGGCGGGAAAACACGTCACCAAAATTTTTAACACCTCCGAGGGACCCGGTTTTGGTGGTTGCCAAGTGCACGAGAGTAATGCTGGATGACAGGATGCTTGAGATGGCAAAATCCATTTCAGTTGATCTTGATGTCGACGCGGGCCTCGTGGGCTGGCAATTGCCGAAGCTGGAGTGGATAAACGGGGTACCTGGGTGCGGAAAAACGACACACAGTTAGGAACTTCGATGAGAATGTAGAAATAGTAGTTACCACGACGGTCGAAGCTGCCAAAGATCTTAAAGAGAAACTAGCCCGCCGCTTTGGCGACAAAATCAGGTCTAGGGTACGTACTATGGCCTCCATTTTAACAAATGGATTCAAAAAGGGCACGAAATGTAACCGTTTAACGGTGGACGAAGCCCTTATGAACCATTTTGGAGCTATAGTAATGGCGGCTCGGCTTTCGGGGGCAAACGAAGTTGTTCTCATCGGAGATGTCAACCAGTTGCCTTATATAGACAGAGAAAATCTGTTCGAAATAAGGTACTGTAGACCTTACCTGACAATCAACATCTCACGTGAGTTGTCCTGCACATACCGGAGTCCCATGGACGTTGTATATGCCATCTGCGAGGTATATATAAACATGTACTCGTCAAATCCCACCATCCACTCCCTCAGAATGAATGGATACACTGGCGCGCCAATACCAAAATTTCAAAAGGACACCCTATACTTGGTCTATACGCAGAAAGAGAAAAAATTCCTGATGGACCAGGGATACGGTGCTGGAGAGGGATCGCGCGTCATGACCATTCATGAAGCACAAGGGCAAACCTACAGCGAGGTCATCATCGTCCAGACAAAGACCGAGAGGCTACAAATCCACGATAGTGTGCCTCATGCGGTAGTAGCGTTAACAAGACACACTAACACCTGTGTCTACTACACTGACGACGGTGATGACGCAATCGGCAGGTTCGTTAGCCGAGCGCTGGGTGCCTCGACAAAAACAATCTTGGAGCACAACCTGAAAAGAACCATCCACAAGCGTGATATGTCGTTGGCAAGGGCTCTGCTCAAGATGCTGGGATCAGGCGTGGCTCATGATATAGTAATAAGAAAGTAGATATATAAATATATAAATTCTTATATCCTTTTGGTTTATCAAATAGTTACAAATAGCAGTTATTTTGCATGCTGATATATTTATTTAAATATTTATTTAAATTTTAGTTAAGCTAAGTTTGATTATTAATATTATCTCAACTTTACACTTTATATAAATTTGATTGATGACCTTTTTAAATGAATTTTATTATTAACAAGTAATATCTTTACTGTTAATTTTTTATGCGAAGTAATTTTAATTATACTTGCTACACGGCATTAATATATTGTGGAATGTTGTGTACCCCGTGATGGGATACATATTAGATAAAAATGTAATAGTGAATTATATATAATGTTCCATATGTATTTTGTGGATGTACCTATAAAAAAAAAATAAAAAAAAAATAGATAAATAAATAGTTATGTAGTGAAATTTAAGTAAATAACAGAAATAGATAACTTATACATAGATAAACAAATAATAACTATATAAAAAATAATATATATATATAAGAAAAAAAAAATCCTTACTAACAGTAACATAGGTTAAGTGTAAATTGTAAGTAGAACATAAGTGTACATATATGGTAACTAGGAAATAAGTGTACATATATGATAACTAGGCAAATAAGTGTAAATATAGACATAGATAAGAAAAGAATAATGTTAGAAATTAGAAAGCAATTATGTGTATACTTCTGCATAAACAGTATTTAGTAAGGAAAAAAAAAAAAAAACCGTCTGCGTCGGACCACGTCCTAGTTTTACTAGGCAGTCACAGGACTGTCGATCTGTAGTATAATAAGTAGAAAAATCGCCTGTAGTATTATAATGCATGCATGATAAACAATGGCACGGGCATTTTGAGCCCGTGGATCAAAATTTATAAATAAAAAAAAAAAAAAAAAAAAAATATAAATATCAGAACGGATATTAAGCACTGACCAGAAATTACCACAGCATTTATTGACAAAGATATAAAAATATTTAATAGGTACTTGATAGTTTTACATTTTATTTATTTTTGTACTGGAAAAAAACTAATTTCTGTTTGCGACCCTGCGCGATGTCCAAAGGGTCCGCAATCTATCACCGAGTATTCAATATCCGTGCTAATATATATTAAAAATAACAATATCAATCTCTACACTTTACATAGAAATTGAATATTTGCATTATTGTAATAAAAAATAACATTAGTATTAAAACATTAGGTATACAAAATAGGGATGTTTCAAAGACCATTGTAGTGTTAGCATCATTTTTAAACCTATAACTCGTCATAAAATATTTCATACTTAAAAATGATAAGAGTATAAAAAAGCTCAAAATAACAAACGGTCGTAAGATGTCCGCAACAAAGTACGAGTATTTGCAACGTCATCGTGTAATACACGATGTTCAATCGTTCCCGCAATAAAACCGACGAATTTTACAGCTCCATAAATAATGGTCAATATGTCGAGCAGTATTGTCGATTCTGACAAATTGCCCCTCTCGCTTGCCGCCGCATTGTCGACTACCGTCGCGAGAATCTTTTGTTATCGTCGAGTACAAAGCCGCGACATTATCCAATAACAATTGTTTGTATCATTTTCACCTCTAGTAAGGAATGTTGCGAATCGCTTTTTATTGTACCACGCGGGTCACAGACGGTTTCTTTGATTTGATAAATTGACCATGTTTGACTTACAATATTAAGGCTAGTATCGTATAAATATTGATTTATAGGATTTTATTTTTGAGCTTGAAAAGGATCATCCTTAGGGCAAATAAAATTGAAGATAAAATCAAATATAACTTTTTCAATATCTCCTATTTATAGTTGTATTTACTCACGATTTTTTTTAATTCGTTACCTATTATTATTATTTATTGTGATGTTAATATTAAATTGTGTGTCAATTTTAGGCATTATTAATAATTCGATTCGCGTTGTTCGAACCTCCCTCCCGTCGCTGTAACGCATCGTACATAATAATTATATATATCGAAATAAAATGTAGCCTATATTTTAAGTTGGACAAAGTTGTGACATATCTGTGTACAATTTCATTAAAATTGGTTAAGTAGTTTAGGAGTCCATCGCGGACAAACAACGTGACGATATAGATTTGCTAATCTGCTCTCAGGAAGTGTGGCACGCAGGATACGCTTCGAAAATTATTTATTAATAGACTTGATCTTTTTGCTCATTATCTACAGCTTGATACATTGTATTACAGTCGGAAGTAGATAAGTTGTTCTGTTTTGTACTGATACATCATGTAAGCGTCCCACTTCGCAAAGTTATCTTGTTCTCTATGAAGGTGAAGGGTTGAAGCTCAATCAACGCTATGATTAGCGTACGTCGATGTCATAGAACTTTTACATCAGGTCAAACATCTTACAAATACGAAATAATGAAAGTGACTAAAAATATTGCAACGAAATTAATTCCTAAACATATTGTACAATTTTCTAACAACATTATTGAAATAGAAAATAAACTGATGTTAGAAACTTTCCCACGACCCGGCTCCTCTACTCAGTGACGTCGTGCAACGGAGCGCGGAGAGCGGGGCAATAACGCCGCGTGCGCCACGTCGCATCATGCGGTAGCATCGCTCTCTTTGCTTCGAGCTCGCGGCAGCGACGGACGTACTCTCTAGTGCTAATAGGACGCGTACTTGTACTTGTGTCGATAAACAATTAGTTGATGTAAATGAATAAATCTTGTAAGGTTACTCCGTGTCTTATTCTTTTTAAAATAAAATTCTCTTTCACTTCTGATTTCTAAGATCAGAAGTGGGATAGATACACGCGCGTTTCGACCGTTCGCCATTGTTATAAATCAACAATAGTGATTGTGTAACATTTCTTTTCTTCTTTCATACGAAAAAAAAACCTCGTGTTGCTCGTTAAATGTGTGTCGAGTGTGGTATTTTGTTTAAAATCAACAATAGTGATTGCGTAATATTTTTTGTTTTATTAGGAAAGAAAGCTTTGTGTTGTTCGTTACGTTATTTGTGTCATGTGTGGTATTCAGCTATTTAGTTAGAAATGTCTGATCGTGAGTCTGGGTCTACGGGTTGACACACTCCGTCTGAAGAACGATATAAAAAGCAGAATTCTTGTAGACGTCGTGGTAATTCACGCAGTAGTAATTACGACCGTTTGGATAGACAAACTCGTTCCTGTCACAATCGTAGTAAATCTCCCTGTGAAAGTACGAGGGATAGGCGCCGCGATAGTTCGTATGGCCGTCGCGATAGTGTACGACGTGATGATCCTTTTAATCGAATACTCAAGTGGTTAAATGCACTAGAGAGTAGGCTGCCTACTACGGTGTCATTGACGTCAAGTACGATACCGCATCCTAGCGCCGAGCGTGCATCCCAACTTTCGCACCAGGAAACAACGAGGTCTCTGTAGAAGATGCGGAGTCGCACGCGACAGGTCAAGCGTCCGAGGCGCTTCGCGATGACAGCGCAGGGACAGCGGACAGGATTGTTGACGCGTTTTTCATTCAAGTAAGATCTAAGCATTACTATGTATCAAACTTCGACCCCAGTGTTCATGATTCTGACCTGTGGTGCGCAGAACTAGATCGCGCTCGGAAATTAAATAACTGAGACTATCGAGAATGTCTGGGACACAGGCAATTGCTTACGTGTGATGCTAAATGCTAATGCATGGCTGGATGGCTGGACTGCACGTATACGAATTTTAAAACTGAATTTCGATTGTTGTGGCCATGTGAGGTGAATTAAAAACTGCTTCAGTGATCGGAGGCATTTCTGATCTCAGATTAAAGCCGTGTCAACGAACGCTAGGTTACAGTTAAATAATATGGTCGAATTTCTGTCGGTATATGTAAAGCCTAAGAGCGCGCGTTCAGCGAATAATCCTGTTCGTTCGTCAAGCGATAGTAGTACGTTAAATCCACGTAAACGTGATGCTATTAGGTACGGTTGATTGTCATGCTACAGACGTGGAAAAATAGGTGTAACGCCGTAACGATTTCCAAATCGGTGGTAGCTTTACTTTTAAAAATAATAATCACTTTAAAATTTTAATTGGTAAAATGACGATTCGATAGTGCTTTTGAAGGTTATTTGAATAAAGTTTTTTTGATAGACAGTGGTTTGGTTCCGAGTTTCAATATCAATCATTAGGAATGCTGTTTTTTTTAATCAACTGAGATAGTATTGAACGTAACATAAGTCAAGGTCAGGTATGACCGAGCGAACAAAAGACGAAGCTTTTGTTGAGATTCCTCTTGATTTAATACTTTCGTAATAAAAGTATTGCACTCATTTTGAAAAGAAAAATTAACTCAGACGCGCTATATCTTAATCTAACGAAACTGTAACTGATGCTTTTATTAAAAAATGTGAGTTCTCTGTTTGGTTACTCCCATACGAATTGTAGTACACATCGACACTTGTTTTAGAGTCCAGAATTTTGAAAATAAGTGATATTTTGTGCATCACATTGCAACACGTAATATCTGATATTGGACCAAAAAAAAAAAATAAGTTGAGTGATACTGATGGACAATATAAAACAGTGCTACATACTGTTACCACCGACATGAGATGTGATTTGGAGCTTAGCCTAAACATGACTACGTACGACTAGATGTTTGTTGCCTATTTTAAAATGTTACAGCTGTGACCACTAACGACCAACTTCATGTGTAGCATAGCGTGGCCAGAGGTGCGAATAGTGTGTGCTGCCTGCCTGAGCTACGTTGAGTACTGCTGCGCGTGACATACTCAGCTGAGCGTTCCATCCTGCGACCTGAGCTGCGTCGGGTGTGCGCAACGCGTGACACACTCAGTTGAGCGTCGCATCGTACAGCCTGCTGATAAGCGGTGAATTGCTTGGCCTGTGCTGCATTGATGGGCCTGTGCTGCAGTGCTGGGCAGAGAAGAGTGAGCTGCGTGTGACGCTTCGCAGAGGGATTAATATTGTAGCCCCGACATTGTGGCTATAGTTTGCCCCGACATTGTGGCAATTGTTCGCCCCGACATTGTGGCGTTTGTTAGCCCCGACATTGTGGCTGTAGTTTGCCCCGACATTGTGGCAATTGTTCGCCCCGACATTGTGGCGTTTGTTAGCCCCGACATTGTGGCTATAGTTTGCCCCGACATTGTGGCAATTGTTTTCACCCCGACATTGTGGTATTTGTTAGCCCCGACATTGTGGCTATAGTTTGTGAATACGAGTTGTAGCTACCTATTTTAATCTGATCACTTGAAATGCACACTTGTGATCATTTTACAATGGGATGTTGTCAACGACAACAAAGTATGAAACAACAACCAAAAGATTTTTTTTTGCTTTAGATGACGGTGGTTTGATTGGGGTTAAAGGAAGATGAAGCCCGAGGAACTCCTGCTGAAGAAGAGCAGAGCCAAGCCGAGGGGAGTTAAGCTGACGAGGACGTTCAGCTGTCAGGAGAGGCCGTGTTAGAAACTTTCCCACGACCCGGCTCCTCTACTCAGTGACGTCGTGCAACGGAGCGCGGAGAGCGGGGCAATAACGCCGCGTGCGCCACGTCGCATCATGCGGTAGCATCGCTCTCTTTGCTTCGAGCTCGCGGCAGCGACGGACGTACTCTCTAGTGCTAATAGGACGCGTACTTGTACTTGTGTCGATAAACAATTAGTTGATGTAAATGAATAAATCTTGTAAGGTTACTCCGTGTCTTATTCTTTTTAAAATAAAATTCTCTTTCACTTCTGATTTCTAAGACTGAAGATTATTTATTTTACGTTACTTAATTGCAAGAGTTAAGGAGGGTGTGAACCGTATCCCCGGCACTCCCTCAAAACTCGCAACTATTTGCTTTAAAATCGAAAGGGACAATAACATTATTGTGTCTATACAAAAATAAATTACTATGAAAATAAAATAAAAACCACGTTCCCTACTGTTAAGTGATGATGTAGCGATATACTGCGCGGACGCAAGCGCGAAATTTTTCGTTCTACAATAGTCGTAAAAATATTTGGTATGCTATTTAGAGCTTTATGTCATTCAATTAGAGTTTTAATTGTTATTTTAACAACCAGTTTGGTATGGTTGAAATGAAATACAATATCTATAGTAAGCGTGACGGTTGAATGGAGCATAAAAAATACATAAATCAAAGTCAAAAAGGCATAGAGAATGTCCGCGAACGAAGCATTTGTCACCAGCTGTTAGCCGCGTAGATGCCGATGACTGACAAAGCGCCTTCACGATCTCGTATTCCCATCAATAATGAGGGTAATTTTGTCGCATTATAGACGATTCGACTATTGTTATTTTAAATCATATTTTTGAAAGTAATATTGATCGAAATACAATCCATTATTTGTCGACCCATTATAAATATGATTGATTTTATATTCTTAGGTCTGTGTACTTTTAATTTTATTAATGTAATTTATGTAATGCAAATTCTGCGTAGTTAATTTCTGATCATTAAACTTAAGTATCAATTGTTAATAAGTAGTAGTTTTTTAATTGTTGATATTAGATTAACTTATTGTTTATTTGTGATTATGATGTCAGTTTTCTTTTGTAAAATTAAATACACTCAACACTTATTATTACTTAATTTTAATGAGTGTGACATAATTTTAATCTTCCAATGGCAACCTAAACAGTTTTAACGTTTCAGTTAATGAATTTAGTTACTTTTATTTTTCTGTAAACCATACCATCGTAAAGTAGAAGGTGTCATATAATCTTCCTACATAAAGAATTATAAAAGAAAAAGATATTTTTTAGAGAAATAGATTTTAAATTTACAAAAGCTCGCCAGACTTATAATAATTATATTATCATTTTTAAAAGGTCAATTTTTTGGCAATATACACCAAAAAGTTTTTTAACCAAACAAAATGTTTATCGTTGCGGTATAAAAGATATTTTAATACGGCATATGTGAATCCAACGCGGGTCACCGGAGCCTTGCGGTTGCGTACAGCGCCATCTGCCGCCCTAATTACTTCCTATGCTTTCAAAACGCTCGTATCTCAACTACTGCCTTTTGTTAATACACGTTTAATATTTTAAAAGCCAATTACGTAATAAAGAAATATGAAAGTACACAATACAAAGACAGAACGGGTAGAAAGCCGTTTCAGTTCCTGTCAAAATCAAACTGCCGTAAAATTGATAGTTTGGTGCTAACCGCTACATAATTTGGCATTAAATAATTATATATTAGACTTTAAACATAAATAAAAACATAATTTGCATGTAACTGCATTTCCAGTTTACATTTTTAAATTTTAAGAAATATATGTTTATTATATACTATTTTATTTTTAAATAACTATGATAATTATTATGATAGTTTGACTTATCTTATTTACAATCAATAATAATTTGTGTGCATTGAAGTGAAAAAAAAAAATACAATTTTAAACCCTAACTAAAATAAAAGTAAATAGTTTTCTATGAGTTTTCTTCAAAAAAAGTTTAATAGGTTAGTTAATGCTATTCAACACTAGATGTCAGTAGAAGTCAAGTAAAATTTTTAGACTTTAAAGTAATTGTATTAAAATTATTTAAACAACGAACGGTTTTATGTTAAAAATATAATATTTTTAATCGACTTCACAAAAGGAGGAGGTTTCTCAATTCGACGATATATATATATTTATGTGTGTTCGCGGATAACTTCGTCATTTATGAACCGATTTTGATGATTCTTTTTTGTTTGAAAAGAGGTATCCCAAGGGTGGTACCATGATAAGGAAACCAGGATATGATGATGGTATCCAGAGAAATCGAGGGGAACCTTCGAAAATCGTATTGGCGACTATTTCGCGTTTGTTATTTTTTTTCGTCTACTTACGTTGTATTACTTGTCAATGTAATTGAAGTCGTTTTTTTTTCGTTTGCTCGCAAACACAATTATAATATTGCCAATTAATATGCAACGTATACATACGTATAGATCTTTCTTCTATCATATAGGTATAGATAATTCTATATTTGTGTTTAAATCTTAATTAATGATCTGCAAATAAAATCGTTTATATAATACGTTTTTAAATTTCTGTATTTTGCTTGCTATTTGTTCAAAAGTAGGGGAACACCGGGCAAGACGGGGTGGTGGGCAAGACGGGGCATCAGGCTTTTCAGGTGATTTAAATTGATCAATCTCATTCGCTCTACCATCTCGCTACTGGCCGCCACGACAGCTCTTAGTCACACGAGTACTAACACAGCGGCTATTCATTTGTTTTAGTTATCGTCGAAAAGTAGATTTCGTTTGTTCGTATTAAAATTTCTTATATTTACGTTTCGTAGTGCATGAAACTTGTATTTGGTGAATTGTAAGCGGCACCTCGGTTAATCCTATCTACAGTACATTGCAGTAAGAGGTAATAACTTGTTTTGTTATGAAACATTATTCAATTTTTTTTGTTTGAATATTAATTTTGAAACGAATCAACGGGCAAGATGGGGTATCTGATACCCCATATTGCCTGACACGATTTTGATTATTTATATTTTTTTATATATTGTTTTAGGATGGTTTATATTTTAAAAAAGTCATATATGTTTATAAAAGAAACTCAGGAAGAGGAAAACGGTCAAGGGAAGCACTGAATAAGGCGATAGAAGTTGTTTTGAAGCGAGAAATGGGATATATGTTGGCTGCAAAATTTTTCTTAGTCCCACAAACTACATAGGAATGAAAGGTAAAAAAGGCTAAAAAAGAATGTAAAGGTACCTTTGGGTACCAGTATTTTCGCAAAAAGAAGAAGAGGATGAGCTTGATGGATTATTTACTAGACATAGAAATCGGTTTTTTTTAACTGTAGATACTGTGGCAGCACCTCTTACAACAACAGCAACGAGCGCTGCAGTTGTTGTTACAGATCCTGCTACTTCAACAGTTGTGACAACTAGTGCAACTGAAATTAACACTTAATTAAATTTGAGTTTGAAAATCTAGAGGAAGCTCTAGATTTTCTTATTGGCCTAATTTAGTGCATTAGCCAGCCCAAAGCAACTATTGCCTCTGCGAAAAAACGCGGTAAAACTATTATCATAACGTCTTCACCCTATAAACAGAAGTTGTTAAGAGTTAAGTTAAAAGAATTTATTTTAAAAAATGTGACAGAAATCATATCAGACAGAGAAAAAAAGGAACGAAAACAGAAAAAGGAAGAGAAACAAAACCTATTTCAAGACTAAAGCCACAAAGAAATATAATCCAAAGAAACGTATTAGACAGTCTTCTTCTGAAAAGAGTGATGTTGAAACCGAAAACACTCCATGCCTACATTCTACAGGGTTATATTTCGACTCCAAGAAAGGTTGGATTGCTTATTCTTCTTGTGGTAAATGGTTACATTATGGCTGCGCAGGAGTGGATGATAATGATGCCGAAGCAACATTCATTTGCGATTTCTGCACTCCTGAATAGTCGAGAGAATGGCTATACCCCATCTTGCCCATTAGGCCCACCCCATCTTACCCGACCTATCGGGCATGATGGGGTGATATGTCATATTTTACATTTTGTTATATTATTAACAATTCTATGGTGCTGTGTTCCTGATTTGAATTTAATATGTAAGATTGATAACCACAAGCCTGATTAAGAATAAATATGATTATGAAACCATGAACCCCTACGATTTCTGGAGCTTTAAACCTTAACTACCCCATCTTGCCCGGTGTTCCCCTATGTCACAGTTATATAACTATATTTATTTTAAATTCTGGTTCATTAAACAGACTTTTCTAAATGTATTTCGTGAAGAAATATTTTTAAACTCATCTGTAATTTGTGTGTACTAAAGCAGGATCATACTTTACACTAACAGTGTTCTTTTATAACAGTAAAGTAATAAAAGTTTATTTCTCAATTACCTAGTATTTATTTAGCGTGAGAACAAATTATTTCATCACTGTGTTGGATTCTATTAACCGTGACTAATTAGTTTATCGCCAGCGTCGTCATAATTAAATCACATTAGCTGTAAAATAAAATTAAAACGTTTTATGAAAGAAAACAAAGATTTTAATTAAACATGAACAACTGAGTTCACCTAAAAACCGATTTAATTTTTGTGTCCAAACAGTTAAAGAACCGACGTGTCGCTCTCAGCTCAAGCGATCTAATTCAATTAATTTATTTCATCCACCAATTAATGGAACAACGGCGAAGCGACCAAGCGCAGAAAACGCAAACAAAATACGACTATTTATTAATTTCTCTTTGTGCGCCGGCTGTGGAATAAACCTGGGCGGCGCCGGGACACAATGGACGGGGACCTCCATTATATCGATAAAACAATAAGGGCTTTATTAAAAAGACATTCAATAAATTATTTTATTCATATTTTATTCGCACCAAACGTACCGGTTTGAGAAAACAAAAGTGTTCAATACAGCATCGGTAGATAAATCTGGTTATATATGTCCTAACGAATTTTTAACGAATTTCGGTTTTTATTTCAATAAATAAAGCTTTTTCAAATACAGTTTTATTGCACAATGTTTGTATATTTATAGAGAGTAATGAGTTTTGAAGCATTGGGATTCTGAATTTTAGTTACAATTAAGGGTCTAGAAAGCATGCGCTTGCATAACATAATGTGATACAAAGTATTAAAGGGCGTGGGCTAAATTGAAACTATTTAAAGAATGTTCTAACAATGCTCGTCTTACGCCATCTGCTGGGCGTGGATTGAGACATTTTTGCAAAATACCGCCATAATTACATACTTCCGCATCCGGAAGCGCGTGCGCACAACGTGACGTTGCCATCACGCCCACCGCACAAAGAAAATATGAAATTCAACACTTTTAATGATGTCAAATGACCTCTCGCCCATGACTTGATATCAGATACCTATAGCGCAAAAAATTAATATTACAAAAATTAATTACAAGTAGTTAACACTTACAGTAATAAATTACATGAATTAATTGCACGTTATCTGTACTTTTCATTTAGGTGCCTTTATTAACAGAACTTTGTACAAAATTAATCACAAATGATAATTGCTGAAAAATGGTTGGTTTATTATCACAATAATAACCATATTTATTATCTTTGTTAACTCAGAATGTTATTAATTAGAACATATGCTTACAGAAAATGTATAAATATTAAAAAAAAATCTTGTTCTCTAACGTTCACATGTGAAATTAAAAAACAAACTTCTTGTTCTTTAACGTTTGCAAGAAATTGTTGTTTCTTTACGTACCTACTACGAGTAGGTATATGTGTGTATATACGCATAGGTACGTTATTTGTTAAAATCCTAGTTACCCGTAAGTGTGTAATATTTGTGGTTTTAGTTCCAAATTAGAGTAATCGTTAACATGAGTTGCTTTGGGTTAGGATGTTGAAAAGGTAAAGGTTTACAACAGACATTTGGTAAAAACGAACGAACAGCTATTGATTTGGTTTAATGTATTTCAGTGGTACTATTACGCCTTATTATATACGCCTTATTATATACGCCTTATTATTTCGCCAATACCTTACAAAAGAAATAATTTATAAAGGAGTTTGAATTGCTACAGGTATTATATTATGAAATTCTTGTTGACAAATCTTTAACTCTTTACCTGTTTAAGGTCTATCTCTGTCCTTTTTTCCCTAAGACGAAGATACTGCCCGTCCCGCAGAAGCAATATACAGGCAAGCGGACACGCTACACCTGGAGGTGGGATGGATTCCTTCAAATTCAGAAGAAATAGTTTAATATATACGTAAATAGTAAATCGGTCATAACATATGAAGCCTATGAATATTATATTTATTAATATACTCGTACGGTTAAGTGTGCACATAGATTGTTAGGCTCTTAAAAAGTTTTTTCTGTCGACTTCTACCGTGTTGATTTGTTTAAGACGGTAGACAAAAATGTTATCGCGGGTAAAGCTGAAAGAAGGAAGAACTGATTCTTCATACTATCAATCACGTGAAGTGAAACCGGATATCAGCTATTTTTCATAATAAATTTGTGGAATGCAGGGTTCAGTGAAAGGAATTCACATGACAATTTAAAGGTCTCGCGCAACCACCGCGTTGCATAACTGAAGAGATTTATTATAACCACGACAAATGTTTAGTTTTTGCCTTGACACACGACAACCATTAACAGTTTAACTCTACGAAAAAGTAACGTAAGTTCGATTTGTATTCTATATAATATTAACGAAAATAAACTGAGTAATTTTGTAAATATCATTAAAACTTTATATAAATAGTAATTTAAAAAACGCTTCAAAATATTACTGCGAACTTATAGAAAGGCCTTTTGAAGCTAATTTTGTTGCTCATTTAGCTCAACGCTTCTATGTACTTAATAAAAAAGTTCTGGCATTAAGTTATCAAATTTGTTTTTGTCGTCTTCGTAGACTGCATGTTAAAGAATATATCAAGATGAATGTGTTACAGTTATTCTTATTGTAGACACAGTTTCAGGAAATAGCAAGTAAAAGCGTAACCATATTCAGCACATCCGTCAGTTACCTTTGATTGGCAACATCACCGACAAAGGAACATTTGCATCCACTTTGTAATTCACATCGTACGCCATCCTCATTCCTATTCCATACCCAATGCTATGCTAATGAGTTCGTTCGGTTACCAATTTCTTTTATCATGTCACATGTTGGCTTTCTAATACATATGTTACGACATATGTAGAAATATGTTTATTATTTATAAATTGTGAAAATATATTAAAAGACGGTCAAGGTCATATTGGTTTGTGGTATGGTTGGTGTCGTTGGTATGGTTGATGTTGATAAGTGTATCTTTAACACTCTCATAATGAATCTTAATGTTAAAATCCATTCGTATCAATAATTCTCACCATCAATGTACCACAGAAAAAAATATATTAGTATATTACATTGTATTAATACGTATTAAAATATACTCAATAAAAACAAGTATTTCGAATTCATTAATTAAAATTTATTCATTAAATGTTAGCCTCAATGACAAATATTTTATACAATTCCGTACGTATAAAATTGGTAAATAAATAAATACTATAATAGTAGTTTATTCGCCAAGAATAAAGAAAGCAAAAATATAACAACAAGCGTATTTGCACAAAGCGACGCGAGTGATTTCAAACATCAAAAAGAGCAAAATGAAGCAGAAACTAATAAAGAGACGCAATAGGAGATTGCTTTAATGTTTAAACCCCAAACGAGGGCTGATTGAAACGCTCCCCCAGCCGTCAAATGAGCCTGGTCTTCATTTTAGTCAATAGATGCGCTAATTTGCATCATCCTTTGACAAAATTACGGTTTAGAATTTGCTTACTTATTATTATTATTATCAACGCCTCTATACTAATAAATAAAATTAATTTATCATAATATTGTATTATTTTATTAGACACTTAAGCCTTCTTTTGATTTATCTATACAAATAAATAAAATTGGAGTGTCTGTTTGTAATATGAAAATAACAGCTTTTTGCTAAATTTATATGGATGTATACATAGTACATATACCAAAATAACATTTTTTTACAATTTTTGTCTGTCTGTCTGTTTATTCCGGACAATCTCTGGAACGGCTGGACCGATTTTGACGGGACTTTCACTGGCTGATGTAACAAGGCGTAACTTAGGCTACTTTTATTTTAGATTTTTTGTTTATTTTCTAACTGAACAACATCTCTTTTCAAATTCCATGCGGACGAAGTCGTGAGCACAGCTAGTCCTTTATATAATAAAATAAGAAATAATTAAGGCTATGTTTGTTTTTGAAAATATAAACAAGTAAAACACATTACATGCAGATAAAATTGAGGGTGCAGTTATTTAAGTAGAAGTTTCAAATAATTAAATGATAATTTGTTTTAAAAAGAAGCATATAAATATACGAAATTTAAAGTTTTGAAAGTTAAAGAGCTATTGCAATGTTTCACTTTTTATTTTCTGAGAAACGCGTGTGGATAAATGATTTTTTTATTTACATATAAATATGGGCAAACTAAACTTTTCTCTTGTTTGTATTTTATTGTCAATTGTTTTTCCTCATTTTATACGGGCTATATTGATTGTGAGCCCTTTTCATAAGTTCCCACAGCTTTAATCCTATCCAATAAGAATATCTTGATCATAACAGTTACTTTCTATAATTTTTTTATTAATTAGTGAAAAGAGATAGTTATTATTTTAGAAAAAATAAAAAATAGATAAAAATTTCTAAAAGGGAATATAAATAATTGAATATTATAAGCAGGTGTACAAAATTGAAAAAATGTGTTTACAACAAAAATTCTTTAGATAATTTTGGCGGTATTCAAGTTCGAGTTAAGTATTCGCGAAGGGGGACGCGTCGGCCCCAGGGCAATTTGCTGTCATTATTTTATCACGTCACAAAAAGATGAGCGGGTTTTGCGTCGGCGTATTTACAAATTTTAAATTTACCAGACAGTGTGTGTGAAAACATGACGCCCCACGCTTTTATTGGAGTCGGCTTGAATTTATTAGCTACTATTTGTTTTGCGCTGGCGAGGGATATATACCTAGATAAACTGTTTGTTTTCCTGCCAACGAACTCGTCACTGTTTAATCACTGACATTGTTCCAGATATAAAGAAGACTTTTTACTACTACAATTCATTTAATTAATAAAATAAAAAAATGTTTATTGGAAGTGTTACTTCTCGAGTTTTAATTTCCATAAATTATGTAAAACTACGACGACGACGCGTTAGCGCCACGGTCACAGCACTGGTTTGTGGCTGTTGCGCTGGCGGTTGCGGCTTCGATCACCGCATATGACAAACATTATTTTGTATTGGCCATACAGATGTTTGTCGTTGTCTGGGTGTTTATGCAGTCCTTGTGTCGTCCTCCCCACCGTGCCTCGGAGAGCACGTTAAGCTGTCAGTCCCGGTTATTACTCATAGTAGGGAATATATCCACAAACCCGCATTGGAACAGCGTGGTGGATTAAGCTCTGATCCTTCTCTTTCATGGGGAAAGAGCTATGCCCAGCAGTGGGGATATTACAGGCTGAAGCGGTGTAAAACTATTTTAAATTCTTAACCGAAATCAATCTAATATTATCGAGTACGATGCGTTAATTTAATATTTGTATTGAAAACAGTTACTTCGATATAATTTGTCTCAAAATACAGCAAGAATCTATTTAATGTTGAAAATAATTTCCGTTCGACAGTCGACAATGCGTAGCAGTAGAAGGAATAAAGGCTTGTTTTCATTTCCGTGATTAGTGCCGCCAAGCTGCAGATTTATCACCTCTCAGAGAACGAGTGTCAAGTAGCGGTGGCGGATATGCCTTATGACGGAACGCGCCACTAAATTATAACATTTTAACTTGACAGCCCGTGTCACGGTTATATAGAACGAGTTTTAACGGGGATTTGCCTTTGGAGAATATTGCAATGCGTGGATACTAACCTCTATTTAAATTAGTTTTATATATGTTTTGACAGGTTGTTGCATAATTAAAGATTGAACAAACATTAATTTATCTTTATATTATTACGTATTAAAAATAAACTATTTTATAATCTATATATTCTCTTTATATTTTTATTTGTATTATATATCAATTATTCTTCTTCTTTTTATTTTTTCTTTATTAGAACTATTGTATAACAGAAAAGTAATAAAAAGTGAATAAATTTTTCACCTTACGCCCACGTGACGGTAGCGAAACGGCCAAGCCACATATTTTGACTAAGGAGTAGGGTTTGTGAAGTTAGGGCTTGTAGAGTTAGGGCGTGTAGAGTTAGAAGCTTGGCTCTACATGAGATCTGATAACTTTTTGACAGTGCGAGCCATACGATTTCGTCTTGGCAACATTTTACATGAAAATGTTTTTGGTGGGATACGTTTATCAAAAGTTATTAAGATTAGCAAACGAACAAGTTATACTTAGTTAAAGATTACATACCAGATTCACCACAGCGTGCTTTATGCGGTAGTGGCAGTAACCAGGCACACGAATATCTGTGTTTACTACGCTGACAATGGTGACGATACCATTGGCAGATTCGTCGCCTGACCGATAGATGCCACAGCGACAACCATTCTGAAGCATATGATAGCTTAAAGGTGTCCATACACAAACACGACACTGCAGTCGCAAGAGCTGTGTTTGGAATGTTGAAGGCCGAGGCAGGATCAATGGAGAAATAAAGAACCACGATTTAATAACGTAGTTGTAAATATGTATATATAATAATGAGGTATTTTATGTTTGTATGTAATAATAATGTACATACATACATATACGTACTGTGTGACTACGGTACTAAAGAATATGGCCACCCCCTCTCTTCCCGTGGGTGTCGTAAGAGGCGACTAAGGGATAACACAGTTCCACTACCACCATGGAACTTAAAAAGCCGACAGGTGGCGGGATAACCATCCAACTGCTGGCTTTGAAATACACAGATCCTGCGGTCACCAACCCGCCTGCCCAGCGTGGTGACTATGGGCAAAACACATGAGTTCACGTTATTTTTGGCGTAAACTTGTAGAGGCCTATGTCCAGCAGTGGACTGTATAGGCTGTAATGATGATACATATAATCACGCCTCTTTCCCGTAGGGGTAGGCAGAGACCACTTCTTTCCACTTGCTACGATCCTTACATAGTTATTAATAATAATGTAGTGCATGTTAATGTAATATATATTTGAGATATGTACGTGTATAAATACGAGTATATGTCGATAAATTAAATAAAAAACTGACATGTAATTATATATATTAAGTATATATTTAATATGTTTACAACAGCAAAAATCAGCAAAAAGCGATTCTAGACAGTCTTAGAATTGCTGGTCTGGAGTAAAATTATTGTAAAACAAACGCACGCTGATAATATTACAAACAGAAACAGACTAATACACCTTATTTATAATAAGATTATTATTCTTTACGACCCTTTGACCTGCATATATAAACGATTTCAGATATGTATAAATTTAAAACAAAAAAATAAAAACAGGTAGAGTCCATAGTTCCCCTGTCCCACCAATAGTAATATGTCACTGTAGTTGGGATGTTTGTAACAAGAGCTTCTGTTTTATGAAGCACGATGACAGATGCAATGGATGTCCACGAAAAAAAATCAAATAATTCAAAATGTTTTATCTTACTTTACAAATTAAATGAACGTCTTATAACTCACCCTCATTATAAGCAGAAGAAGAGGTACAAATACGCAAGCTTTAAAAGTTTACTTTTGTAACAAAACGAGTTCCGAAAATTTTTGCATATTGTAGCTTCCCTTTGAATATTGAGAAATGGCAGATTAATGTGTGTTCGAAGAAGTCAATATAATTTCTGAAGGGGGGTCTAAAGCTTGTGATTTACTGCGACCGGGTTGCTGTTAAAAAGTTGTAAACTGCCTGTGTTTCCGTCGTTCTTTGCAACAATGTCTTGACATTTATTTCGCTATCTCCTTACCATCCTAATTTTGCTTCAAAAGCATTTATATTTGTGATTTTTAGTAATACATTTATGGATTATTTATGTTTTTTACATAAGTATAAAAATAGATATGACCTTTTATTATTATTATTTTTTTACAAAATACACACACGGTCGTCTGTTCTTATGGTAAGAATTTTAATGCTTGTGTTATAGGTAACAGCCGACTGATACATAAATACATATTTTTTTCGATTAAAATACTTATAAATAATACATATATAAATATATAACTAAATATTTATATTAAACCCAGACTTGGTGTGGGAATCGAACCCACGACCCTCGGAGAAGAAAGCAGGGTCACTACAAACTGCGGCAACGGGCTAGTCAAGTCTTTAGAAAAAAGATACATTGATTTTATTAAAATCTATCTCGTCCACACCTTTTTTGTAAGTAATCAGTCCTTTGTTGATTTAAGGTAACTAAAATATATATAAAAAATTATGCGGTGTCATAGGACATCACGTAGAAACGAAGTTCCTTCGGATAGTATAGAAGCAACTCAATTTGAAAAAAAAAAATTGAATTTTATATATATTTTCTAGTTCTTGAGCTTTTTTTTAAATTTTGTTGATTGGTTTTTAATTAAGTACATAAAAGTATTTAGGAAATTTAGTATTTTAGAAAATAACAAATAAAATAAATCAAACAAAATAATAATAATAATAATAATAATTCAAACTATTAAGTGAAATAAAAAAAATGTGTCTTTATTTATTTTTGTCGACAGTATAAAATTACATAAATAATTTAAAAAAGTTTACTAGTAGGTAATATTTTAGTTTTACAAACGTCATATCATACAGTCGTGTGACTGACATATTATATGTCACATATACGTCCGCTAACTTTTTGTTAAGTTCCCGCGACTTCGTTCGCGTGGAATTTAACAAAAAGTTATTGTTCAGTTCGCAGGGTTAGGGTTATCGCATATATAAATAAATGTCTAAAATAAAAGTAGCCTAAGTTACTCCTTACTATATCAGCAGCCAGTGAAAGTCCCGTCAAAATCGGCCCAGCCATTTCAGAGATTAGCCGGAACAAACAGACAGACAGACAGACAGACAAAATGTTGAAAGATGTTATTTTGGTATATGTATCGCGTATACATCCGTATGCAATTAGTAAAAAGCGGTTATATTTTAATATTATAACACTCCAATTTTATTTATTTGTAGGTATGGATGTATGGTAAAAAAAATTACAAAAAAGAGACGTTTTTTATATTTTCAATATTATTACTCTGGATTTAATCAATTTATGACTTTTTCGTAATACTTTTAACGCACAACAAAAAAAAAAAAATTATAATCCACCAAAAAAAATAATTCAATAAAGATATTCAAAATTGATATCAACGAAACATATTTTTCACTCATCATAATCGAAGCAGGATTCCGAAAGCTCTCATAATTATGACAAAAATACGTAGAAGAGCATTTCTTTATGGCATTTTTAATTAGCAACATCCAGACTGCGAATTCGGTCAAAATGTCGATAGTTCTTAGAATAACATACGCACATGTTCGGCGGCGTTTCTTTTCATCCGAGGCGCCAAAATTTACGATCCCTTATTAATCATGCAACTAAATTAGTGTAATATGACACTTCTTGCTATATTTAAAAAACTAATATCTTATGAAATGACCGCGGTGTATTAAATTGACTGTACTGAAAAGATAATAAAGATGATTAATTGTTTGAGATTAGTTCCTGTCTATGGACACACAAGCCTGGTTCTTGGTTTATCCTTGAAGTAATGAAAAAATAAATAAATGTCTTATAACGTACACACGGTCGTTTATTCCTATGATAAGCAACTTAATGCTTGTGTTACAGATGACTGTTATAACTTTATATATTTTTTGGATAAATATACATAGAAATAATACATTTGTATATATATATACAAATATTACACCCAGACTTAGGCGGGCTAACCAACGCCAACGGGCCAGTGTTTGTTTTTCATAGCAACTTTCTTCTATGACATCATATGAAATATATATTTCCATGCTCCTAAACCACTGTCTCAACTAACCTCACTAGTAGGAGAGTTGAAACAGTCACCGATTGCTTTCAAGTTGATTTCTTATTCGTACAAAGGAAATAACGGCACTATTTGTCGTATCCATTTGTTACTTAATTAAGCAAGGTTTAATTTAACGTGTTACATAGTATCGTTTATTTTCAAAGCTATGAATCTTAATTTAAAAGTGCTGCAATTCTCCTAGGTCTCCCTTATAGCATTTTGCCGATATACGATATGAAATAAAATAATTATGACATGTAGATAAAGGAGTTTTACTACAAAGGTAGTGAAATAAATAAATGGCTCGTTTAGACGAGTATATATAATCTATTTCTGTGTAAGCAAATCTACGAGTAGCGCAAGTGCGTCACAAATAACGGCTGATTTATTAAAAAATACTAATAAACAAGATATTTGATTTATATCAATTATAAGTTATAGCATTTATAATTGTGTTAGCTTGCACACGAAAAAAAACTGACTTTAATTATATCAACTAGTAATACAACGTAGGGAGACGAAAAAATGGTCAAGTAAATACGCGTTATCAGAGACAACTTACAAAGTACTCGTCAGATCTTAATCAAATTTAAATGGGACCAAATGACTAGCACCAGCCTTCGGTAAGGAATCATTAAAATCTGTCCAACCAGTAAAAATGTATGAGGACACTTATATACCTAATACAATTTATTTAAGTACCTCTTCATTTTTGAAGTCGGTTACAAATAAAATCATGGTCTACAACAATTCGAAAATTTTCTTCTTAAAGTCTTCTTTGGCCTAGATACATTAAAAAAAATTCACACATAACCCTATTAGATGTAAGTTATAACACAAATACGACGTAGGTATCTATTACACCAATAAATTTTCCTGAGTAATACCCACCTGTCGTTAGAATCTTCTTTGGTGTTCGTTCCTTTTGATGTTCTGTTCCATTGAGTTAAGGTGCATGAGTAATAAGATTTGAAATATTGACTTCCACGTCTAATACAAACCTCAAAGGCTGACGGATGATGTTTAAGGTAAGTGCATGAAACATTACTACGCTTAGCAATTGCCAGTTAACTGAACACCCGTTGAAGGAAACATAAAGTTTTGTTGTTTTAGCTTGACACATTTTCTCATCTGTATAGAATGTTGCTACCTAATTTCAAGATTAATAGTTTCGTTTGGTTTTATTCATGAAATCGTTTACCTTGTTAATAAGTTTTTAAAGTTTGTAATTATACTTACCTCTATCCATGATTTCATATTTTTGGATTTTTCTATCAACCCTGAGGAGAGATACTAAGATAACATTTATGCAGATCTGCAGATGTTAATGTTAAAGTCTCCAGCGGTTTTTGAGTTCTCGTGATGAGTGAGTTAGTGTCCTTTCTCTTTTATATATATATATAGATTACGATGCATTATTTGGACACCTCCTCAACATCTATAGAGCATATATTTTAAATTCCAAGCCCCTTACTTCCAAAACCTAGGACTTTCATACAAACTTCCGATCCCCGTTTTATCCCCTTAGGGGTCGATTTTCGTAAAATCAGTTCTTAGCGAATGTCTACGCCCTATAAGGAACCTATCTGCTAAATTTCAAGTTTGTAGCCGTTATTGTTTCGGAGATTTTGTGATGAGTGAGTCAACCTACCATCCCCCGTTTTAACCCCAAAAGGAAGTTGATTTCTAAAGATACATTACTTGGATTTCTTCGCACCATCTATAAAGCATACATTTTAAATTTCAAGTCTCTTACTTCAAAAACATAGGACTTTCATACAAACTTTCAACCCCCGTTTTATCCCTATAGGGGTCGAGTTTCATAAAATCCGTTCTTAGCAAATGTTTAAGCCCTTTAAAGAACGTACTTGCCAAATTTCAAGTTTAAAGCTGTTATAGTTTCGGAGCTTTCGTGATGAGTGAGTCAACCTACCATCCCCCGTTTTAACCCCAAAAGGGAGTTGATTTCTAAAGATACATTTTTTGGGACACCTTCGCACCATCTATAAACATACATTTTAAATTTCAAGTCTCTTACTTCAAAAACATGGGACTTTCACACAAACTTCCAACCCCCGTTTTACCCCCTTAAGGGTCGAATTTCGTAAAATCCGTTCTTAGCGGATATTTAAATCCTATAAGGAGCCTTCCTGTCAAATTTCAAGTTTGTAGGTGTTATAGTTTTGGAGATTTTGTGATGAGTGAGTCAACCTACCATCCCCCGTTTTAACCCCAAAAGGGAGTTTATTTCTAAAGATACATTATTTGGACACATTTTCATTATCTATAGAGCATACATTTTAAATTTCAAGTCTCTTACTTCAAAAACATAGGACTTTCATACAAACTTGCACCCCCCGTTTTACCCCCTTAGGGGTCGAGTTTCGTAAAATCCGTTCTTAGCGGATGTCTACGTCCTATAAAGACCCTACCTGCCAAATTTCAAGTTTGTAGGTGTTATAGTTTCGGAGATTTCGTGATGAGTGAGTGACCTTTCGCTTTTATATATATTATAGATGTGTGTGTGTATGTGAATATATTTTTATTGTTATCAAAATAAAAGAAAGTGCAGTTGCTTTTTATTCAATTATTCTCTTATATATTACATTAGACATTAAAAATTACATACAATAAAACTTATAACTTAAATACATTCAAACAATTCAATGTATTTCTAATCGTTTTGTTTATTTATTTTTAAATGCGAAATCTCAATATAAATTGCATTTGTTTTTTATGAATTATTAATGTAACTTTTCAAGTAGCGCTGTAATAGACTTTATTGAAAAAAAAATTTAAATCGACCAGTCTAGCAGACAAGCGTACGGCCCACATAATAGTACGTTGTTACCGTAGCCTATAGTCATTGTATAAGAAATTGCATCATTTATTTATTTCTTTAAAAGAGACATTTACTCTGATACGAGAAACTATCTTTAATGAAAAAATAATGTAGTTCATTTATTTTCTTTATTAGCATAGCATCTCTCTTTATGAGACTTGTTAAAGTTATAAGAAAAGTGCACTTTATAGAATTCTAGATTGTTAATTGCTTGTCTTTCCTTACCATCTTTTCTATAGTCCGTATTTTAAACTAAAGAAAAACATTTCATAATAGACAGTAGAAGCAACAAAAAAATATTTTAATTATTGTACCTATATTATAAACATAATTCAGTTCATGTAAATCAACTTACAGAAATTGTCGTTATTTAGTCTAAACATCACGTTACAGTTCTGTCTGTTCGCTCGCCAAATGTGGGAGAGACGTCATGACTGGAATACGAAAGAGCTGATGTGGAGCTAAAGACACCCTCATGCTCAATCAGTTTACGAGTAATTCAGTTAGGGGTGATAAATCTGTGTTTAGTCGTGGGGAATGGGGTTTAATTTTATAACCAAACGACGTAATATCGTTCTACTTCATTTGATTATAAAGGTCACTAAATTAATTATTCCTTCGATTTTCACCGATGCGTGTGTGAGTGATATTCATTATAACGGATAGCATTATAATTAAATACTTATTTAATTACACGTATTATGTCTTTGTTAAACAGTTTCTGAGTTATCTACTTCAGTAGATCAAATTCAAAATTATTATTTCACGAAAGTTAATAGATTTTCAAAGACTGTAATTTATCGAAATATTTAATATAAATTTATTATTACTTTTTAGGGTTATGTTTATATGTAATAATATAACCGCTGTATAGTTTTATTAACTCGCTCTGGTTTAGTTGTAATAGTTTGCAATAGACCAGTGCCGATAAATGACCCTAATTTTCATTCGAAAATTCTGATGTCAAAATATCATCTTTATTTAAAAAGTCTGTAGGTTTTTTGTTTGATGAAATCTCTACTTTCTAATGGTGTAAAATAAATATAAATTATTATGGTAAATATTTTCAGACTATAATTTTTTTCGCTTTTTACTATTTACAAAGGCTAAAAGCACTGGTCTACAATGAATTAGAAGTAAATTAAAGTTGATGGCTCATAATAAAGATTTCTTTTCGTCGTAAAAGGACGTCTTCGACGACATTTATTTTATTTTAAAGCTAAACAAACATTAGATTCAGCACCGAGCAAAAAATTACCATCCAAGCGAATAGAGATATCAATGGCGGTCGACCGTCAGACCACCGTCGCGCGCGTCATTAATAAAGCAAGATTAAGCTAGGCCGCGACACGAGGATCGTAATGGAGTCTGCGGTTTGCAGATGAGTTCCGTTTTACTCAGTTTTTCAAGCACGAGGTGATGCCCACCCGCGGAGGCGACACTTCCCCTCTCCTCATTATTTGTGGTTTCAATTCGCTTTTTACGTCGAACGTCGCCCTCTTCGCGGCGTTCGATAAATTAAATATAAACGACATAATCGTGTTTTGGTGTTAATGAAAAACAACATTTTTTAGAAAACTGTAAGACTCAAATTTAAATAAAAGTCTTTTGCGACTTGCAAATTTGTTTTTTTGGTGAGAGTGCACCGAATTTTCGGATTAAAAACTGTAAGGTCGAACACACGAAAACGCATCAGAAACTTTATTGTGTTTAAAGTTTTTTTTTTAAGTACTTTACTTGGTAAATTTTAATAAGATTAACTTTTCAATTTTATTTCTTTGAAAATTTCACAAAAGCATGCAATAGCTTTGACAAATGAATATTACACCTATTTACTACTTTGTATGGTAATAAGTACATATATAGGATAGCTTTATGAAATTTTATTATTAAATTAATAATTTGAATATCATGTCTCTTATTATTTCAATATTTTATGCTTCTACAAAAATCAAATAATTTTACAAATTTATCTGTGTAACAAAGAGGCACTTACCGCAAACCAATTTTTTATACAAAAAAGAATTGTATTGATGCGGCTTCGTTATAATTTTTAAAATCTTAATACATTTAAAAAAAGCTACACAAATTTGCTCTTAGGAAGTTTGTATAAAAGTTATGTCATCCTTAAATTTTTCCGGTTATTAGACTTAGGAAAATGTATAAAAAAAGTTTACTATTTATTAACATTATTTATTAACATTTTAACATTTCAAAGAAAATGTTGCAATATAGGGTTGAATGTCTTAAAAAGTATTGGTAGTGTTGGTATTCTTAAAAGTATACTATATTGTATCGTAACGTTTATCTTTTCAATTTAATTTTTGGAAAAACCTAGGTATATATTCTATAATAAAAGCTACCTCGACATTGACGTAACCTGCCGTCGCTAGCCGACGGCAAAACGCTGGTTTATCGCTTATAGTAAGTAGTCTTGTAGTTTATCAAAGATTTTTACCGTTTTGCTAACTACTAAGGCTAAACTTATTAAGCTACTTTTATTTTAGCTGTCCCCGCGGACGCAGTCGCGGGGACAGCTAGTTTTAACATAATTGTGTTTTCTCACAAACGACATAAAAACAACTTCAATTACATCGACAAATAAAACAACGTAGGAAGACAAAACAATTGTCAAGTAAATACGCTTTATTAGAGATTAGTCAAAAAGTACAAATCTCGATCAAAACAGCAGAACCATAAGCACAAGCACCGCCTTTCAATTAAAATAAGAATGATTAAAATCAGTCCATCCAGTGAAAAGTTATGAGGTAACACATAAAAACATATAGGTACAGTCGAATTGAAAAATCTTTTATTTGGAGTCAGTTACAAATATAACTAAAGTTCCTATAACTGATTTAATTTTTGATGTTATTCTTTTTCAATTACTAAGCAGTTTTGTAATTATTTTATGTGTAATACACTACTTTCAAGTTATTTAATTTTAATTAAGCGTATCGTTTCAAAGTTAGGTATATCAAATATTTTACAAAACCAAACTGATATATTACCAACAGTTTTGAATGTGTAAGTACTTTATTCTACAATCAGCACTAATTTTTAAATCTATTTTACTAAATCTAAAAAAAAAATATTTAGCTACATCAGTCGGCTACACAAGCATTAATTTTGCTTATCTTAAGAAAAGACGTGCGTAACTGTGTATTATAACTGGTATCTTCGAAATCAATGTTATCTCATTGCATAATATTGGTATTACTTGAATAAATATAGTACTGGCAAAATTTTATTGAATAAATATAGTACTGGCAAAATTTTATTTGACCTTTCACTTCCTATTATATCTACTTCACTAATATTTATGAAATTCATCAATTAAAATTTTAATCTAAGACTATCAAACTAAAAGAGACAACATTTTAGTTACTATGCTCTAATTATAGCACTCATTTTTATTAATGACTAACCACCAAGATGCTTTACCTACACTAATGTTTCTATACTCAACTGTGATAAGAATTTTAGATGCCTTTGTTACTTCTTTCGCCACAGTTAGGTATTATTAGTTTACTTACTTAGCAGCGCTGTGTTGCTACGGCGAGTTAGGTGACTGGAGCTCCTGAGGAGGATTGGGAGTAGGATCGGCCACGCCCTTGTGACTCTTCTGGTGTTGCAGGCGTCTATAAGCTACGGTAATAGCTTACCATCAGGTGAGCCGTACGCTTGTTTGTCAGGTTGTATAAAAAAACTTGTATTGGATATGACAACTCAGCATGTGATAGAGTCCTCTGTGAGGCCACTTGGGAGTAATATCGCGTACAAATGGACGCTTAGCCTACACTTAGGTGGCGTACCTAAGTAATTAATTATTCAATACAGTTAGGTACCTAACTACTATCAAAAGTATTACGAAATAGAAATCTGATTATTTGATTTATCTAAAGGGAACAAAAACTGTTAATAATTAATGAATCTTTTTCTTTATATCTGACTTCATTTTTATATATGTTGTTTACTCCATTAAAAAAATTCAAGTCAGTGTCGTAAGTTCTAATATTTATGGACCTAATTCATACATTAAAAATACATGTGCGTGTCACAACATAGTCCTTTACACTTGAATACAGTATAATTGTTTGCAGGCAAATGAAGAAAAACCGACTTCAATTATATAGACAAGTAATACAACGTAGGTAGACGAAAAAATAGTCAAGTAAATACGCATTATCAAAGATTACTCCATAAGTTGTAATCAGATCTCGATGAAATTTAAATGTGACCACATGATAAACATTGATCGATTAAATTAAAAATCATTAAAATCGAGATCTATATATATATGGTCGAATTGAGTAACCTCCTCATTTTTTTGAAGTCGGTTAAAAATGCATATTAATAATATTAATTACTTATTTTGCGAAATTGAATATTTATCAAAATTTTATTGATTATTTATATTTCGACGAAAACAAAGACTACGTGTCGCTTGGATGATGGCTGACACTTCGGATCATAATTACATAATGTCAACTACACGCACACATATAGAGACGAGCACTGAGATAAGTTTAATGATCAATATAGGCATTATATTATTTTTCCTTTTTTAAATCAAAAAGGTTAGTGTGAAATGAAAATACAAATATCCACTCGGAAAATATATTCAATTTTTATAAAATCATATCAGGCAATTTTATTCGCACAATTTTGTACATAATATAACAAATATTAATTTACACATACAATTATTAAGCTATTAGAATAGCACTTTTTATTACCGACCGAAGTTTTGTATGATTTCTACATTCACAAACCAGTTTCATTGTTACTTGTCGATGGACGTTAATATAGATAATATTTTACTGAATTAAAATTACACAATAAGTACAGATGCTCAGTAAAATTCTTGTTTACTTTTGTGTATAGAAAAACATAGTCAACATTTAAAAGTTTTCTACTATTAGACATACAATTATTGACAAATACGGACTAACATTATTTTAGTTTGCATATTTTTACGCATTCCATTTGTCCTTCATAAATATCTGATTGTAATATTGAAATTATAAAATAAATAAAAAATACGTTATTTAAAATAAGGAATATAATAATAAATACATGTATTTCCTTTAATGTGATTTGTTGAGGTAATTATTATAGATATATCTTTACAATAAAAACAATTAATGAAATAAATTACAACTGTCATTTTGGACTAAGAGTGCGTTTCTACTTACTCTATTTTACGATATAATATTAAGCAAATATGTAATAGATAATATTTAATAATATCTATACTGTACACTTTCAAGTCTCACCACAGATACACTTTGTCGAGGCAGTGACACACTGCCGAGTCTTTATTTTTAATTACAAATTCACTTCAATATACAGTGCTTGATATGTGCTATGTACAGACGAGGGCGGCGGCACTCGGCAGCGTCATAGTCTCGCGGCGGCGTTATCACAGGAGCGTTGAGGTATGGTGCGGCACTGCGAGCGCCGCGCTCCCCCGTCACACCAGCGCCCCCGGCTTCACGTCTAGGGGGTGCTCAGGAGACCGGCCTCCACCGCCGGTCTCGCCCTGACTGTTTTCTTCTGAATCTGAACATGATTCTGAGCTTCCTTTCTTACCACCGTTGTGCGTTTTCACGTGTTTCGCAAGGTGGTCCGATCGCATAAAACGTTTGTTGCATACCGGGCATGCGAATCTCTTTTCACCGGTGTGTGTTCTCAGGTGCCGTTGCAATTCGTCGGAGCGTGTAAATCTTTTACCGCAGAAGAGCCAGTTACAAACGAACGGTCTCTCACCGGTATGCCAGCGTAAATGTGCTTTTAAATGTGATGTTTTGCCGTATACTTTTCCACATCCTGGTATGTGGCAACTGTGTATGTTTTTCTTACGAAGATGTGCTCCTGCGGGACCCAATCGTTCGGCTTCCTGACAATTGGGACAGTCACATGTAGCTCGACCGGCGTACCGCCTCTGTGATCGAGGCGATGGTGCTTGAGCTGGCGGCGCAGGTGAACCGGGACCATGAAGACCAAAAGACCCTTGAGTAGGCAGTACAGATTTGTAAGCATCTTGTAAGAGGTGAGGTGCAGGAGGCAATAAATGTGCTCCACCAGATAATGAATGTGTAAGTTGGGAATAATCTTGTCCAGCGTAATTTGCCATCTGTCCTCCAACATCTAGCCAACCGCTGTGTACGTCCCACCAGGTACTACCCACGGCACTGACGCCACCCATTTCTGCTGCTTTAAGTGCACCACTACTGCCACCACTTCCAACATTAAACGGCCACGATTCATAGGGATGTCTCGAATACATAGACCCTAAACTAGCACTTGATTCACTTTTTCCAAGCAGCTGGTCACCCGATGATGGAAAGTAAAGTTCATTGCCATATGATGGTGCTGCGGCACAAGATGTGGGGGCCCGTGCATATGGCGCGCAAGCTTGTGCCTGGGAGCGTGGGGCAACGCCAGCACCAGGCGGTGAATGTGTACCGGGACTCTTTTTCCACGGATGAAATCCTTTGCCGACTGCCGCATCAGCTAATGGGGGTGGCGATTTACTCGATAGTTTGTTACACTGTGCTGCGAGCATCGCCAGAGGCGTGCCGCGTAGACTCGGGTGTTCCTGCAAAGATAGACAATAAATAATTAATATCTTCGAATGAACACTTTATCGAGGTTTAATTAAGCGTCGACTTTGGGACCGTGAGAATCGTCTGGGTCTGATTTATGTTCTAATATATGTGTATGGGAACTAATGCAGAGCATTCAGTTCATGCCTAAGGCGCTTAAAAACAATATAAATAAATTGTAAGGAGTTTATAGGTAGCGTATTTACAATTAGGCAGAGCGGTGACAGCTCCCGACCGCTACCGCTCGACGCCGCGGGATGTCGTAATTAATAAACGCTGTCTGCGGTGGTCGGTGCTACCTCAGTATCGCCGTTATTATTACAATGCGTTATTATTTATATACAGTTCTATGCAAAGGCGCCAATATAAAGATAAAAATATATGCGTAAATCACGAACCATCCTTTCATCGGTATTCATTTCGCTTACAATAAAACGAACGGAGAAGAAACATCCGACCGGATATTTCACCCTAATATGAGACAAAGGCTCAATAAAAAAGCTTCATTGTACGCAATAATATAATCCGGGGATCACGAGTCGCCGGGCCGGGGCGCGGTGCCACGCCCATTACATTGTGATTGGCGCAGCTGTCGCCGCAATGTGCGCGGGTTTACAACTGCTGGATTTTATCAAATCCTAGAAAACACTCAGAATTGAAAACAGTACTTGATATACTTCATATTTATCTAACTATGTAACTACATAACGTTTTTTGGCTCTATATATTTACATAGAGCCAAAAACCTTAAGTTTAAAGTGAGCTTTATCTCTCTTTTTAGCTCTTTAATTAGCGACCTGCCATGGCTTCCCATGGTTGCAAAAACTATCAGGGTTCCTCTACTATATTATGCATGTATTATACATATCAAACTTTCTCTAGAATCACTCTATTTACTAAGAAAAACCGCATCAAAATCCGTTGCGTATTTTTAAAGATCTAAGCATACAGACAGCGTGAAGTGACTTTTTTATACTATGTAATGATTACCTACATTTGTTGGTCAACTTTAGATCAAGGAGAGATCATGCCAATAGAAAAACTAAGAAATAAAAACACTCATTCTTAGCTTCAACAACACATAAATTAAAATAATACTCAAACTATAAAGATACACATCTATGTAAATTCTATATATGTTATATTCCTAAATGTAATATGTACGCTGTCCTGTGTACATTCTAAAAGCTCATAATTTGTCTTTTGGCAACCAATTATGGTAACTATTAATAGTCAACATTAATTAAATTTTTTCCCATACAAACAGTTTTTGTACTACAATACGCAAAATAAATAAAACAAACGGAACCACCTTTTTAATTATCTCCACGATAAGAATGATTAGCATATAAAAATAATAAAACACAACAAGACTACTAGATCATCAATATCTATTTTCTATATCTATGTGGGTTGATTAGAAATATTAATGTTTTTGTTTGATGACCACATACAACTTTATTAGGTACTTCTATGTAGTTAACTTAAATAACTATCAACCTTCTATGGTATAGTATCATAAACTATCTATTAAATATACCTTTCCACTTGTTGTTTCCATGTGTTTACTTTGAAAACATAAAATATTTTCATTCTTTATCTACTAATTTTTTATTTCTAATCGTGTAAACTTATTAAACAAAAAACGAGTGTGTTTTAGATCACACACCTGAAGTAAAACTTACGAAATGTAAACGAATGTCTCTCTCTTTCTATCTTCAGTAACTTAAATGAGATAGAGAGGAAGACACCCTCTCAACTTCCGATCGCCTCGCGCGATCACACTTTTTCGTAATGCTCTCGTCACGCATTCACCAGCTTACCCCCCAAGTCAAGCGTGCTTAAAGAAGTTTGACTTAAAAAAAAAAAAATGTTATTTAATTACGTACCCGATGATCTGACTTTTGAATTTTTTTGTAGGTGTTCAACAATTAATGTTTTTTTTTTTAATTTTCATGTTGACAGGTTGGAGTAGTCGTCACAGCAAATAACTTTTAGTTTGTGTTTATTTTGTTTGGTGCCGTAATCTTGTGTGAAAATACAAGATAGGATACATCCTACTGAGAGTGTGTTATTTATTTATTTATTTATTACCTATAGTCTTTTGATAAAGACATATCGATACAACAATACTGTACTGTACTGTGTGGCTACGGTACTAAAGAATATAGCCACCCCCTCTCTTCCCGTGGGTGTCGTAAGAGGCGACTAAGGGATAACACAGTTCCGCTACCACCTTGGAACTTAAAAAGCCGACCGGTGGCGGGATAACCATCCAACTGCTGGCTTTGAAATACACAGGCCGAAGATGGGCAGCAGCGTCTTCGGTGCGACAAAGCCAGCCCTGCGGTCACCAACCCGCCTGCCTCGCGTGGTGACTATAGGCAAAACACGTGAGTTCACGTTATTTTTGGCGCGAACTTGTGGAGGCCTATGTCGAGCAGTGGGCTGTATAGGCTGTAATGATGATACAACAATATATTGATACATACCATATTTTTAGTGTAGTCGTGTGTATAGCCTTAATATTGGCGATAACATGTTCGACTCCCTTCGAGGCAGATATTGGTTTTTATATCATCATTTATTTCTGGTGTAGATGAATAGCCTCGTCATCTGCACCGTAACCTCAGAAACCAGGAACACCGTAGAGACCTGTTGTTATCATAGACACCAAACAACAATCGTTACAGTTGGTAGATAATTTTATCCAACTTAAGCAATCGTTTTAGCTCCAACCCTTCTCCTAAATGGCTAAGAAAGAGAGAAAGAGGCCTTTGACCAGCAGTGGGACGTTTACGGACTTAATCGGTTCAGTTCATATTGATACAAACCGTAACACACTTAAAAACTTACATAAAATATATATATTTAGATTTATTTTATTTTTTAAGTATTATATTTAGGTATCTACATATATGATAAATTAAATAATAATCAAATGAATTTTCTTAAAAAAAAATATAGGTAAGTATAACATAACTAATAAAAATACAAATAAAAAATATGTGTTTAATGTAAACATTGGATCACTACTGGAGAAATACTTTTTTTAGAAACATCGACTGTAATTTAATCCGTCACGCTGTTCCGATGCGGATCAATGATTAATTATATCGTTCTCAAAACTACTTCCAAAATACGAAGGCTTCGTCACTATGTTTTAGATACTAATTACAGACTACACGTCTGAGCATTTTGACTCGTAAGCACTTTAAAAAAAAATACCCGGATAGAAAAAATTGATAATAATCCGTCCTCGTATCCTTTCCACTGGACTATCGTGACTCTTTTATACAAATAGTGTACACTTGTACAAATATAGGCTAAAAGCCGGATAGTTTCCTCGATGGAACACATGCCTCAGTTTTGAATGCACTATGTAAGGCTATTAATTGACTAGCGATTGATCGTAATCGGCAGTGCCTCCCGTGTAGGCATTGATGCCTCATAAACCTGATGAGTAGGCGCTCGAATTTTATGCTTGTGAGTAAAAATCTTTCGCTGAGTTACTTTGATAAGCTTTGAAATTATATTGGTAACTTATCTTTATTGTATATTTTTATTACTGCTTGAGATTACAGTAAAATTTCTGTTCGCATGCATTAGGGTTTAAATTATAGTGTTTATAAAGTTTTTTTAAGTGGTACAACTATCCGGCTTTTACCCTAACTGTGTACGACTAAAATTTAATTTCTTAAAATCATTCTCACTGTTATATTGTATATTTGTAAATATAAAATCGATGTGAGAAGTGAGAGAGCTGGAGTCATAATTACAGTAAACATTATACTCCATTTGGGCGCGGGTCGAATGATATAGGTAATTGGTCGTCAACTGACTCAACTAACCTCAGATTGGATCAAAGCGTAGATGAGCCCGAGCCGACACAGCGGCGCCATCCGTCGCTTTACAAACTTGATGGCCTTTTCCTTGTCAAAAATGACGAAGATCATTGTCATAAAAAATATGAGCCGGAATAAAACGAAATCACCTTACGTGAGCACGAAATTGTAGTATTGGAACAGGTAAGACGGTCAAGAATAAAGCGTGCCTCGGCCGGCGATATGTGCTCGAGTTAAGTGTGTTTTTTTTACGGACAACTTTATGTATGTTCCAGATTTTAAACTTTAATTATCACGAGACATTTTATTGGTACCTCTAAAGACCAGTGCAAAACGAGTTGTTAAAAATACGAAGTCATAATTTAAAGTCAATTATTTAAATTTATTTATTTGTAGGTAACTGTTGCGTGCGGTTTTATCTGTGCTGATTTAATTTTTTTTAACATTAATTTTAGGTTATAGTTACTTATCATTTTTAACTAACACGATTTTGATTTTAAGGTAATTGAATCGGTCTTACGTTACATATAAAAAGTTTTTCTTTATTTATTATTATAAATATAGGCCCACAACAAAATAAGTATACCTAAATATGAACAACAGAATGTATACCTACGCTCAAATTTTAACTTTATGAACTACTTGTGATGTAATAGGTGTATATAATGGCGCTTTATCGTTCGTATTGATTTGAATATCAATTGTAGTATCAATTACTTTCTATATATATCAATCCCACCAAAAACATTTTCATGTAAAATGTTGCCAAGACGAGATCATATGGCTCGCACTGTCAAAAAGTTATCAGATCTCATGTAGAGCCAAGCTTCTAACTCTACACGCCCTAACTCTACAAGCCCTAACTTCACAAACTCTACACCTTAGTCAAAATATGTGGCTTGGCCGTTTCGTTACTACCGGCTGCCGATGTTGTAGATGACGACTTTCCTGTCTCATTTATATAAATATATTTTCTCTTTTTATTTTTATTTGTATTATATGTATATCAATTATTCTTCTTCTTTTTATTTTTTCTTTAATAGAACTATTGTATGACAGAAAAGTAAAAAACAGTGAAAAAATTTTTCACCTTACACCCACGTGACGGTAGCGAAACGGCCAAGCCACATATTTTGACTAAGGTGTAGAGTTTGTGAAGTTAGGGCTTGTAGAGTTAGGGCGTGTAGAGTTAGAAGCTTGGCTCTACATGAGATCTGATAACTTTTTGACAGTGCGAGCCATATGATCTCGTCTTGGCAACATTTTACATGAAAATGTTTTTGGTGGGATTTCACTTCTTTTTGTAAGTTGCTTATGACAATATTATAGTTGCATTTTACCTCCGACACATTTTATACCATAAATATCATCCAATCTTCACCATATTCGGTTTAAGCACGCTGTTTTTGATTTTATGTTGAACTGATATGCAAACGGTGATCTCCGCCAAAACTTAAATACCAAAATTACAAAATGTAAATTTTCGACATAAACTAATAACCGATTTTTATTTTTTTATTTATTTTATTATTATTATTAATAACAAGGAGTCCCTATATCAATTTTCAGACCTCTAGCATCAAAATTTGCGGAAGTCTCATACAAACTTCCATCTCCTAGTTTAAGGGGTTGGGGGGTAAAAGTTCCAAGTTTTAGAATTTTTTTGTTGTTTGTGTACTAATTCTAGCTTACATACCAAGTTTCAGCTTTCTGGGACTTCAGGAAGTACTCTATGAATTTTGATGATCATCAGTGAGTGACGAAATCGGGGTTTTTTAGATATCAATAAAATCTAAAGTATAAGAGCTATGCAATTCAAACTTTATATGTTTAATAAGTTCAATATTGACATCATATCCCCAGAATTTTGTTTATCTAGTATAATCCAAACCCAAGTTATGAGGGTTCAAAAAAACGACGAAGCACTTCGAGAAAAGATAGGTAGTGCTTTTCGTTTTTTTTTTTTTTTTTTTTTTTTTGTTTCGTCTTGGCGGGGGCACTACCGTGCCCCCAGATGTGTCATTGACTTTTGTAATTATAAAATATAATTTGCAGTTGTTGAATAAGAAAAATAATAAAGCAAATTATGTGGTTTGAAAGGTAGCCGGATGTTTTAAACAGGCCAATAAATCGAATTACTAAATTGCGGGCAGGCTTCGCTATTAACTAGAAACGGGAGTTATTAAGTTAATCAATGCGCACTTAATACATCCTATATCGTATTTGTGTACTTCTATAACTACATAATAACAGTGAACGATTGAAGACATTTGTATTTTATAATACTTTAAGATGACTGAGGTACTTACCTAATTATTGTTTTCATTGTATCTTTAAGTTATAGTATGAAGTCAAATATCTTTTACATATCAGCGTAAAAATATACCTAGTGGTACATGTTTTAAATACCATATTAAATCAGTATAAAGTTGTTACACTTATTGTATTATTATGTCTAAATTCTATAATTCTTTTTTAATAATCGTTTTAGTGCTTGTTCGTTGAAATTGGTTAAAATAACAACATAAAGTTACATTTTCCAGGGAAATGAAATAAATCATTTTAGCTAATTTATATGCTGGTGTAAGCTGACCCGGTATAGGCTGATATCAGAAACTAAATAATAATCATACTTATATATATTTAGAAATGCGATAATTAAAATTCATTATAAAGATATATTAGCTTAATAATTTTATAACAATCAAATTATATAAAGTAAATATTTTTTGTAGAGGTAGGTGCATATTCTATACAGGTACCTACCTACTTACAATTCAAAATTAAATATATACCATTCGAATACTTTTTAGGTCAACTTTACTGATCATTTTTTTTTACAAAAGTAAGAACACTGTTTGTTTATCAAAAAAAAAAAAAAAAAAAAACATAACGGCTTAGCGCAATAAATAACTTTTGAATAAAAAAAAATACCGGAGCACATACGACGCTGGTTCGGTTCAGATTGGATAATTTAAAATTATCTACCAAAATTATGATGAACCAAAATGAATATTCAAGCGAAACGCTTAGCCCTCGACGTGTTATTAAGATGATCGTGAAGTCGTTACAGAGGAAATTGTATTTCATAAAATTCATAACTATACTTATGACCTAATATTTTTTCGACAACACGCCGTTCAATGTAATGATACTAGTCATCGACATCATATTGAACTTGACTTGGTTATTTATTACATGGAGATAATTTTATTAAAAAAAAAAAGTGTTTGGTAAGTAGTTAACTTAATAAGTGCAATTTAGTATTAAAATATGTGTGGCGACATCCATCGCGCGACTACGAACTACGTAACTAGAGAAAAACTGACTTATCTTACCTACATCGCGCTATCAAAGTGATTGAGTATATATACAAGATCCCGACAACAACCGTGGGGGCAGTAGCCCACCAGACAAAACACCCGTCTGGTCGGAGGATCGTCCCTTTGTGATTGCGGACGAGGAACTCAACACCTCGTTCCTCACTCTCCCAAATATGTATTGACACACAAGCAATCGCGGATTTGATTTCCACACATGACAAATGATTGTATTAGTCACAAGGAGAAGATCACAGATAAATAACACCGTGATAAGTAAGGTAGCCACGATTCCTGGGGAGGGTAAAGGGTAAGTCATCAACGCGCTTGAGATGCTTCTAGTGTTTTAGAAGTCTATAGGCTAAGGTAACCGCTTCCTATCAGGTGGGTCGTACGATTATTTGCTACCCTAGTCGTATAAAAATACGTTTTTTTAAAATATAGTTTAGTTGTATGTTACTGTGTTGTGTGTTTTTGTACCCCAAATAAATTATTTACATGCTACTGGGGGTCGTCGTGTTAATTCATATCCAATATTACTTAGTATGTATTGAATTGTTTGTAGTTGGTTCCGTTTTTATTAGAAAATAATTTACTTACAAAGACTGCTGTAGTTGTTTTAACATAGAGAACAAAGTAAGTCGAGTGGTATAATCGATAATCTGAGAGTAAATTGCCAATGGCTAATTGCACTATTATAGTATTATCCAGTTAATTCCGGGTGAAACAGTACGCTGTTCGCATCCCGTCGCGACGCTTTCCCCATTGTATACATTATACAGAAATACATTTACACGTTGAAGATTTTAATCAGTTGAATATTGTTCTATTTAACAAAATATTATTGAATCGATAAAAATGTGTATATAATTTTTTTTCATAACTTTTTAGTGATTAAAAAGACTAGTATTTAGTATTGGATACTAACCGTTTGCACTTAATCTATAATAATATTATAAAGTTTCTAACTTTGTTTGTAGCGGATAATCTTCGCAAATATTAACCCGCTTATGAAATTCTTTCGCTCACAGAAAGCTACAACATTCAGCAGTGACATAGGCTATATTTTATTGTTATCGAACAAAAAATTTAGTGAAAAATAATAGTATATGTAAATCAAGTCGGAGAAATGCGAGCGAGAGGAAAACTACAATATTAAGTGGGCACGGGTTGGCTAGTAGTTGTTATAAATGTATTTTGAAACGTAATATTCTTAAAGATATAGCTTAATCCAAAGTCTTATCTTAAAAACTATTGGATATTTAACTGTATCAACTTGATGCTATAATACTTATGTGGTTTGTTTTAACTAATAGAAGTCAAAACTTACTTAAATTTAATTAACAGTTACATTTTTAAGTACCCTATTGATTACTATATTCAGCAGTGAAACTCACCACCTCATTGTAATTAATGTATTAGTTTGTATTTAAAATATCAAGACAATTATTATTAGTTTGTCACTTTCCAATTAAAGCGTGACATCAAATTACGGAATAATTCGAAACTATTCTATAATATACTGCCTAATTACGAGAAAGGAGGCAAGGGGTTTAGTTCCGTCGCCAGTAATACGACACTCGAGGGGATGTATTGATTATACTAAGACACAATATTGTAAGCATATTGTCGCTTTTTGAGCCATAATTGTAGAAAATTCTACTATTTCCATTTATTATCTGCAAAAAATACTGTTTAGAATAGACATTTTATTTTAGGATAATAAAACTAGTCAAGTACCAGTGATATTAATATACACTAAGAACTGGTGATGATTTTGATAAAGCTGAAAATAGCAGAAGAAAATAGAAGTAGCGAAAACACATTTCGTGTGTGTCAGGAATACGAATGTATTAGAAAAGTTTGTATTTGAGGTAATATGAGTTTTTACTGTTGAAAAATACAGAACTGTTTTAGACGCGAGGACTAGGGTAGGGAGAGTTTATTTATATTTTTGGATTTATTTATTTATAAAAGCTATTTATTTCTATGTTTTATTTTTATGTATATTGTTTGCAATTTTAATTAAATAATATTAATAAAACGTAAATTTTATTGAAAAAGAGATAATTGTAAAATAAAAAAGACATTACTATTTTCACTAGCAACCCAAACATATTACATATTAAAATGTCATTAAATAGTGATATGAATGTGAACTCATCACTGCTTCTCTTCGCTTCAGCCTGTAATATCCCACTGCTAGGCATAGGCCTCTTTTCCCATGTAGGAGAAGGATCAGAGCTTAATCGACCACCCTGCACTAACTACGGGATGGCGGATATATTTTTTTTTTTTTTTTTTTTTTTTTTATTACAATATATATCCACAGGCTTATAATGCCCGTGCTCTTGTTATTCCAATTATTTTTTTGTTACTCTCGATTACCTTGGCACCTACATATGCAACTTAGAGACTAGTTAAACTAAGCTTAGTATCTCTAATCCTACGTGAGTCCACCGACCAAAATTTAAAGTTATGCTAACTTAATTTACTTATATATATAATTACTACTATTTATTATTACTTTTTCCTTTTCTTCACTTTTATCTTACAATTATCCAGGGGTAGAAGCTGTGTACATTTCTTGACATTTTTGTATTTATACTGTTATTTTTATTATCTAAGTTTATATTTACACTTATATGCTAGTTATCATATATGTACACTTATTTCCTAGTTACCTTATATATACACTTATGGCCTACTGGCCTACTTACAATATACACTTAGCCTAGGTTACTGTTAGTAAGATATTTTTTTTTTTCGTTTTTTGTTTCTTTTTTTTATATATATTCTTATATATTTATCACCATATATGTAATTTTTTTTTAAATTAATATTATATAATTAATCTTAGTTAATTTGTTACACATGTTAAATATAAATAATTTGTACACGTTATGTTATATGTAATTAATCCTATTTAATTTAGTAATTAGTATTTATATTTATATAATTAATCCTATTTAATTTAGCACTTAGTACTTATGTTTATATACACACTATTTATTCATTCAAACAAGTGTCTTCACCCGCCAATAGTTTTCAACATGTCAAGCACACTCTCAGTGACGGCGGCATCTCTGTGATGAATCGCCATCTTGAGACTGTGCTCGAGTATTTTCTTATCCGCGGTCTCCGCTGCCCTCGCCACAAAGCGACCAATTGCGTCGTCACGGTCGTCGGTGTAATAGACACAGGTGTTGGTGTGTCTAGTCACCGCGACTACAGCGTGCGAAACGCTGTCGTGGATCCTGAGCCTCCTCGCCTTCGTCTGGAGGACAATGACGTCCTCGTAGGTCTGGCCCTGCGCCTCGTGGATGGTTAAGACGCGCGATCCCTCCCCGGATCCGTATCCCTGGTCAGTCAGCAACCTCTTCTCCTCTTGCGTAAAGACCAGGTATAAGGTTCGGTCTCTTCTTGCAGGAATACGCGCGCCCGTGAGGCTCTCCACTCGCAAAGATCGGATCTTTGGGCTTGAGCTGTATACGTCTTTATAAACTTCGCTGATGGCAAGGGCGACGTCTTTGGGATTTCGATGCGTGCATGACAACTCGCACGAGATGGTTGTTATCTGGGTTGGTCTGCAGTACCGCATTTCGAACAGGTTGTCCCTGTCGATGTACGGCAGCTGGTTTATGTCTCCGATAAGGACTACCTTCTGAGCTCCCGATAGTCGGGCGGCCATTACTATGGCTCCGAAGTGGTTCATGAGGGCCTCGTCCACCGTTAGGCGGTTGATTTTTGAGCCCTCGTTGAACCCATTAACTAGAACGGAGGCCATAGTGCGCACCTTTTGCTTGGCTTTGTTGCCGTAGCGGTGCGCCAGTTTTTCTTTTAAGTCTTTGGCCGCCTCGACTGTGGTCGTAATCACGACCTCCGTGTCCTCATCGAAGTCCCCGACTATGCGAGTTGTCTTGCCGCATCCCGGTACCCCGTTTATCCACTCCAGTGATGGCAGTTCCCAGGGCACGGTCGGTAAGCCGTCCCGGTCGCCCGAGATGGTTTTCGCCATCCATAGCATCCGGTCCCCCAGCATTACTTTCGTGCATCTGGCCACAACCACCACTGGGTCCCCTTCAGGTGTTTCGAAGGTTTGTGGCTCCTCGACATTCCCCTCCGACTCGACTGCGCTCACGAAGCCTGCTGTGCTGTTATATGCTGCCATATACCTACCCGACATCTTGCCCTTGAGTATTTGTCGGGTTTCACTCTTGTATATGGCCGCTTCGGCTTCCTCGAGTTCCACCTCCAGTAATCTTTGGTGATCGTACTGGTAGGCCTGCATGATCTTTTTGCAGGTGGCTAGGCTTACCTCGCGGTTTGCCTTTATTATCGCCAGGAACTCGATTAGGGCGTTCTCCGCATGTTGTAGCGGTGTGGAGGCAGGTCGAAGTCTCGGCGGTGTTACATGTCCCATGTCGGCCTTAGTACGAGCGGCCGGTGACGCCTCCGGGTGCCTCGGACTATTGTCTCTGGTGAACCTGCTCAGCGCCGCCGATTGCCGCTCACCCTGTCCAGCCTTTTTGGGAGAGAGGTGATGCGGGAGCTTGCCTGGTTTTGGGGAGATGGTTGCGTGGATAAAGGTCGCCAATGGCATCGAGCTCAGCTTAGGTTCAGGTGTGGTCTTTGCCTTAATTCGCTCTGCCTTCTGGGTCTCGATCCGTTGTTGTAGGCGCTCCGAGCCGCAGAGCGTGGACTCGTCGACGGCCGGAGATGCAGGAGGTGTTGGTGTTATGGATTTCGGTCTTAGATATCCGAGATCCTCCCCCCTGTCTTCGTAGACTATGATCTCACTGTACTTGGAGGCCATTAGGCAACCGTACCTATCAGATACGTCACCTCTATCATATCCGACCCTCATCGAATCCACGCTAATTCTTTTGGGGATTCCACCGGGGGTCTCGCTCAACCGGCGTAGCCACACACTAGATTGCGCAAAGGGGGTCGTCTCTCCCCACTCGAACAGCACGATGGATTTGTTATTCAAACGCACCAGACGGTAGGTCGAGTCGCCCTTCTGTTCTTGCGATAGCGCTGTGATTTTAGTGCGCTTTATACTTGTCTTTTGCGTGCTACCCTTTAACAGTAAAGCGAGCCCCGGCGAAATCGCCAGCCGATCGCGTCCTTCGGAACGACAGAAACTTATTCCCATCCTCTCTACTTCGCTGTCCATGAACAGAGCCACGCATCTGGTTTTAATTCCCACTACTTCGCTTCCGTTCCCTTCGCTAAGCGAGGATTTTTTCATCCCGCTGTGGGTCGGTTGCGGAGGTGCGTTTTGGTCGGCTCTATTCCTGAACAGTTTCTGCAGCGAGGAGGGCATGACCTTTGTTATTTGACCCAGAAGGGTGCGGCCAGGAGAAATCCTTAGGCGGATATATTAGTCCATGAGAACAACGAGGACTGACAACATAATGTGCTCTCCGAGGCACGGGTGGGAGACCCGCAAGGACTAAGAACCAGGCAGGAAATAAATATTTGTATAAACACAAATATCTAACGCGAAAACGAACCTGCGACCGTCATTGTTTAGGCGCCGTCGACACGACACACGCACGATTACACCACAGCAGTCATCCGTCCCATATAAAACATTAAAAACAATTTTGTAAATTACACATACAATCTCATTCTTTCACTATTTAAAGAACACATAAATAACTACAAAAGATTTTTAAAAGTTATACAACTACGTATTTTTCTTCTACTTCTCGTAGTTGAGAATTAAGTAAAAGATAATGACTGTAAGACATTACTTCAGCATTAACCGACTACACGCGACCGACCGACCACGTACGCCCGCGCTTAGACTATATCAAATATGTGTTATCTATGGACTAAATCATAAAAAATTTCAGTGCTGTCATATGCGACAAACGTCAATTTTAGCGTGGAATTACAAATAAACCATACTTTAATGGTCATAATGTTAAGCTATTTGTATGAGATATCAATAAATTGAACCGGTATTAATAAAAATAAACGCTTCTCGCTCAACGGCCTTGAAACAAACATCTAGACCACGATAGACACCTGTATGGACTATAAAAATGTTCGCCACAAACCCGCAACAGACAGTGCTGAGCGCTGTGTCAACGTGTCGTCAGCCGTATGCCAACAGATGTAATTAATTCAAAAGAAGTTTTTGTGCATCTGTACTTATTTCGTAGCAGAGTATTCTATTTTTATGTATTCTATATAGGTATTGGTCGTGTGACTGTCTAAAAGTGAATGCCCCTAAGTCATATTACTTTGTACCTTCTAATTTTATTCTTAATTACTACGTACAGGTATTTTTTTTTAATTACATATAAGTTATTGTATTTTAATGAACATTATTATATCATCATTATAGGTATATTACAAAGTTCATTTTTTAGTTTCCAGTCGAGAACTAGAAACGTCAGCTTAAAGAAAAATTTAAAACGTAACCAATATCGATGGACTCTAAACGTTATAGAAACAGATGACGTGTGTTGTGTGTATTAGCACGAAGCTAGAGAGATATTTATATATTTATTTGTATTAATAAATATCATTAATAATTTTAGTATAATTTTAAAGACATTAAAACAAGAAAATGTAGTTAATGATATAAACAAAACAAGATTAATGTACTTGTATATCTTTTTTATTTACTTAATACATTTTGAGACTATGCAGAAAATTATGAAATGGCCTTTTAAACAAAAAGGACTAAAAGCGAACCAATGTCAATAGAGCGTGACGATTTCAATCCGAATACAAAAACTAGGCCCTCTAACGCATATGTCGGTGAATTAAACACACATGCGCGTGAAAAGCGGACGTCACAAGTCGATAATTTCCATTTAAATAAATAATTTGCTGCGGCACAATTCGAGACCGCCATGTGGGAGCGTGAAGCGCTCTAATGACCATTATAACTAGCGCGGTTTCACGCCTTCACTCACCGACCGTTTTAACTGACGTTAAATATGATATACTTTTTACCGAAAATATTTATTCACTTGATTGAAAAAAAATATCATACATCATACGTCTAACTGAGGTATGGCACAGCAGGAAATATGCTGCTCAAAATCTGGAGCAGCCTGACTAGAGAAGTACCTCGACCTTACAGAAGGTTACAGCTAAATAACACTGTTTGCAAGCGGTGCTGTGTTCCTGTGGTGAGTGAGGTGATCAAAACTCCTGTAGTGAGGAGATTGGGGGATCGGTCGGCAATGCGCTTGCTTATAAGGTACGGTAATCGCTTACCATCAGGTGAGCCGTACGCTTGTTTGCCGACCTACAATGTATATATAAATTCTTTAGAGATTAAACACTTATTATATGTCTCTAACATATTAATAATTTAATTGCACTATTATAAGTAATGGTTTATTTCATTATTTTAATTACGAGGGAGTAATTTAAGATTATTATAACTCTTATATTCTAACAGTAAAAAAAACGTTCAGTAATATTTTGCGTGACGGAATCCGTTCCAAAAATTTTGAAGTGTCGGTCGACCTTCACCGACGGAGTGCAGATAATAGGAACACCAATTTGACAAACCAGTTTTGAAACTTCGTAAAAACTGAGAAACGAAATGGAAACAAGGGATCCCCTTCTATAGATCTTTGGTTTCAAACATAATATCACTGCACACACTGCTTGGTACGTTAATATAAAATTTCCTTTTTTGTGAATTCACAAAATACTTATATTGCTAATTTAAAGTTTAGGCTTTAAAGATACATTTTGAAACATCTTGGCTGCGTTGACTGCTGCGATGTTTAGATATGTTACAATCATATCTATCCACCTTTATAAGTATGGAGTACTGTGCAAATATAAAATCTAGACTTAAATATATTTATATGGTAATTAAAAATCATTTATCTTACACGTATCGATCTCAAATTGAAAGTAGACGTAAGTTCAAGGTTGTAAATAATTCCTACAACATTGCGTGCGGTTCGACATCGCCTTCGGCCGCGCGTCTTTTGAGTTCCGAGAAAACATCGTTAAACTCCATTTAAATTCACGTATTTTTTGGTAGCAAGATAATTCCAATAATTTTCGCTGAAATTATAATAATTAGCTCCATTTATGATAGTAACAAACAAATAAAATGTTCCGAACACGATGCCGGAGGCTTTCGAAAACGCTATCGTGAGCTCTTGACTTCTTTATGCGGTACTGGCCTTATACGTTACATATGCCGTTTAATTTCTGGATCAATATAACTTTGTCGTATAGGATAATGTAATGAAACCGCAACGACATATGTCAAATTAAAACTACAACTACAGAAGCAATTAAAAAGACGTTTCATGTCATCAAAATGTACTAGTAGGTACAATTGTATTGATTATTTTGCCAGAGTAATATATTCCGTTTTCTATTACTTGTGAGAACTGCGTGTGTATTGGGTTATATAACAGAAAAAAATTGTTTTAAGATCCTCAGTTTTCAAACTGAGATGAAATGACGCGTTATTAATTTTGTATACATAATTAGATCTTTTTTGTTGCATGCCAAACTACATTGATACTTCTATAATAAATGCAAACTTATTTAAAAAATGATATAAAATGTGATTGGTTAAATAATAATACAGTTCTTTGTAATAATAGCAATAATTAGGCAAGTAATAAAATAAAGCACTACATTTTGCCGTCACGAACGTAGTGCAACAGAACAATTGCGGCGCACGGGTTAAAGGAGATACCAACGATTACAAGGCGCTGAATGTTCGATCGTCACGTACTTACGGAGCGGCGAAAGAACAAAGCGGTGATATTAAACAATGAAAGACCACAAAAAGTCCCATAATTCAATTTGCATCCCGCTAGATGAATGTAATTGTCGACAAGAACTGTGAGTATCGGAGTACCCGCGGGCGACGCTCCATGAGAACGGCTTTCGCCACTTTTCACACTTCTGCGAATCGATTAGACGGTGCCTCTCCGTGACTCAACACGATTGCTTTAAACTATATTCTCCGGCGACTCGAACAACGCCATAACTAGATATACACCGACGTCGCTTACATGTTGTTGTGCATATTTTATTTCTGTAGTCATGTATCGTTTGTAGATCGGATATCGAGCATGTCGACACCGTCAAGGCGCGTCTGCGAGGTGACTCGCGCATTATTATGATAATGCGGGCGGAGTCGATGGTATCGCTCGCCGCTATCCGCTCTCATAACACAATTGAATTAGCATAGCGCAGTGTCGGTCACAGCGGGCGGTGTAAGCCACGCGACCACCTAAGTACATCGCATTCATTTCGTTTCGTTTTCATTTTATAAGTCTTATCGTCATCGCAAACGTTTTTGATTAGAAATCCCTAGTGCAGTCTTAATTTTTAAGCTTTATTAAATCATTTGACTTTTTATGCAATCAACGATTAAATGGTCTTTAATTGCAACCGCAATTGGTGCTAAACTAAGTATATGCTGAATGTTATTCTACAAGTTGAACGTTGTGGCTTGGATTGGTTATGAATGAGTAACATCGGACGCACTGAATGAAGTGACCGCAACGACCACAGCGCTGTCTGTTGGTTGCCTAATATGTCAGATAATTGTGCATACGCACGTTAGACGTGATTACTAAGAAATTCGTAACTTAACGCTCGTTTATTTTTAAATATTAACAATTAACTAAGGACCCTTCTAGAGATCAACAATGTGAACATTGTGACCATTAACGACAGACGCGATTCAAAGCCCTCGAGTGAAGTGCAGAGTATTCATGGCGGTTTGTCTGCGTCGTGGAGGACATAAAATATCTGCGGAGGGAGCTAATGGTACCATTACGACCCTCTAATATTAAATATCAGGGATTTCAGATCGTCTCGTTTTAAATGTCAATTTGTTAATTTTACGCTATATTGTGTGGCACATATTCCTGGTGTTCCGGTTGTTGTATTGAAATATATTTTAAATTCTTGTTTAAGGAACACAGTAATCGTTTGTAATTTAATGTTCTTAAAACTTTTGACGTCATCTCATACTTATTTAGTGTTTCTTTTATGGTAACATTTAAAACATTATGTAACATTGAGACTTACAATTGTTTAAACCAAAAACCCTTTTAATATGAGCGAAAATTTTAATAGCTTATTCGAATACGGCTATAGCTAATGGTCGTTGGGATACAAGGAAATACTATTTGTTTAAATCCGTCAGTCTTACACAATAACAAATTGCCAACGGAAAATTTACAGTTAAAAGCCGGATGCTACAGTTGATAGTTGCAATTTCCGATAGTACTTACAACGGAGATAATGGAACATTTGCAATGGTTTTATAGTTTTGTACTGTTCCGATTTATGTGATCCTTTCAATCGTTATTTTTTTCTGAATCATAAAATAAAATAAAATTTTATTACAGGTAACTATTTATATCAATCTTATAAAAAATTTACAAGCCTTTTATACAAAGCATTTTTCGTATCGTTTCATATAAAAGTCCAAAATTGGGATTTCTTGAGACTTATCCAGAGATATCAGTGTACCATAATATCTTAGGAAATGTAAGTTTTGATGATTCTGTAGTTTCAAAGTTTTTATGTAATATTTATGAACAAGATTTAACATTACAAAACATTGATTTATAAACGTTGTGAAATATATCGAAACTGGTCCATATCTGAATATGCGAGTCACTGTTGGTTTGTATCAGATTTGTGCCGGTCATTTGATAAGAAGGATTAGTTAGAGTGACAAGACGTGGCGGGAGACGCCTCCGGGGGGCCACCGCCTTTCTTTGAGATCAAAGTGCCAAATTAATAATTATTGTAACACTTTTAGTAACATTTGGAATAGTATTGGAGAAAAAAGGTTTATACTTACGTTTGTCTGTATTACCTTACATTATTCGTAGTTACATAACAGGTATAAATATTTTTACATATAAAGATTTCATTAATAGAAAAACAGTGCCTTTTACCCCTTCCTTAAACGTCTTATTTATACTGAATAAATTTCTTTTCTACTACTAACTAAGATTTCATTTATTGATAAATCTTCCTTATATTTTGCTAGTCCGAAACGGGTTGCCCGATTTTTATCAATTTTTTTTTTGTGCATATCGGGTAGGTCTGAGAATCGGCCAACATCTACTTTTCATACCCCTAAGTTATGGTTAGGTTGGTTAGGTTAAGTTAGGGTTAAGGGGGTTTCTGGGCGGACGCCCTCGGTCGCGCCAACAAAATCCAGCTGCGACGGCCGCAGCGGGTCATCGCGACGAGGGCGATACGCGGTTACCGGACGGTGTCCTGGACGGCGGCGTGCGTGCTGGCCTGCGATCCCCCCTGGGAATTGCAGGCGGAGATCCTCGCCGAAACATATCATTTTGTGGCGGCGAGGAGATCCCGGGGGGAGTCTCCTACGTGGGAGGAGCTCGCACGCATGCAGAGGCTGGCGCAGGACACCCTGTTGCGGCGGTGGACGAAGGACTTGGCTTCGCCAGTCCCCGGGCAGTGGACGGTGGACGCAGTGAAGCCGGTCCTTCGGAAGTGGGTGAGGCGGCGGTTCGGGCCGCTGACCTTCCGTCTGGTGCAGGTGCTTTCCGGACATGGGTGCTTCGGTAAGTACCTGCACCAAATCGCGAGACGGGAGGCGACTCCAGCCTGCCACGAGTGTGGAGCGCCAGAAGATACGGCGCTCCACACGCTGGAGGCGTGCGCCACTTGGGAACCGCAGCGGCGCACGCTTTCAGCGGTTATCGGAAGCGATCTCTCGCTGCCGAGTGTCGTAAAGGCCATGCTTGACAGCGAGAGATCGTGGCAGGCGGTGGTTTCCTTCTGCGAAGAGGTAATGAGGCAGAAGGAGACCGCGGAGCGGGCCAGAGAGGAAGACGCCTCTGCTGGCCCACTCCGGCGCAGACGTACGGGGGCAAGGAGAAGGCGGTTTGCCCACCTCCTCCCCCCCCTCGTAATAGTGGGGTCGGCGGTCGATAGTCGGGGGACTTCGGCCGGCCGGACGACACGACCCCATACGTCTGGGGGTGGCCTTGTTGTGAGCGAGGCCACCCCACCATCATGCCGGGGTCCGGAAGCTTTGTCCGGGCCTACCGCTGAGGCGAGGTGGCGAATGCTAGCGCGACCCCTCTCGCCCCACCCAGGCGGATGACTGCTAACACGTGGTGGTTTTTAGTCAGTAGGAGTCTGACATAACCCTCTGGCGCCCCCGCGCTGGAGGGTATCCATGATGGATTTTCCCCACGTAAAAAAAAAAAATAAAAATAAAAAAGGGTTAAGGGGGTTAATAACATATATGGCAAAACAACATTTGCGGGGTCAGTATTAATATAAAACATTGGTGCGCTTATATTTTTCTTGAAATAACATCTACAAAAACTAAATCATCATCGTCATCGGCCGATGAAAAGCGTCGTCGATACTTCATTGACACTAATAGGCAACCGTGTTGGTAGATCGCGTCGACAGTAGAACAAAGAAGTTACCGCTCCTTCGCATCTTATCGAGTAGTGGGTATTAATTAGTGGTGCGTCTTTGAAAATAACCTTTTCCGCTGTCGAGCCATCACGTATTGACAGGACGCGATGACGGCACGGCGCCTCTACCCTCGTGACTTGCGTTTTACCTTCATTACCACTGCCCGTACCTCGCCACTAACAAGCCCGGCTAATGCAATGAGTTGCAAATATACACGACCTATTGTACGATTATCGTCCTTCACCCTTGAAATGAAGTTCTACTTTTCCGTAACAATAAATATTAGTGTACAAACACAGAAGCCGACCACAGCCCATTCTGATGACATTAATGACGCCCGAATCAGGCACTTTAAAGATCTAAAGATATATTAGACTTTTTGAAATTGAAGACCTTTTGAGTGATGCTGTCTGTATTAAAAACTGCGGTGAATCTTAAAGGTCAGAAATCGATTTATAATTTATAAGTTGAGTGTGAGCTCCGGATGTAGAAATATTTTTTATTAAAACAGAATAGGATAAAAACGTTATAATCAGAAATCGTTAGCCATTTAAAATTACGATATGTTGCATATTTCATGACAAGAGCAGAAAAAGGTTAAATTAAACATGACGGTACACCGAGATACGCAAGTTATAATGATTGACTGCAGTTGGTAACCAGTGAATCATATCACAGTGTGAAATTGACCGTCGCGGCACCATCTTACCCTTTTCTTGTTTATTATTATGTTCATTCGTTCACACATACATTTACTATGGAAAATTAGAATATAAATGAATATTAAGTACCTAGTATGTCTATATTTTGGTTTTATTTATGTATTTACTTATGTTGTAGTTGTTCATAAAATAAATAAAATTACTTTATATCTAACTTAAAGTAAGTTCTATCAGTAATAGAATCAGTCAAACATTTTTTTTTTCTGTTTTGATAATATAAGTCAATATTATAAGTAATTGGAGTATGAATATTTCAAGAGTTTTTAAATGAATTTTAACGTTGATTCCTAATTTCTACTACTACTAAAATTCCTACATTATTACTAAATTGACAGCATAAATACATCAATATAAAGTAATCACCTTAATATAAAAATATACAATAAACATATTTTACGTTAAGCTTCATGTCATTTTCTTGACGTGAGTAACAATCGTTATTTAGTATGCTAATAGTGATATTATATCCAACAAACTCTTTCTCCGTTGAAGCCATCAGCTGTTTGCAATCTTAATAATTATATAACATAATTTCGCGTCAATATCATCGATTCATGAGTAAAAACCATAAATATGTATAACCGAGTATATTAAAAGGTCATTTGCGGGAATGGCAGGAAACCGTAGCGTCCCTGTGGTTGAGCCTATTGAGTTGTTTTTACTTGCTGCGTTTAAAAACCGCAATAGACATGTCCTGAATAAATTATAATTCTATAGCCAATAAATACATTTACTGATATCATTTTCTGTTAAGCGTTTTTAGTTCTTATTGCGATTAACTTATGAGATATTTTCTCGTAAAGTTTCAAAGCTTTATAATTTAAGCTATAGGTATGTATATAAAATGTTAAACGTGCAGTCTTTAAAATGCCTTTTATATGTATATACATAGATAGGTATATATATATACCCTTTATTAGTTTTTGTTTATATATATACAGGTTAGAGAACTCATTTGTAATGCTAATTAATAAAGTAACGATGAGAAGTTCACATGCAATGATTGTACTCGAGCAAAATGTTATTCGTTTATATGGGTACGAAAAAGTATATTACGAAAAAGTATAATGAGGGAATTTATATAGGCTTATTTTAGACATTACAATATAACTACGATCATATTTACATAAAATGCAAATAATAAGGGAAGTGTGTGTGTATGTGTGTGTGTGAGTGATTGTGTGTATATGTGTGCGCGTATTTGTTCTTGGTACTCGTTTAGTGCCGGTTGCGCTGGCGGTTGCGGGTTCGAACCCCGCACATGATATACATTTGTATTGGCCATACAGGTGTTTGATCTGGGTATTTGTGCAGTCCTTGTGGGTCTCCTCACCGTGCCTCGGAGAGCACGCTAAGCCGTCGGTCCCGGTCGCTATCATGTACACCTGATAGCAATCGTTACTCATAGTAGGGAATATATCCGCCAACCCGCATTGGAGCAGCGTGGTAGATTAAGCTCTGATCCTTCTCCTACATGAGGAAAGAGGCCTATGCCCAACTGTGGGATATTTACAAGCTGAAGCATACTCGTTTAGTAAAACTCAAAATCAAAGTAGCTTTATTCAAACAGACTTCTAAAGTAACTTCAAATCGTCATTTTACAAATTAAAATTTAGTAAGTATAATAAATATATATATAAATAAAACTTTATTTGTTTATATTTCCTTAATGTTATAGAAAAACAAAAATATAAGACGTCCTTGAATATACGAATTAAGTAAATTTGCGTTGAAATTGAGTGTAAAATTCCACCAGAATGAATTACTTGAGTTACTCAATAAATAACTTAGAACACTCATCTTGACAGATTCGCACATCATTATCCGAATTTTTTTTACGTATTGTGTCGCCTGGCATTGTTAAATTTGTCTCGCGACAGACGTTTCGTTGACTGATGCTGGCATAAATAACTCGATGAAGATTTAACGAACGCTTAATTTTAACTTACTTGTTTGTAGAACATCTAATGAACGTTCACTGTTCTTTGTTTTATTTGACTAGTACCATTGGCGAAGTTTGTAAGTAGTAGAACAGACGACAGTGTGTGTATGTCATAAGATATTTATTTATTATTTATTTATACTTACTTTACCTTTTATTACTACTATTATATTATTTACTTATTACTTTTATTACTAATATTATATATTACTACTATTTATTATCTACTTATTTACCACAATGATAATTGGACTGGTTTAAGTAAACTCTCATTTTAATTCATTGATATCATTTATTAATAATTACAATGGTTTTCTGTCCCAGTATTCAGTATCATTAAATAAATTCATAAAATAAATTCTTAATATTACTATTATTTTATTTGTAAACAATTATGATATTTACTTGTATAATTATTGTTCGCCCTTTAATATAACTGATTTCCTACAATACTTGTAACAAAAAATTGAAATATAATATCATAACTGCCGTCATGTATATTCAAGTTCCAAAATGGTTCAAAGAGCTATCTTCGAAATAAATACAATATAGGCACATAAATACAAAATAAAAATTATTATTTTCGTACCTGTTAAGATCCATACGCACAGCCTCAGTTTAACGTTGTAAATGTAACTTAAATATTGTCAACAAATCTAAAACGGTAACAGAAATCACGTGAGTATTTAACGGTCGGACGGTATGTCGTCGAGCAGTAAATATAATTTCCTCGACAGCTTCATTTAAATACCTTTTGTCAATGAACGGGTTAAACACGTCGTTCCGACGATAAAAAAGATATATTGTGGGGTGCCGTCGCTACCGTGCCCGGGACGGATTTATTATTTTCATAATTGCTTCATGAGACAAATATTTTAATTAGATAAATTTTAATGAAGTGTGTTGACAATTTCGAGTCTTTTTTTTTATTCTGGTGTTGACTTAAGTTTTTACTTTGAAATTGCCGCTTCTAATTGTGTCTTTAAAAAAATACCTATATAATTTTTTTCTTATTGCAATACCTAGTAGTATTTCTATTTAAAATGAATGAATTGTATTAAAAACAAACCAAAATCGCAGCTGACACTAATGATAGTCCAAGATATAGCCACTTAACTTAGACATATTTACTCTAAAACATCATAAAACTGTTTTAAAAAAATCAACATAACCTAACCGCTTCCCATTAGCGCATCAAACGCAAACACTCCAAATAACCGTAATCTCCTATTTAAAATGTTTAATCTCTCACAAAAGGGTACTTCGTATCAGAAGTGACAGATCTTGCGAATCCTTTGTACCGTTTTAAGGTAATATAAAGGTAACTTTCAGATTTGTCGATTTCCACTCGGGAATGACAATGCATCAAGCACCTTAATCCCGACAACAGCCATTTAGGGGCATTACAAATAAAAGTTTGTCAGTCGGTTCGGCTCAATGCCACAATGGCCATTCACGAGGCTCCACGCTGAGCGCCGTGAATGGGCCAGCGCCAAAAAAATCTATTAGATACGCATAATGGATTTGATATATCGACGTGTCGTCATCGATTTACGAATGTTATTCTTGACTGTGTATTGATTTTATTAAACCTTTTTAACTGTTAGATGTGATTTAGTTCTAGATTTGATAGGGATTTTTCTAGGTTTCTTATACCTACTAGTGTTTCATAGTTTTGTAATTTTTTAATATTACCGTTTCATAGTTTTGTCCGTTATTGTTATCAATCGTAAAATAGAGACTTTATTAATGAATTCTAGTAAGTTAAGATATTAAAGCGCCGTTAAAAGTTTATAGGGCTAAAGCTTTATTATTAAATATAAATAAATAAGTAATTAACGCCTCATACTCAACGACCCCACTAAGATTAGGTATCTCCTAATCTCCTGTCGGTGGCGGGGGGTGGGGGGTATTATGTACGGTAACGGTAGGTACGGTACCGTCCATGAACTTCTCTACCATTTAAACATGAGATACATTATTGGGTGGTACATAGATAATATAAAAAAAAACATATCAAACAAAATACAAACGTATAATAAGTGATATACTCATAAAGAAAATCGTATAAACGATAAAGTGATACACACATCAATATCGATCACGATCGTAATGTACGAACATCGACCATTGTTCGTGAAATTATCAAATAAATTTGTATTGGTGGAATAGAAAGATTACTTTCAATTGTAAATCGTTAGAACAATACCTTATTGTTCTACGTTTCAACGCTTCATAAATCTAATAACGGCACACCGGCTTTCAAATAGAAATTGATATCCGATTAATACAGTTGGTAACAAATGTATCTTAAGCATTCTAATAATCAATAATATCGACGGAGATTTTATTTTTGTTTGCGTATGCGCGAGTGTGTGCGAGTATGTGTAGGTATAACTGTGCATACGAAAGAATTTGCATGAGAGCGTGCCTTTGTATTTATGTCTATGCGTGTATGTGTGTGTGTGTGTGTATGTGTGTGTGTGTGTGTATGTGTGTGTGTGTGTGTGGGGCTGTGTGTGTGTGTATGTGTGTGTGTGTGTGGGGCTGTGTGTGTGTGTGTTTGTGTTTATGCGTATGTACGTCAAACGTACCAAATTATTCTAAATAAAGGTATGTTTATCCTGTAACTTGTGTATCCTTTAACCTGTGTTCTGTAATTTGTAATAGTAAACGTGAAATTTATAAATTATCATGTAATTAATAAGTTAATATGGATTGGGTTATTAGACAAGCTTTATTTAAATATTTTTTTTCTCGAGTAGTTTCAAATTTTTTTGTTTAATTATATATTTTTTAAATGTAAATGTAAAATAAAATACATAAAACTTCATCTATCTGTGTCATTGACAAGTAGAAATAATATTTAAGCTATTTATAACTTAAATTCTTTACATTTAAATAAAATAGGTACAATTGTTAGAAATAAAAATCTAAATTGTATTTATGATATCGACTGTACTTTGTAATACCTCTGTGTGACAAACATTTTGGCGGAAGAAAGACGGATATGGCGGTGATAATCGCCAAAATGACGTGCCTGGTTGTCTGTGCTATTAGTTTTGAAATTCTTTTTTCTAATTTGACATGTAATGATGTGTCAAACGTGCGAAATTCATTTGTTGATTTTGACAGTGACAGTCAGTCCCGATTAAATTTTGTGAGTGAGATTTATATAAATATTTGGTACACAGCTGTAAAATTTGTTTATTTGAACATACATTTCTGTAAGGCTATTTTTTTAATCAATTGATTTTATCTGTAACATCTCACTTTTAGGCACAGGATTTTTTTTCATGTCGAGAAGGAAAGAAAAACCAATAAGAGTTTTTGTTGCTTTTTGAATGTTACCCCTTCTGTTATGTACCGACTTGATATTTTACGTCAATAAAACGTAGAATTCTAGCTCGTGTTAAATATTTATTTAAAATGTGTTAAACGTACACTACCTAATACACCATACTTTCAACTCTAGTGTTATCGTAAGACATCGTTTATTTTTAACCAAGCAAAGAAATTTTCATTTAAATATTATACATTTATTAGATATATTTATATAAGTAAGTAAATTTTAATTGTATATAGGTACGTTAGCTAAAATAAATAATTAAAAACAGCTGACTCTATGTCAACATGACAATGTTTTTGTAAGCGACTGCCGACGGAATAAAATTACATATATCTACTTATTTCTTATTTTACACTGAACATTGTGTAACTTTTGTAAGGAAATAAAGGCTGTTTACTATCATATAGTAATAAATTATTAATGCTTTGTTTTATAATACACAAAAGATTTGCTTAAAAGAAATATAAGTATTTGATATTTTCGTTTAACTTACGTATCAAAAAAATACACTTCAATTAAAATGCTCATGCTCGTTTTTGAGATATCAGATATCAATTTTTCTTAGGATAATTCTTTAATATTCTATCTTATCGAAGTACCTAACTTAGGAAATTATATTTTAATAATTTTATTTTTTCATTTCATTAATGACTGACGGTGACTCTTAAGGTTTTGAACAAAAATATCTGGAACTTTATTTAAATAACGTTTATTATTATTATGATGTATGCGAAAGCAACATTCAAAAAGAGCTCAATATACAACGTATGATATTTGATAAGTACACATATTGCATAAAAATAATCAAACTCACAATAGTTTTATTCGGCGGCGCCGGCAGCGGCGCGTACATGTCGGTGATCATTGCCACAAGCACATTCCACAACAATAGTTAACGACAAACAACGATACTCGACGATAAACGCTGACAATCGACGACGGAAAGGTATACGCCGTGTCTACACGATACGTGTCACTCGGAGCGTCGGCATGACGTCTCGTGTCGCGGCGCGCGAGTATACGTGTAGAGTGCGGGCGAGATCGCCGTGCGGGGCGGGGTGGGCGGCCCTACCAATCCCAGCCTCTTATCCGGCCCCGCCCACACTACTCCCCGCCCACAAGGTCGTATATCGATCGCACGCGCGACTCCATTTTATTTCGGCTCCCTCGATTTGCATAAACTTTTTTGTTTCAAATCGTCGATAAGACCTCGATTATTGCCTACTTTGTACTAAGTATACGTCTGGAACGATACCTTCTGAGGTTTTAGATTTGTTGGTAATTTACTTTTACTTTTATTACTACTCGCAGGCACATATATATTATATACAAATATTTGAGCATAAAATTCAAGAAAAAAAAAAAAAAACTTACGCTATTATTGTAATACAAGAATCTTTTTATTTCCTTTTTATCTTAAACACATACATGCGTTTACTCTACACAGATTTGCTGCTCTAGATAGCTGTAGCAAGACTTTGCAGTTGAAATATAAAAAGTTTTAATTGGTTTTGGATAAATTATTTTCAAACTTAATTTTGTAACAACAAAGTCTTCCACATACCTACCATATTAGTATAAATGTTTATTTAATAGCATATCTCTACAATAACGCCCAACTGAATCCATTTACGCAGTTTGTGCGTTGTTTGTCAGTTATTTAGAAGCTGTTGTTATGGAAACATTTAGCAGCTGAACTATTAAACTGAACATCACATATAGTTTTGGAGATATTTCATTAGGTATATCTACATAAATGAAAAAGAGGTTATTGACTTAATTATTACAATCTATCAACCTCCTTTGTATCTTTTCTATCCTACTTGACACTGACGAAATTGTTTATGCTATTTTGATTACTGATAATAGCCATCTAACAGTAGAAATGGCGGAGAATTTAACATTTTACTTTACTACAAAACTTAGAAACACAAGAAAAAAATCATAGCAAATATCAGTTCAATTTAAGTGATAGGTACATAACTATCCCCTATTATTTCATTTTTCTTTATACAGATAGAGGAACATATTGCCAATCGTTTACGAATGAAGGGCACAGTAGTTCATTCAGAATACAAAGAGAAAATTCAAATTATCTTTTTTTCTAATACAAGTAATTGTAAACATCTGTCTTTCATACAACTCTAAGCACTTATCTATCCCGTGTACGCTGCTCATTTATACGCCAACAAGGTGCTAAAGATAATAAAAAAATGCTCCCCACAAAAGAACACATAAACACAACCAAATAATAATGGAACAAAAACACTGTAAAGGTAGAAACTCCACCTGATATATGAAAAAAAAACGAGATAGCGCCCTTCCGCACCCCAAATAATACCTACATCGAACCGCTAAATGTATCCAAGAGAAATGTCGTCGCTTTAAGAATAGCTTAAGCGGCTAATAGTTTTATGACACGCATAACACGGGGATTCATATCCGAATCATAGCATAACCATCCTTATTACATTAACATAAGAATTATTATCCCATTCATAATCGAACGGAAATAACAGTCGCAGAGCATTATAGCGACATTAGACAGGGGAGAGTCCCAAAGGTAGGAAAACTCTAGGTGTCCGGGGTGTACGGGGCGAGGGGGGAGTTTGATAAAAAAGGGGCGTGCCCGGGATAACGAAATAAAACGCCCGGGGCTCGACCGTGCGAACTCCGCTTAACGCAATAAACATTTTAATTTGAACACGAAATTCACGCTGAGATGTAAAATTACAGCGAGAGTGGGCGGCGAGGCAAGGAAATCGAGTTATGAGGACGTTTCGTATGCATCTCTTATGAAGATAAATATGTTTTTATTTTGGAATGAGAATTACGTTATGAACTGAATCGCACTGAGAATGGGAATCCTTAGATATCTTATATTATATTTTCTACTTATTCGACAATGTTTTGGTACAGAAATATGGGTTAGATACATTTGTACTGTTCTTGATTAATTATTTTTTGTTTTAATTAAAAAATGTATGTTTAAATAATTATAATAGTAAGTGCATAAGCATATTGTATATTGACTGAACGGGAATTTAAACCTATTCTACGTACCTTTTGTGAAATTTAAAAATAAATAAATAAATAAATTTACAAACGCAGTACTCAGTACTTAGGTTCTTATGTATAGTTATTATACTTATATTCAACTCACATCCCATTATTTCTTCTAAGTAATTATCCTTAAGGTTAATTAATGCTAAACCATAATTTAAATGTAAATAATAAGTTATTATTTAAGTTCACAACATATCCATATACAATATAAGTTCACAATCTTGTGAGGTGCCCAAATATTTATTTGAATAATCAAACTAAATGAATGTTTATTGTAATTATTCCAAAATATAACATTTTCTACATCTTATGACGTAAGTACAGCCTTATTAGTATGGATCTATATCAATATCTAAACGCTACGGCTTAAAATTTTTTTTCAACAGTACAAAATAAACGCCTTACACTCAACATCACATCATCATCACATCAGCCTATCGCAGTCCACTACTGGACATAGGCCTCCACAAGTTCGAGCCAAAAATGGCGTGAACTCATGTGTTTTGCCCATAGTCACCACGCTTTGAAATACACAGGCCGAGGACGGGCAGCAGCGTCATCGGTGCGACAAAGCCAGCCCTGCGGTCACCAACCCGCCTGCCCAGCGTGGTGACTATGGGCAAAACACATGAGTTCACGCTATTTTTGGCGTAAACTTGTGGAGGCCTATGTCCAGTAGTGAACTGTAAAGGCTGTAATGATATACATAACTCATTCAGTCTGTAACATCCCCACTGTTGGGCATAGGCCTCTTTCCCCATGTAGTAGAAGGATCAGAGCTTAATCCACCACGCTGCTCCAATGCGGGTTGGCGGATATATTCCCTACTATGAGTAATGATCGCCATCGGGTGTACATGATAACAACCGGAACCGACGGCTTAACGTGCTCTCCGAGGCACGGGGGGGGAGACCCACTAGGACTGCAGAAACACCCAGACCACAACAAACACCTGTATGGCCAATACAAATGTTTGTCATGTGCGGGGATCGAACCCGCAACCGCCAGCGCAACAGATACAATCCATGGCTGTAAACGTTGCGTCAACGCGGCGTCACTTACAGTTACTATTTTTTAATTATGTGCAAACAGGTAAAATAAATATAAGCAGTAAACAGTAAGATATCATAACCAGACGTGTATCAGTAAACTGTTATCCAGATACATCGACAGATCAGTTTAGGCGGCGACCGGCGACACAAATGACCGGCGGAAGCGGCGGAAGTGAGCGACGCCAGGGCATATCATCGACTTACTGACATCACACGTTTATCATAGATGTAATACACGTTCGATAGGTACTAAGAGTTTGTGTTAGCTCTGGTTAGACAAATTGACTGTAGGTACGCCAAGGTTGCGACGGCATATATAAGAATATGAGAAATTGTCAAACCAATCATTTTTATTTTTCAACTATTTGCCAGGTACAATACAGTTTACAATAAAGACAATTGTTCATACCAATATAGAATTCTTAAAATAAAATTGAAATTAAATAGACACTCAAATTTGTAAATACCTAATAGGCTTAAGCTATATACCAATAAGAAATAAATAAAATAACCGCTTTTTATTAAATCCATATGCATTTAGTACACGGTACATATACCAAAATAGCAAAATTTACAATTTTTGTCTGTCTGTCTGTCTGTTTATTACGGCTAATCTCTGAAACGGCTGGACTAATTTTGACGGGAAATTCACTGATAGATAGCTGATATAATAAGGAGTAACTTAGGCGTAACTTTACTTACTTACTAGGCTACTTTTATTTTTTAAATTTATTTATTTTATATCTTTGCGAACTGAACAATAACCTTTTTGCTAAATTACCTACACGCGGACAAAGTTGTGGGCACAGCTAGTTTAATTAAAAATACTTCAAGACGTCTGCAAAACGCTCTCAATAACCATTATCTATACCCAAGCACATTAACTGGTACCTAAAGTTTGCAATTTATAACAAATGTCCATATACAATGTCTAGAATAACAACGCCGAAACTTCTTTAAAATTTACATACGTAAAAAAATAATATAAATGTAGAGTCCACTGCTGTTTTGTTTTGATGTCACTTAACGATTATATTGCTAATTGACCGTTTTATGTTTTAAATACTTAATTTTATAATGGAACAATATGACAACAAGCATTGCTTGAAGCTCAATTGAGTAATAGATACTTTTTGTTAAAATGATATAACAGTACCTATTATTATTTAATACATAACATTTGTTTGGCCTACATTTATCTACTTGTGTAATGAGGTATTGTAAAAAGTTTACTTAGTGTTTAATCGTCAAAAATTATTATTAAATTATATTATTTATTATGAAATTGTAGTGTTTGATCAAATAAAGTGTTATTATTATTATTGTCGATTTATAAAAATTTTGTAATTCGATCCCGATACGTCTACTACTGTTTCAATTAGTAATTCTCGATATTAAAATTATAGGTCAAAAAAGTTCCAATTCGTGTTTGGAAACTAATGAGTTTTTATTTGATTAAAACATGACTATAAATAATTAACTCATCAATCTATAGACGATATTTGTAAAGGTCAGAGATGTCTCCAAAAGCATGTCACGAGAACTATAAAATTTAAAATATGTACGTAAAATCTAATCATATAGATATAGACTACATAGGTTACATTATATTTTGTCTTACAAATATATTCTATATATATTTCTGTCGATTTTCCTCCTTAATATAACATGACGACATAAAGTGCCTTATGAAGGTGACTATACCCTCCCACATCTCCCCTTTCCTCTTAAGCCTCACAGCGTTATCTATCAAGTAGTAAATCTAAACCTTATCACTATCAAGATAAAGTTCATATTGGAAGTTAAATGTTTCCACTATCTCACTATAACTTAAGTGATTCTTATGCCGATGGTAATAAAGTCGATGATCCAGTGATAATTACATATATTTACGTATATAGTAAAGAGTACAAGCACTCTTGAGTAACTCGATGAGGTACCCATGAATTTTCTCTGCATTTTGTATGTGTCATGGATGGCCACTTGTTCCGATATTCACTTAAGGAAATGTTGAATAAAGTTTTCGTACCTAAGCTAGATAGATACTTTTGTGTGCGTTTTTAATTTTGGTTAAGTGCTTTTTATATGTGTGTGAGTGTGTACTGTTTGTATGCCTATAGATGTTGCTTATGTACCAATTAGAAAAACATATTGTTTACTTTTATTCTATATTTAACCTATTTGTCTTTTCCTTTAGCCTATTTCGATTTGTATGTTGGTTTGTAAGTGCTAGGTATAATTAAAAATCAGATTTTTTTTTTAAAAGATATCATAAAGTAAGTAATTTTATTTTTTTTTTAAACTAAGAAAGATCAAAACAAAAACTCGTCCAATGTTTGGCATACAATGCACACAATCTACCTTCATGGTTTTACCCGTCAATGAAATACTTCCACTTTTCCCGCTGAACCTCTGTACGTTCCATTTTAAATACTTTATAACGTTAATACCTAGAACACATAAGAGAATTATCAACAATTTTTTTCTAACTTTTCAATGTATTGCCAGCACAAAAAAAAAATTAAGTTTTTCCTTAGTTTGTTTAATTAACAAGACTACATTTAGGTTTAAGGTGAAATAAATGAATTAATGTTCGAGAAAATGTTTTAATGTTGTGACGTAGTAATAAACATATGCAAGTCGATACAGATATTTGTCAAAAGCGATCAAATTCGCGACCGCTAATTCAACAGCCAGTGGCTGTGATCACTGGGCTAATAATCGTCAATGATTAAGATGTTCTCATAAATAATAAATTTCAACTAAGGATAAATATATCATACCTATTTTTACATTTACGTATAATATTTTCAAACCATGACAAGCACAATTTGACCACACGCGATCTATGTAAGCCTGCAGCGCTTGCGCATCCAATATGGATATTGTTCCTTTACGTTCACTGTTAGGTATTCGTTATGGCCCTTTGAATTGAATATCCGCACCATGTTTGAATTACACTTAAAATGCCTTTTAAGTACATAAATTTGACCTTTTTATTCACTCAATAAAAAGGTCAAATTTATGTACAAGAATAATATCAAAGGTAGAATAATAATCAAAAATAAATTATATATTTTATTTTGTATACCTGTAGTTACGGTTTGCTGGCATGTTATAGTATTTATAAATACTATTTATAGTATATTATTCTTATGATAGTAGGTACATAAGTAGATAGTCAGTTACTGTAGTATATAAACATGTATCAATAAAAATGGTTTATAACGAAGCAAACTATACATATAAAAAAGAATAAACGAAAAACAATTAAACTGTTTTTCACAATTATTAAATCAAAATATTTTTTATAGATCTACCGAATAGAACGACGTAGTCACGTTACAAATGAAATATATTTAAAAAAAAAACACTAATAATACTCCCAGATTCATTACTCGGCTAATAAAGCACGTTAAGTACTCCATATTTAAATAAAACAAATGAAAGGAGTCGGGCTCATCTACACTTAAGGTGAGCATTTGCAATTTGCTTAATGATGATGCAAGGAAGCATTCGCCTTGGGGTGAATATTTTTTTTACCTAAATACAAAGTGTTCGGGTAAAAATAATTGAATTATTTAAATATGGAACGATCGAATGAGATAATCAATCATGAGTGAAAATTAAATATCGTGCTTAAAAAAAAATCCGTTAAAGAAGTTAATCCTACTTCTTGTCATTTTCTTTGTGTCACAATTTAATAATAAATACATAAACATTTTATTATACGAGTATATAAGTAGATTGCTGACGCGGCTTTAACCCTGTTTTTAGTTATGTTTTATGCTCATAAGATTCATAAGTTTATATTTTGAAGAATAAAGTTGGTTTTATTTTTAAATCGAATTATATAATAGGACTGTTGTAAATTTCAGTTAAACCTGAGATAGCGATTCCTTTTTTTTTTTTAAGAAACAACATCGATCCTAAAAACTTGGGATACTTAGGAACTGTATTAATATCTATAACAGTTTATGATTCACTATTATTGGTATTTCAATGAAACATACTGTAACGAATCATTAAAATTATAATTATTGTACAAGTATTATTGAGAACCTTTATTAAATTACAAAGAATGTCACTATGATATTTAAAATATTAGTCATAACAATAATTACGGGTACTGTATGCTTACATAAGCTCGCGATTGTGTAAGCGTGTAACTTTTAGTTACCCATTTTATTACATTAATAATTCTACATAAGAATAGTTTAAGAATAGGTGACCGCAGGGCTGGCTTTGTCACACCAAAGACGCTGCTGCCCGTCTTCGGCCTGTGTATTTCAAAGCCAGCAGTTATCAGCAGGATATCTCTTAGTCGCCTCTTACGACACCCACGGGAAGAAAGGGGGTGACTAAATTCTTTACTGCCGTAGCCACACAGCTTGTTCTATATATAGTCCATGTATATAGTATCCATTAAACTGACGGTCCGTGAGACTATTACAGGGAGTCACAAATCACAGAGTTCTTTGGAATCATGTCAAGTAAATAATAATTAAACAAATGCGGTTTGTTAAAAATTAATAGGTATTAGTAATAAAGTTATTCTTATCAAATGTGGATTATGTTAAAAGGTACTTACACAGAATTGTGTAACTACGTCTGAATAGTGTATGTATATCTATGAGATTATGTTATTTTTCATACAGCGTAATTAGTTTGTAGAACCTAGTCAAAAATAAATATTCTTTCCTAATGTACAATGTTAATAATAATTCTTATTAGTATTATTTCGTAACGTAGATATGTGGAAGCTTCTTTCAAGTCTTAAGAATAACACATATCAAAAATTTTGGAACTCATTCTGCTACTGCGATGTAAAGTGAAACAATAGGTACTAGTATTACAAACCAATGTTTAATATTTATTAACAAATTTTCAATAGTAAGTAAAGTATGAAACACGATCTCATAAGTTAAATTACGTTTTATCTTTACCTATTAATGTAGAGAGTTGAAGGCAACAGTTTCAAAACGAATTTACATTTAGAGAATTCACAATAATAGTTGTTTGATCGAAGTTTTCATTGTCCGTGTGTCGCGTGGTAATGCGGCCCGTGACGAATGAATTACTTGCACCTCAGCACAATGGCCATTTCACAGTATCGTCGACCAATCAAAACAAATTACCGATTTCGACATTCGATATTCGTTCCGATATAATTTCCTCGGTTCGTGCTCGAAAATCGCGATAGATTGTTGGACATATTTTATTATAGCGGAAAGAAGACAATGGTCGCTTTGTAACATCAGTACTTTAAATACATTTATTCTAAAACTGTAAATGTACGAAGAATATTCTAATTTCAAAAATAAAGTTTTTACTAATTTTATTTGATGCCAGTTCTATTAAGTACCACAACAAAGTTTGGTTGTGAATAAATGAATATAAATAGTTAAAAGTTAAATTATATAAAAAATAGGCTACAGTTAAGAATACATTATGTATCTAAACAAAAGTAGAACACTGATCATTTCATACATCAATTTATGGGAACAATTTTTAAGATTAGTTAGCACTTACATGTTAACGTTACTGTAATGTGCTTTACTTTAACAGCCTTTAAATGTCGTACGCTGGGCAAAAACCTATACTCCTATGAAATAGAAGGATTGGAGCTTAAATCGCTACGTTAGGTACTTCACTTGTGGGTTAGCATATGATTGGGTAAATATCTCTATAGGTATTTCTTCTTAAATATGCATGTTCACTCGCGATGTTTTTCTTCACGATATAAATATCAAGCTTGTACTTGAAAAAATGACGGTGCTAGCCTTGTTTAAAGCCGCGAATATCTAGTACTGATTCACATGTTTCACGCAATATGATGTCTCGAATCCGGTTGGACTATTACAATTGGTACTGTTACAATTATCATAAATTGTAAGAAGTTTAGTACTTACTAAGATCTTCATGTCCTTGGGATCCGCGGACACGGGGTCGATACTAACCTGAAAACAAAATATAGAAAATTTTGTTGATGACATCTTTAGAATTTGCTTACATTTTTCATAGTATCCGTAGCTATTATATTTAACGAAACGAGTAATGATTACATTCTAAAATTATAAAAAAGTTTATTGAAAATAAGAAATTCATTAAAAATTCAAAGCAGAACAAACATCAAACGATGTATCAATGAATTTAAAATTACACCATATGCAAAAGGTTACCCGACTCTATTTCAAACGTAGCACAAAAACAGAAACTAATTAGAAAGTCCCTAAAAAGTTATCATAAGTCCGTGGGTACACGAGCGAATTTAATTTAGAAGGTTTTTAATTATGGCAGCGGAGTCGGCCAGTTTCGGCGCCGAGCGGCGGCAGCCCTGTAATTATGGCCAGTAATTGCGAGGCCGAGGCCGAGGCCGAGACCGTAGTCCCTACGCCGACCGTCTAGCTTTGTATTATGCCACTGAAATTAGGATGCACCCTTTTTGATGCTCCGCTCTACTTATCTTAGAATTTTTGATTAAATTCGTGTTATAAATGTCTTATATAAAGTATGATAATTATATTAATCTAAAAGTATCACATAATATACCTATTGAACATGCAGTTATAATATCAGGATTTCAATTTTAGTATAGCGTTATTTGGAATCATTATAACATTTATTTTTGTTCTTATATTAATTTTATGTCATTCGTGAGCTTTAGATATAAATCATTAAATTTAAAAAAGAAGTAGGTATAGCTAATCAACTAAAATAACAAAATACATTATATTTCATTAATTTTTCCCATAACATTCACATACGTTATTTTAAATATAAAAAATAAATGCACCGTATTTGAAGTGATAATGTATAACACATTAAATTAAAATAGCCTGGACGAGTAATTTCTTATGGGGAATAGAAAATTGTAATTACACCACGGCCTACGTAATGTATTCGTCCGGCCATCTTTCTGTATTACGAGTGCATAATAATAACAGTAATAACATAGTGACAGATGTTTGTCTGTACGTTTTAAAGTGTTTGAGTGATTCGAAATTATCTAGGAATGTTGTGTTTTAGTACCTACGTGCAAAAGTATATATTTAAATCTTAAAATTTAATATTATTTCGTCTTTACAGTCTTTTTATTTATCGTGCGTTATATATATATATATTATACATATTTAATATAACTAGGTTAGCAAACAAGCGTACGGCTTAACTGATGGTATCTAAGCGAACGTAGCTTATAGGCGCCTGACATACCAGAAGCATCACAAGCGCGTTGCCGACCCTATCTCCTACCCCCCCCCCCCCCCCAGGAACTCTGGTAACCTTACTCACCAGCAGAAACATAGTACTACCCCAGTCGGTCTGCTCCATATTTTGAGCAGGAAAAATCCTGCTATGCCCTACCTCAGTTATATACTTACAACTTTAAAATTCGTAACACCTTTTTTTATATATTATTTGTTACCAAGTATTAAACTTCAAAAACATTTCTGTTTTGTATGTTAATAAGCAAGTGTTAGTGCCAATTCTCGTAAGATAATAATGATACATAATAAAAGTAAGAGCTACAAACTTACATCTTTCAAATATTGAAGAAGAAGACTAAGACTTGTCAGGAATGCATAATTTTAGTGTCTGAATATCTTATATATAAAAATTCTCGTGTCACAATGCTAGTTACCACACTCCTCCGAAACGGCTACACCGATTTTTATGAAATTTTGTGTGCATATTGGATAGGTTTGAGAATCGGCCGTCATCGTCGTCATTTTCATACCCGTAAGTTATAAGGGGGGGATTAAGGGGGTTTATAACAAATATGACAAAACAACGTTTGCGAGGTCAGCTAGGAGTTTATAAATAATAATAGTTAACAACAATTTAGCAATAGGTACATTTAACTTAAATGGTTTTGCGTTTCCAAAGGCTTGGCTTTTCCGGATTCAAAAGTCTTAAAAAATATTCGAAGTTTGAAAAGGAGCTTGGTTTATAAAGGCGACGGGCGAAAATGGGCCTGAACTTTACGGTCCGTTACATCATTGAAATATTTATCAATATTCGTTTCAAGTTTTTTCATTCCCAATGGCGAAACGATTCGTTATTTTACCATGGGATAGTAAATTGAATAATAAATTGAAACACTTTTGTTTTCCTGTGCCCTAGTATATTTTTCTGTCCTACAGAGAGACTTCAAATGTTGCTAGCTGAAAAAAACGAATTATTGGATTACCGATTTGTTTTATTTGTCTTTATTTTTAAGGTTTTTTATTATGTACTTATATTACATAATAAGAGTATGCAATGTTATCGTGATTTGCAATGGGTCTAATGGTTTTATCTAAAAAAAGGAGATTCTAAGTATAAAACGACTACCTTTATTTTTTAAGGTGGCAATCGAAGGCGTAAAAACTAATGTTTTGTCAGGTTTAGTCAGGTGTAAATCAAGTGTCAAAGCCATTCACTTGTTTTGTTCTCAGCTTGCGGCAGTGAATATTTTTGTGTTTTTATGCATTTCGTTTGATCTTTTGGTTTTCTTTCACGACTTTCGCTACGCTTAACAACAACAGCACAACAACAACACAACGACGTTTTTTACATATTAATTGACAATTCTCGCAGAGGAAGGGACGCCATCCGAGCTTATTATTGTAATTGTGTTGTAGGGAGACGAACAGTAGGTTGCTGTTGCCATGTAATGTCCGTAATATGGTACCTAGGCTGGGCAAGACATCAAGAAAATCTAATACCACCTGCACAATTTATAGATAACGTTCTAATAATTTATGATGATGGATAAATAAATGTTAAAATAATTAACAATTTTTTATTTAACTCTCCCCTTTATTATTGACAAATGAAAAATAACAAACACATAGATTCAATTGCAATAATGCTTTATCATTAAACCTAGGTGTCCATAATCGTGTAATTGTACTTTAAATAACACAAGTACTGAGTGACTATAACGATTTGAGGTTATTTTTTTACTAAACAAAGTGATCTTGTAACTTTTTTCTCCCATGAAGGATTTATTCAAAATGTTCTGTATTTGATAAAGGACTATAGTTTCTATAGAATAACACTAAAATCATCAATGTAACGTTCAGGCCCAACTTTCTATGGACGTTCGCCCGCCTCCTTTGGTTTTTAACTTAGAAAGAACGTGAGGTATTTTTATCTGTATCAACTTTAAATAAACTATTAAGTATAAATCAATTTAATTTTAATGTTTAACCGTGTGTAAGTAATTTATGAATACAATGTGCTCCATACAAAATCATTTGACATAATTATTTGGATCAATAACCTCTATTACACCATCATGGTTACGTTAAAAATATACACTTAAGAGAATCACATAGAACCGCTATCTTTACTGCTAGCTCTACACTTTTTATTTCAAACTTAAACTATAGATAATATTGTCAGTGTGTTCATATTGTAAATGGTCTTATCTATACATACAATACATACATATACATAAAAATTAAATTGAAGTGTCTGTCTGTGATTTGTAAATAACTGTGTTTTCAAGTGCACATAGTTATTTAATCGATACTAAAACACAAATAAAAGATTATTAAATTTTTGTCTGTTTGTCTTTCTATTTGTTCGGGCTAATCTCTGGAACGGCTCAACCGATTTTATGCGACTTTCACTGGTAGACAGAGGATGTTGTGGAACAAGTTTAACTGAGGTAGGGTACAGCAGAAAATATACTGCTCAAAATCTGGAGCAACCCCCATCCGAGCAACTGGGGAAGTACCTCGACCTTAGAGAATATCGCAGTTAAATAATATTGCTTTCAAGCAGTTTTGTGTTGGCTGGCGGATATGTTCTGTACTATTAGTGAAGACACACACACACACTCACATCAGCCTATCGCAGCCCACTGGTGGACATAGACCTCCACAGGTTCGCACTAAAAATGAGGCGAACTCATGTGTTTTGTCCACAGTCACCACGCTGGGAAGGCGGGTTGGTGAACGCAGAACTGGCTTTGTCGCATCGAAGACGAAAGTAGGTGAGTAAAGATCGCTATCAGGTAGTTATAATAAGGACCAGGGTCGAAGGCTTAACGTGCTTCCGAGGCACGGTGAGTGGACCCACAAAGACAGACATCCAAACCGGAAAGTAATATTTGTACAAATGCAAATATCCATCCCGAGCGAGAATCTAACCCGCAAACCGTCGGTGTTTTAGGCGACTACTCACATTACTATACTAGAGCCGTAGTTGTAAAAAAAATAAGCACATAAATAGTAAAAAGAATTAAATTACTACATTCTGCATACCAAAAAAATTTACTGTGTTTTGTGAAATGTTTATAGTTATAAATTAAAAAAGTTTTTTAATACTTGTCAATACCTATGTCTGTACATCTGTCTCTATAACGGCTAAAATAAGATAAAGGGAGTCACATTGCAACTTATACTTTTAAATTGTTTGTTGTGTTAGTTATAACCCTATAATAATATAACACCTTAATTACTAGTTTTTATTTCCTATAACTTGTTAAAACGCGTATAATCAGAGTCTATTATAGCTGTTCAGTGTACACTGATTTTGCACAAACTTTGGTAAAGTTTATTTTCTCTTCCTATGCCTATAACCATCTTTACCATCCCGTTCAATGAACATAATTATGCTTATAAATCCCTTTTTACCTTTTTTTTTTTTAATTTCTCACCTAACTCACCTAATTTACTAAACAGTTTCATATGGTATATGATATCTCAAATCTAAACAAATGCGAATTTAAATAACTCTAAAATTACCTATTACGATTTATATTTTATAGTTAATAGTTAAGTTACAAAAAAATCTAACGCAGGTGGAGTCACAATCTGCTGCTAGTCATAGATAGGTTAAAAGGATTGCATTTAATTATGATGACTGGCTTAACGTGCACCGAAAAAGTGTTTTAACTTTACATTATAATAATTATACTCTCAGATAGTAACCATGCGAGTAAAAAATAGCCTACTGTTTATGATCTATCCCTTTTGTTAATGCTTACAATTATTTCATATGTTACCGTAATATGTGGGTATTAAATATACGTTTATCAAAGTTATTTTGAGTATGAGAAGGTTCTCGTTTTTTCTCATTCATAACGTAACAAAACACGCATTTTTGTTATATGCTACTCTTAATTTTATTATTGTTATTTAACTTGCATTTGTTTTAACTTAAAAATAAAGTTGTTTACAAATTTTAAAATAACAGAACTAGCAGTTGCCCGTGGCCTCTCTATTTACAAAGAGGAGGTAAAGATGTGTATAATCACTATAATACAACAATGTAGGACCTCCTTGTATACCACATTTTTGTAGTTCACCTTTCGTGCGCTAGAACTACCATCCTGCTTGCAGATCTTGCTCTCGATCACGCTAGATGGAACAGTTGTGCGAAAAACAAATTTCCCTTTACGATATGACAGGAAAAAGGTTTAATTTTATTAAGTGATTTATAGTTGTAAAATAAAATTATTTACAGTCAAACTCTAATGACATTCATTATTTTTTATAAAATACCTACTCAGAGTTTTATGATAAGTTCAAATAAACTGTTAGTAATTAATCTAAGCACTTTTACATTACAATTGATTATTACGCACAAAAAGAATAATATACTAACAAAGCCATTATAAGCTAATCGAAATCATCGAACAAAACAATATCCATTCCGTGCACACAAAGGCGAGTAAAAGAAGTCGAACGGCTCTTTTCGTCTAGTGTGACGAGTCGACGGGAGGTGTTTGTGCTGTAATCACTTATAATCATACCAATTAAATATTTTTATTCCCATTCGCCCCTTTGTTAACTTCGCTTTGTTGACTCGCTCTGTGAACGTCTTTTGTTCGTATTTGGTTTCGCGTGAACTACCTAATTTACTTTTCATTCGATATTACGTAAAGATATCTTAAATTAATATTATTATAATAACGTATTATTATTTTGTTGTTCTTATTTAATATGATAATGTGATAAACTTTTTATACAACAGTTTTTTGTAAAATTTGTAGCTTACTACATAAATAAGTTACAACATTGTCGTTGTTTTACCAATACGTCAATGTTTTCTTTGTCATATTTTACGGTTAATTAGTTCCTTTATCTGATTAACCTATTTTTCATAAATAACTCAAAGATTACAGTCATTAGTCATATAGATTGCCTGTAACGATAAAACTCTAATCGATACGTCAAGTTGACAAGAATACATTATTGGCAGGACCTAACCTTAACGTATTGAAGTTTACTTGTATAAAAATTACACTAATTAGAGCAGCCATCATTAATCAACTTTTACTGTAATATTGTAGCATTTTTGAAGTAAACTTTTTTACGCACGCCTGACTTGGTGAGTAAGCTGGTGAATGCGTGACGAGAGCGTTACGAATAGTGTGATCAGGCGAGGCGAACGTAGCAAAAGAGAGAGGTACGAGCACACATTTTCTTTCTCTCACAGCCGGTAAAGTTTCGTATAACTAACACATAAGTAGTGCAGGCCCATTGTTCAGGCCTATTGCTAAAGAAATTTTACTTCAGTCGGGTGGTCTAAAGGACAATCGTTTTTTTAATTCTTCGTTTTGTAATATTTTTTACTAATTATTTTTAGCTACTGATATAAAATAAGTAATTAATTAATATCAATGTTCTCAACACCACTGAAACTTATTTCTTTTAAGTTTAATAATAAATGAAAAAGAAGTTTGAAGATTTTGTCTAAAAATCTTTAAAATTTTAATTGTAGTTTACAATAGCTTACAGATGTTTAACGGAAATAGAATAGGAAAATATTTGTGGATTTTTACTAAACTGATAGATATTTTTTGTGAGAAACTTATTTTGTTGATACAATAATTACAAAGAACTTTTTTTTTGAATAATTTGACAAAAGAATATTATAAAACAATTAACACTCAATAATAAAAATTACCTCGTTGAAGTAATTATTGTTGACATTATGAGGCGCGGGGTGCGGACCCCCGTGTTGGTGATAATATGCACAATTCATATCAGCCCATCCGTTTCCTCGCTACAAAGAGCAACGTCAACACACGCGACTTTATATATTTTATTAAGAAATATTCACGTATTATCTCGTAACGAATCGATGCCGCGGCCGAATCTCGCCAACTAATTGTAGGTTTCGGTGGCCGACTGAACGCGAGCGCGGTCTCGCTCGAACATAGCTCGTTTCACTCGCGACGCTGGGCGAGTGTTTGCTCACGCGCGGGGCGGGTCGCGCAGGGCGGCCGGTTAGGGCGGGCTCACGCAAAACTAATACAAACCGATAAAGCGCTTATTACTTATTGTCGATGTAATCGAAGCTTTCCGAACTAAAGATACATTGCTGTAACTCATACAAACGATATTTGAGATTATCCTGAGGCGTAAACTGTTAATTTGCTACGTGATTGATTCGTTTATCGGTGACTTATCACAAAATAATTTAGCATAGTTTATTAAAAAATACACTTAACTAAAAGTACATATAATATGTTGAAGACTACATTTACATTTAGAAATGTGTGAAAATACAATGAATAAAAATGTAAAAGCACTGATTTAGGTATGATTTATCAGGACGTGGGTATATCCTTTTTATGAAAATGTGCCTCGATGACATTGCTCCCGTGTGAGTTTTCATAAATTAATTTTGACACACTGATTACTCCCTTAAATTGGATTTAAACTATTTGCCAGACTGACATTTTTTCCATCTTGAATGTGTAGATACTATGCACGAGATGAGGTCGGTTCATAAGAACATACTAGGCAGAATCCTAGTCCAGAATGCTTCGAGGCTTTGTCTCATAAACTAAGTACGAATTGTTGCGCAGTTAATGGCATTATTGAAACAAATTAATATATTATTGAATATTGACAGTAATTTTTTCATATTAATTTTTTACTTACGGATTTGTACTAAAACAATTATGTTAGTGGTAAACTGTTGAACTAAATTTCGCAATATAATCTCATAAATATTTTTTTAAAGTACCTACCTAGAAACAATCATGTAAAACCTTCTATTCTTTAGATTGCTACCCGTAAAATATCTCAAACAAGTATTTAAACGACAAATACACGTCAGCTGCTACAATTTTAATCTAAGCCGAGGGTTAAAGTATAAAGTTTCATGAAAATCGTTTTTTTTTTTCTTCACATAAATAATAAATGTTTCCGGTTTATAATAAAGTACATCGTTACCCCAGCGCTATTATAAAAATTGGTCTATTTTTTACGTCCTCAATCTCTGCGGGGGCGGATACGCCTCGTATGACAGGATGCACTTTCCTGATATCACGCGAAATCTAGTCATGTGATACAGTAACAGATGTAATATTCCTTTTCAACATTTTTTGTTCATTGACTGTATACTGGACTTTATAGAAATCATCCTATTTACATCGTAGTTAGTATTAACAAGTGTTAACAACGGTTTAATAACGTATTCGTGGCAGTCATTATTTCCAATTATTTAAAATTATTGTTACAGTTTAAAGGTTAAGTATTCTTTTTGATGGCTTAATGTGTTTTATCTTTCCAATGACGCAATGCCACGAAAGTAAAAGAGGCATAACAAGTCATAACTATACAATGACATATTTAGTAAAATATTACTATTAAATTTTACCAACCTACTATTACTGCTACCTAACATTAATGTTCAATTGTGTTTATGTTTTATTTATTATTACCCCTATTTCAAAATATACTTACTGTTACTGAGAGAAGATTTATTACCATGTGGCAACATTCAACGGAACTATCGTTAGGTACCTCATATTCCAAAGACATGTCAAATCATTTTTATAATAATCAAATGGTTTTTCATTAAAAGTGATATTTTTCCTAGACTTACACAGATCTTAAAAATATATTGAAAAAACGTAAGAAATTATTTTATTTACATTCGACATTAAGACATTTATAGACGCTTGGGAATTCTATCAACAACTTTTTCACCATTGTTGTTTATATTAATATAAAGGTATTATCGGTACTATATCCATATACACCTTATCTTATACCTATTGTAATTCAACGATTTATATTGCGAATACTCGTAAGGTATGTAAAAAATATATTATTGTAAAAAATGACGCAATTATTAAACGTGTATGTAAATTTTTCTACAACAACTATAAATGAGAAATGAAAATTAGTATGATGTGTTGTTTTTTTTTTGGTATAAAATGTAAATATAAATGTGATCGTTATTAGTCTACGAACATTAACCACGCGCCGTTATTTAATCATTTCGACAACAAAGCTCAGATGTCGTCGCGATAGTACATTTTGTGTAGTACACAGAATGTGTAACATGTGCAAATGATAGTGATTAGAGCGCTCTGGGCGGCGCGTGTGCGTAATTATAATAATCTGCGCCCGCGCAGGCGTCACTCCCGCGTTCCTTGCCGAGCTTTGCTGTTTCTATTGTTATGACTATTTTAGTAATTCTTCAGAAAGATTTTGCTACAGTTAAAATAATAAGTAGTATTCTGGTTTTTAACTGTTTGTGGTAATTACATTATTGTTTTCAAAATTATTTCTTATTCCATAGCAATATGATTCTTAATTTTTTATAATACTTAATTAATATCATGGAAATAATTTGTGTATTACATGTGAGATTATTACCAATGTTCCTTTATAGCAGTTTACAACAACTGGCTTCCCACGGTTTCGTCTGGCTAAAGTTTGATACTCGTCCAATCATTTACTGTTTCGTAAGCGGACACCTGATCTTTATTCTTAACCAAGAGCACAGCCTAAGAAGAGAAAACAAATTATAAAGTTCGAAATTGGCTAATTCAAGCTCTTTATCTTTACTATATGTATCCATTTGTATCGTTAAATAAATAAGTCAAATATAAATAAGCAATAATCTTTGAAAAAAAATTTTGCAAGTAATATCAAAAGCTTTGTGCCACTGTTTCCTTAATAATTATAATTATTTTTGGCTTTATATTGAGCACGCGCTGCGCGCACGCATTTCGTGTCACCGCCCTCGTCCCGCCCAGGACTATGAGAACTGTAGGTTTCAAATAACCGTCACAAAGAGCTAGGTACATTACTACTACAGCCCTTTGTACGAATGTGTTATTATTTTTTAAAGAATTGTATATAATTACATATAATGTTATTTGTTGTAAAATTTTAACTTCATACATTCGTTTACAACTTAATGGAGCTGGGCGTGTTAAGAAAATGTAAAAGTGTTTGGTTCGAAATAAATAATTTATTTATTTAAATGTTTTGGAGATAAGATTGATTAGTCGATTCGACACCGACATGCCACTGACGGGCATAAGCCTCTTTATTCATTTAAGATTCTCCTTTGTTTGTCTCCCTCTCCCTCTCCCCTCTCTTCCAGTGAGTGTCGTAAGAGGTGACTAAGGGATAACACAGTTCCACTACTACCTTGGAACTTAAAAAGCTGACCGATGGCGGGATAACCATCCAACCGCTGGCTTTGAAATACACAGGCCGAAGACGGGCAGCAGCGTCTTCGGTGCGACAAAGCCAGCCCTGAGGTCACCAACCCGCCTGCCCAGCGTGGTGACTATGGGCACACACACACACACTTCAGCCTATCGCAGTCCACTGCTGGACATAGGCCTCCCCAAGTTCGCGCCACACATCCCGGTCTTCCGCAATCCTCATCCAGCCTACACCGGCAATTTTACGTAGATCGTCGGTCCAACGGGCCGGAGGACGTCCCACACTGCGTTTGCCAAGACGCGGTCTCCACTCTAGGACCCGTCTACTCCAACGGCCATCGGTCCTGCGACACAGATGACCAGCCCACTGCCACTTCAACTTGCTTATTCTGTGGGCTATGTCGGTTACTTTCGTTCTCTCGCGGATAGTCTCATTTCTAATCCTGTCTTTGAGACAGACCCCAAGCATAGCCCGTTCCATTGCACGTTGTGCGACTTTAAACTTGTGGACCAGTCCCTTGGTCAGTGTCCACGTCTCGGCTCCGTATGTTAACACAGGCAGGACGCATTGCTCGAAAACTTTTGTCTTCAAGCATTGCGGAATCTTCGAAGTGAAGCCTCGACGGAGTCTGCCAAACGCCGCCCAGCCCAACCGGTGACTATGGGCAAAACACATGAATTTACGCCATTTTTGGCGTGAACTTGTGGAGGCCTATGTCCAGTAGTGGACAGCTAAAGGCTGATGTGATGATGTATGTAGGTATCTATGTATGTATGTATCGTGCTGTTTATGTATGTGTATTTGTACTCGATAGTTGATATTGTTCAAGGAGACACTAATTGTCACTTCTCTGTGTACACTTCCCTACCGCTTTCACTACGCTGTGTCCTATATGCCCATAGGTTGTCTGGAAGAGATCGCTAATCTAGCGATAAGACCGCCTTTGTACACTGTTTTTTATTTGTAATATGTTATTGTGTTGATTGTTGTTGTTTACAATAAAGAGTAATATTGTTCACCATTTACATTTTTAACCAATATATTAAGAAAGTATAATAGATTAGAAATACTCTACTCTTCGTTTAGTCTAATTAGAAGTATTACTCACACAAAGATCTTACAATATACGAACTTAGCTTGTAGATGTAAAAATGTCAAAGTAGTCTAAGAGACACTATCTATTAATTTTAGTAACGGTTACCTTTTTTGTTCATTTTTCACATAATATTATTGTACATTTTTATTAGTTTTATGTCTAAAAGTGTAAACATAAACTCGAAAGAGTTTCTTTGTACACTCGGACTTATAAATCCTATTGATAGTTTTACATAAAGAAACAATATTCATATTTCTAATTTAGCAGTTTATAGGTAGAAAGATTTTAAAAATTAGCAGATTAATTGGAAGATAACTATAAAGGGAAAGAGTTAAATTTTTTTCCACTACACTGATCAAATGAAAATACCATCGTTTAATTGCATTTACATTACAAAAAAGTACTAATAAAAAAAAGTATATTCTATAAATTTAATATGTAGATATATTATACACTATTCAGTCTGTAATACAATATTTTATCAAAACACACACACACACACACACAGATGAACAAGGTATGGAGTCTCTTTTTCAATACCATTGTGTGGACGACTCACCTATCAACGCATGGGGTGCAAAAGATTATGTTGCAATTTTACACTCACTTCCGACACCTATACAATATTATCATTGAAAAAAAAAATGTATTGAAAATTAAAAGGGTAACGTTAGTAGTATCTTCGGTTTTCATGTATTAGACTTGCATTTAACGCATTACTATTAGTGATGAAATTAGTAGGATAATACTAACTGAAAAGTAAATAGATTATGTTTGCTCGCAAACGAAATAAGTGTGTTTGCTCGCAAACGAAAAAAAAACCGACTTCAATTACATCGACGAGTAATACAACGTAGATCGACAAAAAAAATAGTTAAGCAACTACGCGTTATCAAAGATTACTCAAAAAGTAGTTATCAGATCTCGATAACATTTATATGTAACCACATGATAAACATCACCTTTCGATTAAATTAAAAATTATCAAAATCGGTACACCCAGTAATAAGTTATTGCGGATTTTTAAGAGTTTCCCTCGATTTCTCTGGGATTCCATCATCAGATCCTCGTTTCCTTATCATGGTACCAAACTAGGGATATCCCCTTTCCAACAAAAAAAGAATTATCAAAATCGATACATCCAGTAGAAAGTTATGAGGTATAAATACAACGTAGATCGACGAAAAAAGCGTCAAGTAAAAACGCATTATTAGATATAACCCGAAAAGTTATTGTTAGATCTCAAATAAACATACATACACCACCTTTCGATTAAAAGAAAATTTGTCGAAATCGCTCCACCCAGTCAAAAGTACTGAAGTAACATACATAAAAAAAATACAGTCGAATTGAGAACCTCCTCCTTTTTTGGAAGTCGGTTAAAATGTTTATAGACAGTGCTTTTAGCCTTGAAAATAGTAAAAAGTGAAAAAAAAAATTGTAGGATGAAACCCATTGTAAAAGGAAGAGTAGGTACTCATTGTAGAACTTAAAATAAAATAAAAAAAACATTTTTGAATTTTTCACATGAATTTTGAGGATATGTAAAAAAAGTGTAAAGACAAAAGACGTTCATCTTGTTATTACCTACAACTTTGCCATTTTTTTCCATAGGACTTGTAGTTTAGCCAAAAATCGGGATAAACCGTTTTTTTACCCTTAACCCCCTCCCTACTACTTCCCGACCTCAGATCGCCCGTAATTTATTTTTCCTTATATTTTGGTTTCTATTTTACAATAGGTTTCATCCTACTATAATTATTTTTGTTTTCAAAAACTATCGGTACTGGTCTATTAGGTCAATTTTATTTATTTATTTATTTACACTTTTGCACACCAACACAAAAGTAAAATAAGTTTAATGAGGTAAAAAAATATAATAAATTTGCATTAGTTGCAACAGGCGGCCTTATCGCTAAAGCAGCGATTTCTTCCAGGCAACCTTTGGGCAGAGGACTAGAATTGATTGTTATTGGGGATATGGGCGCAAAATAAGTGCTATCAGTCATAAACATAAGTATATATTATATATATTCATACATACACATATACATACATATACATACAAATACACCTACACAAATACACACATATACACGTACACAAATACCTACAAAAACACATAATAATTTGATAAAAATTCGTATTTTTAAAAAATGAAATTGAATATTCTTAATATAGGATGTATATGTAGCCTCCGTTTAAAGAAAAGCATAAAATTATAGCTACAGTTCTATATAAAATACTCTTTAATCATACAAGTAAAAAAATATTTAATTATTTGAATAATATTACAAAAAAAATCTGCTATAAGTATGTCATATCTTCAGATTTAATATTTGATAACGAACCTAGGATAATCCCTTGTTACATACCCAAAATATTGTCTAAATTTCATTCAAAACACGTGTGATTTCTCCTTTTTGATACGTTCATTGTTGCCCTAGTCCGCTTAGCGCTATTCATTGGATATTTCAATGCCTTCAATGGGACATTTGACGACCGTTTCCTATGCAAAATTCCGTTTAATCCCGGAATAAAGGTGCGCATTTGAATGTTTCCGCTGAGCGATCAGAACTAAATGCAAGTGTCGACACAATAAGTCGAGATATAGTTGTTCACTTTACGTAGACATTGAGACGTCAGTACTTGACAGTGTTTGTAGACATAATGGGATTAGCAGCAACAACGGAATTGTGTTTTGATATATTCAGAACATTTTTGGATTATTTTATACATAATAACGTGAGAAATTTTAATAAACGTACACTTATTCTTTAAAGAAAATCTATAGCGTATATACATAACTCATTCAGTCTGTAACATCCCCACTGTTGGGCATACCTTTTTGGAAAAGGGTTGGAAAGAAAGGATTGGAGCTTAATTCACCACGCTGCTCTAATGTGGGTTGGCGGATATGTTCTGTACTATGAGTAACGATCGCTATCACGTATTTATGATAACAACCGGGACCGACGGCTTAACGTGCTCTCCGAGGCACGGTGGGATGACCCACAAGCACTGCACAAACACCTACACCACGGCAAACATTTGTATACACACACACACACACATCCGCCTATCGCAGTCCACTGCTGGACATAGGCCTCCACAAGTCCGCGCTAAAAATGGCGTGAACTCATGTGCTTTGCCCATAGTCACCACGCTGGGCAGGCGGGTTGGTGACCGCAGGGCTGTCATTGTTGCACCAAAGACGCTGCTGCCTGCCTTCGGTCTGTGTATTTCAAAGCCAGCAGTTGGATGGTTATCCCGCCATCGGTCGGCTTTTTAAGTTCCAAGGTGGTACCACACAACCTAAACATGTGTATGGCCAATACAAATGATTGTCAAGTGCGGGGATCGAACCCGCTACCGCCAGGGCAACTGTCACAAACCAGTGCTGTGACCATTGCGCCAACGCATCAAGGTAATCCGCTTAGATTGTTTTTTTTTTATACTTATATGAGCATCAATTCATTTCAGTGGTTTTAAAAGAAAATTTCCGAATGCGACTTTTTTTTGCGCGAATTATGCGAATTTCATTAAATATAAAAGTGGTATTTATTTTTATAGATACTGATAAGACTTACGGGTAATCATCAAGATGATCTAATTAACTGGCACTTTACAGCAAACGTTTGAAGTGATACAGAACAAATTAAGTAATAACCCAACCGCCGGTAAACACGCAATGACGTAGGTGAAGATGCGCTCGCAATTCGAGGCAGTGCAGTGGTACGGCAGCCAGCGTCGAGCCGTCGACGATGTGTACAACAAAATAAACCAGCGAACCAGTGTAATAATGGTGTTTCCACCCTGTAACAATAACTACATAATAGTCGAGAGCTTTTACGAGCTTTTGTGAGCTTGTCGAAGCTTCTACTTGCAGTTTTTTTTTGTAATAAACGCCGCTCGTTGCACCGAACGCAGTTTTACGGTTCGAAATATTTTATTGAATACTTACTCTCAGTTTAAAGATTCATTCATTGAGTCGAACGAGGATCTTAAGTCCCTTTACCATTTATGCCTTCATCGTATTGTTAGACTCGTGAAATAAATTCCTTTCCATTTCAAATTAAATTAAAAATGTAGATAATAGAATCGTTGTCACAACTTTTATTACACGGATGATTTTATCAATTAAATACACAGAGCGAGAGCAGTAAATACTAGACTACTAGTTATCCAAATTTTATTTCAATCTGATTACTATACTATTATAATTTGTAATACAATAAAGAGATTACCCTGACTTCTGCACCAGCAGTACTACGGTGCAGAAGTCAGTATCCTACCCTTGAATACATACAAAAAGAACTAATTGCCTTTAGGAATTAATTATTATTAATTTAACCGTACAAAAAAGAGCTAACACAATGAAATTGTATTCTTTGTCATGTCACGTTATAAAAAAGCTAAATATTAAAGTGATAGTCTTATTTATTATACGTACATTTAAAGCTGATTTAATATCTCAAGACTATAAAAAATTCTTGAAATTAAAATCGTTTCGGTATTTTAATATAAGACTTACGAAGTGAAACATGGATACTTGATATCTTATTGGCTACATCGGCATTCGTTATGGGTGTTCGATACAAGATAAATTACAGCCATATACAGCGGGCCATGACGTTCGTATACATGACATATTCATAAAGAAATTAATTAAACTTTATCGAATACTTTCTCCATTATACTTGTATTTTTGTTAATACAACCTAAATTATACACGTAAAATTAAATATATTTGACGTACGTTATAATCAATCCTATTTTAAAACAAATTGTTGTAAGCAGATATTATCGTCGATTATTTCTCTGGTGCACAAGCATGGATTATGCTAAATTTATTTGTAACGTAACGAATTGATAGCTTATGTTTGTATATTTACTTAAAAATGTGATTATATTAGAGCAGGAAATAAAAGGAAAGAGACATTTAATAGTAAGTATAAATATAACAGTTTAATAAAGACTTTATTTAAAACTATCTCAATAATTAACTTTTGGATTTGTTAATTGTGAACACTTTCACAATTATTAACGATATACACAACAATTCGACCAATGGCAGAAATGATCAGATAAACATAATTTTCAACGTTTATTTCAACTAGAGATTAGACGATATCGTAACGTCGCCGCCGCGAACAGTCCGTCATCGAGATAAAATTAATAGCCGCTATTAAACCGCGAACTCTGCGGAAGACTTCATTAATTTTCCACAACGACTACGCCTCAAAATACTCGAGATGACCGATAGATTTATTATTAATTAATCATTTTAACTGTTTTGTATTTTCTTAATATATTTGTTAAGGTTCATTAACAATTAAGTTAGTACAAAATTGGACTATTTATATACGTACCGCAAGGGAACTTTCAGTGGTGAAAAGGATACGCATTAAATTTTTTTACGCTAATTTGTTAAAAAAATTGGTAAGTATACAAGCATTTAAAACCCATTTAGTTAGATTACTTACTAATGAAACTTCCATCACTATACGGTTTAATATATTGAAATTTATTATATTTTTAATGGTATTAATATGCTGCAACCGTTGCTAAAGTTGCACTTGATTTACAAACTAAACATGGGATGGAATTCAATATTTAATATCCATAATAAGTTATGTTTATATATCCTGGAAAAGTATCTTTCTCATAACCGTAACCAAGGTACTTATGAAATAATATCCCTGACCTAAAACATTAATTTTGAATACATTTCAATTGTTGGTTCTTTTTTATAAGAAAAGAAAACGGCGAAATAAAGTGAAGGGGTAGAGGGGTTGATAGCCGTTATAAATCAAGATGTTATCTGCGTGGGCATTGCCTCGCCGATACTAAAGGGTAAGTCGCCGCTCTTTATCGGATTCGTACGAAACTTATTATGCATCAAAGAAATTACACAATTAAGCCTATACACCGGTAAGTCGGTTACTCGATTCATCCAAGTAACATAAATCGTACGCGAACTGACATTCCTGTAACGTATTAGCAACTCTTCTCTCTCATATTTCAATCTCTATCAAATATAAATTCGAAATGTGTCATTATAAAAGCAATAATCAAACGCTACAAGCAATAATTATAGACTGTGTTGTATAATTTTGAAGCTATTTATTAAAATTCAACTAAAGATGAAAACAACGAAGATCTGGGAGAATCACAAATCAAATGAAACTCGGCGATGGCCGGAGGCGCCATAAATCAGACGCGCGCTTAGGCCTCTTAGCTTTTCTAGATAGAGATTTATCCCGTAATAACATGTTGCTTTTCACTAAATCAACTGCCGAATTATCCGGTAGAAACAATGATTAATCGCATAGCTGCCGGAGTAATGACGGGACTATAGCGCGCTGCACGCCACAATTGTTCGTAGCGCAGCGCTGATCGATCTACTTAGTAGATTCCACTTGATAAGCTCCCGTAACTAGTCTTGACAAATCGTAAATCAAAGTATATCTTACTCTACATACATTGTTACCAAAAAGAATGCTAGTGCATACATATATTTTCTTCTTTTTGTCAATATATACAAGTAGTTAGTAGTTTACAAACTGTTAAACTGCGGCTCTCGAAAACTCAAAACACTGTGACGAGTTTACATTGTGGTCTCATTATTATTGGATTATTTATTATTTTAAATTATTTCAATATCACCATATTAGACATGTAAAATAATATGTTAAAATATATGTTGTTACATACATGAATTAAGTCAAAATAATAGTTTGTATTAATTTTATTGATACGCAAGCTTGTAATACATACAACATACAATATACTACTCCAAACTTCATTTAGTTTAAGCTCGCCATTTTGACTAGAGTTGTCAAGAAAAAGTGGCTAATTAATCGAAAATATACGAAAATACACATTACAATAACGAATCTTACCTATAGCATAAAAAAGTATATAAATAAATGATCATATTTAAAACTAATTGTGTACACAAAAAGTTGACTTAAATAGTGTTTTAATTGGGTGTCGGTTTTTATTTAATATTTATTTAAATACACCAGATAAACTGTGAGTAAAGCTTAAACTGAGCGTGTACAATCAAAATGTAATTATGATTAGCCCATATATACGCCGTTCTCGCATCTCATCTGGCTGTTTAACTGACCTACGATTCTCTTTAATTAAACGTTAACTTTAATTAAAGCACAGACTATTATTCATAAAAATAAAATACGTTTGTAGTACACCTAGGAAGTCTTTATTAAGATTGCGACTGCAAAGAGGCGGAGCCATTCACTTGTTCGTAGAATTTGAATAATCGCATTACAACTAAACATTATTGAACAACAAAGTGGTTTCGACATCTAATTATAGCTGACTATAATCAAATCACACGGAAACTTACTTTAGTAGTTCAAGAATTAGCCACAAACTCAGTCAAAATATTTTTTTAATTATGAATAAAAAAAATGTATACTGGTCGAAGCTAATGTTTTTAGAACTTAACTCAGAGAACGCGTTAAGAGTTGCAAACGTTTGAGAAATGATAAGAATTCTACGAATACTTCAGTTTGCATACATCTCGCGGCACATCGGCCATATTTCAACAATAATGATAGCGGAGGAGCGTGATAATAATTGTTATTACTATGATCCACATCTGCTATTATTTTATAATTGAGGGCTTTTGGGTGAAACCCTGCAATTATAAGAAGAGCCTCGAGCCACAACAAGCAACATGCAACCAACGTGTTTTTGCTTCGTCCATCGGCATCTTTCCTAAATTAGGTTGCATACGTTGTATATCAACATATTTTTTTCCGTCTATAACAAATCTCAGTTCGATTATATAAAATACTCAATGAAGTTTATTCCACGTATTAATGTTACAGTACCTGGGTGACCGAGCTTAGCGCGGTATTTTTAGTAAATCGTGTATTTTGGAAATCATATTTAAATACAAATGAATAAAAAATATGAACAGGCTATTTAAATAAAAAAATCGCGAGTGCAATGATAAAAAAAATAGAAAAAAAGTAATCGATTTGGATGGAGCCTGGGGATTTGAACCATCGTCTTTTCAGTCTACGCCGACCGGCCGATTTCTCACCTGAGCTATTATAACTTAATTGACATCTGCGGAATTTACCTTCGTATTCTAACGACATTGTAGCCATTTTTTCATTGCTTAAAAACAGGGATAAAATGACATTTTCTAAAAATTAATGCTAGCTAGATTGATTTATCGCCCTCGAAATCCTCTGCATACTAAATTTCATGAAAATAGTTGGAGCCGTTTCCGAGATTCAGATGATGTATATATACAAGAATTGCTCGTTTAATAGTATTAGATAAATTTTGCACTCCTTGTGCGATTGAATTTTGATGAATGTCATCGCGTACATTTTTACAGTAATATAATCAACATTCAAATCTTACCCCTATTGCCTGTGAAGCTGTACAGAATACAGATCATTTGATTAGCACAAAAATTAATCGAGTAAATCTATACGCGGTAATCTCGCGGATCGAACGGAGAGTTCATTATTTATTATGAATATTAGTCAATTTTTATTTAATCAAAAAAGTGGGGAGCGGCGGCGGGTTGGGCTGCAATTAACTGTGGCTACCCTGTAATTATGGTCCGTAAATTTCTGGACGCATCCTGATCAGGGCCCCGCACATTGTTCTATCTGATACTATACGGCTAGCGTACTACATTTGCTCATCTGAAAACTTTTTATTGCCAAGTTAAGTATTTGTTTTAATGTGTCATACTTTTAATGGTATTATTATAGATAGGTCAAGCCATGACCGATGTGCTGTGTTTTTGATAAAATATACCATTTATTTTTGTACCAGTGACACATCAATTATCTATCTATCTAGTGTCAAGCGTTTATATGAAGCTTATCGCTTCATTTTCTAAGTAGTACGGTACAATTCATAGAAATAAAACTTGAAATTTGGATTAATACAAAATGTAATTCTACTTTTTCAAAATGTTTCAAATAAAAATAATTATGTTAAATTATTATTCATTTAATTCAATTAACTGTTTTCATTTCTTGTGATTACAAATTATAATCAGTAAAATAAGATTTGAATAATGCTTTTTTTCTCGTATTCGAACATTTCAGCTGGAATAGAAACATGTCGATAAAGGAACATTTAATTATACATCTCTATCTTTTATCTTCATGTACATCTTAATGATTTTAGTTTTTTCTAACGTTTCAAGAGTTTTGATCTTTATTTCCTAGGAGTTATGGAAGTCTATGTTTTCATATAAGTGAGGTAATGTGAGTTGAGTGTGATTAAGTTTTATTAAAACGCATAAAAGTTTTTTTCTACTCGCTCTTTTATTAAACTATGACGTTAAATCAGAGACATGTACACCCTTTTTAATTTTGTGTTTTTTTCCTAAGGGATTACTCACTTACTAAATCCATTTTTTACGCCTGTCTTCATATATCGAATAACATTTTATAAAATATATTATATTTAAAAATATTGCAATTGAAAAAAATATTGACTAATTTCAAATTAATTGCATGTCTATTTAATTAAAAGATACATAATTGTGTTCCTTTTCAAACTCTACCTCCACAAAAAAAAATTAATAATTATACATAGTTTTCTAACTATACTTAAAGTTTGAATAATATGACCGTGAATTTATATCCAGTATTAATTAACAGCAACATTAAAAATATAAATACAAAAAAAAAACATTGTAAATTAGCATACGGCATTGTAATTTGAAGTTGTACTTAAATTATCATAGCATGTAACATTACGTGTTATCCATAACAAGGTAAATATTATAAAACTCGAAACGCGCCGATCTCTAACCCCCATTCATTCACAATCAGAATGATGTCGTGGCACGTAATGTCGTTCCGTCGTGATTTCGAGACACAATGGAATTCCCGCCATGACTCGGCAGAATGCTAGCCATTCATACTCTTTGCACCACATACGAGTGCCGTTGACTGCCAGTGCGATAAGCACTCTTCAGTTTCTAGTGAAATATCTGATTTTAACCGTTTCATTTTATGTATTAGTTATTAGTATTTTAAATTGACGATGTCGGAGTGAGATGGACATTTTAAGAGGAGACGAAATACAATTTAAGAATAAAAGTAAACTATCAAATAATCACGATTAAGTTTACGAATTACGAAATTGAAGTCATTAGACCGAAATACAATTTAAAAAAATTATAATAATAAAGAACAAGAAAATCATTGGATGAAAAATTTTAACTTCTCCGTTTTAAATGTCGTCTTGTAAATACGATATACATACTATATGCAACAGCTGTCATACAAAAGAAGAGAAGGACAATCAGGGACGCGAATAGCGACCTGCGACCCACAATTTGCATACAATGGACATGCGTGGGCGCATTCCGAGCGCCCAGAGCTCGCTTTCAAACATCCTCTTTCACAATACATCCTGTACACTCTTTTGACGTACGCTTGTAATAAAGAAATAAACAATAAGTGTGGGTATTTACTGACATATAAGCTCATTTGTTTCGAGATTGTCTGCGGCTTTGAGCAGAAACATCAGGTATATAAATCTCAGAGGTAGGGTCGAAATAACAAAATTTCTCATTTAATTAACCCCTCCTCTATATATTCTACCTCACCTTTTTGGCAGTCATATATTTCTAGAAAATTTAAATGTTACGTGTACCTGTATTTTTTTATATTAATGTACTTAAGGGTATCTGAGTATTATTACCACAAGATATAATTATGTAATAATGAATAAGGTGACGTTTAGCAACACAACCTGTGTTGCTAAACGTCACCTTATTCAAACCTTATTCTACTGATCAAATATATGACAAAATGATGATTACAAAATTATAGTCTTCAACATGTGCGACGTACTGGAACGACTCCAAACTTTGCTTGTCGGAAGTTGAGCAAGCAAAAAAGATACTGGATACTAATATCAATAACTCTTACAACTCTTATAAACTCTTCTTGAAATCGAAAAAATTCCACCATCCTTTAAAGCGAGGGCAATATCAGCACCAAAAATATCAGTAGGCGTGATCAGCTTGGCATGTTTATTTCAATCGGTAATTTTTCAGCGCGTATGTACTGCAATGCAGTCGCCGGTAGATTTATCGCATCAGTTCACCCTCGCACAGTCGACTCGAGTCGAATCACGCTGTGATTAATGGACTGATCTATTTGCTGCTCCATATATTTTAGCGAAATTGTACCTATAATAGTTTGAAACTAATCGTTTTAGTCACAATATTAAAGGTTTTTTAAAACTCTTGTATAACCTTTAACAAAACACAAGTTTAAGCTAAAAAAAAACTCTACAAATATGCTTTGAACCTACATAAGATATGCATGTTATATTGCATATACATGATATGCATATTGTTTTTATATAAAAAAGCTTTTAAAATGTTTAATGTAAAACGTCATTTCATCTATAGGTATATTAATATGTGAAGCAAAAACTTTGTACCCCTGTTTACGAAATATGCGCGAACGGGGGAGTATGGAATTTCGTACACTTAAAGTTTATATAGGGAAGGAGTGCAGAATGCTAATACTTTTTTTATTATGCATAAAAATATATGATATCATTTAAAAAAACATTACACACACTACCGTGTATTTGACACATACACGCATATTACTCTTTTATTGATTGTCAAAGCCTGTAGTCGAATTGAAAATTTAAAAAAAAAAGTTTTTTATTATCATTATGTTTTGGTTTTCTTTAATTGAAGTTAATAAGTATAATAAGTAATGGTCGAATTTCGACCTCTGGGTGACCACTAGTATATATAAAACGTTGTTGTAAAATTGTGTCTATATTTCTCAGATAAAGTTATCAAAAAAAAAAAAGAATCACGGCTTTTGCTTTATGCGATCCTCACACTTTGTCTGGCATAGACTTAAGCAAAACATAATTATGAGACGTGTAAAAATCGTCAATATAAATACATATAATTTTGTCAATTTGTTTAAAGATAAACAGAGCAAGTTTTGCTACATATTAATCCAGAAGCACTCAGCTAAAGCGTATCAATGGGGAGGCTATAATTTCCCATAGCGCACTCGAGTTCCCATCGTATGGGGTACGGCAGGGCGCTCTGACCACATTACGAGCGCGACAAAGCGGGGTGCAGCCCTGGGGACCATTTATCAAATGATCATTTGATTTTCTTGTGTTTGATCACTGAACACATTAGAATTTGCAACAGCAACGAGTGGAAATAGAGACGGGACAGCTTTTTATTTGTTTTCTTTTTGGATTTATTAAAAATAAATACAGTCGTATTTTTTGTCTTTCATTTGATTATGATTCGGTATCATGATATAAACTATTTAATGTAGCATGCGAATACCAATTTACAATTAATTTAAATAATTACTAGTTATAATCACATTTTTAATAATCTCTATATAATTGGATTTATGGAATTAATCTTAAAAATGAAAATATAAAGATAAACTAAAATATTTAACATTATTATTATAAATTGAATTTTTCCAAAGCGAAAAACATAATAGATATACATATTTTTAAATTGTACTCAAAAATCAAAGGTCAACAAAACAGCCAGCTAGACGCTTCGAGATTCATCCAACTCTCCACCCTCGCCCTCTATCGAGGATACGTCTTATAAAATACGATCTGTTTTGATTGTGGCCTGGGGCTCAAATCAATTAGGTCCCCCTTAGGCCCCCCGCAGCGATGCGCCCGCGACATCCGAACCAGTGGCTCATTTTATGACACGTTGCTCAACGGTTCGCCTGATTAACATTCACAAACTTTATTAGGACCAATTCACGGAGACCCTTTATAAAGTAATCGTGGTATTGATTAGTTATTTTATTATGCTGATCAGCCGTAAAGGCAATAAAATATGGGTGATGTAGTTTGACCACCACGATACGCAAGATACACTCGTATCTAAATCTGTGAAAAATAGTTAGTTTTAATGTTTATTATCTTTAAAATATGAGACAATATATTGCAGAAAATTAAAGTAAATAAAAAACTGGCCATTGAATGAAAATAATGAATTAAGAAAATTATTTTGTTATTATCATTTCTCTAAAAATATTTTAACACGTATTTAAAATAAAAGTGATAATTTTTTACTTGTCCGTTCATTTCACTCGTAACTGGTTTCCATTTTCCAGTTAAGTATGACAAATACACGCGCTGTCGCTAATTATAAATACTTTAGTTTATAGCTTTAAACGTACTTTTGCACTAATTATAATACACTATTAAGAAATTGCAAATCGTTTCGCGATGCAGACTTCATAAAAATTAAAAGATATCTATCTCTTGTCGGAACGCTCAATAAAATATAAAATATGGCTGAGTAGTGTATAGATTTACAATTAATCTACGTTTTAATATAAAATCTAATAGAAAATAATGACGTAATAAAGGCCGCCGGCGACAGGGTCGTTTCCCACGCCGCTACGGACAATTTTAAGTCTTTTTTTTACTTCAAAATAAATTAAGTTTCGGTAATCAGGCGCCGCTCGATTTCTGACCCGCTTCTTCGCAATATTTCTAAAACGCTATTACAAATACATTTATATTACCACCACAAAAAATCTCTCAAGCAATTTTCGCCACATAATGAGCCCATTACGGGGAATTTTGTTTTACCAACATAATAACACCGCCTTTTATTCGAGCGATCCTGTCTGCAAGGACTCGGTTTTAAGGGACAATATTATTCCAGAGTTGATGAGATTTTCGTGCTAAAATTTTAAAACTAAATTGCCGTCATTATGTATTTAACGTCTTGGATTAAAACTGAAAGATTGGAATAAGTCGATGACCTGACTAAACACAAAAAATTTATATATCATAATTCAGGTCATTAAAGAAATTATAGACTTTTATTTAACAAACAATGTATAAATAATATAAACTTAAACTGATAGCTTTCTTCGATAGTTTGGAATATAATAAAAGTGATTGGGATGGAAGCTAGTAGTAGTTGCAGTAAGGTTCATGCAAGCATGCGCAGCGGACGGCTGTAATGAGGCTCATGAAACAGCTATTACGCCGTCACCGAGCGCATCCGAGAGCTCCCGACTATCCTAGATCACGATTCAATGCTATTCATCGTTTGAGAAAGCCATTCTATGAAATATAACATAGCAAATAAATACCTACACACAATTCGTAAACATATACAAACATGTAATACATCCCAAAAATTGCTCCAAATTTCATATATTCTTTTATATTCGTTAATATCAGAACAAAAGGGTTGTTTCAAAGAAAACTAAAAAAAAAAAATCGATATCTTCACGAAAAAAATACGGTAGTATAAACTTCACTGGGTTAGCTACTTTAATGTACAAGACTCTTTCTACTATTTATAGAATACAACACATACAAGTATTTGAGTTCCTGTTTTTGTAGTTTTATACTGTATAAGATACAAGCGTTAGAAAACCGATTTAATATTAGTTAGTTAATATTTTTTATTAGGGTTTGTGTGCCACAATGAAACGTTAAAAGCTTAATGTTTTGATTTGAGCTAAGAACCTACCTAAAATACCTAAGTTTCTACCTACGATCTTTGAGGTTCCAAAAATACACGGAACTACTACACATAATGGCTTAGCCTACAAAACCCTAACAACACAGTAATAAGCAAAGAATTATATGTACTACATATACAAAAAAAGAATATTATATTAAACAAATACTGCTTAAAACATTTAATAATTAATAAATAAAACAACTTCGATCAAGAGACCTGTTTAACGATAATTGACATTTACGATCTTGAGCTAAAAAAAATTCAAAGTAGTCACATTGGCCAGACAGTTGAAGACGTTTTTGTGTTGCAGGTGTCCGCTTACTCCTTGTTCTTCCATGTTTTATATAACATCGATAAAGTCATGATACTTCGTCTCGATGTTTAACGTGATCGCTCAAAATAATTAAATAATATACGTTGAAAAGGATAATCCATGTTCTCTAGCGCGCTCGATTTGATTATATAAAATTAAAGTAAGTTTATTATATATTTTCGCAGTTACCATGAGCTACGTCTCGTGCGATGTGCGCTCCCGACATCATCTTTGTAATTGGTGATTTTACGCAATTTATGGCGATGCAGTCAATTTACGAGCAGCAGACAAGTGGGCGACGCTCTGTACTCGGCCTGTAGCGAAATTGAGTCAGAGTTTCAATTAAAATTTTATGTTTCGCAAATTATCTGACAATTATATCCTATTAAAAAGTCGCGAATGATCATATGATCTTCACTTGTTTATTACGAGTTTATTCTTCTAAATTTTATTAGACCTAACATATGTGTAATAATTATAAATAACCTCATAATAAATAAACATATACCCACCCGAGTAGAAAAAAGGTCAGGCTCAACCAGATCATGTATCTGGACCGGATCAGGATGGAATAAGGCATGCCTGATCCGGCAAGCTCTATCAGGACCAGGTCCGGTCCAGACAAGGATAGCCTGATATAAAATATAATCAAGTATGGTAAGGCATACTGGATCAGGACCTGGTCCGGTCCAGATCAGGATGGCCTGAAAGAAATGACGCGAACTGAGCCTGAATCGCGCTATTAATGTTTTTAAGCGCACTTAGTATATATACAGCTATCAGGACAGTCTAGCAGGGAGTATTCTACACAGGGGTATTTTCTACACAGTGGAGCAGTCGTAAGTAATAGGAAATAGTAGTTAGTAGTTAATCATAAGAAGTTAATAAATAAAATTTAATTAATAATAATAATTAATTAATAACATAAAAATAAATAAAAATAATTAATATGTAAAGTAAAAACATAAATAAATAATACATTGGAAAAAATAAACGGAAATAAATATTATAATAATTATGTTAATACATATTTATATCAATTCGCTTTTTTTTTGTTAAACAATTTTTTCAAAAATATATATTCGTGTTTTTTAAAAGGACCGAACCGAACCCGCTGATCAGGATGAGATGAGATTTCCTGAACAGGTCCAGATCAGGAAATCTCATCTCATCCTGATCAGGTCCAGACCAATCATCTGCGTTACATGCCATATCTAGTCCTGATCAGGCATGCCTGGTCCGGTCCTTCTAAGGAAGACGAAAAAATTTCTACTCGGGCATCCGTTTCATTAGCATTAATATTGCTTATATTTATAACAAGATATTTTTTATCCCATATTATAACCTTCCTTAAGAAAATTTAAAGAAATTTTATTAAATTTACAGAGTTTACTTATAGTTTACTGACAAACAAAACTTCTCTCTTCATACATCATTCAATGTTAGTGTGATGATACCTATATTTGGAAATTACGTTCGTTTAGAAAACTACCAAATATAAAATAGAGTAATTATAATAAGTGTTATTGTTATTATTTAATTATAATTACTCATATCTCTCAGTTATCGAAAACGAGATGGCAGACGAGACGTCGTGATACCCAAGGGTAAGTTAACACCTTTGATTATGGACGTTAGCGTTAAAAGAGGTTTGCTTTTCTATGTACTAACCGTAGGATTTAATACACTGGCTTAAACATACTTCAAAATGCAAGACATTGATGCTAGTTGTGCAACATAGATAAGTATGACCTAAAACTGGTTTTATCATATACCTATTAAACAAAACGATACAAGTATATTACTTTTTTAATTATGTTTTTCCTATTATAACAAAAAATTATATGTTTTTAGTTTTTCCGTAATCTATTTATACTTAAATTAGAATCGGAAACTACTGCGATGATTGAAATTATAAACTTCCCTGTGAGAAATTATTTTTAAATAAATTTAGGTAACAATAAAATTTAAATATATTTCAAAAATAATAAAAATTTACACAATAAATCTATTTTATGTAACATCACCCCTTTCTCATTTCGCCAGTGTTCATAAAATTTAAGTTCAATGACACTGCAATTAAACTTATGAAAGCATGCACATTACAAATGATTCTTATTAAACAATTTATGAAATAATTGTTTTCATATTATTTTATGTTAATTTAATGTGACCCTTGAGCAATAAATTGCACTTAATATAAATGGAGAGAGGTGAGCGATCTTTATGTCCGTAACTACGCTCGCGTCCAAGATAAATATTGCATGTATAATGTAACCGCGATGACCAGGTTTCGTACGTATAATATCAGGCACCAAAGATAAATGACATAATAATACGTATTATATGCTAAACTACTTATTATTACTAAATATGAATACTTTAATTTTATATTAAATGAAGTTTGGTTTAACAAAACGGCAGTGTTTTAAATCTGCTTATGTTTATTTTGAAATAATAATTTTAGTCACAAACGTTGTAGTTGTTACAAATCACTATATGTTGTCAATAAAATCAAAACTTTCAATATTTTTAACAAAAGGATCAGGGAATCTTAGAATTATGTTAAATGCTTGATGTGTTATTCATTTATTATTTTAATTTAAAATTCTACTTATAAAATTGCTCCCACACACGTAATGATCTTATGAATTATAAAAACACCATAGAGGCTAACTTTTACCTTAAATTAAGCCTATTTCTACCTATTCTATATATATATATTTTATGGAAGACCGCGAAGAGATATTCGAAGACAATCTCGGCCTCTGGTAACTCATAAACTAGCTAATGCTGTAGTGGCAAGTCGCGGCCAAAATAGCCCGGCAGATATCCGTTGCTATGACGCGACCGATATTTATGTCGTTTGGCCCCTCCCAACGCCGCGGCTCCATTCAGCCTGTTTGTATTTATTTCGTGCCTATTTATTTGTATTTGCCTTTGCCTTTGAATAATGCATGAGCGGCACGTTTCCGTCGTGCGTAGGCAGCGTGACGCCGTCCGTATACCAAATTCTCTAGTCTCACTTCTTATATTTTTCTACAAATTCTAGACGACGGCAACTGTATAAAAAATAAAGCTAAAATTCTGTTATATTTTAAAAAATTAAATTTGGCTTGGTTGTCATAAAACATACGGTGAATAATTATTTTTTTAATTTTATAAAAGTAATTCCGTCGAAGGTAATCAATATCGGAATATTATACTATTAATTATATTTATAACGGCATTCATTCGTGTGGTATTTGGTTGGTAAATCACGGGTATCGGGCGTATCGGACCCGCCCCGGCACCGCGGGTTGCGTCAACCAGCCCGCGGTGATGTCACGTTGTCTCTACACAACACGGAATTTTAATATAAGTTTATATATTAATATTTACTACATAAATAAGTAATTTTGTATTTAGTTCTCGTGAAATTTGCTGAAAGACAGAATGGATTTGTCTAAAGATTCGGGGCCCCCGTGCTACAGGGGCCCGTAGCGTGTTTAAACAAAAAAAAAATAGTAAAATGTTACTTAATTTCGTGCTTGCCGGGATTTCCAAAACTTACTTTATTTTAATTAGATGCCCAATTTCTAGAAGGAAGTGATAACTTATAGTCAATAAATATTTATTTTTATTTAATGCCAGCATTTTTATTTTATTTTTGTTTGAAATATTTACCGTTCTTTTGGGCCCCCTAACTAAATTGGATACAGGGCTCCTCAAAAGGCACGCTACGGCACTGGTCTGTGTTCCGGTAACACGCAAGACTGCGACCAATCATAATCATAATAGTCAATTTACATTATCCCTTCATTATTTCGCTGTCAAAATATATCTTATAAATAAAATCCTATCAAAACCTATCTAATCCAAATTTCAAAACATCTGGCATGGACAAATCATCACTTCACTTCAGTCTATCGCACTATCGTCTATCCACTGCTGGACATAGGCCTCCACAAGTTCACACCAAAAATGGCGTGAACTCATATGTGTTTCCCATAGTCACTACGCTGGGCAGACGGGTTGGTAACCGCAGGAATGGCTTTATTGCACCGACGACACTGCATTACGTCTTCGGCCTGCGTATTTCAAAGCTAACAGTTAGATTATATTCTTTACTGCCATAACCACACAGCAGCATGGACATACCTATAAAGAAAAATTGCGTGCATAAAAAGTAAACATGTTTGAAGTGTTATTTCTTTGGAAAACTAATTGAAAAAAAAGGGATTAAACAAAGAATTGAGAAAACACAAAAAGCCAACGTCACGCGGTGTTCCCAGGCGGTCACCCATCCAAGTTCTGACTGCGCCCAACGTTGCTTAACTTTGGTGATCGGATGAGAACCGGTGTATTCAACGTGGTATGGACGTTTAAAAATTCATGACAGTGTCGCCGTGACGCGTTTGATCCGTAAAATTTTTACCCCTAATGAGCCAAAAGAAGTTTCACTTCAAAATAAAATTTAGGGATCTACATAGACATAAGGAAGGTAGAGAAATAATCTATTATTAATAAGTACAATGCACAAACGTGGTCTTATTGCTTACAGCAATTTCTCTCCGAAAACCTTATGTGAGAGCGGAGAGTCAAAGTTTTTCTAAAATTAGTTAAAGAACAAAAAATCACTAGCTTTGTGCCATTAATTTTTATGCGCGTACTTGGTAGAATGAAATATTTCTACGATTCAATGAATAACTTCACTTTTTACACCAGAAATGTTAAAAATAAGCATACTTTGCGCCTGTGTGCGGTTACCGTATCTTATGGACGCCTGCAACCGTTGCTGACTCTAGCCCGGTTCCTCTCCCGAAGCTCTTATTACCTTAGTCACCACAGGAACAAAACTACTTGAAAACAGTGTTATTTAGCTGTGATCTTCTGTCAGATACTTCCCGAGTCAGGCTGCCCCAGATTTTGATTAAGATATTTCCTGCTTTGCCCCACCTCAAAAGACCACTTGTACATTAGCTATGTTAATAACATACAGATAACTAAAATAGAATTATTTTGGAGTTCAAACATTAAAATCAGATCAAATTGTGTTTTTATATGATGCACTAACACTATACACAGACAAATATGTCCTTACATACATAATCACGCTTAAAAATGTTGATATTTATTTTTGGCTGTAAATATGTAGTAATCGTTTTTATTAAAACTATCAACCTGGGTAAATACCTAATCACTGAGGTAGGGCACAGCAGGAATTTCCTGCTCAAAATATGGAGCAGCCCGACTGGGGAAGTACCTCGACCTTACAGAAGATCACAGCTAAATAATACTGTTTTCAAGCAGTATTGTGTTCCTGTTGGTGAGTAAGGTGACCAGAGCTCCTGGGGGGATTGGGGATTGGGTCGGCAACGCGCTTGCGATTCTTCTGGTGTTGCAGGCGTCTATAAGCTACGGTAATCGCTTACCATCAGGTGAGCCGTACGCTTGTTTGCTGATCTATTGACATAAAAAAAAAAACCTAATTAAAAGATAACTTATTACAAATATAACATGTAATACACAATATAAATGATATATCTACCATAAATCACACCTCAGGTGAGCTAAACGTTTAAACAAATACTATTACTGATAATACCGCGGATCTTAGGCGATACCTTCAATTACATATTGAAAACCTGCAATTGTTCACTTATAATTGTTGCAAAAGCAAGAAAAACAATTCACGAAATCATCTATCAACGATTACGCGGTTGTATATAAATCGTTTATGATAAAAAGCTGGTTTTTATATGTGATATAAAAAGTTAATTGATATAAAATATTAGGTTTAATTCTAATTACTTGTTGTTTTTATTAGAGCACTATATTTTTTATTGCAATGTTCTTAAGTTTTTATTCTGTTATAACATTTATGATTATATTATAAATATGTATAATGGAAAATGTTTTTGTAACAATAATTATCTACCAATATTTATTTAATAATTTCAATCACAAAAATTTTAATATAGCAATTAAACAACAACTTAGCGACACAGAGATTTGCCACGGCGCGTCGGCGACAGTCTCCACAACTTCCAAGACTAATAGTAATAAAGAGCCAGTTTGGGTATCTATATGTTTGACGGCATTGCAGTTCTATCCATAGATTAGTCTCACTGATAAAAACGGCGTCCAATCCTACCTTGCAATTAGACCCTCGATATCGACTGGCCGAAATGGCTATAACCATTAAGGAATTCCTTAAGTTTAACCATCCAGGAAAACCAGTTAACCCAAGGACTCCTTAAACCGGGACCGATAAGCCCAGCTGAATCAAGTAAACGAAGTGATGCTGGATGATAGGTATACTCGAGATGACAAAATCCATTTCAGGAGACCTTGATGTCGATGCGGGTCTGGTAGGGTAGCAGTTACTAAAGTTGACGTGGTATAGCGGGATACCTAGATGTGGAAAGACGACACACATAGTCTGGAACCTCAATGGGAATGTAGAAGTAGTAATTACTACGACGGTCGAAGCTGCCAGAGATATTAAAGAGAAACTGGACCACCACTTTGGCGTCAAAACCAGACTGCGCACTATACTTCTATCTTGGTAAATGGCTTTAAAGAAGGTACGAAATGTAACCGTTTAATGGTAGATAAAGCCCATATGAATCATTTTGGCGCCGTAGTGATAGTGGCACGGCTGTCACGGGCAAACGAAGTCTTTCTCATCGGAGATGTCAACCAGTACCTTATATATAGACAGGGAAAAGCTGTTCGAAATGAGGACTGTAAGCCCAGACCTTACTTGACCATACCAGAGCCCCATGGATGTTATATATACCATCAGCGAGGTTTACATAAACATGTACTAGTTTAATCCCACCATCCACACCCTTAGAATAGATAGGTACGGGACCGGCGAAGGATCGGGCGTCATAACCATCCATGAAGTAGAAGAACAATCCTACTGCGAGGTCATCATCAACCAGACAAAGACTGAGAGGCTCCAAGTCCATGACAGTATGCCTCATGCGGTAGTACCACACCTACAAGCCCGACATGTCGATGGCAAGGGTTTTGTTGAAGATACTCAGGGGTGGTGCGGGGTCCAGGCCTATGAAATTGATAGCAATGGAATGGATTGTGTAATATACATAAAAACATCACTTTGGATTCTACGGGAGTTGCCGTGGTTAGTATTTTGAAATTGCCGATATTTCAGGCGGTTTATTTTTTTGTATCGTACTAGCTGTGCTTGCGACTTCGTCCGCGTGGAAATTAACAAAAAAGTTATTGTTCAGTTCGTAGAATTATAAAATAAATAAATTTCTAAAATAAAAGTAGCCCAAGTTACTCCTTACTACATCAGCTATCTGCCAGTGATAGTCCCGTATAAATCGGTCCAGCCATTTCAGAGATTAGCCGGAACAGACAGACAGACGATTATTGTAAAAAATGTTGGTCCATGTACCATGTATACATCCATCCATATGCATTTACTAAAAAGCGGTTATTTTAATATTACAAACAGACACTCCAATTTTATTTATTTGTATAGAATAAGAGAGGTACTTTAAAAAAATTATTTTCCATGATTTCCTTTAGCCCCGCTGATTGATTTGCAAGTCTTTTAATATACCTGTAACATATCTGAGCTAAGATGCAAACGGGCAGACGGATACAGTGGAATTTCTTATTCTACTTCATTTTTATTGACCATTAATAAAATGTATAAAATTTAATTTTAAGGTAATTTAGTATTTTAACGTATCAAAAATATTTATAGCTCTAGGCTCACAATTACACATTGCAATGGATGATCCATTACCGCCAATACTCCAGTCAAGACAATGAACTTTAAGATCATCTGACAACATAATAACCGCAACAAAAAGCAACACGTGCTCGCATGATCCCGCTCATCAACGGTCTCTCGGCCTGATTTCGACGCCATAATCGTTCTTGGTTGGTAATTGATAAAGAAAAATCTCTGTGACTTCATAGTATTTATCTAACGTAACTTTAGGTTAGGTGACGTCAGATTTACAGTTTGAGTGCAAGTTTTGTAACTAACACAAAGGAAAACAATTATTTAACGTATGTTAGCTTAAGGTTTGAGTATGAAATTTCTTATCACTCCATTTGACACATAACATACCTAAAGTTTTATTTTCTACATAGTAAAAAGTTTATTCGTAGAATGCAATTACACTAGAAAATCAAAAAAGTAATAAAATTAAATTGGTATAGGTTTCGGGAAGTTGTTTTCTATTTTTACGATATTGTAGAAGGATTTACTGTTTTTAAGACATTCTTACAACAACGCAGTATCTACCGGTTTTATACTTACGAAGTTTATGCGTTCATTAAGTGCCCCAAGCTTATTTATTCCCCAACGGTCTATTGTTCGCTGTAGGGGAGATAAGGTAGCACTTTGTTCTTAGCTGAATTTGCAATTTTGCTGAAATCTCGACGGATTGCTTTCTTATTAGTACCGAGAAATTTGGATATTTAGCATAAAACTCAAACGACAAATGTGAAATACCTCTCCATACTGACATCAAACTTTGCACACATTATTTACGCCACGACAAGATATCACATTTCCGAGAAAGGCACATTAAAAGACGGTTAAATATAATCATCGTGCAGGACAAAGCAAAGAAACTAACCAAATGGCCAATTTTTACAGCTCATCCGACGACATCTCGGAGTGTATCTGTCACAAATATATGATTAACGCTTTATGCCGCTCACATTCATCGTCGGCCGCAGCCCGTTACAAGTTCATCCCATTTAAATTTAGCGCGGCGCGTGCCATACGCGGGACTTGAGGGTGTGCGGGGCGTGGGGAGCGGCTCTATGGGCGGTAACGGCTACCATCACTCAAGTGACGAAAATTGACGGAAAATGGGCGGACACCGCTTGCCCGCGACGTCATCAATTACCGCGTCCCGACGGTCACCGTGCGCTCTCGGCACTAGAGACGCATACCTAATATCCTTTCCGAAGTCATTATTAGTACGACACATTTAGTCACTTTTGTCTTCATGCGAAATGGTTCCAAAAATAAATGTAACAAAACGCATAGCTAGACCAAGCATCATAATGAGCAAATAGTAGCTAGGCGCACGCTCGCTCGCAATCTTGTTCTACGGTTCGAACAAGCTTTATTGAGATACAATCTAGAGGCTATCGATCGTCCCATAATTTGCTCTACTGCATCTGTGATTTCACAATCACTCATCACATCAAGCCAATGAGTTTGTTTCGAAGATACCTTATTAAATGGAAGCCAAGGCATATTATTTTTACTATTATTAAATTCATTTAAATGTTTACGTCTCGTGTCTACATGTATATATATAAAGAATATAGTTAAGTATTTGCAAAATTTATGTATGGCTTAAAAAATATGCAAACTGATAGAAAAAAAATTAAACACACATGTCTATCGCCTAGCTTACCAACTATCAATCAGCTTGAGAACGACAAAAGGCATAAAGCTACAAGCAGTGCAAAAGCTCGACGATCGATTTTGAAAATTACCCATAATTAGCATGTATTTCACTCATCCGGACTGTGCGTTTTAAACTGAGAACTCAACCACAGGCTACAAGATATTCCAGTAGCGTTTACCGGATAACGGCAGGCGAAGGCGACGGACACAAATTGCAAGACGAGCTGCCAGTTGCCACTACGCAAATTGTAGTGCGTCAGCCCATCGATTGTTCGAACATCTCACAGATCTTTCCAAATGCCACGACTTAGCTGCTCGATTCCAACTGATTACAATCTTTCTTTTGTCAGGGAATATTTGTTTTCTAATAAATGGTTGATGCTACTGCTTTTAGTACAAAATTCAGTGCCTGTAAATCCTTTTAACTACTCAAACCGAATCGAAGTCCATTGAATTACTTTTATATATTTTACATTTTTCGCAATTATTTGCAGTAACTGTTAATTTATACCGTACAGTAGGTGCATCAAAAATACAAATTTACTTTAATCTTTTTAAAATCATGTAGGTAATTAAATGAAAAATTAAAGGTAATAAATATTCAATAAGACCGTTACTATCGTCCTTGATACCGGCGCCTAGCGGTCGCTTGAGGATAATTTGCATTGTAAGATAATGCATTTATATCGACTGCATTGGCAATCACGTCTGAGACATTTGATCGTATAACAAGAGTGTATTTGAGGAGTGGGCCGGTAATACGGCGTAATTGCGCAGGCATTATCGAGTGACCCCATATTTGCGGTCGAACTGTGCTAGTAGCCTGCGGCGAACACAGCGGATCACTAACTCAGATAAGACCTTTGCTTATATTTATCACGAATAAGTTTAATTTGTAAAATTTAAGATACGACAATAAAGTATTACGCCAAATCAATAAAAAGTCATATTTGTAAAGTTTATCATAAAATAAATAGAAAGACTAAATCTTCTCAGAAATGTAATTTAAAATAACAAAGAAAACAATTATCATTATTAAATCTATTAATAAGTTGCATTTCTGAAGTACTTAAAATGACGCGAGGAGACATCGAAGCAGTACATACGGAACGAAGTCTTTGATGTCTCAATTAGTAACACGAGCGGGTAATTGTAGCGAAAATAATTCGCGCTCGTTTCGACGAGGGAATGTGTGACGTCAACGAATAAATAGTTTGAAACTCAAACAAATAGATGTTACATTTTCCGAACATATTGTCTAACGGACTTAATAATCTATCTATCTCTAATTCTACTTGAGATATTATTTTGACATCATAAATTAATTACTTTTTATCACAAGTATCTAAAAGCAAACCTACATTGATTATTAAAACTTGCTGTTGGCGAAACAATTTATATTCATTCATATAATTTTCATTTTCATATTAAAAATTATATTTATATAAATAAACATGTAAAATATGGTCAGTTCCACCTTTACTTACATGGCTATAAAAAGGCTACAAAAACAGCATTAAATATGTTTTATTGCAGAATTTTTAACAGGAAGTGACTCGCCATTAGGGCGTGTAATATATTTCACACTTAGAGAAGAGCGTCGATAAAGTAATTCGGTTCATTACCTAATGCAGACCGGAAAGGGAATATTACTCGCTCATCATTACGACCGCAAGCGACCCAATTCTAATTATATTTTACGTCTTAAAAAAGCGAATGTAATGTCGGCAGAAGTGGCCTTAAGTACTCTTTTAAATCAATCATTTTAATCCATAAAGTATCTATTGCAGTAGATTTCATGCAATTAATTATTAAAGTACAAAAAAATGAGTTTACAAAATGACTGAAAATTTACAATAAATTTATAAAATAAAAAAAATTCAAGTCTAGTTTTTTGACGATGAAGACAATAGTATCGTATGACACGAAGAAGAGAATATAATATATTGATGATATTTAAAACAAACAAACGAAATTGCTAACGTTTGCGATATGATGAATGTATGAAGTCATTTACAATAGCTTTGGGGCTGTCACACAACATATGGTTGATTTGCCCCCGTATCACTGAGGGCCCCATAACTCCTAGTTCGTACTTGAAATTTTATTTTTTTGTTTTGAATGAATTACATTTCAAATGTGTTGGATGACACAAAACGAGTAGTTTTAAGTATTTTAAAAATTAATTAATTAAGTTCTCATATTTAGACCTTGCAATTTTTGTTTACAAAAATTACGTAAATCGAATAATTATTTGCCTTCTATAGAAAACAAATTCGTATTATCACCACAAATGTGTAGTTACGCGAGTAGTTCTAAATATAATAAACAAAAGTCTCTCGCACTCCGTAGTCATTCGTTTCTAAAAGTAGTTAACTAGTAATTACTAACCAATTAATTTTCTAACATGTTCCAACGAAGCTTATTTGAGGCGCTATTTGATTAGAGATTTCGGACTCCCTATAAATTTCACTTTCCACTTTTCCAAATGACCGAACTTCAGCGATTTATTATTTACTACTAACTGAATTTTAAATATGAAACGGCCTATAATTAAAAACTATAATGCTATCGAATAAATGGAGCAAAGGACATAATGACACCAGTGGATTTAATTACAACCACTTATGAAAGGAAAGGTGTTCGTTTTCACGCGTAGCACGCGGTAGCTTTGAAAATCTCAAACTATAATTGCAATTCAATTTAATTAATAGCTACGCTACGTAAATTGTTCGAAGGAGAACTGCTACAGTTAGAGTGAAAAAATACAATTCAAATATATATATACAATTGTAATAGACGTTAATAGTCGCCATCATGACCGTCTCGAGATTCGTAAAACTTTATTAATAAACGGCGTAGATAAGTGTTCGATAAATCAAAAAATGCAGGCTATAATTAAAATCACGAACTAGTAAGATTTGGGAAGCTAGTCTGTAATTAATTTCTCTGTTTCGTTAGATGAATCGCCGATGATTAGATGAGAGAGGAAGGATGCCGTGACCGCGTGGACGCAGATGTTTAACTTATAATTACCCATTTTCAAAATTAATGATCTTTTCACGACTCGAAAGAATTAAAATAATTACATTAAATTATGATTACTAAAAATGTTATAAGTGTGCGGCATATGCTTAGAGCGGAACGCTGTTTGAATGCAAAACGACTTAATAGCTGAAGTATTTAAATATCTCTAATCTTTCCCATAAATAAATAATGCTAACGGACTAAAGTATAATTTTTAACGGCAAAAACCTCTTAAAATACTTATTTGACAAATTTATCTTGACTGTCTACTAACGTATCTAAAGACAACCTTTTATTTAATTAAAACTATTGAAAAGACTATTTAAAAACAATGTTTAAATATACACGAGAATCCTTTCAACATCAATCTTAAACACGTCCATAAATCAAGTGAATACGTTATAAAATTGTTTTTTCGCGCGTCCTTATGAAAGCGATTATACGAAAATTATAATAATTGTGCGCGGCATAATTACGTGATGTTATGTAAGGCCATCGACATACAGCGGTCAGTTTGGATTTATGTAAAATATCGCGCAGTAAATTTACATTTTATAAAACTTAGTCGGGTCGGGAGATATCTCGGTTTAGGATCAAGGTATTATCTGGTCATTTACTTTGAAAAATCGGAAACTGAGCAGGTCATAGAATGCCGCCTTCATTGATTTAATACTAATGAATTCATTATTAATTTGATTTGTATCGTTAAAGTTTTGGATATTTATTTAATGTTTATTTTATATGCATGTACTGAGAACTTCAATATATGAGTGGCTAATTAAAGCAAATTGCATAAAGTTTTTTTTTTTTCGAAGTTTTAAATTTAACTGGACTAAGATTTTTTTAAAATCCCTAATCTTATATAAAATTCAGAATCTATAATACATTTTATGAAAGGTTTTCAATTATTTTTTCCAAAAATGTGAAAATTTTAAAAGAGCTAACGCTTTGTGAATGTATTAAATAGATTTTAAATCACAGTAGATATACGCATGTATCTACTCCATCAAATCTGTATTTATTATACACGTTATGATTGTTAAGCATCATCACAGTTGAAGCAATCGATCATAAAACAATTATGTCTTAGAAAATTTATATCAAACCTACGTACCAATTGTTCGATATAACTGACGTATTATTAGAGAATTACCATAAGCATTATATTATATATCGATCGAATCTAGTCTTACTTGACTTCCATGAAGGAATAACGAAGGTTGCGTTTTTCACCAGTGTGAATATATTATATTAGGTCAGGGAAAAAGTTTCTTCATATATTAAATAGAAATCCAAGGTGAGATTTTATAAAATGTATTTGAATTAATTATAAGACATATAAGTATCATTTTGTTTCACGACTTTCCGCTATCTCATAGGTAATGACAGGATTTCGTTGCTGTAGGAATTTTGGACTTCTCATTAAAAAACCGCGACCAGTAGTTTCGACACTACCTAAAGAATTCTGAAGAGACCGAAACAGATGGAAATCTGAGGGTGGAAGATTGGGGATATATGTCAAAATCTCTCAATTTTTATTGAGTAGCTAAAAAGGTATGTGGTTGAGCATGATCATGATGAAAAACAATTTAAATGGGTTGAAACTGTTTTTTACTTATTAATTTCATTTAAAAATGTCGCCTTTTCATGGTATCAAAACCAGCCAGTTACAAAGAATACAACCAAAAAACTTCTTTGCAACTTTTTACAAGAAAATACGAAAAGACTTTTTTCCCAGCCTTATTTATTACTTATTACATTATCTTATTTATTTACCAACCTTATTTATTCATTATTACTATTACGTCAGTATATTAGTTCATCGCTATGTTTTTTAGAAATGTTTATGGGATAAAAACATGAAAAACGCAATGCGTAACTTAGAAAAACAAATTGCGTAGAAGGCGTAAATTGTGTTGACTAATTTTATTAAAAATTTGTATATAAAAATAATCTTTCTAAATTCAAATAAAACTCGGCGTAGTCGATAAATAAATACAATAAATAAATGAAAGTAATTTACTTTACTAATTTACAAGTGATAATTAAACATAAAGCTGACTTAATCTTTCAGGCTGTATAGCTGTAATAATGAATAAAAGAAACACATGGGACTTTGAAAAGATCTGTGCAAGGGGACTTGTTTTACCTATCAAAAATTATAAGTATCAGTTATATTATGTATGTTGTTTTAGATATTAAATCTACCTGTATAATGAATAGTATGGTAAGAGAATACTATCAGTTGGAACAAAGTTCCTTACGGCAGGCTTGACATTTAGCTGGGCGACCGAACTGAAAAAAAATGTGATACTAAAACCGTAAGAAAAATATATAACGGAAGTGACGTAATATCAGTCACACGACTGTATAATATGACGTTTGTAAAACTAAAATACTACTAGTAAACTTTTTTTTAAAAAAATTCTGTAATTTTATACTGTCGACAAAAATAAATAAAGACACATGTTTTTTATTTCACCGAATAGTTCGAATTATTATTATTTTATTTGATTTATTTTATTTTACGGTATTTGTTATTTTCTAAAATACTAAATTGCCTAAATACTTTTATGTACTTGATAAAAACCAATCAACAAAATTAAAAAAAATCAACTTCTTTCCTACCTGGTGTCCCATGACACCACATAATTTTTCTTATTCTTATGCTAGCTATGCTGCAGGGTTCCTTAATTGCCGAAATAATATCATTATTTAACGATACTTTTCTAGCACATTCTTATCATTAGCCATAAAATCAGTCACGTTTATTCAAATCCCATGCAATCTTAGCATAGATGCTTGAATAGCCGAAGTAATATATTCCTAGTATGATAATGGTTAATTCTTGACATATTTTATATAATGCGGGCCCGAGGCGAGTCAGCCGACACTATGTCTAATAAATTTATGGACCTTCATTTTAATGTTGATCGGCGCTCGAAATTATAATCGTCGCGCTCGGGGCGCGGCGCGTGAGCAGACATCCTCGACACTAGATGCACCATTGAACTTATATTGTAAAAATACGCATACTTTCATTTTTTATTTTTTTTAATATTAAAAGTATAATCTACTTCTAATTACTTTTACCTTTAAATATTTTGGTATCAAACCTTTAAACCTTAAAACCTTTAAATATTTTGGTATCAAACAGAATTATTTTGTAGCTCTAGCTTTTAAAGCTCAAAATATTTTTATACTAAAACAGCTGACCCGGCGAATTTCGTATCGCTAATTTTTTAAAGTAGGTATTTATTTAATTTTTTTTTAGAACGAACGAACAAAAAAGAACTATGTATCCAATGCGGTCGATTGCACCGGAATGTGGGAGATATACGCGTACATACATTTTGCCCACCATTTTACCTATAAAGATTTCATGCAGCCATAAGGCAATTTAGTTAAAACATACAAATACAGGATTTTAGAGATATTTGATATCGTTTTTACAATAGTGAAATACAAGCAGTATTCGCTACAGAGAAATATTTGTAGCTAACAAATAACATCTACATTACGGAAACGATAGCGCGATCAATGGTGTAGAAACATTCGGGGTGACAAAATTCATGTTGTGACACACGTATTAATGGAGAAAAAAGTATGTTGATCATTTATATGCTAGTAATAAATATTAATAAGTGTCTCTAAAACTAACTCTCTAGCTGAATTTAATAATTTACTTCAGTAAACTAGTAAATTAATCCTAAAAATCCACTTCTGTACCTACTCAAAATTGACGTAGGCCACAACTAATAAAGAGTGTAAAACCTCGACAAATTTTAAATAGGTGTACTTGTTTGCTTGTTTACCTTAGCCAGTATAATTTGAAGATTGAAGATTAAAAAAAATTACAAGTCTAAACAACATTGAGAAGTTTGGAAATGATGGCGCCATATACGTATGTATCATTATTTCAGCCTATTGTAGTCCACTGTTGAACATAGACCTCCGCAATTTCGCGCCAAAAATGGCGTGAATTTATGTGTGTTACCTATAGTCACCACGCTGGGCCGGCGGGTTGGTGACCGCAGGGCTGGCTTTGTCGTGCCGAAGCCGCTGCTGCCCGTCTTCGGCCTGTGTATTTCAAAGCCAGCAGTTGGATGGCTATCCCGCCATCGGTTGACTTTATAAGTTTCAAGGTTGTAGTGGAACTGTGTTATCCCTTAGTCGACACTCACGGGAAGTGAGAGGGTGGCTATGTTCTTTGATGCCATAGCCACACAGCATATTATGTATTTTGGGTCCATATGTACACTATAAAAATATTGTACTTTATTAACTTTTGTTCACCCCCACGTGCGAGATCAATTTAAAAAAAAATGCTTTCTTACTTTGGAAATTACCCTTACCTATTTTGAAAGTCACGTGATCATTTTGATTGTTAGCTCCAAGAAGGACCTCCTCCTCCTGACTACTGTTAGGAAATATTCTACAATAAGCAAAATATCTGTTATATACTTATCTAAAATAAGATGTATATTATTTATAAATGTATAATATATGTCAAGTTATAGTTTGTACGCTTTAGCCTATAATATTCCACTGCTGGGCATAGGCGTCTTTCCCCATGTAGGAGAAGAATCAGAGCTTAATCGACCTCGCTGCTCCATGGCGGGTTGACGGATATATTGCTTAATATTAGTAATGAGCGTCGCTATCAGTTTAGTGCTAATGTCTAGTTTGTATCCTTAACCAAAATATGTGAATAACACATATGTATTACTTGTTATAGTAGATAATTTTAGTTTTTTCAAACGCTTTTTATATTTGAAATAATATAAGATTATATATGAATATATTAAGCAATGGCGTTAGACGCAAAAGATCACATTGATAAGAAGCTATCACCGACATCAATGAATGTTTAACAGCTTTTGAAGACCATTCAAGCTGAGCTTTTTGAGGTTATTTAATTTATTGATTGATTGTTCCGCGAAATACGTTAGTTAACAGTTAACTTCAGTTTTACTTGCAGTTTAAGGAAAAATGTGTGGTTTTCTAATTTCTAATAGAATTAAGAAACCTTTAGACTTATAAACTTTGTTGCGTCCGATTCTCACAAAAAGAAATAATTCATGTAAGATATTATGTACAATCGGGGAGTGTATGGATAGGTTAGGGTTATTTTTTTTTTTTGTATAACGAAACTGTCGTTAAACATTGTACTTTTTAAGTTAGATAGGTTAGAGATATTTTTTTTTTTTTTGTTAAACGAAACTGTCGTTAAACGTTGTACTTCTTAAGTTAGATAGGTTAGGGTTAAATTACACTCCTCGATTGTACATAATTACCTTCATGTATACATATTAATAATTAAGAATTTCTTGTTTTTTTTTTACAATCAACAATTTCATATCGAATTTATAATACAAAATTAATGAAAATTATATATACAAACTTGTTTAATACATTTATCAATAACTAATATAATGAAATACATTCGAAAAAATAATAAAAGTATCTACAAAATTTACAAAAACCAACAGTTTATTGTTCACCGTAGGGAAAATTAGGACAAAATACTTTTGGCATTAGAAATAGCTAAAGCCATACGTCAAAATCTTCATGGCGAGTCAAAACTTTCCATTAACTACAAGCGCCACGTGCAGCGACGCGTCTTGACACACACACAAAAAAAAACAAACTGCAATTTTATGGAAATACTTCCATTTACCCGGGAAAATAAAATATGCCTGACGACAAAGCGACTTGTCCCGGAAATGGAACACTCCAAAGGGTAGGGAACATCTCTTTTTATTCACTTTAACATTTTTTTCTGACAACAGTCTTCTACCCCAAAAAGTTTGTTGCAATAGTTTCAATAAATTTTTTCTTCTTCAGAGTATCTATTGTACAAAAAGATTTATTAGACACGATAATCTAACATTAAAAGATTTATTACGCAATATTTATAATATATAGATATCTACTAAAAAATTTATAAGTACTTTGGTTTGTACGATTTTATTTTCGTGTTACCCACAAATTAGGAAATTTTAAACATTTTTTAATATCATATCAAAAATCGACCGTTCCAGCGGGGATCGAACCTGCATCTCCGACTGACCGTGTCGGTGCTCTAGCCAAATAAGCTATGGGTCGATCCCCGCTGGAAAGGTCGATTTTTGATATGATATTAAAAAAATTTCAGAATTATTAAATATGATATTAAAAAATGTTTAGAAGTACTTTGGTGTCACTGTTTTAAAAAAGATTCCTAAAATCAAGTTTAATTTATTAGCTAAGTCTTTTTGAATCAATACTGAGTAAATATATTTTAAGATTTATTTGGTTTATGATAATAAAAAAGATTAACATTTACGTTATTTGATGCAAAATAATTATTACAAAATACGCGCTTACATAAAACATATTATTATTGGAAAAGCTTAAGGCTAACTACATATTAATGTCACGTTAAAACCCCCATATATTTACAAATCTAAGGTTAACTTCTAATACTAAGGATGTAGAAACAAGTAACGATAAATAAATAACAATGAGAAATTATATTGCGGAATTGTAACTAGTGCATCGGCATCCTATATTTCCCTAAAGTCAATTCATGACTATATAAATATATTAAATACTTTAACTTTTGGTAGTCAATCAGACAGGCTTCTTAAGTCTAAAGCACTACGGGAATAGCAGCCTCTATGCCTTGACAAATCGCAACTATGCGGATAGTTGCGATTGCAAAAACATGCGCTTTGTAATGACAGGCATAAGCTGTTTCTCCTGCAAGCCACCGTCTTTATAAAAAACGTTATAGGTGCAGACATTAAGTATTAGAAGTTAACGTGACCGTCGCCGAAAACCTAAAATATATAGCATTGACAGTTAATAAAAATTCAAAACTAGCACATTAATGAACATCTGATACGTAAATTGTTTTTGTGGTACGAAACATTTGAAGAATTATTATAATAATTGCAATTAATAAAAAATATAACCACCTTAACTACAAAACGAATCGATTATATACTACATTTTGTGGAATATACCTAAATGTCTTATACAACAGCAATAATGAATAAATAATCAATATGGCTTTCTCAATATGAGGTTAATTTTATATATTACTCGTTAAGAAATTGATTGCCAAAGCCAATAATAATACGAATCGACTTTAAAAGTCGAAATGCAAAAGCAACACGAGAGAATTTAAATGGACAATATAAAATAAATCTCGAATTCATTCAGACAGATACATCTGTTCCGGTCATGCGTTGAACCTGTTGGACAGGTCGGGAGGCTGGCTCTACAGGAGATATGGAACAGTTGAGTGCTTTGCTTTTACAGTGAGAGGCTGCTTTCTACTGATCAGTGGCTATCATTACTAACTTATACAAAAACTCTATAATCTAATTTATTAATAATAAACAATTAAACTTATATCTAACATATTAATAAAAAAATAAATAAGGCATGTTAAATACTAGTCAAAACCATGTCAAACATCTGTATGATACGTACAAAGTTTGATCATGTGCATCATCATTCCACTACTGCTAAAGCAACAGCCAGTTGTTGTGAAAAACATCGATGTAATCACTTCACTTGCATAAAGTGCAAGATGACTTTAAGATCCTAAATTGCTAGAAAAGAGAAAACAATTACTCTATTATTATGAAGTTTATGGCTTATAAAAATCTGTAAATTGTAACATCAAACAATCCTAAATATTTAAAGAAGCTATAAAGCAATTATTTAAAAAAAAATATGTTTTTTGTTCTCTAAATCTGCTAAAATTTTATACTAAACCTTAAGGTTTAAAATTAAATCTCATGCTAAAACAAGATGCAGCGAAGCGATAGATATAAATATTTGTACGGTAGACGGTCAACCTATTTATTCGCATCGCGCGTGACGTCAAGGGACCTGTTTTAGTTGACATTACCAATGAATGCACGCTCCTTCACCATTGGTCAGGACATCGTTATCTCCTTTAAACCTGCCTTACCTTTTTATTTCATTAGGTGCTCTCCGTGTTATTTAATTTGAGCGTATTATAATATTATTTCCCTTGAGCTGATAAAACAAATAAATTAAAAATGATAATATTTTTTATACAAACTACATAATGTTATACTTTTAAGTCATTTTGTTAAGCCAATGACAACCCAAACACTATTTAAGGTTATAACTTAAAAAAGAGTCATACACGTTGATAAAGTAAACTAGCCACCTGATGATAGGATTCTTATTTATATCTTAATACGCTCTTTTGCTTGATCTCTATCTATATTTTTAAAGCTAAGATATCTTGGAAAGTCCATAATTTTATCATTTTGAAGTAACAATTACCTAGTAGTAACACGTTCACACTTTTTTTCCTATTTTCTTCTTGAAAAACGACTGTCTGTTAATAAATATATATATCTATCTTTATATTCTTATATCCCCATTATTCTATGTATTATATTCAGTTGTATGAATTTTTATTAAACATTACTTATAAAAGGTTTGGATACAAAATTTTGTGCTTTTGTGCTTCTTTCAGCTTAAACTAAGTTGTGTTTAAAAATAAATTAAGCAATTATTAAAAATATAATTAATAAAGTAAAGTTTAAATTACAGTATTCAATTTACCTAGCTTCAAGTCAAAGTTAATTTCAACTGTCTACAGGAGATAAAATTTCCAGAGCTGGTGCAGTGCTTCATCAAGTACACAATTTCAAAAATGTCATTTTTATTATCTTATAATTTTGGTATTTAGAAATTTAACCCTTGAACTAATAAATTAAACTTAGTGTTTTTAAAATAGTTTCGAATAGTTCTACTGGAGTCTCTATTGAAGTACTTTCTATTGTTTTTTAACCGACTTTCCAACAAAAAAAGAATTATCAAAATCGATTCGTAAACAACGAAGTTATCCCCGCACATACATAATTGAGTAACCTCTTCTTTTTTTTCGGTTAAAAAATAGTTAATATCCTTTTGCACGGTATTTTGCGAAAAATATTTAATTATGCTTTTTTGTAGGTATTGTGTTCATTTGTAAGGACTCCGCCAGGTATATTTGCTTATAAGGTAAATACAAAAGCTTTCCAACATGAATTGAAAATATCTTCTTATACTTTTAGAGACTATGAAATGCCAGAAGCGAATTTTCTTGAAGTTCGGTATCGTTTAGTAGAATGCCGACTAGATCTGCAATAGAAATGCTACAGATATAAAACCGCATGCGCACGCACTTACCGTTTACGCTATTAATGCAAAATAACAGCAATTTAGGCGACGCAGACGTTTGGCGTGTTCAGCGTTCAACCGCCGGCCTCTGGAAACGCGACGGAAGCCTGTCACAGACGCAATTACAGTACCGAGAATCGGCATTAGTTCGAGCTGAACTATTTATGTAAAATAAGAGCAACCTCACGTACGGGGAAACGGCGATTGCACGCATCGCTCATTAAGCACTTTAGAGCAATTTGTGGAGAAAAAGTCGGACGAGACGAGGCACAACATCGCGTGGTCAATTAAAATGTAGCCGCGCGACTGCCGGCAAGTGGCCAACTCAACGGTATTCCATACGTGGCAAGTGGCAACTCTCCTCGCTTCAATTGCTCGTATCCTGCTATCTAAATAATTGTAGAAGGATATCGATCCGTTGACGCCGTCAATAACTACCATGTCGTTCCTACGACTAACGCCTTATTAGCAAATGACACATTCGACTTTTCTAGAATTAAAAGAAATTTTCAAACTGCTGCACTTACTGAAAGAACGAACGGTTACGTTAATAATTCTCACACTAACGACTTCTTTAATTAGGTACTTAGTATTTTCTATCAGTTTATTTTACAACATTTAATTTATTGCCTATATAAAAATTATTTACGTGAAAAGAAAATAAGTTATTGAATAATCAAAATTTCAATTTATAAAATTATTATGCAACTTTATTTTATTTAAATTAGAACACTCAATCGATAAGGCATATCCCGTATCCGTCCCATCTATTGTTTAAAAGCCAGTCATTCTGGTAGCCGCCATTACTAAACAAATATTCTTCTATTCCATTACACCTGAAGCACGGAGAACATCGTGACTTGTAAAACGCAAGGGAGGCCTGCGCCTACGCATCTCGTGGTCACCGCTCGGTTCCGGAAAAACATGTTTTGAAGTATGAAAACAGTAAAGTGGTAAAACGACGCTAAACATAAGAAAAATATAAGGTACGGACTATTTGCGAAGTTCTGAGAATTTATTTTGTTCTTGCTACGAAATAGTTATAGAGAATTGTATATAATGAGAGCTATACAAGATTATATAGATTTAGAATTACTCGAAACAAATGTCATAATTACTTACTAAAGTTTTGACAAAACTTTAAAAAGATCATAACAGAAACGATTATTATAGTTAAGAAACCTTTAAAATGGTACAGGACCTTTTACTAAATATTCTACTTTTTTTAACAAAGGTCATTTACAATTCTCCATTTTTTAGTAATGGTCAGCGTACATTAGTCTGTTTCAAGATGATCTAATTGTGCCGTCCGACATACATCAATCACTTGCGACGTAACAACGAAAACACTGTTAGTTTTGCCGCCGAATTATTAATTACATTCTCACAAAAAACTCACACACGACGCCGAAACGCATAAATTTCTTCCTTTTTCACCGCACAAAGGAGCCGGGCGCTCTACAATACAACACTAAACAGATTAGCCGCGCCCGACACGGTCGTCGCCGCATAATTTTTGGCGCCAGTAGTCCTGCCTCTAGATTAAACTAATATGAAAAGGAAATTGAGTAGAAAATGGATTTAGGTTCTATGTGTCATTAAGAATTGGATACGGACCTCGAAAGCCGTTTCGACCTTTATTTATTTGACTACGGTTAATTGAATTAGCATTTCGGTCGTTTTTACGACCTGCTAGTAATGTTCGAAACAAACATTAATAGCCAATTTCTAGATAATAACAATAACATACACGTCACAATTATTACTTTAAGTGTTAATAAATGTCCGTTCCAAGTAGCTCTTTAATCGACCTAATTTCACAAGAAATATTAATAAAATAGACTCTTTTTTCAATATGTTGGACCGTTTTTATGTTTAGAAATATTTATTAGACATTGATAGATACGACTTGACATTGATTTTTAACAAGAATATAAGCTATTTAGATTCAATAAACTGAAAGATTATGTAAAATGAACATTACAATTTAAGAGGACAGTACAAATAGTTCTGATAAAATATTTCAGCACGATGACTCCGTTGGGGCCACTCGACCCGGGAGGACCTATGAATAGTAATAGAGGGTAGGGCTCGAGGGACCGGCTTGTGCCGCTTACGGTGCGTGCTAAATCGACAATGCCCAAAGCTCGCTGCGACTAATAAGCCGTTTTATGAGCTCACCTATTTTAACCGAGATTTAATCTCAGTATTAAAGTCTATAAACCATGAAATCACGGTTGAGCGCTATTTATTTAAATGTTATTAATTATGAATAAATTACAGCTAATATTATCATTTTAGTTATAGAGGTCACAAGTTCAAAAATTATATAGATAGAACCTAAGATATTCATATATAATTAGGTATATTAATAATTTACAGTTTATGATACGTAATATTAACTTTTTTTGACATTTAAGCTGTCAAAACAGAGTGTGAGGTAGGAGGTGGTGTTTGTGTAAATCGTAGAAGGCTTTATGTAGGTGAGTGACGTTTGTCAGCACGCTGAACTCACATTCATGAGCAGGTCCGGAGAGGAAGAGCCCTTGCCGCTCATGGCGCTGGAGCTGGCGCATGTCACTCACTCACAGCACTCGCGAGGCGCGGCGCAGGCGGCGCGGGCGGTCTGCGTGCGCCGAGCGACCGCGACTGCCGCACTCCGGCCCCCACCGCACCACGAGCCCCCACCGCTACCGGCTGCCTCATTTCTCACTATAATTTGCGTGCTGCTCGTTTTTTACCATCATTACTCCCTCGTTTTGTTTTACGTATTATCGAGTGCATCCCGCTCGCACCGGCCGCCATGCGCGCCGAGCGCCGCCCAGATAATAGCCTCGTGCAATTACCGTCGTGGCCGCGCGCTGCCGTCGCAAACCCGCTTCAATCCTAGCGATTGCGATACCTAGCGACATCTCGTGACGAGAAGCAATAACCGAGTACCTAATAGGAAATCAGCTTTACTTTTATTAAAGTAACAATAGAATTTCAAAAAAAAAAGTTAAATATGTCAGATGTTATATAGGTTAATAATTAATATATTATGTAAAATTGATTAGTGTTTACTATTGTCAATATTAGTCTTGTATTTATAATTAGCATAAATTCGACATAACATATCTATTTATGTGTTATGGTAAATATTATTAGCATCAAATCTACTTAAAATATATTAAAATATGATATAAATAAAGAATAAACAAAACTTTCTAAGTATAAAATACACACACGTGTTACATATACAGTTACATCTTCAATCGTAGCATCGCGTAGCCGAGTCGTAGAGCAATGAAAATACGTTTACGATATTTTTTACATTTAAAACAAAACAGTTTAAATGTCGTAGGTATTTGATGGTAGTTAATCAACTAAATAAATATTTTGAAAGCGACATTTTTATTTTCTCTGAGACATATCAAAACATGTAAAAGGAATAAAAGCTCATTTAATCATAAAGGTTTGCTTAAAAATTGCCCTCACTTCTCTTTTTCTTATAAATCTTTTTTTATGCGATCTTTTCTATAAATCATTAGAAATATAATTATGTGTGATCATTTTCTTTTATATAATCATCTTTTTTAACCTACCTTTAATCTTGTAGTCTTTAGTAATGTCCCGAATTTTAATGTAATTTCATTGAAATACAATAAAAATTCATTTGAATATAAAGTGAGCATATATGAAGTGAAGTGAATTGAAACATATGATTCGATATAATCTAGTGAACAGAAAAGGTGAATAATAACTGTAACAGGTTTTAATATTTTCGTTGTTTATGCATTTTTCTCGGGTTCGGCTGTGAATGTCATCGTAGAGTAACTTTCAGGTGTAAATCTATGTGTCTGTTTTATGTTTGCCAACTCACAATTGGACAGCGTAGTAGAATAAGATCTAGTTCTTTATACTTAGGAAGAAAAAGAAATTTTTTCTTGCTGCGGTATTGGCCATTAAAATAAAATTCGACTATAAATTAAGGTATAGATCCTTCATCCTATCACGACGAACGAAAGACGTGACGGAGTAGTAAACATAAACATGATCGCGATTTCAATTCAGTAGTATTAGTGATTCAAGAAATTATTACTACAAGTTTATATTAAATTCATTTATTGTTGAACGTTTAAGAACGTATTTAAAAAAAAAAACATAATTAAATCTGGCTTGTTTTAAAGAAACTCTAACTAGTCTTCATTCACAATACATACATATAGATTAATACGGTGCTAAGGTAAACATTCATCTTACTGGAGTGGCAATTGTTAGCTCCGCAATACGAGTTACTGCTCGTTACTTTTTTATTAATTGTACTTGAAGTAGCTTGTAGTTAACTAGTTATAATATAATTAAATATTTTTGGAAACAATTGTTTTCATAATTTAGTAATTCATTTTTATTCTAATAACATATTAAATGCTTTGTGTAAGTAATTTTAAGATACTGTTTTACTTTAAATAATTATACTTAGAAATGAAGTAGATTCGTATAAAATGTTAATCGCGGAATTTGAAAGTCGAATTTATTTTCAAATATTTTATTAAAAATGTAAAAAAAATATACATTAACCTATCAAGGCACATCATCACATTTCAATTAATATGGTAACTTAAACAAAACCTATAATTTTTTACTTATCTATGTAAACTTATATGATATTCTAAGTTATTTTAATTCACTAACAACAAATTTATTCACTGCATGCAAAACTTTAAGGCACACAGACAGTTTGATTGATTACTGTCCAATAGCTACAGGAGGTTGTAAGTTATAATGTCCTTGAAACACTGTGTAGCTATCCTTGGAGGCGCACTGATATGCTGCAAGAGGCGTGTACTGTTGATAAAACCGGGGATCCCTCGTTTGTGGTCGAGGGTAGAGCGCATCTTGACGTACCTCCGGACACCAGCCATTTCCATACATAACACTACCACTACCGAACATAGAACTACCGTTGTAGGCAGTTGGAGTGTTGTGCATAACGTGAGGAGCCACTGTTGCATAAGTCAGCATTTGCTTCGGTTCCGCGTTAGTAACTGGAACAGTTCCGTAATTGGTGCTTTCAATCGACGCAGGAGGTGCGGGTGGAATAATGATCTCATTTGACGTTTTCGACTGCTCGCTTTTGTCTTCATTCGTTTTTGGGGATTCGGCTTTATCATCGTCTTTTGTTTTCTTTGATTTTCTCGATACATTCGCATGAGTTTTTACATGTTTGGCAAGGTGATCGGAACGCATAAAACGTTTTGTACACAATTGACATGCAAACCGTTTTTCACCAGTATGAGTGCGTAAGTGTCGCTGTAATTCGTCGGAGCGGGTAAACCGTTTACCGCAAAAAAGCCAATTACAAACAAATGGGCGTTCTCCGGTATGCCAGCGGAGATGAGCTTTTAGATGAGATGTCTTTCCGTATACTTTTCCACACCCAGGAACGTGGCAAACATGCTCACGTTTCGCACCATCTTTTCCGTAGTTAGGTCCAAAACCAGCTGCTTCTGTAAGGCAGTTAGGACAACGACATTTTGCACATCTTCGCTGTAGTTCTCTAGCATCCTCTGTGGTAGTACTCGGCGGCCAATAGGCAGGGTATTGCGGATAAGGCGGAAATTCTCGCCATGTATTCCCACACCAAGTATTCGATGAAGCGCTGCTGCAGGACGACATGTCCGATGCTGGTGACAAAGCATCGCTTCGCCCGTAGCCGCAACCGTAACTACTCATTACATTCATCATCTGCAACAACCAAAATATTAAGAATCAATTTTCATTTAATTTTCACTTGAATTTTAATTTAAACTATTTATTCAATTAAATACTTTCGAAATTACTTCTAAAAACTATATGTTCCGTTAAAAACAAAAAACTTCTGGTTCGACTAAAGATATTCGTTAAATATTCAAATAATAGTAGTGGGCGTAGGCGGGCGGACGGACCTGTTGTGCAGGCGGATCCACGTATTGCATTTCCGGCGACGGTGGTGACAACGTAGCGTAAAGAACCTTCAACTGGATAATTACAGGGCGGCACACCGCTCGCGCCGAGACGTTTTTAATAACTGGCTTAGGATAAACGTAACGAGCGGTTGTCACCTCGCCCCGTACCCCCGCCCGCTGGCACCGGCGCACGCGCACCCCGGCCTCAGCCTCCGCGTCCCCCGGCACAGCCTCTGCCACACCCCACCCTATTCGTGAGTTATGAGTTTATACAATTTCTTAACGTCTTGTATTAGGAAAAACTAATAAGCATTACCTTTATGTGGGACAGCCCGCCCTGTTTCAACATAATAAAAGTAACTTCAACTTCGGAAACAATTCAGGTAAATTGCTTTAGTATAGGCATAATTATGTATGATATCGATGAACAGTATAATATTTGACCTATTTAACTGTACCTAACTAATTGTATTTTTTTTATCCTGTCGCTCTCTTAATTTTGCTACGTCAATAAGACAAATACAGAAAAAAAGGAATCTAGGAACTGCCTAGGTTTCGGACTAATTAATAATTATCTAAAGATAACCATCACCTAGTCATCGCCTTTTTTGTATATATAATGAAAGAAACATTTCCCACGCTTTGTTTAACAGATCTTCGGCCAATACCCACACAACCAGCTCCACGTTCTGAATAGTTATTATTTTTCGGTTTGTATCTCAGACGCTTAATGTTTTTAATTTTTTCTCTATTTCGGTCGGCAGTTCGCGGCAGACGCATGATTTATGCATATTCGAGCGAAGCCAAACCTTTAATTACACGTTGTTAAAATATAGCAGTTTGTTAAATCGTTTGCTTTGCTTTTGTTTTTTAAGATCACCGCTCTCTTATAGATCTAAATTTTCTTTTCTTCGAGCGACCTTAGGCTTCTTTTTATTTCATGTCCGTAATGTTGTAATGATTTTTAGTATTTTATGTAAAAGAAAGATGCGGTAAAAAACATAAAGCTCGTCTTGAAGAGCAGAAGCAAGCGTTTTAACAAAAACTCATTGCCTATATAACGAATGGCAAATTATTTTTAAAGTATCATTTAAAAAAAATTGCCATTCAAATAAGCATTAACTTTTTCCACGCTCGCCACTCTCTCCAATCTCTCCAATCTCCAATCGCCCGCTTGGATTAGGTACACATTTTTGGCTGTTTCGAATTGTCAATTGAAATAGAGCCAATGTCACTTCATGCCAAGATTAAAATAAATCCGGCAATTTTGAGTTTGTCCCTTACAAACATTCAAAAATACAAAACGTTTCTCTTCATAATGTTAGCATAGATTAAGTATTATAATTATGTGATACTGCTGTGTGGCTATGGCAGTAAAGAACATAATCACCCCCTCTTTTCCCGTGGGTGTCATTAGAAGCGATTAAGGGATAACACAGTTTCACTACCACAGGCTGACCGATGGCGGGATAACCATCCAACTGCTGGCTTTGAAAAACACAGGCCGAAGACGGATAGCAGCGTTTTCGGTGCGACAAAGCCAGCCCTGCGGTCACCAACCCACCAGCCCAGTGTTGTGACTATAGGCAACCCACATGAGTTCACGCCATTTTTGGCGCGAGCTTGTGGAGGTCCGGTGTCCAGCAGTGGATTGCGATAGGCTAAAGTGATGATATGATGATGAAGTGACACCAGTAATATATTAAAAATAATTTAACTTATTAATGTAAAATATTTAATCCAAAAATGTCAAGAATTATATTTTTACTATGATAGATATACCTAATATCTGGCGAACTTGGGGAGGCCTATCTCCAGCTGTGGACTGCGATAGCTTTAAGTGAGTGAGGTATACTTATTACAATAATAATAATAATAATAATTGTTGTTGTGTCTGTGCAAATACTGAGTACTTCCACAGACACAACCAAGTGGCCAAGATTCTCCACCAAGAACTTGCTCTTATGTACGATCTCCTGGAACAGAGGATGCCGTATTGTACGTTGCCGTACCGTTGCCAGTAATCGAACGCGACGGAGTCCGGCTCTACTGGGACCTGCCTATCGCCACAGACAGGACGATATCTACTGGCGAACAAGCCTGATATCGTGGTGATGGACAGGGCACGGTCGAGGGTATTTTTAGTGGACATCACCGTCCCGCATAACGAGAACCTTGTGAAATCCGAGATTGAGAAAAAACGTAAATATCTGGCGCACGAGATTGTCGACATGTGGGTGTGGGGTCCGCTGAAATAATCCCTATCGTAATATCTGCCAACGGTTTAATTAGCCTCGCTCACCATCTGAGGCAACTGGGGATCCGGAACGGTTCGCTCGCAGCCAGGATGCTGAAGCGAACGTGTATGGAGCGGGTGGAGTGGCGTCCGATCACATAATAATAATAATAATAAATATCTACACAATACACACACTGTCGTCTGTTCCTAAATTAAGCAACTTAATGCTTGTGTAATGCTTGGTAATAGCCGATTGGTACGTTCTTATAAATAAGACATGTATAAATATATAAATAAATATATGTATTACACTCAGACTCGGGGTGGGAATCGAACCCATAACCTTCGGAGCAGAAAGCAGGGTCACTACAAACTGCGCCAACGGGCTAGTCTAAAATACTAAAATTCTAACAGTAAAACTTCAAAAGTTTGATATATAATTGTATTTGCTCGCAAACGAAAAAAAAAACGACTTCAATTACATCGACAAGTGATGCAACGTAGATAGGCGAAAAAGATAATCAAGTAAATACGCGTTATCAAAGATTACTTAAAAAATTGTAATCAGATCTCGATGAAATTTAATTGTGATTACATGATAAACATCAGCTTTTGATTGAATTAAAAATCATCAAAATCGGTATACCCAGTAAAAAGTTAAGCGGTATAATACAACGTAGGTCAATGAAAACAAAAAATAGTTAAGTAAGATCGCATTATTAGATGTAACTCAAAAAGTAGTTGTTAGATTTCAAATAAATTTAAATGGGACCAAGTAACTCACACAACGTTTCGATTAAAAAAAAATGTCGAAATCGGTCCACCCAGTCAAAAGTTCTAAAGTAAGATACATTAAAAAAATACTATCGAATTGAGAACCTCCTCCTGGAAGTCAGTTAAAAATGAAAATATATTTTTAATTATTCTGATATATAAACATGCTATATCAGATCATTAAAAATATTTCATATTTAGATATTTAAATCTCTATTTTCTGTTCTATTTCAAATCACAAAGCACGAGTACCTGTAAACACGGTAGCAATTTTTTTAGACATCAATTAATAACGATCCATTACATTTTCTCAGAAGCAACTGGCTACTGTTAACTCGGACATTCAACACTTTACACCCCATGGTTACGATTACAAATGCAATAACCTGTCGACATATTTACGACTGCATAGAACAATAGCACTACAAGTTACACCCGATAATCATATAAGCGCTGCAACGACTTTAAAGCAATAACGTCTATTCATTCGTCCAATGCTTTAAATCGCTTTAAGTATATTTTTAGGAAGTACGACAAAACGTCTGGCAGGCTTCTGTCTTGCTCGGCGGCAGTTCGTCAAACACAAAAGCCCCTTGCAGTGGACAATAGTAACTACTAATGCGTGATGATCGTTCTCCTCACGCCATAAATTTTGACGGCTACTGTGTTTTTGTTGACTTACAAGACGCACAAAAGATGGGAATCCTATTAAAAATAAGAACCCAATGATGGATTAAAATATAATGTAATAGAACAAGTAATACAGATACTAAAAAAGTTATAATATTTTATCTAACTTAAAATACCGTTTATTTGAAATTTAATAAAACTAAGAATAAAACTCTTAGAAATAATTTAATTACATCAATAGATTTGTACCTTCTACTTTTATTTCGGTGTTCTGTTTGAGCGGAATATTCAATACACTTATGGTATAATTATTTAATATATCAAAAATATTAAAATATAAACACCTAGGTAGTTCATATTAAATCTATTTTGTTGATTAAAACAATAGTAGTAAGGTTTCAACCATTGAAAGTTACCAGAAGATTCAAGACATGAAGGTATATGTATCTATAACAAACTTTAGGTTCAGAGACTAATTATAATAAAGCAAAGGTATATTGAAGTTATGAAAGAATCGTGCAGGGCAGTTAGCTTCCGTTCGTTCCGCGGATATTTTACACTAATTACAGGTTTCATGTATCGGGGGCGGGTAATTGGTTCTATCGTGCGTTGTCCTCCACTTCCTGTCTTTTGGCGGATCTTGAATACAGCTTTGTGGCGACTTGCACAAAGTACCGACACGATGTAATGGTGTCAAGTTGCACTCATTGTGGCGGCGCACCCACGCTGCGTTGAAATGATTTCTTAATAACGACTACCCAAACCGACAAATGCCTTAAAAGTTATGTATTTGAATATGACGTTGAAAACATGACAATGACAAAAAATTAATACAATACATACAAAATAAAAATATTTTATAAAAATCTTGTAACTTAGTAAGTTTATTGACTGTAGATATACTTATCTTCAACGTATTATTTACAAAAAATAATGTGCAGAACAATATCGTAATATTCGTCTTGGTCGTCTTATAAAAATGTTTAAGATGATATTTACAATAACAATCGAAAGAATTGATATTAAAAAACCTGATGTAACAATTGTATGAGGTATGAATTTTGTGTAACTATTCAATCACAACGGAGGCGTCTGTTATCTGATCGGAACTTCGCTCTGCTTCACTAATCTCTAAAGGAGTGAAGATCGCTTCGTTGCTATTGTCATCCTGTAACAAGATCACTCAAAGTACCTGTTATTTGACAATGAAGCACAGGTTCGCACGTTGCTCCCTTTTCGACCTTAAAATGACGTTTCTTAGTAAAAAAAGTCGAAAAAGTAACGTTTTCTATAAAAGGTATTAAAAACATCACGTCTTATTTCGCGTTAATTCCCAGCTGTTGTTATATTTCACACGTTTTAATTTTTTATTAGGAATAAATTTTTCACGTCTTGTTAGTCTACAATTTTGTTTTAAATCTATTTGGTAAGTATTCGCTATTTTATGATAAAGTTAATTTAAAATGTCGTAAAAATCACCTTACAGAAAATTATGAATACAATAAATATAAAAGTTTAGGAACTATTACGCAAAAAATAAAACGTAGGTTAAGAAATTCTGCGGAGCGGAGACACCCTGCGGTGTGGCGGCTAGCTGCAAAAGGCGCTCTTTCTACTCAGTGACAGCCGAAACAGCCCCTCACTAGAAAAAAAGTCTGTCCCGAACAGTTTGTTTTACACAACAAGCAAGATAATAGACAAGCATTAATAACAAATTTGACGTCGTTGCTAAGGATAATAATCTATTAGATACTGTAACTATTAAGTTTTAATTATTATTTATATATTTTAATTTAGGCAGTGAACTGCTCAGTTACAAAACTAATTTTGAACTTAAATATCTTCTTCTATACGTATCTTATGTATACAAACATAGGTACGCTAGGTACCCCTGCGCAAATGGAACTTAACCCAACACCTACTACATATTATCCTAATTTTATACCGCCAAAATAAAAAATAAAATTAAAAGTATTTACCTACATTAACGTAAACTTACACTCGTAATTGCTTAAGCAAAATTCAATAAAACATGATTTGATTTAATAAAACATGTAGATAAATCCTGGAAATGCTATAGATTGACCTTAAATATATTAGGTAGTACATATTACATAAATTAGGTAGGTATACCTAAATGATTAAATGCTACTTTAGGTCAAAACACAAATTATGCTGAAAAGTTTTAGATAATATACCTATAGGTTTACATTTGTTAAATTCCCACCTATGTATTTTAAAATATTTCAATAAAAATGTTGAGATAAATTTGCAGCGTAACGTTGGTTTACCGTATACGCAAAACCTCCATTCGGGGTAATATCGTGATGCGTGACACAACAGGTAAACTTTAAGAGCAGCGTCTGGGGTGGTATGGCCTTATTGCACACCGGTCTGAAGACTACGTTGGAAAAAAAGTGCCTTGATATGCCAGTCCCTTGAATTACACCTCCAGAACGTCTAAGAAGGCAATGACTAGACGTCGTGAACCAGGACATGAGAGACAATTGTCTAACCCCGTATGAAACGCAAGATCGAGCAAAGTGGAAGAGTTGAAGTCGAATGGCCTGGTAATTAGTAATAGCTGCGAATAATAGCGTCAAGCAAAAGGAGATTTCAATTATTTTAAATACTACATATATATTATTAAAACTATTGAAAAACGGGGTATTTACTATATTTTTTATTTTTATTTTGCGAGACTCGTGAACAACACATTCGCAACAATGTCGAAATATCGATCTCCGCAAAATAAAATAAAAAACATAGTAAATATCCCGTTTTTGAATAGTTTTAGTAATAGAAGTAACCATGTTAATCTAAAATCTTATATAAAATATTACATATATAGTGACATTAAAAAAAAAAAAGTATATTGGGTTCGTGCCTGTTGTGTATGTGTATGGAAAATTAGATTTAAAGAAATTACTTGCCGTTAGAACTTGGTAATCACTATCTATCATCTATCAGTACCTACTGTACACCGTAGAGGCTTGGTTTACCAAGCATTACTTTTAATAAAGTTCTTTGAGTCCTTTCCAAAAGAAGCAAAACATTTATGTTAATGTCACCTCAAACGACAATGCAACTCTGTAGTATGCTTTTTACAAAATTCTAAGTTTTATCAATCACAAACTTGAAAATTACCTACATGAATATGCTTTTGTTTAAAGTACATAAACACTTCGCTTGCTGGCGACTGAATCGAACCCAGAACTTTGTAGCAGAAAGCGTGGTAACAGCAAACTGCGCCAATGGGCAATTGAAATATAGTCAGTAGATATTTTTAATTTTATTGACATTTACGTCTATTTTAATAAATTATTATATTGTAGAGCACAAAATAAATAAGTTGCATTTATCTATACAAATAAATACAATTGGAGTGTCTGTTTGTAATATTAAATAACTGCTTTTTACTAAATGCGTGTGGTACACATACACGGTACATCTACCAAAATAACATTTTTTACAATTTTTGTCTGTCTGTTTGTTCCGGCTAATTCCTAAAACAGCTAGACCGATTTTGACAGGACTTTCACTGGTAGATAGCTGATGGAATATGGAGTAACTCAGGCTACTTTTATTTTAGAAACTTATTTATTTTATAACTGCGAATGAACAATACGTTTTTGTTAGATTCCACGCGAGCGAAGTCGCAGACACAGCTAGTAGATATATGTTTGTAATAAAATAAAATCAAAAACTACAGGATTGTTTTAAAACTATTTCGCTAGTAGACTAGACCAAGGCCGATAATTTTTGAAACCAAAAAAAAATTATAGTTGGATGAAACCCATTGTAAAACGAAGAGAATAGAATAATATATAATAGAGATATTAAAGAAGATTCTATAACTTTCTCAAAATATTGTATATGTCTTATTAAATATTCTTTTCATTTTTATCATAACATTTACCATAGTAATGTATTTTTTTACACCATCGGAAAGTAGAGATTTCAATGAGGAAAAAGCCGACCGACCATGCTTTTTCGATATTGAGATCAAAATAAGGTACAAAAACTGAAAAAATAAATATTTTATTTAAAAAAAAATTAGCGTGTTTGGGACATAAAAAGGTGAGTTTTCACCAAATTACGTTTTTGTTTTTTTTTTTTTTGTAAAAGAACTTTAATTTTTGAAAATTAAATTGAATTTTCACATGAATTTTGAGGTTATGTGAAAAAAGTGTAAATACAAAAGTTGTAAATCTTTTTATTATATTATACAGCTTGGCCATTTAACTTTTTTCCATAGAACTTGTAGAGAATCCGTTTCTTCTCCCTACCACTTCCCGACCTCAAATCGACCGTAACTTACTTACACTGACGAAGTCGCATTCGGAAACTGTTGTAAATAAAAACAAATATTTACTGAGGATCAAAAATTTTATTAAATTACCACACGTCACGAAACATACATTTTGTACAATATATTTTAATTACACATAGATAAAGTAAAAAGAGAATCTAAATAGTTTTCTGATTAGGGAATGGGAATGCTCCTATGGAAAACAAAGATTTTACGTTAATCAATTTTTTTATTAGTATGAGCAATGTGTTGCTAACCATAGAACCTTAGATATTGTCTCAAACTTGAACACTGGCTCAGACTTCACAGCGAAACGAGGGTCAGTAAACTGTACCAAAATATATATCCGAAAATATTACAGATTAATAAAAATACTTTTTTATGTAACATTTACATGCAAAGATATATTACAAATAAAAACATTTTTTAAAGTTACATCTTAGAAAAATAATTTCAAGATGGGCAAAACTACTTAGACCCTCATCTCAAACCAAATCTCGTCCACTTCTCTCAATAGCAAATGACGATAACACACATTTCAGTAATCTTTACTGACACAAGAGTTCAAGCGTTTTTAAAACCTTATTATACATACTTAAAATTAAACGTATTTATAATATAATGGTATAGAATATAATTACGTCATAAGTGATAAGCAAAGCCTAAAAATGTAGCAACAAAAATTGCTTAATAAAAAAGGTAATTTTAGGAAAAAAAAATAAAGTAATATTTAATGTTTTTAAAATATGTTTTTTTATTTTATTTTAATTGCTATTGAATTATTTTATATTGTTTCAGACATTATAAATCTAAAAATGGACGAGCTAACAATTTATTATCAATTTAATAATAAAAAAAGATTGTAAATCCTCGATATTATAGAAAGTAAATTGAAATCGCCACAGCTGCATTAATTTTATATAGAAATAATGAGATAAATTACTTTTTTATAATTAATAATTACAAACTTTATAAAATGCATTATATATATATTTTGAATATGCAGGGTGTCCACTATTAATATTAAAAAATCCTTAGCTTTTCCTTGAGCTGTTTTTTTTATTTTAACAACTTATAATAAAATAACAGGTTAAGAAAATAAAAGACGCGACTTTAATATCTAATTATTTTCAAAAATACGTGAATAAATGCAAATGAGTTGAACTCGTTATCTTCCTTCTCTGTATATGTCACAGCCAATATTCGCGTGTACTACTGAACATCAAGATTATAATGAACTTCACTCTACAAATTGAAATCTTAAATATGAAAAGTCCACATACAAACACATAAAATTAAGATCAGATTAAAGTATAAACTATTTCTTTTACTTTAAAACAAGCAAAAAATTTGTAAAAACAATGTAAAATCTCAAATATTCCCTGAGTTGACCCCTCGATGTCACAAATTTCCCCTCAACACTTTTGAGCTTTCCCATGCTTTCCCTAACTTTCAATTCTGGACACCCTGATATATATTAAATCCATTATTATTCACAACACAAATATACCTTGTGAACTACTTGAAATTCAAATTGTGCCTAAATAAAAAATAAAGAAGATTGGAGATATAAGATATACATTTTATTGACAGTTTTAAAGGGTATCAATTTGTAAATATGTAATGCAAATCACAACATATGCACACTAAACAAACTTTCTCTTACATATTTTACAGACAACGTCTTGATCTTGAAATGTATTTCATAACTGAATCTAATCATGCAATTTACATAACTGAATCTAAGTGTGCTATTTAAGTATACGCAGCTCATTAAGTCGTCACGATTAAATTAGCATCATAATAGTTTAAATATAGTAAACAACTAATCGTAAGCTATTTCTTGACTACCTATTTATTGAAAATTGAAACCTAACATTGTTTAAGAAAATACATTTTCACTTTAAATTATGGACACGAAATATAAACTAAACAATTCATTATAAAATATATCTACACAATTTTTAATTTGAAAATCACTTTCGATATATATGTACACTTGCTATATAATACAATGAATTAGTAATTTTTTATCAACCAGACCATAAGATTAAAAATATATAATAAATATTATAGTGAAACTGTAAATTGATAAAATGTAAAATGAGATAATAGCGTTTTAGTGGAAAACTGATCTACTAATTAATTAGTAACAGTTTTTTTTTATAACTCGTCCCTAAGAAGAGTGTATCGGTTCTTGGATGGAGCTAATTTCTTGAATGTTGATTCCGGTGGAGTGGTCACTTTTATTTCTTTTGTAGCAGTTTCTGGGTTTTCAGGTCCGTAGTGGAATTCTCTGTAAATATTAAATACATATTTCATTATAATATTTTAAGTATTTATTGATAAATATCTTTTAAAGGGGTAATATATTATAAATTATAAAAATATTATACAAAATTAAATTAATTTTAAAAAATAAATATATTCTCAGATAATTTAAAAAAAACCCCAGTACAGCCAAAATTTCAAATCTTGTACATTTTTCTGTTACTACAATTCAATTTGAATTATCTTTATTACTGATACTTTATTGAAGAACATTACCATTACAGCCTCTTAAAATTTTTATCTATGTATCAAAATTGTAGATCTATGCAGGATAATACATTTTTATAAAAAAACGTGAACTCATGTGTGTTGCCCATAGTCACCACGCTGGGCAGGCGGATTGGTGACCGTAGGGCTGGCTTTGTCGCTCCTGAGATGCTGCTGCCCGTCTTCGGCCTGTGTGTTTCAAATCTAGCGGTTAGATGGTTATCCCGCCATCGGTCGGCTTCTTAACTTCCAAGTTGGTAGTGGAGCCTTGCTATCCCTTAGTCGCCTCTTACGACACCCACGGGAAGAGAGGGAGTGGCTATATTCTTTGGTGCCGTAGCCACACATGAGTTCACGCATTTTTGGCGCGAACTTCTGGAGGCCTATTTCCAGCAGTGGACTGTAATAGGCTGGAATGATGATGATGATAAAAAAATATTTCATTACAATTCTCTCGATTTTCATAGTCATTTTAATGAACATTTCATTACTCATTAATAAATACAAATTATAATTACAACAACCTCCAAGTATTTAAGATTGTCAAGATAACAGTCACTTATTATACCGCATTACCTATTTTATAAATTAAATATAAATATATGCGCATACTAATTGTTATATAGCTGATATATAACAAAACAGGATTTGGCAAAGATTCAATTATAATTATTTACATATATTCAGTATGTAAATTATATTACTATTATTATTTCTTTGTAAATACAACAAAGGAGTCATTAAATAATGATTGTTATTTACTTTTTTTACTATTTAAATGAAAGTCATGAATATGATTCAGTAAATAGTTTATAACTATCTAATGCCACAAAGAGGATATCTACAATTATGAAATAAACTATGTAAGAAAATGTATCTCTATATTTAATTCTTCAAAAGTAAAACGCAACTATAACTAATTTTAATTAAAAGATGATTATGTTTTCATACAAAATTTCAATCTACATTCAAATTTTCTAATATTATTATGGCTGCAGTCAAGTTTTAATAGAATAGATTTGGCCCCAATGAATCAAATCAATCAGTTATATTACATGTTATGTCCATAGACATACAGATGTTGTAATCTAATTTTGATTCTTATTTTGTATTATAAAATAATATTGTGATAATAATATTGGGGTCTTTACCACATTAATTAGAAGTAAAGACAATAGAAATTTGATAAATTTGACTGATAAAACATCTGTAATGAATACAATGTTCAAAATTAACCCAGAATTTAAGAAACATTTTTTAACTTATTTGTCCAGTTTTGTGCAATGCATTACATAAATGTCTCTAACAGATATCTTTATAAAATATAATATGAAATTAAAAAGTTTTATATTTATATATTATTTTAAATTAAATATTAAATAATAAAAGTTATGGGTACCTGTGTAATTTGCCTGAATAGAGGTCATTTAAAAATTGTTTTAATTTTCCGGGTACTTCCATATCATTATAGTCAGGGAAGAGATACATGTGCCTGAAGGAGTCAATGGCAATCAACGGTAGATCGGACACAGATTTTCCGAGATGATGCAATGGGTGTTCAAAACGTAAACCGTCAGCAGTGAGGAAGTTTATTTTATCTAAAAAATAATTAAGTTAACATTTAAAAAGTAGACAAAGTTTTGTTAAATCTCAATATATTTAGGACTGACTGATTACTGTTCATGCTGCTACAATTTTCAATGACATTTACATTTTTTATTTTAATAAGCTGGAATACCATCACAGTTTCACACATGCTAAATTTTGCTATTTTTTATTTGGTTAAAGGCAATTATAGTGTGTTTAGTATTAATAACTTTAACAAATGTTAAGGTTACAAAAATCTTATGAATTTGTTAGATCATTTTTATATTAAATTATTGCATTTTTTTATTATTACATAGACAAAGATAGACTATGGATGTGGTAATTATGAAAACCTTTGCCTACAATATTAACTTTATTTTCTAGGAACTAAAATGTGTTATAAAAAACTGAGAAATTATTATAAGTTGAGCAGTAAACATTACCTTTCTCATCCACTAACTCTCTGTTAATAATTTCTTTGTACTTTTTCACACTTTCTGTGTCAGTTGGGTGATGGAACAGGATAAGGAATGGCAATCCTTCTTCTGTCAGTTCTTCTGCATTTTCAAATGTTATCTCTCTAACTAGAGGGATACACTTCTGTTGAACCCAATGATATAGCTGATCAAAGTTTAACAAACTTCCAAGGTATGTTTCATCAGGTTCAACAGAAGTCTTCGTGTCAGCTCTAAATACAACTACAGGTTGGCCTGCAATTAAAGAAATAAAAATAAATGTAATAATTGCTCTAACTGTTATACCATATGTTGGCAAATTAGCATGTTATGCTAGTAATTGTTTGAATCCCACCATCAACAAATTGTTTTATCGACAATACTTAAATATGTTTGTTGTGGGGCAGTTGTATGTGGTTCCAGATCTTTGCCCTTTACACAGACAAGGAACAGTAATTAAAACATTTATTATAGAATTATGACTAAATGGTCTCACATTGACTGTTCTAAAATTCACTATTCTCTTATTTTATTTTATTTGTCATAATATTGATAGACATTAGTGAAAAATGTTCATTTTCTGGTTTTAGAATATGCTTTAGAACCACCAAAATATGAAATTTTTAAAATTAGTTAAAAACAAACTGAAGTGCGTTAATAAAAACATTCAACAATTCTTTATACAACAAACAATCCTTCAGTTTTGTAATAATAGTCACTTATGTTACCCAAAAGATCATCATCAAATTTTGTTTTGAATTTAGCCAACAAGACACTGTTAGTGTGCAAATACACTTCATAATATATTCCTTGCCCTATCTTTAACTTTATTGAGGTACAGATAAACAACTACTATATGGTATTTTTTGTTACAGTGGCATGAAGGAAATACTTCAAAACTAAATGTACAATGTATAAGCAAAAAGGTTTTTTACTACTAATTTATGTACTATTAATAAATAATTTTTACATTCATTTTAGAAATTTTTAAGTTTCGAATTTGATGGCACAGATTCTTTATGGATGTTTTTACTCATACCCGGAGGATGCATTTGCTGGGATGCATCACCAAAACCAGCGTGGAATATACATTCATCCTTAAGACTAGCTGCAACTTTTCGAAGCATCTCATATTCAGGTTGATCACGTCTATCCATGTATCCAATAATATGTCTCTTGTCTTCACTCAGTTTCTGTAGCTCCTTCAGAGAGGAAAATGTAATAACTGGGTCAGTTAACTGCTTTTTGATAAATTCAGCAAAGGCTTCTACTGACCGTTGTCCTGAAAAAACATTATAATTAAGTTTATTAATTTTAGTTAGTATATTTTTGCTCTATACTTGAACTAAAATTTTAAACATCAGGCAATGCTGTTCATGAAAGATGTTTAGAAAAATTTAACTATATTGGTATTAAAAAAGGTATGTCCATTTGTTTTTTCTGGAATTTCACTAATCTAAACAAATAAATAAAATTGGAGTGTGTTTGTAATATTAAAATGACCGGTTTTTACTAAATGCATATGGATGTATGCAAGTTTCATATACCAAAACAACATTTTTTACAATTTTTGTCTGTCTATGTTTTTTCAGGCTAATCGCTGAAACGGCTGAAACGATTTTGATGGGACTTTCACTGGCACATAGCTGATGTAATAAGGAGTAACTTAGGCTACTTTTATTTAGAAATTTATTTATTTTATAACTCTGCGATCTGGACACTAACTTTTTTATTAAATTCCACGCGGACGAAATCGGGGGCACAATTATACTACATAAATCAAAATTCAGAGTTCATGATTCCAGCTTTACTAAATTCTGACTTAAAAACTTATGACAGTTTCATCTTTATATACCATTTAAAAATAGCATTATAATTAGCAGAGACATGAACAAAATCTCAAACATCTGTTAAGAGCTATTATTTTGTTTTTATCCCTAGACTAGCTGATCCAACAGAAGTTGTCCTGCTTTGAGAACTGTCAAATACATGTTACAGTTCAAAAATCTCTCAATTTTCTACAAGTTTTAACAATAAGCTAATAGAAAAAAAAAATAGCCAAATTGGTTGAGTCACTTTTGAGTTTTGTGCTTAGTAACACACTTAGCAATTAATTTTTATTTACAGAGAAAATATTAAATATTTATGATGGTTTATTGAAGAATAATTTTAAAAGAAATGGTATTTTTTTCACAATTTGAAACAGTATTGTACTACAATAATATACTTAATTAATAAAAAAACAATCTACATTTAAAAAAGAAAGTATTAGCCTATTGTACAAACACAAAAACTATGGTCAACAAATATATACACATGTATATGGAAAAACTGAATTGCAAATATATTACAAACTAGTTTTTTAATTTACTTTCTGTTTAAAAGTAACAACATATTTCTTATAGAAAATTGTAAAATTTACCTCTATACTCCTTTTTAGCTGGTAAACCATTTCGGAACAATTTAAGAGTGGGATACTTTGAAATATGAAATCTTGTTGCTATGGTAGTTTCTTTGTCACAGTCTACTTTACCCATTACCACTTTACCAGTATCATACCCGGCTTTAGTCACTTCCTCGGCCGCATCATCAAATATAGGCATAAGCATATTGCTGAATTTACACCACTCAGCATAAAAATTTATAAACACAACTTCATTGGAGGCTGTGGGGTAAATATTTATTTTAATATACATAGTGACGAAATAACCCACTTACCAAAAAGAAAACGAAAGCATCTTACCGAGAACCATGTCTATATTACTCTGTGTTATTTGTACAGCACCGCTATCGGTTGGTTTGTAAAAACAATGGCAAATCTATAACAAGGCAAAGGTAAATCAATTTATTACTTTTAACAAGCCATAAAATTATCAAACAGTACGTACGTGTACTGATTGGCTCAAAAATACATTTCTCACGTACCAAAATGATTAATGATATTATTCTGTAACTAAACATGTTTACTAAAATTTTTTTAGCTTCTCATTTAAAATATTTCCTACCACTCAATACTGAGAGATAGCAAAGTTTATATAAATAATAATGCGGTTTAATTTTGAACAAGCTGAATTGTATAATGAAGTACCGCACTAATTCTGACTCGATTTGACGAAGTCAAGGCAGACCACAGAGTACTTTGTATGTGAGAATTGAGGCAGACCATAACTATGGCAGAGACTAGGATTGCCAGCTGCTAAGTGCTCCCGCACCATAGAGCAACACGGAGGGGAGTAGCCATTGCGTTTGTTACCGATACAAAACTGTCTGTCATTTTTTGCGGGGGGAAATTACACACATGTACACTTTATCTAATTCAAACACAAAAATAATCGTCTGCCACTACGAAACTCACACATACTAAATTAAAACACACTTACATTTTTCACACACACATAGATACATTCTGTGTCATTACAGTACAATGATACGCCGCAACTACACTGACAAGTTGCTTACAGCCGTGGTTGTAACAACTGTCGATATGCATTATCGATAAATACAAGTACTCGGTTAGGGAAATAAGTTTTTAAAGTGATACAAAGGTAAGATGTTATTATAAAAATAGACTTAATTTATTATATACTACAAATCAAACATCTTCATGTAAAATAAACGATTATAAAGAGTAAAGATTTGATTGTTTGTTTGTTAGCATTGAATAGGCTCCGAAACTACTGGACCGGTTCAAAAAATTATTTCACCGTTGAAAAACAACACTATCCTTGAGCGACATAGGTTAATACTATATTTTCAAAAATATTAGGGATCCTTACTAAAACTCCAATAATGTAACCCAAGGGATAAAAAAATAACCCAAAAAATTCCTTACATTGCGTGCGCTGCAAAAACTAATGATAATAGAAATATATAATTTAGTAAGACTTTGTAGAACACATCATTATCTACAATAATTATATTTGCTCGCAAACGAAAAAAAAAACCGACTTCAATTCAATCGACAAGTAATACAATATACTTAATATATACGCGTTATCAAAGGTTACTCAAAAAGTTGGTATCAGATCTCGATGAAATTTGAACGCGACCACATGATAAACATCAGCTTTCTATTAAATTAAAAATTATCAAAATCGGTACACCCAGTAAAAAGTTATTGCGGATATTCAAGAGTTTCTTTCGATTTCTCTGGGATCCCTTCATCAGATCCTGATTTCCTTATACTACTAACTAAACTAGGGATATCTCCTTTCCAACAAAAAAATAATTATCAAAATCGGTACATCCAGTAGAAAGTTATGCGGTATAATACAATGTAGGTCGACGAAAAAAGCGTCAAGTAAAAACGCATTATTAGATATAACTCGAAAAATAGTTGTTAGATCTCAAATAAATTTAAATGGGACCAATTGGCACACACCACCTTTCGATTAAAAAAAAATTGTCGAAATCTGTCCACACGGTCAAAAGTTCTGATGTAAAATATATTTAAAAAAAAATATATGTAGTCGAATTACGAACCTCCTCCTTTTTTGGAATTCGGTTAAAAATACAGTCGAATTGCCCCACGACACAGGGAATCCTAGTGTGGGGACCAGAGACATACTGTTCTTCTTGTGACTAAATATAACTGATGTAATATGTGTTAATGTTATGTACTAACGTTTGAAGAAATAAAGATTATTATTATTATTATATTATTATCATTATTATAATTAAGAACCTCCTCCCTTCTTGTTTTTTTGCACCCCGAGACCAGTATGGAGCTGTTCCCCATTTGATTTCCGTTAAACATACACTCTGATAGTATTCACAAGTTTTTATTATTTTAATGCATTTTTCTGAATTGTCCTCTTGAGAATCACAAACGTAGCATTCGAGAGTTCTTACTGAAAAGTATAGATGTAATTGTACAATTACAATCGTTGCGGGGATTTATTAAACGCCGTTAAGTGGAACGTACCCTAAAATATGACTTTGGCGTTGTTGTCAATTCACTTATAAGTTTAAAATTTGTGGATATACTTTACTTTGCCACACCCGCTAGCGCTACTTGTTTAATAAATTTTTGAACTTTTTATTTACGTACTTTATTGTTTTACTTAAGGTAGTCATAATGTTTAAGAAATTCACGTTAATATTAGGATTCTTATTAGTTACCAATGTTTTTCAAGGTATGATCTAGTTTATAAATATTGACTGTTATTTAAAATTTAACTAATATTTAAAAGAAAAGGTATTTTAAACCTTAATTTATACTTTTCAGTAAGAACTCTCGAATGCTACGTTTGTGATTCTCAAGAGGACAATTCAGAAAAATGCATTAAAACAATAAAAACTTGTGAATACTATCAGAGTGTATGTTTAACGGAAATCAAATGGGGAACAGCTCCATACTGGTCTCAGGGTGCAAAAAAACAATATTACATTACAAAGAAATGTTCCAATAAGACAGAATGTGTTAGTACTAGACAGCGAAACATGCCTCTTTGTACTCATATTTGGTACCAAGACTGGGTGTGTTCTGACTGCTGCCAAGGAGACAGATGCAACTATTACATTATAGTAAGCAATTTTTTTACTATCTTGACAATAAATTAATTTTTAAAAATGTTTGCAATATTTGCTTGTCATAATATAATCATTACATAGTATAGAACAGTCACTGCCTGCTGTCTGTATGCTTAGATCTTTAAAACTATGCAACGGAATTTCATGCGGTTTTCTTTAGTAAATAGAGTGGTTCCAGAGGAAGGTATATAGATATAATACATGGATAATATAGTAGAGGAACACTGATGGTTTTAGCAACCGTGCGAAGCCGGGGCAAATCACAAGTTACAAATAAATTGTATTTGTTTATTCTCTCTTCTTTTATAGTTCTGTTTTATATTAATTTTTTTTTTGTTTTCAGACTAAAATTGTTTTATATTTTTTTTACAGAGTGGAATTGGAACAAAAAAACCAGTCTTTGGTATCTTATTAGCAGCTGTCCTATTGCCTATTGTAAGAATTAAGTTTACATATTGAATATATGGATAATATTTTTTGTATTTAGAAATCTGCCAGAATGATAGATTTAAAAAAAAATATCAGAACTTTGTCCTATTTACACTAAAAAATTTATGGTGCAAAATGTACAAATCTTGATATTCATGTTATTTTAAATGACACAGACTTAATGGCATTTTTTTTTTTCATTTAAAATTGCTGTCTTAAAATGATACCGTCCATAACTTACTTCATGCTAATTTTATTTCAATATTTATTTTTTATCAATATTGTTATGACATAGTATAAAGATCTGAATTATTTATGAATATCATTAAGAAGTTATAACTATTTGTTCTTTGACTAGAATTTTTTTATGATTAAAAATAGCAATAGTTAAATATATATTTTTATAGTATAATTTTAGGTTTTATACTGTCTAATGAATTCATATAGCAACTAATAAGTGATGACAACTAAACATGTGAACTAATTTATATACTAAAAAGAACTGAATATAATTTTGAATTTTACATGGCTAATTCAAATAGCAATTCATTTGTAATTCATAGTGGTGTAAAAAGATGAAAGCTTTTTAGAATGCAAGCTTAATAAAAATATTATATAGTTTTAATTGTTAAACATGGTATTATATCAATTATAATTTTACATGTCCAGAATACAAGACAAAACAACTTCAATATTAATTTATTTTAATTGAAGTTTATCATATAAGCAAAATGAACTTTCTTAACATATTTTCGGAGGACTGACTATAATTATACATAGTAGTTTTTATCATTGATATTGTGATTAATAATTGGTTATAATTATTAATTTTGAATCGAGTTTCAAATCCGTCCATATTTTAAGCTTTATATGTATTACATATTAAAAAAAAAAAATTTATAATAAAAATATATTTCAAATAATGTTTTATTTTTTCACATGCCTGTGTTTATAGAAATTTTATCTTATTTATTTATATTCTAAATAGTTTATAAAACTGGCGACTTCTCCCAACTTAGCAGGAGTAATACCTATATTATGTATCTTAGTGACAGAGACGGGCGCAAGGTGATGGTATTTGTATTGGTATCATGCAACCGCGATCATTGATCGTGGTAGCGAGCAACGCGATTTATTTATGCGCGCGTAAATTTGATTATATAACCCTCCATAAGATATTAATTTAAATTATATAGTATAAAGGTATTTTTTTTTTTCTTGTGTACTACGATCTGTCGCCATGCTGGGCATTAATTACATTAAGCAGTGAGTTATTTGATGCAAGTGATTTTTTACTTTAGATAAGGGCATAAGTATGTCCTGGGGCAGTCTCCATTTTAGTCCGCGAATTTCGTGGATTTCTACCGTCAAAACTTTCGCCAAGCTGTTTAGATGGTTAGTGACCCTTTTATTCTAGGAATTAATATAGTGAAAGATTTCCTGCCTGAGAGTATTAACCTGTTGCTGTTCATTTGTGATATCCAAAGAGTGTTAGTCACCATCCTCAGAATTTTATTCTGAAATCTTGGATAATTTCAATATTAGAGCAAGACGCTGTCCCACACAACTGAATGCCGTAGGTCCAGATTAGTTTTAGTATAGCTTTATATAGGTTTACTGCTTAGTGATGTTTGAGGCCTTCGGCCTATGAACCAATAGTTTTCGTGTTTGTAGCGCCAGTGGCTTGCGTTTCCCTCTTATCCACATGTATGCCTGAGTATCTGACAAGGTCTGGTTGGGAATCTCGAGGTTTTTGAGCTTTGCCAGTGGGCATTTACCTTATTCAATGTAAAGGTAACACTGGTAACATTGGCTGATTTCGTTTACGTCATTTTATTACATAGCCTTCAGTCAGACTGAGATGTCATTAAGTCCGCTTTGTAGCATTTTAGATGCCTTTGTTGGTGTTTTATTATGTGCGTATTATGCTGTGTGGTTACAGCATCAAAGAATATAGCCACCCCCTCTTTTCCCGTGGGTGTCGTAAGAGGCGACTAGGGGATAACAAAGTTCCACTACTACCTTGGAACTTAAAAAGCCGACCGATGGCGGGATAACCATCCAACTGCTGGCTTTGAAATACACAGGCTGAAGACGGGCAGCAGCGTCTTCGGTGCGACAAAGCCAGCCCTGCGTCACCAACCCGCCTACCCAGCGTGGTGACCGCGTGAAATTTGGAGTTCCACCGATAAATCGGTAACTTTTACATCACTGGCTCATGGCATGGACGATTACGAAAATAATAAAAATTAAAGACTACGTAATCAATTTTTATCAATACATGTGGGATTCCTCCAACAGCTTTCCCTCGGGAATAATTAATCGAAAGCGATAGTAAAGTCCATTCGATGAAAAGAAAAATACCCCACATTTTTTCGAGAGGTTTGCCATATGAAAAAGAAGGACCAGAATGGTTGAAAAGCGTGAATTCTACCAAAATATACCAAATAATTTTTACCTACTAGATAGTGTTACCGATACCTCGAAATCTACCAAAAAAGTAGAAATCTACTAAATCTGGTCACGCTGGGTGTCAACTAATCAACTGTCAATTGTCACATTACCAATAAACCAATAATGCATTAAATTACAAGAGATTTTAAAAATTTATTCAGTATTAATAACATTGCTTCAATTTACATTTCAAAGGCATATCGTTAAACAACCATATGGAAGGTGTATTATGGAAATGGACTAATTACTGGAATGGTAAAAAAAAAACGGAAATATTTTGTAATGTAAGAAATCGTAATATGTTTAATGTTATGATGTAATTTCTTGTTGTAGGTTGGCAAACCAGATGGTTTGTTTTAGAAAATGGAATATTATCTTATTATAAGTCGCAGGAAGAAGTTAATCAGGGATGCAAAGGTTCTGTAAAGGTGTCAGTCTGTCAGATAAATGGTATTGTTTTTCAAATTATTTTTTATTTGATTAATTAATTATTTAACGTAGTATCTATTACACGTGTTAGTTAAAATAAAATGCAATACTTGATTGTAATAATTAATATAACATTTATAATGAAAGCTTTTGTTACAGTAAATAACATAGACAATACTCGTTTAGATTTAGTTATACCTGGTCAACAACACATGTATTTGAGAGCTCCTTCCCCTCAAGATAGACAGAAGTGGCTTGTAGCATTAGGTAGTGCTAAAGCTTGTGTTGACTCAGTATTGGATTCTAAAGGTATATTACTTTAGATTTTAAGTTTTACTTATAAGATTTTGCATCAACTTTATCTAATGTTTGTTTGAAAAGGATCTGGAATTGAAGACTCTCTAACACATAAGAAATCTGAATTACATTTGTATTGTGATTTACTTATGCAACAAGTGCATGCAATGAAAAGTGCAGCTAACTCTGAAGGAGGTCCAGAGATTCAGGTATAAATGATCATAATTAATTTAAAATATGTAGCTTAAGTTATAATAATAATTAACTAATTTATTATTCTTATTAAAAATATTCCCTTTTTTTATCAATGCAATTAATGTTAAATTGGCGAAAAAGCCTATAGCAACTGTGTTCAAGTTTTTTATTTACTTTTAATTAAATGCAAAAAGCTAAACATTGCACTTGTTCAATTTCTATTACACTGATTATGCTTCAAGAAATGAAAATTTAGTGTTTCTTAAAAAAAAAAAAAAAAACATTTAGTGCTGACATATCCTTTTTTCGAAGTTGTATGCAAACTCTTGATGTTATTTGTTTACACAATTGCAGAAAATTGAAGATGCATCTAGTCTACTGACTGCAACATGTGACACCTTTATAAGAACCCTTGAAGATATAATGAAACTCACTTTAACTACAGGAATCAATCCCACTGTCTATGAAATGCCAGTTCCTAATCTAACAATGACTAAAAATAATTCGAACAAACCAAAGCCAGTTAATAGGTCCTTATCACAAGAAAATAGATAAGGGACAATTGTTACAACTAGAATTTTTATGTTTAATACTGTACTTAAACTCACTTCGATTTGTAAAAAGCTGAAACATTTTTAAGACATGTAAATAGTGAAGTAATATATTAGAATATACGAAATTAATATTTTGTGCAATAATATGAAATTTAAATTAAAAATTTTACTAATATAATTTTACATCAGATGTAAAAATGTAATTTTAAAATAATTGCTTTTGGTTTTCTCTATTATATAGGTAATTGTATCTTATTTTTTTTTAGTTTTAAATTTGAGAAAATATTCTAAAATTTACATAAACTGTATTACTAATAAGATCTGCTTGTTAAAAGAAACCATTCAAGTCTGATAAAATTTGCACTTAATAGCATATTATAAAATTTTACTTTATAAATTGTCAAGTACATTCCAATTTATTCTCTATTTACTATTTTCATTTATCGTATTTGTACTTTTGTGCAGAAAATAAATGTACTATAATATGAAATAATTTTATTATTAATAAAATATTAACACTCATTCATTCAAACAAAATGGATTACCACATTGGCTCTCCAAAACGTGAGACAGTTTTTTCTTGGGAATCTAATTCCATTCCTACTTTTTTTCTCATGTAAAAAATGGTACAATCTCTGTTAGTGCATAATACTTCTTCATGTAGACTTCCCTGACATCTTTGACATTCAGTCCAAAGCCTTGAAAATTTTTCTTGAAGTTGCCTTACTTTAAATACTTCCGCTATATAAAGTTGACCTTCTTTTTCTAAACAGTGGTTACATAATGCTTTTTTCGTGTTGTCAGGCATTACTGTTTTACATCCAATACATTTCTCTTTCTTTTTTGTAAAAGCAGCTAATGCACCAACTTTAGATGTCACCATAGCCTTTGTCCTTGTATGTTCTCCTTTAAGAAGCAGAGATTCTGCCTTCTCTCCAAGAATTGGTTCAAAAATTCTTAGTAAAGGTTTGGACAACTGGTTTTCTAAATAATAGTTAAAGTCAATAGGCACACTATTTTCTAACACATATATAGGATCTTCGGCTTTCATATAGGCAGGTGTATTTTTTGCTGCACAGCATATTACATAAGGCACTCTATCACCTAGCTTTGGAGCTGTACCAGCATCACGTTTTTTCATCTTATTTGCTAGTTCAACGTGAGCTTGCTTAGCAGCATAATCATTTTTTGTAAGTTCTTTAGTGATAACTAGTTGAGATATATCAATTCGATTGCACAGTAAATCAGATATAACTTGTTTAGCATAATTTACTGCTCCATCAGGATCTCTATCTATAAGTAGCTTCTGTAAACAAGTACTCATCATGTTTGAAACTAAGGGACAATTATCACGTCTAACAGTCTCAATACCTTTACAATCCATTTTATCATATTTATCAGGCTTTGTAAAATAGAGGCCTGCATATCTTTTTTTATTAATAAGTAAATATGGGTAATACACTTTCTCAAATTCCAATTTTATTGGCTTAACAAATTTTGAAGTCACATAATTAGCTGCTTCTTTTCCTAATTCCATACTTTCTTCCAAAGTCTTAACACCAAATTTAACCATTACCGAATCAGTATCACCATAAACAACAACAGCATCTTCTTTATAACCATTAGACTTAGTGAATTTTTTTTCTACTTCAGATTTGGTAAATTCTATCATGGTTCGTCCATAGGCGGTGACACTACCAGATATTTCTAAACAGGGAAGCTTTCCCACTTGAGCTCCTGTGAATCCATACACAGAATTTGCACTAATTTTTAATGCTAACTGTCTACCATCAAGTACAGAACGTTTCAAGGGGTCTTTTTCATCTTTTAAATCAGCCTTCGCTTTTTTTCTAGCAGCAAGTAAGGATTCTAAAATTTCTGGTAACAACCCCTTCCGTACATTTGCTTTTACAAATGTATTATTTGAAGGTGTTGTTGTAACATCATGTGGATTTAAATTAAGTTCTTTTTGTAAATTTTGTGGTACTAAAGTTGTATAACATAAATTATGAGCCATCATAATACTTGGATACAAGGAAGCAAAATCTAGAGTTGAAATAGGATCTGCATAATACCCCTTTCTTGGTTCAATTACTGTAGCTCCTTCAAATTGATCATCTGAACCTTGACCATGGTAAGCAGGCATTAAATAACCAGCATCTTTTGCTTTTCGTAATAGTTGACTTACTACTTTTATTTGCTGCCCTCTGGTAAGTAAGCATGATAAAGGTACACCAGTCACCCTAGCCATTTCCATATAATTTATGATACACATTAACTTATTTAAAAGCTTTAGAGGTAAATATGCATCTTTTAGACAATACATGGCTAATCTTCTTCTTGTTTGTTCATTTTCATTTTGTAAGTCAGTTATTATACTGTGATGAACATCTTCTTTTTGTTCTTGAAGAAAATGATAACTCACAGCATTCAATGTATATGACCGTAATTTGTAATCTCTAACTAGAACAAGTAACAGATCAAAGGGGACTCTACCTTCAAAATTTATACTTTTATTCTCTCTTCTACCCATTTGTTTTGATTGTAACACAGAATCCTTAATAACAGATCTAATATTTCTGATACGACCCAGAAAATCAAAGTTATCTACTTTTAAATGTTTTGACCGGTTGATGAGGTAGGGCCAATCAAAATTATTTATATTATAGCCAGTTATTATATCTGGATCTAACTCTCGGAAAAAGTCTGACCATTTACTTAACATTTCTGATTCTGATTGAAAGCTAAAAACTTGTGAGCCTACAATAGGTGCACATGTATTTAATGTAAAAACATTTCTCAGGTATGGCTCAGTCTCACCCTGTCTTATAACCATTGAAGCAATTTGAATGACTGGATCTTTATCTGGTTCTGGAAAAACTCCTTTTCTTCCAGCACACTCAATATCAAAACTTAATATCCTAAAGGGCGCCACTTTAAGCCAGTCTCCTTCAGGTTGATGTGCAATGAATTCATTCCAAGCGACATCGACTTCAATCTGACATCTAGTTTCAGGTTTAATAGCACTATTTTTGGTTCTAATTGACCACTTTCCAGCAGGTAATTCAATCCAGCTACAACCAACAACAGATGTATCAACCATAAAACGAATATCAAAATCAATGTTAGTTTCATAAAAGGATGGATCCATTAAACCAAAAGATGATGGCTGTCTTTCAATAAGTCGCTTTGAAGCTGCTATTAGCTTTGGTAAGGCGACAGATACCCGAGCAAAAGTTATTTCATTGTCCCCTTTGTAATACATAATAGACTTTGCTTTCACTAATTTTACTTCTAAAACTGTTTCTCGTAGATTATCTTTATTTGAGCGGAGATCTTCAAGGATAGCTTTGTTTAAATTGGTTTTCAGTTCATGACATGAAGATTGATTAAAATTTAGTGGTACAGTGACATAAAAATAAGGCGTAAACCCATGCACATGACAGCACACTGAGTTTCCATCCAAAGTAACACCATACATTCTCATAATGGGAACAGGACCTAATTGTGATCCTGGCATACCTCGTAAAGGTTGGCCATTATAATGATCAATATCTATTTGTTGAAAGGTTAAGACATGATTATCGGGTTTTAAATCAGGCGGATTTGGTCGTGACCATTTAGTATCCGTTGTTTGATTTTCAGGGCCTTCTCCGAAAATTTGTATAGACTCCCATTCCATTCCTGCAAGCTGTTCTTCGAAACTGGATGGTACTTCATTTTCATCATCGTCATCGTTCGATTTAAACCTTTTTGTCGGTGGTCCTTTATACTGATTTTTCTTTTCCATTTTAAATGTCTATTAAATTTAGATACAACGTAAGGCACTATGTTATGACAAGACACAAGCCACTTAACTTTCGCGCCAACTTTAGTATATTCTTAGCAGATTATTAATTTTTTTCAATTATAAAAAAGGAAAAAATCTGAATTATAAGTTAAAATAATATTTTTATAGAAAAAGTGATTTAATCTTTAATCTTTTTTATTTTCGAATTGTAAGCTAGTTATAAATTTATGTAGGTAGATTTTCATTGTGTCAGAGCGTGACGAATGAATGAGTGAATTATTCAATTATAGTGTTATAGTAAGATAAAAAGCCATTAAACCAAACAATCAATCAACCCATAATAAGATAATGGTATAAAAGAAAAAAAAGGCTCTCAACTCTTCTATCTTTAATATAATGAAATGCAAAATAATGCTCCCTATTTCGAATTTTTTTAATTGTGCTCACTGCTCAGGCTTGCCAGAAAGTTTTGATTCAAGTCGCTCCATCTATGATCGAAAGTCGCAAAATATTCTTAGCAGTCGCCCAATGAAAGTTTGAAAATACACTATATAGCATCTATACTCCATGCTAGCATCTGTCTGTCAGTTTTTTATGACAGTCTATCATAACAGACTCGAAATAGAAATTATTTAAATATAATATTACTCACATTAAGTACCTACCCCACCCTAGCCCGCAAAATAATGATATTTGTAATAAAAAAAATACTAATTGATAGATTTTGAATTGCTCAATTCAACTACGTTGTCCTTTTAAATTGCTCACCTCAAATTATATAATTAAAAAAAAAAACAAATATTTTCAAACTCCTATATCTTTCGATGTATACAATATTTTAAATTGATCAAAGTGTTAAAAAACTGCTCAAGTTGCATTTATAATTGCTCAAGTATAGTTTGGAACAGATCCACTTCCCTTAATTTTTAAATAAATATAAATAGTTTGCACAAATAAAATATTGATATTTGTAAAAAAAAAAAATACTAATCGATACATTTTCAATAGCTCAATTCGACTACGTTGTCCTTTTAAATTGCTCACCTCAAATTATTGAATTATAAATTAAAAAAGTCGTTGATAAATATTCTTTTATCAATATTTTCAAACTCCTGTATCTTTTGATGTATACAATATTTTAAATTGCTCAACGTGTTAAAACCCTGCTGAAGTTGCATTTATAATTGCTCAAGTACAGATTTGAACAGCTCCACTTTCCTTAATTTTTAAATAAATATATAAAGTTGGAACAAATTTAACGTTTATATCGATAAAGTGAGCGCTGCAGATGCGCATAGACAATGATGGGAAGCCAAAAAAATTGCGGATACTCGTAATTAAAAGATGCTAATCGTTCGATTTTCAATAGCTCAATTCAACTACGTTGGCCTTTTAAATTGCTCACTTCAAATTATTTAATTAAAAATCAAAAAAGTCGTTGAAAAAAATTCATTTATCAATATTTTCAAACTCCTATATCTTTTGATGTATACAATATTTTAAATTGCTCAACGTGTTAAAACCCTGCTGAAGTTGCATTTATAATTGCTCAAGTACAGATTTGAACAGCTCCACTTTCCTTAATTTTTAAATATATATAAATTGTTTGAACAAATAAATTAATGATATTTGTAAAAAAAAATACTAATCGAAACATTTTCAATAGCTCAATTCAACTACGTTATCCTCTTAAATTGCTCACCTCAAATTATTTAATTATAAATCAAAAAAGTCGTTGAAAAAATTCATTTATCAATATTTTCAAACTCCTGTATCTTTTGATGTATACAATATTTTAAATTGCTCAACGTGTTAAAACCCTGCTGAAGTTGCATTTATAATTGCTCAAATACAGTTTTGAACAACTCCGCTTTCCTTAATTTTTAAAAAAATATAAATAGTTTGAACAAACTTATCGTTTATATCATAAGACAGGTGTATATACGCTGCGCGTGCGCATAGACAATGATGGGAAGCCAAAAAATTGCAGATATTCGTAATAAAAAAGATACTAATCGATAGATTTTCAATAGCTCAATTCAACTACGTTGTCCTTTTAAATTGCTCACCTCAAATTATTTAATTATAAATTAAAAAAGTCGTTGAAAAATATTCATTTATCAATATTTTCAAACTCCTGTATCTTTTGATGTATACAATATTTTAAATTGCTCAACGTGTTAAAACCCTGCTGAAGTTGCATTTATAATTGCTCAAGTACAGATTTGAATAGCTCCACTTTCCTTAATTTTTAAGTATATATTTATTTAAAAATTATATATATTTATATTTATTTAAAAATTAAGTAAAGTGGGGCTGTTTCAAACTGAACTTGAGCAATTATAAATGCAACTTGAGCAGTTCTTTAACACTTTGAGCAATTTAAAATATTGTATACATCAAAAAATATAGGAGTTTGAAAATATTGATAAATGAATTTTTTTCAACGACTTTTGATTTTTCATTAAATAATTTGAAGTGAGCAATTTAAAAGGCCAACGTGGTTGAATTGAGCTATTGAAAATCGAACGATTAGCATCTTTTAATTACGAATATCCGCAATTTTTTTGGCTTCCCATCATTGTCTATGCGCATCTGCAGCGCTCACTTTATCGATATAAACGTTAAATTTGTTCCAACTTTATATATTTATTTAAAAATTAAGGAAAGTGGAGCTGTTCAAATCTGTACTTGAGCAATTATAAATGCAACTTCAGCAGGGTTTTAACACGTTGAGCAATTTAAAATATTGTATACATCAAAAGATACAGGAGTTTGAAAATATTGATAAAAGAATATTTTTCAACGACTTTTTTAATTTATAATTAAATAATTTGAGGTGAGCAATTTAAAAGGACAACGTAGTCGAATTGAGCTATTGAAAATGTATCGATTAGTATTTTTTTTTTACAAATATCAATATTTTATTTGTGCAAACTATTTATATTTATTTAAAAATTAAGGGAAGTGGATCTGTTCCAAACTATACTTGAGCAATTATAAATGCAACTTGAGCAGTTTTTTAACACTTTGATCAATTTAAAATATTGTATACATCGAAAGATTGATTGATTGATTGATTGGTTTAATGGCTTTCAGTTGTGCCAAAGTAGCACGGTTGATTCCGCCAATGTCACGTAGAGTGGAGAACACACGAAGGAGATTAATTGGTCGGTGCAGTTGAGATAACAGTCTCTATTTAATTTTGAAAACAGTCAAAATAGTCAGACTTTCATTGTTACACCATAACCTAAAACAACACAAACATTTAATGTTAAACTAAGACTACAGCTGTTAGTAACTAAACTATTACAAAATAATTACACTAGGACAGACACATGATTTATTTACAACTTAATTTTATTTATTTCAAAATATTTACACAAAAATCTACAATAGGGACTAAACACCAACATTAACAAACATTGAACATTTATAGGGCGGGGAATATCATGGGGAAGGATGTCGTATATAGGACGGATGAGTTTGGGACAGGAAAAAAGGATATGGGAAACCGTGCCTTCGTCAAGGCCACATTCACACAATGAGTGGTCACGAACTCTGATTTTGGCCAGATGAACAGGTGTACACGCATGGCCAAGACGTAAGCGACATATGCTAGATGTTACCCAACGACGAGCATGTCTATGAAGAGAAAACCAAGGGCGTCTTGGGATGTCTGGTTGTATATTTGAGTAAAATTTACCCTTTACCAATTTTGATGAACTCCAAGATAAATTCCAGGACTTGTCCATATGGATTTTGGCTAGGGAACGAAGGTCTTGGCAGGAGTTTTTGTAGTGATCAAGGATACCAGTTTGGATTGCAGCTTTAGCACACGAATCTGCTGTCTCATTGCCTGCAATGCCTGAATGGCCTGGAATCCAGACGAGCAGAATATGCAGACCCTTTTGACTGCAAGAGAGCAAAGCCTCTCTAATCTTAAAAACAATAGAAATTTTCAATTTGCTACGAAAGGGATTTTCCTTAATGGCTAAGAGACAACTTAGTGAGTCAGTGAAAATTACTGTCGGTCCTAAGTCATGGGAGAGGGCAAAGAGGATGGCTTCCAGTATAGCAATAGCTTCACCGGTAAACACAGATGTTTCAGGGGGACACTTAAATTGGAGAATGATTTTAAATTTAGGGATCCAGCAGGCAGCACCAACACAGCTGGACGGGGAAAGTTTAGATGCATCGGTATATATATGATGATGATTTAACCAATTTTGATGAAGAATTTCTTGAAATTTTAACTTTATACCAGGATCTCCTTTTTTCAGACCCAAATCTGTGACGATGGGAACATTGAAGGTAAGGGCTTTGAAGGAAGTAGAGAATAAGGGATTGATACAAAAGGTTGAGAGAGGATTTGGGAGGTTTGAAAATTTGGAGTAGCTGATTAAAATGTAGGAACGTGGCCGGTTTGGGTTGCAGAGTTGGGAGAGCTTGTTGAGTTTAGGCCAAAGAGGATGGGAAGACAGCTGTAATGATTTTATGACAAAACGATCGCTTAAAAATTGTCTTCTGATTTGCAAAGGAGGGTCAACACACTCAACCTGTAGGGCATTAGTAGGCGACGATTTCATGGCACCTAGGATAATCCGTAGGCTTTTGTATTGGATTTTATTTAACTTTTGTGATAGTGACTTACTAATAGGGTCTAAAACAAACAGACAATAATCCATATGACTACGTACAAGGGCATGATAAATTATACATCGAAAGATATAAGAGTTTGAAAATATTTGTTTTTTTTTTTTAATTTTTGATTTTTAATTATATAATTTGAGGTGAGCAATTTAAAAGGACAACGTAGTTGAATTGAGCAATTCAAAATCTATCAATTAGTATTTTTTTTATTACAAATATCATTATTTTGCGGGCTGGGGTGGGGTAGGTACATTAAGTCCCAAGATACAAAAGATAAAATAAAAGATACAGATAAAATATATTGACTCAATTTCAAAATTAAAGGAAGCTTATTGGGACATTAAAAAAAACAATATTTTTTTGTAACGGTTTTTGTACTTTTAACTTGTTGCCAACGCTGAGGATTAAAAAGAGCCTTATTTGCGACTTGTCGCCCAAACTTAAAAAAAGGAGCGTATCCATGAAAAAAAATCGCCTAATTCACGACAAATCACCCCATCTGGCAACACTGATTGTGCTTGTCAGAGTTGGAAAACAGAGATAGCTGTGTATCAGATACTTACCCATAGACCCAGAAGATGGCGTTGGAGAGCAGGTATTAAAATTAGTGAAGTTAATGACGTAGATAATTAATACTTATACTTGAAAATATTAAATATATATTGAAAAGAATTTTACTCTGAAAAAGATTTTAATGGCTAACAGAGTGTTTAGTGCGTCGTTTTCGATACATTTTATGTATTTTATAAATGACTAGCATACCCGTCAGATGTCATGTCTTTACTATGAATATTAAATTCGAATTGGTATAATTAAGTAAATTAAAAGATACGGTCACTTGGGGTAACTTTGATTGACAAGGTAACTTTGACAGTCAAACCACAAAATTATTTTTTATTTTTTACGTGGTCCACATTTAGTGCGTGAAATTAAATTTATAAAATTTGTTTACTTAACAAACTTCGTTAATCAACTTTCTGAAAAACAAGAAGCTTTCAAACGAAGTTAATGTCAAAAACATTGCTAAAAGTTCTGCGCGCAATTTTTGTATTTTCTTCAGTGGTAAACTTTTTAGTCGACTGGAAAATTTTGCTACCATCAATATATGTAAAAACATAATACACCCTTTAATATTTTCTACGTGACATTGGCGAAATCATCTGTACTTATTTGGCACTATTGAAAGCCATTAACCCTTAAGAGGAAGGAAGAGGAACCTTTAATATGTATCTTAAAATCTCATCTGTGTCAAAGTTACTAATAAAGGGGTTATAACTTTGACACACAACAAAATGCCAGTTTTTGATGCATATTATGATTTTTATAGACGTTAATTGATAACTTGAGAGTATGAAAACCAACCTGAGAGCACATATTAAATTAACTCTTGTGTCTCATATTTAATATTGTCAAAGTTAGCTAATAAAATATAGTGTTGATCTGAAAAAAGTTACCCCGATTGACTGTAAATATTTTAAAAAATAATAGTACATAAGTATATAAGGTTAGCTACATTAAAAAGTTTATATTTTCCAAAGCGGTTAGCGGTGGTTCTTAAATTTTCCGCGTAGTTTTCGCGATTTTATCTTTCATGAGAACCTTCTCCTAACAATAACAACCACAACAAAATAAAAATAATTAGCGATCGGTCCAGCCGTTCACGCGTCACAAAGGGAAATAGGGATATAAATTAGATAAAAATAAAGAATTACTTCCAAAAATATAATGGTAAATGAGAGTGTTCTATAAAAACCAGCTCGCAATATATGGATGTTGTTTTTGTATCTGATGCATCCTGTACCAGACCAGGACTTTCTATTACGCAAGGATTAAATTTTAAAGGTCTAAAAAATTAGAAAGTTCGACACACCAGCACTGTAAGGCATTTGTAGGTATAGTTTATTTATTTATTGCCATAAATATACTACCGTTACAGGGTTATTACCTAATGCGATAGTACATATAATACTAAAATATTGTAACCAAAACAACCACTAACTATAACATAATAAATAAAGCAGCTCTTGTGAATTCATCTATAGTACAATAGAATATGTCCACCTGATCTGACAGCTGATTCAGAAGGTGTGTGGCGCGAGTGAGAGGCGCCTCTCGCAGCAAGTTAGTGCGCGCGCGGGGCTTCACTTGCAGTTGCGGCCGCCGCCCCCTCTCCACGTAGCGGTCCGGCACATTGAAGGATATCCTTCCGAGCACCTCTGGGTTATTTAGCTGGCCCCTAATAAGATGACACATATAAACAGTTAGGGCCAATTGTCTTCTAACCCTGAGTTCGTTATATCCCATCATACCCAGAATTAACAATGTCGGATACTTTAACGGGTAGAACGGGTACACTCCATACTCACATACATAAGGTACAAATATCTAGTAAATTTATTTTGTATCCGTTCCAACATGAGGCTGTACTTGATCTCATGCGGTGCCCATACGCTTGCGTTGCATTCTAGGTGGCTTCTCACTAATGTATTATACAATGCTATAACTGCCCCTACGTTTTTAAATCCATGTACTCTGCGCAAGATGAAACCCAAATTACGATACGCCTTCTTGCATATTTTTTCGACATGTTCCTTAAAAGATAGTCTTGAAGTGGGTTGAACCCCCAAATCTCTATGTTTACATACTCTGATCATTGAAACTTCTGTAACCTTGTAATTTTTAATTATGGGCTGGTGTGTTCGCGAGAATGTAATCGTAACACATTTAGAGGTATTAAACTGTAAGCCATTGCCATCACTCCTCTATCTATATCTCCCTGCAATTTTTTATAATCCTCTTGATTTCTGACTTCCAAATACAGCTTAAGGTCATCCGCGAACAACAGACATTTTGCTTCTTTCACTACCTATGGTAGATCGTTTATCATCAAAATAAATTCGAAAGGTCCAATTACTGCCTTGACTTACACCCGACCTAGTGTAATATGGTTCTGATACGTAACTAGCATACTCAAGAAACTGCTGCTTGTCTCTCATATAGCTCGCAAAAAATTGTAAATAGTTTTCTTTGTATATGTAGGTAGGTATAGTATAATTCTTAGGTCAAGCAGATATTATTGGATTTTCGCTAATTTTTTCTTTAACTCAGCAGAAGAGACGTTTATTTTTCATTTGACCCTTAGGGACCTATAAATATTAGTCATGATCCAAAAACCATAAGACGCAGTAATATAGAATTTATTGGAAATGTTAAATAAGTGTATGTTATCCACGGAATTTGGTGTTCGGTACAAAACAACGAACATTATTGCACAATAGCTTATTGTAGAATGTTATAGATATTTACGAGTATTATATATAATGTGATAGATAATCGAGATAATATTATATATTTATGATATTAAATATTTCCAATAAATAAAAATATAAAATATCCTGCTAAAAATTTGGAGCAGCCGTCTGGGGAAAGTTCCTTAAGCAGTTAACCGCACAGAAGATCACAGCTAAATATCATTGATCGAGTAATGTTGTGTTCTTGCGATGAGTACTAAGGTAGCAAACTAGCCAGCAACACCACAGAAGCTATGCGCTTGTAATGCTTCTGTGGTGTTGTAGGTATCTATATGCTACGGTAACCGCTTACCCTTAAGTGGTTTCATACATTAGTTATAACTTTTTTGGATTTTACTCCTTAAGAAACAATTATAATATTTGTACCGTCGTCGTATGCACGCTATCTGAAAAAAAAATTAGTATTGAAATCGTGTAAAATAACGGAACAGTGACGCCGCTTTACAGTACTTTTACTGTAGCAAGATATGTATGCGTACAATATTTATCAGCATTTACTACGTCGATACGAATAGCAAGCGTCAATTTTTTGTTTTGATTTTAGAGCTTTTAATTTTAATTAATTATAATTTAATTAATTTAATAGACTATTAATTTTTAAATATTATTAAGGTAATCGTTCTTATGTAAAATTCAATCGCATGTCGTCGGAGCTGACACACACACTTTGTTTTTGTTATAAAAATATACATTTGTATGGATGACGAATTATTAGTTACGATTTGCGGTGACTGTCACGTCTAAGAAGAGATATGAAGGCGCCAGTCGTCCTAAGCTCATTTGAACTTTGTCCGGTGTGCTGAATGTTTATTTTGAAGAAATTCGATTAATTTTTATCATAACTTTTTGCAATTCTTTATTTGATTAATATTTATTTCATTTTAATTTTTTTCCTTTTAGTTTATTGATGTTGACTTTGATGTTTCGCCTTACTTTATATTTTATTTCCCCCTTATTATTTATTCTATTTCTCTCTTTTTTTGTTTTATGCGTAAGTAAATATCTATAAAAAAGGAGAATGAAACATGCATATTAAAACACAAATATTATAAATTTTGCTATGGATTAAGATTTATTTTTGACTACGTACATCTAGTGAATAAGATTAATGACTAAAGGCTATCGTATCGTTTTGGCAAAAATTACGGGAGAAAAAATGAAATAGCTGATCGGTCACCTGGAATAATTCTTGGGCTATCTGACTTAAGGAATAAAATTTTGCTATAATTTATGTATTTTTTTTTATCTATTTTTAAATTGTGAATTATACTATGTTTCTAAGAATTTTTATAATGAGCTTGTGTCATTAATTTTGTGTCTTTATCTTTGTATAAGAATACTAAACAAGAAATATCCACGTTGAGTTAAATTTAAAATTCTGCTTTTAAAAAAATGCACAAAAGCGTTATTCGTTCTTTTTGTAACTTTAAGGAGGTTGTAATTGTTATTAGTTGCCGTTTTGTAATAATGCTGTTTATCCTGGTGCAAGGGGCGCATGTGAATCTCGTCTCTCTTAGTTTTACAAGGTGAAATTCTACTGGATTACACCATGCGTGATTTGCTATTTTTTTTTAATTACTCGAAACAAATAGACATTATACTTACCTATCTATAGAATCATCATCATCATTACAGCCTATACAGTCCACTGCTGGACATAGGCCTCCACAAGTTCACGCCAAAAATAACGTGAACTCATGTGTGTTGCCCATAGTCACCACGCTGGGCAGGCGGGTTGGTGACCGCAGGGCTGGCTTTGTCGCACCGAAGACGCTGCTGCCCGTCTTCGGCCTGTGTATTTCAAAGCCAGCAGTTGGATGGCTATCTCGCCATCGGTCGGCTTCTTAAGTTCCAAGGTGGTTGTGGAACCTTGTTATCCCTTAGTCGCCTCTTACGACACCCACTTATCTATAGAATATAAGACCCATAATATTTACTAAGAAACTTTACGTAGCTATTAGTGCATTCGGCTTGTTCTGTAGCTGCGAATAACGTCTGGCCCAATTTCCGATGATTAGTGTAATAATTAAAGTATGAGCATACGAGTACATATCAAATAAGCGCACTTTAATATACCATACGTAATAAAATTATGGGATCTATGATTGAAAATTCTTCGACACCTACAAAACAAAGACGTGCTCCACAAATCAATCCCTGTTTGAATACCTTTTTGACCAACTGTAAACTTCGAATAGGTGGGACATGCTCAGGATCCTCGCAAAAGTAGTAATGTCGTCTATAACGATAAATATAATAAGTGGTTTCTAAATCTTAGAACAGCTCGTTAACATTCCTCAACAACAACGTAGGATTTTAGCTCTACAATGGTGTGTTTGTAGTCTTTTTCTTTCAATAGTCGAACTACCCCGTACCTGCACTACACCTCGAACTTAATTTCCTCGTAAATTTTGTCCGAAATTGATAATTTTTCTAAAGGTATTTTCAAACATCGTTTACGTATACATTTTACATCAACCGTAGGTAAGGAGGAGGCAAACCGTAGGCAAATCCTCGAGCACAGCCTCAAAATGGCGATCCATAAGCGTGATAAATATTAATGTAATGTATAAAGCATGTAGTGTGTTATAAACAGTAATGCATAGAGCATGTAAGCATGAAAAAAAAACCATAGTCGTTAATACTTATCTTAATTATTAACCTACATATATATATATATATATATATATATATAGGTATATATATCTCTATATTTCTCTATAGTTTGTTATAAAATATATCTGCTTCGTGAGAAATTTTCGTTCAAAGTATAAATTTTTTAAAGTAGCAAATTGAAACTAATCAGCTATGTAATCGTAATTTGTGTTTTTTAACAATGTACAAAAATTGTGCAAACAAAAACGAATTATCTTTTTTAATGTTAATTTTACACTACCTGAAGAATTTAGAAGAAACCAAAATAAATGGAAATCTGAGGGAAAGATCGGTAGGTACATTAGGACTTCCCAGTCGAACACAGAATTTTTATTGAGTGACTAAAGAGGTATGTGGTAGGACGTTGTCGTGATGAAAGATCACACCATATCTTTTGATCAATTCTGGCCGCTTATTCTATATTTCTTGCCTTTTATGTCTCATCAGCTGTTGACAGTAGAAATCTGAATCGATGGTTTTGCTTGGTGGTAAAAGCTCATAATAAATTATACCCTAACAACCCGGGTTTTGCGATAATCTGTGCAGGTTGATCGATTTTGACTACGATCTCTTTCGTACCTACATTCTTATCGTATAGTATCGTGATCCACTTTTCGTCACCAGTGGTCAATGTCTTCAAAAATAGTTCGGCATAATTACGTCTTAAAAGAGAATCGCAAATCAGACAATACACACATTACGGTCCATTAGGTTTCTTTTAATCAGCTCACGTGGCACCCCTATGTCGAGCCTTTTTGTATAGCTAGCCAGAGCTAGCCTTTTTCGAATGGGTCACAACTGTTTTATGGTCAATTTTCAGATCTCAATGTGATGATTACTCAAATGTCAATCTATCTCCACTTTTTAACCGACTTTAAAAAAAGGAGGAGGTTACTCAATTCGACCGTATATATATATATATATATATATATATATATATATATATATATATATATATATATATATATATATATATATATATATATATATGTATGTCGGGGATAACTCCGTCGATTATGAACCGATTTTGATAATTATTCATTTTTTGTTGGAAAGCAAATATCCCTAGTTGGGTACCAAAACAAGGAAACTAGGATCTGATGCTGGGATCACAGAGAAATCGAGGGAAACTCTCGAAAATCCGCATTACTTTTTACTGGGTGTACCGATTTTAATGATTTTTAATTTAATCGAAAACCGATGTTTATCATGTGGTCACATTTAAATTTCATCGAGATCTGATTACAAATTTTGGAGTAATCTTTGATAATGCGTATTTACTTGACTATTTTTTTCGTCTACCTACGTTGTATTACTTGTCGATATAATTGAAGTCGGTTATTCTTCGTTTGCCTGCAAACACAATTATTCAAAAATGTCATCACATTTATCTGTAACTGGGCGACCAAAGCAAAATTTATATTTGACATGAAAATTTCTTGACTGAAAATGCTTAAACCAATTTTGTGGCACTCTTACTGACATTACATTATCACAAATTATTTCATGGCTCGAGTCAAATTTTTCCCTATTTTAAAGTTAAACTTTAAATATACCGATTTTCTTCGTTGAATTCACCCGTTTTGGCGGACAGAAAAAAAAATCAAATGAAAAGTGGCGGGAAACTGTTTTTTGATTTTTTAAATTGCATTTTTAAAATGTCACCTTATCATGGTATCATAAACCAACCAGTTATAAACAATACAAACAAAAAGATTTTATTGCAACTTTTTCTAGAAAATATTTATCTCCATGTATGTATGTGGAAACGTCAAGTAAAATTCGATTCATGTAGTCGTATTTTAAATTGAACAATCTTTACAATTTATTTAACAGTTTTGACGTAATGCCAAGATATAGCTCATAATGAGAGACGAGAAAAACTAAAAAGTTCATTTTTGACTTCAGTTTCGATTAAGGGAGGAGAAAGTCCCTTCCATTTTTTTTTTCACTTAATAAAACATACTTTTCTTCTCAAAGCCAATTTCTACGTGTTTGGTTGCTTCCTAATACACAAAAGTAGGGTTGTTGCGGATATTCGTTTCCGCGGATGTGAGCCTTATCCGCAACTATACCCTTTCACCACTGTAGTACAAACTAGTAAGAGGAGGCCGGGGTTCAAAGTTTCAATTTTGGAGTAGGACACAATATTAATGTAATAGAAAGACTTATATTATATAGTTTCAAATTTTATTGTCAAATTCATTGAAATAAAAATATATTTTGACTCAGGATAATTATTTTGTAACGTTCAGAGGTGAAATTAAATGCGAGTAATTTGAATGACATTAAGTGTTTGCTAGCTTTTATATCATTCTTAGGCTTTATCAGTAACAATAGTGGAAAATTTCCATTTTATAAATGCCAATACTGTTTGTTATTATTTGTGCAGAAAATTTCAACAACAAAAATGCTGCAGTACGTATGAGAAACTTTTATAAATCGGTTATAATTGACCTTACATACTCGTAAATACAATTTTACGACACACAATAAAACTGTTGTTCGAAAAAAATATTGCATTTTGCGACGGTTGCCAACGAACTGCTTGTATAAATTATTATATTCATAAGTAAGATAATCAAATATAAAAGATACTACTACTGCTATTACTAAAGATACTACTCTATACTCTACTTATTTGAACGAAATCAAAAGAAGCGGTTCACTGTTTGCATTCTCTGTAGAACTACTAATCCGATGTGGTTTTCGCTATGATTTATTTTTTTGTAAGAATTTTAGCGGTTAAGAATTCACTAACTGTTAAACTACACTATAGCAGGTAGTTAGTGTCTCATGAATGGTGCTAATATCAGGCTATTTTTAAATTCTGCTATCCATTCATATTACGTTCATTTGTCTGCAGTAGCGGCGTTAGAGTAGGGCGCGGATAAGGGGGCGCCACTGGCTCTGACTGATAGGTAGGTAGATAACTGTTGAAGAATCTTGGATAAAGTTTCCAAAAGTTGTGTTACTATGAAGAATGCTATTATTATATATTTTACTAAACAGTTATGTAATTACATCCATTGCTTTTTTTAAATATGGGATTCAATTCTAATCAGGACGCGCTGTTGAAATCTCGCCCAGAGCGACGATTGTACTAAACTGACACTGTTTGTCTGTCACAGACTATATCTTTACACAGTAAAATATTTTAAGACGAGAATATTTGGGACAAATAGACTCTAATTATGTGTGGATATATATTATTTTGTAACGGTTTCACTGAACTTATTAAAGAACCTTTTCATTATAAATAATTAATAAAACTATAACTTATAGTGAAATAAATAATTCCACGTGAACCCTCGACATAAATCGACTTCTGGTAGTAACGCGTATCTATCAATTTCTCGCAATTAGTAGGAATAAGCTAGACAGGGTCAATTGATTGGCGACAAAAACCCCTCAATTAGTTGATTCACTTTGAACCACTTTAGCACTCATACCCACAAATGATAAATGACTCGAATTAATCATACTGCTACGAGCTTCTTATTTTTGAAAGTATTAAGTTAGTTTGAAAGTATATAGTTATCGGCTGTACGAGATAACCGGAAATGAATGACCGAAGATAACCGTAAAAGAGCTGACTCTAAATATAAATAGAAAAGATTAATAACAGATTTCAAAGATTTTCGTTAAATAATATTTCGATAAAGACTGATTGATAATTATCGTATTAAATCTTTAAAATAATCGATGTTTATAGAAATTTAAGAGTTTTCATACTTTTGCATAAAAATAATAGAAATTATACTAACTCCCTTAGACTAAGTCTAAGAAATTAGACAAAGTCCCGTTTCCGTGTTGCGGCGTATTTATAGTTTGACAGTGGGAGCGAGTAATTTCGGGAATCTTACCTCGTCATTTTTTATTTATCGCTCGCGCAACAAATTATTTGTTTTTCAGATTATAATAGTTAATAATTATAGAATAAAATATAGAAATAAGCTTGATAACTTTCGTAAATAGGGAAATTTTACTAAATAAAGTTATCGGGGGTGGAGCAAGGGTCCGCTGGCCAGCTAAACTGTCCTAAATAAAATTGTGTTTGCTCGCAAACGAAAAAAGAGCTGACTTGAATTACATCGACAAGTAATACGACGTAAGTAGATGAAAAGTAGTAAAGTAAATATGCGTTATAAAAGATTACTCAAAAAGTAGGGAATATTGGGACTTCGAAACAACCATCAGCTTTTGATCAAAACAAAGCTCATCAAACTCGGTATAACCAGTAAAAAGTTCTAAGATAACATACATAAAAAACCATCTGGTGTCCTGGGAAACCAGATAGGTACGAAGTTCCGTGTTATAAAATATCATTATTATTTAATAAAACTAGGTTGATAAAATGTACGTACCGATACCTCGAACAAGAAAGTTCCCGTTTTAACCTAAAGGGCGTGTTTTTAAAGATATAAGGGCTTTTCCAACCCTTCAACTTGGAAATTAAGTGTAGTGGCGCCATCTGTTGTCGAGTATTTGAACTTCATTCAGAACAACGATCATTTGGGTTGCATTTCGAAAGGCGCTGCGAACAATTGCAGCATGTGTAGTAATGGCTCAAAATTTAAAATTCCAATTTCAATAAAGTCTTAAATTACATTTGTTACTATAATAAAGTTATTAATTTTTATGTATATAAACAGCAGTAACAACACAAAGTAATTTCTGAGAAAACTTTTTTAGTCTGAAGTTGATAGTTTTTAATAAATTTAATTGCTTAACGCGTTGGCGCAACGTTAACAGCACTGGTTTGTGGCTGTTGCGCTGACAGATGACAGTCGACCACATGACAAGCATTTGTACCATACTGATGTTTGCCGTGATCTGGGTGTTTGTGCAGTCCTTGTGGGTCTTCCCACCGTGCCTCGGAGAGCACGTTAAGCTATCGGTCCCGGTTGCTATCATGTACTCCTTATAGCAATCGTTATTCATAGTAGGAAATTTATCCACCAATCCAAATTAGAACAGCGTGGTGGAGTAAGCTCTGCTTCTCCTACATGGGGAAAGAGGCTAATGTCCGACAGTGGGATATTACAGGCTGGAGCGTTAATTACGTAAGCTATTATACAATTAAACAATATCTTGCGCAAAAGGCGGACTTAAAGCCAACAGCATTATGTACTTTAAATATACAAAAGTTAAAATAGTATTAAGATAGATGTATACAGTAAAAATATCTATAGCAATAAAAAAAAACCAAGTCAATTGAAAAAACACCGGTGAAAGTATGGGTCAAACTGATAACTACCTAGTCAATTTTCGTCAGTTAAAATTTGTATTCCCTATCAGACACAAGATAAGGGACAATAATACAGAAAAGAACCATTTTATGAAATGTGTGATTTACAGCTAAACTAATCTAGGGTTATCCTTGCACGTATAACTAACTACGTAAATCATTCATCTCTGCGACATTGGTTCTTAGTATCGATAATTGAATAAACTCATTCATTATTATAGAGTGTATAATAAAACCAGCAGCACAAGCGATTTGATTGTGTCGTTTTACGAGTTCGACCAGCTGCATTACAGCTATCTTTATTAGTTGCAATGACCACTGATGTAAGATAAAAGTATTCATTGACCCGGGTGCAAAGACATCAAGAAGAAATGTCCGGATGACAAACGTCATAAAACGGGCTACCGAAGGTGGGCTTAAATAAATAAACTCCATTTTTATGAATTAAAGTCAAAAGTTGCAGTATCGCTCTCATAAAGAGAATAAAATAATATAATGTGTGCATTTCATGACAGGATGTTAGAGGTAAACAACGAAGGTGAGTAATTCGATTGCAATGCGGGTATCTTATCTGGGGAATGTGTCATCCCTCGTAGAACTCGGTAGGTCGCCACTTAGCGCGACACTACAAAGGGAAATAAAAGAAACTTTTGTAACACAAAATCAATATAACTTATCTTACACGTTTTGTTTGTTTAACGGTTATGGTCCTGTCAAAAGTTTCTGACTCATTAATCGTGTAATTTTAAGGTGTAGATATTGGTTTTGCGAACTGTTAAAGGGAATAGGATGAATTCTGTCATACATGATTTTTGCGAAACTTTAACTGTTTACGCAGCGTACGCAGCGGAAGCTCTCAAAAGGAATAAAAAACTTCCCGATTTTTTTACATTCTTCATTGGTGCTCCACTCCTGTAGGTCTTAAATGAGTTATATAACACTGAAAGAGTTTTTCAAATAGGACTAGTAGTTCCTGAGATTAGCGCTTTCAAACAAACAAACAAACAAACTCTTCAGCTTTATAATATTAGTATAGATATTGCTAGACAGTTCGATGAAGCCGTTTTTTTTTTTTTACAATATTTAACATTTACTTTTTGTGTTGTCAGTATAATTGTGAATTACAAAATAAAAAAAAGTAAATGTATGTTATTGGTTTATTATAAACGATTTGAATGGGTCAAATCTATAAGTGTCTAGCAAAGATTGCGTCAACTGGCGCCACTCGCAGATAAGTTCTAACAGCCTCATTGGCAATATATGTTCTGTGAAACTAAAGAGCAAAGGTCGATAAATAAAGGGAATCCTACTTTACCCTTGATACTATAAAATTATTTCTTGCTTAAGCGGAGTTATAAAGTATGTTTATTACAGTTAATATGTTTAGTACTTTTATAAGTTGTTTATTTTAATGACATTATTTTTTTTTTATATTGTAACAAGCACTCTGTGAGACCCTAAATGCTTAAGTAGATTTTGTTAATTTCTCAAAGCCTACGTCAAACTTGAAAACATACGAGTCTTGTAAATATTTTTTTTTTACCGTAGGTTAATTTAGAACAATTTATTCGTTTGTGTAATTTATCAAATGCAGTGGGTTTCTGCATTTATTTTGGTAGAAAATTTTATAACTAATAAATACAAATGATTAATAGCAACGAACGTAAATCGATCTTAGGAGAAGTGGTTATTTATGATGCATTGTTATGTAAATGTAGCGTTTTTACTATCGAGTAGTTGACCTATAGAAATATAAGCATACGGAAACTCATTATTATATTTTAATATTATTTTATTATTTAAACGGAGCGCATGTTATATCAACATATATAATTATTGTAAGTGTTAACTCAACATAATTGCGATTTATGGTAATTTTAATGACGAAAGAGTTATGTTTATTTAATATGGTGCAATAATGTTTTTCATCTTCTTCTATATATTAATACGTGAAGCAAAAACTTTGTACCCCTTTTTACGAAAATTGCGCGAGTATTGCGAGCGTTGCCAGAGAGAAGGAGTGCAGACTGCAAATATATATATATATATATTTAAATTATGCATAAAAATATATTAAATCAATAAAAAACATTACACACAATACCATGTATTTGACACACACGCATATTAACTCTTTTGTTGATTGTCATCATCATCATCATTTCAGCCTATCGGAGTTCACTGCTGGATATAGGCTTCTAGAAGTTCGCGCCAAAAATGCCGTGAACTCATGTGTGTTGCCCATAGTCACCACGCTGGCCAGGCGGGTTGGTGACCGCAGCGCTGGCGTTGTCGCACCGAAGAAGCGGCTGCCCGTCTTAAGCCTGTGTATTTCAAAGCCCGCAATTGGATGGTTATCCCGCTATCGGTCAGCTTTTTAAGTTCCAAGGTGGTAGTGGAACTACAACGGGAAGAGAAGGAGGGGGTGGCTACATTCTTTCATGCCGTAACGACACAGCAGGAGTTGATTGCCAGTTTGTAGTCAAATTGAAAAATTAAAAAAAGGATCTACACCGCGAACACGTCGTGCGCCAGCTCGACCGCCTGCTGCTGCCCGACAAGCTGCAAGTGGGCTCTGTGCTCCGTGCTCTAGCTCCGTGACGTCGCGCTCTACACCACGAACACGTCGTGCACCAGGTTGACCGCCTGCTGCTGCCCCACGAGCTGCACGTGGGCTCCATGCTCTAGCTCCGTCACGTCGTGCTCTACACCGTGAACACGTCGTGCGCCAGCTCGACCGCCTGCTACTGCCCCACGAGCTGCACGTGGGCTCCGTGCTCTAGCTCCGTCACGTCATGCTCTACACCGCGAACACGTCGTGCGCCAGCTCGACCGCCTGCTACTGCCCCACGAGCTGCACGTGGTCTCCGTGCTCTAGCTCCGTCACGTCGTGCTCTACACCGCGAACACGTCGTGCGCCAGCTCGATTGCCTGCTGCTGCCTCACGAGATGCACGTGGACTCCGTGCTCTAGCTCCGTCACGTCGTGCTCTACACCGCGAACACGTCGTGCGCCAGCTCGACCGCCTGCTACTGCCCCACGAGCTGCACGTGGGCTCCGTGCTCTAGCTCCGTCACGGTTTATTTTAAGATTTTTTTTGTAATTTAAAATATTAATTATGGTCGAATTTCGACTACTGGGCAACTGGCTACTTTTAATATATAATACTATTCGTTTTGTGTTTTGATGTAAAGATCGTAACGGTAGCAAAGGTTTCGATAAGCCTCAGTATCTACTGATAGCTTTTATAATTTGCCGGATGTGTCAATATAATAAATATGTACACTACTAATTTACTAAATATTGTAAGAACTAGATAATTGTAACGCTCTGAGTGTTCCAAGTATTGTAAGTCATTCATAAAAAAAAACAACGTCACACATTCCATATATATTTATTATACGTATCAAACTATTAAAATATGACTGATATTAGTACTTGCCGTTTCAAGTCGTAAGGTCATGTTTTAATACATATTTATTTTATGATTTATTTTATCACGTGTACTTATATTGTAACAGTAAATTACTCAATGGGTCTTAAAAACACAGTACGAGCAGATTCTTTACTTGCAGCTTCAATACTTTAAAAAAGAAATAAAATGAAGTTAAAGCTAGAATAGTATTTGGTCTAATTGATTGAAAATCATTTGGGTTTAATTTTCGACTGTGAAGTTTGAACATCGGTAAAACTACAAAATATATATTTCTCAAGGAGGAAAATTGACTTGTGGGTAGTGTATCTCAAGATATTGAGTAAGGTTTAATGGTTTAAAACATTAACTTAAAGTACCAAAAGTACATATTAACGTACAATAAGTTCGATGGCCTTTATACCACGAAACGGATCTAAAGGAAGTGAACGATACTTAACTGACTTATCGAGTCACGACGAGCGGTGACAGAAAAGTCAATGTGACATATCTACTAACATTTGGCCTCTGTATCTTTATTTATTCATTCAAATATTAATTAAACAAAACAATAACTTGTAAAAAAGTAATCATATTATATATATGTTATTCGCATTTTGATGAGTTTTCACATTTACCGTTCGTAATGTATGTATAATTACAATTATTTTGTTTGAAAAAGAGTGCTTTTCGTTTTATTTACTTATTTTTTATAGTTTTGATGCAAAGTACTACCTTATTTTTTCCATTAGGATATTTTTACAAATTGCAAATGCCTCTCATTTAAGCAGTTAATAAATAAACAAACGCCTCATTCTCAAAGGCTCTCAGTGAAATTCATTCTTATGTCAGAGATCTAGAAATACACACAACTCTTATCACAAACGTCTAGAGTCTAGGCCAAGACAAACATCTGCACTGTCTCTTCAAATGTTTGTCATATATAGGAAACGAGCCCGTGACCGCTAGTGCCAAAGCCAGTGCTGTGACCGCTGCGCAAACAAGTTACTACGGATTAAGAGAATAGCCTAATTAAGCAAATAAAACCAAAACTTTATTTTCAGTTTTATGAAAAAGCTTATCATTAAAAATATATAATTTTGCTAGCTGACCCCGCAATTAACCCTCTTAATCCCTTATAACTTAGGAGTATGAAAAATAGATGTTAGCCGATTCTCAGACCTACCCGAGAGGCACACAACATTTTATAAAAATCAGTCCACCCGTTTCAAGTATGGTAACCCAACAAACATTTTTGTCATATAATCAAACAATTATATGACTTTGAGTCTTATTAAAGTTATATTACAGTATTTTTTTTAACTATACGTCATGTAATGGTGCATTATGTGTCCAAATAGACATATAGATTTTTTGTCGTATAACATTGTCGTATAGACGTTATTTCGACATTTCTTTACAATCGTCATATAATAGCGTCTATGAAGACATCTATAAAACTTACATATACAACTTTTCGTCGTGTAAACGTTTTTGTAGTGTAAACGTCATAATACTATTAATTTTGTCATATTACCTTTTAAACGTCTGCTAAACGAATAGTAATTGTTTACACGTAGTACTTGTAACCATTATATATAAGTCGAATAAGTGTACTAGTGTAACTTGTATACATCCTAAAGTATTACAAAAATGATAATGACCACGGCCATTTCAAATGTGCGCATATCATTTCGATGAAGTCCATCTTCGATAAAAACTTATCAACATCCACATAAATATGGATCATAATTTTGGGGTTTACCTAAAAAAAAAAGTATTATTCAGACTTAACTAAGTTATATGTCTCGTAAATTCTTCTGTTCTGAAAATATAAATTATTTGAAATAAGTTAGCTAGGCGTTTTATTATTTTATTATTGATCCCTAAATCAACTGTCATGGCGTACACATTTACAATATGTACGCAGTATATACGTCGGGAAGTTATATAGTTGTCATATAACGCAGTCACTTAATAAATTATTAATAAAAATATACGAAAACATTAAAATTTTAAAAGCGCATGAAAAATTTGTTACAAAGTTACCTCACATTAATCAGTAAATTTGATTGCACAATGGTTTGTAACTGATGAAATGGTTTTATCACCTCAACAAAGTAAAAAATACAATATTTTAACTCAGCTGTCAAAAAAACTGCCAAATTCAATTAGTGTGTATTATGTTTATAATCTGTTACAATTTTTCATTCGTTCAATATAAAAGTATCATCTTTAAATGACAATAATACAACGAATACGTTAGATGAACGTCATATTGTGTGCTATTACTCGACACGAAGTCGAATACACGCCGCGACAGCTATCATTACATGACATGTAGTCAAATCGCCAACGTGTATATGACTCCTATGCGACTATATAGGTATTTATATGACTGTTACACGAAACTCTTAGCGCCTTAAGTTGAATAAAATGGGCCCTAATGCCGTCGAGTAAACGTTCTAATGTCGTTTATACGATTATACTAAATAACATTAAGTTGTCACCAAAACGTCTACTCAACGTCGTAAATGTTTGTTGGGAACTAACACTGTGACACGAGAATTTTATATATAAGATATCTATCACTACACGAGAAATACAAGTAGATGTATGACTACGTCAAAAGCTTGTTATAGATACGGGTTTATCTAAATCACTAGGGAAATTAATAAAGCTTAAATTGTCATCAAAAAAATATTAGATGATGTCTAAAAATGGTTCATGTTTATAAAAGATAGGGATTAATGTTTTTGAAGTGTGTAATAAAAATGTGTGGGCTTGATCGTGCGTCAATTCGCTGTGCAAACTTTCGTCATTGCCCTCAACCGATCTAAGGAATCGTACAAATGTCAAATGCGTTAATAAAAAAAAATGAAAATAAAATAGAATTCGTATATTATGTATGTAAAAATTAGTCACTGAAACGTATAAAAGTGAAGTATTATAGAATTATATCGAAATCATTAAAAGAAATGTATTATATATTTATTTTATATTTCTTGTGAACTGGTGCATAGCTTCGGGAATCTACTATTTTGCAATCTCTTAAAAATTTAATTAATAAGTGTAGTATTTTAAATGGTATAGAGAGGGTATGTAGATGCATATAATAATAATAGATTTCAATTATCATAAACTTAAATTAATTTTTAACGATACGTCGGTCGTAAGTCTTCCGTTTATAACAGCCCTTTACAACTTTTATGTATTATGAGTTCCTTCCATTAAAATTGTTATTTAGTGTGTAGGCTTGGAATTAAGTCTGCGTAATTTTGATTAGTGCTCGATCTATTAAAATTGACTTATTCATTGAACTATAATATTTTTCATGTTTAATGTTTTTTAAGTTAACCATAAATATTCATTATATTTTACCTATAGCGAGTGGCGACAGCTTGATTACTTTTAATATCGCTAAGGTGTCGGTCTACATGTTTTTAAAATATATAAACCAACAAGTTCACCTTGAAAAGTAATTAAATATCAATTATTTAGTAAAACCAAGTATTTAATTATTTAGCGTAGTTTAGAATAACATCAAGATAACAGCTAGATAACGAAATATATGCATAGAAAAGGAATACGACGAAACTTCTTATTAAAACTATTGTGTCTGAGACATGTCATAACTGTAACATTACTAAGCACCGTAAAGTGGTGCCAGACAATTGAAACGTATCAAGGCTTCTCCTCAATTATTATAGGCAGACTGACAAGATCAAGGGGTTAATAAGACCAATCAGCCCTTCATTTTGGTGCGTTGATTACTAACAAGAAGTTTTAATTCTCTATATTTACATACTGATTAATGAACTGCAAAAACACAGTGGTGTGGTTAATTTTAAAAGTGATCATAACGTAGGTTAGGGAAAAATAAATTTATTCTGGCTTGGATACTCATATCGCTTTACTACTCCTATCGCTTTACTTACTCCCTTTCTATTAGTCATATCATGCTGAACAATAAAATGCCACGTTCTTCAATAATCTTGGCTCTCTAGTGTAATATATAATCAGAACAGTCTAGTAGACATATTTTGAGAAAATAGAATCAATGCAAGTGCTTTCAATTTATTTATATTTTATATTAAGACCAAAATGGCATTATACACATTAAAAATAGTTTTAAGATAATTACAGATTATGTAGTATAATGGGCGGACTTATGCCTATTTAGCCATTAGTCATAGTCCATGTTGTATAAGGTCTGTTTTTTTGGAATTGTCCTAATTGGTAAACAAATATGGCGTACTTATGACCACAGACAATTAGAGTATAGTGTAGCTTAGTGAAGTGACACAAAGAGCAAATGAATGAACAATATCAATAAGCCATAGACAAAGTAAAATTAATTTTACATTGAAATATTTAATGATACCATATTGCTGAAATTATTTCAAAAACTAATAATATATTGAATATTTTTGCTAAGAATTAGTAGAGGTACAGAATTACGAAAAAAAATATTAATCGAGCATCGAGCATAAAAGGCAACAAAGGGGACTGTCCATTTTGGCCCAAGGTGAACAGAATTCATACAAAAAAACAAATATACCAATAATTTTCATAAATTAAATCATGTTTATTCGTGAATTGCAGTTTTATCAATATAAACTGATGAAAAGTTTATTTAATAAGTATTTTAATTCATTAATTATATACTTCTAGTTTATTTTCGGTTGGTGATTTGATTACAACACGTTGCCAGTCTTAAACAAACAATTATTATTAACGAACAATCGATTTTAAAATATTTTTAAATCAATTATTTGTTAAAATCGATTAAAAGTATTGTTAAATCGAATTAATAAGAAAAAGTCTAAAAAAAGTCTATAAAAGTGTATTTAGTAAAAAAACATTTAACTTTGGTGAAAAATAAACTATTTTAGAAACATTGTTATTGACTAAATAAAAATCAAGCAATTAATTATATTAAATTCGATTATCGATTTAATCGATTTATTTGTTTATTGAAAATATTATTTATTATGGCAACCCTAAACTACAGACTTTTGCTTCATACATTCATTTGACTTCGATGTTGCTTTCATGGTGATATAGCAACCTACTGTAAGGTTTTCCGTCAACCGAGAATTCATCACGACTGCGACGTAAAATACACAGTAGGCATATTCATAAGTAGGAAAATATATTTTGTATTTATTTTATATGTAAACAATAAAGGTCAGGCAGAGAAGCCATAAAAAAATATTATTGCAACTGCATGGTTGGTCGACGGACCGTAGGTTGTTGTGGCCATGTCATGAAATTATTTGGTTTTTGGGCTGAAAAAGGTTTCAAAATTTTATAAATCTACCTGCCTAGTTTTTAGATAACATTCTGTTAACGTACGAATCCGATTAGTAAAACAAAAATAACAAAACAATGATTTTTTAATTCAGAAACCTTCTTGTAATTATCCACAAAAAAACAAAAAATGAAACACCTGGATACAAAACTATATCATTTTTCTAATTCATACTTGTTAGTACTACTAACTTAATATATAATTATTATTCTCAGTGACTGTCCACTCGGGGCCGAAACCCCCATACAAAGTGGACAGTCCCCTATATATTTCGTTTATGTGATATGGTCGGTAAAAAAAAAGCCAAAAATAAAATTTACAACAAAATAAAGAGGCCGCCTGTGTCTAAAAAAAGTCGACCCTATTAATATTATTGTCACATTATTTGTATTTACTATGAATAAAAAACCTTGCGCCGGCGGCACACTCTCTCTAACATCTAAAAAAAGGACTAATAACATTGTACTCCACGAAGCTCTCATTGGGTAATCTTAAGTCTCATCCTAAAGTCTCAAATTTTTTTCCTGTGAACTACAGTAAACGTTTATGCCGTTGCTATGTGGTATACTTTAATATTATATGGGATAGCATTAAAAATGTTCAGGATGAAATTGATATTCAGAAATATTCATAATATAAAATAAAACCTTTACAATGAACACTTTACCATAAATGATTGACATTTGCAATATTTTGTAAGCATTTTTTTTGTGCGCTCAACATAAAAAAAAAGAAAAAAAAATAATTAATAACAAAATACAAATAAATAACAAATCGCTTTACTGTAATATTATTTAACAAGTTATAATTCGTGAAATTTTAAAATATAGTTAAAGAACATGGCCTATTTTATCGCTCATGCTGTTCATTCACTTATACTCATTCACTTCTAAAAATATTATGACCACATCCCTATTTGCCTTATAAAAAAAGATATTGAAATGTCATATTCGAAAATATTAGTTATCTGTACTCTCGGAATTCGTATTTTGTAGTTTTTATGTGTTTAAAATGATAAATTGATATTTGTTTTTAGTGAAATAAATAGTAAATGGAGTTTTACAAATGTCCGTAAGCTAATATGTTGTGAAAGTGAGTGATAAATGCGGTAAAAACGTGAATTACGATTGACAGCGGTTTGTTTACCAATTAGGACTCTTCCAAAAAAACAAGATATAAAGTAAAAATTGACTAGCCCGTTGGCGCAGTTTGTAGTGACCCTGCTTTCTGCTCCGAGGGTTGTGGGTTCGATTCCCACCCCGAGTCTGGGTGTATTATAAATATTTATTTATATATTTATGTATGTATTATTTATAAGTATGTTTATCGAAAAAAAAAAAATATGTAGCTATATACCAGTCGGCTGTTACCTATAACACAAGCATTAAGTTGCTTACTTTAGGAACAGACGACCGTGTGTGTATTGTGTAGATATTTATTTATTTATTTATTTATTTATTTATTTTGAATTTAGTATTCTGTAATACCTTATTTTACCATTTTCCTGTTGCGTTCCGTTACCTGTAAGTACTTGTAGGTACACCTATACGACGTGAAGTCACCTGTAACATTTTTCTTGATTCACTAAGCATAAAAACTTTGATATATTGACGGCTTATTTGTCGATGTGTGACGACACGTACATAGCAGAGTTATAAGGCAAATACATCTTGTCTTTCTTTTCCCAAAATGGCGTTTACTTTATCGAGAAGTCCTTAAACAACTAAACTACGGAAGTGTTTAATTATTGAGTGTTTTAAGTTTATTGTAAACGAAATTGTATATGTAAAAACTCTTATTATAAGAGTTTGAAAGTAATTGTTACAACCTATATCATTTCTGCCTGTTTTTTTTTTTCTTAAATTATTTCTAACGTTTGTAAAATGATTTTTAGGATTCTGTTATATCACCATCATCACTTCAGCCTATCGCAGTTCACTGCTGGACATAGACCTCCATAAGTTCGCACCGAAATGGCGTGACCTCAAGTGTTTTCCCGTAGTCACCTCACTGGGCAGGCGGGTTGGTGACCGCAGGGCTAGCTTTGTCGCACCGACGTCGCTGTTGCATGTCTTTGGCCTGTGTATTTCAAAGCCAGCTGTTGGATGGTTATCCCGCCATCGGTCGGCTTTTAAGTTCCAAGATGGTAGTGAAATTGTGTTATGCCATAATGGCCTCTTACGACACCCACGGGAAGAGAGAGGATGGCTATATTCCTTACTGCCGTAACCACACAGCAGTTGTATATATTTGTGTATGTTATATACAATAGATTAGAAAGGAAAAACATTCAGTAAAAATTTCCTTGTCGTGTTTATACTGCGTTTATTACTATTTAGGCAAAAATAAACGATATCTTTGTGAATGTACAAGCTCGCAACATAAAAGTTCGTGCTCTCTTGAAGCATGAATCTAGAATGTTGCGAGCTTTTTTTAAATATAAATACGGTCAATATCTGTAGCGGACTAGTTCGCACGAAATCGCGAAAAATGAATAATCAAAATAAAACAAATGTAATATGCTTTAATTTACCAATTGTTGTATAAAATACATATTACGCAAGTGCCTTATAAATACTGACTGGATGGTCACACACTTTTCTCAATTTAATTAGAGATAGTATGGCCATGATAAATAATGTTCAAAATAAATGCAAAAAATAAAACCTAACAACTTTAAAAATACACGCGACCTACATCCACAGCCGCACTTCATCTCGACCTAGTAAAAAAGATTGAATCACAGAAAAACTACGGAGTTAAAGCCGTGGGCATGACAAATTTATTCTGAGATTAATTTTGCCCTATCTTTGACGCCATTCTGTCGCGAAGCCTCCGTCATTATAGGAGCAACATCAAACAAATGAATAAAACAGAGGGACGCCCACGCTTTGCGCACACAATGAAACAAAAGCTCGTATGTTGTACCTACATACCTACTTCAAATCCATTATGGTATTGTCGCTAAAGAGGGACGTCAGTTGAAAAGATAATAAATTGCACATCTATATCCGGAAATTAAGTAAACACACAATAAAATATAACTGTTTATGGACAAAGAGATAATGAAACTTGGTAGTTGATTTACTGCAATTTTGATATATTGTGCATTGTGAAATTATAGATATGCTATAATTTATCACTCATTTTATTTACTTTTTATGTCATTATTTACTTTCATTGAAATGGGTTATCAATAAAAAAACTCATATCAAAAATTTAATAATAATCTTCTTCAATTTGACTTTAAACATTTTAACACTGTTAATGAAAAAACAAATACCTGCATCTGTGCATGAAAGCTTAGCTCTATATATTTTATGAGAATTTATCGAAGCCTTTCCGTCTTGGTCCTGGTTATAGTCTTACTGGGTAAGTATCTGTCTTACAGAACATAACAGCCAAAGAATACTACTATTAAGTAGTGTGGTGACTGTTGGTGTGTAAGATAGAGAAGTTTAAAAGGGAATTTTATCGATAACAGAGGTAAAGTCGGCAACGCGCATGCGATGCATGAGGTAACCGCTTATAGTCAGGAGGACGCGCGCGCTTGTTTGGTATAAAAAACTTGGTAGCATTTTGCGCATGAGGGTAAAATTTTTACGAATGAAACGGCAACGTTTTTGTAGATGGCGCTGGAAAGGAAATCTAAAGCCTTAGATTTGTATAAATATAAACGAGACATAAAAATTAGTTTGCCAAAGAAGTTTCACTTCTGACACGTGTACGCACGCACTTTTTTTAATGTTAATTTTTGTCGTGAACATTTCAGTTTTACTTCTTTAACTTTATATTTACACATTGATACTTTTCATATTTTTAAAAATCTAAATTAAATTAAATGAACATTGTTTACTTATATTTCCTCTATAATCTTTTTTCAGCCAGACTTAAAAAAAGTTATTTTTGTAATTATTTAATTTAATTAATTTCCCCGCACTCTTCTAAATATGTATAGTCGACTTTTAGAAATTTTAAGACTAGTTATTAAGGCTTCTAGATTCTAAAGTTGCGGTAAGTTCCGATGCATGTTAAAAAATAATAATAATAATAATATATGGAATAACAAAAGCACGGGCATAATAAGCCTGTGGATATATCACATAATTAAAAAAAATATGTATAGTATTTAAAAAAAAACGTGTGCGCTTTAGACAATACGAAACGTAACCCTCTCTCTTTCTATCTACACTAATTTATATCTCCCTCTCAACTTCCGTTCACCTCGCCCGATCACACTTTTCATAACGCTCTTGTCATGCATTCACTAGCTTACTCCCCAAGTCAAGCGTGCCTAAAGAAGTTTACTTTATCAACTGTACCCATGTTTTACTGTTACATAAACACCATTTATTCCGACACCCGTGACCCGTTACATTGCCTTGTATGGAATCTCAGTATTTAGTTTACGATATATTGCAGTTAATTGGTGTACTTATTGAATTGTTTCTTTGCTCGAGCGAGATTTGCGAACTCGCACGTCCGCTCTATCATCAGTGAACGTGAGTTCGTCTCTCTTGAATGTGACATGAATATTTCAAAAAAAAAATCGGCTCGGCTTCATAAGAGCCGTAATAATCATCTTTATTTTTTAGCATTTCAAGGCAGTAAAGCGGCGTACATATAAGTACACATTATATCAGTTATTTATATACAAACAAAATTTTTTGTAACGATATTCAAATTGAACTTGTTTATGATAATTGTCCGTAATTAAGATCCTATAAAAAGGCATCAACCAAAGCAGTAGCTAAGAGTCTTAGTCACACAATCCTTATAAGTAAAGATCGATAATATGCAGTTACTTTGAACAATATATTTACGACTGTTTCTTTTTTATATTTGGATGATTGGTTTTGTATTTTTCGATGTGTAATAATCAGTGAAAATGTAACAATCCTATCTGTACGTGAAAAAAATTCGTAAAATTATCAAGTGCATTACCGATAAAGCTGGTCGCGAAATTTACCTATGTATAGATAAACAAGTAAATTAAATAACTTGATTCAACTGATTTGGAATTTTTATAATTTTCAAACTAAGTAAATACGAGTACTTGAATTTCACGACAAGTTTTTTTATCATATAAATTGTCTAATGACGTTATATATTGATAGTAAAAGTTTTATAGGAAAAGTTTATTTTATTCTTTAGCGCCTTTAAAATAGAGCTTGTTTTTTTTTTAAAAGTATTGAATTTATTTTCAAACAAAGTGCAATCTGATGATAAGCTCTTCCAATTTTCAAATATAAACTATTTTACTAGGTCTCAACATCGTTGAATCACATTTTTGCAACGGACAGACAATCGCCTATACGCTCATTACGAGTCTTTCGAGTTTACAATAATTAACTCACAACTCAACAAGAAATAATTGTAATTTTTTTAATGATTTTTAATAATATGTATATATATTTACATAATAAGTGGTTAATTTTTTTGTATACTACTCTTAATTTTTTAATATTAATCTGTACTAATATTATAAAGCTGAAAAGTTTGTTCGTTTGTTTGTTTGCTTGAACGCGCTAATTTCAGGAACTACTGGTCCGATTTGAAAAATTGTTTCAATGTTAGATAGCCATTTATTGAGGAAGGCTTTAGGGTACATCACGCTAAGACTAATAGGAGCGAAGCACTAATGAAAAGTGTTTCTAAATGGGATTTTTTTCCTTTTGAGAGCTTCCCCAATTAGCCTAAAGTAAGTATTCCACGCGAACGAAGTCACGGGCAGAAGCTGGTGATATATAATACTCATTTAAAGAAATAGGATCAATTGACAAAACTCGTAGGAATGTTATAATATGTTCGGGTATATTTCGGCCCGCAATTTATTATTTGGGTCAGATCTGCAGACAGAATATTTACCATTCTACATATTACAGTACGTATGATGATAACCTCTATGTTTAGTTACTTAATCTTCGTGGAAATTTCCATTTTACATATAATATTAGGAATAATTAACAGCGTTCATTAATACTTAGGCTAATGAGTCAGTGAGATCCTAATTGCATCAAGTATGATGAGTCCTTGACATCGTATGCTAAGTACCTAGACGCATTAGAAGTAGTAACTTTTTTAACAATTAAATACTTCTTGGTCGCATGTCATCATTGTCATATTATATATTTTATTGTAATAATTTAATAATCGATAGAATTATACAATTTTTATAATAATTGTAGAATAGTAGAACAATGTAGAATTTGCATATGGTTCTAAAAATTATTATTAACGGGATCGAATAACTTATAAGGGTATCTAGTTATTTACTAACCTTGATACTACGGAAATGATTGCCTTTACGTAATGGACACTTCAACACGATCATTTGCGTTACCATGACGAATACGTATGTACAAAAAGATATCTGGGTTCTGTTTATTCTAACTCCTGTCATCAAGCCTGCGATTTTCTGGCTAATATAGCATCGGCGGCTAACGTTTACTCACCATTATTAGGCATTTTGTATGTGAGACACACGCTAAATAGGTACATTCACGATAACAAAAACGAGCAAAAGCGCTGTATCGGTCTGTGATCATAGTCTACATAGATGGTATGTCTTTTTAAATTTCCTAAATTTCAGATGGTCTTATCAGGTCATACAATAATAGAATAGTAAGTGTAGTAATCATCAAAACATAATATGTACAATGTTCTTAGAATTTGTATGAACATACTGTATCGGAATTGTAATTTTGAAACCTTTAAATTGAGTTGATTAAATTTATGGTTAAAAGTTAAGTAAGTTAAAAGAACGATATGTTAAAAATGTTTATACACTAAACATTTTATATATAACTAAGAAACATTAAAAAGTATTGCTAAAACGCTACAATACAGTCATATTGGTAATCTGATTTCATAAAAAGTTTTCCTATCTCGAAAGTTAATTACTACCGTAAAATTTAAATAACATGAGACGAACGTTTGTCGGCAGCCTAAAATTATATAGTATTTTTCACAGTGGATTAATTTTATTACTTGAGAATCAAAATCAGTAATTACAGCTTATTCAATAATTTATAAAGCAGTCTCGCGATCGAGAAATGTCTTGTTTTGTGATCGGTAGTCGATGATGTATTAGCATAAACGGCCTTTATGCGATGCCGACGGGCCTGGCGCCGTGTCGCGCCGGTCACATTAGATTGAACACGGGAAAATTGCATACCTTGTCTAGATACTTGCAACTAATTATCTATGTACTTCATTATTGTACCAATTTACCTATAACATATCGTAAACATAAGTTTTAGTGTCACCTAAGTCGATTGATTGTGAATGATAATGCGCTATTGATGTTAAAAATAATAAAGTAATTGTGTGTGAACAAAACTTTTACACGAGTAAAGATCTAGGTTGTTGATTAGGTACGACCCATTAGTGCACGTGTAAGATTTACTCAATATACGTACTTGTCTATATGTTATGTTATTATATAATTTGACAAATTACAAGTAATAAGCAAGGCAGTAGATATAAGTAATTGCCGTTACAATTTGTTTTATGTCAGTTTTTACTTTAAAATTATCTTTGATGTTTCGTATGTTCTCCATTCTACGTGATAGTGGCTGAATCTTTCTTACTAAATATTTTGGTACTATTGGAAGCCATTAGTCCAAATGAATGTATGAATGAATGATCTCCGAGGACATTTTAAAGAACTTGATCAGTTTATTACATCGAAGTCAATTTTACAGAAGAAATGAAACAATTTAGTGTATTCTAGTTACTCTAGAGATGTCTCCAAAAGAATATGTTATCCGAAAGGTTGGTTGACAATATAGATATATATCTAAATCATAAAATTGGCCAAGACTACTGATATCTAAATCCTGTAATTGATACAGCTTTGGAAATGTCGGCTGCGTTATTCTGTTACAGCAATGCCCTATAATTACCTCATTCTCCACTTAGTTTCATAGAAATGGTTTTCAAGTTATAATAAATCTCAACAAAAACGAGTAGGCTAAGCATCTTGCCAAACGACTATGTCCTATTTGGCGAATGCTCAATATAAGACACAAAACAATAATGTATATATCGAAAACAAACAACCTAAACAGGATTTAACCTATTTGAACTTTAAATCTAATTATTTATTTATTACTTGATTCTGATACTTTTAATTACTTGTAATTCAATAGGCTTTGCTCGTTTTCATTTGTTCCTTTTAGTTATTTGACATAATCAACGTATTGAGTGTTTTTTTTTTATAATTAGCAATTAAATAAATAAATATCTTATAACATACGTATCATCATCATCACATCATCATCACTTCAGCCTATCTCAGTCCACTGCTGGACATAGGCCTCCACAAGTTCGCGCCAAAAATGGTGTGAACTCATGTGTGTTGCCCATAGTCACCATCCTGGGTAAGCGGGTTGGTGACAGCAGGGCTGGCTTTGTCGCACCGAAAACGCTGCTGCCTGTCTTCGGCCTGTATCTTTCAAAAACAGCAGTTTGAAAGTTATCCCGCCATCGGTCGGCTTTTTAAGTTCCAAGGTGGTAGTGGAACTGTGTTATTCCTTAGTCGCCTCATACGACACCCACGGGAAGAGAGGGGGTGATATATTATTTACTGCTGTAATTACACAGCTGAATAACAATGTACATACGTATATAGTACACACGTATATAGTAATGTAATTGTACGTTAATATAATACATACGTATATAGAACATAGGTATATAGTAATGTAATTGTAAGTTAATATGTTTCTTTTTCAAAAGAGTGTTTCTTTATACTAGTATTTTTAACCGATTAAAACTAGAGAGCCAATATTTCATCCATATTGCAATTTTTTATTCAAAAACTGAGGCCTGCGTCAATAAATAGCATAAAAATACAATTATAATGGTGATAAAGCTAATGTTGACAAGTAATCTATTTGTGATTGATATCATTTCTATGAAATAAACATAATAAAATCGTGTTTAACTTCAATATTTTCCTTATAGGAGTACTTCAGTAATGTAAACATTACTTTAAACCTATTTAATACGCCATGTCCTTAATCCTTACATGTCTACGAAAGTAGTAAATCATGTAGTCATTTCATAGTATGTTTTATAAACGTCACAGAAACAAGATGTTTGTTGTTCTAGTTGATTAATAAATAGTCTGCGTCATTACTCAAAGTACTACAAAGTTTTTCGCTATTACGCTTATAAGTTACTTTTATCATTATACAGAAATACGGTTCTGAATAGTTCCATATTTTTGGCCATTATTTATATAAACTGTCAAACTGCTATGATAGGTATATATGCATAATATTTTAGTTACCAAATACACATTCGCAATAATCAAAATAATATTCTTACTATATAAAACTTATAAAATAACTGTATCATTTTTTATGTCATAAATGTATAAATTGTAAATGTATAAAACTTTTTTTGGACCCCCGACAGAATTATCATTCTACTGAACTACTACTAGCCGTTGAGAGTAAAACGTTAAAAAACTGTCCTAGAAGTTCTTGTCGCTTAATATCAGAAAGGAAAGCTTTTTTGGTGAAATAAGTACTAATCAGCGTTAGAAACTAACGTGTTTCATGAATTGCGTCATAAGTTTATGTCAGATAAGTACATATTTATAATAAGAACCTAACAGGCCCTTTGATTTGCTTCCTTATTTAATATAGACGAAAGAAAAGATCTTTCAATTGTAGTCAAATAGTTTAGAAGCGATAGCAAACAGTAGCTCAGCCTTAAGGATCCCGAATTCTTGTCTTTATATATATATTTATATATATATATATATATATATATATATATATATATATATATATATATATATATATATTTAAATGTATGTTCGGGGATAACTTTGTCGTTTATGAACCGATTTTGATAATTCTTTTTTTGTTAGAAAGACAATATCCCAAGTGATAGTGATCCCATGATAAGGAAACCAGGATCTGATGATGGAATACCAGAGAAATCGAGAGAATCCTTCGAAAATCGTGATGACGACTAGTGTGTTTGTTAATTTTTTTCGTCTACTTACGTTGTATTACTTTTACTAGCCCGTTGGCGCAGTTTATAGTGGCCCTGCTTTTTGTTCCGTGGATTGCGGGTTCGATTCCCGCCCGAGTCTGGATGTAATATATATATATATGTATATTTATAAAAAAAATAGCTATAACAGTCAGCTCTTACCTGTAACACAAGCATTAAGTTGCTTACAATAGGAACAGACGACCGTGTGTGTATGTTATATATTTTTTTTTTCATTATTTATTATTACTTGTCGATGTAATTGAAGTCAGTTTTTTTCGTTTGCAAGCAAACACAATTATCATTTTTGAAAATTATGCAAGTAGCTAATAAATTAGCGTTAAATTAGATTTTGTGTATACACTATTAACTAATTACATAAAAATAGTTATATTAGAATTAACAAAACAAACTCATTTAATTGAATATATTGGTATCAGGATGTAATAATTTTGTAATTGAATGTAGTAATTAATGTAATGTATCCTTCTCATACATGGAGGAAGCCTATGTGCAATAATAATGAGATATTATACTTAATCTTATTTTTAAGCGAATGAATTTCTATTGTGTGATGACTAGTAATAAATGACCGTAATAATTCACAGATTTAGTTGCATTTTCAAACAAAGAACCATCAATCTTCTGCAATACCCTTGATACGCAATATAGATATACTCGTAATCTACACTAATTCTTTAAGGAGAGTCAATTTTTGATTAAGTTGTTGTGTCTATAGTCTGTAGGAAGCTTAATCTCCAACGTCACTGCAGTAAGGTACATATTTCTCGAGGATAACATCCATAGCATGTATATACTTTGATATTAGCTATTTAATACGAGTATGTGAAAATATTGTAAGGCAACGTGTGTGAATCTAAGAAAAACTATTAAAGCTTATTGTATTAGTTCGAAAAGATCATTTTTTTAGACTCTATTATAGTGATTGGCTTACACTGAAGCCAATAATTTTTTTTTTTTATAAAATTAGTGCCTTATTAATATTTAGCAGTACTAGCCCAAGTTTTACCTTGCAACCCTCCGCCTTTCGTAAACGTATAACTGCTAGATTAATTCCACTCGAATTTTTAATTAAATTTATCAACACAATTTAAATCAAAGACCACACAGACACACACACATATATTTATTACATACACATATATTATTCTATACTATTTGAAAAGAATATATATAAGCTATTGAATGATTTAAAAAGTTTACTTTTTTTCATTTATATCTTTATATTTAAAATAATAAAACGCCTCGAATTCAGATAACAGGAATTTGTGTCGATTACCCAAAAACTTTGTAATGCTTTAATTTTCGTAATTATTTTCTTTTAGTTTTAGATTATATTTCATATTAGGTAATAAAGTTTTATGTTATTATGATACGTAAAGCTTTTTCAACCATGGTGGATCATTTGTTACGTATTTAAAAAATGTCGTCACGTACATTTTTTGTTATAAATCAATTTGTAATCAATTTCTTAAAAGAAGAGATTTTTTTTGTGAATTGTATTTGTTTTTGCGATTAAATTTGTTTCACTTTTTAAACTAAATTGTTAAATGAACTAAAAACTGTTTAGATACATATTTCAGAGACATTGTTATAAGTTTTAAAACAATAAATAAAATTATGCAAATTAAGTTAATCAAGATTTTAAGGTATTACTATCGAAAAGTATTTTCAGAATCAATAATTATTCAATTGCCCATTCGTGGCAATTATTTTTGTATTTTACTGTTCTATTTTTTATCCTGATATAATTTATCCTTATATGAACATAAAAAGTCACTTTAATAGTATAATAAATTTATCTAAAAATAACTAAAATACTAAAAAGCGTTTCACACCACAAAATGTATGGAAGGTTTTGGTTATTTTGCTAGCCTGCTCTTGTACTTATCGGTCCACGACCTCCAATGCACATTCTCGCCAACGATCCTATAAAGCAGTCTAATACTATCTCAAATGCATATATTTATGAGTGTCAAAAGTGTAGTCGATAGAGGGACCTAAAAGTTATCGAATTGGTGTGTGGTCCGTGCAGTACTCGGTGCAAGGAAGGCGAGTGGCGAGTGACGGTGTCGTTTTGCAGTGCATGCTGGTTTGAGAATTGAGATAGTGGTGCTTGGAACAGGTCCGGCGCACGCGCGGGGCAGAGTCGCGCGGCGGCCGGCAGCGGAGACCCACCGGCCACGGCCCACCACTCAGTGCACGCGCTGCCTCGCCGCCGCCAGCCTGCGTGGCTCTCGTTACCACGCATTCTCGTACGCCGCAGATCGCAGTCGTATACGTTCGATATACGATCGAAATCTAACTTCTTTTGACTCGAATATATTTTTTTATTAGCGATAACGCTTGTATTTACATATGTACTGGTCATATCGGCATTTGTTTACATTTTCTTATGTGCCATTTTTCGCTCAACTTAACGAACTTTTCCAAGTGTACTGAAAGTGAAGTGTGTATTTGAGTAATTGATAACTGAAGGAAAAGTCCGAACTAATTTTTAAGGTAATGTTTTGATTATTTTATACGAATAGTTGGTAAATTACGTAGTCATCATTAATATATATATTTTTAATTTTATGTGGATACTTACCTGTAATTTTATATTAGAAAGTTGCATATGAGCAACCGACAAGTTGACTTCTTGTACACGTCGGTATTTATGAGTATGGAAGTACCTACTTATTTAAGTTGATGTTACTTCATAGTACGCATACAGTAAGTAAATATAGCAATATATAATAAAAATCTACTCATTTGATACTAAAAGGAATCGTTTTTATATAAAAGATAAACTATCAAATGTAAAAATTAAATTCTAGGAAGACTTGCTCGAATATTTGCTAATTGATTTTGCATATTTTGCCTTAATGTGCGTAAATAGTGTGTATTTTATTCATAACTGCGTAATCTCCCTACTAATAAACCTGTCAATGATTAAGTGATTTTTATATGATTTTAATAAATCTTGTTTTAACATAATTAAGATAAAAAATACTAATAACTATAAGTATTTCGGATATTAAGTGGTTCCGCGTTGATTAACTTTAAAATAAAATGTAGATCATTAAGAAAAGCTTTGAGTTCGAGTTTAATTTTCATTTAAAAAAATCATTTTTTATAATTAAGTAAACATATTTTAAAGTGCAATCGTATCAATGAATTTACTAAAAATAGTACAAAAGGCTTTGCAATAGTTACAATATATCATGTCACGATTAAGAATCTAAATCGAATCTTGTACTATAATTATAGTAATGATATGGCTGCATATTTAGTTTCAGTAAAAACCAAAACAAAGTACCAAAACAAAGGACGGTCGTGTATACTTTGATATCATAATTTTTAAATTTTCGATAGTCGATATCGATACACGAATAATGCTAGATATGAATACTCTATGATATGCTAATGAAAATTCAGATTTTAGAATCTAGGCGACTTCATCTCTCATACTGCTCAAAAACTTCCATAGTAGTCATTTCAGAGTCTTGTGATTTCATAAAAAAAAACAAATGATAAGTGTTCAGTTTTATTTTGCCATATTGATGAATCATTTTTACCGATGTACACACAAACTTCATATAATTTATTATTAGACTTTGATACAATAAATGAAGTGCTAGTGTTAAATGTATTGGATTTTTGACATTTAATAATTTTTTGAATTAACGTCATATTCGTATTGAGTGTTGTGAGTGTTGAGTATTCATGTAACTTTTTTAATGTTAAAAAAATAGACATACATACAAATATAGAGTTTCTGTATAGTTTGTAATCGAATATTCAATGATTAATTTACTTTATACTGCTACTGTATATTACGTAGCATTTTGGAGTTCAATAGCGACTTAGGTGAGAAGTTAGTTTCATAATACACTTTATGGTTTCAAAGTATATTTAGTAGAGTAGTTGCTTACAATTTGTATACTAGAGCAACGTATTAGAAATAAAATCTACACGAGATTAGTTATACACTTTCCTGCAAGGTAAAAAAAAATACAATCATAAAGAAAATTACGAAAAAGTTAAAGTGGTAATTTATAAATTTTAGTGTCCTAAAGAAGTAAAACAACACAAAGTGTAATAAAATAATAAAATTGCAATACTCGTAAAATTAAACATAATTTGCAACATAATGTGCAACATAATTTTAAAAATCAGTACAAAATCTTGAAAATAGTTCAGTGATTCTGATTTGAAAGCCTAAAAAAGGCGCACTGTTTGTTGGTTTTGTAATAGTTTTCATTTTAAGTAAAAGAATTGATACCTTCGTTCGTAAAGATATTATGTTTACTTGTTTCTAATTAGTTACTTTAAAATGTTACCATATATTGTAACAACATTCATTTTTAAGTGTGAAACACAATCTAAACGACATCAATCGATGTTATCAAAAGATAAATGACAAAAAACTTTAATCATTGGCTAGATTTTGTTATTGATTTGAACAAAGAACAGTGCATTCTCTTATTGTAGAAATAGTTGAATCAACCAGACATTCATCGAGTGTCAATGAACATTAACAATTTATATACCTATTACAAACTGAATAAGTAAGAAAATTACTAGTTGTGATTCATCACCCGATCCTAGTAAACACTCGTAGCAAATATGGTTTTTATCAATCATTCCGTATGTTTCATCATATGTGAATGAAAAAATTATGAGAAATTATCTTTGTTGAGATTTCGTAAAAATATTTATAAATCTGTAATCTGTATTCGTATCATATTGCTAAAAATAGAAGTTATAAATCGTAATATAATTTATTAACATATCTAAATAACTGTTATAAAATAACATTTTTATTGAAATAATTTACCTTACAATAATAAGTTTAATTATATAATAATAATACAAATTTAGAAACAATATTATACCAAATATAATTTTTACATTCTTGAATTATATGGCGAATGTAACATTTTTTTTTCTATAGACAATTATTATCAAAATCTCCTCAAACTATTAAAATTTAAGTATCCGATTGTAATATAAGAAATATATGCATTCTACTATGATAAAATATTTAATATATTTTTTTTCTGTCTGAAATAAACAGACGTTTCAGGTAATCTCTGAAAAGGCTAGACCGATTTTGACGGGACGTTCACTGGCAGATGATATTACGAGTAAGTTAGACTACTATTATTTTATCAAAATAAAAGAGGTACACCCCAAGAAATTAATAATATCTACATAGACTCATTTTTAAGTAGCAAATTTTTGAAATATTTTACTTATTTCAATTCTATTAGACTTGCATAAAAGTTAATATTTAACGTTTTTCACACAAGCAATTCTAATTAAAGTAGAATAAAATTAGTAACTTCAAAATATTTATAAAAAATGGAAGTGTACGCCATATTTACTATAAATATATTCTAGAAATACTTCAAAGAGTTGTAAGTAATCATCGTCTCGGAAAATAATATCATACAATGATACTAATGAATCATTCAATTACATAAAATTATGGAGAACATTATTTGAGTCTTCAATAAAATGATAGCTTAAGTAACAAGTGATTCACAAACATTCTTTTCATTACTAAGAAAATGATATCGAAACAATTTGTGATTCGTGAATGGATCGAGCGATTCATAACGTTGGTGTATATATTTGTAATTATGATGTTTTAAAAATCTAAAGCGGATAGAGTCATTTTAAAGTATTTCTGCTTCAGCCTGTAATATCCCACTACTGGGCATTGGCCTCTTTCCCCATGTAGGAGAAGGATCAAAGCTTAATCCACCACGCTGCTCCAATCCGGGTTGGCGGATATATTCCCTACTATGAGTAACGATCGCTATCAGGTGTACATGATAACAACAGGGACCGACGGCTTAACGTGCTCTCCGAGGTACGGTGGGGAGACCCACAAGGACTGCACAAACACCCAGACTACGGTAAACACCTGTATGGCCAATACAAATGTTTGTCATGTGCGGGGATCGAACCCGCAACCGCCAGCGCAACAGGTACAATCCATGGCTAACCTATCCATGGCGTAACCGTTGCGCCAACGCGGCGTCTTAAAGTATTACAAGTCTATTAAAACTACAAAGTGGATCTTTTTCAGCTTTTTTTCACTGATTTTGATGAAATGTAATCTTCTGTCTATATATTGTTTCCGGATTAGATGTACCGCAAGAATTATGGATATGATATATTATGGATATATAGATGCGGTTATGAATAATTACGATTATGAAAATTTAACATGAAATGATGAGTAGGTTTCTGTTACTACATCCAGGTACATCATCTAAATGTGCATAAAACTCCTTAAAGCATTTTTAAAATGTTAAAATACATATTTAGTATTCATCATCAATGCCTAAGGATATAGTTTCATGCTTCTAAAGGATCGTTTTATTTTAATCACGTGATATTTTTTTAGCAATATTCAACCTCTACGTTTGAGACTACCCACCACATCCATAAATTACGTGTAATTTTTGTTACAAATACTATTGAAATTTTTAGAATATAATCTACTCGTATAATTTGATTAAATTTCGGAAAATGAAGTGTTGTGATAAAAGTATTCAGACATTTGTTAAGTTTGAGTTCAATGAAAAATACACACACGTGATAACTCATTACAACACCTCCCTCCTTATAATGTTTCCTGTTTTTTTTCCAATTTCCATACATACTAATTTTAGATCAATAGCCCAAAATAAAAAGTTTACTACCTCTAATATTCCAAAATCGGACGAATATGAAGAACTGTCATACAAACATGTGAGAGCCCTTAGCCCCTTTAATCCGACCCAATCGAAAATCCGCTTTTAGCAGACGCCTATTACCAAATTTCGTTTTTATCTGTCCAGCGGTGCTTGGGATTTCGTGATGAGTCAATGACCGAAACGATTTTGTAAATGTATTTATGAGTAATAACAGTTATATTTAGTAACCAAAATTCAGTTATTCATAGGCTCAATATCTTTCTTAATATTCATCGTTTTCAGCGAAAGATAATGAGTCATAACAGTTGTTCAGGCAGTCCTACCCTTACTCATATAAAATATTACTAATACACCTATCTTATCGCTAAATCCATCCGGAATTCTTACAAAAGCTATTTCAGGACTTAAAAGATCCAACATAGGTATGTATTTTAATTATTAATTTATGATTGATGAATAATACAAGGACTAATTAAGTGCTTTTTACTGTCTGATTTACTTTTGTAATTAAAATAAATAAGAAATGATTTCTAGAGATTATGCAGATAAGACACCAATTCTTTGTGGTTCTTGATAATTTGATGATGCGTTGGCGCAACGGTCACAGTACTGGTTGCGGGTTCGATCGCTGCAAATCGCAAATATTTATGTTTGTTGTGAGTAGATAGTATTGCTACAGTTACAGTTTGGATAATAATCCAACTTAACTATGGATCTCCAATTTGTATCGTAATTCCGTTCTGTGGTTCGATTAGTATTTAGTAATTGTAGTAAAAATTGGGATACCGTTGAGTTGGTAGAGTCTAACTCATTCATATTCGTATCAAAAATTACCTAGATTGCATCATATATAACGTCGGTGATACATACAATTAACTTATATTACATTCAATTATTAATCTAATAAATAATTGTACATACAATAGCATCGATAAAATGATAAGATATCGTTTTGGGCGTGATTCGCATTGTTCCTAAAGCATTCAAAGAACAAAAGACTATTTGGCGACACAAAATACCACTAAACACGTTGAACGATATTTTAGTCTATAATTTGAAACTAGTAAACTCCTACAGACGATAATGTCTCTGTTATTGCGAAAATGTAAATTAGCAACAATTGAATACCGCTTATCGTAGAGCGTCATCAATATGCATGACGTATATATGACTATCACCTTATCTATATATGTAATAATTTAAGGAATTTAGATTTTATCAGATCCTCCTAAAGAAATGATTGTTTTCTTCATTTTTATCTCGATTGCTGCTATTATCGCAACATTCCAATACTTATTACTCAATCATGTGAAATGTCTACAATTCACTTTATTGTGATGTAATATTACAAAATGTCATATCGTTAAACTTTAAAATACTTAAAATATAACTAAGGTTTGATCAAAGTACCAAAGTTGAGAATCATTCGAAAAGTAAAAAAAAATGTATATTACTTACAGGCAGATGCAGTGCGGATGCCAATGAATATCATGACCTACTTATTAGTTACTCGTACTAAAAAGATGACGTCATTCATATTACAGATCAAAGTTATAATTTCATTCTCTTAAATGTTTGGTAAGATACCAGATAAATATTTCTCGGTTGCATATTTCTTGCTCAAAAAAAACATAACAGACAATGGAAGAAAGCTTATAACGTGTAAATAGCTTTTCAAAACATGTTAATGTTAATGTTATTTTAAATTAATGAATAATTAATTAAGTGTAATTAGAACATATTCTAATTAGGCGTCTTATCTGAGCTGTGTATTTATCGCTTTCTGCCCGTCAGAGCGGAATATTTACATGACGTTGTAGGAACTATTATTATATTAAACTTAGTTCAATATCATTGTATTGTTATTATCCGCTGCACTACTGTTATTATATTTAATTCAATTTTTCTTTTTACTTTAAACCAATTTATTTTATAATAAGTTTTTGTTTACAATAAATGTTTAAATATTGAGCAAAGAAAAATGTACTACAAATTTATTATAAATATCATCATCACTTACCATCACTTCAGCCCACATAGTCACCACGCTGGGCAGGCGGGTTGGTGACCGCAGGGTTGGCTTTGTCGCAAGGAAGACGCTGCTACCCGTCTTCGGCCTGTGTATTTCAAAGCCAGCAGTTGGAGGGTTATCTCACCATCGGTAGGCTTTTTAAGTTCGAAGGTGATAAGTGGAACCGTGTTATCCCTAAGTCGCCTCTTACGACACCCACGGGAAGAGAGGGGGGGGGGGGGATATTCTTACAGCCGTAACCACGCAGCAAATATGATATAAGTTATAAATATGATATAAGTAAAATTAAAAATTGAAAAAATTAATATAAATTCTGTACATTATGTGTATATCGGGAAACACGGGACTAAAATAATTTATTAAATTACATTACATTAGTTAATTAATCTGTAGGTAAATCAATTTCAGCCACAATTTGTCAATATAATATAGTCACAATTAGTTAATATCAGTCATAATAACTATGCACTTTTAATTAGCATCATAACGATGCAAATATTGATTTAAATATGTTATATATTTAAATGTAATGTTCCTTTAAATGCACGTATAAAGTTTAGAATGACCGCAGAAAATTATTCATAGTTGTGTCAATTCTTCCGAGTGTAATGAATCAAGTATTGTGAATTGCTGAGACGTAAATCCATTCATTTTATTTAATTATATTTAGAATGAATGAACCCTTCGACCCTCTTATCTAAAAGCGCTCTCTATCCGGGCGTTTTAAGTTTTGCAATATGAGTATAATAATGCAACGTCTACTTTTTACTACCGCGGTATTCTTTTATGGTAGTGCCTTTTTTTAAACGAATAAATTTCAAAAATAAGCCACCACATTAGATTTTATCTTGATAAATGAATTCATCGTCAAAAATGATTTACAATGTAATCTCTTTTAACTATTGTTTTTTATATTTATTATTGTAAACTTATGGTTATATTTTTCGTATACATCTCATTCTTATCATTATCAAGTGGTATGATGTATAATAAGTCAATCACACACGAAATTATAGAATGTAAGTAAACATATTGAACAGGATTGATTTAAAGACCAAAAGATTGTGTTCAGTGTCGGGCGGCCTTCTCTATAGAATCTGCGTTCTGAGCCGATGGTTATCGATGGTAACTTAGTGAAAACTTAAAAGGACATATTTTATTTTTTACTTGAATTAAAATTAGACAACAGCTTGTATGTAAATTTCATGTTCATTTGATTTTCTATCGAAATAATTATACCTACGTGTTTTCTAACACACAACACAACCACACAATGTATTAAAAAAATTGAAGATTTTTTATGAAAAGTCATTTTTTTTATTAAAACGCCAATTACTTTTGTGATAGTGTATTATGAAATAAGTTTTAGTGTTAGCGGAAGATTGGCGCTATAGGTAGGCAGTCTGTATTTTATTACTAGTTAATGGTTGAATGATGAATTAATGAGATAGTCATACTATTTTTTATAAGGTATATTGATTGTGACTATTTTGTATTATATGTACTTTGTTTCACTAATGTTTCATAAAGTTGAGAAGATACAATTGACTTTTTGGCGCCGCGCCGTTGAGAATCTAACCTCAATTAGATACTTTTAGTATTTCAAATATTTATTATTAAGTGAGTAGTGACGTAGTTCGCACGACATCGTAAAGTTCACATTATGCTTTCGTTAACTCTCATTATGTCCTTACATGTTATTTTTGAAGGCTTTATTTATACTATACGTGCTGACAAGACTGTTGTACTATAATTACATGTTTATTATTGGAAAACATCCGTTGCTAATATATTATTATTATCGTATTCATCGACTAACATATATTTTTATAAAAACGTAGGAATGTTAATAGAATCGCATTGGTATAATGTTTACGTGATGTTACAAAAGCAAACATAACCACGATTATATGAAATAACAATATTTAATGTATAAGTAAAGTATATAATTTACAATATTTACTTATACGTTCAAATATTTGTGTCCTGTCTGGGTGTTCGTCCTTGTGGGACACCTCCTACCGTGCCTTCAAGAGCATATGAATCAGTTACTCGTATTAGATGATAGACATATAATATTGATCGTATTTATTAGTAGAAAATATCAGTCATCCCATAATTGAGTAGCTTAGCAAATCAATTTTCAACCATTGTCCTATATAGTTGTGAAGTAGCGATATGGGGTAGTCTTGAAGATTAGTGAAGCGAATGACATGTGTCACGAACTTAATATTGTTAAAATTATGTCACTGCTTCTACGTTATTTGCGTTTTGTAAATTTATAAAACACGCTTTACCCGGGTACTTCAATTCTCTATAGGCAAATTTTAAATTTAGAATATATGAACAAAACACGATACGATTTCAGAGTAAAATTTTAAGAAATTAAATGCTCTAATTAATCCCCGGAATTTCCTTTAATAATAAGGATTTACAGGAAACCTCAAATTTATCAGTTTTTAGTTATTGGAGAATCAATCTTAAGTCTGGGTGTTAGGAACTACTGTTCATCATGGGTGAATGTAAAAAGTGTTGGTTTCGACTTGTTGGCGACAATCAGGCTGCGTGGGCCTATCGGTTGTGGCGAGGTCGCGCCGCTCACCCTGCTATCGCGGCCACGCATCGTGCGTCTCATTATACCTATTAATAAATAATTCATCTCATATCGAACAAGTGCTAATTTTATTTCAGGGCAACAAACACCTATCAATTTTTGACCTATTTATTGCTGTTAATAGTATACCCGATGATTATATGTAAAAACTTTTCGTATCAATCCATTGTTAATTGATATTAAATTTTACTATTTCATTTCATATTTCTAAACAGATAAGGGTATGAATAAATATTTATCTTATAACACACACACACGGTCGTCTGTTACTATGATAAGCAACTTAATGCTTGTGTTACAGGTAACAGCCGACTGTTATAAATATTTTTTTTTGGTAAACATACATAGAAATAATACATATATAAATATATAAATACAAATATTACACCCTGACTCAGGCGGGAATCGAACCCGCAACCCGCGGAACAGAAAGCAGGGCCACTACAAACTGCGCCAACGGGCTAGTCAATGAATGGGTTGATAATTAGATTAAGCTGCTATTGTGACATGATGTAATCGAGTGCTTCCTGGTAATAGATATAGTTCTGAATTTATGTATCTGTACGTATAATCCATAAATCGTTATTGTTTTAAAAAATTTGGCCTCTTCAAGATATACCATTACGAAATAATGTTGGGGCACTGACCTTTTCAGTTCGAGGAGCTGTTTTATCAGTTTTTTTTTAAATATACATTATCAATATTTCAAAAATTCACATTGATAAATATTTTATTGTTTTATTTTTATTGAGAATTTTATCAATAGCACATTTGTATAAGCAAAGAATTGATAATAATCACTTTTATTATTAATTCTTTCAATCTGCAATATGTTACATATATACGATTGCGACCACATGTTGCGAGTCAATACTTTGCGGTGTAGATTTTTCCTTTTCATAGTCTTAATCAAATCGCATTGTATTCTATAAATATTTATTATAGTATAATTAAAATAATAAGGATGTCAACGCATGTAAGTATTAAACAGTCTCCAACAAAACTATATATACACATATGTTTAGATTATTATCGTACTAAAAAATATTCACTTTTTTAGATAAAAAATTTAAAGAAAGACAAAAATGGATATTTAATTCACAATTATTTATTTTTTCAAGTAAGTTGAAGATACCACCGATTCGGAATATGGTAGTAAGGAATTAAGGATCAATTAGAACGACGCCGACGTAGAATTTTCACGGTGTCATTGCAACACCACAAGTCCACAACCCACCTTTTTAATATGGATGTTTTTTACATATATAATTTACTAATATAGCGACTCGACTAAAAGCATTGTAATATCATTTACGTTGTAAAAATAAATTAATATACAAAAAATAATATTGAAATGACATTGAAAGTACAAAGAATAAGGTAAAAAATAAATTAATTAAATAATAAATATCACGTAAATGGGTGTTGACAGATGCATGCTTATTTCGTTGAGCATACAAGATATTTCCTTAATTAATTTATTTATCAACTTAAACTCTAAAAGAGATATCTAACAAATAAATAACTTTATATATCTTGCGCTGTGTCAGATTTCTTTAAAGGGTAAGAATATACATATTTAAAAATTTCTTGTTAGTCATAAAGTAGACATTAGAAGTGATTTAGGGTTAACACGTTTAGAAAATATTCAATGAAGTCTTTCACTTAAAGTTTTACTTTATTGATTAATATATATCCTATTGTTTAGTACTTAAACGGGTTAGCGGTATTTTAGTAACCACGCCTTGTTCAATACATCCTGTGCCACGCCTAATTTACACAGTTACTTGTGTCTAACTCATGCTTAGCCAATCAATTAATAATGTCACTATGCTAATATGGCTACGGGTACAAAAGGCGACTACTTAGTTACAAAAGTTTATTTTTAGAAATAATAATCATAAAACGAGCTTTACAACTACCTAATAATTGTCATCTATTGCCTATTAAAAATATTTTATATGTATAAACAGTAGGCTGATTAGACTGTTTATTAGAATTGATAATTAATGTTAAGGGCCGGCGTTTAAATTTGTTTTTTATTAAGAAAGGTTTGTAGAAGGATGTCTCGTAGAAATGTGTTAGTAATATGAAATAGAAATAAAGTTCGACTTTGTTTCGACTTTTCAACTTCGAATTTCACATTAATTCATTTTCAGATATTTTTTTTTGTACTAGGAGAACTGGATATTGTTTGCATAATCACCTTACATACACGTAATATTATTCAGATATGTATGTTTTTTATGATTATATGTGTTTTTTTATAATGTAAGTAAAGTGTAGAAGCGTCCTTTATTTCACTATTTCCACCGCTGCCCACTTCGTTGACGGTAAAACTTTTATTTCCGTCAAGATCACAGTGGAATATGGTAAAATGAATATCGAAAATGATTTTTTTGCACTTACAAAAAAAGAGTATTCTATGGTGTTAATAATAGTTTGAAAGTCATATTTTAGTATTCTGTACCATAATTTGTAATATATTTAGTGCTAGTCAGTTCTTCAATTACAATTTTCAAACTGAATTTGTTTTAAAACACGTCAAAGGTAGAATACTTATAGAGTGTTGTAAATTTTTAAAAACTTGTCTATTGGATATTTTAAAATAGTAATAAATATTTATAATATTTATTTAAATAAATGTGTATGAAACTTTTAAACATATTATAACATTAGGCAAACGAAAAAAAACGACTTCAATTACATCGACAAGTAATACAAAGTATACAGACGAAAAAATCGTCAAGTAAATAAGCATTATCAAAGACTACTCTAAAAGTTGTAATCAGATCTCGGTGAAATTAATTATTTATGTATCAGTTATATAAAGAAGTGTATGAAAGACATCCTCGTTTGTAGTCGTTCGAATAGTTTCCGAGCACGACACAGGCGAATTTTTTTGTAGCTTATTACGGGATTCTGGGATATTTTCAGAAAGTTATAGTATCCAATTGGTATCACTGCAAATTGGTTTAGTATTAAATCTCCGTAAATTAAAAGTGGATGGCATATAGTAAAAAATATATTAATGCAATTTTATTATCATCAGTCTTTATACTAGACCAGCTTCTGCCCGCGACTTTGTCCGCGTGGACTCTGCTCCTATTAGTCTTAGCGTGATGATATATCTATACAGCCTATAGGCTTCCTCGATAAATAGGCTATTTAACACTGAAATAATTAGCGTGTTCAAGCAAACAAAGAAACAAACTCTTCAGCTTTATATTATAGTATAGAAGACAAGTATTGTAGAAATATGTTTAATTGATTCAATTTTTACTTGTTTACTATGTTTTTTTTTTTGTTACTACGGATCCTACGTTAGAATTTACGGTAACTATATCGAACTGTAAGGAAAACACATGAAACGCAACAAATGAAACTAATATTTTGTGACAATTTTGGTTTGTGTATATACTTAACGTAAGATATAATTTATTATAGGTATTGTACGATATTTTTTAACTTTTTATCGTTATATGATAATAAATTGAATAGCTAATGAATAATAATAATTAGTAAATTTATTTGAGCAAATAACTTTTACGAATCCTCATATAATACTTTATATTAGTGCAAAATTATAACGCTCTATATTTAAAAGCCAATTTTTCCACTGTGCAGCGGTGGCATAATCCACATTGATGTTCTTCTTCCTTTATCCCTTAAACTATGCAACCCAACAACAAACTATTAATTTGAGTCCTAATTTATCTTCGCACAATAGTTTTGATGATGAACTTTTATTTTTTAGGATTAATATCACTTAACAAATATTAATTTTTAACTCAAACTGCCAAATTGTTGCTTATCTAACTGAGAAAGATATACAGTGTCACGGCCTGTTTTACATCTGCTAAATACTAAAATGATTGTATAGTTGATTTGTATTAACGTATTACTTACCATTACCTATATTGAGAAAGAGGCTCATTAGAGGGATGTTACAAGATGAATCAATCAGTAATACCACAACAAAAGCATAAGCTAACAAAGCGGCGTGTGTCTTTTCCTTTTGTATATGTGCTTTTTTTCCCATTTGTCTTACTATAAAAAATAATAAAAATAAATAAATAATAAATAAATATCCTATAACACACACATAACGTAGGTACACACACGGTCGTCTGTTCCTATGGTACGCAACTTAATGCTTTTGTTATAGGTAAAAGCCTACTGTCATAGTTATTTTTTTCTTCGATAAATAAACTTAGAAATAACGCGTACATAAATAAATATAAATAATACTCCTAGATTCGCCGGGGATTGAACCCATAACTTCGGAGCAGAAGGCAGGGCTGCTACAAACTACGTCAACGAGCTATTCAACACAGTTACAGATGCAAAATTTCCTGAGTTCTTACTCATTAATGAAAAAATATAGGTATATTAAGGACAGTAGCATTATACAGGAGAATCATTTTTCAAAATCGATTCAGTAGTTCTCTACATCTCTTCAAACAATCTTATAAACTCTACCTCTTTGTTTCATTAGTATAAGATTGACTGTCTCATAAGTTTATAAAATTTAATAATGTGTTCAATATAAGTGTTAATGTACATTAATATGCGATCCGTTATCTTTCGTATAAAATGTATATTTCTTACTATATAAAATTCAATTTTCAGTAATGAACGGAAGACTCATCCCAACAATAAATGCCATAGACACATACTTGACGGCCCAAGCAGGATGTGAATCCTGTGTCGGTGGTCTAGAAACACAAAAAGCAAAAACTCAAACACCCAGACAAAAGGAAACATCTTTATGGCCAATACAAAACTTTTTCATATACGGAGATCAGAGTCAGTTGCTGTGACCACTGAACAAATGCGTTGTCACTTGGGCATTGAACACAGCATTTGTAATCAGGTATAATATTAATCTTATTTTATAGAATACAAGTTATTATAAAATATAATCCAAAAATGCTTTATAAGGCTAATCTGCAAAAATAAGTTTTTCAGTTTTTAGGTTTATAATAATAATTTAAATATAAAAAAAAGACTATAAATCGTACCAGAAACCGTCGTCAAAGACCATACAAAACACAGTAGATATAGCTATAGTTGTTTATTTTTCGCGGTGTGTGAATGTCCTTTAAAACAAAAAAAAAAAAGATATTGAAACCGGCTTACAATTAACGAAAACTACGAACAAAAAATACAGATACAGTTTTAAATCCTTTTTTAAAGTTAGTAAAAAAAAAGAATTACTATTGTGAAACTGCTTGTTTGTGAGGTTTCGCCGTTTTTTTTCAGTTGCATTCCTAGTTCAATAATAATCGTAAATACCAACAACGATTTAAAAGCTCTTTAAAAATTCGAAACGAGAAATAAGCTAAAAAGTTTTTTTTCATTGAGTCTATAGTTAGTATAGTTTTCACGTAAAGTTCACGTAAAACTTGATTGAAGGTGTCACAATATATAAAGGCAGCTGCACACAGACTATATTACATTCTACATATTTAGTTAACCATGAAATTTCTAATAGTATGTCAATCTAAAATTTATAATTACTTGTGTGTATAAAATTTATAATTACTTCATGACGATTTATTTACCTAAGAGACATGGTCTTTATAATTTTTAAATACGATAACTCAACAGTGTAGTAGCAGTGACATTGTTTTTCCTCGTATTTGTAGAGGTTTAATGGATATCTTGTGTTCAAGCCCGTTGATTGAATTAGCCGGTACCAGTCGACTTTAATCAACGGTATTCGTTGTTTCACGCGTAAAATTTTTAATGTTTTCATCGATTTCATAAAAGGTTCCGGGTTATAATTTAGAGTAATTTATTTTTTGTGATTTGTTTTTAATAAATAAGTCTTAGGCGTTTTAATAATTAATTTTTTAATAACTAACAACTTGTTTACACATTTATCATTGAAGTAAAAAAAGACTTTCAAATAGCATAAATATATGTGGGTCATCATCATCATCATAATCATTACAGCCTATACAGTCCACTGCTGGACATAGGCCTCCACAAGTTTACGTCAAAAATAACGTGAACTCATGTGTTTTGCCCATAGTCACCACGCTGGGCAGGCGGGTTGGTGACCGCAGTACTGGCTTTGTCGCACCGAAGACGCTGCTGCCCGTCTTCGCCCTGTGTATTTCAAAGCCAGCACAGTTCGATGGTTATGCCGCCATCGGTCGGCTTCTTAAGTTCCAAGATGGTTGTGGAACCTTGTTATCCCTTAGTCGCCTCTTACGACACCCACGGGAAGAGAGGGGGTGGCTAAATTCTTTAGTGCCGTAGCCACACAGCACCCGTAGCCACACAGCACTATATATATGTGGGTATCTAAGGCGAAAATTGTAAATTGAAACAATTGAATTGCTCAACGCCGTTGGACAAGAGCAAAAAAATATTAATTCTACATTTTCTGTTCTATAGGAATTACCATTCGCACTCAGATTACGTATTTCCAAATAAATCTCAGATAACAAAAGTAATTACGAGTTTTCCTCCAATATTTGCACAAGATAATTCATTGTACAGTAGTTCGTATAGGATAATCGCTATGTTAATGAGGCCCCGATATCTTAAATTTATTAAACTAACATGAGACTAAAAGACATGATATTTATGAATAAATAATACCTGTGGATCCCAAAGTTAACTATTTCATAAATTAATTTGTCTCGGTGTATACGATTATTACACACTCCGTGGCATATATTTCATTTACAAAAACAAGGAAACAGCCCGCAACACGGAACTACACCCCGAGGTGATCTCGCCCTTGCGGAACGTCGAACTTGCCGAGAAAAAACCCGATCTTGTTTCGCCGCTCGTGTACAGTTAGGTGGAGCATTAAGTAATCGGAGCCGAGAGCATCGAGATAATGTTGCGCACGCGTGAAATATATACGAGAGTTTTTGTTGCGACCGCGTTCCGTTCTGGGACTGGTATGCGCGTGTCACTACGAAGATTCTGACGGCGAGTAGTTTGCCTTACAGCGACCTTGTGCTGCCTTCGCTCCTCTCGACCTCCAGCGCTTCTGTGAAAGTAGGTGATGATTAACGCTGCGCCGGCGCCGTGACAATCTTCTTATTCGAGCCCTATCAAAAAAGCGACTTTCTAAATCTCGTAATCTTCTATCCGAGATGCATATGGAGATGATGGATAGTAAAATTATTAACAGTTATCTCACGCTAGCTCAGCAGCTTTACTTGAATAATTTGTTTACATTTATTAATCTAATAAATGCCGTGAGCCACCTGCAATTGCTTAAGGTTCTCACAGTTAATATTTACTTTCCAGGCAGGTTTATTGATCAAACAACTAATAACTAACAACGTGAATGTTATCCATATTGCCTTGTTATAATTAATTAAACATAGTTAATATTCTTCAATACGACTTCTCATGTGGTTTGGAAGGCTGTAATAATTGTCATTTAAAATTATGTGTCCATAAAACTTTATGTATGTGAGCACAATCATATTTTTAGTACTACGTTATAATTAATAACGATATTATTACGACTATCAATATCAACTTTCATATTGAAATTTATGGATGCCATTCAATAAAATTTATAAACAAATAATCCACTTTTAATTTAAGATCGGGGTCAAGTACCACGAACAGTACAGCATACTGAATAGTTGTCGTAAAAAAGTTATAAAAACAAATTTAGAAAAATATTAAACAGCATCATAAAATGCAGTTAACGGTATTCTTTCGCCGTAGATATTAATTTAGTTTCTCAACCATTAATTAGATCTTAATACGATTTTATTAAGTTATAATATTAGTGAACATGCTTTTCTTCCTCTTTTCTACGTTTGCATTTTCTTTGAATGACTTTTCTGTTCTTCCTAATTTTGGCAATCTTGTCAATACATAGTAATCTATAATATAAAAATGAGTCGCTGAATGTGTTGCTAAGCGCAAAACTCGAGAACGGTTGGACCGATTTCGTTAATTCTTTTTTTAAAATATTCCTTGAAGTACGAGGATGGTTCTTACGGAGAGAAAAATTCTAAAAAAAAAAGTAAAATTTCCTGAAAAAGTATAAAAACAACACTTTGCTATACTCCCATACAAAAGATTTGTGATAATACTTAAAAGTCAATTTGAACTTTAATACCATACGATAAAGTTTGTGTTAGGCGATACAAAGTTCACCGGGTCAGCTAGTTCAAAATAAAATTAATGTAACAAATTGCTACTTACTGCTTGATATTAAAAGACTGTCACATAAGAACTAGAAATCTTAAGGGCAAAAATTGGCCTGGTTAAATATATATTTTGAAAGATTATCGTAGTAAAACATTTAATCGACAGTAATCTGGAGAGGACTTATCACATTCTTTCTTATTCTTCATTTTTATTCATTTTAGTTTAATATACTGTAGCTATATTGTATTAACTCAATGATGATGAATAATATGCTATATTTCGTAAATCTCAAAAGAAAATAAACTATTTCAAATTCTTTCGACTAGAATTGAAATTACCAAATTACATATAGTAAGGGAGACCGAGGAGAGTTGAAACAGTCTGTATCAACTCGTTTGCATTTTACTTTGCATTGGTGTTTTATTTTGCTTGTTATTTTTTTTTTTGTTTGTTACGGTATACTTGGGGTATAGGCTATGCTTATTATTAAAATAAATTATATTACAAGAGTTGTCAAAATTGCCATTAGTAGTAAACGTAAGGATGCAACAGCTTGAGTCCGCCTAATGCTCACGAAGCTTAATAATCATGATTGTTTTAACCTGATGACATTGATTGTTGCACTATTTAAAGTACAGCTCTTAACAACTATTATCTAATTCGAGATTTCCTAAATATAATATTAAAGTCGTAAGATGAACGGTAATTCCAAACCTTTAGTACTATTATTTGAATTCGTTTTTTCGGGATTTATACCATGTACCTTTTTATCTTTGAAGCTCCGATATTTCGGCGCAGTTGCATGCGCCATGGTCACGGAAGAACTGTTCGATTATTGCGGGTAGATGTTATGGGCAGACATATCGGTCTACCCTCCGTCTCAGTCTTCTATTACGCTCGATACCGGTACCACTGTCTGCAAACTCACTACTTACAAATAATGTTAAGAACCTTTAGTACTATTTAAATCTTGGATTAGTAAACTGACTAATTTGACGAAACATAATTGTGTTTGCTCGCAAACGAAAAAAAACCGACTTCAATTACATCGACGAGTAATACAACGTAGATCGACGAAAAAATAGTCAAATAACTGCGCGTTTTTCAAAGATTACTCAAAAAGTAGTTATCAGATCTCAATAAAATTTATATGTGACCACATGACAAACATCAGCTTTCGATTAAATTAAAAATTATTAAAATCTGTACACCCAGTAAAAAGTTAATGCGGATTTTCAAGAGTTTCCCTCGATTTCTCTGGGATCCTATCATCAGATCCTAGTTTTTTTATCATGGTACTAAACTAGGAATATCCCCTTTCCAACAAAAAAAGAATTATCAAAATCGGTACATCCAGTAGAAAGTTATGCCGTATATATACAACGTAGGTCGACGAAAAAAGCGTCAAGTAAAAACGCATTATTAGATATAACTCGAAAAGTAGTTGTTAGATCTCAAATAAATTTAAATGAGACCAATTGACATACACCACCATTTGATTAAAAAAAAATTGTTGAGATCGGTCCACTCGGTCAAAAGTTCTGATGTAACATACATAAAAAAAAATACAGTCGAATTGAGAACCTCCTCCTTTTTTGGAAGTCGGTTAAAAATTGGGGAAAAGTTATTATGAGGATAAAAGCTTAGTTTTTTCGATTTTTTACCTAATATTTTATAATTGCAAAAATATCGATTTTGGCACGTAAACGACTACTGAGAGGGCTAGTGGATTTCGAAAGTGGTAAATTAGCAATAATCGCAAACTCGTCACCGTTTTTATATTGCAAGAAATTGCGCTGTTTCAACTCACCTTCGTTTGAGCACTCCCCGCTCTCGTCTACGTAATAAATACACTTTAAAATTGCTAGCTATTTTCGTCATTAAAATGGTCATAAATTAAAAAAAAAGTAAGATGCAAAAAACTACTTTAGTAAAAAAAACAACATATAACTTGCCTGTATATACAGTAATACAAATAAACTTAGCATTGATCGCTCGCAAAAGTTCACGTGTGTCTCATTTGAAACGGATTATGTTTTATTCAAAAGCCGGTAATTTGTCGTATAGTTAATTTTATCAATGGTTTGCTAAATGCTTTCGCGGAAGTTATGTCGTGGGCGCTAAAATATTCCCATGTGGAAACAAAGCACATTCTTTTAAATGCTTACCGCTGCTTTCCAGGAGATCAAACACGGTGGTCGCTAGACTCTACATAATCTTACTTTTTAGTAGTATTTCGGTGTATTTTGAGTGAGGTTGTTTTGTGTCTCAATACCTATTATGGTAACACACGTTAGTACGAATTTTATGTGTTTCTAATATTCATTTTATTTTTATTTTCATTAACTATATACAGTCAAAGGGTTTTTTATGACTTTTTGCCAAATATAAATATTATGTGTTTATTTAAACAATAGTTTAAAATATATGTGTTTACTTGGAAAAGGAAATAACAAAAGAGGTATATTATTTGTATATATAGTGATATAGATTTTGTTGTAAAACTTCAGCCGTGTAACACTAATCTTACAGAAAAAAAAAAATAGTTGTGGAAATCTTTCAACGCTATAAGATATAAAAAAAAATTATAGGATGTTTTTTGTTCTGGTGTATGTGCGGGTACCATCATTAGCTTTTGCTCTAAATTTAATATAGGTATTTCTTGATGGATTAGAAGAAAGTATTGCAAATTCCACGCGCTCGAGTCCGCACTCAAATATATTGTAAGTACGAGTATATGTACTGAATATAAAAAAATACTAACAAAAACGTGGTAATGGAAAAATTAAACCTTCAGTGTAACATTAGTCATGGAAAACAAAATGATAAGGTTTATAAACTTATTGGCAATGTAAGCTTATTCGTTTTCAAGTATAACATTTTAAGTATTAACATAGTAATACTTATAATAGGGTTGTAATTCGTTCACTGAACCAACAGCTATTAAAAGTTATCTGACTGCAATTCATTTTTACAAGTTCCTTTATTTTTGTAAATAAAAAAAAGGTTGTTCATTGCTTATTGGGAGGGTAACTTATGATTTTTTATTAAAAAAATATTTTTATAAGAATTTTCAAATAAAACTATCAACCTATAAACAATCAACTAATACGTATTTTGACTACACGAATTATGTATGTATTAAAACCTTTTTGAAACATTTTTTTTTATTAATACTTATGAATTGAGTTTAATGAATTAAGTTTATTATATTTTAGAAATCATTAAACTGTATTGTATTTGCTGTTGATTTTACTGACATTGATTGTTTTATAATGCATACAATTAAAGAATATTTTGATATCCCTTGCTTTATATAATAATGGATAGTTAAAGATATAATAATATCATACTTCTTTTCTTACATAGCTACGATTTATTAAGAAACATGTTGTGTACCAGGCATTTTTAATGACAATTATCTGATTGACATGTGGCGCAAAAAAAGTAACAATACTCGTTACCGGATGTGGCTACCGACTTTAATTTAAGAGGCATCTCGTATTGCAACGTATGATAAAAAGTATTTATTTGATGCTGCACATTCATAAACGTTAATAAAATTTATGACTAAAACGAGACATATAATCGATTTTTATTAACTTTTTTTTTGTAAGAGACATTAATAAAACAATCAATTTAAACTATTAATTATTTTGATTATAACTAAGTGTTAATATAATTCTATATATTAATTATATTATGAAATAAAGTAAATATAGCGTTCGCGATATCGCAAAAGAAATAAAAATCGAATGTCAGATTTCATATCCTGGGTGTTGCGTATGATTTATTTGATGTTTATTTGCGTTCTTTAATGAACTTGAGCCACGCAAGCACTAATAATATAAATAGCATTGGTCTACTCGTGTTTCATAAAAAGACTAAGTTGGGCGAATACATAACGAGTTTTTTTGTGGCGTCTAAAAACGCATTACACAGGAGGATCTGAAACCGGAACTAACGTAATTGACAATGTATCAGAGCTAAGATTCTGGCACGCCCAATCTATGACTCTATTATCGAATAGCGTTTGCGATATTTAAAATACATTATATAGTTAAATCAAGTAACTTCTGAACTTATTAAGGTCTAAGATACTTTCATTTCACCTCATTATGTTTTGTTACTTTATATACTTTAAAATGTTATTAATCATTAAGTAAACTTTCGTGCGTACCACTGTGGCGACGTCGTAGCTTATGTTGCTTTCGTCGAATAAACGCACTTAATATGAGCCACTTTTTGCTATCGTCTGTTATTAATAAATAAATTCTATATGTCCGAGTACTTGAGGTCAATGTTCGTGTGGAATGTTGTAAAAAATGGTAAGGACGTTAGTTTGGTATGTATCTACGTACATACAAACATTCTATGTATGATGCAATATTTGATGTTTAGTGATTTTTTTCTATCATTAATTTGAAAATATTTAATAGATTACATACATTTAAACTACTAGCCACTAACACCCGTGATTTCGTTGCTGCTTACTCTCAAAAAAAAAAAATGCAACTAACTTTTAATTATTCATATTTAGGCATGCGAAACGACTTTTGCCTTTTTATTGTAGCAATGGTTAATTTAATGTGCTATTAGATCAGTCCCGAAGCCTTTGAAAATGGTAAATATTAAAAAAAAATTAGAACGAGATGAAACCCATTGCAAAAGTAAGACAAATAACGAAAATAAAAGGAAAAATTATTTACGAGCCATTCGAGGTCGGGAAGTGGGGAAGGGGGGTGATGTTAAGGTTGATAACGGTATATAATTTTACTATTTATTATAATTTTATTATTATAGGTAATAAAAAGATCTTTTGTGCATGCACTTTTTCCAAATAACCTTAAAATTTATGGGATAAACCCAAAAACAACTTTGCAATTTAACTTGTATAGGACTTAGTTTTGCCGTAAATCGTGATAAACAATTTTCGACCTTCAAATCCACTTCCCGACTTCAAATCACCCGTATACCATTTTTCCTTTCATTTTTGTTACATTTTCTTACTTTTGTGATAGGTTTACACCCTGGTTAATTTTTTTGCTCTAAAAAATTATCGACCCTTGTCTACATGCTTATTAAACTGGTTTTTGTTTTTTTTTTTTTAAATTTAAAATTCGTATTAAGGGTTACGCAGAATATAATTAAATGTCAACTTAGTACATAGTGTAAGAGTTCTATAACTTATGCTTTGAGTATCTGAAGCTAAATTCTTGTTTTTTATGCCTATTTGTTATATAATAGTATTGTAATAATATTGCTGAAAATACGTATTTTGCATGAGTAATTTTTATTGATCGGGATTTAGTTTGGTAAATGTGTAATCTTTATTATAATTGATAATGTCATAAATATACGTATCACGCTGGTCTTCAGTGGGTTCTGACGTCGAAAAGGTGAACAACCATTCAATTACTAATCAATATAGCGTTAGACTTTTAGTTTTTATTTGATATAAATTGATCTAATTTATGATTTAGTTACTTTTACTTCACGTGTAATGATTCAAAGTCAATTGATTTTCTTTTCAAAATTTCATTACAACAAAGATGACGAGACAAGAAGTTTACTACAAAAGGAAGCAAGTACTTGTAGTCATTTCATAATCAGGTTAATTCTGAATAGTATTCTAATTTGCAACAAAGGTTCAGACGTCAGTAGTTCTTTTTATACCGTTACACCGTAATGCACACAGATACTTGCGTCATCAGCAACGTTGTTTGAACTATTAATATTATGATGTTAATCGAATCTTTCATTTTTAACAGAAGCTTTGGCGAAATAAATATAACTACACCATAAGTAATAACTTACATTACAAAAAGATGTGTAACGAATGCATTTCATGGAACTGATATTCAGTCGAGAAAGATTTGAAATTGTTTGTGTTTACATATATTATTAATTTTATTATTTAATAAATTAAAGTTTTCATTAAGGTAACCGTACCTAATATACTACTGAGCAGATTTTATCTTGCTACTTAATTTTTTCGTATTGTTCGATCGGTCCCACTGTATCTAGGGCAGATTTTATAAAAATTCGCGTTAAATGAAACACTTATCGCTTGATAATTCTGAGTCCATTGACTCGTCAACGTCCTGACGTCACTGTAACGTTCTCATGTTTTGTAATTTTGACAAATTTTAATTATCATACCCAGTAGAATCAAGGTTTCATAAGCATTTTACGTTTAATAGAGAATTTTACTATATGTATTTTAATTTTTATATGCTTACCATGAGAACGAGAAGTCCACTTTGTTATTTTTCGCTAAATCTGTATAGGTATTATATTAGCCAATATCTCAACTGACATATCAACACCGACCCGAACTACAAATGTTAGAAGTTTGACGTATGTCCTACTCGTAGTTGAGATATTCCTAATTTACTATAAGCGTTATTTTAGAAAGAAAAAAATCATAAAGAGGTAAAATAGGGATGAAGTGTATGAAGCCCCATTATTTTTTATTTTATTATGGTATTTGGACTTTTAATTAATATATAATAATAAAACAAGTGTTAACGGTATTTTTTAAATATTTTTCCTCAAAATGGTAAATAAATTGTCTAATATCAAAATTACTTGTGATAGTAGACAATTTTGGCTTTTCAATACAATTATGTTTCATTGTAAAAGCGACTATTTAAGAAATTTTTGAATCTCTCTCCTTCAGCAGCGTAGAAATAGTTACCGCCCCAAGTGAGGAACTCTATTATTTTTACCTTTAAAACTATGAATTCCGCTATAAAAATGCAAGTTTCTATGAGATGGCATAATATGAGGGATAGCACCACAAGTTCTATGCGAATAAAATCAGCGAAGTAATCATAACTAGTAAATTAGAAATGCAAAATATAATAAATTTTATCAAATATATTATATATAATTACCTATAATGATCTATTTACTTTAAATAACGTGTGAGTAAAAGTGATCAAAATATCACAGCATACAGTTAAATTTACTATTTATACCGTCTTGCATTCACCCAACAAAAGAAGATCAGCGGAAGATAAGCTCTAAACCTTCTCGAGTATTGGAGTAGATTTATTGCTGGCAAAACCATCTTCTCCTTTAAATCAGTAATATAATTGGCATAAATTTTGAAGATATAATTTTTAAACTTAGTTTAAGACCCGAACTAGATACGAGCTTCACCCATCTGCTTAATGGATAAAAATTAAATAATTATCTACTTTAGTGTGTTAAAGATAAATCGTGAAAGTTTTGGGTGGAAAATTCCTGGCCAGGCTATATTATATTCGGCAACCGCCATTCAAACCAGACTTTTAGCAGGCAACCCTATGTCATCGTATGAAACAGAGCTCATTTTGATATATGATTTATTTATTAAACATGTGGGTGAAAGTAACTAGTAGCAATATATATTAATGTTTATACTTGGCAACCCAGTAGTTATGCTAGAAAAATAAAAGACAACCTAACGTTTGCATTTTCTACAGATATTCACATTGTCTCTAGTAGTTATTAAATTTATTCTTTAAGCTCATAGGTGCATCTTATATCTATAAAAATAAAAATGAATGTTGTTAAGCGCATAACTCGAGAATGGCTTGACTAATTCGGCTAGTTTATTTTTTGTATGTTCCTTAAGGCCCACGGAAGGTTTTAATCATAAAAAAAAGAAATTAATAAAAATTAAAAACAATTACATTTATGTTCTTTTTACTTTGTTTTAACTATTGACAGAATGAAGTCTGTCCGGGCTAGTTTTAAATAAAAATAAAATTTTCAATTTTAGAATTAAAAATAATTTGGTCAGAATTTTCCAGTCAATCCTTTCGCGATGATTTTTCTAATACTAAAATAAATATAAAATAATTTTTATCCATTAAGCAGATGGGTGAAGTTCTAGTTTTTTTCATCTCTAGTTTGGATTACCTACTAACTCATTTAATAAAATACAGCCGCATATTATAGGTTCATTTGTTACAATGTAAATAAACATATTAAGAATAACGTGAGCTGGTGTTCTGTCTCGATGTACAAGGGTAATTTGAAATTCCGAGAGCATGCATGCCGTCGTGAGTGTGGTCATGAGCTAATTATACGTAGGAGGTGATTCGAGGAGTTACGTGTGTGTGACGTTGCAGGTGTTGCGCACGAGTCGCGTGGTGCGAGGGTGGGATGCGAGGGGCGCGCAGCGGCGTGCTCCGGCGCCGCGAGTAGCCGCGATCATGCCCGGCCCGCGAACCACACATGCCGTCGCCTGGTTTCTACTGCTCGCCATGTTTTGCGACTTTGTCATCGCTGACGGCACAATCCACGGCGTTATCAGTTAGTAGATCTCAACTTTTCATTTTGTCTATTAAACTCTATATGTATAGATTTATTTTAAAGGTAATGTTATACCATTCAGAAGCAACTATAACAAAAAAAAAAAAAAAAACAGGTGAACAGCTGGATAATGAACACCGGTACTGACTAGTGGGCACGTGTATTGCATCCATTATTTATATCTACGCCGACGTTTAATTGAAACAACTCCAGAGGCAATGTAAATCTAACTGCAACTTGTAGTGATAATTGTGTAGATATCGGACTGATACCGTTTTGTAAGCAACACCAAGTTGTTATAATATTTCGAAACCAACGCTGGCAGTTCTTAAAGCAACAGCTTCAGAGAGGTTATTCGATTTCAGTGATTCGTAAACTCGATATGCGACAAGTAATATTGAGAAAGAGATTATATTTGATTGCGGACGAATGACCCTCGAAAGAGTTACTACATATTTACACATTATTTTTCTTAGCATAATATGTACATTATTTTTCTAATGTGTGCATATGTAATGTAAGTATAATGTTATAGAAACCTTTTCGCAAAATGAATTAATCAATATACCTTTATACCTTAAGCTAGCTTACGATTTATTCTTAAGCTAAGTATTTTCCAGTTTTTTTGAGTAATATTTTACTATCGATTTATTTAGTTTCATCGTCCTTGAAGTTAGTTATAGTAGTGACTTTAATATCCATTTAGACCATTTTTATTGCATTGAAATACGAATGAATCTCTGATTAGCTGGTTAATTGTTGAACTTTGTTTGTTATTATTGTCGACTGCAGCTAATTTAAAGCTTTTTGTCTTGACGTTTCTGTTCGTTAAATTAAATTATAACACAAATTCAGAGCATTGAAAAACGAAATTCTTAGGAAAACAATAGATAAAGCAGTTTTGTTAACACTTTTGACGCAAATTTAAATTGGAATAGATTTGTGATAACAAGAGTATTCGAGAATTACCTGAAGGGCTGTACGTCATTTAATGTGGAATAACTAATTTGTAATCATTACGTCGACTATCTATCAAAAATTGTATCTGACCATATTTAATTATATACTGTATGTATGATTTTAATATTTTTTTAATAATTAAATAATCGATCTTTTTTAATACCTATTGATAATAGTTATATGTAGATTGGATAAATGACAAAGGCTTTAAATTGTTACAATCAGCTCTGTAACCTGTAGGTACAATATGATCGTAGGAAAATCATAACGTAGTAGAGTCTAGACCTTAAAACAATCGTTCAGATAGTGCAATAACTTGGGAATGACTTAATGATTAGGTCACGAACACACAAATCGAGAATTCTCTTTAAATTTTTCATGATACGGTGATGAAAATCTTAGACATGTTTCTGAATAAAATATACAGTACTAGTTTTTTTTTTTGATTCGTCATTAAAAAAGAATTTGTTACATTTCTTAAAACATAAATAACATATTTTTCCTACCGATTGAAATTGAATATTAAAAGGCTCAACGATTTTAACTGATCTCCAACGTAAATAAAAGGGTGCTACCATTTTGATGTATGTATTTGTAATTGTATAAGTTCACCTCCATGTACATATGTAATTTGTTTTTGTCGGTAGTATCGTATATTTGAATGAACTGATTTTAATTTAGTAGTAACTTAGTAGTAACGTAGAAAATGCTAGTCCTAGTTACAAAAGAACAAATTAAAAACCTGGGACACGTTATATTTTTTGTGTGTGTAGGAGCTGTGTAGGGTAGAGAGCTTTTAAAATCATTGATTAGAATCATTTAGAATCATTGATTAATACATAATACACTAATAATTTTTCCCTTTTTTGTTTTTTTTTTATAATCTTTCATTTCATAACATTTTGTCGAAACATTACCATACATTTTGGATATTATCGAATATTAGATACGATTACCGTTGGCCAGCGGACTTTGTAACTCTCGTATACCGGTTAAGTGCGAGGTGGATTCTGTGACAGTCCTAACGCTGCGTAATGTTTATCTAATTTATTGCACAACCATATACGAGATGTATAAAGTACTATATGTAGTTATTTTGGATAAAAGTAAATGTTACTCGAAATTCCATTTGTGTTGAGATTAATTGTTCAACCAGCATAAGGTAACGTTTTGATTCTGTCCTACAAAAAGAATAAATAGCTTTTCATTGGTGAAAGACTTAAAAAAATCGAACAAATAGTTTCTGATCTTTGAACTTCTTGCAACTAAATGATCCAATCAATTTGTTATCACAAATACCCGATAGGGATCGTTACTTATGAGTAGAGAATATATTCGCCAACATGCAGTGGAGCAGCGTGCTGCGTTAAGCTCCGATCCTTCTCCTACATAGAAAAAGAGGCTTTTGCCCAGCAGCGGAATTTTACAGATTGAATCGTGATCTAACCAATAAATCTTTCCTTTGTTATGAATAGTGTAGATAGCCACTGGTCTAGTCACTTTATTATTTCGGCGGTTAAATTAAGGGTGTGTAAGGTAACATTAGAGTAGCTATACATATGACAGTAGTGTAATGTAGAGTACGAGTATATACTCTATGAAGGTAACGTAAGCAGATGGCTAAACTTTAAGAGGCTATATTTCGAAAACGAAGCCGAGTTGTCACCTAGTATTTTGGGGTTTACCTTACCAATCCTACAATCATTGGATTCATATCATCTCCTCGTCACTGTGGGTGCAAAGTTTGTTCTCTATTTTAAATTGGAGGTACTTGTTATTTCTTTCATCATTCATCACCATCATTCCAGCCTATTTCAGTCCACTGCTGGACATAGGCCTCCACAAGTTCGCGCCAAAAATGCGTGAACTCATGTGTGTTGCCCATAGTCACCACGCTGGGCAGGCGGATTGGTGACCGCAGGGCTGGCTTTGTCGCACCTAAGACGTTGCTGCCCGTCTTCGGCCTGTGTGTTTCAAAGCCAGCGGTTAGGCGGTTATCCCGCCATCGGTTGGCTTCGTAGGTTCCAAGGTAGTAGTGGAACTTTGTTATCCCTTAGTCGCCTTTTACGACACCTACGGGAAGAGAGAGAGTGGCTATATTCTTTGGTGCTGTAGCCACACAGCACATGTTATTTCTTTACAGTTTGTCAATGTTGTGAATGATAGTAATTACAAAAGCGACGTAGTAGATCATGCAAGGTTGAAATTGGTTAAATTTTTGACAGCAAACTCAGAAAATAGTCACTTGTATAAAAAGTCTTAGACTATTTTATTTTTATGTTGCAAATTCATAATTTAAGGAAAAATGTACATACCAAAATATGAATTACCTACTAATGCAACAAACTCTGATTTAGAGTTTAATTGTTATTTTTTTTTTTGTACTTAATATAAATTTGTTTGGTACCTTATCCATTTCGAAGTAAATATCTACTGTGATGCAGAAAATAAAAGGGCTTTTTTATTTATTTTTATTTTAACAAACAAACACATCTGACTAATAACCTATTCCTCTTTCCCATTACATAGTATAAAACTAAGTCGCTTTCCGCTGTCTGTATGCTTAGATCTTTAAATCTAGGCAACGGATATTGATGCGGTTTTCTTTAGTAAATAGAGTGACTCCAGAGGAAGGTCTATATGTATAATACGTGCATAATATAGTAGAGGTGCACTGATAGTTTTTGTATCGGTGCGAAGACAGGGTTGCTAGTTTATTATATTATATTAATAATGATCAAAATTAAGCTAAATAAATATTTTAATTTTAATTTTTCTTAATTTAAACTTATGAATAGGTAAATAATCAGTCAGTTGGTTCATTGTGGCACAGCCTTTGCCTATCACAAGAACCAGGGAACTCATTATTGTATGTAAATATTTTTATGAATAAAGCATTATTATTATTATCAGTTTAGCCTATTAATAAATAGATACGCAATATTTTTTTATGCAAGATGTACCTAAAAAATATTAAAAGGAACATTACAAAACATAGGATAAGTTGTACCTAGTAATAAGTAACACATCATCATGTCTTAAATGTAAAAAACGGCATTTTAAAACGTGTTCATGAAATATGTTGAGGTTGTAAATAATAATTAAAGATGGTGCAACCAATTGATAATTAAAACTATTAAATGCAGAGCGTTCCTAATACTATAAAAAATCAAAACGATATAAACATTTGGTAAGGATGTCCGCTTTAATATCTTTATTACACATGTGATGTATTTCGATGGACGAACTTCTATTTCCTTGATTTACTCAATTTTGCGACTACATTTAAATATTCGTTAACCTTGACAAGCTCTTGTTGCTATGAGGCACGGTTTTATAAAATGTAAATAAAACTTGATCACAAAATGAAAATATTTTATTTAAAAATAAAATTTTAAGTTATAATGATAAAATAGATCGGACAATTAATAATTTATATCCATTTTAATCACTAATGTTGTTGCATAAATAGATATCCGCTTAAAATCGCTATACAGCTTTTGCATTAGAAGCGACACCATTAATAATACTCGGCGAATATTTCGCATATTTATAGTCTGCGGAATAATTTCGTAGTGTTTGAGTCGAGCACACATTAATTACCAAAATATTTACGCAGATCTTAGTAACCTGTGGCGCCGAATATTTGGTACGTAGTAAGAATGCGGATCCGTGGCTTTAATCAAGGTAAATCAGCCGGCTGCGACACCAACCATCATGACGGTATCATCTTCGCGGAAATATTGTTCGAAATGTGTTTATTGAAAGTAATGACAAAATCGATATTTCTCATAAAATTATTTTTGTTTTCATTTTCATATTTGTTACAATTTATGTAATAATAGCTGTGGCTGCGACTTCGTTCGCGGTTTGGGCATTTTCATGTTCAACGTGATTCTTTAAATTGGCAACAACTTTTTTATTTATAAACTGATTGACATGAAACAAACACTAAATATTAAACAGTGATAACCACAAAAACAGTGATAAACCACATTTAAATCGCATAAGCCGCGTCTGAGATTTGCGTGCACAAACGCACAAACAAGCAGATAAAAATTCTAACAATCATTGCGTTTGGTACTATTTGAGTTGATAAAGGTCCCAATAATATTTTTTCATATTTTCCACTCACAGACAGGGATCCGTTACATTTTTATTATTTGTATTGATTAAAATATTCGTTATTATCAACAAAATAATTTAGTTATAAATAGAAACGTTTAATTAAATGTTCGCTATTTTTTAAAACATATATTGATATTTACAGATATGTATTTGGTTTTAGTGTAATAAATTTTTTTAATTGTTTTTTATAAGTAAGAATGTTTATGATCGAGAGTAATTAATTTTTTAACCGACTTCAAAAAAAGGAGGAGGTTACTCAATTCGACCTTATATATGTTTTTTTTTATGTATGTTCGGGGATAACTCCGTCTTTTATGAACCGATTTTGATAATTCTTTTTTGTTGGAAAGGAGATATCCCTAATTTGGTACCATGATAAGGAAACCAGGTTCTGATGATGGGATCCCAGATAAATCGAGGGAAACTCTCGAATATCCTCATAACTTTTTACTGGGTGTACCTATTTTTATTATTTTTAATTTAATCGAAAGCCGGTGTTTATCATTTGGTCACATTTAAATTTTCATCGAGATCTGATTACAACTTTTGGAGTAGTTTTTGATAATGCGTATTTGTTTGACTATTTTTTTGTCTACCTACGTTGTATTACTTGTCGATTTAATTGAAGTTGGTTTTTCTTCGTTTGCCTGCAAACACAATTATCATATTATATTTTAATCATGATTTGGAGTTTATTTAATTGTACTATGAAAACATATTAATTTTATTAAATGCGTGCGTAATATGTGATTTTAAATTATTCCAGAAGGCCACCGAGCACCGTGTTCGAATGAAGGCGAGACCGTTCGTCTCCAAGACGCGAGACTTGAGCAGGACTGGAGCAGCTGCTTTCGTTGCATATGCAAGGTATGTTTACTTAAATATGATAATGTCGAAGCGTTGGCGCAGCGGTCACAGCACTGGCTGTGGCACTTGCGGTCGCGAGCTCGATCCCCGTCGATTTGTGTAGGCCATACAAATGTTTGTCGTGGTCTAAGCGTTTGTGCTTGTCTATTTTGTATGTTTCCAGGTCTCGGACACATAGGCTATACATAGGCTGACGGTTTCTATTTTTTAGCCGACTTCCAAAAAAGGAGGAGGTTCTCTTCTTTTTCTTTTTCAGATTAAAATGGCTTTCAATAGTGCCAAATGAGCACAGATGATATCGCCAATGTCACGTAGGTGCTAGATATATTAAATGTAACAATTATTCTACTTGCAACTATCTATGTGAGGAGAGTTATAAAAACATAGTAAAAGTTATGAAAATATAGTAAATTGCACCCCACGTTTTTTACTCTGAATCGAATTATTCTCTTTATAACTTATAATTTTATTTTGACGTAATTAATTATGATTGATTGTTTGCTCTTCTACTACTGTAATATAAAATCTTTGTAATTGTTAAACTATAATTTTTCGTGTACCTACGTTGTATTACTTGTCGTAATTGAAGTCTGTTTTTTTTTTTTCGTTTGCGATCAAACACAATTATTGTACTTTGACGGTTGTTAGTATAGTTTTGAATGAAGTGATGTAATAATTTTAATAACATCGAAAGCCAATTTAGAAGAGCTTGACATTATTACATTTTGAAATAATTTTCTGGAAATCAAAGTACAGTTTACGAAATAGGCGTTGTTCATGTCTTTCTTTACCCATCGACTTATATTAAACACCTAAAATAGTCTTATAAATTTACATTACTCATACATCATAACATTTTTTTTCACAAGAATTTAAATTGTAAAGGAACTGTGCAAAGCGCGGGCTGCTTGATGTGCTTCACAGATATTTCTGTGATCTTTGGATATCAGTGATATCAGTTACCGGGCTGCTGTTTACATTTCTCTAATCGTGATAATTGATCGCACGTTAGTTGGGCGCGCTATTCACACTCAACATTTCACCAGCAGAGTATAGGGGGCCTTTGGAAGACGTATGCTTTTAGCACGTGCCTAATGTGCTTATCAGTCTATCCCCTACCTCCTACTCTTTTGATTAAATAACATATAATATGCTAATAAATATATAGCTCATGCCGACGACGTTGGCATTTACAGGCACGTCCATCAAGCTCCTGACATTGTCAGTGTGTCGTGTTTTACAATGACTTTGTTATTGTTAACACTAGAATACGTATGATAAATGAAAATTCTGGTACGTACGCTTATGTTGATAGGCCAGTAAAAATACCGTTTTATTGGTTAAATTCGCACTAAATTTCCGATCTAACTGTTATAGCAAGATCTCTTACTGAGCATAAAATCACAAAATGTTTACAGATTTAGGTGGAGCTTCAAGCGCCATCTGGAAAAACGTTTTAGGCCGATATATCGGAAACTATGCACTTTAGGGCAAAAGTTATTGAGACCATTATTGTAGAGATTTTTTTTTTCATATTTTATTTCCTATAAACATCTTTTTAAAACTTACCGTTTTCGATTTATCGCCTATTTAATGCACCGGTTTTTCTGTGTCGGCTGATATTTCAACATCATTATATTATTTTACACGTAGTTAGTGATCCTTAATCTTATATAAAAAAAGTGAATCAGAAATTTAGTGCGAACTTAAATTCTATTTTTATTGACTTATGAGCGTAATATTTGTTATGGATGTGCTATAACCACAACCTCTATTTCAATTATTATTAAACAGTAAAATCAATACAATTTGGTAACATATTAAAATAATTACTTTTAATTTTCAAAAGCATTATAAACCCTATGCCGTACTAATTAATATGAAACCTAAACCTAAATTAACAAAATCTAGTCGACTTTTTAAAAGTACGCTTTTAAGATAGTTTGGTTTTAATAGAGATAAGACTCAAATGTACAGGCAAACATTTTATTTAAATATAGCAAATATACCACATATATATTATGTAATATATCTGTTTAAATCTTGAAATGACTTTACAATTCTTTGCTTTTTCAATTATGGTCAATAGTTATTTTTAGCCGTAGGTATGTTTTAAAGCGCTTGTACTCGTATATTAGGTATATAATAATTGTCTTTCAAGTTTTCTTTAAGGACCATTTGTATGCCTACACAACACTAGTTGTCACTAAATAAATTTATTACACTGCTAGTATAGAATAACAATTCTAACTCACACGTGCTACATGCTAACGATTAATCAGTAAGTATTATTTTGATTAGTGGCCTTCTACGTTTCAAAAAGGTTACTACATTTTTTTTTCAATTTATTGTCCAATACATAACAAATACATTATACTTTGCAATTAAGGTACCACGAAAACCTCGCGGGTTTATCTGGGTACAGAGAGTCACTCAGTTAATTACGTTTGTTTTTGTAAAAAATAATTTTTAAAATAATATTTGTTTTTCGTAGTATTCTTATACATTTCTTGCAGTTCTCTGGGAAGTTCGTTAACATATTCAGGTACTGAATAGTCGTCAGTTCTCTTTCCATTATTATTGTTAGTTTTTGGTAAGTGATATTTAAGGCTTGAACCAAGTTGACGTAAGCCTTAGTTTTTTATTTAACAAGTCTTAGTTTTTTATTTAACAAGGTTGTAGTATTAAAAAAAAAATAACTTTTTCAGATATATTCATAACATTACAATGCCGAAAGAGCTGATGATAGTTGTTCTTATTAAGTATGCGTTGAGGTACAATTGTTTTTAATAATCTTTACTGTAAATTGTAAATATTTTCCAAGTTTGATCTGCAGGATTTAGCATAACTACTAACACCATAATCGATAATCGAGTCAGCCAAGGCCACGTATAGGAGCCACATTGTCTGGTATGGTAATTTGGCTTTGAGTATACTTAGTTTTCTTAATCATCATTACAGCCTATACAGTCCACTGCTGGACATAGGCCTCCACAAGTTTACGCCAAAAATAACGTGAACTCATGTGTTTTGCCCATAGTCACCACGCTGGGCAGGCGGGTTGGTGACCGCAGGACTGGCTTTGTCGCACCGAAGACGCTGCTGCCCGTCTTCGGCCTGTGTATTTCAAAGCCAGCAGTTGGATGGGTATCCCGCCATCGGTCGGCTTCTTAAGTTCCAAGGTGGTTGTGGAACCTTGTTATCCCTTAGTCGCCTCTTACGACACCCACGGGAAGAGAGGGGGTGGCTAAATTCTTTAGTGCCGTAGTTTTCTTAATGATGATCTTAATTTTGAGCAAACGTGATCTGAATGCCCCAGGTAAATCTGTCATCGATTATTAAGCCTAGGTACATATGTGTTTTCACTTGTTCAATATCTTCATACGAACAATTCAGACTGCATGAAGAGTACAAACAAGAGTGGCTGTGAGCCACGATGATAGGTCTGATGTATGTCTAGTTGTGCGACGAGTGAATGTGCATAAACTCCGTTTTTGGTGCGTTTACATATTTGTGTCATTTAATACATTTTATATCGAATCATCATCATCATCACAGTCCACTGCTGGACGTCAGCCTCCTTTAGGGTACGTCACAAGACCCGATCATCCGCTTTAGCCATCCACTAACTACCAGCTACCCTTTTCAAGTCGACTGTTCATCTGGCTGGAGGGCGCCCAACATTACGTTTGCCGAGTCACGGCCTTCATTCGAGAACCTACTTGCTCCACTGACCATCGGTTTTACGATTACTTTTAACAATTTGATTTCATTAATAACACTAAAAAAGCATAATATATGTTATACTTATTATTTTCGACAATTTATATTATATATTTAACATAAAAAGTGGTTAATTTTAGAAATAATCTGCTCATTAATGGGATCGTAATCTTAATAATAGTTATACTCGTATGAATTACTTAGCTGTCGCTCGCGTAGAAATAGATTATACTTATTTACTTATTTACTAAAGTAATATCTAATTATTATATTACAATAATTTAGGACTTTTTGTATACCTCAAACAATTAAATCATGTATTTGCCATGTAATTTATTTGTAACTAGCTGTGCCTGCGACTTCATTCGCGTGGAATTTAACAAAAAATTATTGTTCAATTTACAGAGTTACAAAATAAATAAATTTCTTAAATAAAAGTAGCCTAAGTTACTCCTTACTACATCGCCTATCTGCCAGTGAAAGTCCCGTCAAAATCGGACCAACCGTTTCAGAAATTAGCCCTAACAAATAGACAGACAGACAAATAACAACAACAACAGTTCCTTGTATACATCCATATGCATTTAGTAAAAAGCGGTTATTTTAATATTACAAAACAGACACTCCAATTTTATGTATTTGTATAGATATGTTATTGTGTTGATTGGTATTATGTACAGTAAAGAGTATATTATTATCAATATATTAATACGTGAAGCAAAAACTTTGTACCCCTTCTTACAAAAATTACGCGGACAGAGGAGTATGAAATTTCGTACACTTATAGTTTATATAGAGAAGGAGTGCAGAATGCTAATATTTTTCTATAATTATATAAAAAATATTATATTCAATCAATAAAAAAAAAACATTACACAGACTACCATGAATTTGACACACGCATATTATACTATTTTGTTGATTGTCAGTATGTAGTTAAATTGAAAAATTTAAAAAAAATATATTTTCATTATTTGTTGGGTTTTTGTAATTTAAAATTTTAATTAAGAGCGAATTTCGACCGCTGGGCGACCACTAGTTAATTTACGCGGACTTAAATATTATTAACTTTTATTACTAGTGGAAAAAAACCCTATTTTTCTGCAGTTTTATGTTCCGTGCCATTAAATATATTTCAGTTAAAGTAATGTAAGTATGTTGTAAAGTAACTGATATCACAATTACATAATTACGTTAAGATCAAAATTAATCCTGCGGACAGCAATAACGGTACCTGTGTGCGGATGTGAAAGTATGGCCCGCAAGACATAAACATGACGAAATGATAGCTATAGCAGAGATAGTGATTGTTTAGTTATGAGCGGTTATGGACAGCATTATAAGCAGGTGCAGGTGTCGAGCTGGTGTATTTATGTCTATAGTAAATAATAAAGTGTGCTAGGCACGTGCGGGACGCGAGTCTGAGATGAAGGTAATCGTAGCATCGACTCGGGCGCCAGCATCGACTTTCGACGCGGAACCACTTGGGTATTATCTTAAGTACCAGAATTCGTAGCATCTGTTTCTAATGATCCATTAATACTTATCTCTTCCTCCCTGTATAAGGAATGTTTATCGTAGGGACGTATATCACCGACATAAAAATAATCTCCTTTAGGAGTACTTTAGTTATTATTCCGATATTCGAATGATAAAAAACTATTTCTGGTAAAATATAATGAATACGTTATGTTTGCATAGTTGGCACAGACACGACATCAGTATGTATGTAAGTAAGGTTGTACACCTTGGTACGCATATGTGTGTGGTATTTCCCAGTCGATCTCACCTCGTCGGATGACTTGCGCGGAATTCGAAAGCCCATCGCGAGATTTATAGCTTATTTTGTATTAAAATATACATTTGCTTACCTAATGGGCTTTTTTGTCGCGTGCCACATAACGTCGATGGGATGCTATCCCATTGATGGAATTTTTATAATTTATCCATCTCGTGTTTGATAGAAAATAATAATAAAGTGAGATCGAGCAACTCAATGATCGTTTTATTTGCGAGTTTAATTTATTTAGATTGTCATAAGACGTCGGAATATCTCTGCAAAGATTGGTGGCGTCGCTTTGACCCGAGGGTACCATTAGCCTTTTTATGCAGTCCAGTAGCTGCTGATAGCATCTCGAAGCTACCGCGCACCGCTTACTTTAATGAGCCATGTCAATTATTATCGAGTCACGGATTAAACTTTCTGTCTTAAGTTGTTAACATTTTTGTTAATGATTTTTATTTAAACTTTTCAAGTTATATATGAATCGTATAAATAGTAGTAAAGCTTAATGTAGGTATGTATGTAATTAAATTACAACGTGAACTATCTTTGCTCAAATAACTTATTTAATATAGTTTATTTTTATAAAGCGTTTGATAACAAAATCTAGCTCAACTTAATGAGCTAGAAGTAATGAAAAGTTTTTAGCAAAATAATTCTTAATTACCTTATAAAAGCAAAATAGCTGATTGTAATTAACTTAAATTATTTTAGCAAGGTTCCATTTTTTATTTTGCAATTGTCTATAAATATCCCATAAACTGCATTTTATACTTACAAGAAAATTGCTTGGTCGGGGACATAATAGTCGTGCTGCACTTGACTAGCATCCGGGAACTGAGGAATCTAAGACTACTTTCCATATCGTTTATATTTTAGGAAACTCTTCGCCATCTTTATTTATTAATAGCTACATAATTAATATCAAGTTCCAAAAAATGCACACACACCCTCGTTTCTAAGTAAACGAGGACGGCTATTATTAGCTTAAGGGTTTTAATCACACCTAAGGGATGTCATCGAGAACGATAACAGTGAGTGTGGTGTCGATGTGCGATGTCGGTGTCAGTCGAAACGTGAAAGTGGGTGAGTGGAGAGCGCGCTAGCGACGCGGGCGCAGGTGCCGGCAAGGCCTTGCCGCAAGCGCGCGCGCGGTATGCGGTCGCACCGGTTCTTCTAGCAACGTGTATTTTTTTACACACCACACACCAAAGATATTGTTATGTTTTGCTATGATGCAAAAAAAAAAACTTGTTTCCGATATAAGCAATTAATTCAAAGAGACAAAACCTTCAGTCTTATTTTCAAGTAGAAAATTTTCCAAAAGTTCCAAAAGCTTGTAAAATCAAAACGAAGAATACGTACTTATGAAATCCTATTTTTATATCCGCGTAGTAACAAAGTAATCACGAGGCGGATGTGTTCTTGACATTGTTTACTCTGTTTCGTAGTGTCTTAATTAATATACTTATTGGTAAATTTCGATCAAAAAACTTTAAAAATAAACTCCTGATGAAATTTCGAGATCCGTGTGTCGGTTGTTTTTATCAATTTGTTAATTTAAGTTTATGATGTTTTAACTATCAGTTACCTCAGTACCTGGGTGAATGAGCTTAGCTCGGTAATTTTAGTAAATCGTGTATTTTGGGAATCATATTTAAATACGAATTACATATTGATAAAATATGAATAATATTTTTCGATTTTTACCGAAATAGTAATAAAAAATATGAACTGGCTAATTAAATAAAAAAATAACGATTGCAATTAGAAAAAAAAAAGAAAAAATGATAATCGATCGTGGAAACATAAGGATTTGAATTATGATCTTTTCGGTCCATTTCCCCTGAGCTATTATAACTTTCTTGACAGATTCGAAATTTACCTTCGTATTCTAATGATATTGTAGCCATTTTTTCATTGCCTAAAAACAGGGATAAAACGACATTTTCTAAAAATCAATCCTAGCTAGATTTATTTATCTTCTCCGAAATCCCCTGCATACTAAATTTCATGAAAATCGTGGAAGCCGTTTTCGAGATTCAGATTATATATATATACGTATAAGATATATATAATTGAGAGATGTACTGACTGAGAAGTAATTGTATGTATTTTTTTTGAAAAAAGTAGGTATTTGGAAATAGCCAATCCCACCAAAAACATTTTCATGTAAAATGTTGCCTAGACGAGATCATATGGCTCGCACTGTCAAAAAGTTATCAGATCTAGGTAGTACTTTTCGTGTTTTTTTTTTTTTGACTCGTCTTGGAGGTCCCCCAGATTAATACTCCCTAGAATGAAGTTACATTTTTTACTCTCTTTCAAATTTTCGTTTTGTTTTCCAAAGAGCATTCTAATAAAGTTATAATGAAATCGAAAATGTTTGCCTTTGAGATAATTACATTTACCGTCTTATATTCAATTATTTACTTTTCTCAGACACGATTATTATGTTCCTAATAACATTTTTAATTTATCCCGTTCACTTTAAACTTTATTTTCTTACGCTAAACTTGACTAAATTTAACGTATTAACTCAATTCTACTGAATATTGTCAAAAAATTATAAGACTGTCTTTTGAGTGTCTATCACGTTTTTATAATTAAGTGCTGAGCTAATTATATATAAAAATCTGTAGAGATAAAATGATTTTCGAAGAACATAAGCTTGAAATAAAGCACATCTAAAACTTGAATTCATTGAGAATAATTGAATGGGAAGAATTTGTTTGAAGAATCCAACATCAAATAAATAAAATCTATAAGTGTAATTTATATTATTAGGGCCAAAGAATAGCCTGTAAGTCTATTTGAGTTTTTCTCTTATAATTTTACTATACACAAACGACGACAACGATACACAAATATACGATTTAATTGTAAAAAAATAATTTTTATTATTTAATCATTTATATATGTATAGGTAATAATTTTTTATAAGAACGTTCGCTGTAGTTTCTATAATTTGTCCTCTACCTTTTACGTTTGATAAGAGAAACACATTGTTATAAAAAGTATAACGTTAGCAAAAAAACATTTCTATAACTTCCATGTAGCAACAGTTCATCCTAACGATAAATTCTTGTTGCTAATTACATCGTTCAGTAAATAAAGCGGATTTCATAGAATGTAGCGCGTGTCCCACGCAAAAAATGTAAGCTTAAAGGCGCCATGCCGGCATCGCGGTGTAGTACACTGTAAGAGCAGCCTACACTCGGCCTTGCTCTGTCGCCACTCCGGGATCATTTACTCGAATAGATACAATTACTTGTACATACTTCTGTTTAAACCTATATAATTAGCAAATCGTTTTCATTTATAACATTACATATTTACGTTAAAATTATATCTATATTACGTTAAAACTACGCTTATAGTATTGACATTTAATAAGATCGCAATATTAAATGATCATTTAACTATAACATTATGTATAAAATAGCTCTGTAACGTACCTTGGCTGTAGGTTAAAGGTAAATAAAGTCTACATTTAATCTAAAGTATTATTGTATTCAAGGACAATAACTAAGACAATAAAAGAAAAAACGAATATTATATTAACAAACTTTAGTTTCTTATACACGTACGTATGACTTTATTTAATAACTCTTTTCAATTATAATAAAGGAAATAATACGTAACAATTAAATAAGATATTACAGGTATTAGTAAAGCAAGACTAAATTGCATGCAATAATCTTACACCATTATTTACAACTTTAAACATTAGAAGATAATAAGTGAAAAACTTACTTTAATAAGACAACTTAACAAACTTTTCAATCATAAAGTAGTATATATGGTAGTATATAAAATTTTAGTATGAGACAGAAATTAAAAAATGACATCGAGTATCGGCATTATATTATTCTAGGGATGTGTCACCTAAAAACTTAAAACCGAAATAAAACTTTTGTCATTGATTGATGAATTGGAGTTAAACTACCTTTTTTTTTCTTAATTTATTCTACTGGAGTTTTCTAAAATTACTTACGAAATGAAAAACTGTTTTATCATCATCTGTTTCTTTTTTTTTATAAAAACTTTTGAAAAACCTATCCCGAAAAACCCTGAACTACAAACTAATAAATTAAAAGTAAACAACTTTTTATGGTTAAGTTTTAAAGGAAAATTTTATTTTATTCTTTTTAGCAGATTTAAATAAAAGTTTCTTTTTATTAAGTTTTAACTTTTAATTAATTTTTTACTTTAAAAAACATAAACACTTAGTTCTTAGTTTGATAGTAACGTCACTTTGTATTTCGAGTTACTCTCAGCAAGCAATTTCATTTAATATCCATATTATAGAAGAGCATTAAAAATAACTTGTCGGCCATCTTGAGGTTCCGCCATGTTGTATTTAGAATGACATCACACAAATAGATAGGCATTGTCATCCAAACTAATCGTGTATACAAAATTTCATCTTAATCAAATGAAGACATATAGTTCAAAATTCAGTTGCAAGATTACACCCTAACAAAACATACTGTATACATATATCTCAAGTTAAATAAAAGCTTATAAAATATGATAAAGCCCGGACGAATGGCAACCCTAAATTGCCATTAGTGTCATTTAAGTGGCATCCTCGTGCGGCAGCGGTGTCGTACGTCTCCCAGCAGTCTGTAGCTCAATCGATTCTATTATGTAAATTGGGAAATAAAATTATTTTTGAAAGGAATATTATGTTAACGGTAACGATTTATACGACGAATGGGATATTTTTCGCAGGTGATGCGTAAATAACTATAATTATAATATTTCCTAAAATGTCTAAGATTCGACAAATATTTTTACTTTTCGTTTATATTGAGTACATTGTATGAAGAAATAGCAACTTTTTAACCCCCTACCCCCATTGGTGATATGTGGTGAGGTTTTAGATTACCCCCCCCCCCCGTGACATCTCATTACAGCCTCCTTATTATATTTCATGATTTTTATCCGAAACTCCCCTCCCTCTTTTGAGCTTCAAGTGTTGAGTGATGAGAGTAATGAACAATCCTTTACTTGTAGCGACTGACCCATGAGACTTAAGTCTCAGCTCTTGTCTAATTCGAATTATCATATCATCCGGTATTTAGTGTATTTCGAGGGTTCAATTAACATTAACAATAAGTTTTTACAGTATTGATTAAACTTGTGTTGGTGATTTTTGCTATAAAACTTTTAGTTAATATTATCAGCCGGGAAAAAGTTTATTCGTATTTTATAGAGTAATTCAAGGTAAGATTTAACAAAATTTATTTACATATATCGAATACCATTTGGTATCTAGTGTGTGCGACTAAGGGATAAAACAATTCCACTACCATCTTGGAACTTAAAAAGCCAACCGATGGCGGGATAACCATCCAACTGCTGGCTTTCAAATACACAGGCCGAAGACAAGCAGCAGCGTCTTCGGTGCAACAAAAAGCCAGCCCTGCGGTCACCAACCCCCCTAACCAGCGTGGTAACTATGGGCAAACACACGAACGAGTCCACGCCATTTTTGGACTGCGATAGGCTGAAGTGAAGTATTTATATTTTGTTTTTTTCACCTACTTAAAACTTCAAAATGTACTGAATTTCTTCATTGGATTCTCTTATTTTAGCGGGCAAAAAAAAAAAAACAACTGAAAAGTTGTGGGAAACTGTTTTATACTTTTTAATGTAATTTTTAAAATTTCATCTTTTTCTGGTATCAAAATCATCTAGTTACAAACAAGACAAACAAAAAGATTTTGTAGCAAATTTTTACTAGAATATACGAAGACTTTTTTCCCCGACCTAATATATGGACTGAAAACTAAAGTGTAGGGTAAAATGCAGTTTAAAATGTCTCCTTTATTTTGTACATAATATGTTATTTGACAGAAAACGTGAAGTACTTAAATATTAAATAAATTAATTAATCACATTTTCCCGTAATAGTTTAATTCCTCAAAACAGGATATATTGTGTTTAGGAGGAAATTTGCGTAATTGTGATACAAATATTACAATTTGTATGAATTGTTTGAATGAAGGTAGAATAATAGGTACTATACTATAGATTGCGCAAAGCCAGGAAGTGAGGAATTTCGGTTCCACTATCAGCTACGGGATGTGGAGTGACGGTCATGAAATCACTAGAATGATAGCGATTTTAAATTGTTTATAACGTCATAGAAACTACATACATATTTTTTAATTTCAAAGTCCAAAAAACGACCAAATGAGTTCAACGTAAAAAGAAATTAAAAGAAAAAACAAAAGAGTTGTACAACAGATAAATATTTTAAAATGTGGGATTTTTAAGTGTATATAATTATACTTATATTTATTTGGTCATTAAATATACAACTTTTCGTTAGTTTTATACGTAAGTATTACAATGATAAGCTCTTTTGAGTTTTCGTGGCAGGCGCTTATGAATAAGTGTTAAGTAGATATGTGTTTTTTGTATTTTTGAACAAATAAAAAAAAAAACAAACATTAAAATAATTTTACGTATGTATTTAGTATTTACAGATTATATTTTCATATTTTTAATTAGGATACGTGATTTTTATGAAATTTTGTGTTCCATACATCGTAGCATAATAAAAAATATACGAGTAGCTTCGATGAAAATAAGAACCATCAAAATCAGTATACACAGTGAAAAGCTATGCGCTAAAATACAACGTAGGTCAACGAAAAACTATTCAAGTAAATATGCATTATAAGATACAACTCGAAAAGTACTGTTAGATATAAATTAAATTTAAATGGGACCATATGACATGCACCTTTTGATTAAAAAGAAATTCAATATCGGTCGACCCACTCATAAGATTGAGTAAAATACATAAAAAAGTCGAATTGAGAGCCTTTTCCTTTTTTGGAAGTCGGTTAAGAATAGAATGGACCATCAACTGCATGCAATCAAATGCATCCAAACTTTATATTGTAAAAAAAAGTGGAATAATAAATGTTCTGCAGAAGTTTAATTAATTAGGCCATAACTACTCTAAAAAAAAAAAAAAAACGAAATAATAAAAGTTGTGTCGTGTGGTGTCGGCTGAGTAGAATAGCACTACCCCCTTTCTTCCCGTGGGGGTCGTAAAAGGTGACCAAGGGACAAACCTGGCTCAAAATCATCAGGGTCCTGGACAAGGAAAACTTCATTTTAAACGCGGAATGGGGTCTCCGTCAAGTATTCGTGGCATAGCTCTAAAATGCGAAATACTCCTGAAGCCGAACTGGCTCCACACGTATCGACTCGTCGTTCCTGTGGGCTCAGCCAGTGAGGTCGGGAGGGTGGCGCAGAGTTTAGGCAACTCTGCGTTTTCCTGAAGAGTGTCCTAGGCGACAAAGTTTCTGTCTGACACTGTCCAAATCGTCTGCAATAGACGGACTAAGACCAATGAAACTACCTAAATCTATAATATTGTTTTCTCTTTATAATGACAGCGTTTAATTGATTTCGATTGGCTTCGATCACCTTTGCGCCTAGTTGAAGTTATCAAGTGACATTCATATGACAAATCAATATGATACGAGCTCGTTTCGAAACGCTATGGCTTGATAACTATAGTTCCGTAGACAACCAGACAAGCTGATAACATTTTCATTATTCAATTTTACATCTGTTCTTTGTTACATAATAATTCCTATAAAGAAACTGTAATTGATTTTTTAAAGATGACTTTCAATATGAGTATTGAGTAAGGAAAAAATGTACCTACTTCATGGAAATAATATTTGTTATAAATTAATGAATTTACTTTTGTACTAAAACCTTAAATATTTCATTGTCCTTATTATGTAATCAGTTCGTCATATTTCTTTTTGTATCAGTAAAACAATGTGTTAAAATTCTTTAAATATATTAAATTCGTATTTTTATAATCCTGAATGTACTAATGATAGTTTTATTACATCTGTAAAATAATTAAAAGATCACCAATAAAGACAAAAAATTACAGGCACTAACCGAATAATAAAATCTTTAAAGTTGAATGGTCTTGTTATTTTTTTTTCTTACATAACATTTTGCTCGTTGTTTTGTACCTTATAAAAAAAAAGTTGGATAGATGTATTTATTATTGCTTTAACCTTTAAAATTGTACCTAAATTTGCTTTGAAAATAACAGATAAGACTTAAAATATAATTGTATTTTTATCATTAATAAACAATAACAAGACAATCCACAAAACCACAGCGCGGTTTGTTTACTACACATCTACCTTTTTTTTGGTATCGCAGGGGAACCCATTTACGGGTGATATCCAGGACGCTCGGGTAGGCAGTCCTAGACCGTATGTCGGCTTCAGCACTTGGGGGTGCAATACCAACCAAACCCCTGCGGGAGCCTTCAGCCGCTTTAATTGGAGGGTCCCGGAATTGCAGGCAACAGCGACAGGCTCATCATTATCATCATCATTACAGCCTTTCACAGTCCACTGCTGGACATAGGCCTCCACAAGTCTACGCCAAAAATAGCGTGAACTCATGTGTTTTGCCCATAGTCACCACGCTGGGCAGGCGGGTTGGTAACCGCAGGGCTGGCTTTGTCGCACCGAAGACGCTGCTGCCCGTCTTCGACCTGTGTATGTCAAAGCCAGCAGTTGGATGGTTATCCCGCCATCGGTCGGCTTTATAAGTTCCCAGGTGGTAGCGGAACTGTGTTATCCCTTAGTCGCCTCTTACGACACCCACGGGAAGAGAGGGGGTGGCTAGATTCTTTAGTACCGTAGCCACACAGTACAGCGACAGGCTGGCCTCGGCGAAAGGACCAGAAGTCTCCTTCATGGGGAATGTCCAGCTCACCTCTGAACGATCTCTACGACGCCGTGTCTAGCAGGACCGGGTTCCTATCGCGGCCCGACACAGGCACAGGGGCATTTCCACTTGTCATTCTCCTTCTGGGATATTACCATCGCCTTCCAGGACTCGTCGCCGCCGAGCATCGCGCTGATGTTGTCACGCTCGGCAGTGACAAGTCCCCTACGAAGACTGTCATCAGATCACGGCGCAGCGCCACGCATCTCGGGCATAACTCGAGGGTGTGCTAGGCCGAGTCCACCGCTGCGCCACAATCGTGATATCCAGTCGTCGACTCCTTTTGGGCCGTCCGAAACGAGTATTCACCAAAACAGCCGTGCCCGGTGAGAACTTGCGTCAGACGGCAGGTGAGCTTGCGCTTACGGCGCATCCACCGCTCAAGAACCGGGCGCAAGGCAACCGTTACGCGTGTACCATACGGCTACTCCGCCAGGTCCTCCCCCACTTCCGCACTAGTGCTTCTGTACTTGTGTGCTTGTTTACTAACTAATGATAGTGAAAAACGTCTATTATAGAATAAAATCAAAATCAATTTGCACATAGTTTCATCCAAAATCACACGCCGCTCGTTGTAAAATAGACAATTTGGTATACCAATTTAAATGTTAACATTTTTTCCATTCTGTTTGAACCTTAGGTTTTCATCTCGAAACATATATTTATCTACACATTACCTATTCGAGGTCACTTACTACACTTTTATGTTTATTGTTTTTCAGTGCTTTAAACGAATTTCTGAAGCGGCTCTTTGAAGTGAGCGTCTAATAGAGGAATATTTACGTTGGTTAAAAATAAATGTACTTAAATCTGTCGACTGGTCATTATTTATTATAATGTACCGCACATAAAACAGAGCAGATAACCTGCAATCATTTATTAAAATAGAAGCAGAGGTGTGTCTATGAGCGTTTTATATATGTACGATATACATTAATATACGCTATAGTGATTTTATTAAATTAAAATATTATGGTTATGCACATCATCACTTATGATGATAACAAATGATCATTTAGAAATATCAAACACTTAATGTCAAATATTCTTCCAATATTAGAATAGTGTAATTAATAATAATCCGACCTAATGATGACTCTGATTTAAAATCGAATTACATTTATTTATATACCTAACTTAAAAATTAGATAGATTGTCAAAATATAAAATTTCGTTTTGATTTTTTTTTGTCTAGTGCATTTTTTATATTATTTGTGCAATAAAATCTTGTTCTAATAATGCGATAAGATTAGTATTATTATTATTAAGATTACATTGACATTATATTGTAACATGATAACAATTTAAAGTATTATTTAATTTCATATTCATTCAATAATCATAATGAGATATACCTTAAAATTGACATAAATTTATAGTATGAAATTTAAGTAAAATGTTAAGCGATTAACATCGTAAAATAACTTATATATTCAATATTATCCTATATTTATTATTAACAAATAAGCCGACAAAAAATAGTCTAATTTTTATTAACTGCAATATAATTAAGTGCCAATTCTGTTTAGGAGCTAATAAAATTATTTAACCCCAATGCTAGCTCTCGTTTGCAAAGGCCAGACACGCGAACTTATAGAGGTCAGACGATACTAAACTTTTACGGTACATTTTAGGAAGACAGACATATAGTCACGTACATAGCTCGTTACTAACCAAAGCCGAGATCCCATCGACGAGGGGCCACGGACACATACAAATTAGGACATAATGTTTGGTGTTAAAACGTTTGATAGTGTACAGATTTGTGTAAATATTGGCTGCAAATATTGATCATGTCTGACAAACAACGCGTTAATAACCAAAACTTCGTCGTCGGTCAAATACTAGTAATAATCGTTTCCGTGAGAATAATGGAAACCACTGAAGTACTGTTTAATTTTATTCTAAATACTTACAATTTGTTACATAGTGTAAATATTTCTGAAATATTTGCTGCGAATCGAAATCAAATTTACAGTATAGAAACTCGATGGATTTAGTCATACCTATTATGATGTTTGTTATTTGCCTACTGCGTAACGATTTCAAAATTATTTCGGCGTATAGATTGTGTAACTTTGATTTTCATTAATTATTTTGTGTTTTTGTTTCCATTAAATATTCCAATATTTTATGTTATTGTATAATAATGTTTGTTTATATTTAGATGCATTATTCTATTAATTTTTATATTAAAACAAAAGTAGGTATTTGATAATGTATACTAATATTAGAAACATGAAAAGTTTACGTTTGTTTGTTTAATCGCGCTAATCTGGGGAACTACTGGTTAGAATTGAAAAATTATTTTTATTTTGTACAGCCTATTTACCGAGGAAGGCTATAGGCCTATAGGCTTTTTTTTTCTGGAATACTAACGCGCGTGAAATCGTGTGGCACAGCTGGTTCATTTTTAAAATAGTCAATTAGTTCTAATGGTGTAAATATTTAGAGTAATTTGAGAAAAACCTTGTTCTCTCAACGTTTGTTGAGACTGGCGAGAAAACATGAATACGTCGTCGTCACTATATAGGTTCCTAACAGACTGCTGTTTCATTTTGTAGATCACGCACAGTAGGCATACTCATTTGTTATATGTTTAATTATTTTAAATATTTTACAAATGTATTATAATTTTTGTCCTAACATGTTTTCTGTCCTACTTTAAAGTAAAACATTAAAGGAAAAAATATGTAAATGATTATCTTTTATATGTTTATTGTACTTTTGCTTTGTAAGAGTACGACTAGAAATTTTATTGAACAGTGTTAACAAATCTCATAGGAAAATAATTTGGAATCGAATCAATTTTTGTTAAAATTGGGTACTGATTAATAAATCTAGAATGTGATATTGGCTAATTTGACATAAAATGACTAATGTTTTTTTAAAATGTTTAATTAACATTTAATATAACTTAAATTATTTGAAACGGTTCTCGTGAACAAGAACAACATTCGTGATAATGTCGAAATGTCGAGCTCCGCAAAATAAAAATAAAAACATGATAAATGTCCCGTTTTACATAATTTTAGTAATGAAAATAACCACGTTAATTTAAAAAATTATATTGAATATAAGTACCAGATAAACATTTATTCGGTAATTCATTTATGTAAAGATAAAAATATTAATCGAAGCGGTACTCAATTTATTCAAATATTACAAGCTGAGCCTCATTTAGCTAGTATAGTCAGTTTTATGTTTAGCTAACGTTGCGTCAGCGGCTCGGCTAATCGACATTAAGGCATTTGGTTGAATAGTGTTGTTCAGTGAAATGGCTAGACAGTTTAGTGCTACATTTATTTTGCTCCTAATTAAAAATATATATATATATTTATATATAAATAAGATCTTTTTATAAAACGATTATTTATAAAAAGTTACAGTAGGAAATATTATAATTATATTATTAAGTTTAGTGTCATGTTTACTCGCGATAAGTTTATCGCGAATAAATGATACGTTTAATTATTTATTACAAACATAAAGTGAACACGGAAAAAACTAACATAATAATATATCCGCTACGCGTGTACGTTAAGCCCGCTTTAATTATTATTAAGGTTATTAAACAGTTCATAACTTTTTATAACTATTTAAATACAGTGCACTTGGAATGCAATACGAAAAACAGATACAACGATACAAATTAAAGAAAATTAATAATATATTTTACACATACATTGACACAAAATATAATTTAATTTGTATTAGGTATATCTTGGAGGTGAGTGTGTTTTAAAAGTATATAACAACGATTTCGTACTTATTTACCTATGTAAATTGATACAATTTAGCTAATCGTTTTCTTGTTTTTGACAGATTATTTACTACTTATTTTATGTGGTTATATACAGTTTCACTCACACGTAACATATAAGGCTTACAACGGTAATGTTCTGAAACCCCCATACCTATATAAGATACACGAAGACCAAGAATGAAAAATATTTAAATATCATCACTTAAAAAGATGAAAGTTTAGTTCATTTGCAGTGCTGCAATTAGCATTGTATGCGCCCGGTGCGATCTACTACTACTGTGCCTACTATAATGGATAGGTAGTTTGTGTTCTTGCTCTGGCCATTTCTGCGTCTTTCCATGGTCTGCACCTTTTGTGCTTGGGTTCTGTTGGCACCGGCAAAGTTATAGCATTTAAGTTTAAGTTAACTCTGATAACAATAATTTTAACCTTGACAGTATGTAATATTTTTTATTTTATGTTTTACTATTTTAAAGTTATATAGACAATATATTAAATTTATATCATAGTCTAAATTATATTGTCAAAACACTGTTACATAGTAAACATATATAAACAAGCAAGTGAAACCGTAAGATCCGTCGAAGTTTTTAATGTGTATATGTGCAATAAATACCTGTTTACCAGTAATCTTTTATCGAGAATCTTTAACGATTCTTTAACGAAATAAAGCACTACATTGCAAACATCACTAATCTGATTTATTAGATGAACTTAGAGAACGATGTCTTTTAAAAGAAAGCTTGGCGATAATACCTTCTATGGAATACGTATCAAAGATATTTTTTTTTGTAATCGTCGGAATAAAATCAATCGATCTTCAAGCTATAACTAACTGTCCTATATGCTAACTGAAAAAGTTTTGTTTAAACTTAAGCTATAGATTAGCGTATTTAAAGATTCAGCGCCTCGGACCATTTCAATTTTCGCCCTATAAGTTAAGGGAAAAGGTAAAAGCAGCGTATGTATGGATGTGCTAATAAATAATCGATTACTTTCTGTGATCGGTGATATTGCTGTTCTCATTTAGGCCACCGATTTGTAACTCCATAAAATAATCGAGTCAAGGGAAGAAATTGCGAATATAATAATATAATAAATATATTTTTGATTATCGATTAATTTTTCACCACGTATAATTTTACTACGTATGTCGGCTTGCGCCGTCTTTGGCAAAATGATGGTAAATACGCCACTCGATCACTGTAAAATTAGGTTAAGTTAAAACTTTTAAAATTTCTCTTCAAAAATAGCAATACCTAATACAAGCTGTTGTTTATTTAAACTAGAGTTTTCAAAAACGACTTAACAAGTATTGAGATTTAGGGTTTAGCGCTGAGAGCTTGTTATCCAAAGAGCGATGAAAAATGTATAAGATTGTTTCATATCAAAGTAATGAAACTCTGACAATGTCGTCAATGTATCTTTCAGTCAGTTTGATGATTCTATGGGTGATACAAATTGACTGTATCACCCATAGAATACGATAATTTAAGTGAATAATTTTCTTATTTCTTTGTACAACTTTAATTAGCTTGATTAGTTTTCGTACCGAAATGGAGAGTGTTAGGTTTTTTATTTTTAATGTTTGTTTATTCTTTTCTGTTGTAGAATGGTTTCGTTGAGTGTCGAAAAGGTGCAGAGGAGTGTGGATTGATGGAAGACTGTGCGGTTGTGATGCCTCGCGAGGGTTGCTGCGCAAGATGCAAGGGATGTTGGTACAACGGCACAGAGCACGCTTCTCATACCGAGTGGAATGAAGACGGGAGACTGCTTCGCTGTGAAGCCGGGATAGTTACCATATCACGACCGGAATGCTACGCCCCCTGTGACAATCCGAAACATCAGAGGCATACACACTATAATTGCCCCGTTTGTGAAGGTAAATGCTTTTTATAAATATAACTTAATGTTTTATTTCCGTTATTTGTAACGAGTAAGATAGTAAATCGAATTTTTGTAATGAAAGAAAAGTTAAAAACGGTAATTTGTATGTGATATTTGAATATATGAAGCATTTTCGAGTTGGGTAGGTAGAATATATATGGTGATAAATTAATTGATAAGTTAAAAAAAAATCATAACAGTCATTACTTTCATTTAATATTTAAGAATAGACACTGTTTGCCTTAATACTTACATTTTTTTTGCAATAAGTAAAGGAATGTAATTGTTATACCTATAGTTACGATAGAACTTTAATTACAATTCCATTAAAAATCATGTCTTTATGAGGCGTTTCACGGCAACCAATGAATTCCATTGGAATAAGAAATAAGCAAACATAATGACTTAAAAGAATGCACTCCCTATTTCACGCTGCGTTTTCCCACCGCGAGTACGGAGGTACCTACGTCGTGTTCAACGAATATAATTGCCGAGCGACGCTGGCGCAGTCTTGTCTCGGAGTGCGCCCACCCAGACGCACGCGCGGCAAAAAAACTATAATTCCATTCAAAAACAAATATAAGCCGACATGCGAACTTAATAAAACCAAAAAGTCAGGCAATTTACGTCCATTCCTAAACTTTAACAAGTTTATTAATTCAAAATCAAATAATAGTAATTTTCGAGATGACTGCACAGAATTGCTTTTGAAAATGGCCGACACATTCCGACCTATCGTTTTATTGGTTGTATATTTTATTCATTACTCGCTTGCTGGTCAAGAATAAAGAAGGATTCTCGGACTTTAACTCTCTTGAATTATTAAATTATTTTGCGTCTTTTTCTTTTAAATAAAACATGGTCAGTCGGTCGAAATTCTCAAAACATGTTTTTAAAGACCTTTGGTTGTAGCTTTAATACAATATGTGATGGTAGTTAATTATGAGTTTACGATGATGTTTTGTCGTGTGTCTACGTCCACCCTAAAACCTTTGTTCCGAGGTGGCCGCGATTCGCCCACACGCCGAGGTTGACAATGGCATAATATACAAGACGTTGCGCAGTAGCTCAGAGTATCTTCAGACAATGGACTACTCAGCCATAATAATTCGTCCCTCTCAGTTCCATACATAACGCTTCGATGACTATTATCGGACAACAAAGTGACTTATTGATCAGTCTATTATCAATAAAAAGTCAAGAACATTCGTTCCCATTATGTTCACCTTGCTTTATTGGAAACTAATTTGTTATTATTTATATTCAAACAAGCGAGTATACTTTTAAATCGTCGTAAAAACATTGTACTTTTAGTATTTGATTTGTGTATTTAATTTTAACGCACAAGTATCATGTTAATAATGATTCATATACTTACCTACATTTTAGCAATGGTATTTTATTATTAGCTTCATGGACCACCCAAAAGTGTGTGAATGGTCTTTGCTGACCGGAAAATACTTATTACTTAAATAATATAAAGGGAATGATTTCTACCTATGTCTGAATAAAATGAGATCCTATTATGTTCACGGGGGTTCGTTAAAATTATATATATTTGTAATGGTCGGGAAGACTCCCACTGCGTTTGCGTCTCTATTATTGACCATAAATCAAAAAGTTAACAACCTACTTAAAAGGTAGAGGCGGGTGGGTTTTTGTCTGTTACTCAAAGCGACCGACGTCTGCGTGGCTGCGGGAACGCTGAGGTGTGCCCTGTGTTTGTTTGTTTTACGGTCCCAACGGTGCATTAGATTTTTTGCTTCTTTTACGTCTTATTCTTTCACGATTACGACCTTATCAGACTTAGTGTCTTTTTTTTGTTTAGGGACAGACCTAAAAACTCGAGATGTCCATAAATGGGTTGCATGTTTGGACAAAGAATACCAAGTAACACAAGTGACATCTCTATAGTATTTCATTTTATAATAACATTTAAGTAAGGATATTGTAGTTCCCTCATGCAAAATTCGTACAGCCTTTGCTAGAAGACAATATATTGCCCAGACCACTTACGTGTATAACAGAGTCAACAAAATACTTAATATATACCCTATGCAAAGTTATAAATGCAAAGGAAGATTAACTAGATGGTTGCAATCTCTCACTTTTGTTGCGGTTGAAAACCTTATTGCTAAAATAAGTTTATAATAAATTTTTCACTACCGCTGCTATTGGTCACAAATCATACGACGTACAATGATCCCCTACTTAGCTTTACTTAAAAATCATAGATAAGACTGTGTATTCACACACACACATACACACACACATACACACACACACACACACACAGAGAACACTTACACTTAGTTTTAATTTTAAAGTTTAAAATGTTAAAATGCTAAGTGTACTATAGTCTTAGTCGTCCGTAAGGGAGGTAGCGAGTCATTCCCAATACAAGTGTCTCTGACTACTTACTGGGAAGACTCGGTGATGATTTGTACTAAAGATTATAGAAATAAATGATTTTTATTATTTTATTTTAAGTTAAATATGTATGAGTTTTAAATTACCTTCATATTGTCAATATTAATTTATGTTACATTTAAATACTATATGATAGTTAAGTACTGATACTTTTCCTATTTTTGATTCCAATTCGCAAATGTTATGTTTTGCTTTTTAATTATTGGCTTTATTGTAGTTTTTATTACGACAATTAAGATATAAAGCCTGTTTAATTTAAAAAAAAATAAATTATCTATCATTTATATTGTTACTTAACAATATCTAAATATTTTTATTAAATATTATTATATTATCGTGCTGTTGAAGTCTTGTTCTTTTGTACAGATGATACGCTCATACAATTAAAACGTAGCTTCAGCCTGTAATATACCACTGGCCTTTTCACCATGTAAGTGAAGGATCGGAGCTTAATCCACCACACTCCTCCAATGTGGGTTGGCGGATAGTTGTTGTATGTATGTTGTATATTCCCTACAATGAGTAACGATCGCTAGCAGTTATACATGATAACAACCGGGACCGATAGCTTTACGTGCTCTCCGTGGCACGTTGGGGAGACCGACAAGGACTAACGACCAGACCGAAAATAAATATTTCTATAAACACAAATGTCTGCTCCAGATGGGAATCGAACCGGTGAAGTATTTAAATATAAATGTATCATTCTTAATTGCTTCTAATAAAACAATAGTTTATTAAACATTATACATATTTACAATTCACAACTTAAGAACTAAATATTTACAGATATCATCATCATCATTACAGCCTATACAGTCCACTGCTGGACATAGGCCTCCACAAGTTTACGCCAAAAATAACGTGAATTCATGTGTTTTGCCCATAGTCACCACGCTGGGCAGGCGGGTTGATGACCGCAGGGCTGGCTTTGTCGTACCGAAGACGCTGCTGCCCATCTTCGGCCTGTGTATTTCAAAGCCAGCAGTTGGATGGTTATCCCGCCACCGGTCGGCTTTTTAAGTTCCAAGTTGGTAGCGGAACTGTGTTATCCCTTAGTCGCCTCTTACGACACCCACGGGAAGAGAGGGGGTGGCTATATTCTTTAGTACCCTAGCCACACAGTATTTACAGGTAGTTTTGGTATAAATCATGTCCGCGTGGAATTGTGCCAAGAATGCTGGCAGTATTTCACCGTTGAATCGCTATGCCGATTCTCTGGGCAAAAAATGCACCAACCCTCCTGTCACCAGTGGAGGCAATAAGGCGAGGAGTTATCTCATTAAAATTTTTTTTAGCACTGCTACTCCAAGGTCCAAGTGTTTCGACTGCAAACGGCACAAAAATGTAATTTGGAATTAGTGATGAATATTTGTGCCGCTTAGTCGTTTCAGCTTTTTCCGCTGTGGCTCCCACTTTTAAGGCTGTTTCCCTGACATGAGACGGATCAAGTGTGTCAACGCAGGTTGCGTCCCACAAAAGCGCCCGTCCCCTTTCCCAGGGAACCAACTTCAATCCATCAGGTCTCTTGCTATCATTGCGACTAATTCCAGTAGGGTCGATAAGAGCAGAAACGTCGATGGTGACAAGAGCTCTTTTTATGGTATCGTTTAGGGAACCGTGGCGGGAAAACCCACCTGAACTCTTGTTACAGGAAAGGCTGTGTAGTCCGAAAGAATCGACCTCTTTTCCGCACGGACATCTGTGTTCAAAGCACAGTGGAGCTCCCAACCGGAGATCGAGAGCAATTCTAAAACTTTCATTGTCTAAAAGTGTCCCAAGATTTTTTGACGGCATTGCGTGTAACCAATGACCTGACTCTTTATTTGACACAGCTAAAAGCCTGGCACGGTTTTTTGTCACTTGTAATTGCTTTGATTTCTAAATACTTACCTTTAAACGTTTGAGCGTTTAGTTATCAATAGACATAAAAATTCTGAACGAAATTACATGTACTTTATTGTATTGTAAGAAATTCTAAAGCTCCACAAACCTTTTTATCTTTTTAAATATAAACAAAAGCTTACTCATTTAAATTCTTTGAACGTTTCGAGTGCTATCGTTATTATTGGCCATGTCTGCGACGGCTCGAGAAATTAAAATAATTAGCTTGCGATATACGCAAGCTGCGTGTAATGAATATTTTAATTTTTATGGATCTTATATAACTACACTAAAACCGATACTATATGCTCAGAAGTTGTAATTTTTATCGTTGACTTTTTCCATTATACTGTATTATATAACCGACCAATTGACGGTTCATTTATGGTTGCACATTGTGTACAATTAACTACTGCGCCTTTTAAATTGCAGTCACGTACGATGTCAGACCAAAAAAATTGAGTTTTCGCTCCATTCATGATTTCAGTTTCTCCATTAACAAGCAATATGTACGTGAGATAAATAATTCTGGTTTTTACATTAAGTGTTGAATGCTCAAACATCGAGCTGCTTAAACGATGTGTATTGAATTGTATGTCTACAAAAGAACGATGTGTTACTCGTTTTATTGGTTTTATTTTACTTAGGAGTCTTGAGTGTCTTTATTGTGACAATTACATTATGCATCGAGGCAGCACTTTGTGAATATAGCACTTGTAAACTGTCTGACTATTCACTTTAAGCACACAAATAAAGGGTAATGACCGTCATGTTCCATTATATTCTAAACCCTTTTCTTTTTTGATTAAGATTCTTGTATGTTTATCATGTTTATCTACGTGTGAGCATTGTTTTCCAAGTGAGATAATTTATATTTTTTTATAAACATATATAAATTGAACTTACTACGCAAAAACTATTTATCGTGTTCTAAGGATAGGCACTTCGTGTGTGGGGCTAGTTTTCTCATTCATTAAATCCTGGTTGATTCATCGCTCGATTGTATTAATTTATGGAGTGTGCCCTTTGTTGCAGTCTTAGTGGTTCTGTGAAACAATGGCGAAAATATTTTAACTCTTTATTTTTATTTAATTTATATATGACATTATAATATTATACAACATACTTTCTGCTATCATTTCACTTACTTTCTAGTAGCTCTTAATAATTTAATAATGCTGTTCATGATACTTAAAGTTTAAGAATGCTAATCAGTAGGTTTTCTTTTTATTTCAGAATGTGTCGTCAATGGGCAACGTGTTCGTGAAGGTCGGGATGTTCGCATACAAGAGGAGCCATGCTTGTCGTGCCGATGTATGCGTGGCATGTTGTCCTGCACTAAACGCGCCTGCCCAGTTCTTCCTTGCATTATTTCACAGCAGTACACACCACCTGGGGAGTGCTGTCCCAGATGTGCACACCCCACAGCAGATAAAATTCTTCCAAGTATGTTAATATTAATAATATTTTTATTAGACTTTTTTATCATTTAATATGTATTAGGTACTGGATTTATCAACCGAATTGCAGTCACACCTTACAATGTTTTTTGGCGGAATAATCACTGTTATAGAGTCGAGTATGTCTCCGTGGTATGGTTATGATAAAACTAAAAAATTTTACACTGATACAGGTATACATATTTCATAATTTATATAGTTACACAGATTTATTTATCAGTTTCAGGATTTTCTCTTCAAAAACCGTGTATAATTGGAAAGGAATATCACGCTCACTTAAGTCCATTCCGGGTGGATCCTTGTACCGATTGCACGTGTATGAACGGTACAGCAGTATGTACGCGACATACGTGCCCAGTGTTGACGTGTGGAGCTCGTGCCCTGCCTCCTCTTCCTGGTAAATGTTGTCCTGAATGTCCAGAAATAGAGGAAGCCAAGGCAGCCTGTGTTATTGGCGGCAAAACATACCAGGTTTGTAAAATAACTCCATAATAATTGTGTTTGCTCGCAAACGAAAAAAAAATGACTTCAATTATATCGACGAGTAATACAACGTAGATCGACGAAAAAATAGTCAAGTAACTACGCGTTATCAAAGATTACTCAAAAAGTAGTTATCAGATCTCAATAAAATTTATATGTGATCACATGACAAACATCAGCTTTCGATTAAATTAAAAATTATTAAAATCGGTATACCCAGTAAAAAGTTATTGCGGATTTTCAAGAGTTTCCCTCGATTTCTCTAGGATCCCATCATCAGATCCTGGTTTCCTTATCATGATACTAAACTAGGGATATCTTCTTTTCAACAAAAAAAGAATCATCAAAATCGGTACACCCAGTAAAAAGTTATTGCGGATTTTCAAGAGTTTCCCTTGATTTCTCTAGGATGCCATCATCAGATCCTGGTTTTCTTATCATGGTACTAAACTAGGGATATCTCCTTTCCAACGAAAAAAGAATTATTGAAATCGGTACATCCAGTAGAAAGTTATGCGGTATAATATAACGTAGGTCGACGAAAAAAGCGTCAAATAAAAACGCATTATTAGATATAACTCGAAAAGTAGTTGTTAGATCTCAAATAAATTAAAATGGGAGCAATTGACACACACCACCTTTCGATTAAAAAAAATTGTCGAAATCGGTCCACACGGTCAAAAGTTCTGATGTAACATACATAAAAAAAATACAGTCGAATTGAGAACCTCCTCCTTTTTTGGAAAAAAGGTCGGTTAAAAAGTTGTGAAACATTTTGATTTACATGAAAGCTTATACCGATTAATGATTTAAATTCATTTCAGGATGGAGAGATATGGCAATTGGATGCGTGTAAATCATGTGAATGTCACGGAGGAGAACCTCGTTGCGCTATGGAAAGATGTCCTACGTTAACCTGTCCGTCTGATCAAAAACTTCGACAATTACCGGGGCAATGTTGTCCTAAATGTGTTGATACCGACGGTATATGCACTGTATTTGGTGATCCTCATTATAAAACATTTGATGGTAAGTTTTACAGTTTCCAAGGTTCCTGCAAATACCAGTTGGTTTCTGATTGTAAAAATCACACCTTTTCAATAAGAATATCAAATGATGCGAGAAATACCTCACATTCGTCGTGGACACGTACTGCAACCCTTCGCATTGGGTCAACCAAAATAAACATGGGGAAAAAAATGCGAATAAAAGTAAACGGACAAAGGATAACTTTCCCGTACAACATTAAAGGAATTGCAGAAATTAACCGAAGCAATGGGTCCGTTATATTGAAGTCTGAAATAGGTGTTCAGCTTTTGTGGGACGGTGATGGATTTTTAGAAGTGACAGTGTCGAGTTCGTATAAAGACAAGTTGTGCGGATTATGTGGAAACTTTAATTCGTTTGCTAGAGATGATATGAAAACCCGTGACGGAAGACTTGTAAATGATACTTGGAGATTTGGAACTTCATGGCGGGTAGGTGGACATCGCGCTTGTACTCGACGACAGGAGAGACCAAGTAGCATCTCAAGATGTCGACAATCGAAGTTAACAAAAGTGAGAAGGTTATGTCGTGTATTTGAACGTCATGAATCATTTTCGGAATGTGGAGCTAAAGTTAATCCTCATAATTATAAAGAAGCATGTGTTCTGGATGCGTGTGGCTGTTCGGGTTATCGTTGTCATTGTGCGGCTTACAGAGCATATGCAAGAGAATGTACGCGTGTTGGAGCAGAACCTAAAGACTGGTTGCACGCTTCTTGGTGTGAAGGTCCACCACCAAAGTGGCTAAGTCGTCGCCATAATGGTTTTGGTCGCTCGACTAAATCAAAGAAGACAGATTTGTTAACATTGGCACCAATACCTAAGCGAAATAATAGTCGTTCTAGGCCACCTCCTCCCATTCTACAATAACTTCCCAACATCGGCGATACAATTACTAGTCAAACCTGCCAGTGCGGCAATGTGAGGTAATTTTAAATCTGTTCAATCAAGTTCTACAAGTTATACATACGTTTCATTACATGACATCAATTATAATTGTTTTTTTTTTCTTCTCTTTTCAGTATGTAAACGGAATGTCGCGTTGAATTGAACATGAGATGTGCTTGTAAGGTGCGAAAGATTTAGGAAAGAAGATCTATTTACATAAACAGTATTCATAAATCTACTTATAGTTAAGTGAACAAGCTCTATTATATGATATGCAGCTTAGAATCTGTAGCTTACTAGTACCTCGCCAAATTGACCAGCATCTCCATAGTTATTTAAATAAATAATCATTCCTATTTACGGTTGATGAAAGAGGTATTTTCAGTTGAAGCTACTAGCGACTCTTTTTATACATATATTTTACTAAAAAGGGTCACAACATTTTTCAGATTGTAAAATATATATAAAATAATTTTCGGTATACGCCTGAATTCTTACTCCACTGAGAGTAATAAATGTTTTTTTTTTTTTATAAATAGGAACTTTTCAACAAAATGTGATAATTAGCTTTGAATATGACTTCAGGTAGGAGACGTTTGGTTAACATAGTTCAAAATGAGATCTCATCTGTAGTTAGTTTATGAAATCTTAGATCTAGCCGAAGCCAAGAAGCTAACGAGATTACATGGGTCTTGTGTATATACGTTAAATGAAGTCTAATTCGATGTTGTCTCATATAAGGGAGCTCGCTCAATTTATTATCAAAATGTATACGCTAAGAAGAGCGGGTCTGTTATCCTTGTGTAAACGAACAAATAATTTATAAAAGTTATAATTGTAAATATTTTGATCTATTCCACTAAACATAATATGTAATTACGATTACAGAATTAGTTATAGTATTTTTAATAAGACTATTAAAAACTTAGTTGATAAATGCGTTACCAATGAATTTTATTACTGACATTGATTTTTTAACTATAAATGTAACGTGATGCTATATCATGTTTATTGCATTTGTATGTCATTATGTGTTAGTTCACAGAAGTGAATATACTTAGTGCCATTGGATTTTTAGTAGATTTTAAGGTAAGTTGACAGCGTTGGTCTGAGATAAATAAGGAATGCTTTAACAGCTTAATTCTTATAATAATTTCATAGAAATGGTAAATATCTATTTATTGTCGGTTAAGTTGTAAAAGTAAATAAGTATTAAACAGTCTTTTCTGTATAATCCTGCTATACTTTTCTGTAGTATATATAGGAAAGCTCAGGACAGGCCGCCACATTTGTGATAAAATAAACCTGTAAGAATTACTTCATAAGAAAACGAATTACATCAGATAAAGAATAGACAAATTATTTGGATTAGTTTTTTGTAACTGTTTATGGGGCTATGGAATTTAAAGAAACCAGATTAGTATTTCCATTTAAGTCAATGTTAAGACTTCCTATTGCTTACTAGGCATTATTTTATTTTATTAAATTCCTATTTGTATAACCTATCATTTTTATTTGTACTCCCATTATCTAAATTTCTTTTCCTTCTTTAATGAGTCTACGTTTTATGTAGGCTTCTAAGTAAGTTATTTCAGATTGAATATTGTTTTATTATTTGATAATGTAAATGTCGCCATATTATATTGTTAAAACGTTTTTGTAATATTATCATTTCATTCATTATCTACGCAAAATATATTTTGTAATGATTTTTATGTATAATCTATGTGTTGCTCTCTGATTTTTATTTTTTATTTTAATCAGGAAATATTTTAAGAAATGTAATAATATACTATCTATAAATAAGTCATTATGCAAAGACTCCATAAAACAAGAAAATAATGTCAATAAATTGGCCTTGAATGTTAATCGACATACTTAATAAAATAAAGTGGACATTTTGATTATATTATTTCAATGTGTAATATTTGTTTTATTAAATTACCTCTTAATAACACGTTTTGATAAAATATATAATTATTATAATTTATATTTCACTTTAATACGATTATCTGAGTTTTGAGATATTAACAGTTATAAAATAACTTTTATATTGCATAATTTAGAATATTTAATATGTCAACATAGAAATTATTCGATTATCAAATTAATAAATCTAATAGTAAATAAGTTTTGTTCATTTTGTATCAAATATTATAAGAATAAAAATATTCTCCAGTTTATTATCAGGGGAATAGCATTTTAAATAGACCCATTACTTGCTGGCTGGCGATGAGCCAAACTTCTGTATTTTATGCCATCAAAATTATCTAGGACAATTTGGCGTCCCGTTTAAAAACTGTTACTTTATTATTTTTATCACGCTACATCTTTACAATAATATTTCTGGACGATCATTTTATTTTAAGTGTATACACATTTCTTCTACAATTTCTCTGTGCCAAGACACATTTACATTTAAAAATCAAAGATAAGAATAGTGTAGTAAAAGATTTATTAATAAAGTTTATATAATTATTTCTCAGCCACATGCATCAATAGAACGAGTACAAGGGATTATTTTTTACAATACATACACAATACTTTAGTTTACTTGATTACTGCGTATGTTTTAATAAGTTCAACAATTCCAAGACTCGAAAGATTGTAGTATGAAAATGTATGAAATTAAACTTAAAATTAAATCATATTAAAGTATAAAAGCATTGAGATAAATTTAATTATTCCCCAGTCATCATCTCCATGAACTCTGAAACAATAAAAAATTCATATGAAATGTTATGTCTAAATAAAGTTATCCTGTCTTTTTATGCAATTTATTATCGATTTATTGTTATTACTACGTTTATGATATTTATTCGAAAAATGTGTTCTATATTGACATATATACCATCGAAGTCAACAGTGCCGCTGCCGTCCGTGTCAATTTCTTGGATGAGACCATCGAGTTCATCGTCCGTCAGCTGCTCGTCTAACTCGCGAAGGATTTCACGCAAGCTCGACGTGGGAATGTAACCATTGCCTGTAATTTTTCGTTTTATCTTTTACTTATATTAAAACTTTAAGAAAACTTTCTTACATATTACAAATTAATTACTTTTTTATTAAATTTTAAATTGAATTATTAATAATTCACTAAATTAACCGGTAAGTAGTATAAGTACGTATTATGTGTCGTATAGGATGGGTATTTAATAAGCAAATTTAGCTGTTTAAAAATAAACGTTTTTCTTTAAACTCACCTTCTTTGTCATATAATCTGAATGCTTCTCTCAGTTCCTTTTGCATAGCTTCAGCATCTTCTTCAACGATGAATTTGGCAGCGAGTGTTACGAATTCAGGGAATTCAAGGCGACCGGACTCTGAAATATTACACTTGGATATAATTTCAGACAAGACTACTGGTATTTTTAAAGCTGTGATATACATGTATCTATCTATATATATAAAAATCTCGTGTCACGGTGTTTGTTCGGGCTAATCTCCGAAACTACTAGATTGATTTTAATACAATTTTGCACAGATATTTAACTTAGTCCAACTTAAAATATAGTCTATAGTTTATTTCGATTAATGACCGCGAGTGAAACCGCGGGGAACACCTAGTATGAAATAAGTCAATACCGTAAAAAAAGCTAGACTTTGATTTTGTTAAAAATATTACGGACTAAAAGAACTATCAACATCAATTTAAAAATATTCAAGCTTAGCGAAATTTTGAGTTGTAATTTTAATCAGTTACTTGCAACATAATATAAACATAGCCCACTTACTGTCAGCGTCAACTTCTTCAATGAGTTCCTCGAGGATCTTCTTGTTGAAAGGCTGTCCCATCATTCGAAGGATGTCAGCTACGAAGTCACACGGAATACTGCCCGAGCGGTTGTGGTCGAAGCCATCGAAAGCTTTGCGCAGTACTGTAACAAAACCACATCAGGTTAACAAACTCTGATTTGCTGGTTATATAATCAAGACGATGTGAATCCTATGATTATAACTCAACATACCCTCAACGTTTAGTGCACTCATGGCACAATTACGACCAATACTGAATAAATGCTTGATTATTGAAATTGTTGCGCTTAAAGTTACTGTACCGTTGTTTCGCCGGTAATTAAAACAGGCACACTGAACGTTAGACCGGGTGTGGTAAGATTAGGACAGCAGTTCAATGCTCTTAGATGTAGTGCGAATAAGTTGTGCAATACAGTTATTTTGGTGCAGCGGCGTGGTGCATCGCCGATGCGCAGTGCGTGGATAAACGCACGCGTATTTAGGCCAGATAGTTAATTGAAAGGTATACGAGAATATTTAAATAAAACTCTACTATTCAAGTGATCGCAAAAAGTTGATCCTTAAAAGATAAATTATGTGGAAAAAAAAATAAAAAGTTTCGTATCAAATCAAAATTAATCACAATATTCTTTAGTTTATAAAAAGTCTTTGTTGCTTGAAGTTTATGGAATAACTTATTTATCAGATAATATCAAAACGATGTTATATTTAGTCTTTTGATTATGAACGTCTCATAAAAAATTATGCAGATACAGGTGAAAGATATCGCAACTGCAGATGCGTATTCGTATTTTTATTTCAAACTTGCCAACCGGATGAATAAATTACTGAAGAACGTCAACATGAACAAAACGTTACATGCAAGTCTCGTTCATAATATGCACGAAATTCAAATAAAAATCGCAGTAAAAATAACGTAAAATAATTGCACCTAATAGTAAGTAAATAATTTATTGTTATTTATAATGAAAAACTTTAATGTGAAACATATTGGTCGTTTGTAGTTTCCTCAAAAAATAACAAAAAATTATTTTTTACTATTAGGTAAAATAATTGTACCTAATGGTAAATAATAATTTATTGTTATTTATAACTAGCTGACCCGGCGAACTTCGTATCGCCTAACAGTCGATTCTTAATTTATTTATTTTTTTTTAGAATTTTTCTCTCCGTAAGAACCATCCTCGTACTTCAAGGAATATTTTTAAAAAAGAATTAGCGAAATCGGTCCAACCGTTCTCGAGTTTTGCGCTTAGCAACACATTCAGCGACTCATTTTTATATTATAGATGAAAAACTTTAATGTGAAACATATTGGCCCTTTGTAGTTTCCTCAAAAAGAGTGAGTTTTCCAGAAAAAATTACAAATTGAGATTAATGTTTTTAGTTAGAGAATAATGAAATTGAATAAATATTAATCTATCTCAGTATTTATCGATAATTTAATTTGCTATTGAGGCACACTAATCTATAGGACCAATTGGCATAAGTGCTATAAATACGCATAGGGGAAAAATAGCTTATAAAAATATTATTAACAGTATCTAAAGTGAATAATAATTAATATAAAACAGAAACTTACTTCGATTGTGCTAATCTTAGAATACATATATGATTCAGCCTGAACATCCCGGGGCTGGATATAGGCCTCTTTCTTCATGTAGGAGAAGGATTGGAGCTTAATCTACCACGCTGCTCCACTACGGATTGGTGGATATGTTCTCTACTATGAGTAACGATCGTTCTACATGGAGAAAGAGGCTTATGCCCAACAGTGGGATATTATAAGCTGAAGCGTAAAGGTTAGTTTACCCAAAAAATTAACCGTTGGATACCGTCATCCGTCAAACAGCGTTATCTACAACTGATGAAACAGACCCTAAGAGCGTTACATGCAGCTAATATAGTTTAGCGTCTGAAAGCAACACTAGAAAGCGGTTACATATCGGTCTTTATCAATATTTATTTAATTTTCAAAAATAACCTTTTAATAAGTTATAGTACCTAGTTTCACAGTTTGCAGGATTATAAATAATTATTTTATAATAATAATAATTTTGATTAACAATTAATATTTCAACAAATCATAATTTTAAAGTAAGTATTATTGAATTAATCAAATATAACAATTAAGTAACCGAACCGAATATATTTACTCTCATATATATATACACATATATACCTGTAATTAACATCAGTTGAACTTCAAATAAAATTAACCATGTGCAAGTATTTAGTTAGCGTAATTTACTTTGATATACTTACGCCCAGTATTCAGAAATTTGAATAGCGAGAAACAAAATATATTTGCAGTGTCGAACATAATAAAAAAAACTTTAATTTATTTTCAAAGGTCCACTACATGCTGCAAATCTGCAGCTGTTCCACGAATTTTGGCAACTCTACCTATAGTTTTGAGAATATTTTTATTTTCTCTAGATACGAGTTGTTAACTTTCATCATCAAGATATCTTGGCAGTTGTCTCAATGTCCCATACGCTTTATTGCTTTTTTTCATAGGATTTAGCTGTTTATTAATTATTATCATCCGCCCACCATCTCTTTATGGTCTTTCGAAATGAGGACGAGTTATAATTTTATTTCTAAAATTATCAAATATGACATATCAACTAAAAATATTCTTAATAGCAACAAACCACGTTTAAAATCTTAAGAAGTGGACCATCACGACACGCGTCTTCATACTTACTGTGTTACTAATCTGCTAACAAAACAATGAGCTACTAAGCTTGAGGTTGAAATTGACACTATATACGATAGTTTTTGGTTTATATATTTCGACTAAACTAAAGCTATTATTATAGTGATTAACGTGTCAGAAAATCTATATATTAATACGTGAAGCAAAAACTTTGTACCCTTTTTTACGAAAATTGCGCGGACGGAGAGTATGAAATTTCGCACACTTATAGTTTATACTAGCTGTGCCCGCAACTTCGTCCGCGTGGAATTTAACAAAAGTCATTGTTCAGTTCGCAGAGTTATAAAATAAATAAATTTCTAAAATAAAAGTAGCCTAAGTTACTCCTTATTTTATCAGCTATCTGCCAGTGAAAGTCCGACAAAATCGGTCCAGTCGTTTCAGAGATTAGCCAGAACAAAAAGACAGACAGACAGAAAGACAAACAGACAATAATTGTAAAAAATGTTATTTTGGTATATGTTCCTTGTATACATCCATATGCATTTAGTAAAAAGCGGTTATTTTAATATTACAAACAGACATTCCAATTTTATTTATTTGTATGGATAGAGATGGAGTGCAGATTGCTAATATTTTTTTTAAAACTATGCATAAAAATCCATTAAATTATTCAAAAAATAAAAACATACACACACTGACATGTAATTGACAGCCACACGCTTTATGTACTTTTGCTTATCATTAATAGAAGTATAATCTTTATATCTTATTTATAATCTTTATTTATATCATATAATCTTTGACAACAGAACCTTAATAATGTTCAAACTTATAATTTAAATTAATTATGGTCGAATTTCGACCACTGGACGACCACTAGTATAAATAATTATTTTTGATACCTAGAAATTAAAAGTATATTTCAATTTAACTTACAAGAGAATTGCCTACAGATCTGATTCACTAATTACGATGATTTGATCCGTAATTTTTTGTACTTTTGATAAAAAAGCATTTTGAGTTTGCGCTGGATTCTTTTTATAGCAAAATAGCTGCACTTTTAAATAATAAATTTTCATTTGAATTACGTGTCCCTGTTTGTATTTTCTTTAATCTAACTAACAACTACACAGCAGACGTAAAACGTAGATTTCAAACGAAAGCTCTGGTGTTCAATACCGCGACAACGTTGCTGAGATTACACGTGTTTTACATTTCTTTTGTTATTTTCAAGTGTTCAGACTGCGCGTGCATGCAATCAGCCCATGGATAAAAATTATTTCATATAAATCTCATATTACGGTTTTCCCTCATTAAGGAATGTGTAAGGAATACTAGGAAGGGTGCTGTGTGGCTACGGCACTAAAGAATTTAGCCACCCCCTCTCTTCCCGTGGGTGTCGTAAGAGGCGATTAAGGGATAACAAGGTTCCACAACCACCTTGGAACTTAAGAAGCCGACCGATGGCGGGATAACCATCCAACTGCTGGCTTTGAAATACACAGACCGAAGACGGGCAGCAGCGTCTTCGGTGCGACAAAGCCAGTCCTGCGGTCACCAACCCGCCTGCCCAGCGTGGTGACTATGGGCAAAACACATGAGTTCACGTTATTTTTGGCGTAAACTTGTGGAGGCCTATGTCCAGCAGTGGACTGTATAGACTGTAATGATGAAGGAATAAATTTTGTTTAAAAGGTAATTTGCAGGGAATACAAATGTTCTGTTCAAAAAACATCTTTGGGAAAACATTCCTATACTTTGAAATATAAAGTGATAATATTATTTTAGTTAAGAATGTGAAACGAGTGGAGTAGTTAAAAAGGTATTTTTAATCTATTATCTTATAAAATCCCAGTAATGCGAGAAACTTTGAGCGTAGAACGCTTTATCTTACAGCCACGGTCCATTGGCCTCGTTCCAACCGTGTCAACGCTACGGTTGTCGCCCGCCCGAACTTGCCCCTTTTTATAATAACAAACATGAGCTAATGTGTAAACCTATTAATGTAAATTATTAATGTTTAAAAACATTTCTTAGTGGTTATTTGTTTAAGCAATATTGCGGTGTATTTATTTACATAATATATCTTACAATATCCCATAAGCGGTTTTTCACTTGAACGAAATGTTAAAACATACATTTTTGATTCGCTAAATAAAAAAAAAAAACAATTTTAGTGGATTTTAGATATATTTAATTTGGATTAGGTATTCGGATTTAGGTATACAAAAGATAAAAAAAAAAAACTATTGAAATGTAAATATAAATCATTTTATAACCTTATTATCAATAAAGAACAAATATAACAACTATCTGTATTACTATAATATAGAATTTAATTACTAGCTCTTAATTATTCTCATATTGTTAAAAAAAAAACGATCAAGGAGATATGTCTATAGTTTAACACCAATCGTAAGCGTCACGATAGCGCGACAGCTGCTTGTATTGCATTTCCAACGTTCAGTCAGCTTTCAACGAAGGAATTAAATTTCAGTGTTTTTCACACATCACACTGACAAGACGTAAAAGGCTATCGAAATTTCGTGATCATGTTGCTGTTTTGTTTAAGATTATCTCGATCCAACGGGTGTAAAGAACTGTGATATATTTTCGTACCCTCGTTTAGAAACATTATATCATAAAATTTTAGATGCTGAAGATTTTACTTTATTTATATTAATTCTTTTTTTTTACTTTATTTATACTTTCCTATTAGATAACACTTTTTAGGCAATAATATATTTAGTACAAAACCATTCAAAAGTAAAGTTCTCTTAACAAACATTAAACTAATGAATTCTGAAATGAAGAAAATATTTGACACTAATGTTGCAACATAAGGAATATTTGTTTTCAAGTCTTACTTAAACTATGTTTCTTAACGTTTTTCGCAAATATGCGTTCTAAGTTTTTGTTACATTAAATTTCACCTTAAAATACGCTCTTACCAGTAAACCAAATCGATAATAATGTAAAATAATAAGAAATTAGTAAATAAACATAGGTCTTCTAATTAATAAAATAAAAGAATCATTGCTTAAGAATGTAACAATCTGTTTTTTATGATTACAGGTAACTGTTGCTAGTACATCATACATACACAAGCCAAGTTAAAATTATATACAATATGTTATATTGAAGTCAGTTCTCATTATTTAACTTTTTACGAATCACGCCCATTGTAGTTGTTTCAAATGTTATTTCTGTAACATTAATTAAAACCCACACATAATTTTTGAAGAATAAATATATAAAATACGTCTATGTCCGTTAAATTTATGAAGTCAGGCCTCTATTGTGTTTTTGGCTCGATGCCAATACAGAGTTTGCAATTTTTTTATTTCACGAAATAAAGATTATGGTATGTAATATTTTTATATTATCTTTTTTATTACTATGATTTAGTTTTATTATTATTAGACAATAACTTACCAGCGATTTGTTCCGGCGGGAGCTCATCAGCCTGAAACAAATAGAAATTGACGTATAAAATTGACGGTCGTTTATTTTCGTTGACATTGCTAAGTACGAATCCGACGAATTAATTAAAATGATCGCAGTACATTTTGCAATTAATGAAAATTGAAATTATTAAGTACAATAAATGTACTTAAAACGTAATTTTTTTGTTTTATAGAACTCATTTGTTTCTTTTTTATAAATATATTTATGAATAAAAAATCGTAGAGTGAGTTCTAAATGTGAACTTATACTTGGTTTTTTTATTAAATTAGACGTTTGCTGCAAAAAAATTGGTTTTGAAATTCATCATCATCATCACCATTATTTCAGCCTATTACAGTCCACTGCTGGACATAGGCCTCCACAAGTTCGTGCCAAAAAATGGCGTAAACTCATGTGTTTTGCCCATAGTCACCACGCTGGGCAGGCGGGTTGGTGACCGCAAGGCTGGCTTTGTCGCACCGAAGACTCTGCTGCCTGTCATCAACCTGTGTATTTCAAAGCCAGCGGTTGGATGGTTATCCCGCCATCGGTCGGCTTTTTAAGTTGTAGGGTAGTGGAACTGTGTTATCCCTTAGTCGCTTCTTACGACACCCACGGGAAGAGAGGGTGTGGCTATATTCTTTACTACCGTAGCCACACAGCAGGTTTTGAATTCCTTATTACTTAATATAGGTAAAAAAGGTTTTAAAATGTATTAACGAAATAAACCTAAGCTATATAAATTTCTGCAAAAATATAAAGAATAATGATATTTTATCAAGATATTATGCATACTGCTATACTAAACGTATTTCAATATATATATTGCCATATATGTTACCACCTCAATCTTCCCCCTCTGATAACTTAGCGGTATGAAAAATAGATGTTGGCCGATTCTCAGACCTACCCTATATGCACACAAAATTTCATAAAAACCGGTCCAGCCCTGGAGGAGTATGGAAACTAACATTGTGACACGAGAATTTTATATATAAGAAGAAGATATATTTTGGTTAAAAAAATAAATATACACAAAAACACTAAAAATTCAAATCTTACATAAAATATCGTTATAATCTCAATGTACATGAATATAAATGCTAATCATTTTAAAATTTCGAGTATTAAGAATGTAGGTCGTAAAGGCAAGTTTTCGTGGACGCACGTTAGTGGGGCGTAATAAATTTATTTTACGTGCAATTGAAACTAAAATAGAATCATTGGTATTACGTCGGCCACTTCTATAAGCATATTCACATGTTTTCGATAAGATATAAGGTTACTAATATTGTTTGATTTACATTACATGGTTAAGAGTTGATTACAATTTGTAATATTATTTATTTTATTTTTTAAATTCAAAGAAAATAAATACAATTCTGTATAGGGAAATATATCAGACATGTTTTTTTTTAAACGATCAATAAAATAAGATACAGCTTTACAGTAATAGTTCGAAAGTTTTTCAGGTTTACAAATTGACCGTCACATACAGATGTTGAATATCTATACAAGGTATGATATAGGTATTCAACATCTGTATGTGGTAATAATACACAACACCATACCCCGAATATAGGCATACATAATATAATAGTAACTCACTCTACGATTTTTTATTCATAAAAATATTTATAAAATCGTTACGATTTTGTTTTGTAAATGGAAGCCTGTTGTAACTATGTAGTTTACAAAACAATCGTCTGAACTAGTTCTTGTCCCACTTCTGAATAAATACGACTACTATAAATTTCCCCTGGTAGTGGCAATTATCGTATTTGATTCTTAATGTTCATACTTTAAAGTACATTTTTGTATCTGTCATAAACAGACAACACAAATATTAAACAAATTACATTGTCAACAGTCATGTTTTGTCGGTTAATAATACGGCTAGTTGGAGTCAAAACTATTAATTAATAACTTGTTTTTATTTGTAATGCAGTATGTTTTGTTTTATATTATTAAAATTAAACCAAACTATTACACTCTATTCTACCTTCCGTCAAATAAAAGTTATTCAAGGCATTGTAGATATGTTTATTCTTGTACTTCTGATGGATATGTCGTTTAAAAGAAGCAAATTGAGGTTGAAAAAGGACTTTTCGCAATATAACATAAAAACATTAAGTAGACCTGCAACTGTAGCAAATACAACAAACTTTAGGCACATTATCAGAATTAACCTAAGTATGTTAATTTCTGGATAATTTTTAATATTCGAACAAATATTTAATGAAAGTCTAAAAACGAATTCAACACTAAACAGAAACGAGCATTTTTTAATAGAATCGAGCATTCTTTAATCTTGAAACTTTATGAATATAAATATTTTTAATTAATTTTTTTTCTTTAATTTCCTAAAATCCACCTACCCAGTCTTCTGTGTCCAGAACCATGTTTGATGTCACTAGTAAGCACTGTGAGACGCACAACACGACTGACCGCGAGTTTGCTGGTTCCAGCGTCCAGGGTTATTTCTGCTGCTTTACGAGTTTGGCCTTTCGTATACTTTCACATAAAATAAACGGAGGTGCGGGTAAAGGGGAGACGGCGGTCTTTTCGGCAATTCTTCCCTGGTTTCCTGCGTTCGCGCCGACCAATAGCGTGAGCCTCAAACGGCAGGATGCTATCGTATTTTTAGTCGGTAGCGTGGTCAGTAAAAACGTAAACAAGCGGAACAGCGTGTAAGCAAAGAAAACCCGCCTTGCCATCAGTACAAGCTTTTGCCGTATCATTAAACGTGAATAGCGTACGTTTTCGAGTCGTTTGCTGTGTATATAGCCGTTTATTATTTACACAACTTTGTCTGAAATTGTTTAAAATATAAACGCATGCAACGCGATATTTTCGGATGTGGATTGGCAAAGCCGAAACTATTTAGATAAAATCTGAAATTTTATTATTATATTTTTAAGAAATAATTATTTTGAGAATAAAAATAAGAAATGGCTACTTAGCCATAAGTTCACCCATTGTACTTCACTGTCTGTAACTATCTTTATGCTTTGTTTGTAATACATATATTTGTGGTGTACAATAAAGTATAAAATAAAATAATTTTGATAACAGTCGAAAAAAAACTGTATTATAACATTATATGATTTTCATGAAATAAACCTATGATATTAATTTCATATTTGAGTCAGTATTTCAGAGATCTCCAAAAGTTGAGAGCCAAAATCAATATTGGATTTGTAATTTCGTTTTAACCCGCTACACGCACAAAATAAATAATAGAGTTAGAATTTTTATATTGGATTTTTTTTTCATTTTTAGAGAAGAAACTCCTTAAATATTAATAGTTTTGGAGTTATTAACAAAAAAAAAAAACAAAAAAAAACGAAATTCCTTTTTTTGCAACTTTATTTGTTAATAACTTTGGCAATTTTTTGCGTGTAACAAAATCCTTCCAATCCTTTTTTCTAGACTCGAATAAGCTAGGGCTCATATTTTTAGGAGCTTTATTTCTATTTAACACGTTTTTGAACTGTTGACTAAACTATGAGTATATAAAGACTATTTTAATAATGCTCTTTTGATACTAGAATATTTACACATTTCAATTTTGTTTTTCTAAAACAAAATAGTTTGTTAAATTTTCCTTAGATCAAATTATATATATTTTTTAATTTGTATATACATGTACTCAGATCAGCACCTACATTATCTTTTTCATACAACATTTCTATTTATTATTTTAAAATAATGAACTGAAAAATTGGCAAACTGTCAAGTTGTAGCTGTTTATAAACAATATTGAGTAAACAAAAGGTAAATGTTCTACTAATTATGTGTATAGTTATGTACCTAAAACGATTGTCAAATGTAAAAACCTACAGATTGAAATAATGCATCTGGCCGATTTTACAAAAATGCACTAACATCAAAAAAGTTACGGCATATATTAAATTACATTTTCATTGTACATATTAAACGAAAATTTGCGTAGTTTTTTGGAAGCAGGAATAAGAAAAATTGAATAAAAAAGCTTATAAAGTAACACATAAAGCAAAAGCAAGCGTTCATTAAGTGTATTATGATAGACGTCATGGGTGTAGAAAAATGTTGTCAGGTGTTCCACTCTCGAATAAGTGCATGATATTTATTTATTGAATTCCATTCATTAATTTTTGTATAAATTTTTAATACCTAGTAACGTCATTATTGTTATTTTTTTCTAGAATAGGTATAGACGAGTTTAGTTAGAGCTAAGTTTTCCTTCTATTCTGGAGATATGTATAAAAATACATTATTAAACTAACAACGTATTAGTAAGTATGATGTATTTATAGCATAATTGAATACGCTATAAACTCAAAGCTACGTACTTGGATATTTTTATATTAGGTAAAAGATAAAATTTTCCAGAATTTCTGTTTATTTAAATTTTAAAATAACTTTATGTGTCTGCTGCATCATATGTATTTTTGTGCCAAATCTGTCGTAATTAAACTTCATATTTCTTTTGTCTTATATTTAAATACGAACCGCGCGATGTTTGTATCTGACGAAAAATTAATGATTGTTATTTATGCAAATAATGCTATTTCTGTCCGAAGTTTATTGACCTGAGAACTAGTATTTTTAGATGCTTTTTTTGGCTTTAAATTAAGATTATCTTATTAGTCGACTGTAATTTATTTATTTTTTACGTTTGTCTATTAACTGTTCAAGATGATTACTGTAATGTATAAAAACGGGTTAGAGTTAGAACCAATATAAATGCTCAAATCATAAATCAATCAGATTTTTATGAACTCTAACAAGAAAGACAGGTTATTTTCAGCTTCAGTTATGATATACCAGTGCGTAAAGCGGCATCGCTTCAGTAATATCGAATGATTAATTGCTTTGACGTATGACGCTTCACTCGGACATATTAATTGAGTTTTCGAAATTTGCTCTTAGATTTGGTCGTATAGCGTATTATGTTTATTTATTATTATTTTTATTTTAAACCTTTACATCAATATTTAAAGCTTTCAAATGTTCAGTTACGTTATACATTGTTTAATTTTATTTATTTAATGTGTGTGTATCTATACAATATATACCTACTACATACTTATAGGTGAGTCTTCGGTGCGACAAAGCCAGTACTGCGGTCACCAACCCGCCTGCCCAGCGTGGTGACTATGGGCAAAGCACATGAGTTCACGTTATTTTTGGCGTAAACTTGTGGAGGCCTATGTCCAGCAGTGGACTGTATAGGCTGTAATGATGATACTTATAGGTATTTCAGTTTCCCTTTTTAACCGATTTCAAAAAAGGAGGAGGTAAATTTGTTGTTCAAGAACCGATTTTGATAATTCTTTTTTTTGTTGGAAAGGAGATATGCCAAGTATGGTACCATGATAAGGAAACCAGGATCTGATGATGGAATCTCAGAGGAATCGAGGGAAACCCTCGAAAATCCTAGTGACGACTAGTGTGTTTGGTAATTTTTTTCGTCTACGTACGTTGTAGTACTTGTCGATATAATTGAAGTCGGTTTTTTTTTTCATTTGCGAGCAAACACAATTATTAAGAATAAATAATTCTAAAATGTAACTAATAATAGAATTTTTCATTTCCTTAACATTAATATGTATATTTAGTACAACAAGTAAATTTTATTAAAAATTGAAAATCTCACTACGCAAAAAAGACTAGTTTGGTTTCTCTGTAAACTATTCTAGACGCAGCATCAAGTCAACGTAGCCATATCGTAAGATTGTACTGAATCCAAACATAGGTTCTCTGCAAACCAATCTGGTTACAGCATTTGGTCAAGATATCCATAATAATTGTCGTTTTAACTACTATACTGACACATGTGAAGTATTAGCATTATGATGTTTATACGAAAATAAACAATAACTCCATTTTATGTCGAAAATGCCTTACAAACTAGTCGATCGATTTTTGCCAAAACAGCTAAAAACCACCGCAAGGAAACTCGCTTCCAGTTAAAGAAAACTGCATTCAAGTCTTAGATTTACAATTGCGAACTGAAATATCTCAGAAATAAATTGGAATTCAGTTGTGTAAAAGACAAATATATCATAAACATTTATACATGGTATAATCTAATCCGACAAATAGCATTATCTACAACCAGTAAAAAGACCCACAGGCTATTAAATATTTTAAAGTTTTCAGGCTTACAACTCCTTCACAGTAGAACAGATTCACTGAACGTTGAAACTAAGACTTGATTATTACAATAGTTTAATTTTATGAAAAATGTTATAATCGGCTACATCAAGCAACTGTATGTAATTAGCATAAAATATATAACCTTTTCTAATCCACGTACGTCGCCCACGCTCTGTCTCGTTTGTTTACAAACTGTGCACGGCTTGGAAATAATATGTTTAAACGTGAAATAAACGCTTTTATCCAATGGTACAGCCCAGTTGGCGTTTTATTGTGTATGCGATTCGAAGTTTTATCTCGTACAGCTGCTTGCGGGATTATACGGTAAAAATAGACTATAGACAATAAACCATTAACAAATCGCGCTCGGTAGCCCCACAACATTTTGTATGTCGATATTGTGACTCGGCTGGCTGCTTCACGAATGCTTTGAGGATGATTCAATTGAGTTATTTTACATAAAGTGTGAAGCATAAATATTATACTTATTTTTAACATAAGATTTTATTCAGTTGTGTGGGCGAAGTGGAAAAAATATATTTATTTCATATTTATTGTTATTGTTTCATGTCTGTGCACCAGAGTGACCGTTTGTAGTCTGATAACCAGGATTACTGTAACATTTAATAAGTAAAACATCTTTACGCACGCTTGACTTGGGTAGTAAGATGGTGAATGCGTGACGAGAGCGTTACGAAAAGTGTGATCGGACTAAGCGAATGGAGCAAGAGGGAGAGAGGTGCGAGCACACTTTTTCTATCTCTCTTTCTCTCATGGCCAGTTACGTTTCGTATATCTAAGCCACAATGCAAGCCTATTGTGCAGGCCTATTGCTAAAGAAGTTCTACTTCAGTCGTGTGGTCTAAAGCACCCTCGTTTTTTAATTAAACTATATGATTTCGGGGTTGGTGAATTCTGGAGATTATTTTTTCTACACTGTATATTTATAACAGATTTTTAATATAAATGTAGAAGTAATATAGTGTATCTACACTCAAATATAATATGTAGTTCATCATTATTGGCCTTAGTCCGTCTATTGCAGACGATCTAGACAGTGTCAGACAGACACTGTGTCGCCTAGGACACTCATCAGAAAGACGCAGAGTTGTCTAAGCTCTGCGCCACCCTCTCGATCACACTGGCTAGGCCCACAGGGACGACGAGTCGATACGTGTGAAGCCAGTTCGGCTGCAGGAGTCTTTCGCATTTTAGAACTATGCCATGAATACTTGACGGAGACCTCATCCCGGGTTTGAAATGAAGTTTTCCTTCTTCAGGACCGTGATGATTTTAGAGGCAGGTTGATCCCTCGGTCGTCTTTTACGACCCCCACGGGAAGAAAGGGGGTGGTGCTATTCTACTCGGCCGACACCACACGTCATAAATATTAATAATTTTAGTTAAGATGTTTAAAAAATAAGTAGGTACATTGTAAATTATAAATAATTTTAGGTATGTGGAAATGCAAGTTCAAATGAACTACAAACTAGTATTGTAGGCTTGTGGAACACAAGCATATAATTTGTTGATATCATGCTTTTTGGAACTTAAGGCAGGCTTGACATTTGGCTGGGCGACCGAACTGAAAAAAATGTGATACTAAAACCGTAAGAAAAATATATAACGGAAGTGACGTAATATCAGTCACACCACTGTATAATATGACGTTTGTAAAACTAAACTATTATTTATGTAATATAATGAAATGTTTAAATCACCTACCACATCAAAGGCGCACACGAGAATGGTAGCTACTCCTTTTCATTCAGAAAGAAATGAAAAGTTTTTAACAATTATTAGATTCACACATTTAATTATCAGTTTTTAAAGGAACATATAACGAAAATTGTAAAACATATATGAACATGACTACATAATATTTATATACCTACATAGTACCTAGGTACTGAACTGCACCGCTGGGAGTTGCTGTGCAACTTACGTGTCTCAGCCAATCACCGAAGTATCACAATTGTTTTAATATACCTAATAATAATTTTTAAGTAAAAAATATATGCTGTGTGGTTACGGCATTTAAGAGGAAAGGATACTGGCTCTTTCTCCATACAAACGTAGTCGACTGTTTTCTCCATGGATAATGACACTAGATTAAATATTTTTGTAACATAAAACCTTTTACTGTCATGTCATGCCCCTATGTCTTCGTTTTTTTTTCATATTCTTATTATCATAGGAAGTAGGAGCCTTCAAAAACTAGAAATTTTGCCTAATTTTTTGTACATTTTCAGACACATATTAAAAAAATATGCATGTTTTCAAAATAACGAGAGAGCTATTTTTAGCTACGTAAAAAAAAATTGGTATGTTTTGAGGAGAAAATAGTCGACTACGAAATACTGTTTTGGCCAATAATTAACTAACTAGAACGGTCTGAGCTACAGTTGTCCCTTTCTTGCTGTTTGGGGGATAGGTCTGGGGGAGGGAACGGTCAAAGCAATACGTATATACGCCAGCGAAGTGATGCCTCATAGTCGATAATTATATCGATACACTAGTGATGTAATTTTTAGTCGATGCTCGTATTTTCTAAAATTCGTATTAACAAAATTAAATAATATCTCTTTTCATAACTACAATAAAACGGTATTTGGATGCGGTTTTCATTGTAACACTGTGCAAACCTGGGCTAACGAAGGGTTTAGATAACAAATAATAATGATAATTATGGTAAATATTTATGTTGTTTGTTTTTGGCATCAAATTAAAGGGCTCAATACAAGGATTCCAAAAAGGTATATCATGATTATTATTACCGTAATACTAATAAAAAAATACAATAAGAAAGGTTAAGAAATTAGGATTCTGCTCTTTCCCATGCCTCTGCCAAGCAAGCTGCGAGTCGCGTTCCTTCCTCGCCTCCTAGGTGAAAATAAACTTCGGGGCTTACTCTTTCCAATATTTTTTTTTATCAAATTCGGAATACTCTGTAAAAAGTTATGCATGGTCAAACATAAATAATTGTATTTGCTCGCAAACGAAAAAAAAACCGACTTCAATTACATTGACAAGTAATACAACGTAAGTAGACAAAAAAATAGTCAAGTAAATACGCGCTATCAGAGATTACACAAAAAGTAGTCATCGGATCTAGATCAAATTTAAATTAGACTACATGAAAATCGTTAGTTATCAATTAAAGTAAGAATCATCAAAATTGAATAATCCAGTAAAAAGTTATGTGAATATGAATATATATATATATATATATATATATATATATATATATATATATATATATATATATATATATATATATATATATATATATATAATTTGTACACCTAGGCACACCGACACAATACCATCTCCTCTGCCTCTAGGTTGCCTGGAAGAGATCGCTTTTCAGCGATAAGGCCACCCTTTGTACTTACTTATGATACTTTGTTTTAGTCAATCTGATATGTATTATTTCTGTTTTGGTGTATAATAAAGAGTATTGTTATGTCATGTTATGTTAATCAACCACTCTTTTAAATAATTGAATCGATTGCGTAATATGCCTAACTAAAAAGACACAAATAAAATAATAGTTAAAAAATCGCCTACATGATATTTGTAAGTATACAGTACATAATAGTTGATATTGTTGTGATTTATTTAGCTGGCTTTGTGTAATTATTGAATTTTTATCTTGTTCCAGCCTTTTCTGTTGACTTTCTATTAGTTGCTCTTCACGCAGGCTAGTTTTTTTTAATTATTATTTTTAACCATTGTTATATCGTCGCAATTAGTATGTTCATTTTTATTTATATAGATCAATTTCTATTTTTCGAGATAGAGTGGCAAATATAATTATGTTTCTTTGATAATAGACATATGTAATGTCGATTTTAAAGAATGGTAGAAATTTACTTCAATAATATATGTAAGTTCCTATAATTGATTTAGCGATTGTTAAAACCCCACAAGTAACTTTGAGTAAATTTTTCAGGAGAGACTAAAATCTATTTATTTAAATATAATATACTGTATATAAATATTTATAATTGCTATATGTTATAGTTCTTTTATATACTTAGCCATAGCTTACTTTTTTTAAATTTTTAAATTTGTTTCGTATACTAATTTAAAAAAAAAATTTCACTTGTGTTGTTTTTACAATCAACGTGTTACATGTTTTGTTTTAACACACAACTGAAAGAAAAGTTAATGAAACACGGCAGATTACTTATTAATTTTATTGAAATACCTTTAAATTTTGCACATAAACACACTAACAGTTACTCGCAATCACTTTCCATGTCATTTTTACATTCTAAATTAGTAGTGGGCCATTGTAGGAGATCTTCATAAAATTCTTTGTACTTTATAGGAACATAGGGTATTAATTTTCTTACATCCCCAATTTTTTTAAAGTTTATTGGCTTTTTTGTTGAATAAGCAAGGTTGATGGGAAGGGTGAGCTGTTCAGGCAAACAACTTTTTTTGGACATTTTCAAATGGAAGTTTAAAGCATTCATTGTATTGTCAATATATTCTAATGCTTTAATATTTCCCGGATTATCTGCTGTGTGGATGAAATGAGAATACTTTGAGATCAAAAAATTTATCTTTTGAGTTTTGGGCACATTTCTCCCATATGAACATTCTGACAAACAAGATTTTTTAAATCATGTCTTCCACCATATTTTAAAGTTGATTATGTCACTTGGTTGTACAAGATGGACAAGAAATTTTGATGGAGAGCTACTAATAATAATTTTCATGATTTGCCTCAATGAATAGATCCTATCTACTTTTTTTAATTTGTGCACGCGAAATGACGGTGTTGCTAACTTGAGTGTCAAAACAACATATTTGAAAAAGTTATGTTGTTTTAACAATCAACGGCATTTTGACGATCGTTTTTTTGTACTGATTTGACTGCAGTTGTGTTGTTAAAATACTCATCCTAAATTTGACCATAGACAAGGGATTAAAAAATTGCAAAAAAATTAATTTCAAAAAAAGTGTTACTTGTGGGGTTTTAACAATCACCGATTCAATTATAGTTATATGGCGTTAGTGATGATACATTATTACTAGATTACAGAATCATTAAAGATTTCTCTAAATCCAGGTAGCTTCAGTTAGACTAGATATTACTACTAGATAATTACGATTTGACTACAATTACAAGCGTATTAATTTACTATTAATAAGGCTTGTTTCATCAGTTTTGGATATTTGACGGATCACGATACAAATAGACCTTAACAGCGGGAAGTCGAATAAGCCATTAGGACACGTTTCTCCTTAATTAATAAACTACAACTTTAAGATATAATATTTGCAAGAGAAAAATCTCATACTCGTAAGTATAGTAGAATTCGATGGCTACAAAGAAAAAAAAAACTAGTGTGTTTTAGACCACACGACTGAAGTAAAACTTTTAAGCTCCAACTAACTTATATCTTCCACTTAACTTTCGTTCGCCTCGCCCGAACACACTTTTATTAAAGCTCTCGTCACGCAATCACCAGTTTACTCCCCAAGTCAAGCGTGCGTAAAAAAGTTTTACTTCAAAAAATAATAAAAAATTTCCTACAGTCCCATATCGTCATCCATCAAATAGTATATCGATACCTCGGGGCTCAAAGGGCGTAAGCACCAAAACTCGATTTTACAAGAGAGCCAAAAAACTAAAAAAAAAAAATATTTTCGACATAACTTTCTCGATTATTGTCCTAAATAAACCATTCTAGGACCAAAAGTTTTATTTTTTTTGATGCAGAACTTTGTATAATTATATTTCAAATAAATTTAAAAGTAACAAAAATAGCTTGTCTATACGCCTCGGAAAATCGAATGATTGGGGCGTTTACGCCCGAAAAATCAATGGATATTTGATTAGTGATGGTTGTAACCGTATATAAGTGTATAATCTATGGTTGTAACGGTCAATTTTCTCACTATTTCTATCAGTTTGTAGACAGCTGCTTTGTTTTCTTCATTTAGGTAATCGATTTAAGTGCAATTTTTATGAACTTTATTAACTTTTGTATATAATTATGTACTTTTTTAACCTTTTTATAGATTTTATTACCATTTATCGACTCAGATAACTAATTAATTATACAAATACCTAATTATTGATTTTATCTATACTTAATAGCCTAACCTATCTAAAACCTATTCCAAAACTCATTTATTATAAAAAAAAAATGATAAATAAAATTCACTTGTTATTGAAAATATTTTTTATTATACAAAGTAAGAAAAAGACTTATTTTTATATAATTTCAGTTGTAACGAAACATCTTATTAACGTAAAGCAGAATGAACGATTAAAACTAAATTGTACTGAAATGGCAAGTACTTAGGTATCGCTACAAAATTTTGCACTAATGTCTAATCTTCTATTTAAAACGTATAGAAAATACAAGGAACTCTTGAGATCAATTATATATTATTTATGAAGTCTTTTGGTAAAAGTTATTAGGTAATCTTAAGTATTCCTACCTACTAAAACAGCAGACTCATTAAAATTTGACCATCCTTGAATAACGAATGTTTGACAAACATATTGATTATAAACAAATAATCTGTGAGGCTAATAAACCAACTGCTACTATTAAAAATCTATCTTACAATGAGAAAAATAAGTGCCTAAACAAAATAAATTTCTGAATAGGATTCAGGGACAATGATAAATTCAATAATTTTTGCGTCACCTGCGTTACATATTATTTAAACAATTTTAGTCAATAATAGACTGTGGAACCATTAACATTACACATACATTTAATAAAATGACCAAAACTTAGGTACCTGCACTTACAAAACTAGAAATATTAAATTTGGTTAAAAATATTATCACACTATAACGTTTAACTTAAACATTAATGACCCTTAATCAAGAAATCACAATCACAAGCAAAGCTCTCGCAATCACATAATATATAGGTAGATATGGTTGACCAATTAAAGAATAATTGTTAGATGTATGTGTCATTTTATTTTAGAGTACATAAATGTTTAAGGGTGTATCTGGTAAGTTGATTCTTTAGAAATGGTTATGTTCGGGCTTAAGCACCACGTAAGAATATTCGTATCATCTACGGTGTCGTTTACTCCCATCACATTTATGATTATTAACAATGATTGCTGTTACGACACAAAAACTGAAAAAAATATGTTTTATTTTCTACAAAAAATAGGTCACTTTTTGGCAAATAGGAAGACTTTAAATATACAGATCGATAGAGGAGAAAAAAATAAGTAGGGCTGCATCAAAAAGTCAATTTCGCCAAAATGGCGGTTACGCCCTTTGAGCCCCGAGGTATCGATATAATAAACAGGCCCTAGCCTAACAATTTTGAAAATATTTCTTAAATAACACTGAGCTTGGATACTTGGATTTGTTAAAAGGAGCGGTTTTTTTTTTTTCATATCTTTTAAGGGCCTGTTTTGCCGGTTGTGGATAAAGTTTATCCTGCATATAAGTTAGTAGTCGACTTCAAGAGCAGGAGGTAGTATAGACTATTAGAACCTGTTTCGCTTCAATTAAGAAACTAGAACATAATATACCATAAACTTTTATCCATTGGATACCGTCATCCGACAAATAAAGTTATTCATGTTAAACAGGACTTGAGACTGGTGTTTTTAAATTAATTTTTACTTTGATAATTGTTTTTTAAATAAAAGTTCCTCGGACCAATAAAAACCGGTTTTTCGATAAAAATAAATTAGCAAAGAGAAATATTTACCGAACCAGAAATATTTATTTATTATTACACACAAAAAAAGAAAATACATTTTAGAACCATTTGATACAAAAACAAATAATCTATACAACGGCGGCCTATGTAGCTTATAGCGATCTCTTCCAGCCAACCCTTAATAGAAGTAGTATAGGAAAGATATGTCGGTAAAAGTACTCAATCAACAATGCAAGTTTATCACACATAATTGAATCAATTTATAATACTAAACATAGTTTTATATAATACAATATTCATACATTTAAACTGTATATACCTACATAAACATATACATACATATGTAAATACATACGAAATATATTTAAACACAAATAATTTTTTTATTCTCTGGATAGTGCATTTGGGCTTTAGTTCCTAAGTATGTATGTGTATGTCCCTGTTTTATTTATTACACATCTGTATATAAATGTCAAAGAAATAAATTGACATAAATTATTTTTTGTCTGTCTTTTGTCTGTTGCTGGGATGTTTTAATTTTGTTTATTTAGCTACATATATACTAATCTGTGATTTTGATTTTAATACTATGTAAAAAGATCTCCGTTATATATATTTGTTTATAAATGGAATGCTATAAAATAAGTATATCTCTGCAAAATGGATAGCTATATTGTAATCTCGTTTGTTGGGGAAGGATCATTTGGTCGTGTTTTCAAAGCTAAACATAAAGACACCGACGCTGTAGTAGCTTTGAAAGTTATACGAAAGGTTTGCCTAGAATAATGTAATTCGTATAATGTAAGAAAATATATAACGTTTTAGTATAAAATTAAATAAAAAACTTTCAGAAAGGCAGGTCATCAAAAGACTTAAAGAATTTGAGGCAAGAATGCGACATACAAAGGCAGCTAAATCACCCAAACATAATTCGTATGATTGATAGTTTCGATACAGAATCTGAACTAGTAGTTGTGACAGAATATGCTGAAAAAGAATTACACAGCATACTTGCTAAAGAGGGTTGTTTAAATGAAGAGATTGTTAAAAAAATTACCTGGGATTTAGTATCTGCATTATATTATTTGCATTCTCACAGAGTTCTGCACAGGTAAGATTTAACAGCACTAACAGGTAAATTAAATCCTTTAAATCATATTTGCAGCTAGTAGTAAAGTGTCAAAACAATATCAATCATTTAAAATTTCATTACTAATTTGTCTACTTTGAGCCTTCCATTTCTCATTCTGAAATTATTCATGCTATTTTGACACTGTTGGAAAATATACCTATAATAATGAGGTTAAACATTACTTTGTTAGCTCTAGAATATTGTTATTACACATGTATAGTAAATAAATGACTTTTATTTTAGGGATTTAAAACCACAAAATGTATTATTAGATAATACAGGACGAGCTAAGCTGTGTGATTTTGGACTCGCTCGCATTATGACAAATGCAACTCACATCCTCACATCAATCAAAGGAACACCATTATACATGGCTCCGGAATTAATTGATGAGAAACCATATGATCATCAGGTATCAAAAATATTTGTCATTTTAGGAATAACCAATTATGTGAAATTCATGTACATTTTCACAATCACAATGCGTGAGACAATTAATGTTCAGAAATTCTCAAAGGGATCTTTACTGTAATAGTTTTGTTTTTAATATTCAAAGTACAAGCAATAAATATAATATAGTCTCAGGCTAAATTATTAGAAGCACTACAATTGAATAATTAATTGTTTTACACAAGTTTATATGCAATACTTTTATATATCGATACCTTTGGGTAGAAAGGTCGTATAAACCAAAACCCGACTTTTCAGGAGAGCAGAAAAACGATTTTTTTTTTACATAAAAATTCATACTTTTTTTGTTTTTGAACTTATAAAAAAATGATATATGAGAAAGGTTCTTACAATTCTCGAATGAAAACGGTTAAATCATCAAAACCTATCTATCTTCTATAGTTTCAAAGTTAGCTTGGATTTACGTCTAAGAAAAAATCAATTCTTGGTTAATACACCCCATGAAAATGTACTTAAAAAAAACTATATAGGTCGTATATCCATTTTTGCTAAGCTTATGGTCACATTTACTGTCGTAAAAACCCATAGATGTAGTTTTTTTTTGTATTAAAAACCATTTATAATCATAGATCAATTGAATTCTGACTAATAAACAATCATGTTACTCCCAGAATTAGTAATAACTCAATTATTATTATTCTAATACCCAATAATGGTCGATTCAAATAAAATAAAACTACCTGAAATACGAAATCAACATTTATTAGGTATTATAATACCTTCTAAGCAACATTTACTATTAATTCAATAATGGTACAACATATCTAACAGGTTTAACATTTTTAAATTAAAAAAACAATTATAACAACACACTGAAAAGTGAAATAAAAAAATCTACTTAGCCATAAAAAAACAAAAAATATTCAAACTTCTTCTAAATTAAAGTAATCAGGCATTTTAATCATTTTATGAATTATGACTTGATAGTTTTTTTTTTAATTTTTGTACATAATTAACTGTAATTCAATAAATTATTGTATTAAGCCTTTGTTCTAAGGCTTACTTACTAAGTAATTTATTAAATTACAATTAATAAAAATAATTAAAAAACGATCAAGCACTAAACGTGACCAACTTATGTACTAAAAAGTAACTTATTTATTATATAAATTTGTATTCATAATTAGTTTAAAATAACTTATGAATTGTTACTATAAATTATTTTAATTATTATTATAAAATATTTTAAAATAAATTATGAATTGACAAACACATTTTCAAAAAATAAATTTAGGTGACAAAGAATACAATTATTTAACAGTCTTGTTTTTTTTACTAAATAATAATTATTTTGCTGTGAAAAGCTGATGAGTGCTTTGCTGTAAATGTGAAATTACGTAAATACGAAAAGTTATTATTCTTTTATAATAATAAATGTATTATTCAATTAGCTCTTCCTCGTCTTCTTCGTCGGTCAGCGTAAGAGAGTTTTTTTTTTTTTTTTTTTTTTTTTTTTATGTCACTAGGTCGGCAAACAAGCGTACGGCTCACCTGATGGTAAGCGATTACCGTAGCTTATAGACGCCTGCAACCCCAGAAGCATCGCAAGCGCGTTACCGACCCAATCCCCAATCCCCCCAGGAGCTCTGGTCACCTTACTCACCAACAGGAACACAATACTGCTTGAAAACAGTATTATTTAAATGTGATCTTCCATAAGGTCGAGGTACTACCCTAGTCGGGCTGCTCCATATTTTGAGCAGGAAATTCCTGCTGTGCCCTACCTCAGTTAAAGTCAGCCACATTTCCATGGGGTAAGTTAAAATAATCATGGTGGTACCTTTTTGGTATAATTCCATTATCACATAGACGTTTTAAATCCTTATATTTTACGTCTGATATTTGCAATTTGTTTTTGTAAAGTGCAGTTGGGGACATAGTCATTACCTTTTCATGTGTATCATTGCTTACACCTTGTTCGGGTAGTATCGTACGGCTTTTCGATCTTCCTTTACCTCTACCTTTAGATTTTTCTTTATTGCCAGATTTTTTAAATAATATTACTTTATCAGGTGACGTCTCTTCTTTCATTGAGTATTTAACGTACATTTCATTTGGACTCTTTTTCTTCAACGTAATGATTCGGATGTTTCGCATTTTCAGTGTTTTAGAAGTTTCATTTGTAAATGTCGCAGCAGTTATTTCATTCTAATTGAGAAAATCAGAATACTCCATTACATTAACATTATAAGGCCTAGGATTTTTTCTTGCAGCCTCAATGTATGATGGTTACGTTACGTTAGGGCGTATAAGCCATTTACAATTAACGACTATTTTTACGCCCTGAGTTAATATAAATTATGGTCATTACATCACAACAAAACTACAAAAAAAAAACATTCGGCTTTTACATTGAAAATTTACCTTTTTTTAGAGACTATGATCGAAAATTTCTGGGTCGTATTAACCATTTTTGTGCGAATTTCTGCATTTCGTATATACAGATCGATAGAGAAAAAAATTCTGAGAAAAATGGTATATATAACTCAATTTGGCCAAAATGGTTTATACGACCTTTCTACCCAAAGGTATCGATATACTTTTTTACATTTAAACATAAATGTAATAGATTTTAATTCAGGAAATTTATTATATATTTTGTATTAGTATTTATTTTATACATATAGCATTACACTGTTAATTGATTTTTACACAAATGTAACAAGCCTAAGATTACTTCAGGTGCATTCTCGCGTGCTTCAGTTGTGGACGAGTTTCTGTGACTTCATATGCTGTGTTTTTTTTATTTATTTCGTGTGCAATGTTTAAATAATTTGTCTGTACACTTTCATCATGGATAAAAAGGCAGTCTTTTACCAAATAAAAAAGCTGAATTAAAGATCCTTGTGACGACTAAAATATTTTCAAAGTGCAAAATATCTCAAAGATTGAAGGTTTTAAAGCTAGTGTACGATGCATAAAGAAGAAAAATTGAGTGAGGGGACGAATTGAGCCTAATATAATTTAATGAGCGAAAACAATAGAAAAAATGTGACAGAAAGTCTATTTTGACTCGAGGGTCGGAAAGACCTTTAAAGAGAATTTGCCTTAAAAAGTTTGCCAGATTTGTCATCACAAAATTGATAAAATCATAACTCCAAGATATTCATGTGAATGCTGCTAAAAGCAATGGTTGAAGAAAATTAAAATATTTAGGTTTTAAGGCCTGCCGGTCCACTAGAAAGCCTTAATTAACCCCTGCAATTTTCATTGCTTTCGCAAAGCGATTGGGCCAAACAGTGGTGTTATAAAAATGTGGACTGCTGGAAATTGTTAAGTGGATATATTTTCTTTACAAATAATGTATTTATCGATTTGCTATGATTACAGAAAGACCAACACAGATATTAATTTCTTTTTTCTCTTTTTGACACGTCTGCTTTAGTGATGAAAACATCTTTGAAATTTTGCAGAATAATGTCGTCATAATGAAGAAAATATTCATCCTGACGGAGTTGTTCAGACTGTGAAGCGTTCTACAAAAGCCATGATATGGTCATTAGCCGCACGGCTACTGGATGTCTGTATGTGGTCAAAGGTAAAATGCGGTAAGACCAGTACAAAGATGGTTTGAAAAATCGGTTGATTCCGCAGCTCTAAGAATGGTTTCCAAAGGCGGAACAATTCATTTTTATGCAAGTTGATAGCTCCCTGCCATACTGCTTGGTCTGTCAGTTTTTTGGTAGCACAAAATAGCCCCAATATACCACGCAAAATAGGCGCACTAAGTCGTCGAGTTGCGGAGAATAGCCCGTTGAAAATCAATCAATCAATCAATAGCCCCAATATAAACCCAATTGAAAACGTTTGGGAGTGGATGAAAAGAGAAGTGGCTAAAGATGTGATCACACCAAAACGCAGCTTTTAGAAAGAATAATTCAGATGTGGAATCATTATCCTCAAATGCCGCATAATTGAATATTTCGTAGCGGCTGCAAAAATACATAATTGTTACTATAATAATGATGTTTTGTTTTGTACTCGTTTTGGTAGTACATACACTAAAATTCTATATATAATAATACAATACTATGGAAAAAAATCTATTAAAAATAACTTTCATCAAGTATACATAAGAAGCAGCGATCTTAAACACAATTCGTCCATGATTCACATAATTCCTGTTTAAGCTTGGTAATTAGTCAGCAGCTGATAATTATCATCTTTCATAAAATTTTATAGTGCATCTAATAATTTGGCCAGGGACTGTATATCAATTTTTGATGTTTATCAGTTTTTCAATGTAATATTACAATGTGAAACTCAAACTGTCACTGCTTAGATCTTACGTACCATTTATGGTTCAAAACTTTTGCATGTTAGTAAAGAAAAACATTGTCAATGAGGCAGAATAAAATTATCTTTGCTTTAAAGTAGATGTGCCTAGCATTGGAATGTTATAACATACATTTAAATAAAATTAAATTTAGATTGGATTTTAGACTTTTAGTTTAGATTAAGAAATTCGGTTAAACTTTTACTTGTATCAAATGAATGGGTAATAATGTTGTAGAGTCTACAATGTAGACAATGTATATGACATGATGTGTTAATTTCGTATTTTCTAAAATGTTTCTTTACATCAGGCAGATCTGTGGTCGCTGGGGTGTATTGTTTATGAACTAATGGCTGGTCAACCTCCATTCTGCACGATGTCCATCTGGCAACTGGTTAGAATGATAAGACACAAGCCCGTTCAATGGCCTAGTTTTATCAGTCCTGAAGCTAGGTCCTTTCTGCAGGTAAATTTTATGATGATATGGTACTTGTTTTTTTAAAAAAATGATCAAAAATTGATAGCAAATGTGTATTTAATGCTACAATAAAAAAAAAAAAAACAATTTCGAAGTAATATTACCATAGTATAAATTTACGCTCAATCAGAGAAGGAATAAAATTGCAGTAAGTATAAATAATAAAAATAAAAATTCGTAAAACTAAACATATTTAACAATATATTGTTGCTTTTAAAATAAGAATATTAGTTTTAATATTACTTTTAATGTGAATTCAAGGGCTTACTTCACAAAGATCCAGCAAAAAGAATGAGTTGGCCTGAAATACTAGAACATCCGTTTATAGCGGGTCATGTGTTGATACTGCCTGAGGACAAGCAAAGTGACTCGCCCTTCACAAAACCACTCTCCTGCAGCCAACAGGAAGCTAAGTTTTTACAAACTGAGAAAATAAGTAGAAATACAAAGCTTGCTAACAAGTAAGTTAAACTATTGATTTGCATTAATTTTAATATATTAAAATTGCTTAGATGTGTGGTTACAGCAGTAAAGGATATAGCCACCCCCTATCTTCCCGTGAGTATCGTAAGAGGCGACTAAGGGATAACACAATTCCACTACAATCTTGGAACTTAAAAAGCCGACTGATGGCGGGATAACCATCCAACTGCTGACTTTCAAATACGCAGGCCGAAGACGGGACCAAGCGTCTTCGGTGCGACAAAACCAGCCATGCGGTCACCAATCCACCTGCCCAGCGTGGTGACTGGGCAAAACACATGAGTTCGCGCCACTAATGTCTGCCGCGAACTTGTAGAGGTCTATGTCCAGCAGTGGATTGCAATAGGCTGAATGTTTTTTTGATGATTTAATGTATTTTTTAACCGAATTCAAAAAAGGAGGTGTTTTCTCAATTCGACCGTATATATATTTATGTGTGTTCGCGGATAACTTCGTCATTCATGAACCGATTTTACTGATTCTTTTTTTTTTTGGGTGGTTGAAGTCGGTTTTTATCGTTTGCTAGCAAACACAATTATTGTTATTATTATTATTATTATATATATATATATATATATATATATATATATTTATATATATTTTATTCTGCACTCTGTATATAAACTATAAATTTGCGTAATTTCATACTACGCGTACTACTACTTGCGTAATTACATAATTTCCGTAAAAAGGGGTACAAAGTTTTTGCTTCACGTATTAAAATATATATTATTATTTTAACGAACAAATAAATTCTTACTTGTAATTATTATTTCATTTATCTGGAGTATTTACTGGATTTCATTTATAACTCTGATAGTGATGTTTTATTATTTTTGGCAGAAGTATAAGAGTAGAGAATGAAATTAAAGCTGAGAGAAGGGAACACGATTTAAGAAATGTACGTGGTGTCATGCAAGCTATGGAGTTTGTTCCAATGTCAGATGATGACAGTGTAAGAGCGACTAGTGCATTTAGTGTGCGAGACAGTTTAAAAACGGACGATGAAGACCAAACACAACCAATAACAGCTGCAAACGCTAAACTACTGAGGCACGAATTTAGTGTTATGAATAATTCAAATCTAGTTGTTTGCAATCTTGAAAAAAATCTAGCTCAATTAATGGCTAATCCTAAAAACGATTTTAATAAAATGCATAAAATTGATGAAGAAAAACAAGATATACAAAAAGAAATTACAAAAGAAGGTGAAATTGAAACTCGAAGCGAGAAAGAAGAAGCGTTGGACCTAAAACAAAAGTCCAAAGCATCGAACACTGCTTCACAGAGCTTAGAAAATCCAAAAAGTTCTACAAAATGCAGTAGTGAAGTTAGTTCTGGGTTAAGTAAAAGTGTTCCACCTTCATACAAGCAAAAATTATTGCAATTTTCAAGAGAAAAATTAAGATTCGGTAGCGGCGGCAACAAATTAACAAGGAGTATCAAAAGATCATTTCACTTTAGTAGGAGTTTAGACAAAAACAAGGATGCTCAAAGAAGGATTAGTGAACCTACAATAGAAATACCTAGTATTGTTGATAAGATGCCTGAAACAGATAAAATAAAATATTCTAAGGAGGATAAGGATGAAGATATAGAAAAATGCGAAGTTATTGATGAGAGTCCTGATGACAAAGATATTGCTAATAATGATTGTATTGTGAAAAAAGAGGAAAGACAAGAAGGTAATTTTAAATATTTTACTAGCATTTATCCTTCTCCTACATGGAGAGAGGTCTATGTCCAGCCACTGTGCTGTGCATCCCAATAGATGTTACTGACTGTTTTTTTTAAACAATTAGGTCGAAAACAAGCGTACGGCTCACCTGATAGTAAGAGATTACCGTAGCTTATAGACACCTGCAAAACCAGAAGCATAGCAAGCGCATAGTTAGTAGATATTTATTTATATTTAGCGCATTGTCGACCCTGTCCGCAATCCCCCCAGGAACTCTGGTCACCCTACTCACCAACAGGAACACAACACTGCTTAAAAGCAGTATTATTTAGCTGTGATCTTCTGTAAGATCGAGGTAGAGTTGGACTGCCCCAGATTTTGAGTGATAAATTTCCTGCTGTGCCCTTTCTCAGTTGAATGCGATTAACATTTATTAAAGAAACATGGTATATAATTAAAAAAAAAAAAAACTTATTTTAAATATTTTCAGGTTATACTAGAAAATATTGCAGAAAAGTAGTAAATAACTCGCTTTTATTTTTTATAGATAAAGAACCAACGAGCATAGAATTAGAAGAGTGGGAAGCATTTTTAAATTCAAATATAATAGAAGTTATGGAAGGAGACGTGGAATCATTAACACAGTTGAATATGGTAATCATCAATAAAACAATTTTAATACGCAAAGTTAAACATAATTTTTACTTACAATTTTGTCTCGACTGGACTTACTCTTAACATACTACTTACAAAATCGTTATTGGCCCCAGTTACAATAAAAAATGTAAATACACAAAAATGATAAGTATCGTGTCTTAAGTTAGTAATTTGTTCCATAATACATTAATAATTAACATATTATTTTTTATTATCGCAATATTCATAACCCCCTCAATGTATTTCGGTAATGCTGGCTGTACATTTAACCCTTATAAATGCAACGTTTGTAATAAATTAACTATCTATTGTTTTTGGGCTTTTTTGCTAACAGTTATGTTAATGTCGATTTAATTTTTTCAAATTTGTCTGATTACGTGTCTTATAGAAATTATAGTAACAAAGCATAAATGTATAAACGACGTAATTGCTCGTAATATTTTCTTACACATTTTATTTACAAGTTGTTGTAATATTTTCTTACTAATGCATTACATTACAAAGATATTATAAGCAATTACATTTAAAAGATAATGTTAGTGCAGCAAATACTAAATTTTCTAAATATTACGTAAATCTTACGAAAACATTTGACATCTTATTTGAAATACAGTCAGTAATTCTTAAAATCGATAATTGCACAAAAAAAGTAAGTTACGAAAATAAATTGCTTGAACAGGCTTTATTGTTATGAAATCGATCTTGAAAATAGACGGCTTTTAAAAATAGCAATACATTTATTGTCTAAGTGGGCTTAGAGTATTCGTGCGTTAAGCGCTAAGTGTACGAAAAATTTTCTTGACACACATTGTAGTTTTAAATGTACTATTGTTTGTAACAATACGTTGGGGATTAGATAATATAAATAATATAGATATATTAGGTAGTATATAATAATCTAGTCTTATGTTTAGATATTACATTGCATTTGTGGATAAGATTGAATTATTGTTTCTATTATTATATTTGCAGTAATAGTATTCCTTGAGCAAGCTTTTTTGAATATTTAAACTAGGCTTTTAAAGCAGATGATACATTTTTGTATTAGAGATCAACTAATGTCTTATTAAATATTTCATTTTTTTTTTTAAATGAAAGTATATTTTCTTTCTACAGGACATGAATGCGTATTTTAATTGCTTATATTATGTATGGTAGGGCAGTAAATAAACTATTATTTTAGAAAGAATTTAATAATTTTTTATCAGTTTTTAATAATTTCCACCACAAAACTAAACCTAGTTACGGTATGTTTTTATGTACTTTTTATTTTATATATGATCCATATCAATGTGGACCATGTAACTTGAGTAAGTATCTGCATTCTGAACTGCTCATAGTTTCACATAAGAAAATAAAGACAAAAAATAATAAAAATAAAATTCCATTTGAAAGAATTTTTTTTAATATTTTGCCATTTGAAGGTCACAAACTCAGAGAACGTCACGTGTAACGTAAGCGGTAAACTACTCTGTGACCTATTTTGTAAAATATATAAATACAATTTAAGTACGGGGTGGAATACATTGATGCATATTTGCCTCATCTAAAATATATGTAGATTGTCTATGATTGTATAGTGACGTAAATGTTTTTCTATTATAAAGTAAGGAATGATTTATTTCTAGTTACGGATAAGGCATTTTTCTATAAGTTGTCTTTCGGCCACAGTACCTCTAAACCACACAAGTATTATTTTTAAAAGTAGTGGTAATCTAATAAGGTAGTCATAGCTTGTCGATATCTATACTACCAGTGAAATAATTTTTATCTAAATATTTGATAGTGTTACTTTATGCCGGTTTTTGTGCCTGATGATTGTGTTTTTTTTTTTTTAATTATTAATTGGCAACTGTTATTGAGGTGCTTACATACATAAGTTTAATCCCACCGGTGTCGTGGTCAGGTGAGCATGGTGGTGGGCGTGGTGTGCGCGGCGGCACGCGGCGCGGGCGGCGCGCGCGTGTGCGGCGCCGTGGCCGCGCTGCTGGCGCTGCCGCCGCTGGCGCGCGCGCTGCCGCGGCACGCGCTGCTCGACATGCAGGACGTGAGTCGCGCTCCGGCGCACTGCTACTGCGGCCTAGGGACGCACGGTGGTGGGCGGGCGGCGCGCGCGTGTGCGGCGCCGTGGCCGCGCTGCTGGCGCTGCCGCCGCTGGCGCGCGCGCTGCCGCGGCACGCGCTGCTCGACATGCAGGACGTGAGTCGCGCTCCGGCGCACTGCTACTGCGGCCTAGGGACGCACGGTGGTGGGCGGGCGGCGCGCGCGTGTGCGGCGCCGTGGCCGCGCTGCTGGCGCTGCCGCCGCTGGCGCGCGCGCTGCCGCGGCACGCGCTGCTCGACATGCAGGACGTGAGTCGCGCTCCGGCGCACTGCTACTGCGGCCTAGGGACGCACGGTGGTGGGCGGGCGGCGCGCGCGTGTGCGGCGCCGTGGCCGCGCTGCTGGCGCTGCCGCCGCTGGCGCGCGCGCTGCCGCGGCACGCGCTGCTCGACATGCAGGACGTGAGTCGCGCTCCGGCGCACTGCTACTGCGGCCTAGGGACGCACGGTGGTGGGCGGGCGGCGCGCGCGTGTGCGGCGCCGTGGCCGCGCTGCTGGCGCTGCCGCCGCTGGCGCGCGCGCTGCCGCGGCACGCGCTGCTCGACATGCAGGACGTGAGTCGCGCTCCGGCGCACTGCTACTGCGGCCTAGGGACGCACGGTGGTGGGCGGGCGGCGCGCGCGTGTGCGGCGCCGTGGCCGCGCTGCTGGCGCTGCCGCCGCTGGCGCGCGCGCTGCCGCGGCACGCGCTGCTCGACATGCAGGACGTGAGTCGCGCTCCGGCGCACTGCTACTGCGGCCTAGGGACGCACGGTGGTGGGCGGGCGGCGCGCGCGTGTGCGGCGCCGTGGCCGCGCTGCTGGCGCTGCCGCCGCTGGCGCGCGCGCTGCCGCGGCACGCGCTGCTCGACATGCAGGACGTGAGTCGCGCTCCGGCGCACTGCTACTGCGGCCTAGGGACGCACGGTGGTGGGCGGGCGGCGCGCGCGTGTGCGGCGCCGTGGCCGCGCTGCTGGCGCTGCCGCCGCTGGCGCGCGCGCTGCCGCGGCACGCGCTGCTCGACATGCAGGACGTGAGTCGCGCTCCGGCGCACTGCTACTGCGGCCTAGGGACGCACGGTGGTGGGCGGGCGGCGCGCGCGTGTGCGGCGCCGTGGCCGCGCTGCTGGCGCTGCCGCCGCTGGCGCGCGCGCTGCCGCGGCACGCGCTGCTCGACATGCAGGACGTGAGTCGCGCTCGGGCGCACTGCTGCAGCCTGTCTGCCACTACTGCGGCCTAGGGACGCACGTTAACTCGCAGACTTTAAGGAAACTGTACTCCGCAAGAGGGCATTAGGACTGGAGTTAGTCTAAATACACATATCAAAAAGTTGCTAAAATTTGATTAGTTGACGACCCCTGAGGACACTCATTGGTCAGATTTTAGGTTTTTTTTTTGTTTATGTATTTATTTTTATAACCAACTTTTTTGCACACCAATACACTATCCAGGAGGTAATTTTCAAAACAAATCAAATCCACTTCTCGGCAATATAGTTTGCTTATAATTGTCACAGTAGAAGACTATTGTTTAAAATAGTTACAAACATAAAATTATGTATAAGGAGTCTACATTATATTGGATTTCGTTTGAAATAAACAAAAATGTTTTTAATCCTCAGTAGAAGCATCTGAAAAATTGTGTTTAAAAAGTTTAAATTAAGATATGAGAATGGAAACACACAGTTGAAAATTTACGCTTGCATCAAACATGAGCGTTAGTTGCAAAAAGCGATCTTATCGTTAACACAGCGATTTTTCCAAGCATCCTTTGGGCAGAGTACTGGGAAAACTTTACATGATTTCTTTAAGTACAATTATGACAAAATGAAACATTAGACTGAGATTATTTTAGTGAAATTAACTGCTTTCGTTACAAATTGGACTATTACGTTTCTTTCAACATCTTCAAAGACAATTGAATTTATTAGCATACCTTTATTTTACGACTGTAACTTAATTAATTGAGAAGTATACGTCAATTGTATACAAACAACAAATTAATGTTTACTTAGTTTATCTTAAACGTACGCAGAGAATTCTTATCACCAGCCGTTAATTCATCTTGTCAACATATATAAGACCAGTTCACTTTTAATATATTTTTTTCCACGTCAAATCGAAAGAGATATAATACATATATAAAATTCAATAATAATAACATGACTGCATTTTTTAATATTTATAGTTTATAATCAATACATATGTATATAGCAAACAGTCAAATAGTGGAACTAATTTAAAATGTAATAATTAGGCTAGCTATAGGGTAATGTATTTTTGACCAAGCTAACACGGGAATATTATCATTGTAATCTATGTTAACAATAATACGTAGGATTAGACACATATATCATAATATACAAGTTTTTATTCACGATTTCTATATTTTTTATTAATGCTCCGCTCCGATTGGTTATTATATAAAAAGTAAAAGAATTTTTCAATTCAAATGTATTAATTCCTGAGACCAGCCAGTTCCGTCAAACAAAGCCTTTAGATTTATAATTTTATCATACATATAATGTACCCTTAAAAATGTACCTATACACGTACAATTTACAGTTGTTTTATACGGACCATTTCTTCATCAATTAAATTTGTATTAAATTATATTGTATTAATTTCGTTGTTATGTAACCAGGTTTATCTCGAAGCGAAAGTTGTTTACAACTTTGTGGCCGCAATAAACACGCTAATGAAAGACAGGAAAGATACCGACGAAGGGGTCGAAGAAAGGTAAAATTTAGCACTATCGTACTTTGATTTAAGAGGTGTGGTAAAAATACCGCTGATTTTATATATACACATGACCGAAAAATAGATGCCTCCTAATATAAAATCGGAAATTAGTTTTTTAGTAAATTTGCGCCAAGAAAACTATATAACAGTACACTACATTCTTCAATATAAAATATTAACGTTAGTTATAAATACTAAGTTATGACTTCATGTGTGACAATTTAATTCAATTATTAATTGAATATCAAATCAAATGAACATAATTAATCATTAATTATTTAAATTTCGTTTTTCGCTTCAGCCCGTAATATCCCACTGCTGGGCATATGCCTCTTTCCCCATGCAGGAGAAGGATCAGAGCTTAATTCACTGCGCTGCTCCAATGCGGGTTGGCGGATATATTCCATACTACGTGTAACGATCGTTATTAGGTGTACATAATAACAACCGTGGCATTTACTATTTTTAGTTGAAATAATATTATTAAAATTATAATTAAAAGTAATGCTGTGTCTTATATGAGTAATTAAGAATTGAGTGTTGATAGAGATATTGTGTAATCATGCATAAAACCAATACATTTCCGTTTTTATTATGCAAAACAGTTTTTTTATTTCATATAAAATAGTGATGTATTCTGCAAGTGAAGTACATATAAATGTCATTAAAAATTAGAACATTTAAATATATTTAAAATAAATCTTAATTTTATAACTTCTTAATGTTAACGAAACTGCATTTGCGGTTTTAATAGAGATCAATAAATCTGTCAGCTGTACAGTATTTTTAGACGTAAATAACTAAATGTTCTACTAAGATTTGTTTGTGCTAATTGCTTGCTAATGGCTAATAAATAATCATTATGACGATTAAAGAATAATTCAAATTGCTAAATACGCCCTCTAGTTGACACTAAATAAATATTTCAAACGTTATTATGTACTTTATATAAAGTACAGCTTATACTTCTAACAAGTCTTACAAAATTTTACTAACTGCATGATATTACAAAAATATAATTAATTAACCTAATTTCATATACTTGCAAGTGGAAATATCCCTTATATTTTTAAGGTTTACTTCCTTTTTTTAAGTATACAGGTAACACTAGTATTTTTTTTTTTAAAAACTTATCTGGACTAAATGTGTCTGGAAGTGTTTTAAAATTCTATTTTTTTGCTAGAAATCCAAATCTCTTTATCTCTCTCTCTCTCTCTCTCTCTCTATACATAGGTATAAATAAACCCATACTATAAAGTAAAACTGAATTGATTAAAAAGCAAAATTTTAGAAATAAAGGATTATTCAAAAATAATATTGGATACCTTCATACATATATTTACTATAAAAGCTAGAAATAAATATATTACCTAAATTGTTAACGTAAGTAATTTTAAACCGCGGGGAATGTTAGTACTGTAAAGCTTCGGTATAACGAATCTCGCTTCGCCGCTCGCACAAGTCTTTGCACAGGTCACTGCGGTGCTAGTGAGATAATTATAACACAAAATTTGTATTTAGGTAATGGTATATTTCAACTATATGTAATGACGTATAGAGTAAATTTAATATCTCGTCGTCATCAGTTACAACGCTGTTCAAATTATAACATAGATGTGATGTTTAATATTAGTGCGGCTAACGAGATTTCGGCTCACCACAATGGTAAGCGGTTACCGCAGCTTATAGACGCCTGTAACGCTAGAAACATTTCAAACGCGTTATCGACCCAACTCCTGAACTTCCCCATAAACTCTGGTCACATTACCAAAGCAACACAATACTACTTGAGAGAACTATTATTTTATTGCGATCTTCTGAAAGGTTGAGTTACTTCTCCAGTCGGGCTGCTCCAAATGTTAAGGGAGGGTATTTGCTGCTGTTCCCTACTCCCAGAAATTTTTTTGACAGTAATATATCGAATGCACTGTGACAACCTTCTTCAACTTCTAACAAAATCTTTTACATACCTTAAAAAATGAGAGGCCTTCCTGATAGACCCATATTTCCTTACACCTTTTTCATGCAGCATATCATATCTAGTACTTCTCGCACTTATCTCTTTCATACTCAATCGGAAACATATTTCCAATGAACCAATTAGTGTGTCTTATATTATGCTACTGGCCACACAATAGTTCTAGCTCGTAAAAATTGCTGCTACAATGAACGAGGAGGAAACGAGGTTGCCCAACATTGGGATCTGTACTGGTTGTTAGAAGAGTTTAGTAGAGTGTTGTGTTGTGTGTGCAGAGTGCAGGGCGTGAGTCGCATGGTGGAGGTGTGCGCGTGGCTGTGTGTGCGCTCGTGTCGCGCCGTGCGACAGTTCGCGACGGCGGTAGCGGCGTACAACGCGCACCCTGTCTTCACGAATTTACTCGCTTTGTGTACGTATCATTTACAATTAGTAATAATAATAATAATAATAATACGTTTACTTTAATATTTAGTACTTCAATGTTTTGTTATTATGTTTTTTGTTTTATTTAGGCAAAACGTGGACGTAGCTTTGTCATACAGCTGACATTACAAGGTGCAAGGAAAGTGTTAGTTTTAAAGATAAACTAGCTGACCTAGTGAACTTCGTACCTCAATGTTTTGTTAATTTTATAGTAAAAATATCGCTGTCATTAATCGAAATAAAATATAGCCTAAATTTTAAGTTCAACAAAATTATATATCTTTGCAAAATCTCATTAATTTGGTCCAGTAGTTTCGGAGTTTAGCCCAGACAAACATCGTGACATGAGATTTTTATATATAAAGTTAAAAAAAATATAATAAAATGTAAATGAAAAGCAGATTTATAACTCATGCAAATTAAAACGTACGTATTTTTCATATTAAACCATGGCTGAAGTTCGAGCAAACATCTCTAAATTGAACTAATAAATTTAAACTCATACAACAGCATGTCTGATGATTAGGCTAGTTTGTGAGTCTCGTATAGATAAAAACTAAGTATCAAAAATAATATAATGTGGTATTTTGCGATACGATCTAGACATATCAAAATTTCCTCGTAGTATTTTGTAAAAAAATATTTCGCTAATGTAGACTCTATAATAATTGTTGAGCTACGCAAGCCATACGTGCTAAACTTACACTTATTTTATAATTTCTATTCACAGATTCCAAAACGCCGCGAATAGGACTGAATATAGTCGGTATACTAATAACAGTTCTGCAAGATTTACCAGAACATGCTGATGTAGTAGAGAAGATATTGTTTGATGATAATGATTTTAACTTCGTGAAACTTCTAGAACAGTCTAGTGATGCCTTCAGGATGAGAGTCTGCATTTTAATAAGTTTGCTTTGTACATTTTCATGCACAGCGTTCTCTGCTGCGATGGAGACGAAATGGACTAGAAAAGAAACTGAATCTCTTGAATCATTACACACTCATTGTAATGTAACTTTAAACAGGGCAGCTAGATTAGCTACTAAAGAGCTCAGTAATATGCCGTTTTATTTGAGCTGATCGCTCCAAAAGTAAACTTGAAATATGAAATGATAAAGGATTTTTTTTTTTTTTTTTTTATTAATTTCCCCCATTACTTAATTCACTGGAAACTGAATAAGATTGGGTCTAAACCAGGAGAGAATAGAAGGGGCCAACCAGCGTAAAGAATACGAGACTTACGTATTTAAAACGCCCAAAAATTTCAGAAGATTGCTCAAGCTTAGAAAAGTACAAATGTTTTGATAAAATTGAGGTTATGTCATATATAATTGTTAAATACCCAAAATCTATCGGAACGTTATCTAAAAGTAAAATAATATATCAAAACTTCCTTTAAAAGATTTTAAAGCTTAAAAATTGGTACTATTTTAAATATTCAACAATCAGCAATAATTATAATACCGTTATGCGTACCATTGCGTAATTTACGTAACTGTCTACGCATTTGTATTTTACATAATAATAAAATGTTATTAGTATAATGCTGTACGGGATACCATGATCGAACTATCCCTACAACAGCTTACTACGTAATATTTCAATTACCATAATATTCAATCATATTTTTTAAAGTACTTAGGCTGGGTTTAGAAAAAAAAATCATGTGTTTACAAATTATTCCAGTACTTACTAAGAATATAACAACGAAGTATTTTGCATATATGTGTGTATATATGTATATTTTAATTAAAATCTGAGAAGAATACGAAAAGACAGAAAGTTTTGAATCAAAGATATTTCAACTATAAATTGTCGACTTTCTTATTCAGTGGTCATTGCACCCGCTAAGTCGGAACAGAAGGTTTAGGGTGAAAGGGTTCGATAAAGTGTAGCAGTTCTACGAACTAATTCGTCAGCTTAAATTACGTACGTTTCTTATTAAATTGTAAAATTTTAATACATTGAATGCGATTTTAATGAATTTTTGTAGTATCAAATTTTAATGGTTGTCGAATTTATAAATTCAAATTTATGTACCTACTTACACTTTTTGTACTAGTAATACATCTCATTTATATGTTAAAGATGTCGTGCCATAACTACTTAAAGTAAATAAACAAGTACGTTATATGGACTTATGTTTTTTATTTTCCGCCAAATGCGAAATGGTGAATACGACGAACGGAATGGTGAAATACGTCGTAGGTTCGGCGAAATAGTTTGAAACGAAACTACAAACATTGCAAAATCGATGAGATCAATGAACGCTAAATTGTTTAAGCGAATACAGAATTTTGATAATGTAATTTCGGGTTTAACCCCATTAAGTTCGATAACTCGAGTAATACCTCACTTATCGCTCGGATCTTATTGATTGACCATTGCCGGCCGTGCGTTCACATCAGGATCAAAAACCTACGATATATACAGGTTTTGCCCATTCGTTGTTTGTTTTAAATATGGGCGTTGTACTTTATGGTATTTCGCAGAGTTACATAAGGGAGGTGATCGGCCGGCCTCGTGCCGGTCGCTGGGTGCATTCACCGCCTTTAATATAATATGCATATTCAAATTATCTAATGTGCATATAATATATTATCGCCACGCCTTAACTAAATGGTCACAATGTAGGTAAATGGCAAAATCCGCATACTGACAGATTTGTACGGAATTTACGACCATGGAATTTAAATGGACGTTTAGCTATTTCACACAGTGTTCGTTAGTTAGTTAGTATTCGTATATTATTTTTAGCCATGCTTTGATGATATATTTATGGTGGTTTACGTTGTTCAGTGGAAGTTATATATCTATACAAATAAATAAAAATAGAGTGTCGTTTATAAAGCTAAAATAAACGCTTTTTACTAAATGCATTATGGATGTCCACGGCACATAAAATAGCATTTTTTACAATTTTTGTATGTCTATCTGTTTATCTGTTTCTTCCGGCTAATCTCTGAAATGGCTGGGCCGATTTTGACAGGACTGTCACTGGCAGATCGTTGATGTAATAAGGAGTAACTTAGGCTTATTTTAGAAATTTATTTGTTTTGGAACTGAGTAACATTTTTTTTTAAATTGCACGCGGACCAAGTTGCGGGCACAGGTAGCATAATATATATATATATATATATATATATATATATATATATATTATGCTACCTGTGCTATATACTATATATATTATATATGTCGTATTTTCAAAAGCAGCTAGTATGAATATGATATTGCAAGTTACTAATATTTTGGTCTTTGGATTGTGTCACAAAATATTGCGTAAGCACAAGAGGTACCTATTACGAATGAAACCAAATATTGAATATTACATACTTCGGACTTTCCAATGTAATGAAGATGATAAAATCTATCTATCTTTACTATTATCTTTAATATCATCTATCTTTACTAGTTTTTCCGTCCACCTGAAGCTCAGACGTATCTAATTAAAATATGTAGGTAAATACCTAATTTCGGTTTAAATTTTATTTAGGTAAAAATTTTGGCACTGTTGGAAGCCATTAATCTGAATTAATGAATGAAGGTAAAAATGACACAAAAGTGTGTGACAGCTCCGACACGTAACTTATAATTTAAGAACGATTACTGTGATCAAATTATAATTAATTACAACAATATAACTCCAAAATCTAAACAAATTGACGCTTGCTATTCGTATCGGTACAGTAAAGGCTTGTTACTATTACAAGCGCTGTAAAGAGTCACACAGCGCTCTCCAGTAGCATCACCGCTGTTTCGTTGTTTCACACGATTTCATTCCCCATATTTTTTTCATACCGCTCGCCTTATAGGAAGGATTAAACGCCACTAAAACGTCTTTTATTTCCATTTCTTTTAATATAATAGAGTATAAATTTAGGTAACCTATCTATAATTCAGAATGTTTAACTTTAAGCTTTTTTCATTTTCGTTTTATGTATGTAAAAATAATAAACTATACCGTTATATAAAGTAAAAAATTTGAGCCTTTGTCCCTTTTTTTAATAAAATCATATTGAAATAAAGTAGGTAATATTACATTATGTATCGTAAGTTTCACAATTTTAAATTTATCACATTTATTTGATGAATTTAAAGTTTAATTTGAAATGTTTTTCTCTTAAAATATGGAATGATTATATTAATTTTAAAATTATAGTTATTTTTAGTAAAGTTATACTTAACTTAATTTTTTATTAATATGTAACAGTTTGTGATATAAAGTAATTAATCATAAATAACTTAGGACTGACATGTTATGTTTAACTAACTTCTAAAAAGGTAGAGGTTCTCAATTAGATTGTATTTTTTTTTAATGTATGTTACCTCAGAACTTTTTACTGGGTGGACCAATTTCAATGATTTTTTTTAATCGAAAGAAGTTGCGTGTCATGTGATCCCATTTAAAATTAATTGAAATCTGACAAGTATTTCTTGAGTTATATCTAATAATGCGTATTTACTTGACTATTTTTTCGTCGACCTACGTTGTACCTATTATACCGCATATTAATTCACTGTGTTTACCGAGTGAGCAATTATATCCACTAGAGGGCAGTAGTAGTTTATTCTTTATAAATCTATACTTACCATTAAAAAGCTGAAGAGTTTGTTTGTTTGAACGCGCTAATCTCAGAAACTACTGGTCCGATTTGAAAAATTATTTTAGTGTTAGATAGCCCATTTATCTAGGAAGGTTATAAGGCTATATATCATCACGCTTAGACCAAAAGGAGCGGAGCACCAATGAATAGTGTTTTAAAATCGGGAGTTCTTTTTTCCTTTTGAGAGCTTCCGCTGCGTACGCTGTGAAAACAGTTAATGTTTCGCAAAAATCATGTATGACAGAATTGATGCTCTTTAAAAGTCTGCGACAGGATATATCTATCTTTTAAGGTTGGCTCACTATAAACTTTTTTGTGCTAACCAAGTTTCTTCCAAAATAATGCATTATTTGCGAAGATGTTTTTATAAACATGATATTAATCTTTATCTAAATAAATACGTTATTCATCACAAGTATTTAATTGAAACCAAATAGCCTTTTACATAATTCGATTTCAATGAGTATCTCAGGAGATGAGTATCTCAGGAGATATCGCAGTTTTTAAATATCATCGCAAGAAAATAATGATCAAGTATTGCGCGCGCCTCTGTTCCACGCGAACGAAGTAGCGCGCAGAAGCTAGTAATTTATAAGATTCTTGTTTTAATCGAAAGCTGATGCTTGTCTTCCGGTCCCATTTAAATTTGATTGAGATCTGATTACTACTTTTTGAGTAATATTTGAAAATGCGGATTTACCTGACTATTTTGCGTCTACTTACGTTGTATTACCTGTCAATGTAATTGAAGTCGGATTTTTTTTCGCTTACGTGTAAACAAGTTTTAAATTATTGTAATCTTTAGCACAGTGAAATTATTTCTTAAGATATTATTTTATGATGTTAACTTTTCGTTATCTATCGTACAGACGTGTACTTAATATAAATTATTAGGATAGCGTCGGAAAATTTATTAGGCAATGACGCAGAGGAAATGTACGAACTTTATTAGGTCTTGTACGTAGTAATGGAATTACGATAAAACGACGTATTAACGATCCTAGCTAACCGTTTTATTTTATTACCACCATGGTTGTGATTTCGCTGCAAATAAAATGTTTCGATCGATATAGGGTTTAGTTTGTTTCATTGTTTCAAATTAAATGTGCCCGTAAAGCTAGTGAGCTATAGTAATAACCTTTTATTACCTAATAAAATAAGTCCAGTCATGATTTTTTTCAGGTTATCTTTAGTGTTTATGATAGTTTAATATAAAAAGAGAACATTCATCGCAAAATATTAACTTTTATACCTATCGCAGTCCACTGCTGGACATAGGCCTTCCCAAGTTCACGCCAAACATCCCGGTTTTTCGCAATCCACATCTAGCCTCCACCCCCAATCTTACGTAGATCGTCAGTCCAGCGGGCCGGAGGACGTCCCACACTGCGTTTGCCAACATGCGGTCTCTATTCCAGGACACGCCTGGTCTAGCGGCCATCAGTTCTGCGACACGGATGACCACTGTTCACTGCCACTTTAACTTGCTACTTTTACTTTTACTTTTTACTCTACAGGCTATGTCAGCAACTTTCGTTCTCTCGCAGATAGTCATTTCTGATCCTGTCTTTGAGAGAGACCCCAAGCATTATAGCCCGTTCCATTGCAAGTTGCGGGACTTTAAGCTTCTAGACTAGTTCATTCGTCAGTGTCTCAGTACCGTATATCAAAATAGCCTAGGTAAACATAATTTGTACTGGTCTGGGCATGACTTCGTTGTTCTTTGGTTGTTGTTGGTCACTTTGTCCAAATTCATACCGAGACCGACTCGTCGAGAGAACTGATTTAGGCCGCCCAGCATTTGACTCTAACGTTTCCGCAAAGTTGACGATATCGTTATCAAAATGATGGTGAGAGATGTATTCGCCGTTGACGTTGATGCCTCGCCCCCACCAGTCCAACATCTTAAAGACATCCTCCAGCGCACTGGTAAACGATTTCGGTGATATTATACCTCCCTGTGAGTCCTCTGTCCCTCGTGACGAAGGAAAAGGGGTTTTATTCGCTGGTCTTGGATATGGGCTTTATGTTTACTTTTACAGCGATATTATTTGTGATAAAAATTATTTTTAGCCTCATTAAAATTTAAAGTAAATAAAATCGTTACGATATTGATGCATGAGTAAAATATTTAACTATGATATGTACATATATAATAAATAATTAATCTCTGCTATCTGTCATCCTAACACGAAAATGTCCTTGTAAAAATATTTTATCTTTAGATACGTATCAATAATCACGCAATTAGGGTATTTCGTACGATAACGAATTTCGTATCGAAATTTCAGAATGCAAGCTGATCACGTAGTTATTTGCACGATCGCTGTGAGTTCATTGACCCATCGTATTCACTGTACCATTGGGTCACGAGTATTTTGACAACGCAGCGCGGAAATTATCTAATCGGCACGCGGCCGCGAGGACGTGGGGCCAACGACACGGGGACCGTTTGCAGCGGCTCCGAGCGACTCGACGAAAGTGAAATGCGAAAAGAGTACGGTGCGCTACCGTTACAAACGGCGAGAATAAAATTACTCTTTACTCGATAGCCGTGGTTGCTATGCAGCTGTACCTACTACCGGTTTTTTTTTCTTATGTACGAAAAGCTTACGTGCAAAAATTAAATTAATTATTGTGTAGTGTAATTATGAAATTTAAAAAACAAAAATACCTAATTAAATTATATATTTTCCACACTGCGTAATAAGAACGAACTTATGTTATTTAATATTAATACACACAAGTGACCCGATAATAATGTGGAATATTTTGATAACTGACGCAAACAACTAATGGATTTTTTTATATATTAACTAAACAAATGCTATTTATAAAATGTTTTACATAGGTGCTACTAATATTTTTAAATAAAATTAAATGAGATAAACTTACAAGTTTTATTTAATTACATGTATTTACTACGTTTAATTAATTTTAGTAAGTTTCATGCGTAAGCACCTTTTACGTAAATATGATTTAATAAAAAATAATAAGGTTTTAATAAACGTTTTTATGCCTACATTAAAAAAGGAAGAAATAAATTCCTTATATGACACTTGATATTAGATAGCTGTCCTACCACAATGTTTTTAATTGTATTTTTTTTATCTGAGGCGAACAAAGAACAGCCAGTGGCATTCTCTGATTTGTAAGCAGGGCGTTGACCGCTCAATATTCAACCAACAGATTGCATATCATATTGGAATCATACACTTCGTAACCTACATTTCGATCTAGGCGCGATAGATTAAATTTGGAGACAATAACCGCTTAATTTTAGTATAGGTACCTAATGTACTCATTGATTCGAAATAATTTGCGATTATGTCTTACGCATTCGAAATTAATTAAAATACATGTAAAAATAAAAAATAAATATTTTTAGTAGGTATATTTTTTTTATTTGTATTTACATTTTCTTAGTGATAAATTTGTTGACAGACATTCTTACATTGCGTAATTCTATTTATATAGAGTAATAATATAATAAGGATTCGAAATTGTTAAAAAGACAGATTTTTCTGCATAGCAGCAGTTTTTAGTCGTCCTTGTTTTATACCTTGTTGTCATTTAAGTAATAAAATCCTCCATTTAGCATCAAGACGTAAGCCCTTAGTGCGGTATGCTCTGTTTTGGTTTGCCGGAAATAGTTTAAAGACATTATTATAATTTTGGATTTAAAAGTAAGGATTTTAATATAAGAATATAATATACGATATAAGGAATATCTACCAACATGATCTGCCACGGCACAGCAACGGCAAACAAATTTACATATAACTAAATGGTCGTACCATTGTTCGTACCAATACTATGTACTATGTAAAGTTTCAACTAAATCACTAATCGCATTCAATTTGATGTAGCATATTTGGCTTGATTCGTTAATGGGTTTTTCTCTATTAACTTACAAAAATTCCTATAATCGTTTTTTTTTTACATATTTAAAATGTACAGGCATCGTTAGGTTATAATTTTATTGTATTTAGATAACAATAAAAAACAATTTAAAAAGACACTTTAAGGTGTTGTACTTGGCTACAGTGGATACACTACGAGTAGAACGCCAATGTATTGTAATTTTGACAACTTTTGTTTGTAACAATTTTCTTTAATTAACGTGAAATGTAGATAAGTTTAAAATATTTACGTAAACCACATTCTGTAATTCCACCTGATTTAAATTTCCGTATGCCATTACTTAATCCACCGAAGTTTTTTTTAATGATTATTATTTATAGCTGCAACTCACGATTTACCCGCGTAAATTCTGATCCCGTGGGAACGTCGGCGTCGGGGCAAAGCTGGCCTATGTGTTATTTTGAATCTCCAGCAATCGGATATAAATACAATCGGATCTGTAGTTTTTGTTTGAAAGAGTAACAAACATACATAGGTACATATCCCCACAAACTCTCTCATTTATTATATTAGTAGGATGAAACCTCTGGAGAAGGACAGACATAAGTGCATTCCCTAAAAAGTGACTAAATTACAATATAAACTTAAGGTATAAACATAATCTATTTCCAGCTAAGTATATTAATTTATTAAATTCTAATTATGATGTAGATAGGTATGTGTACAAATGTGAGTATTATTTCATTTAAATATTAATTTTATTTCAAAATTTTGATTCAATGAGAAATTTTTAATTTTGGTTTTTTTTTTTACTAGACCTCCGATATGGTCGGAGCCTGTATTACGTTTTACTCTTTCATTCAAGTTCTATCAATTATGCCTTTCGTACTTTCATGCCTCATACTAATTTCTTTCTCGCATCCATCATCTTTCATACTCAGGGTGGGTTCCCAAACTATATGCTTTCTAAGCTACTCTATTTTACCTTTTTTTTAAGCTTTTATTTAACAGGGTAATAAAACAAGACTTTTAATGGTTTATTGTCTGCTTTTTACAATGTATGACTTTCACGATTTATCGGAGTCACTTTTTTTTTTGAGATATTACATTATCTCGTGGAAAGCTACTTATATACTTTTATTATGTATTTTTAGTTATTTTTACAATTTTTCTTTATCTAATTTCTACTTAATACTATTTTAACTTAACTTAATTTTAACTTAACCAATCTATTATTTATTAACAATCTTTAATCTTAAGCTATTTTACAAATTCCTTATCCTATACTTAATAAGTATATGCTACCTAACTATATAAAATTATATAATTGGAACATATTTGCTCGCCATTTTGTGATTACAATTTGTCTGTGTTTTGCTACTATTTTCCGGACAGGAATTGGTTTTAAAACTGCTGCCTAAATTTGTTTCTTGTACTCTTCCTTTCATCACTATTAATAGATTCGGAGGACGCGTGATGTATCCCTCTTGTTCTGCAGGAACTTTGTTCCACAACAAACTTATAAGTTTCTTCCAGATCCAGAGTCCCCGCAGTGTAAAAACGTTAATAACGTAAGTATTATACAAAACAACAATCTCAGAAATTTACAAATGTCTTATCCTTATCTACACTATTTTATTAACACATAAAAAAAATATTAGAACTAAAATTGCAAAACATACCTTTTGGAGAAATTCGATATGGTAATGTTATATGTCACTTATTGTATTTCGATATTTATCAAAGGGTCGATGACCAACATTGCAATTTCTAAGTAATATTTGAACTACGACTCTGTGTGTGGCGTAGTAATATTGCTGTTGTATAAAATGTAGCTATAAAAAATATAGAAACACGGATATATATTGCTATTAAGCAAAGGTTACTATTAGTATGTTTAAAAACAAGATACACGTGGTTGAAACGCTGAGCAAAACATATTAGTCAATCAGTAGCTAACGAACGTCCTTGCTAGAACAATGAACCCGGAACACTAGTGCTGTCACCGCGATAATACTAGAAATTATCCGACTCTTATGTAAGTCCTTGATTCTTGATAATGTGACCTTCGCGGTCAATGCCCTATTGAAATGAAGTTAATGGCATATATCTAGTATACGTTACGTTTCTATGTACATTCAAGTGCAATGCACTGTTACGTAAAATAAACATTAAAGTGCATTCACTTCATTTCTTCCTTTCCGTATTTCAATTAATATATTATTTTGCAACAACTATTAATATTAATTATTTTTGTAATTATAGTTTAAATTAATTTTGTACAAAACTAGAATAACTGCGTGGTTTTACGCGTGTAATCAGGTATTTATGATAACAACCGGGATCGACAGCTTAACGTGCTCTCCGAGGCACGGCGGGAAGACCCACAAGGACTGCACAAACACCCAGACCACGGCAAACATCTGTATGGCCAATACAAATGTTTGTCATGTGTGGGGATCGAACCCGCGACCGCTGGCCCAACAGCCACAAACCAGTGCTGTACCAATGGTTACACCTAGCTACCAACCTACTACATTTATACGCAGTTAATATAACTTAAATATACTTAAAGCAATACGACCGCCTTTGCATGCTGTCATTGTAACGACTTTTTATTTAATTTTATTTCTGTTCTGTTGTTTTTTTTCTTCTTTTTTTTACTACGTAAAAGTGTTTGATTATATGTATGCAAGAAGTAATAAATAAATAAATAAATAAAAATAAATATCGTCTTTCAATATATTGTGTTTGACAATCTTTGTTTAAAATGAAACAGTTTTTAAATTATACGAAAACATAAAACGTTCGTATGCCGTATAATATACATGATTGTGTGCCCTGAGTAGTAGAGTAGTTATAGATGATAAAAATTTAGTTTGTGTTTTGCTAATCCTTTATAAAGAAACTTGCTTACAGGTTCGCTCCATAAACCCACTTAGCTTCTCGATCAGCGACTATTAGTAGTTTTAGTATATTTAGCGTCAATTATGTTGTTAGTGCAAATATCTGTGTTAAATTCGAAGCCACGCAAACAGCGGCACTGTTTTAAGTTTTTAATTCTTTATTTTTTATGTAAATCAATTTATAAAGTTTGTATATTCAAAAAAAGGCTATACAAATACAAAATCGTGACATATACTAACAAAACAAAAATCTCACGTAGAAATGTGCCGCATAAATAGGAATTTCACTGAACCACTGTTATTGTTGTAACCAGCAATATTAGTTGTCAGTACTTAGTAGCCAATTAGCGGTCGAAAACAAACTTCTCAATTGGATTACTATGAATATTATTATTATTTTTTTGGTATATGTGTTTGCTTCTACAAATATCATAAATTTAATTACTTTTATTTTCTTAAATTTTGCTTATATATAAGGGTATTATTTATTTGTATATTCATCAAAAAAACAGTAGCTAACAGTCGGCTATTACCTATAACAAGTTATACAGTAGTTGTTTCTATTGGATGTACATAGTAGCTTATATTTATAGAATATTCATTTTATGCACACCACGTTTAGGTGGGGAGCGTAAGAAAAAGTGGCTCTATAATTCAGATTTCTATAACAGACACATAAATAATAGATGCAGCAGCAGCAATAGTTATTTGTGAGAATTTTCCCGATCAACCCGGTGAGTTAAAGTTGGTTAAAAATCAAAAATTGACAAAAACTGAATCAGATCCCATAATAGCATAGCAACAATGAACGATGTCTGGTCCCTTTGGGGCTATCTATAAATTTCGTCACACGTTTGGGGGTGGGGGTCCCCGAAGTGACTTGTACAAAATTTCTACTCAAACGATTGACTCCCTAACAAACATACATACATTACAAGTTAAATAAAAGCTTTTAAAAATGGTGAATGTTTTCGGCGTTACATTGGACTATTCTTACGACTTCCAGTGCAAAAGGGACAATTAAAAGACATTCTTTTTTCTTTTACCGAAATGTAAAGAATTTATTTCTACACAACATCCACAACTAACTGATAGTACCGTAGATTAGTCACTAATATCTACTCCGAACGGGATTCGAACCCGTGACTGCCGGTTATTAGGCGCCTACTCGCACAATTACATACACCAAAGCGGTCGTCGAAATTTTTATCATATATTTTACTCAAAAATTGTTGACCGATTGTTGTGATAATCAATATGAATGGCATTAAAAATTGTTAATAGTCATTAAATTTATTACAATTTGCTGATCGAAATCCGAAAATTTTACGATAATACTTGTATTTCTGGTATCAAAATGACGATTGGAATAATTGTTAGAATAACTTTTAAGATTTTCATTAATGTGTTATTGTTAATGTTTTATGTGACAGGATTATTTGTGGTCTATGCAATGTAAACTAGCCGTTTGTTGACGAGTGTAGGTACCTCAATTTATCTTAATTTCAACATTACTTTCATCAATTATATCTTTTAAAATATTTATCGAAAGATGTAATCAACCAAAATTAGATGGCGTTGTGCTGAACTCTATAAATTTTGACCTTTGTTATTAGTCTTAAGAAACACAGCTGTTTTAAAAATGCAGCTTAATTTTAGTAAAGCATGTGATTATATATAAGGGATGACAGAAAACGAATATAAAAAATGAATATGCCAATACAAATGTCTGTCGTGAACGGGATCGAACCTGCGACTGCCAGCGCAACAGCCAGTACTGTGACCGCTGCGCCAACCCATCAACAAAAATACTGACTGTATTATAATTGTGGTCCTAAAGTATAAACGTAACAATGATAACAGTTCAAGTATGTGGTTTCTTCTACGAATTACATGTCTATCATTCAACATTTTTTTTTACGTTTTCGAAAAGATAAAGCATTAAGGAACCCTTCATATGCAAGTTCAAATCATACTTGCCAAGTTACTATTTAATATTTTAAATGGGAATGTGTAGCTGTATAGCAATCAAGGACTTCGCATTTATTAAATCTATTATATAACAGCCATGAATGAATAAAAATTTCGATTATTTTATAGCTTCGACCATGTGATTTGTACGAATTCAAAGGGCAGAAGGGAGGCATTCAATGTTATTTAATCAACTTGACCTTAAGCGGCAAGTTCAAGGATTTAAGCAGTCGTTTCGTTAAACTAAAAAAATAAATAAATCACGTATATTATTGAGTTACGATATTTCAATGCAAACTGCTTATCTTTGTTGTCGTAGATTTACAAATCAATAGTACGTATATTATTATTATGAGACAAATGGGAATGTGATTATCTCTGCTGACCACGTGCCACAGCATGTGAGAATGGAAATGCACAGCACGTTCTGTTATCGATTAGAATTCTTTGAATAAGATGACAAGACAAACAAAATATATTTACTATTTAAATTAGTATACGGTGTTAAAATAAACTGAACAATATAGTTGTGTGTTAGGTCATTATTATGATAGCGGAAGTGAAACTAAAGTTCCTAAAATAATATAGTTTTAACTAAGGCCGCACCTTAAGCTGCCACGTGTAAGCCGGCATCCGAACCAGAACGCCAAGGTCGAAAGGGATGTATAGAACTATAGACTATGCCCTGCTCCCTGCGCTCGCGCATGATTGACGCCAATTCACTTTGACCTTGAAATTCCGTTAACACGAACTTAAGTAATTTTTACCCGCCTATTTCAATTTTACGCTTCACTGCGTCTCGTTTCATTTATGTTCGCCTTTAACTGCGGTCACATAACTACGCTTACTAGATAATAAAAGATAGTTTTACATAATAATGTCTTTATTCTTTACAATAAATTATTATATAAAAACCAGCTGACCCTGCGTTGTTTGCCATATATGTTATGAACCTATCGTAACCCCCCCTTCCTTATAACTTAGGGGTATGAAAAATAGATGTTGGCTGATTCTCAGACCTACCGGATATTAGCAAGTATAAATGGCAATGGGGCTGGTTATCTGTGTCGCAGGACCGATGGCCGTTGGAGCAGACGGGTCCTGGAATGGAGACCACGTCTTGGTAAACACAGTATGGGACGTCCTCCGGCCCGTTGGACCGACGATCTACATAAGATTGCCGGTGTGGGCAGGACGAGGATTGCGGAAAACAGTGGACTGCAATAGGCTGAACTGACTGGATGACTGACATCATATTCATATACTTGTTTGTGCAAACGTTAAATAAATTAGTTCTTAATAAAATACATAAAAAATATTATTATTAAATACTTTTAGTAATTATTGTGTTCAATAAAATTATTCTTCACGTTCGATAAAATGAAAAAAAACAACATTTTTTGGTAATTTTTTGATTCGTTGGTTTTCGAGAGTCAGTCAGGGACCTTTGATCGATATAAAAAATAGACAAGAGTCTAGACATCAAATACAATACATTTAGAAGTCGAAATGCTGAGATGCCGTCTGCATTTTGTATCAGATTTAAAAAAGCAGACTGGATGCTTAATTCCATTCTCATTTTAATCTCTTTTTTATTTCTTTGATTATGTTTGAAATGTTCGCTAATAGTGCTATCTAGTGTATTATCATAATTTGATAACAATATTTAAGTAATTTTAATCAAAACTTTGTGATTATCAATGTCGACTATTTCATTTTTTTTTCTTAGAAATAATTTAATACAGATAAGACAGGGAACATCTATCAATTAATTTTTAACGTTTTTTTTTTAAAGTCAGAATGAGTAGAGGAAACATTAAAAGAGAGATATATAATATATCGCACGTGAGTGCGAAGGTTTTGAGTTTCTTTAAGAGATTGCAAAAATTAAAATATTCTGTAGATTACGTCAGCAATACAGTCTCATCACGCGCTCTCAAGTTTAGATAAATTACGTTAAAAACCGTTAGATTTTGAATAAGTTATTACTTTATTATAAATTGTTAAAATATTTATATCAGTTATACAAATAACTACACAATAAACTTTCTGATAACATTTTTAGTTAGTTACAAAATAAATACCATTAATAAATTGGTCACTGTGATTGTGCAGGCTCAATAAGGAAAATATTTTGCACATGCACACTTTTTGCAATTAATATTATTGAAAAAAAAAAAAATTATAAAATTAAAATATTTTTAATTATTCACAATGCCGTAGTTTTAAATTTACCTACGATATATTTGCTACTGATGTCTGTTTACAAATTGGTGGGGTAGGAATGTAGGATATTAATAAGATGAGTGGAGAAGGGTATACGTTACAGAGCCATGCAGAATCATCCTTGGGGTATACTAGGGCTTGATAAATGCTGAACAGTATTTAGACTCCGCTCCAGTCACATTTCATTTAATAAGTTTGCTTACTTGATGAAAAAGTTACCACCCCGTTGTGATCTGAATACGGCATCATTAAATTATGGTGAAATGAAGATATCAGAAATAAAATGCTGCAAATAACCCAAAATTTTAAAAATCTTGGAGGTAGTTATTTACTTTTTAACCGACTTCCAAAAAAGGAGGAGGTTCTCAATTCGACTGTATTTTTTTTATATATATGTTACTTCAGAACTTTTGACTGGGTGGAGCGATTCCGACAAATTTTCTTTTAATCAAAAGGTGGCGTGTGTCATTTGGTCCCATTTAAATTTATTTGAGATCTAACAACTACTTTTCGAGTTATATCTAATAATACGTTTTTACTTGACGCTTTTTTCGCCGACCTACGCTGTACTATACCGCATAACTTTCTACTAGATGTACCGATTTTGATAATTCTTTTTTGTTGGAAAGGGGATATTTCTAGTTTGGTACCATCATAAAGAAACCAGGATCTGATGATAAAATCCTAGAGAAATCGAGAGAAACTCTCGAAAATCCGCAATAACTTTTTACTGGGTGTACTGATTTTGATAATTTTTAATTTAATCGAAAGCAGATGTTTATCATGTAGTCACATATAAATTTTATCGAGATATGATAACTACTTTTTGAGTAATCTTTGATAACGCGTAGTTACTTGACTATTTTTTCGTCGATCTACGTTGTATTACTCGTCGATGTCATTGAAGTCGGTTTTTTTTTCGTTTGCGAGCAAACACAATTATTGGTGTATCCTCTCTCTGAACCGGCTAAACTATTGTATAAGTTTTTAAACATTCGTATGCGACAACGCCTTTATTATTATTTTTTTTTATGTAATATTTGTAATCTTCCTATGTTAGTGAAGTAGTTCCTTTGGACTTAAACTTGTTGAAAGAGGAAAAAAAGAAAGGTTTTAGATTTCTTTCCTGTTTCGTATTCAAAAATGTTTCAATCCTTATTTATTTACTTCAAGCGGAAATACAAAAGAGACAATATCAGCAAAAGTTAAAATGGCCAATTTTACTGCTCGGGTCAGCTAGTTACGTAATCATATTTAACGTTTCTTATCCATATTAAACAACAGTTTATGAACCGATACGCTTAATTTTTTGCATATATACGAGTATAACAGTCACGGTTGTCATAAGCCTTCGTGACATAATTTATTTTCAACTAAGATATTCGAAGTCTTGGAGGTCATTTACATCAAATAAGTATTATGAAAGCGTGCAAAATTAAGTGACGATAGTGACCTTACGCACCAACGATTTCGCAAGGGCCAAGCTCAGTTACACAACTTATCAATGTTTTTATTCTTCATTGAAATTGGGCAGCATTAACTCGAACATCTCTATGCAATGTGCGTTTTCATGTTTGTGTTATGTAACAATCCCTTCGTAACTTTTTCCATTTTCAAATTTGGTAACATTGTTGTTATAGTCCTCGTACTACACACAAAACGTAGCCAGTGACGAAATTATTTATGTGGATATTTAAATTACCGCATGTATGAACATCCTCTCGAATGTTAAACTCATGGTCGTTTTATTTTTATTTTAAATTTTATTCTTTAATATTACGAATAATTTTTAACCGACTTCCAAAAAAGGAGGAGGTTCTCAATTCGACTGTATTTTTTTTTTTTTATGTATGTTACATCAGAACTTTTGACCGGGTAGACCGATTTCGACAAATTTTGTTTTAATCGAAAGGTGGTGTGTTCCAATTGGTCCCATTTAAATTTATTTGAGATTTAACAACTACTTTTCGAGTTATATCTAATAATGCGTTTTTACTTGACGCTTTTTTCGTCGACCTACGTTGTATTATACCGCATAACTTTCTACTGGATGTACCGATGTTGATAATTCTTTTTTTGTTGGAAAGTAGATATCCCTAGTTTAGTACCATGATAAGGAAACCAGGATCTGATGATGGGATCCCAGAGAAATCGAGGGAAACTCTTGAAAATCCGCAATAACTTTTTACTGGGTATACCGATTGTAATAATTTTTAATTTAATCGAAAGCTGGTGTTTGTCAAGTGGTCACATATAAATTTTATTGAGATCTGATAACTACTTTTTGAGTAATCTTTGATAACGCGCAGTTACTTGACTATTTTTTCGTCGATCTACGTTGTACTACTCGTCGATGTAATTGAAGTCGGTTTTTTTTCGTTTGCGAGCAAACACAATTATTAAACCAAAGGTTTTATGTACATTTTATTAATGGTTTATTTATTTGTATTTCAATGATTATAAAAAAATATTCAGTTTTATTCGAAAAAATAAATACTCGATTCTGTTCTTACATAGCAATAGCAAAGCTTAGATACTAATTAAAATGTATGTGCAAGACGACCCCGGCATTGAGATAAAGGTAAGGAAAATTGAATAATAATTAAAGTAAATCAGTATAAGAACACTATTAGAATTATATTTTTGTTGCTTTGTGTAATAACAACTAGCTCAGTGTAGAATATATCGCAATTCACCATATTATATTCAGTTATTTTTGGTTTTGTTATGTTTATGATAATCAGTTTTGATTTCCTAATTTTAAATAGCCGTGTACTTAAATTATAAAATTGATAATTTATAGTTGTAAAAAGTTAAACCAATTTCAGTTCATATTATTTATCGTTAAGCCTAGCTTTGGTCAATCGATTACGCTTGCTACAACTAGATGGAATGACTGAATCGATATGAGCAGATCTAATTTAAACGGAATAAATCCTCTTTGACCTTTCTTAGTTAGTTTGAAGTTTCTTGCCTCCCGTCCAGCAGAGTTTTTCGAGAGAGGCATCAATAAGTTACCACTATGTTGGCAAAAATGCATTGATTCTATGGGTAATTACTTTAAATAATAAAAAAAAAATGATGTGGTGTCATAGGACATCGAGTCGGCTTCGGATAGTATAGAAGTAACACAATTTGAGAAAAAAATGTTGAATTTTATATATATTTTCTAGTTCTTGATTTTTTTAATTTTGTTGATTGGTTTTTATTAAGTACATAAAAGTATTTAGGAAATTTAGTATTTTAGAAAATAACAAATAACGTAAAATAAAATAAATCAAACAAAATAATAATAATAATAATAATACTAATAATTCAAACTATTAAGTGAAATAAAAAAACACGTGTCTTTATTTATTTTTGTCAACAGTATAAATTTACATGTACTGTGTGGCTACGGTACTAAAGAATATAGCCACCCTCTCTCTTCCCGTGGGTGTCGTAAGAGGCGACTAAGGGATAACACAGTTCCGCTACCACCTTGGAACTTAAAAAGCCGATCGGTGGCGGGATAACCATCCAACTCCTGGCTTTAAAATACACAAGCCGAAGACGGGCAGCAGCGTCTTCGGTGCGATAAAGCCAGCCCTGCGGTCACCAACCCGCCTGCCCAGCGTGGTGACTATGGGCAAAACACATGAGTTCACGTTATTTTTGGCGTAAACTTGTGGAGGCCTATGTCCAGCAGTGGACTGTATAGGCTGTAATGATGATAAAGTTACGTAAATAATTTTTAAAAAGTGTACTAGTAATATTTTAGTTTTACAAATGTCATATTATACAGTCGTGTGACTGATATTACGTCACTTCCGTTATCTATTTTTCTTACGGTTTTAGTATCACATTTTATTCAGTTCGGTCGCCCAGCCAAATGTCAAGCCTACCGTAAGGAACTTCGTTCCAATATAGAAAAAAAATTGCGTTAACTTATTTCATCAAAAACGGTAATTTCATAGGTAAGGACCTATTATTTTCAACAATTAAACATTCAGAGTACTTTCAGTATCTTTTTCAGTATCCATTAGCGTCACGATATCATTAATAAACATCATAAAAAGTGAACTAAGCTAGATGGTTTCTCATTAAAAGCTTCGTAGAAGTAGGTCAAACCTTCTTTGAAAAATCGTCACACTTTAATTATGTTAAATCTATTTCAACCTACGTCGAATGTCTTTAAAAATCGAATTTAAACAAACTTCAACTCCAAAGAGGTTAACTTATTTAGAAAAATTCTACCTGTATTTATATTTACGTACGAAATCATTTTTCAAATACCTAGTAAAAATAGCGTAAGATTCTCAAAAATAATATTTAGGTAACTTATAGTTAAGGTATTAAGTCAAAAAAATATTAAGGTACTTAAAATAGTTGACGTTAAGAAGTCAAAAATACATACGCTTCAGCCTATGGTATCCCACTGCTGGGCATAGGCGCTTTCCCAACGTAGGAGAAGGATCACAGCTTAATCCACCACGCTGCTCCAATGCGGTTTGGCGGATATATTCCCTACTAACGCAAAGTAACGATCGCTATCAAGTGTACAGGATAACCACCGGGACCGGCTTAACGTGCTCTCCGAGGCACGGTGGGGAGACCTACAAGGACTGCATAAACACCCAGACCATGGCAAAAATCTGCATGGACAATACAAATGTTTGTCATGTGCAGGTAACGAACTCGCAACCGCCAACGCAACAGCCACAAACCAGTGCTGTGACCGTTGCGCCAACGCGTCGCTACACAAATATACATACGAACTTACAATACGTATTTAGATAAATAGGATTTAGACACGTATGTCGAGCAGTGGGATATTACAAGCTGAAGCGTAGCATGGATTAATAATAAAACGATTTATGACTCTTTCAAAAAGAACTCGTAATCAAAATAATACCATATCATCTCTCTCTCTCTGTCTCATCATATATAATATATATTTTATTATTTATTTTATATTTTATTGTACACCACAAATATATTACAAACAAAGCATAAAGATAGTTATAGACAGTGAAGTACAATGGGCGGACTTATGGCTAATTAGCCATTTCTTCCAGACAACCCATATATATATCTTCCACGTACTGGCCACGTGAATACACAGACAAAGCTTGTATTACATATCATAAATGAAAATAGGTCACTTACATACACAAGGCTTTGATATCACATAACATAATGTAACCGCGAAACAATATAATTTTTCTTAATTTCATATAATGGATTAAAATGATCAATCAATTATAGAAAAGCAATATGTTCTTACAAATGCGTAAAACAGAAAAACTATATTTTAATTTTAAGCGATTCTACTAAAATTCCTTAATCTTTGTTCATTTTGTTAATTTCTGTATATCTCCTATTTTATTTTATTCTATTTCTCTGTTAAAAACGAGTATATATAAAAGTATTTCTTGTAAGTTTTTTTTTGTATTTGCTTAGATTTTACCCGAAATATATCATAAATATATCCTGTCTCGAAAATTGCGAAAAGTCGCGAAATAGGGTTCTTTCTACGATAATTTCTATTGAATTAAATTCTTTAACTAATTGTTGGCATTAAAGAAGTCGTAACATAAATCATATGTATTTTTTTAAATTAAATACTGTAATTTTATACAAATAATTTTAATGGCAATAATTTGTCATCAAAGAAAGCATTGAGTGACTAATTATTAATTTAATTTTACATAAATCATGCTATTATTTACAGTCTCGAAATAATAATTAATTTAAATAATGAGTTACATCTTATATTAATTATAATTAATCAGTTAATTAAACAGAAAAACTCAAACTCGCTGCTTACAAGTACAAGATATCGTATATTTTATATTTATACGTCTTATACATTGTCTTTTATATTAAATCTCAGAAAACTTCGAGATTGATTCAGAAAGATCTATTCGATAACTATGCGTAATATCATAGACGTGTTATAGTTCATCGAAAGACCCTGATTATAATAATATTTAATCATATCTGTTAATTTATCAATGTAAATAATATAAACAATAACATCCTTTCGGATGTCAACATTTAAGATGATGCACTTAGGATAGAAATGATAGCCGACAGCTACTTTGTTTATGTATCCAGCTCACAATGAGGTCAATGGCGCATGTTTGTCATTACTGAGGTTCCATTGTCGCTCTCATTCAGGGTTTCTATTTATGCGTAGTCAGTCTAATTTTTTACGCTTCAGTCTGTAATATCCCTCTGCTGGGCATAGGCCTCTTTCCCAACGTAGGAGAAGGATCAGAGCTTAATCCATCAGGCTGCTCCAATGCGGGTTGACGGGTATATTCCCTACTGCTATCAGGTGTACATAATACAAACCGGGACTGACGGCTTAATCAAACATCTGCATGGCCAATACAAATGTTTGTCATGTGCAGGTAACGAATCTGCAACCGCCAGCATAACAGCCACAAACCAGTGCTGTGACCGTTAAGAGAACGCGTCAAATTTTTTACATTTGTAAAAATCGCCAGTTCTTTTCAAAATGTAATATTCGCTATTACGAACTTCATATTTCTTATTAAAAAAAAAAAAAAAAAAGATAAATGTTAGTACATAGATAAGAACATGCTCGTATTGTAAAAGATAGCAAGCGTGCGTGAACACGTGATATTTAAAATAAAAGTATGTTGCACACTGCGACCTGATCAAGCTATAAGCATAACATGTACGAGGTGGAAAAAATATCACGTATCTACTATGACTACTGACGCTTGCTTTCTCGTCAGCTATTTCAGTTTGTATTGCTTATTAAGATTAATAGCTATTAAAAAAGTATTAATTTTGATTATTTCGATTTCTAGATTGTTTCAGAAAAACTATTTTTAAAAGTTAGTTTAAAGGTTATTTTTTTTTAATTTACACGTTTATTGATTCGTTAGTTTTTAATATTTACGAAGGCAAAAATAAATAATAAAGTTACATTAAGATCCTTCTTCTATACTGAGAAAGAGTTCTATGGCCAGCAGTGGAATGTTAGACGCTGAACCAATAAATTAATGACATTTATAACCAGAAAACGTATTATTATCGATGCTGTCACTCGTCCTGACATTTACTGCTAACGTAATAGGACTTTGCTTGGTAAATATTTTTAATGATTATGATAATGTATAAGCATCTATTTATTGCCATAAAAGTGATAAATGCACTAGGTTGTGCAATATCATGACGTCACAAGGATAATAGTGTCGCCTTGACCTTAGGCTAATGTCAGCTTGGCGCCGGCCAATGTCTGCGGGCGTCTGCGTTATGCAATACATTCGCTAATGTTACTCTCATAGGAAATGTAAAATGCAACACTTGATAGTAATATCTCGCGTAAGCAAGGACATCAATTTTATACTAGAATGTACGTATATATCGTTCACGAGCGCAAGTGGCTGTGAATAAAACTTTGATTGCTATTTAATTTTCACAGTATATCTAAAATTATGAGGGTACAAAATGTGTTTGGATGAACAGATGCTTAGTATATTTAAAGGATAACATTTTATTTTGGACATAAAAACAATTTTTTTAAACATTATACATATATACAATTCACAACTTAAGAGCTAAATATTTACAGATTGTTAATATGGTTCAAATCATGTCCGCGTGGAATTGTGCCAAGAATGCTGGCAGCATTTCCCCGTTGAATCGCTATGCCGATTCTCTGGGAAAAAATGCACTAGTCCTGTCGTCACCCGAGTTGGCAATAAGGCGAGAAGTTATCTCATTTAAAAAAATTTTAACACTGCTACTCCAAGGTCCAAGTGTTTTGACTGCAGGCGGCACAATGATGTAATTTTGAATTAGTGACGAATATTTGTGCCGTTTTGTCGTTTCAGCTTTTTTCACCGCGGCTCCCACTTTTATGGCTGTTTCCCTGACATGAGACGAAGCAAGTGTGTCAACGCAGGCTGCGTCTCACAAAAGCGCCCGTTCCCTTTCCCAGGGAACCAACGTCAACCCATCAGGTCCTTTCCATCATCGCGACTAATTCCAGTAGGTTCGATAAAACTAGGAACGTCGGCGGTGGCAAGAGCTCTTTTTATGGTATCATTTAAGGAACCGTGGCGGGAAAACCTACCTAAACTCTTGTTGCAGGAAAATCTGTGTAGCCCGAATTTTTGAAATTTTTTGAATTAAGGAAGCTGATCGGTACACTATCTCTATAACGTAATATCTTGTGTTTCGGTATCTTAAGGTGAATATATAAAACACTACTTATTTTAGTACTCACAAAATCAATGTAACGAAAGCTTTTTAGTCGAGCAACAGCAATTTCAATTATAAGGCACTGTATCTACAAATTATTAGTTAAAGAACTAGCTGTATCCTGCGCGCGTTGCTACGCTTTTTTTGGTCATACCCACTCAGAAATCTTCGTGAACTCATGCATAACACTTTGCTAAAGATCATGACATGATCAAATGCATAGTTTATGATTCCATAAAGGACATACAGACAAACATTCATTCATATATATATATATATATATATATATATATATATATATATATATATATATATATATATAGAAGATACGTATATTTATGACTATGGACGCTCTTTACTTTTCAGTCAATATGATATCTTACATCCATCTCAGTCTCTTCATCTCCGTGATCTGAAGCTCTTGAGCACGTAGATATTAAGCTGGCCGGCACTGTCTTCCGTATCCGCTATTGTGTACCCGTGACCATTGTTTCTTGGTTTTGGGATAGTATTTTGCGATTATATACCTAACACTTCACTAAACAGCTATTTTAATCCTTATTTGAATGGCGCAAGAGGCTGGCTACTGCTAAATGTATTCCGGTGTTCGCCATTTAATCATTCTATTTTGAGATTGCTCACTTCAACCGTATTTTTCTAGATATTTACACTATGCTCCAGATGGTTCTCTGTAATCAAGAGGTTGATCACCTGAGGTTGATCACGCTTTTGAAGTGCTCATTTTGCGTTGATTCCTATGTAGTTACAACCATCTTGAATGAACATATTTGGTTGTGTATAAAATTATAATAGTAATATTGCTAAGACGCCACTGGCTAGACATTCAAGATGCAGGTAAAGGATTAGTAAATATGAGAACATGAAAAGAGCGCAACGAGTTTCAAGCTTCAGAAGAGTTCAGTAAGTGGTCAGGTCCCCTCGCTTTCCGATTCTCCATACGACAAAAATGACCTCAAGTTTTTTAAATATTATTTATCAATAACTTTGTAAACATTTTTTGTTAGGAGACTGTACCAGTGCTTGTTTGCAGCGTCCGGAGTAGCCTCTCTCTTAAAGCCATAGTAAAAAGTTGCGCAACTTGAAAGTTGTTAACGCAAAAACTCTTAGTTGTAAAATATTTAAAAAAAATGTATTGTAAATGTAAAATATAAAAAAATATATCTATAATAGTAATATTGCTAAGACGAGACATTCAAGATGCAGGTAAATGGATTAGTAAATATGAGAACATGAAAAGAGCGCAACGAGTTTCAAACTTCAGAAGAATTCAGTAAGTGGTCAGATCCCCTCGCTTTCCGATTCTCCATACGACAAAAATAACCTTGTAATATATAAATAGTCAATAACTTTGTAAACATTTTTTGTTAGGAGACTGTACCAGTGCTTGTTTGCAGCGTCCGGAGGTAACTTCTCTCTTAAAACCATAGTAAAAAGTTGCGCAACTTGAAAGTTGTTAACGCAAAGACTCTTAGTTGTAACTACTTTTATTTTCTTTTGGAAGCTAAGTTTACATTAAAACGCAAACATATTTGTTTCCTTTTTTCCGCTGATGTATTTGCTAACTAGGCTCAATCTTAAAATTGCAAATATATTAATACAGTTTGGTGTATTCAGCCTGATCAGATGCAATACAGATACAATATCCTTTGACAATTTTCGCACTTTACGTTACTAAGACTATAAACAAAGCCTCGTTCACGTAATCATTTAAGAATTTAACTAATACATCTCCAGTCTGTAGTGCGAAATGTTACGTCAAAATGTTCCAGAATATTTTTTTTTATATCACTAGGTCGGCAAACAAGCGTACGGCTCACCTGATGGTAAGAGATTACCGTAGCTTATAGATGGCTGCAACACCAGAAGCATCGCAAGCGCGTTGCCGACCCAATCCCTAATCCCCCCCAGGAGCTCTGGTCACCTTACTCACCAACAGGAACACAATACTGCTTGAAAACAGTATTATTTTGCTTTGATCTTCTGTAAGGTCGCGGTACTACCCAAGTCGGGTTGCTCCATAATTTGAGCAGGAAATTCCTGCTGTACCCTACCTCAGTTTTTTGCTGTACAATAATTTATCTGACAACAAGCACTGATAAAAATTTTTGGTAACTTTCTCAATCATTACCATATTACTGTTACCCACATCACCGACCACAGGGGTGTTCAATACGAAGAAGAAGTTTCCAAAATATTTTAGAAAATAAATGAATGTGACGCTGTTCTTTCGTGAAGTAGAACCAGCATTAAATTACATGTCTTATGACAACATTTCACACGAGTTTCCTGCATCATACAGCTAGAGAGCCAATATTTTACATTGCAAAATGGAGTTTCTATTTGCGTACCAATATGTATCAGAGCCTAGATTTTACCTACTTGTATCAGATGCGGGATGATATGCCTGCATGTCACTTATAAGAGAGCTAAAAAGAAATAGTAGAAAATAGAATGAATTACCATTTTTCTCATACGTTGGAGGTCATCTTCTAGATGTAACGATGAATGGAAGGCTTAATATTACTGTTCTTTTTTATTTACTTTATTCTATTTCCTTAAAGTTATTAGATTATCTAAAATAGTTCCTGAAATTACTACATCTAAATTATCATATTACCAGGCCTCTGTGCATTTCATCCACTTCACATGATATTTGACAGAATTTTCAGTGTTACCATAAATTTTCAAAGGGGATGCTGTGTTAAAAACTTTTCTATAATACTTATCTACATAGGCTATAAAATCACATTACATTAGATTAGAAAACGGTAGCCATAAATTGAATAGCAACAAGGATAAAACTTCAAAAGATGTTTAGTAAACAAATAGGCTATACTCATATAAATTATTACTTATACATAAATAAATTACACGTAATATAACACAAGATTATTAGCAGAACATACCCAATGATATGGAATTATAAAGATGTCAAGGTGACCTTGCATCTCGACAAGGAAGCCTAGTCCGATTCGTATATCATCTTTCATTCACGTTGACAACTGGAAATTACATAAATCATAGTTAAATTGTTGTTCGGCTCTGTCATGCATTGAGTAGACAATGTTTTAGTCTGCGTAGCATTTGAAGAAATATAAAACAAGTTCAGATAGGTACTTTGTAATTCGTAAATTGATTTTTTTGCACAATCATTCTTATATAGAGTAATCTTTTTACTACGACAGAATAGAGAAATCCTTGGCAAACATTGACTACTATTATTAAAATGTACAACAAATTTTGACATAGTTATTATTTTCGTATTTCTTCACCCTGGCGCAGTCCAATGCTTGATATAGACCTCCCCAAGCACGCGCCAAAACATCTCGGCTGTCCGCAACTGTTATCCAGCCTCCGCTGGTGATCTTACCTAGATCGTCGGTCCAGCGGGCCTCGGTTCTGCGGCGCAATGGTCAGTCCAGTGTTATTTTAAATTGCTGATTCTACGAGCTTGTCGGCTACTGTCGTTCTATCACGTTCGTTCAATTATGAATGAGATTACCTATTTAGCTCACTTCTAATTTCCTATCATTGAGAGAGACTCCAAGCATAGCTACTTCTATAGCATGTTGAGTGACTAGCTTGTAAATTTGTCCCTTCGTCAGTGTCTGCAGTTTATAATGTGTTCGTAGATGAGTTTATTTTCATATTAGCACCATGTCAAGACGGAATTTTTTTTTTTTAAAGTAATAACTTTTGATGTGGTGTAATTTCTTCTTTAATTATTTTTTTATGCATAAAGAAATTATAAGCATTCTGTTAATCTATACAAATAAATAAAATTGTAGTATCTGAAATGAAATTAAAACATTTATTTCGTCATAAGGTGATATACACACTTAACGAAAATCAAAATAATGTCATTTACAAAAATAATAATAACAATAAATTTAAAAAAAAACGACAATAATAAAAGAAAGTTAAGGTAGCAAAAAAATCAAACAATAAAATAAAAAAAATGTATCTTAACATTGAGTACATTACAAACTTAGGTAATATACCCAGTGTAAATAACTACACACATTAGAATTTTATATGTATTCGACATTTTGGAAAGAACAACACGATTCTTTATTTTGAGAAAATGGTTGAAACTTTTTTTTACATAGAGCTAAAACTTACTTTTCAAAACATTGCTTACGGTTTTATCTAATCAACCTCAGTAAGACATAAATAACGTAACGTAGGCATGTCGATCACTACGACTAACAAATCCTATTTTTAAACCCATAGCCTATTTTTCCGTGAGTACATTATATTTTCATAAATATACTACGATGCAAAGGACAGAATGTTGATCTCTTTAAATTTCTCTTTCAGAGATTCTTTACATCCCATTTTGTAAATATAACGGATAGCCCTTTTTTGCAGAATAAAAATGACATTAATATCAGCCGCATTGCCCCATAGCAAAATGCCATAGGACTTTATATTATGGAAGTAGCTGAAGTAAACTAATCTAGCTGTATCGACATGTGTTAATAACCTTATTATTTTAACCGCGTCCGCTGCAGAACTCAGTCTATTCATCAATTGACAGATATGGGGTCCCCACTGCAACATTGAAATAATGGTGAATCCTAGAAAAACGGTTGAGTTAACTAAGTTCAATTTATCACCATTGATTTTTGGATGCATATCAATTTGTTTTACATTTGGGGCAGAAAATTTGATACAATTAGTTTTTTTTAGTATTGAGAAGTAAGTTATTCACACTAAATCAGTGCACCAGTTCAGAGACAGCATTGTTTACATCTTTATAGTTGGTTTCTTGTCTACGTAATTTAAATATTAATGAAGTATCATCAGCAAACAATACAATCTCATGCTTCTTCTCTACTAAATACGGTAGATCGTTTATGTATAATAAAAACAAGAATGGACCAAGAATTGAGCCTTGTGGGACCCCCATCTGTATATGAGACCCAGACGACTTAGTACCATTTACTTCAACCATCTGAGTTCTATCACTAAGATAAGAACTCAGAAGTTTTAGTGCGGTATTTTTAATGCCATAGTGACTGTGTTTTCAGATTAATGTGTTATGATGATCACAACCAAATGCCTTAGATAAATCACAAAATACACCTTAAGCATCACGCGACTCCTCTGAAGCATTGACTATCGAAGTAAAAAGCTCTAAACCGGCATCAGTTGTTGAGCGTCCTTTAGTGAAACCGAACCGCTTGTTATGTAAAAGATTATTTCTTGTGAAATGGTTTAAAAGCTGACCGAGAATCACATTTTCAAATATTTTACTACAGGCAGGTAGAATAGAAATGGGCCTATAATTTATTAGATCTGTATGACAACTAGACTTAAACACAGGTATAACTTTACTGTGCTTCATAACATCAGGAAACTCACCACTTATAATACATTCATTAAATATAATCGCTAAGCTAGCACCCCACGTGCTATGATATCAACAATCGTACCAATAATTTTAACAGATACACCCCAGAAGTTAGCGGTGTTTTTAATTTCTAATGTCTTAACAATTTCATTAGCATCTATGGGTTTAAAAATAAAATCAACTTTAAATCTTAAATCTGTTTGTAATATTAAAATAACCCCTTTTACTAAACGCATATGGATGAATTGGTGTATATACAGTATATAGCTTGGGAGGGACAGGTAAAACGGTGCTACAAATAATTGAAAGTTTACAACGCCATTTAGTAGCTACATTTAAACCTTTTATGTTCTCAACACCGCAAGTCTATTACAACTGCTAGGTACTTACGGTAATACAGTTGTAGATATAGATCCAAGAAACTTTCAGTTGATACAAAAAAAAATTAAGACTAGCTTCATAAGAAAATTCTTTATGTTATTAGTTCCATATTTATATGATAAATTGAATAAATTTTTTTTAGAGTGCTACAAACCAATAAAAATAGTCTTACACGGAAACAGAAAACCTTTAAATTATATTCCCATTATTACCCACCAAATTTCAATAGTAATTTTAAAACATATATTAAATGACAGATGTATATATACACTCGTTGTAAATTTATCGACAACACATAGATTTAAAAAAAAAAACATACATATCATAGACATATAAAGATTATAAAACACACAGAATCACAGATACATACACACACACACACGCACGCACACAAGCACACACACACACACACACACACACACACACACACACACACACGCATATACACACACTATTACTTATACACATGTTTTTGGTTTTCATTTTCTCTCCTTAACACACATATCTAATCTAATACTATAAAACGAGCAATTCTTGTATATATCTATATATATATATATACTTTAGCAGATACTTTAACTTTGTCTACATTTATGTTAACCATTATTTATAAAAACAATTGTTGTACTAATCTTATTTATTATTATTATTTTGCATTAGTTTCTTACTAGAAATTTGACATAAATTGCCTACAAGGCAGACAAAATTACAGGCAAAAGGGAGCGTAAGGTACACGAATATTATATGAACAATTATCCTTCAGATCAAAGTTTAATTTTACTATCGATGACATCATTTATCTGAGTCGACAGCATTCCAAAACACTAAAATGTAAATTAAAATGATAATGTGTTTATTTAAATCAGTTATCATTAGTTCACGCGCGCTGCTTTGCTTGCATTGATTTTGTATGTTTAATGAAATTACATTTTACTTGTACTAGTTTTGTAGTAGTGTAACGGTAAGGAGATGGGGTGAGGGTGCTCTACAATTTTTTCGCTTCAGCCTGTAATATCCCATTACTGGGCATAGGCCTCTTTCCCCACGTAGGAGAAGGATCAGAGCTGAATTCACCACGCTGCTCCAATGCGGGTTGGCGGATATATTCCTGATAGCGATCGTTACTCATATACTATGAGTAACGATCGCTATCAGGTGGACATGATAACAACCGGGACCGACGGCTTAACGTGCTCTCCGAGGCACGGTGGGGAGACCCACAAGGACTGCACAAACACCCATACCACGGCAAACACCTGTATGGCCAATACAAATGTTTGTCATGTGCGGGGATCGAACCCGCAACCCGAACCCGAACCCGCCAGCGCAATAAGTACAATCCATGGCTGTAACCGTTGCGCCAACGTGGCGTCTACATTTTATTTTCAACAATTTTTTCAATTGATAAAAAATTTAGATCCTGTCTATCGAGAGCGTAAAAGTATGAAAGAAAACAATTTTACGTTCTCACTAGTAGTAATTAGAAAAAACTTTAATACAATCGTTACCAAAATCACGCACAGCGTTATCGGCAATATGCTAGACATGTTGTTAGAATTTTAGTAAAAACGGTCAAAACAGCCGGATTTTTTCTTTCGAATTGCTAGCAGTTTAATAGTAGTGCTAGTACATAATATTAATATTATGAGATATGTAGTTCATTTTTTTTGAGCAATCGTAAGTATTTTTTATTAGTTATTAAATCAGTTTGTTAAGCTCGACAGCCAATGATCTAATAAATCTTATAGTGAATAACAAAACTAACTGTCAAAATACAAGAAGTATTCCTAGCAGTGACGTTTACGATTATCGAGCACCTTTCATTTACAATTCATTAATGGGCTGAACAAAGTACGATAACAGATTATCTGCTCATTAATGAATTTGGTGAGTACTGCAGTTGCTGAATTATGTACAGAAGCTTGTAGATTTATAATGATGCTACAGGAAATTTATGTTTTGTTTATTTTTGTGAACTCGACGCAACGCTGGCAAAAATTAAAAAGTGAATCCGGGCAGTGTCCTAGTTGTAATATGTAATGTTGATGAAATAGATTATTCAAATTAGACATTTTTGAAAACAAAAATTTTGACAAAACTGAATTTCGGTAAAGCCTTTAGATAGATTCTATTTGTGATAAAAGAGCTATTTAAGCTAGCTTTTTTTTGTGCCTCGGAGAGAACGTTAAGCCGTCGGCCCTGGTTATTATCATAAATGCAGCGTAGTGGATTAAGCTTTCATCCTTCTCCTAAATGGATAAAGAGGTGCATGCCCAGCAGTGGGACGTTACAGGCAGCTCGCTGCTCCACTGCGGGTTGTCGGATATATTCGTTATATTGTTTAAATTGGAATTTTTAAATTCGTTAAAATGTTTAAATTTCAGTACTAATGATAGATTTGGCTACCTAAATTTCAATAAATTAGACAAATATGTTCGTCTTTATTTATTGCATAACGCTGCAAGCATATTCGTAATTTATAGTATTAATATTGTAGGAACCATTTATAATTCTTTTGTAATATTCATTTATACATTGTAAAAGAAACCATGAGAATTATATATATATTACTCGTCAAAAATTTGTTCTTAGTGATAAAAAGCGTATTAACGTTGACGTAGTTATGAGCATCACTACACATTTATTCTTGATTTGTGTCGGCAGAGAAGTCGGTAGTTTTGTATGATTAAGTCACCTTAATGACGAAAGCTTTTACTTTTAGTGCTGTAGCAAATTTGGCAGTGATCGGACGGGTCAAGGTCGCCCCTGTGATCACCCAAAAAGTGGTTTGGCGCCCCGAGCACATTATTATAATTCGGCGACGTTAATAAATTGTCTGGAGCCAAAATTTGGCTCCGTAAATTAATTGTATAATTTTGTCTAATATCGAATTCGCTCTAGAACAGATGTAATTTATTAGTTAGTTAAATATAGTTCATTCATCTTGGCTATTTCAATTACTTACGAATCACCATTATACAGACTTTTTGGTTTCATGTATATGTCTGGAAGGGGTATAATGTAATTTATAACCAAAAGTAACTAATTAAGTAAAAACACTTTTAAATGTATAATTTCTTCAGAAAGATATATTATTAATAATAAATAATAACGAAAAAACCGACTTCAATTGACACCGACAAGTAATAACAACGTAAGAGGTAACTCCAGTGATCGTCAGATCTCGATATAATTTAAATTGGAGCATATTAAAAGCACACGATTTCGACTAAAAAAGAATCATCACAGTCAGTAAAAAGCTAGGAGGTAACACGCATAAAAAATTCAGTTGAATTGAGAACCTCATCTTGACAAATAATCTTAAGAGGAAACAATCAAATTTTACCACGGTAACTTTACATATTATTATTATCATAAGCGACTAAGTGTTCTTTTGAAGTTAGAATTGTACATTTTGCCTTCACGTGTTTTTTAATAAATTAGGATGAGACTATGAACTTATTAGCAAGAATCTTATAAAGTTGTTTATTTATTCAAAATAATGCTCTAACGATATAAAGCGCACAGGTGTCTAGTTGTTTACGAATACAGGTTCGGACTTTCTGCGAATCGGTCAATTCCAAGAGGTGACTGCCATTACGTCGCGATTCAGGTGTTCAATTCACTCATGTTGACAATAATATGATATTTCTACCATCAGTCTAATCATACCGACTCGAATATTATACGAATGACGTAAACTAATAAATTAAAACGACGTCTGTATTAAAGCGAGTCACGATGAGAATGATTTATATTACATATGTGTAGGAAATTTTTTACCGCCAAAAATTGAGGACGGCACCTTCCCACCCTTGACCCGATGTTGCGCAATTTCCCGACAACTGTGACTGCAAACTTCCAAGGTCACCAGCGGACTGGAAATCTTTATCCTTACCCAAATAATTCAAATATTTTTTTGTCGATTATTATCTTTGTACATGAACTGAAAATAACACACGATTACACTTTTCTCGATATTTCGGTGGTTTGTCTTTGGCATTAAATGTATTTTTATTCACATATCAGCGGTGCCCACGAATTCGTTCGTCATTCGCTGAGAGATTATATCTGGATACTTATTTTTTTTAACGGTGTGATCCTGAACTCGTTAGAATGATGGGATAAAAGTAGATATGTGTTACCATGTGACCTACTTTATCCAGTTTTAGCTGTTCCAGAGACAAATAAAAATAATTAAAAGATTTTAAATTTCTCAATTAAGTAGAAAAAATAACTATACAGACTTGACAAGATAAAGTATGACTCAATGTTTTGTTATGCAGAATGCTCTACACACTACAGAACTACCCGTTGGTGCAATTTGTAGTGACCCTGCTTTCTGCTCCGAGGGTTGTGGGTTCGATTCCCACCCCGAGTCTGGGTGTAATATAAATATTTATTTATATATTTATATTTGTATTATTTATAAGTATGTTTATCAAAAAAAAATGTAGCTAAATACCAGTCGGCTGTTACCTATGACACAAGCATTATGTTGCTTACTTTAGGAACAGACGACCATGTGTGTATTGTGTAGATATTTATTTATTTATGTAGTATTTTAATTTTAATTGTTTATATACTATTTATATATTTTATTTTATATTTTTTAATGTAAACTTTTTGGGATTTTAGTTGCTTTTGCTCGTAAAAATTGTCGTTTTTAGTAAAAAAAAAAATTGGTTATATCTATCTGGGCGATTGATCCTCGCGTGCAGTAAACGCGGCCTTTCCCGCGTAAATCCTAATTTCGTTAGAAATCCGGAATAAAAGTAGCTTATATATTGCTCCACGACTTCCACTATTTTCAATGGAAGTACCAAAATAATCGGTTCTGCCGTTCCGGAGAAGACAGAGAAAGACAGAGACACAGACGAACAAAAGTTTTAAAATCGTTTGGTTGTATATAGTATCACGTAAATAACTATAAATGCACTTGACAAAACACAGCTATTTCACAGACAATAACTTTAATTTTATTTATATATAGTAATGACACAAAATAGTTGAGTTTGCTCGCAAACGAAAAAATACTAACTTATCAATTACATCGACCAGTAATAAAACATAGGTAGACGATAAAATAGTCAAGTAAATACGCATTACGTGTTTTTTTTTTCAAATTGTGTAATAAAGTTTTAAAATTTAGCTTACAAAGTACTTATCCAGATCTTAAAGCACTAGCTTTCGATTAAATTAAATTATTAAAGTCCACCCAGTAAAAAGTTATAAGCTAACACGCAATAAAAAACTGTCGAATTGAGAACCTCCTCCTTTTTTGAAGTCGTTTAACAATTCGTAATATTCATTTGAAGTTATATATATGAACTTTAAATTTTTTGTTTCAAAAAACGTATGTTTGTCAGACATGAGTAACCTACTATCAACTCTATCTACTGTGTTAGAGTACTTACAATTCATCATCTATTATCGTCAAATTTAGTTTTAAAATTAAAGTAATCAAATTTGGGTCCAGCATTTATTTATTCTTACTAATTACGTTTATGGAAATTAGCGAATTCTATTTTTTTGCTCATATGTGTACTTGACCGCTTTTTTAATATTCGCTAGGTTAGCGAGAATATTATTTTTTTACTTCACTATTTTTACCATAACTCATGATGATATGTTTAACAATATTAATTGTTAGTAGTATATGAATAATCCTTACTTTTTTCTGCTATATTAATAAGAACTAGTGGTCGCCCTGTGGTCTAAATTCGAAGTAATAATAAACAAAAGAGTATATGCGTGTGTGTGTCAAATATATGGTAGTGTGTAATGTTTTCTTTATTGATTTAATGCATGCACTCCTTCTCTATATGAACTATAAGTGTGCGAAATTTCATACTCCTCCGTCCGCGCAATTTTCGTGAAAAGGGGTATAAAGTTTTTAATTCATTTATTAATATATAAATAAATAGCATCCCGTTCCGGCTATGCATGGGTATTTTACAAAAATTTTAACATAAATTTATTTTCTATTTTTTTTTTTTGAAAATATAATATAGCCCATATATATCACCCGCGGATAGTGGTAGCTTCCCATCAGTTAAAAAAAATTTCAAATCGGTTCAGTAGTTTCGGAGCATATTCAACGCAAACAAACAAACAATCAAATCTTTCCTCTTTATAATATTAGTATAGATACATATCCGTTGATATTTAGGTACAATAAATATACAGCTAAAATTTTGCGGTCTATATTTACTATTATTATTATTATATATGCATATATCATTTTGTGTAATGGTGATTTAAAACTATTGTAACTTTTTATGCTATATTCTATAAAATTATAATAAAATTAAACTATTAGGCTAGGTACTATTCATTATGTAGATGTAGTCCTAGCTTTTTCTAAAGAAAAAATATTATTTCAGTTATTTTTAACAGACTTAAAAAAGGAGGAGTTTTTTATTTTTTCATAACTTTGTACGGGGTGGACCGATTTCGATGATAACTTATTTAATTAAAAGTTGGTACTTGTCACGTGGTTCCATTTAAATTTTGTCGAAATCTGACAAGTAATTTTTGAGATATTTCTCATAATGCGTATTTACTTTAGTACCTACGTTATTACTTGTCGATGTAAATGAAGCCGGTTTATTTTTCGTTGGCGACAAACACAATTATCAAATCGAAATATTATCATTTATCAATTTCTAGAAGAAAAAAAATAGGTTGAAGTCAAAATCCGAATTAGATCCTTTATTTTTAACATTTTATACATTCAGACACGACGAAGACAAAGTAATAGACGAATAGTGGATTTTTAGAAACAGTTCTCATTGAAACCTCTAAAAAATATTTAAATGTTCATTAAAATATGTATATATTAGAAATATATACCTATAAGAGTATTGGAAAACAAACATTTTTTTTGTTTCACATTTACCACTACTTTCAATTCAATAAAAGTATGATACGAATGAAAAAGTATGAGACGAGTAAGAATCTGAATTCAAAACTCCGCTCATACAATGTCGAGGGCGAGAGCTTGTAGTAGATCCAATATTCTTACATTGACATAATTATGTATGTTTATTCCGGGTTATTATTAACATCAAACGTTCCTATTGATATAAAAACACCTCGAGGCCATTAAATACCGGACTTACGTAAGATGACTTCTGTTCCGTGTTATGGTGGTTCCGTGGTATGTATGTACGATGCCGAGTTCAAATAACGACCATGAATAGTTTAAAAAAATCACACGCATGATAAAATTTACGTGCCCTTGTTATTGTATAAGTATGATATGAATTGTAGTACACTGCCGTTGATTACATAACATCGTGATTAGTTACGCTGCTCGCTTCAGCTTTGATCCTCAGCCAAGGATAACTGTTAGTTGGATATGTGTATCGCCGCTATGTATTTAATCAGTAGGTAACAAATAAACAGTATATTATAATAAGTTTTATATCTAATAGTCATCACTTTTACCGCGATTTTATATTATTTTTATCGTTTTTAACAGTCTTCCAAAAAAGGAGGAGGTTCTCAATTCGATTGTACTTTTTTTGTATGTTACCTCAGAACTTTAGACTGAGAAGATCGATATCGATGACTTTTATTTTTAATCGAAAGGTAAAATAAATGTCATGTGGTCCCATTTAAACTAAATTGCGATTCGACAAGTAATTTTTGAGCTATATCTAGTAATGCGTATTTACTTGATTATTTTTTCGTCGACTTACGTTGTATTATATCGCATAACTTTTCACTGGGTTTTACCGATTTTGATGTTTGCTGTATAAATCAAAATCTAATATTTGTCATGACAAGTATTAGATTTTGATTTATATATTTCCGGTTGGTTCCGATCGGTTCCATTTAAATATTGATCGTGATGTAATGAGTTCTTTTTGAGTAATTTTTGATGACGCGTATTTACATGGCGGTGCGGGGACGTGCGGGCGGTGTGGTCTTGTTCAATAATTTGTCACGACACCATCAATGAAATATAATAAGAACTTTTTGAGTGATCATTGATACTTTCATTCATTGAATACGCGTAGTATTACTAGAGTATTTTTCGTTTACCTAGATTGTGTTACTTGGCGATGTAACTGAAGTCGGTTTTTTTTTTCATTTACGAGCAAACACAATTATTATGTATATTTTTCTTTCTTTACACTTTTTATATTATTTTATATATTGGGTACAGTGATTGAGATCTTTTTTAACATATTCTTTTTTTAGAGTTCTCCCATGTCAACTTTTAGCTTAATTAAAATTATAATAATGTTTTAAATCTGTTTTGTTGGACGAATCAATCATCACAACTTTTAAAAATAAATACTCCTCTTTATATATTATACCAACGTTCAGATATTGTTATTTTTCTGACAACTCAACTATTGTAAGATAAGTAAACAAGTTAAAAAAATTTTTGGCTCTAGAGAAATATTTATAGCGTCATTCAGACTAGTAATTTATTATTCAAACAACACAAATTTTTCTTACCAAAGGCTACACGAATGTTGTTCTTCTTAGTTCTGCGAATTTATTACTTTATATTACGTAATTCTCAAACTCCAGGGCTGCTGACGTCAAAATAAATGAACCCGTGAGAATATAAATTAAGTTGAATGAAACACAGACTTGTTTTGATGAATCTGAAAACATGATATAAAATGGTTTATTTATTTTCTATTTTGGCATGAGCAACGCTTCGACGTAGTATCCCACTGCCGGGCATAGGCCTCTTTCCCAATGCGAGTTTGTGGATATGTTCCCTACTATGAGTAACGATTGCTATCAGGTGTACATGATAAAAACCGGGAACCTGCTTTCCGAGTAGCGTTTAAAAAAAGAATACTTAAAAAAAGAAATCTCAGTTTACAATTATTCGTATTTTAGTATGTTGGCATTCTTTTGACATCTTTTGACCATACCCAAAAATCGTATCTATTACGAAAATAAAGTACCCACTACAATTTATTTGTTTTAAGTGTAGTTTTGTTAGCTCGTCGTGTTTGTTATATATTACATTTATTTATTGATAAAAAAATATATATCTGTATGGAACAGTCTATGGTTGAGTGAGAGATGAAATGTGAGGGAAGGTTATGAGGGAAACCAAACCCAATGAAAGTCGATCAAACACTAAATTTATTAAGATTATTTTGAGTATGAGATGAAAGAGGCAGACTTCAGCCTATCGCAGTCCATTGGTGAACATAGACCTCCACAACAAACCACAAGTTCGCGTCAAAATGGTGTAAACTCATATGTCAACTCTTTACCCATAGTCACAAAGCTGGGCAGGCGGTTTTATATGCTTTTGAAGTTCCAAGATGGTACTGGAATTGTGTTATCCTTTGGTCGCCTCTTACGACACTGAACGAAACGAAGGGAACAAAAAGCCACAAAACATATAAATAAAAATGGCTCCACCAATTCGGCTAATTTATTTTTTTGTATGTTCCTTATGTCAAAAAAAAAAAGTAAAAATAAGTTGAAAAAAATAATAATTTTTACTATCAACTTTTGACAGAATGAAGTCTGTCCAGGCTGGCAGCTAGTAATATAAATAAAAGTAATGACATTCTGCAACATAAGTTTTAAATAGACGGCAAATACATTTCTATGATGAATTTCTTAAAAGTATTTAATGATCGTCCGATGATTTGTGTCATGCACGATTAGTACACAATAAGATAGGTATTTTGCTTACGATTGAAAATGGAGAATATTGTTTATGAAAGAGAATTTCTTAAGTATTCGTCACATAATGATTCTGAGTATTTTAGGTCAAATAAATAAAACTGATTAATATGTATCATTTCATCGTGTCATTGGTTCGGGATTATTATCACGTGATCTATACATGATTGTAATAAAAATAAAATCAAATTAACACTGTATAATATGCTAATCAAGTCAATATGACAATAAAAATTGTACTATAAATAAATAATTATTCAAAGATACAAAGTGATCTAACGATAAAAAAGCTTCAGACAAATTTTAATTAAACGAGATGATGTTGACCATGAACCCTCTGACTTCTTTACTACAGTTTATTATAATAAATTACGTTTACCTTTGTTTGTTCCTAGAAGTGTACATATATAATTCGTATTTGAATCTACAATGCACTTCCTAGTAACAATACTGCGCAGTGCCACTCAGCTACAACAATGTTGCACTATCTGTTATTGAGTATGTACAAGATGTTAACAATTCGCTTATTGACATGCGGACGAGTAATAAAATAATAGTGTGATTTGAAGACTTACAGAGAAATTTTTAATAAAACAAAAAAAACATACATGTCTCTCCAATGATCTTAAGGAATTTAGTCTACAATTATATGCATTTCGAAAAATAAATACCGAAGTACATAAAAAGTACGCAGTAACTAACGATAAACAAACAAAAAGGTATGCGGTATCAAATAAATTTTTACGTTTGTGGAAAATAAATTACTACGTAAATAAATTCCGCGAATACTATTTCATTGAATAATGATGGTAATCAGCTTTTAAATTTGAGGTTACTGAACTTTAATTCATTCAAAGAAATAGAAAAAAAAAATATAGTTTTTGCGGTGATATTATGCAATTAATTTTAATCATTTCACTAGTAATGCGTCAATTGGCTTTGCTTACTTTTACAGTTGAATCATTTTTAACCGACTTCAAAAAAGGGGTCGGTTACTCAATTCGACCGTATATATTTATTTTTTAAATGTATGTTCGGGGATAGCTACGTCGTTTATGAACCGATTTTGATAATTCTTTTTTTGTTGGAAAGGAGATATCCTGGAAGGAGATATGTATGGTACCATGATAAGGAAACCAGAACCTGATGATGGGATCCCAGAAATCGAGAGAAACCCTCGAAAATCCGCATAACTTATTACTGGGTGTACCGATTTTGATAGTTTTTAATTTAATCAAAAGCTGATGTTTATTATGTGGTCACATTTAAATTTCATTGAGATCTGATTACAACTTTTAGAGTAATCTTTGATAATGCGTATTTACTTGACTATTTTTTCATCTAACTATATTACTATCACTTATATTACTTGTCGATGTAATTTAAGTCGTTTTTTTTTTCGTTTGCCAGCAAACACAATTATTATATTGTCAATAACTTTTGAACTGTGGACGACGCGTTAGCGCAACGATCACAGCTGTGGTTTATGGCTGTTGCTCTGTCGTTTGCGGGTTCGATCCTCGCACATAGCATACATTTGTATTGGCCATACAAATTTTTGTAGTGGTCTGGGTGTTTGTGCTTATGTGTTGTGTGTGTTTCCAGACCCCTGCCCCGACACAGAAGTGAATCCTAATGGGGAGCATTGAGTTTGATGCGTTATTTATTATTTATTATTTGAACATTGCGAAAATCCCCTCGTTTGTGAGAGATGAGACGAATTATTTTGAGTCATATCCTGTGGAAATATAAAAAAAAATTAAATAACATTATGTAAAGTTTTGTGTATATTAAAAGTTATTAGCATTTAAATATGTTAAATAAAGATCAATGGAATGAGAATGAAGGAGATCAGGTTTGTTCGTGTAAAAAAAATATACTTTTATGCATAATTTAGATAACCATGAGTAAAACATTATATAAGAATACAAGAGACGCGATGATTAAATTACGCCCCGGCTTTGTACGGTTGCAAAAACTATCAGTGTTCCTCTACTAAATTATGCATGTACTATATATACAAACCTGCCTCTGGAATCACTCTATTTACCAAAGAAATTGCGTAGTTTCAAAGATCTAAGCATACAGACAGCGGGAACTATGTTTCATACTATGTAATTATTTTTAAACATCGTAACATAATCAAGCACTTTTTTTGATTATATAAATTAGATTAAATTGTATTGAAATTATTTACTTTTCGTTGTTATTATTAAAAAATAATTTATATGAGATTATAATACTAAGGGCTTAAGCATTTTATAAAAAAAAAAATTATTAATATTAAAAATAAAGCAAATATTTTTTCCTCTCGTAGGTTGCAAATAGTAGATGACAACAGATCCGATCGTATCGTTGTCTCTAATTTTTATAACTATGTGATATTTCACTACACTTTAAAAAATGTTATATGGAATATATGTATGATAACTAAATGAACTAAATATTAAATACTTTCCTAAATTTGTACTTTAGGTATATAAATTTATTACTTTCCATAAAGTGTATATCGTTCACTTATTCTTAAACAGTTATAAATGTTGATTAAGATTTTTTTTTTGGTTAGTTGCTTGTATATGAAAGTCTCTAAAGCGGCTGGAAAAACAAGACCTTTAAAATTTTTATCGTCCAATAGAAACTTCAAAGAAACTGCCTAGTATGCCTAGCCTAGTACGAATAGAAACTACAGGATTGCACAACCCAAAAACCTCACAACAGCCAATAATATGCTAATTACAATTAATAATAGTATAGTAGAAAGAGTAGTATAATAGTATTATACTACGTTAAAGCCTGTTTTAATATGAAAACTATAAGATATACTCGTATATCTACTTACGATTCTTTTCATATGTCAATAACGTCTAGATTATATGAAGAAATGAAAAAAAATCCAGTGAACGATTACTATATACACTATCCTACTTTGTAGTAAAACTACAAAATCGATATCATTGATATATTTCTATTAACACAAAAGGGTCGATACTATAATATAAGGCTTATATTTTGTGATTAAAATCAAACTACTAATACAAATAGGAGATATAAACAATAGCTATATATCTATTCTTACAAACGAGAACATGTGAGACTTAATCTGCCACGAGTTGAATATCATTTCTAGTTGTCTGATATCATTACTATGAAGAGTAACTGTCTTTAGTAACCGTCAGTTCACGACTTCATATGCTGTACTCTACGGTAGGGAGACAAAGGCTAACAACCAGACCAGAAGCAAATATTATGTCCCATATAAATTTCTTAACCGTTCAAAAACAGCTGATCTGTTCTAGTGGTGCGTGTACTCGCCTAAAACACCGACGGTTTACGAGTTCGATTCCCGCTCGGGATATGTAGTGGGAAATATAATTGTAACCAATTCTTTTCTTAGATGGAGAATGAGGCCTATGCCCAGGAGTGGAATGTTACAGTCTGTAGCGTATCGTAAATTTCTTCACATGGTAAGAATTAAACCTCCGGCCATTGACGTTGACTATATCCGATCGGTCGCTTGTGCTCGTATAGCGTATATCGTAGCCTTATTATTGTTATGTAATACTTAGTATTAATAAACGTTTTTTTAAAACTTTTTAGGTATTTCAAGATAGTGGCTCATTTATTCTAATGATTGTTAAAAATTAACAATTATTTTTTACCGTAGTTACACTTTTTTTTTTCTTTAACACATAAAAAGTAGTGGTCGCCAAGTGGTCTAAATTCAACCATAATTAATTTAAATTATAAGTTTGAACATTATTACGGTTCCGTTGTCAAATACTACACTATACTTCTATAATAATAAACAAAAGAGTATATATGCTTGTGTGTGTCAAATACATGGTAGTGTGTGTAATTTTTTTTTTGTTTTAATTTATATTTTATGCATCATTTAAAAAAAATATTCGCATACTGCTCTATATAAACTATAAGTGTACAAAATTTCATACTCCTCCGTCTGCGCAATTTTCGTAAAAAGGGGTACAAAGTTTTTCCTTCACATATTAGTTAATATATAAATAATTTGTAACAATAAATGGAATTAATATTATTAACAATAAATTCATACATTTAATCGTATTCGTAGATATACAAAATATGCCAAGGTAATAAATTTTGAACTATACTTATGAATACATTTCGGTAAAATAATAAATTTTATAATAGCTTGATGCAAAAATGTTCAAGTTTCCGTATCGCTATATATAATCAACAAATATTAAAAGCATATAGTTAATTTTATTTCAGCTTAGAATTTATAAAAACAAATATCTTGTACGAGGAACTGCTTCAATTTAAAATTTTATTATTCGTATGCTCGAGTCACTTTAGACTGTTGGAAGTACTATCAGTTTTATGTGTTCCTATCTGTTGCGATTTTAAAGGCGTAACTTTAAAAAACATTATTGTATTTGCTAGCACACGAAAAAAACCGACTTCAGTTACATCGACAAATAATACAACGTAAGTATAGACGAATAAAATTAACAAGCGCACTAGTCACCACTGCGATTTTCGAAGATTGCCTACGATTTCTCAGGGATGCCATGATCAAATCCTGGTTTCTTTATCATGGTACCACCCGTGGGATATCTCCTTTCCAGAGAAAAAATTATAAAAATATTTTATTCAAGTAAGCTTTTCGTAAAACTTTAACTATATACGCTAATTAACCGACTTCAAAAAAAGGAGGAGGTTACTCAATTCGACCGATCGAGTCGATTCGGGGATAACTTCTTTGTTTATGAACCGATTTTGATAATTTTTTTTTTTTTTTGTTGGAAAGGAGATATCCCCGGTGATGTACCATGATAAGGAAACCAGGATCTGATGAAGGGATCCCAGAGAAATCGAGGGAAACTCTCGAAAATCTGCATAACTTTTTACTGGGTGTACCGATTTTTATGATTTTTAATTTAATCGAAAGCCATTGTTTATCATGTGGTTACATTTAAATTTCATCGAGATCTAATTACAACTTTTGGAGTAATCTTTGATAATGCGTATTTACTTGACTATTTTTTCATCTACCTACGTTGTATTACTTGTCGATATAATTGAAGTCGGTTTTATTTTTCGCTTGCCTGCAAACACAATTATTCGAGGTTAATTTTCAGCTATAAACGGAACGAGTTGAACAGCAACAGAATCCATTTCAGGCTTCAATTCGAGAATTTATCTTTGTTAATAAATCTGTACCCTATAATATGTTTTAATTTAGTCTTTATAAGAATTGAATTTAAATTCAATTAAAATTTGAAATTTTGCAAATATAAAAAAAGGTACACAGTAATCCTTTTAGCTATTTGGAACGTTAAATACTTCGGAATCTTAGGGGTCGTTTATTAATCATATCATGCTTTAGCAATTTTTAACCCCTACCCCATCTTAGTAATAATTATGTAGTGAGGTTTAAGACAACCTCCTAAGTTTTACGGGGCCCATCACGAGTATTTCTTTCGCAAAGTATATATATATATATATTAGACTGGACCAAAAAAACTTCTATTTTTATTTTTAATGATACTATGACAGTATTGATGATGATAAAAAAGATAATCGTGAAAGTTTCAGCCCTTAATAATAATATTAAGGGGTGTATTGTTACGACTTTAGATTTTTTAAAAGTAATCGCATTTTCATACTCAAAACTCGTCAATTATCAAACTGAAAATTTTTAACGATATGTATTCTTAAAGGAAATTAAATTTCCTAGAAAAAAGCTTTCTTGGTAAATTAATCTAAAACAAGCCGTTTCTTGTAATCGTGCCTTAAACATTGACTTATTTTTTCAATTTTGCGTTTCGATTTTGGATTTTTTTGTAAATATATATATATATATATATATATATACGGTCTATGTAATATATATACGGTCTCGGATATAGATAATATATATATATTTATATACGGTCACGGTCACTAAAAATCGTAAAATTAAATAATTTTTAACAAAAAAAAACGACTTCAAAAAGGAAACTAAAAAGTGAAAAATAAATTTACTTAGTGCAAAGTAATTCTACAGTAACTAAATACTAACAAGTAAATACTACAACAACCTGGCTACAATAACAAATACAAACAACACACACACAACAAACAAGTACAAAAAATATTATTAGATATGTCAAAACAATAACAGAATAATAACAGTATCCAAACTAATAGTCAATGAAACAAATTATGAAAGAAAACTGAATACAACTTACGAGTAGATACTAGAGTAGTTATTGTTTTACTTGGCACCGACTTCAAAATTATAAAATATTTATTTAATCATTTCTGATTAACTAAATCAAAATACGAATTACTTTGTACTAAGTAAATTTATTTTTAACTTTTTAGTTTCCTTTTTGAAGTCGGTTTTTTTTTTGTTAAAAATTATTTCCGTTTCGTATCATTAAAAAATAGAAATAAAAGTTTTTTTGGACCAGTCTCATATGTATATATATTAACTAGCGGACCTACCCCTACTACCTGAAAAAGCTACCAAATTTTATTGATTTTTTTTGCTTACATACAAATGACAGTGCCACCTACCGGGTCGGGAATTGGACCAAATTACAGATGTTTACGAAATTTGATAAAAATTGATTCAGTAGTTTCGGAGTTACATACCTATAGAAGCGCCACCTACCGGGTCCAATTGAGATAAAAACTACCCTATCTCCCAAGTTAGAACAAATAATGAAAACTAAATTGAAAACAATTTTTTTTTTTAAATTTGGTGACGCTTAAAAATATTTTGGACCTGCCGTTTGTAGTGAACTCCTACAACATTGTAAACTTACATATTTTGGTACGAGACTAGAAAAAAATTTTTGGGCACCCTAATTATATATATATATATATATATATATATATATATATATATATATATATATCGCTTAGAACCGAATATAAAATAATCATTTCAAAATTTTCGATCTAGGTGGTACATCGTTCCATAACTGAATTGGCTAGAGCACCGACACGGTCAGCCGGAGATGCAGGTTCGATCCCCGCTGCAACGGTCGATTTTTGATATGATATTAAAAAAAATGTTTATATATATATCTATCATATATTATACAGATATTTTTTTGATACAATGCAACGTAATCTCTTCGTGTCGGCGGCGCCTAAACATCGACGGGTTCGATCCCCGCTCAGAGCTGATGGAGATGAGATTTGTGTTCATACAAAAATTTGTTTCCGGTATGGTTGTTAGTCCTTGTGAGTCTCCCCACCGTGCGTTGGAGAGCACGGTAAGCTGTCGGCCCCGGTTGTTATCATGTACACCTGTTAGCGATTGCTACTCATAGTAGGGAATATATCCGCCAACCCGCATTGGAGCAGCGTGGGTGATTAAGCTCTGATCCTCCTCCTAAGTGAGGAAAGATACCTATGACCAGCAGTGGGGCATTACATGCGGAAGCGTAACGTAATCTCCCTCTCTCGTAACCCTTCCGTATTCTAAAATTTTAATTTCGGTCAACCAGTATCCTTTAAATATATCTTCGTAAAATTTCCTACTTGAAAGTGAACTGGAAAAAAATTCTGTACTACTATTTCATTATTTTTAAATTCAAAATATACTGTCCAGTAAATCAAATGAGCACTAAGGTAGAGCGAAAAGAGTCGTATACGAGCTGCTGTGTACAGCGACTCGCAATCACTCATTTGGGCTTTCTTCATTTCTCTCCAAATGAAACGGTACTTACTTTTGGGGTAGAAAATATTCAGTGTCCTAAGTCGTTGCATAGATTCAAAAAACGCAAGGTTTTTTTAAATAGATTTATGAATATTAAATCATTTGCCTAAATATATCCAAATAAATAAGAAGTATTTTTTTTTAAACTAAACTCACGCGAAAACTATTGTAGAAAAAAACGCACGGCGATAATAAAACAAATGATTGTAGTACAAATGGCATCGGCAACCAAGAGCTCGTGGATGTTGTTAATATAATTTAAAAAAAAGTCACACGAATGTATAAATTTCTAAATGATAAGTTATGTAAATAAAACGAATATAAAGTGACAGTTATATGATTCGTATGAATCAAATTATCAGCTTTATCAACAAGGTGACCCGAGTTAAATGCCATCCAAATTATCTTTAAGGTGCCTACTATTTATATAATGACCGATTTGTATTCTACGTTATCCATTGAAGAGTAGGGTATTTTATTGCATCATCTTAGTTTAAGTTAAATGAAATACAATTGAAATTATAGTTTTTAAACGATGATTTTGTACACATTTTGTACTTATTAGCAGTAAGAGCATGAAGTTACTTACACCGTGTAATAAATAAGTTGTATACAATAAAGAATTTTGGTGTCTGTTTGTTTGATGTATGTTAAAAATAAATAATTTCATTAGGATATCCTTAACATTATCTTATTAAATAATACTAAGATTTAATTATATTTTTAGAGCGTTATATGTACAGAAAATTGGGTTATCGCTGCGCAAACGAATTGCGTCGTTAGATTTGAGGTGACGTCACAGGTCATTAGAATCTAAAAGCAAAGTTAAATTTGCATTTAATTGAAAGCCATTTAAAGAAGAAGAAGAAGAATTTGCATTTAATTTATAAATTTTGTATTGGTTTGTTAGCTTAGGTCGTAGAAAAATAAGCATGTATATATTATCTATATAGAATATTTATATAAACACTAATTTTGTAAATATTATCATATCGTATTCTACGAAAGGGACTCAATTGAAACAGTCTTAATAAGCACAGAATAAGGGCTAAAGTCTCTCATCTAGATTACATCGTTACTTATTTTAAAAAAATACTGTACCCTGAAGACACGTTATCCTAAATAAAAAGCAACTTAATGTAGTAAAAATTGTAACATTTTAAAAACTATATGTTCAATGTGTGTCGGCAGTTAATTATTATGGATAATATAACCTAGCGTATTCAGTTAGAAACAGGGGAAGCGATTTGAAAGCTTACTTTTTGCTAACACTAATTTAAAGAATTGACTTTGTTAGAAATTTTCTAAGGCTCTTACTAAAAATATTTTCTTGCTTCCCTGCTATCTACTTCGTAGATTCACGTCGCATTCTTTTTCTTTTCAACATACCTTGTATTTTAAAAGGCCTGAGTTTTTGTTTTTCTAAAACAGAAGAACATTCAGATTATTCCAAAACAATAGGTCGTAAATTTTGGTTTTCAAATTCGTAGACGAGACGGCTTAGAACTTTAGGCAAAAAGTTCCTGCGATTCAAGGTAATAATACTCAGGGACTAGGGGTCAATAAACCCTTTTATTCCCTTCAAGTTTAAGGGCGATAGGAAATAGGAACAATATTTCTTATTTGTTAAATGAAAACAGGTAAATTATAGACAGTAATACCAATGTTCACGTTAAAATTCTATGTTTACGATTAGTTACTATATAAGAATTTTGCGTATATTTGAACTAAACGTCTTAATCTGTAATTTTGCTCACTACAGACTGAAGTTTGACATACAAATTATGTCGATTTTTTTATACTTAGTACATACGTTCATTATTATTTTCAGAATTACACTAATTAATTAGGTTACGATAAATTAATTAATACACATAGTTAATTGGAACCAATCAAAGACAAGACGTATCATGTGCAAAAAGTTGCATATTTACCAAAAATAATTTTTGTCATTTTGTACTTAATCTTTTAAACATATATATATATATATATATATATATATATTGCATAAAATGTCGGTTCAATTGGGTATGCCTGCGCAATACTATTTTACATCACAGAGTTCAACAACCCTTTCGCTATATCACATAGATAACCGCTTAGATTCGAAACCATTATCGTGTTTGCAGCTGCATCTTAATTTAATTATATCACTCACTAGTGCGTGTTATAAATTTAAGTTTCTTCGCAACAGTAAAGTAAGAGGACGACGCCCTCTGAACTTCTAAATAAGAAATAATACCAATACACGGTATAAACGCTACAAATTAAGCGAGGATTCTTCACGTTAGTAAATGAAAAATACACCGATTGTCAAAAGTCGTACAGAATGCAATAAATAAGCGTTTTATATTGCTTAAACAATAAAGTCTGCATTATTTCGTCGTAATTGTGTAGTAAGTCGATTCGAAGAATTTCAAGGTTCATAGTCCATAGTTAGTTTTTTTCCTATTACTTTAAAACCTTTTGTTTCCTTTGTGTCGACTGTCGACCCTCTAAAACGTAGCTCGATAAAATCTTGTTATAGCATATTATACAATCGTTTCGATATATTTTATTTCGAATAATAAATGACAATATTTATATCGTTAAGCATTAGATCTGAAAGCTTAGATATTCGGCTATGTTTGCTTTTGTCATAGCTGTTTATTTTTATACTATATTATATAACGAGCGCATGTAGTATAAAACTGCTGCTACGTAACGCGAGTAACGTTTCAGGTTACGTTATAATCCCGGGAAGACATTATAGTTTCGACACACCTCTGATCGGACGACCACTCGATTCTTTGTAATGACATACGAAACCTCTGAACCTACATTATGTTAACGTACTTACTCTTCATGATACTTATTAAATTATCTTGTCACGTGCATATTGGTGACGAACTCTATGTAACAAACTCTAGAGTAAGTATTGTAGTAGGTACATGAAATTGTTTCAGTTATTAAATAACGTCAGCCGCATATATTATGTATAAATATATTTATGATATATTTAATGTTTCTGTAGCTGAAATGTAACAGCTATTTACGATACGAGATATAAAGTTTCATTATTAAAATTTTACATTAATCAGAGTTTTGTTTACTATTTGAGATATACGACCAATAATATTAAAAAAAAAACTACAAACGTAAACTGCTTCGGCTCTCGTGGCTCTATCTGGTTCGAATGTAATTGTTTAAAATATACATAGATAAACATAATAATTTAATCTGTTTGTGTTAAGGCAACATTGTTTATGAATGATTTTGTAAGAATTATATAAGTACAAAAATTAAATTATAGTTATATTTTTGTTTCATGTATAAACATTTTTAATATTTATTTTTTCTTTATTTTTGATATAGTATAATAATTGACATTATTCTGTCGCAATTTCATTAATAAAGATAGTAAAGGTATAAAAATATACCTACGCATATACATGCGCTCATTAATTGTAGGGCTTGGGTTATCACAAAGTTATCATCCCACGCTCGTGAGGTAAAGCAAAAATGTGTCACCTACTTTTGCATATTGAAGGTCACTGACAGACATTTTTTTTTCAGATTTTATACCGATCGAATTCATACAATATAAAATTATTGTATGATATGTCATATCACATGTCATGGACAAAGAGATAAATTTTGTCTGCGACATATTTTATAAATTAAAACAAAAATATCTGATCATAAAAATTTAATAATGTCAAAAGTTTTTATCAAAGACACTCGTATAAACATATATATTAATATTTTCACGACAAAATATGACGATTATTGTAATACGTATTTTGTACCGTAAAATTAAATTATAATCAAATAATAAGTTATATTAATTTTGATGTATTTTTACAAACGTTTATTCCGTCTATGATTCAATATAATTATGCAATATTAAAATTGCATAAATTTGCTGAATAAAAGCTAACAATAGTTATGACACGACAATTTTGAATCTCTTTGTGTTTTTTTTTTAAATTGCGTTCAAATGCGTGTATTATTTGCTTTATAGACAATATATTTACGTTGAGTCAATTGTATAGATTAGTAGGCGAAGAGAATCTGCTTATAGGGCAACTTTCAGATCTCCTTGCTCAGCTACTTGATGAGTAAATATTCATGCTTGTAATAAAGGAAGCTGGTACTATTTGGCATGAAAAAGGATTAATTAATCGCAAAAACTTAAATAAAGTATCGACCTGTTTGATATACATATAAAACTTGACCTGGAAAACTTCGTATCGCCTTATTTTTTTCGTTAATATAATAATTATATAGATCAAAATAAATGTAGCCTACATTTTTTTTTTTTTTTTAAATTTCATTCAAATTCTTCCAGTAGTTGCGAAGATTACACAAATATCGTGACACGAGATAATTATATATATAGATAGGTTTACTTTAAATTTTTATAAAACAAATCATAGATGAGATAACAGTAATTTGATTTACGGTTACAATATTAATCTGGCAATGCCCATTCCTTTTTAGCACAGTTTTACTTAAATATATGATTTGAATAAAAAAAAAGTATGAGACAAGTAACAGTTTAAATTTTACACAAAAAAGGTTCTTTACGTTTCACACTTCTTTATAAGTTAAATAAATAAGTGGAGGTTTGAATATACTAAGTGCAGGTATATAATAATGAATGATCATATCTTAAGGCTATATTTTTTAATACCCTTATACATTTCCGAAAAGAAAGTTTTATCAAGTCAGATTATATTTCAAAGTTATATTTTAAGCGTGTAGTGTAATTTCTAATGCGATTTTCATTAAAATTCTAATTTTGCATAAAATACTAATAAAATAATTCAACCTTTTTTTACATTTTAATTAGAATTTATTTAGCACGAAATTAAGTATGACTTTCGTGGGGATTAATTTCATTTAGAATAGCGAACGAGGTCGCAGGCAGAGATAGTATAGAAATAAACCACTCACACTCAATAGATTATTTACAAGTTATCTACATAAAAATAAGGTGCTTAAAAGTTTTAACTGTACTTAAATTACATCTGCTTTTTTTTCAAACACACACTACACTACACTTTGTAAGAAGGGTAATTTTATTTCTCTCTATACATATGTAATAAAACTTTTATCAAGAAGGGCAGCCCTGTTTTTTTGCAATATGCCATGATCGTGCGCAGCTGCGCCGTAACAATGGCTTAGTGCTCGAACAACAAGATACACTTTACAGTAACAGAAATGTCAACGAACCCAACAAGTAAATATTTAAATCACATGGGCTTTTTCGATTCGTTTTTTTTCCCAGAAGTTATCCTGGAAGATTCTGATCTTTTCGCGGCAACACCGCCTTTAGTATATAATTTTTTCTGGTCTCATTTCTTGTCTATTTTTGTTTTTCATTTATACTAAAGCATATTTTAAGTCCACCTTTGCCATAAACCTTCCTATTATGTTATGTTTTTACGTGTATTTTTTGAGTGCAATAAAGTATATATATTTATATATATTTGTATTGTATATGTATTGTATAGTATTTGTATAGGACAAGATTTATTTACTTACTAAATCATCACCTGCTAACTGCTGTTCGTTACTTCGTTACGAAACTTTGTTTAGTTATCTGATTTAAACCTTGAGGCTATTATTATTAGACATCGGTGCTGTCTGTTTGGATTAAATTTAAAAAGCTACCCCTCAGAGTATAATAAAATAGTATGATGTATGCAGCTGATTTTTTACTTCTTAACAATTCTACTAGGGGAGCCTTTGTAGGATGATTGATTTCTCACCAACTAAATTTTTTAATCTGCTGCATATCCGATTGTCTAATTCGGTTAGGTTAGGTATATTTTTAATAGGATCGGATACACATCGAAAGTGGATGAACACAAATTTAGCAAAAGACACTCCGACGACTTTTAGAATGACTATTTTGATTTAAGTGATATTTTTTTTAATAAACCCATATACATCATAGTACTTATTTGTAAAATTAATAATCCACTTATTAAGTATTCACTAGTAATTTATGTAGGTAATTAAGTGTTGATGAATAGAACTTACGAGCTTACTCTTTACTTATAAGCTTACGATAACATTGACGAGCAGCATACGTCTAAGTTAAGGTTTCTATCATATTGGTGTAGCTAACCCCATAAAATCTGCCTTAGTTATGTGCAGAATATATAGATAAAATCTACATTAGTGCATCATATCCAGTTTCGAAATTATTTTTTTCGGTTCCGTATATTTTATAACTCTATTCATACACCAATAATACTTAATTTGAAGTTGCAAATAAGTAAAACAGAAAAGAAGTTCAAGTTATTACAATAGAAAAATAATAAATTGAATTCAAAATAACCTTTAATTATTGCTGGAGCCTCATAAATTGAATTCATCAATTCACAGACTAAGAAAAGGGTAATACAATGTTTTATGAGTTAAAGTTAATTATTAAAATTAAGTTAGAAACGTTAACTTTGTTTGGTTCCGTTGCAAATTTTTGCTGTGTTTAAGTAATATTTTTTATTATTTATCATGTGAATGAAAATTTTTTGAGGTAATAAATTTCTCTGCACACAATAATGACGACGCGTTGGCGCAACTGGGACCGTTGCGCCAACGCGGCGTCATTGTTGCACTAGTTTGTAGCCGTTGCGCTGGCGGCTGTGGATTCGATCCCGCACATGACAAACTGTATTGGCCATACAGATGTTTGCCGTGGTCTGAGTGTTTGTGCAGTCCTTGTGAGTCTCCCCACCGTGCCTCGGAGAGCACGTTAAGCTGTTGGTCTCGGTTGTTCATATGTACACCTGATAGCGATCGTTACTCATAGTAGGGTACATTTCTGAGTTTCGCAAAAAAGCTCGGGTGGCTCCCAATTCGACTTCACCACAATACTCACATCCTATCACTTCTCTACTGCTTACGTTTAATCAAAAGACGATTTGCTATTTAAAAGAGCACTTTGAGTTACTGTCAAATTCTCACGATCGGTCTCTTCGATCGGATAGTAATCTCATTCTTAAAACTCCTTTTCATGATTCTTCTTTTTATACCAACACTTTTTCGGTACAAGCTGTTCGGTTCTGGAATGCTTTACTCATAAATATAAGGCGTGCATAATCACTAAAGACTTTGTAACTCACGATTACGAAACTCGATTAAAGCTACTTAACTGTTACATATTTCTGTGAAAATGTGATAAATGCTTCAACCTGTAATATCCTACTGCTGCGCATATGCCTTTTTCCCCATGTAGGAGAACGATCGGAGCTTAATCCACTACTCTGACCCAATGCAGGTTGGCGGATATATTTGCTAGTTTTAAGGATTTTTATTTATTTAAAAATTAACACCCAAGGGCTCAAAAAATTTTGATCACTCATCATTCATTTATTCATAATTTCTGAACATATTATTTTTCTTATCAATGTCTATATTTACACTTATTTGCTAGTTATCATATATGTACACTTATTTTCTAGTTACCATATATCTACACTTATGTTCTACTTACAATATACACTTAGCCTATGTTACTATTAGTAAGGGCTTTTATTTATATATCATCATTGCAGCCTTTACAGTCCACTGCTGGACATAGGCCTCCACAAGTTTACGCCAAAAATAGCGTGAACTCATGTGATTTGCCCATAGTCACCACGCTGGGCAGGCGGGTTGGTGACCGATTATTATGACGATTATGATGATATTTATTTATATATAGTTATTATTAATATTTATCTATTAATTATTTATTTATTTCTGTTATTTACTTACATTCCACTACATTACATACACCTATATAATTATTATATATCTATACCTACTTTATTTGTATATCAAACGCCGCACTGTGTCACTAAATCATAGACCTGGACCCCACGCCTTCCTCCAGCATCTTGAGCAGAGTCCTTGCCAGTTTTAACATTAAAACTCAATACTTGCTGCAATATGCTGTGTGGTTACGGCATTAAAGAATAAAGCCACCCCCTCTCTTCCCGTGGGTGTCGTAAGAGGCGACTAAGGGATAACATAATTCCACTATCACCTTGGAACTTAAAAAAGCCGACCGATGGCGGGATAACCATCCAGCTGCTGGCTTTGAAATACTCAGGCTGAAGACGGGCATCAGCGTCTTCGGTGCGACACAGCTAGCCCTGCGGTCACCAACCCGCATGCCCAGCGTGGTGACTATGGGCAAAACACATGAGTTCACGCCATTTTTGGCTCGTACTTGTGGAGGCCTATGTCCAGTAGTGGACTGCGATAGGCTGATGTGATGCGATGACTTGCTGCAATATTGTTATTTGAAGATAATCAAACACTTTGCATCTTAAACATCTAACATCTTTGTGATGTGTTTGTTTGTTTTATCGATTTGCGTTCGCCGTTTCGGCGCCGCTAACAAGTGATGATCAATTGCTTTTCGCAATCGAGATCACGTACAAACGTAGGTGTTCTGCTGTAACTAAGTGGAACACTCACGCGTTTTGACTAATTTCACTTTTTATTGTAAGCAACGCACTATTTAATATGACGACGGTTAATAACGATCAATACGTACTTAGATCGACATAATGCTGTTAATCTATACAAATAAATAAAATTGGAGTGTCTGTTTATAATATTAAAATAACCGCTTTTTACTTAATGCATATATATGTATATACGGTACATATACAGAAATAACATTTTTTACAATTTTTGTCTGTCTGTCTGTCTGTTTGTTCCGGTTAATCTCTGAAACGGCTGGGCTGATTTTGTCGGAACTTTCATTGGCAGATAGCTGATGTAATAAGGAGTAACTTAGGCTACTTTTATTTTAAAATTTTATTTATTTGTAACTCTGCGAACTGAACTATATATTTTTTTAATTCCACGCGGACGAAGTCGCGGGCACAGCTAGTACTTTATAAAAATTGCGTAAAGCTATGACTATTTTAAATATGTAACGAATTTTAGTCATCTTACGCTTTTGGTTATCAAACTTTATACAATAATACGTCTGTAACAATGACAACGTTAAAACTGTTGTTTGTTTGCAAAAACATATTTATTTCAATATAGTATTTTCGTCGAAACCGAAATGATTGACAACATACTATATTTAAGTAAGTGCTGTAATGCTGTGTGGTTACAGCAGCAAAGAATATAGCCACTCCCTCTCTTCCCGTGGGTGTCGTAAGAGGCGACTAAGGGATAACACAGTTCCACTACCGCCTTGGAACTTAAAAAGCCGACCGATGGCGGGATAACCATCCAACTGCTGGCTTTGAAATACACAGGCCGAAACGGGCAACAGCGTCTTTGGTGCAAAAGGGCCGGCCCTGCGGTCACCAACCCGCCTGCCCAGCTTGGCGACTATGGGCAAAACACGTGAGTTCACGCTGTTTTTGGCGTAAACTTGTGGAGGCCTATGTCAAGTACTTTTCGAGTTATATCTAATAATGCGTATTTACTTACTTTACAATTTTTTCGTCTACCAACGCTGTCTTAACCGCGTAACTTTTAATGATTCTTTTGATGATTTCTTGAAAGCTGATGCTTTTCATATGTCCCCATTTAAATTTAATCGAGATATGACCAGTACTTTTTGAGCTATCTCTAATAGTGCGGTTTTGCTTGATTTTTTTTTGTCTAACTGTTGTAACTTTTTATTATTGGCCGGTGTAATTGAAGTCGGTTTTTTTTTTCGTCTGCAAGCAAACACAATTGTTTTCTACTACTATATTTGAAAACAGCGACCATTTTAAAATGAATCTGATAATACAGATACAAATACAGACAGAATATACAGATTTTTCGAACGTAAATAAATAAATAAACTACTTGAAAAAAAACTCAAAAAGCCCTTAATATAAATATTATATGCATTTTAAATAAAAATTTATCACTACTATATTTGAAAACAGCGATCATTTTAAAATGAATCTGATAATACAGATACAAATAAAGACAGATACAGATTTTTCAAACGTAAATAAATAAATAAATTACTTGAAAAAAACACAAAAAGCCCTTAATATAAATATTAAATACATTTTAAATAAAAATTTATATCACTTTACAGAGATAACAAGTATCAATATAGTAGAAATAATCTTTCTAATATGTACAATCCTAAACTAATCATATAATTAGAAATTAAATAAAATTATTGTATAAAGAACTTTTACAAATATTCAATCTATTGAGGATACGGGGATTTTTCCTTTTTGCGTATTCTAAATTGCTTATGCACTTTATCTGCTTTTAAAATACATTAATTATTTATGTCAAGGCGTGTTTGAACGAGGATAAACGAAGAGTTACCCTTGCACATCTGTGTCGACGTCCGCAGAATACAATAAAATAAACTCAAAAACTACGAGACCAATGACCTCAAATAAAAATAGAAAATAGAAATAAAGTTGTTTTAATCGATCTGCAAATTGAACTATTTGTTCTTTATATTAATAATCGTCTTTCGTGACATGTTCATAATATATCACATGTACGTTTTACTTTAATGTGCTTGCACAGTTTGTAATTAATTTAACTTTTTATTTATTTTTGTTTGAAATAAATTTAAAATTAATTCCGTTCGACTACTTACAAACATTTTATTATAATGTAGTAAAATAAAAGTTAAAACCTGTTTATAAAACAACCCTTTATCTTCAATGCGCTAAAAATAATAAAATAAACTTTTCCTTCAAAACTTTTACCATCAACATATAACGTTATTACGCATTTTATATGAAACGAAAGCTTATCGCGAGATTTAGATTACTTTAAAAGAGTAGGTACTCGTATTTACTTAGTTTGAAAGCTATGAAAATATAAATCAATTCTAATAAGTTGTTTAATTTACTTTGTATATACATAGGTAAAACTCGCGACAAGCTTTTGTATCATATACATTGTGACTTTATATGTATTTTTGGCGCATTTAAAATAAATTTTTTTAAAGGTTATTTACTTTAAATTTAATTTTTAATTATCACTGGGCAAGTTTCTCAGTCTAGTATTCTCAGTAAATCCTTTTATTTGATACTCATATTGTAGAAATGTATTGCAAATTACTAGTCCGCTATCTTGGATGGTCCGCCATTTTCGATTTAGAATGACGTCACAAAAGTACAATGTATTGTGATACAACGTAACGTGTGTACAAAATTTCAGCTTAATCGGTTCAAGATATATGTCCTAACAAACATACAAACTACAAGTTAAATAATAGCTTTTAAAAAGGTGTCTTCTTAACCTCAAAAGTTTTTTTTACTATTCCGACTGAGAAAATTAACTAAACAGACCCTGGAGTAACGCAACTATCATCGTAATTGACAGTTTACGATAACATTGACCAGCTGCATAGGCCAAAGGTAAGGTTCCTATCATATTGATATAGCTAACCCTAAAAAATCTGCCTAAGATTTACGAGTACCATCACATCCGGTTTCGAAATTATTTTTTTTCGGTTCTGTATATTTTATAACTCTATTCATACACAAATAATACTTAATTTGAAGTTTCAAATAAGTATAATTTTTAACAAAAAAAAAAAAAAACCGACTTCAAAAAGGAAACTAAAAAGTGAAAAATAAATTTACTTAGTACAAAGTAATTCGTATTTTGATTTAGTTAATCAGAAATGATTAAATAAATATTTTATAATTTTGAAGTTGGTGCCAAGTAAAACTACTCTAGTATCTACTCGTAAGTTGTATTCAGTTTTCTTTCGTAATTTGTTTCATTGACTATTAGGTTGAATACTGTTATTATTCTGTTATTGTTTTGACAAATCTAATAATATTTTTTGTACTCGTTTGTTGTGTGTGTGTGTTGTTTGTATTTGTTATTGTAGCCAGGTTGTTGTAGTATTTACTTGGCACCAACTTCAAAATTATAAAATATTTATTTAATCATTTCTGATTAACTAAATCAAAATACGAATTACTATGTACTAAGTAAATTTATTTTTCACTTTTTAGTTTTCTTGGGACTTTAATGGGTGGGTTGGAGTAAAGCGTGATGGGTATGAAAGAGTTCTGGGTACGTTTGGGGACGAAAGAGTGAATGACAATGGGAGAAGTCTGCTTGAAGTATGCTTGGAATGGAATCTTTGCGTGGTCAACACAATGTTTGAACACAAAAAGATCCATTTGTATACAAGAGATGAGGGTGAGTCTAGAAGTATGATTGATTTTGTAATTGTGGATGAAAGACTGAGAAAGAAAGTGCTTGACACTCGGGCATACCGCGGTGTTGGTCTCGACACAGACCACTTCCTGGTCATAACCCGAATACGTGGCCTCTTTAAACGATGGCGCCACCGAGGGGCCGAGCCTACGAGTGTTTTAGCCAGAATAAAAGTGGAAAATCTACAAGGAAAAGAAAAGAAAGACGAGTATGTAGAGAAACTGAAAGAAAGTTTTAAAGGTATAGAAGAGATAGGTGTGATTGAGAATTTGTGGGAGACTTTTAAGAAAGGGGTCGTGAATAGTGCTATTGAGGTGTGCGGGGTAGCTAAAAGAAGGAAAGGAAGAAAGAACTATAATGTGTGGATGGATAAAGATGTACAAAAGGCTGTGCAAGAAAAGAAGAAAGCGTGGTTGGATTGGTTAGCAACAAAAGCTAACCAAAAGGTTCAAAAGGCAACGGATGACGAGGTAAAGGAAGCAAGAACGAAGTATAAAAGATTGAAATCAGTAGCGAAAGAAGTTGTGTCTAGAAAGAAAGAAGAACGAAAGGATGATTTTGATAGGAGGCTCACTGAAGATTTCCAGTCAAACATTAAGTTTTTCTGGAAATCCATCAAAACAGCCAGAGGAAAAATTTCTCCCTCGGAGCTGAGCACAATCAGGAGTCAAGATGGGAGCGTTATAAATGGAGAAGAATGTGTGTTAAAGAGATGGAAAGAGTATTTTGAAAGTGTGTTTGAAAGAGAGGAAGTGCAGGTACAACATCCGGCACCTTCCATTGAGAGTAGTATAAATGTCGATGAAAGTGAGATAAGCATGGATGAAATAGTGAAAGCGCTGAAAAGTATGAGATTAGGTAAGGCTGCAGGGTATGACAGGATCACCGTCGAGATGCTGAGGGCTGGACAGGGTATAGTGGCTAGCCAGCTGTACTGCCTTTTCAATTTGTGCTGGCGAAATGGGCAAGTACCGGAAGACTGGTGCAAAGCCGTAATCGTGCCGTTGTATAAGGGAAAAGGGTCACGGCAGGACTGCATAAATTACCGCGGTATAAGCCTTCTCAGCGTCGTCGGTAAATTGTATGCGAAAGTGTTGATTGAAAGGGTTGTGAATGAAACAGATGAAAAAGTATGGGATGCACAAGCGGGATTTAGAAAGGGAATGGGATGTACGGATCAGGTTTTTTCCTTGCGGTGCATAGCCGAAAAGTTTTTAGCAAAAAACAAAAAGGTCTATTGCGCGTTCGTGGATCTGGAAAAGGCCTATGATAGAGTGGTGAGGAATGAATTGTGGTCAGCATTGTCCGTATACGGTGTGAGCGGCGCACTCATGCGAGCACTACAATCTCTTTATAGGGATTCTAGTGCTTGTGTGAGGATAAACGGGGCATACACTGAATGGTTTAATATCGAAAAAGGTGTTAGACAGGGATGTGTAGCGTCACCGTGGCTGTTTAACTTGTTCATGGACAATTGCTTGACAGAGTTAAAAGAGAATGAAAGTGGGTTGAGAATGGGTGAGTTACTCGTCAAATGTCTTCTCTATGCTGATGACCAAGTACTACTTGCGTCCTCGGCCGAGGAGTTGCAGGAGATGGTAACTGCTATGAGTGGAGCTTTTGTTAGAAAGGGAATGAAGATGAATGTAAAGAAGACGAAAGTGATGGTGTTTGAAAGAGATGAGGTAGTGACAGACTGTAATATCGTGATTGGAGATGAACAAATTGAACAGGTGAATGAGTTTGTGTATCTGGGTTCGAAGTTTACAAGAAATGGAAAGTGTGAGAGTGATATTGAAAGAAGAGTGAATGCAGGAAACATGGTGAACGGAGCTTTGAACTCCTTTATGAGCAGTCGGAAGGTGTCTAAAAAGGCTCGTTTGGCTGTGCATGGGGGGGTGTTGCTCCCGACACTCATGTACGGAAGTGAAAGTTGGGTATGGCAGAAGAGACATGAAAGCAGAATAAATGCAGTTGAGATGAGAGCGTTAAGAAGTATGATAGGAGTTAAACTGAGTGACAGGATGAGAAATAGTGAGATAAAGAAACGGTGTGGTCTGAAAGAAGATGTAGTGACAAAAATTGAGAAAGGTATGCTGAGATGGTTTGGTCATGTCGAGAGAATGAATGAAGAACGACTGACGAAAAAAGTGTATAAGGCGAGTGTGAGTGGAAGTGTTGGAAGGGGTAGACCTAGGCGGACATTTCAAGACCAAATCGGGGACGTCTTGAAAAAAGGCCAGGTCAAGAGTACCCTAAACCGACGAGCATGTATGAAGGGAATAATGAAAGTGGATGAAGCGAAACAAGTATGTAAGGATCGTAGCAAGTGGAAAGAAGTGGTCTCTGCCTACCCCTACGGGAAAGAGGCGTGATTATATGTATGTATGTATGTAGTTTTCTTTTTGAAGTCGGTTTTTTTTTGTTAAAAATTATTTTATTTTACAATTTTTAGTGATGGGTAGACCTGACAAGAATGCTTTTTCTCTTATGTCGGGGGTTCGGAAACATACACAATACACAAGCACAAACACCCAGATCATGACAAACATCTATATAGCCAATACAAATGTCTGTCGTGCGCGGGGATTGAACCCACTAACGCCAGCGCAACAGCCGGTGCTGTGACCGCTGCGCTAACGCGTCGACATACTATGAGTAAAGTTCGCTATCAGGTGTACGTAATAACAACCGGGACTGACAGCCTAACGTGTTCTCCGAGGCTAGGTTGGCAGAACCACAAGGATTAACAACTAGACCGAAAATAAATATTTGTGTAAACATAAATATCCACTCCGAGCGGGAATAGAACCCGCGACCGTCGGTGTTTAGGCGCCGCCGACACGGCACATGCACCATTATATCAAAGCGGTCGTCAAACAGTTAAAGGTAACTGCTGTAAATTGTTGAGAAATTCCCTCGAGTGTTTATGGGCTCCATCATCAAACCTGGTCCTGCGACACAGATGATCACACAGCAGGTAATTGCCATAAATCGTTGAAAAGTTCCCTGGACTATCTTTCGTCTCCATCATCAGACTTTAATGGCACTTGTAACTCATATAGGTGCAAAGTTCTCATCAATAGAAACGAATTAAGTTCAAACGGCAGGTAATTGCTATAAGTCGTTGAAGAGTACCCTCGACTATCTTTCGTCTCCATCATCAGACTGAAATGGCACTTATAACTCAATATATGCAAAGTTCTCATCAATAGAAACGAATTAAGTTCAAATAGCAGGTAATTGCTATAAATCGTTAAAGAGTTCTCTCGACTAACTTTTGTCGTGTACGTAATAACAACCGGGACTGACAGCCTAGCGTGTTCTCCGAGGCTAGGTTGGGAGAACCACAAGGATTAACAACTAGACCGAAAATAAATATTTGTGTAAACATAAATATCCACTCCGAGCGGGAATAGAACCCGCGACCGTCGGTGTTTAGGCGCCGCCGACACGGCACATGCACCATTATATCAAAGCGGTCGTCAAACAACAAAAGGTAACTGCTGTAAATTGTTGAGAAATTCCCTCGAGTGTTTATGGGCTCCATCATCAAACCTGGTCCTGCGACACAGATGATCACACAGCAGGTAATTGCCATAAATCGTTGAAAAGTTCCCTGGACTATCTTTCGTCTGCATCATCAGACTTTAATGGCACTTGTAACTCATATAGGTGCAAAGTTCTCATCAATAGAAACGAATTAAGTTCAAACGGCAGGTAATTGCTATAAGTCGTTGAAGAGTACCCTCGACTATCTTTCGTCTCCATCATCAGACTGAAATGGCACTTATAACTCATATATATGCAAAGTTCTCATCAATAGAAACGAATTAAGTTCAAATAGCAGGTAATTGCTATATATCGTTAAAGAGTTCCCTCGCCTAACTTTTGTCTCCATCATCAGACTGTAATGGCACTTATAACTCATACAGGTGCAAAGTTGTCATCAATAAAAACGAATTAAGTTCAAAAAGCACGTAATTGCTATAAATTGTTGAAGAGTTCCCTCGACTTTCTTTCTTCTCCATCATCAAATCGACTCCAGACCTTTATTAAATAGTAGTGCTTTATAGTATTTAATAAAAACATGATTAAATTTACTAGTCACCCTTACGATTTTTGAAAGTTTCCCTCGATTTCTCTAGGATCCCATCATCAGATCCTGGTTTCCTTATTATGGTACCAAACTATGAATATCTCCTTTCCAACAAAAAAAGAATTATCCAAATCGGTTCATAAACGAAGAAGTTATCTCCGAACATACATAAAAAAAAATATATATATACGGTCGAATTGAGTAACCTCCTCCTTTTTTTTTAAGTCGGCTAAAAAGAGAAAAGAAGTTCAAGTTATTACAATACAAAAATTAACTTTAATTGTTGCTGGATTTTTTAACATGAGTAAATGAAAATTGTTTGAGGTAATAAATTTCTCTGCACACAATAATGACGACGCGTTGGCGCAACGGTCCCGGCACTAGTTTGTAGCCGTTGCGCTGGCGGTTGCGGGTTCGATCCCCGCACATGACAAACTTTATTGGCCATACAGATGTTTGCCGTGGTCTGGGTGTTTGTGCAGTCCTTGTGGGTCTCCCCACCATGCCTCGGAGAACACGTTAAGCCGTTGGTCCCGGTTGTTCTTATGTACACTTGAAACCGATCGTTACTCATAGTATAATATATCCGCCAACGCGCATTAGATATCTTTGTAGATTATTAAATGTAAATTATTATAAAAAAAAAAATTATAATCCCCTTAAAATTTTAATTTGTTAAATGACGATTCGAAAGTGCTTTTGAAGCCTATTTGAATAAAATTGTATTGTAAAAAATATGAATACGATTATTTTTCACTATTTATTTTCTATAATTTGTATTATTATTGAAGTATATCAGCATTGTATAACTTCTTAAGGCTTTCTAGGCCACGATGGTGAAAGCAGGAAAATTGCGACTTGTGCATACTAGACCCTTAAAGTAATGTAAGATATACCGAGTTTTTTCTTTTGAGCGTGAGATATTTTTTAATTGAATCGCCAAAAATATTTATTACACGTAAAAATAGAAGAAATTTGAACTTCGTTTTTGTTAATCATTTACATTATCCGTTGTTCGACGATATAATTATGTCGTACATAAAATACATAATATGTCAGAAGTCATATATATTTTATAAGTTTTATGAATCAATTTTCACAATCTTCACAAAGTCTAGAGATAATGATTTCGAAATACTTCTGCATATTTTATGTCGTAATTTTTTTCTCTCATTTATATATTCATTTTATTTTATATGCATCACCTGTGCCGACAGGTCTCTTAATGGCTCGAGTCGCTCGTTGCCATACTTTTTAAAACTAATCTGCCGTCGTTTATGAATCAAATATACGCACGCCTTAAGTGATATTACCTACAACGGAGTACAATGATAGATCGAAAGGGACGGTCGTTGCTCTTTTGGCCGAGTACCTACTCGCCTGCTTCGTGACCAGTGAACTTAATCTTGTTATGTCGAAAATTATAATATAATTATGTCTTATGGTTGTTTAAACAATTTTATTTGTCTATCATAAAAAAGTATGATAAAATATACTATACTAATAATGTTAAAATATATTATTTTTGCAAACATTGTTAATTCTTCCAACTTTGCGTGATATATAAAATAAGATTATTATCATACTTTTATAAAAACAGGTTATTTTTTAGAAAAACAGCTAATAATAAGTTTATTAGCATATTTAGTTATAAAGTGTTAGTGTCCGACCGAAACTGGTTTTTACGAACGAAACCGAAACCGAACTTAGCAAGGTTTTCAGTTTCAGCCGAAACCGAAACCTAAACTTTCTTACAATGATCATGTTTTGAGGGTAAAATAAAGAAAACGTTATTAAAATGGCTCAGTCTTTGACATCTTCACTTACTGATAATCAACATTTACACATTACTTAGAATAAGTAAGGTGTATTATTTGAGTAGGTAGATTATTTATTTGAAAAAATATTAATCGTTTATAATAATTATGTTTATTTTCTAATAAAACATTATACATATTTACAATTCACAACTTAAGAACTAAATATTTACAGATAGTTTTGGTATAAATCATGTCCGCGTGGAATTGTGCCAAGAATGCTGGCAGCATTTCCCCGTTGAATCGCTATGCCGATTCTCTGGCCAAAAAATGCACCAGCCCTTCTGTCACCAGTGGAGGCAATAAGGCGAGGAGTTATCTCATTTATAAAATTTTTAACACTGCTACTCCAAGGTCCAAGTGTTTCGACTGTAAACGGCACAAAGATGTAATTTGGAATTAATGACGAATATTTGTGCCGTTTAGTCGTTTCAGCTTTTTCCGCTGCGGCTCCCGCTTTTAAGACCTTAAGTTTCCCTGACATGAGACGGAGCAAGTTTGTCAACGCAGGTTGCGTCCCATAAAAGCGCCCGTCCCCTTTCCCGAAAATCGTTAAGTTTAGTTTTAGTTAAGTTTTAAAAATATATTAAACATTACCTATTTAAGTTGATACTTAATATCACAATAGGTGTGTGTATTTAATATTTAAATAATAACCCAAACAAAATCAATCATTTCTATCTTAAGAACAAAACTTCCTCTAAAGTTAAATTTATCATTTTGTATGACACTAAAGTAGAAAAAACAAAGCTGTACGATTAAATAATAGACTAATATAATTATAAGAATGCAAAAGTCAACGACTAGTTACTGATAATTTCAAGTTTGTCTATGTAATCGTTATTTCATATTAGTATTCATAATTAAACAATCTTATATAATATGTAAGAAACAATAGTTCATCAACATTTTTGCCACGTAAGTTGCTCCTTCTGTCTGAGTAAATTTGTCCAGCAGCACTAAATAATTCACTCGCAGCACGAGAACTTCTGAATGCAGTTTCGGTTTCGGTCTTATTTATTTATTACTTCTTGCATAAATATAATTAAACACTTTTACGTAGTAACAAAAAGAAAAAAAAAAGCAGTACAGAAATAAAATACAGATTGCAGGTTTGCCACCGAAACCGAAACTAGCCTGAAACCCGTTTTTTGCTGAAACTCGACTGAAACCGAAACCGACCTTTCGGTCGGACACTATAAAGCGTAAGTAAATATTTTTTTGTTGTTTAAGCTCTTAAAAAACATATTGCAATCATTTTCTAATGCTCTACTTTATAAGTTTTGTTATATTATGTTGTATTAAAGTTGTCAGTACTAAAATATATTGATATATATATGTCAAAACAAGTCATAAAAATATATGCGTATGTGTCTTATACGTGTTCGATATAATATGTTGTATATTAGAAATCAAATGTAAATAGTAAAACTGAATATTTTAAAGAGTCCAATGTATAAAAGAAAATACCCATAAAATATGATTAATTATGGTTTTTTTGGTTAAGTTTATGACATCGTGATATATTTTTATATTAGTTTTAGGTTCAATATTTCATATTTTCATATTATGACCAACATATATGTTAGAGTATAGAGTATACATCTAGACATTCTATACTGTGACTATAACATTCACGCAAAAAACGACATTTTTTTACATGCTTTGGTGTTCTATATAATAAATATATATTTTTTTTAATTATTTCAGTTTTGTTGCCTCTGTTTCTGATATAAGTTTAAGTTATGTATTTATAAAAAAAACGTAAAAATTTAAGTTATGTAAAAAAATCTTAGATACAATTTTGTATGTAATGACCAGTTAAAAAGTATGCCATACATATTGTTTAAATAAATAAAAATCATCACCACCAGACACACTGTAAAGAAAGGAATAGACAATCAAGTGCAAGTAATGACTAGTATGCTTTAGTAGCAACATTTACTATGTGACTGATATAAATAATACTTTGGCACTTTTTAACTTGAATAATTTTTGATGAAGGTTTTAAAAAATCTTTTAAATTCATGACGGTGAAACACATTTATTTATTTTTTCTTTTTTTTATTGAAAAATCTTTGCATGTCTTTCAAAGGTTAATCTAATTTTTTTGTTTTATTATTTCTATATACCTATTGAGTCGTATAACCAGTTTTCAATTGTTGTACACCTGTATGTACCTGCTTCGTTCTTTTATTGCTTTGTATGAGATTCTTTAATTCTACTGTATTATTTTAAATATATTATATTATGATACAAGAATATTTTATTATGTTGTTCATTTTGCAAATTGTTTCGTACATAAGTGTTAGAATAATTTTATTTTTATATACTTATAATACAAAAACATAATTAGTAAAAATAGCAAAAAAAAAACATAATAAAAAATAAATAAATATAAAATCTATAGGTATTGTTAATACATAAACATTTAATAATAAGCCGCTAAATTGAAAACATGACAAAAAATATCTATAAATAATATGATTGCCTTGAAACTGTATTTTTTTTTTTGCATATGGTCTTTACTTTAGCTCAATACTTGTTTGCATCTTAATTTTATTTTGTTTCGTTCGTGTTGCTGCTTTTATATGATTTAAGTTAGTTACGAATTCAATTTTTTCAAATATTTTTGGATTGATGTGACTGAGAACCGTCTGCAATGTCGCGTTCCTTTATTGATCTAACAATCCTTTTCTTTATAGAAATATTTTTTATGTGATAAAATTATCAAATCAGAGATAAATAGATTCCGAACGCGATATTTTCGTCACTTAGAGGTCGTACTGCGTAGAACTTCGCTCAAGGCTTTCTGGTGTGAGTCGTCGACCCGCCGTCACCTTGCTTACGCAATTCGTTAATCTTATCATCTGCATGCGCACCCGCGCGACCTCGATGCCCCCTCTCGCCCCTCGCCAAATTTTGTGCCTGCTCATTTAACTATTAATGCAGCTCTCATATCCACATCATTGTAGCACGCGATTAAGTAAAAAAGTAGTAATAAAATTAATATGAAAAAATCAGTATAAAATTAATTGTGTTTACTCGCAAACGAAAAAAATAAACCGACTTTAGATACATCGACAAGTAATAGGTAGATAAACGAAAAAAATCGGTCTACCCAGTCAAAATTCTAAGGTAACGTACATAAAAAAATATACAATTGAATTGAGAGTCTCCTCCGTTTTTGGAAGTCGGTTAAAAAGCATTTCACTAGTGTCTGAAATCAAAAGTACCTCTACGGCGTAAATGCTACGCGCGCCGTAGCAAACCGGCCATCGGAAAAGCCGCGGAGAGAGGAGTGCCGGTGGGACGAGCCTGCGCGCGCGCCACCCGCGCGTATTTATTCGCAAGGCCACGCCAGCATCGCGCCAGTGCGCAGACAACAGTCGCACGCGGTATACGATTATAGTGTTCAGGACACTGCATCGTCGCGATTTATACTCCGTGCACTAATGTTATGTTTAGTTGATTATAAATAAACACTTTGTAACGAATATACAACTAAAGTTTCAAAATGGTAACAATGCTGACAAACTCTAAATTATTGTGGGGTTTGTGGCAAATGGTGAGCTACTGTTCTTCGCGTACAACACTGCTATTGCTGCTGACCCTTGGCGCTATGTTTTTGGCAAAGCAGCTGATTAACTTCGTTCGTGAAATCCGTAAATTGCCGCCTGGGCCATGGAGTCCACCCGTCGTTGGTTATCTGCCTTTCCTCGGAGTTCGTCACAAAACATTTTTGGAGCTTGCTAGAAACTATGGTGCCGTATTCTCCGCCCGTCTTGGAAACCAGCTAACGATTGTGATGAGTGACTATAAGTTAATCAGAGAAGCGTTTCGCCGGGAAGAGTTCACGGGTCGTCCTAGCACTCCATTGATGCACATTTTGAATGGACTGGGTAAATACTAAAAACTTTTGCTATGTAAAATAAATAAGGAAAATAGCTTTTTAACGAAATAATTTTTTCCTCTCTGTTTTAAAATATAATAGATAAACATATAAATATATCAGTATCATAAATGATTGAGCTATCTATCCAATGTACATATAAATATATATGTACATTGCATAATTGAATATATATAAGTAATTTTAAGTAATATATATATTGATATATAATAATATATCCACCGCATGCATGCCATGCAACCACATGCGCATGGGACGTCCCGCTATCTCACCCGTAGCCGTAAGGCAACGCCTACGTACATAGTCCTCACTTCCTCTCTATGTACAGGTATCATCAATAGTGAGGGTCGTCTTTGGAAAAGCCAACGTCGATTCTTGCATGAAAAATTACGTGAATTTGGCATGACTTACATGGGCAATGGCAAAAAAATAATGGAAGGCCGTATCAAGGTATAAATCGTATTTATTACTATAAAATAAGATTAGTTCTATGATTTCTTTTGATATAATTATAACGCTAACAAATATAATTTTGCCACTAGAATGAAGTTCATGATCTGATTGCGAACCTGCAAAGAACGGGAGGCAAGTCGATAGATCCAAACCCGCTACTGGCTCTGGGCGTATCAAATGTAATCTGCGGTATCACTATGTCTGTTCGCTTCAGTCACGGCGACACACGATTTACAAGACTTAATCATTTAATTGATGAAGGCATGAGGTTATTTGGAGAAATTCACTACGGAGAATATATACCACTTTATAATGTAAGATTTTTTTATTAAAATCACTGTAAAATGTGGCTTTATATTATTTTACACGAAAACCTTAACACAACTAATTATTTACAGTATCTGCCTGGAAAAGCATTAATTCAAGAAAAGGTAGCACAAAATCGAGAAGAAATGTTTGATTTTTACCAAAAACTGATTGATGAACATCGCAATACTCTTGATGCGAATAATGTCAGAGATCTAATTGACGTTTATTTGATCGAAATTGAAAAAGCAAAACTTGAAGGAAAAGAAGGAGACTTATTTGAAGGAAGAGATCATGGTAAGTGTTATGAATTAATTGATGTTAAGTAATAATTCATTGATGTTTAAATAATGTTCCTTAGACGTAATATATAATAATAATTAATGTTTTTTTTTAGAATTACAACTTAAGCAAATTCTTGGAGATTTGTTTTCTGCTGGTATGGAAACAATTAAATCATCTTTGTTGTGGATGATTGTCTTCATGCTACGAAACCCTGATGTTAAGAGGCGTGTTCAAGAAGAAATAGATACTGTCATCGGTCGTGAACGACTGCCTACAATTGAAGATATGCCAAATCTTCCTTACACAGAAACTACAATACTTGAAACATTGCGCATGTCCAGTATTGTCCCCTTAGCAACTACACATTCACCTACGAAGTAAGTTTTATATATCCTTTTTATTTCGTTGTAATTTGTTAAATTTTATTGTAATTTGTTAAATTTTTTGTAATTTATTATTAATGTTTATTTGGGAGACTAAAAAACTAATAAAATATATATTTTTTTAGAGATGTGAATCTTAATGGCTACAGAATTCCGGCGGGTTCACAAGTCGTGCCACTCATTAATTGTGTGCACATGGACCCAAATTTATGGGATGAACCTAACACATTCAACCCAAGTAGATTTATAGACGAGAGTGGAAAAATTAAACGCCCAGAATATTTCATGCCTTTTGGAGTTGGACGACGCATGTGCCTTGGTGACGTTTTAGCTCGAATGGAACTATTCATGTTCTTTGCGAGTATGATGCATCAATTCGATTTACAAATAGAGCCGGACGCAGCACCACCCTCTCTTGAAGGCACCGTTGGTGCCACAATCTCACCGCAAAAATTTGATGTTATGTTTGTACCACGCGCCCCACCCGTTCCGCCTGCAGTGGTCCTGCACGATCACCTGCACTTGCGCCATGTCGGCGCGCACTAAGCGCATCAGTCACATTACCACAACATACCCACCAGTATTCCATGATCACTCGTTTTAGAGCGCATCGATAACAAATTAATTTAGTTATTAGTAATTAACGACATTGCTAAGGTAAATGTCGAGGCTGTGCATAAAGTGTTCAATAAAATATTAAAGCGAACTTTATTTTAGGTATACTGAAATTCCCATCGTTGAGATTGTCGATTATATAATTTCAGTATTATGTGTTGATTATCGATCTATGAGATCGGTGTGACTTGTATGGATCTAATTAAAGAGTTTCGTATAGAAATGTAGTTAGTTCACTTACATTTAAGCTCTAGTTTCCTATACCAAAATAAATATACATTGTAAAACGTTATTTATTCGTAGGTACTACTTGTTAGTGTAGCTTGTTGTGTGAGATCTCATGTGAGAGTTAGTAGTATTTGTTTAAGGTTTGTAAGTGTTCATTTTATATTTGTAGCTAAATACGTACCTATCATGAGTAATATACTAAGTAACATTCCATGGTAGCGTAAAAACCAGCAACTAGTCTAAGAGCGGTAACATTTGTCGCTATAAGTATATCATTACATTACATAACTTAACAATATTTAAAATAATGTTTTATCTTACATATTCTTAACGACATTGTGTGCAACCAAGTTGCTTTTTAAAACAAAACGATGAATGTACATCTTTAACTCGCTTTGTAAATGCTGCTTCATGAAAATAGATTATAAAATTGTATTTTAAAATAAATGTTAAGGTTTTTTTTTAAATACTACCTTTTCATTTCTCCCATCTATTGAATAGCTTATTGATTTCACGTTCCTTTCCTTGAAACAAAAATAAAATAAAAATATGTTTATTACATGCGCTAGTAAACAATAATACAAATGTTCTAAGTAGTATCTCAATAATAATTTTAATGTTGAATATAACAAGTATGAAAATTTATTTCAAGATAAAAAAAAATATATTATACAATTGCTAGAAAGTTATTACAGAGCTTCACAACTAAATAAAACTTCGGGAGCTGACAAAGTAACACCAACTTTTCCTTGCATTTCACCGTCTGTTGGAGGTTTAGAGGCCAAAGATATTCGAAATGAACGAAAGAGCCGTGCTATTAGTCCGACTGATATCATACGAGAGAGCTCATCTCCTGGACACATGCGCTTACCTACAAGAAAAATTAGTTAATTAATCATCTTATTTTTCCATACATATTTTTGTACATATGAAAAACTTACTATCATAATTCATTTAGATGTTTGGTATGCTATTACTAAATTTTATAAATTTACCAGATCAATGAGATTTCTCTATTCTATCTAAAATGTTTAGTGATTAAGATGATAATAATGCATTGCATACCAGAATACACCACCGTAAGTTATACGTTTACAATCACAATTGTGAAAATGAAATCTGGATAAGTTTTGTAGGTATTGCGTAGTACGAAAACGAATATACCACATATATATACTAGCTGACCCCGCAAACGATGTTTTGCCATATATGTTATAAAGCCCCTTAATCCCCCCCTCCTCCCCTTATAACTTGGGCTATGAAAAATAGATATTGTTCGATTCTCAGACCTACCCAATATGGACACAAAATTTCATGAGAATCGGTCACGCCGTTTCGGAGGAGTTTAACTACAAACACCGCAACACGAGATTTTTTTAACATTTTATAAAGAAATTATCTAAATCTGCCAGAGTAGTAAACCGAGCATGGGCAAGTGCTACGAACATTTTTTATATCACTAAGGTGGAAAAAAGAGGTTACAACTTATATACGACTGCAGTACCAAGAAAATAACAAACGCTTTGCAAACCCCAACTCTCCCGTCTGCACAACGTATCCCAAAAAGATCCAATTATGTGACTGTAATCTTCTGTAACGTTAAGATGCTTCTGCAGTTGGACTGCTCCAGATAGGATTAAGTTATTCCCCGCTGTGCCCTACCGCAATCAGACCAATGAACTTTAGTCTATCATCGATTGTATCTTCATAATTGTAGATCCGACCAACACTATGTATAAAGGATATTAAATGAGGAAAGGAGATTAAATTCGTTTCTCAAAAAGTAAACCGGGCTTTTTTGCCATTCTTTTTATTTGATTTTTTAAAAACTATGATGTTATCAGGATTCGGTGTTACGATTCTTATCAAAGTCCTTTTTTGTCCTAATCGGACTCCTCATCCTTATCATGATCCTTATCAAACTATTTTGCAATTTTTTTTTTCATGAAAAGTAAAAAAATAATATTATTAGCTTACTGTTTTTCTTAAGGTAATAAGTTCTCTAGTACTATGAAAATCTCTATCAACGTCAAGAATTACGCGTTCGTTTTCCACCCAAAGTGGATGATTACACATCATCCACTCATCTCCTCAGAGCGTCGATTTTTTAACAATTTGTCATTTTTTATTCTGCTTACAAAATTTTAATACAAACCAGTTTGAAAAGGTATGAATTCAGGAGGCTTCAATAAATTGCCTTCTTCATCAATCCATCTACTCGGTCTAAAATCGTAAGGACTCTCCCAAACATTAGGATCCATATGAATAGCCCATTGAAGAGGTACCACCATAGTTCCTTTTGGTATTCGATACCCTCCTAAATAAGTATCCTGAAACATAAATACATAATATTGAAAATATCAATCCATAAACTCAAAATCACTGTCATTAATCAAACTACGAGCAACAGTTAAAATGTAAATTAATAAATATGAATGATTACTCACATGTAAGCATCCATGAGGAATACCCACAGGCACAATTGAACGTATTCGTTGGGTTTCACAAACCGTAGCCATAAGGTATGTTAATTTTGAACTATCTACTTGGCAATCTTCTGGATAAACAGTAATAATTTCTTTTCGGACACGCTCCTATCAAAAAATTGCAGTTATTTTATTGTTAACTAAATACTCTGTTTAAAAAGTATAGTACATACTTGTTCCTCTTGATATAATGCCATGTATAATAAATACCACGAAAGAGTAGTCGATGTTGTGTCAAGACCAGCTCCGAACATATCTGCTAAAAGAAAATGCATCTGTTCATCAGTCATAAAACATGCAATTGCTTCGCCATTGTCGTAACGTCTCTTCTGTTCCATTAAGTAGTTATCTAGAATGCATTCGTCTTTTGAAGCAATAAGTACTTTTGGGTCAAAATAATGAACTTCAGTGTTCGACGCGAGATTGCTGTATTTAATACATTTAATAAAACCTTCTGGATGTTCATTAAATAAATTTGCATGTTCAGAGTACTTAGCCTTTTCAGGTACTTGTAGTCCTAACATTTGTCGGCGTCTAGATATTATACTAGCGTAAAGCCTGTGCGTTTGTGCTTGTCCGCGCACAAGTACTTTAATGGTATTTTGAATAGACGGATATATAAATCTGCAAAATAATTTAAAGGGCTTATATAAAAATAAAAATAGTATATTCAGGTAAAATTTTGTCGTACGTACCGAACAAATGGCAAAAAATTTACAACACCGGCCACACCCATCTCATGACAACCTTCTTCTTGTATTTTTCTAAACCAACGCCATGTCTTATCTTCCGGTGGAAATTTAAACCCAAATACTATGTCATTCACAACATTCCCAACTGAGTGTGTGATCATATTAGACAGTGAAACTGGTGATCCAGAAGCTTCTCTAATGTCCTAAAATTATAATTTCATAACTTAATATATGCGAATATTTCACATTGAATCAAAATAAATCCATTGTTAAGCAAATAAAAACCAAATACGTTATGAATGGCAACACCAGCGTTTTATAAAAATATAAAGCGTATTTTTTGCTCGAATCTTGGTCACATTTGTCAGTGCCATTAAAAGGTCACTTTAAGAATTAATGACGTCTTTTGTTGCTTATAAAAACATCAAATTTTAGAGGTCTGCTTCTCTAGATAAAAATAACTTAGTCCGGACTTTGACATTAATCTGACCGTATCTTAGCGAGGCCACGATCGATTACTAGAGTTATAAAAAATTATATTGAATATAGCAAGTTATAAAATTAGACAGCGTCAGCATTTTAAATACCTATAATTAAGCATTCATAAAGATTTATTGTAATAAAAGCAGTCTTACTTTCGTAAGTTCGTTAAAAATATATAGTTCAGTTGGCACGAAAAAGAAACAAACGTATATCGTCACAAACTTCTACGTTGATAACGTTAAAAGCAAATAATAGCTACACCACCATCCTGTACATATATTAATTTTCTTATTTCTAACTAGCTGTGCCCGCGACTTCGTCCGCGTGGAATTTAACAAAAAGGTTTTGTTCAGTTCGCAGAGTTATAAAATAAATAAATTTATAAAATAAAAGTAGCCTAACTTACTCCTTGCTACATCAGCTATCTGCCAGTGAAAGTTACGTCAAAATCAGACCAGCCGTTTCAGAGATTGGCCGGAACAAACAGACAGACAGACAGACACAAAAAAAAAATTGTTAAAAAAAGTTATTTCGGTATTGAGTATTATATTATGAGATATAACTATATATTTGAGATATGATATATATTTGAGATCTAACAACTACTTTTCGAGCTATATCTAATAATGCGTTTTTACTTGACGCTTTTTTCGTCGACCTACGTTGTATTATACCGCATAACTTTCTACTGGATGTACCGATTTTGATAATTCCTTTTTTGTTGGAAAGGAGATATCTCAAATTTAGTACCATGATAAGGAAACCAGGATCTGATGATGGGAGCCCAGAGAAATTGATGGAAATTCTTAAAAATCTGCATTAACTTTTTACTGGGTGTACCGATTTTAATAATTTTTAATTTAATCAAAAGCTGATGTTTGTCATCTGGTCACATATAAATTTTATTGAGATCTGATAACTACTTTTTGAGTAATCTTTGATAACGCGCAGTTACTTGACTATTTTTTCGTCGATCTACGTTGTATTACTCGTCGATGTAATTGAAGTCGGTTTTTTTCGTTTGCGAGCAAACACAATTATTCTAGTGATTCTTGCTAATTTATATATATGTAGATTTTTTTTTCTTTACAACATTTTATTTGGTTATTCAATTTTATTATTAGTTTTTATCATTAACCGAAAGTTGTTGGTTTTTATAAGCCTAAATATAGTTACATGCTAAAGTAGATTATTAAACATAAAATCTAAATTACTTGTAATAGTTCGTGAACTCCAATAGCAATTCGGTTCTCCAGTTGGTCACGAGCTATGCTGTGTTTGCTCATTCCGAAACTTTTAAGCCATGATGTTATTAGTTTTCGTTGATCCTTCCAAAGTGCTCCTTCAGCGCATATAATTCCTGTTATCGTACAAATTGTTAACTTTGAATACGTATGAACTAATCTTAGTAAAAAAATGCAAAAAGTGAAATTTTACCGTTTCCTTTCATTATTCCGTGTGTTAAGTATAATGGCGCACGTCCGGAAAATACATCTTTAGAAAAAGCTTCTCTTATTAATTTATGATCAGAAAGAACAACGCTATAGATGCTGCCCATGCTTATTCCGTATATAGGCCCATATTGTTGAGAGAGTTTTGTTAACGTTAAATGAGGATGCTGGCGGTCCAAGTATGGCAGGTATCCGATTATAGGAAATACCCAGGGTCCAGGTGGTAGATTTTTCCATTGGTTTATTTTGTTGAATATCCAAAATCCCAGTACAAATGTACCAAGCCACAAGAAAAAAACGTCCATCTAAAATTAACACTTTATGTAATTATGATAAACATAAATTTGAATTATATTTCTCAATTTAAAATATGTTTTGTAGTAAGTTTTTAGAAAACTATACATAATTAAGTTAAATAAAGAAGAATTTTATTTGTAGTGACAATTTAGTTAAATTTTAATAATATGGGATTTAGGATGGGAATATAAAGAAATCCCTAGAGATCCAAACAAAATTATCGATCGAGGTATACAAGATATATATTTAGCTTGTGATTTCGGAGCAGCCTGAGTAGGGAAGTGCCTCAATTTTACAGAAGTAATACTCAACAATAATCCTCACAAGTAGTCATGCATTCCAGTAGTGAGTAACATAGCCAGAGCTTTTGAGAACGTCGAATGTAAGGTCGATAACGCGCACTAGCAGCAGAATGTGTATTTGTCTCTGTTTGTGTTATTCTTTTATGTTAGAACTACCCAAGTCTCATAGAGGAGGTAGGGTTTGATTGATTTGTATCTGGATATTTTTCAGAACTTCTCAATCGATATTAGCAAATCAAAAGTAATACAAGATTGTGACATCTAGTAGTTAATACTTTCTAAGAAATTGTTTTCGTTAAAAGCTATTGAATTGAAACAACATCTCTGGATGTAATGCGTATAGTCGCCTAAAACACCGACGGTTCGCGGGTTCGATTCCCGCTCGGATTGGGTATTTGTATTTGTAAAAATATTTCTTTCCACTTTGGATGTCTGTCCTTGTGGGTCTCCCCACCGTGCCTCGGAGAGCACGTTAAGCCGTTGGTCCCGGTTGTTGTCATATATAAACCTGATAGCGGTCGTTACTCATAGTAGAAAACATATCCGCCAACCCGCAGTGGAGCAGCGTGGTGGATTATGCTCCAATCCTTCTCCTACATGGAGCTGGGATGCTTGTCCAGCAGTGGGATCATCATCATCATCATTCCAGCCTATTGCAGTCCACTGCTGGACATAGGCCTCCACAAGTTCGCAACAAAAATGCGTGAACTCATGTGTGTTGCCCATAGTCACCACGCTGGGCAGGCGGGTTGGTGACCGCAGGGCTGGCTTTGTCGCACCGAAGACGCTGCTGCCCGTCTTCGGCCTGTGTCTTTCAAAGCCAGCGGTTAGATGGTTATCCCGCCACCGGTCGGCTTCTTAAGTGCCCAGGTGGTAGTGGAACCTTGTTATATATTGAAGAGAGGGGGTGGCTATATTCTTTGGTGCCGTAGCCACACAGCAGTGAGATGTTCAGGTTGAATCATCTATTAAATGAAAATAAATTTTTTGTAAGGCCGATGGAAAAAGACCGTACGTACAAAACAATATTTTGTTTATAATCATTCTCGTACTATACATAGCACAACTGTTTTTGTTATAATGGATTGACCTCAATTAACAGTTTATAAATACGTGTTATTCGTGGTCTGATAATGAATTGGTGAGGTATTCCGAGTCAATATAATATACACGTATAGTATGCACATATAGTATACACGTATAGTATGCACATACAGTGATCATCATCATCACTGGCCTTAGTCCGTCTATTGCAGACGATTTAGACAGTGTCAGACAGACACTGTGTCGCCTAGGACACTCTTCAGAAAGACGCAGAGTTGTGTAAGCTCTGCGCCACCCTCTCGACCTCACTGGCTAGGCCCACAGGAACGACGAGTCGATACGTGTGAAGCCAGTTCGGCTGCAGGAGTCTTTCGCATTTTAGAGCTATGCCACGAATGCTTGACGGAGACATCCCGGGTTTGAAATGAAGTTTTCCTTTTTCAGGACCGTGATGATTTTGAGGCAGGTTGATCCCTCGCTCGCCTTTTACGACCCCCACGGGAAGAAAGGGGGTGGTGCTATTCTACTCGGCCGACACCACACGGCATGCACATATAGTACGCAGTAGATATTTCAAATGTATCGATAAAACACTGACCACTTATAGACAAAACTTATTTGTACAAATAAAGAAAATAAAAAAAATTCTATAGCAAACGATGAAAAAAGAAACATTCGATACATTCGAAAAGTATTAAATTTTATCAACGATCCTATCAACAGTTCGATAACATTTGATCTATGTAATATTCAATGTCATTAAGCGTAACCTTTGAAATATTGTTCACAATAAACAGTACTGCCAACCTTAGCTAACTTGTACGCACGTGAATATGACGCATAGTTCGGCATGCGTTCTATAAATACACTATCGGTTCTTTAAACATTGAATAAAGTTGTTCATTAAATACATAAATAGACTAACCTTACTGCTCGTCTATAATAGGTGTTCTTGACGCGATGATGTCACAATGTGATCAAAAGTGAACTGGTGATCCAGCGCAGTCATCTACGACTCTACTGGTTACGTGGCTCGACTATATTGGACTGACAAATAAAGTTATGAGCGTGAAGCTACATGAAATAATTTGGTATTCAAAAAGATATCTGATTTTAAAATGTATGCAAAAATCTTTCCAGAACGGTCACTTCATTTTAAATTCGGGATCAGGGCGTTCAGGTAAACAGTTTCAATGTTACGTATTCAGAAATATTACGATAATTTGTTGGATTCGATGATTGATGAATAAACAATTTGAATGTGATTTATGAGCATAATAACACTTTGTTTTAAACAATTCACACTAAATATTTATTTTAAAGACTAAAATATACACAAATGAATAACATAAATAAAACAATCAAATGTTGTATATTTTAATGAATGAATATCACATTACAACGATCACATGACTCCTCTCTCACAATAACGATACTGAGTACTGACGATTACTATTTTTAATCGAACTACATACCTACACGGGCTAATCTACACCGACATATTTAAAAAATATAAATATAGTCGTACTATTTTGTAATCATAAGTTATAGCATAATATCTTTAAAAAATAACTATGTTGTGTTTATACAAACTAATTTGATAATATAAAATTGCTGTGGTGTAATATTATTAAAGAATATTAATTTAAAACACATTTATCATCATTGTTAATACCATTATTTTTAATCAATTTGTATTAAACTCTAGAGTTTTAAATATTTCTTGGTTATGTAACGAAAATCTTTACATCAACAAATCATTTAAATTGTTATGAGTCTGTTTTAGACGCAACATGACAATCATACTATAAAACACAGATGCGATATAAAAAAATATAGTAAGTAATGCATAAACTTTAAATTAATATGTAACTCAGTTTTGCCATGAGATATACGATTACAGTACGGGTTGCGCTAATAGTTTTATACGTATATATTTAAGGTAGGCATATACGAGTGCGATCTTATTGGCGCATAAGTACTACGCCGAGGAACTACTTGGAGATATGCAGCCTTCGATTTAGCATTCTTAAACTAGTGGTAGCAAAGGCTATATATATGTGTGTGTGCAACTGTGTTTTCATTAAAATCTTTTATATCTCTTACTCTCTTTTTAACCTATAATATTTCACTGCTGGGCAGAGGCCCCTCTCCCCATGTAGTAGAAGGATCAGAGCTTAATCCACCACGCTGCTCCCATGCGGGTTGACGGCAAATATCTGTATGGCCAATACAAATGTTTGTCATGTGCGGGAATCAACACAAACCAGTGCTGTGACCGTGCAACGCGGCGTCTGTATATTGCTTAACTTAAGATTACTACTAAACATTAGCTCTATTTCTAAAATAATGTAAGGAACATCACAAAAATTCGCCTCGCTTCGTACTAATGTTGTCTGTTATTCTGCCAAGTAGCCAATTCTATTAAAAGCGTGAAATGGAGTTACATTAAATTATCAAATAAGCACTTTAGTATTTACAATTTACCTTGAATCGAGAAATTAATAATCTTTTTTTTCTGCATCTGGCTATGTAACAAACGATTTTCCTCATACTTTATAATATATACCTGCATAATTTATACCTGCTTCTGAATATATCTGCTTACTTATATTATTACTGCGCTGCAGCCTGAATTTAAGCTTAATAGCGCCATGTAGCGAAGTGTAGTAATTTATACTGTAAGAAATACTATGTAGTTAGTTACATTAAATTTTGTAAATAATAATTAAATTTATGTATCTATTATTATTTACGTGCGACTCTGACAACAGACGTTAAGAAAGTGTACAAAAAGTAAATTGAAAATGCCTTAATAGCATTTCGATCATGAAATTAGACGAATATTCGATATTAGGCATAGTGTTTGTATCATATTTAGGAAATAGAGATTTGACATCCCTAATATAATATTATAAATGTAAATGTAAGTTTGTTTGTTTGCTTTCACGCAAAAACTACTTAACTGATCATCTTGAAACTTTGTACACATATTCTTGGAGGTATTAGAAGTAATAGAGGAGATACTTTTTTATTAAAAAAAATGCAAGTGAAGCCGCGGGTAAAAGCTAGTATTGTATATATTGTCATAACGTAGTTTGTAGTAGTAATAGTAGTAGTAGTAGTTTAGTTATATGTGTATATATAGTAATGTGGTAAAAAAACACCAAAAAATCTAAAAAATGTATTATATCATATTATATATTAGATGTATTTATTATGTATTTAATATATTTATTATATGTTTGAAATACTTATTACATATTTAAAATCTTTATACCAACAAAAAGCTGTCATTGTTGGACCATCCTAGCAATTCTAGATAGTTTTAAAACTGCCGGTTTGAAGTCAAACTATTGTAAAGAACGCACGCCGATAATAATAATAATAAAATAGTTTTTATTTTGCTCAAATTATGTGCTTTACTTTATCTAGAAGCCCTGCGACCCGTGCTAGCTTAAAAAAAGCTGTGTTACAGGCTACAGTGTCTTCCCCAAAAATTAGTTTATTGTTACATAATCAGACTTTGCGTTCAGATAGCGAAAACATAAGTGAGTAGACAAAGATGACAATAACACAATAATAAAACAAAAAATTGAAAACAAAAAAGGTTGACAATTATTAAAGTATGGAAAAAAAATATTTTTCATTAGTATGTGTTTAGTTGTGATTGTGTCTGTGTGTGTGTGTGTGTGTGGGTGTGTGTTAGTGGGTGTGTGGGTGTGTGTGTGTGTGTGTGGGTGGGTGTGTGTGTGTGTGTGTGTGTGTGTCTGTGTGTGTGTTTGCGTGTTTGTATGTGCACGTGTGTGCGTATGACTATGTAAATATGTGTCTGCGTTTTGCTGTGATTTGGAGTGAGTTTGACCTATTATTTTATTGGTACGAATAGATTTTCAATATTTTCATAATCTTGTGTTTTAAGCCAATTAGTTATTATCTTTTTTAAATCATGGGATCCTAATTCTTTAATTTTAATTTTATTATATATAATGTTAAATAGTTTTGAGGCATTGTAATTGAAATGTCTTTTGGCAAACTGAATTCTACAAGGTGGCAGCGGTAATTTTGTAATCCTTTTGTTGTTATCTATATGTGTAGGTATGGTGTTAGGGTGATATCTACGCAAGGATATAATTTTTTTACAGTAAGTACTTCACATTTCTTGTATAATTCTCATGTCGAGAATCTGTATGATAGATAGGCCTTTTATGACTTTAAGTAGCGCTCTTTCAGCTTCTAAGAAGTATGTTTTTGAAGCTCTACTCCACGAACTGATACAATACATAATTAAACTTTCTGCAAGTGCCTCGTATATACGCATCATGAGTTTTTCGTGTATATTTTCTTTCAAGTTCTTATACACGTATATTAATTTCCTTATTCTATTTGAAAGATTAGATATTTGCAGTTCCCAAGTTAACTTATAATCTAATATTATTCCAAGGTATTTGATTTTATCACTTTTTAACACGTGTGGACAGTTATATATCTTAGGGCTTAGTAAATCTCTATTGCATGGGTAGGTATGTATTTTCAGCTTAAGATTATTACTAGGTTTTGTAGCATCAGTTTTACAAAATGTAATATAATGAGTTTTGTTAATATTTAAACTCAAGAGATTGTCTTCTAGCCAAGCAGAAATTTTCGTTAGACCTCTTTCAGCATGTTTGAATACTGTCTCCCAATCATTTCCTCAAAAAGAAAAACTGTATCATCTGCAAACATAACAGTATCAGTTCCATGACATAGTAAATTGCATAGATCATTAAAATATAATATAAATAATGTCGGTCCCAGCGTACTACCTTGCGGTACGCCATACGTGCACATTGAAAAATTACTAAAGTGTTGTTCTATTTTAACTCTCTGACTTCTGTTTGTCAAGTAATCCCGAAACCAGTTGAGTGAAACACCTCTTATACCGTATCCTTCCATGCGTGCTAACAGTATAGGGATAGATATTGTGTCAAAAGCCTTCTGCAGGTCCAAGAAGACGCCTAAACATTTTTGCCCTTTATCAATATACTGAACAATTTTTTAAGTTAAGCAAAGAACAGCATCATCAGTGGATTTATTGTGCCTAAATCCAAATTGGAATTGAGATAAAAGATAGTATTTCTTCATATATTGTGTAAGTCTTTTATGAACAACCTTCTCTATTATTTTAATGAGTGGTATTATGAGTGAGATAGGCCTATAGTTAGAGGGCAAAGATTCATTGCCATTTTCGTATATAGGTATTATTATAGCAATTTTGAATATCTTAGGAAAGATACCCGTCCCAAAGCTTAAGTTACAGAGATGAGCTATAGGTCCCGCTAGGACATCTTTACATACATTTAATATTCTAGTAGAAATACCATCCCATCCGGGAGCACTGTCCCTGTTAAGACCACTTATTATGTCACGAATTTCCAAGGGATCAGTTGGAAGCATAGAATAAGAATTAGGTTGGTTACTGAAAAACTGTTAAAAGTATGTCTGTAGTTTTTAGTTTTTCTAAAATGTTACCGGCCATATTTATACCAACAGAAGCAAAATATGTGTTAACATCATCAAGAGATTTATTTAAGTTTTGTTTGACATTTAGAAGTGAGCTCGGCAATTTTGGTTGCTCAGTAAGATTCCCAACCTCTTTGATGAGCTTCTATGTCATTTTATTATTACCTGAAAATTTAGTAAACTGTGTCTCATTATATTTCTTTTTTACATTTTTAATTACTTTATTACTTAGATTCCTATAATTTATATAATGATTTTTAATAGAATCACTATCCGGACTCATTTTGAGCTTTTTATGTAACTTATCTCTATTGCGTATTGATCTTATTAGTCCTTGTGTTATCCATGGCTTCAAAGGTTTTCTTCTATTATGTATTTTTTTAATATTCTGGTATTGTTCTATTGTTGTTTTTAGCTTACTTATTAAAAATTCTGCAGCGTTATTAGCATCTGTTATTTTATAAAATTCGTCCCATGTAGTGATAGATAATGCGTTATTAATACTTTCAAAATCAATTTTTGTTTTAGTATGAAATTTTATTTCTGTCGTAGTCGTTTAAGAGTGGTGATCATAATTGGAGAATGGTCAGTTAACTCATTAAATATAAAAGATTGCCATTGTTTGCGTGTTTTTAACGTGAAGTGATCTATACACGTTTTCTGTTTTCTAGTCGGTTTGTCGGTTGCTGGTATAAGACCATAGTACACCAGTTATGATAAATAGATTTTAGTGTACCGATCATTTGTTTGTTTAGGTAAAATGTTAATATTAAGATCGCCAACTAGTAGTAATTTTTTTGTTTTTATATTACTTAAGATGCTATATAAGGAATCAATAAAAAAGATAGGGATAGGGAAACAAATATTTTATGTAAGTAATACAAATGGCATTATCAACCAACCAGTATTGGAGCAACGCTCTGATCCTTCTCTTACATGAGAAAAGAGGCCTATGCAGTGAGATATTACAGGCTGAAGCGACGAGCGACAAATGGCATGAGCATTGAGCATCCCTCCCGTGGTTGTTGTTAGTATAATAATAAAAAATATATATATTATAACACGAAATAATAGGCTTATAATATTGTAAATTAAAGCTTCCTGGTAGAATAACCAAAAGGTTAAAGGTACCATATTTAATGGAACTTGTAAAAATTAAAAATTAGCATAAAGCAAGTTTTGTTTTCTTCTTGTTAATTAGTTGAAAAGATGTTGCTTGTAAGATCCGTCTTCCATTTGTATTAAGTGAATTAAAGCTTTTAGGGTTCTTTATCACAAGTTGTAAAATTGACTATTACGCTAATATACGATATATGCCTATTTTTTTATTTATAGGCGAATGTCTTGGTCAAATGGGTTGATATTAAAGTAAAGTTTAATATAATAGTCTTAATATATATAACACGTGTTATTAAACTGGCGTTTTTTGATTTAACTGCGATATAAGAATAAATATTGTAACCTAAATATACAACTTACTTGCCCTAACGCTTTAACAAGAACATTAAAATTAATTATTAAATAATTACTATGTATAAAATTACATTGAAAAATTGGTACAGTCGTTCAGATTTCAACCAAACCAAACTAAGAAAGGAACGTTTTTCTTACTTTTGGAAATGAGTTTCTAAATATCAGCAAAATATTCCTTCATTTATTCCTCTATATTGTAGGTACAGGTATCACAGGATACGAATTAGTTCCGAATATACTTATCAGGTAGTAAATTACTTAATAGTGACACAAAAATATTTTTATGTCACTATTTTTTAAACTGCAATTAACAAGCAAGCTATGATCTACCTTGTAATAGTGTAACAGATAGGCGTTAAATTACAAAATTGCGGTTAATATAAATTAATTTACAAAATTAAATACGTTTATTAAATTAATTTACAAATAATATTTTACTGCTTAAACGAATAAGTTGTTAAAATTTAAATAAAAAAGTGTGTCTGTTCTTATGAAGTTATACTTCATTGGCTAACTAACTTCACGTTGCTAGCTTCTTCTTCGTTGACTAGCTAAATTCAGGGCGCGCGCATCGTAAAAATTTAGGTACTCTCATCATTTTCTCTAACGCGCCAAACGAAGTACCTATAACTTCAAAAATCTTAGTCACAAACCGCGCTAGATTTTTGTATCGTAGGTATATTTAATTAACTTCACATTTAAGAAGTTATTTTACTTATTAACATATTATTAAAAATGTAATCTTAAAGTCAAAGCAATAATTGTTGCTATTATTCTCTTAATAAAATTAAGTTACGAGATTAAGGCGTTCGTGCTGTAGCGGAAGGCTGTAAGGCAATAAAATGCTAGTTTATATGAATGCATAAGATAGGTTGAGCAGCGTGAGACGGACAGCGAGGTCGCGCTCGGCGCAGGCACGGGCGCAAGCGGCGAGAAGTGTGAAGGTCGGTCAGCGGCCGAGCTACTGTTATCGGACCAATCATAACGATCAACAGACTTAGCTCTAGTACTACCTACCGACTAATGCATACATGCCTGTCCACGTGCTGCCTTCAATGATCATTGCTACAAGAGGCCTGTGTATAAATGACAAACACTCACTAGCATTCAAATTAATTTCTGCGTATGTTTGCTCCAGAGAACGTATACTTCGACAAAATTGTAATCATAAAATGTAGATAGGATGTTTGATTGGAAATTATAAAATGTAGATAATCTCTTACTCAAATAATCTAATAATAAATAACAAATATACTTTTGAAATGGCACAAATACAAGCTGTACGAGAAAAACCCTTTAAACTACAGAAAATGCTTTTCTAGTTAACTTAATCCTATAGAAATAAAATGCATTACACAAAAATTCAAGTTAAAGATACCATGGTATTTAAAAAAATCAGAAATACCTGAGAATTCCTAAATTTTTATATGCATATGATGACTAACAATAGTCATATCAGTGAAAATTCTTGTTTTATCATGAAAACCTAAATTAAAAATTGAAAACCTTTTAACACAATTCGATTATCCATATGTAATTACAGCAGCTGACGAGCCGCCTCGAAGGCTCTGAGTCCTGACTCTCCAGAATTATCGAGGTCTTTTTTTTTCTATTTTCATTCAACCACCGTACAGTTATCCAGCGACCAGTGTTACTGACACAATGCAAGGTTAACATGAGGTAGACGCCCGCACAGCTTGCCTCCGAACACTTGAAAGGACATTTACACATTATCGGCACGAACGAATCAAGCAGGACAAACCACGAAGAAAATTGTAACGAAAAATGGGTTTATTCAACTTTTTACTAGTTCCTAGTTGAGATAAAAATACAATCACTGCTTATCCTCATATACATAATTTTAACATTTTCTTCGTAACAACTACGTAAAGAATGTGACTGGCAAATTGTGATCTTTGAAAATACTCATTTTTTTTAACAGTACTTTATTTTCATTTATGAAATTTTGTGTAAATATTATTGTATATTATGGTTTTTTATTGCGTATATAAATAAATATATGGTAAGCGTGTAACTAGTAAATCGTTTGAAATAATAATCGAGTAACCACATTTTTGGAGTCTGCAATTTCACTCAATTGTGAGTATTCATCATATGTATTTTATTTTACATTTATATCTGCCAAAGACTCGTCTCAATAAAAGCCTATTTTGATTAAAGCGCGCGGCGCGGTCGCAAGTTCGCAACACTCAGTATCAATAGGATCTAATGAGCTCTCTTGTCAATGGGCGCAACGAAGTAATCACAATCAAAGCTAGTCTACATCCTCTTTTACTGTCGACCGCATATCAACTTGGGCTATGTCCGTGGCCGTCGACTTCGGTCGTCTACTTCACCTGGGGCCACTGAACAGACTAGATCATTTTATTCCTTTTTCATCCACTCCAGTCTAGAATGTTCGCATCCCGTGCACACATCTTTCCTCTTTTAGTTTTTGTTTTATTTAAAAAAGATAGCCATGGAGATGAGGGCAATGTATTCTAGGTTTTTACCCTGACGTCGGGGCAGGTGTTGCACAATATTCACAAAGATTCCTAGAATTCCTAACGTACACGTGGATCACTTTACTATTTATAGCAACCGATACAATATCGCCTGTGTACCACTATTTATATTGTTGAATGATATGTATTTGAATCCTTTTTAACAAACGAATAGAAGGATAATATGAGTACTTTTTAATAATATAGCTATTCAATGTACATCAGTCATTGTCATACTGTCGTAATAATAGCTTACAAATTCTTATGTTTAAAAATAGGCAATTAACAAAAAATAAACACTAAATAAAATCATTTAATATAATATAAAACTATTTCATCACACTTACAACCAATTAAACCACATTTTTAGCACCTATTCGTTTTGCACGCATGTCCAAACAAAACCTAAAAGGATATGTTGTAATATTTGTTTGGGGAGGCAAATATCGCGCAACTAATATTTACAAGCATCATGTCGACGTAAGAATTATTTGCCTAGCTAGTCAGTCATATCGCTAGTCTATGATGGAAGAAAGCTCTGGAAAGATATATTTTCCACATTTTATACCGAGATTGCTTACGAAGTAATTGTAACAATATAAGAAAAAAATATAAAAGAATTTATAGAGAAACTGTACTGTGTTTACCTGTAAGTGTTCATTGAATATCTGACAAGTTATATCAGCTTCGTCGTGAGCATAAATAGTCAAGTATTGAGGTCAAATCTTGCGAACGACTTATATATTATACGCACGAAGTGTTCTGATGTTAGAACAATGTAGCTTAGTATTTAGCTAATAAGACCTCTCAAATGTATCCTAGATACAAAGTTTATTAAATTTTACTCATACTGCTACTACAATACTTAGGTATAGTAACACTATAACAATTTTAGGTCTAAAAATGGCCATTTAATTATTTTTCTTTTTCATTATTAAATAAAAATGTGTAGTTTGAGTAATTAACCGTAAGATAATAGGTACCGAACAATAAAGAAATGATAAAGTTTTGTTGCTTTAAAAAATCCAAGATCGTTATTATAAGTTTCGCCAGTCCTGACATTTCAAAGTGGACTATAAAACAAAACCAACTGTGGACTGAAAACTGACAAGTCTCGTCACATATCAAGGTTAACGGTATACTTTGTTTTATTTTATTTACCAAATAACAATAATAATGGTACAAAGTATTATTCCGCTTAAACTTTCAAGTATTTTATTAATTCTCTTTAAGCACTAAGATAAGAAACCGCTACTAAGATCTTTAATATAATTGTAAACGCTTTTGTTTAAAGCTATTTAGTTTTGAATTATTTATATTTAGACGCTTTAAACATAACTCGTTTACTTCAATTACAGCCTCTCGTAATTTTTATATTATTGCTTGACATGGAATATTTTTGGTATAGAGTAAACGTACGCACTTTACCTTTTATGTAAATTATAACCAAAAAAAAACAAATACCTTGACGAAACACTTAAATAACAAAGTGGACTATAATATATAAAAAGTTTATCACATTTATATAAATTAACAATTAGTTTCAAAAACTATTTATTTACCATAGCTATCGCTTAAGATTAATTAGTAGATTATTTTAAGGATTTGTTGATACCATATTGTAAATTTATTTTAGCCCGTTGCCCGTTGGCACACTTAGCAGTGACTTTTTAAATGCTATGTTTCCGGTGGTTACAGGCTCGATTCCTGCCTCGATTGTGATATATGTATTTCCTTATAAATGAGTGTTTTTTATATGTATTTATAAAAAAAATGTAGCCATATCGGTCGGCTATAACACAAGCCTTAAGTTGCTTACCGTAGGAACAGACGACCGTATGTGTACCTATGTTATACTCGTACATGTTTATTATATTACTATTTTTTATTAATACCGTAATTAAATAATTTATATGTATTGAAGCAAATATTTATTTTCATCTACACCTATTAATTATATCTAAATATATCTACGTTATGTGAGTATAAGTGATTAAAATGGAAATTCGGTGTAGCGTGGCGTGGAAGTTGTAGTGGACAGCAGCGTCGACGGCGACGCCATGTTTACAAACAAAGAGATCAACGCACGCCAAGTAGGTTAGCACAGCAGCGCCCGCGTGCCCGCACCTCGTCGAGCCGTATTGCGCGGGTCGTGGTTCGACCACCTCCGAAACTAAGAGCGTACAACCAGTTGGTCATCCACATATTGGTTCAACCTAGCCACAAAAAACATAAATCACGTATATTTTGCAATAAGACAAATTTTCATGTAACAAGTTTGTTGATTAATATAAATATTTTTTTTTAGTTAAAACTTTTTAAAATCAAACAAATTGTTATCTTAGTATATAGGAAAAAATGTATAAAAAACAATTGTTACTAAATAGCACTAGATATCTTTATCCATAACACTACAACATTATGTTCTAAATTAAAAAAAAATGGAAAAGTTGCAAATTCTAATATACAAAACAAATAACTTTGTCTATATGTAAGTTTCGGGTTGACGATTATGATCTCCTGCTCCGGTGAAATCGATACAACGACCGCGTGGCAGTCACCGCCGCGGCGGAAGAAAGTTCCTACAGATTTGCATAGTGCTCGGTTAACGATCAGTAGACGACTATCCCGCGCCCGCGACACTCGGCGATGACCTACATAGACACGTTTTATAGCTTATTGTCGCGAACCCATTTCCGTGGGTGCACGACCACGAATCGCCGGGCCCGCGGCCCGACACACTTAACTCGAACCAAAAGTTTCTCCGATAGAGAAACTTACAATATCTAATAGCACCAACATCCGTCTATGCAGATTTCCAGAGCAAGCCTTCATATAGATTGCAACCTAAATACGGAGGTAACAAAGCGAAATAATAGATAAAGAGAGGCGGGTCATTTTGTATACTGGCAATATCATACTTCTCCCTTAACAATATTGTATATTTAACTAACTAATCGACACGGTCATGGATTTATAATCATCTCGTTTTCATTGCAAGAAAGAAAAACTTGCACTAATGCTACATTAGAAATCGTAGACGTTTCACAATAAAGCCTAGAAAGTATACACAGGAAGAAAGTGAAGAAGTAGGGAAAAATGTGATTCAACTGCATCAAGTAGCGAGAACGCGAGACAGCACGGGAGACAATACTCGCTCCAAAACCGAAGTTTCCAGTCGGATTGCAATCACTTTTTCTCCCTAGAAGAGGTGAATCACTGCGTTCGCTTGCACACGTTTCTCGATTCACAACATGTTAGCTTAGTTCTTATTTATATCATTGTGCTCATTTTTACTTTCTTTTCCGTTCGCTCTTGTTCATTATTATTACATATTCTAACTTTATTTTTTTGGTTTATAAGTTAGAAACGGACAATTAAAACGTTATAACTTTTTTGTATGCACTAATAAATAACTCAATAAAAAAACACTAATATAATATTTTCCATTATCATTTAATTGATTTTTTCACCCGACTAGAAAAAAAGACAGGCACAAACCAGATCAAGTATCTGGACCGAATCAGGATGGAATGAGGCATGCCAGATCCAGAGCTCTATCAGGACCAGGTCTGGTCCAGACAAGGATAGCCTAATATAATCAAGTTTGGTAAGGCATACTGGATCAGGACCTGGTCCGGTCCAGATAAAGATAGCCTGGTGTAAAACATAATCAAGTATGGTAAGACATAACTGCATCAGGACCAGGTCTGGTCCAGATCAGGATAGCCTGACAGAAATTACGCGAACTGAGCCTGAATCGCGCTATCGATGTTTTTAAGCGCACTTAGTATATCAGTTATCAGGACAGTCTAACATAGAGTCCATTTCTACACTGTGGAGCAGTCGTAAGTAGAAAGTAGTTAATTAGTAGTTAATTTATAGAAGATAATAAATAAAATTTAATTCATAATAACAATTAGGTAATTAACAATATAAAAATAAACAAAAATAATTGATATTTAAAGTAAAAATAAAAATAAATAATTCATTGGAAAAAATAAACGGAAATAAATATAATAATAATTATGTTAAGTAACATATAATTTCAATTCACTTTTTTTTATTAAACAATTTTTTCAAAAATATACATTCGTATTTTTTAAAAGGACCGGCCCGGGCATACTCGACGCGGACCAAGAAAGGTATGTAACGCAGATGATTGATCTGGACCCGATCAGGAAATCTCATCTCATCCTGATCAGGTTCAGTCAAATCTTCTGCGTTACATATCTCATCCGGTCCAGATCGGACATGTCCGGTCCGGTCCTTCATTAAATAGCAATAAAAGCAGTCCTTCAGAGAGATATAATTTAAAAAATGTTGTTATCAGAAATATTAATATTATTTTAATTGTAATCAACTCGCAAATTCATTTTACGTACTTTTTCTGAATATTAACATTATGCTAAAATGTCTTAATTAACAGACACAGATATTTATTTTTTATGAAGCGATCCATTGCAATTAATTTTTACTACCTTACAATTTTATGTTCAAATAGAATTATTGATAGAATATTTTTTTTTTAATTTTAGTTTTACACAAATCTTGTTCTGACAATAACGAACACAAAAATTTTAAAAAATCCAATTTGGTGCTGTTCGGGAGATATACGCGTACATACATTTATTATTTTTAACCTTGTTCAGTTTTTTTTTTTTTTCACTTTATCACAATTGCGCTTATGAGTCCCGCGGTAACATCATTTCTCACCACCATGAATAGACTGGTAGAGATGTCTTACAGAGTTATCTCTGTAAGAGATCGTTTTTTGTTTTATCGATAATTGTTCGCCCTTGCCAACATCCTTTGTAAAAATGACTTGTAATTGTTTTTTTTAAGTGCAATAAAGAATATACACATACGTTTGGGCGATTAATTTTTACTTACATAGAGAAATGTTTACAAATTAGCTACGTAAACAAAAACTAAAAGACCTCATCAAAAACAGAAAATATATTCTTGGTCCATTTACATGAAAGTGAAAAGGAAATAATATTAATGTTTATTGTGCTTACGTGCATCGCGCGTAACTCACTGTTCACGAGCCATACACGCGCAGCGTTCGTTTGAGATAATTTATAGCGGTTGCTTGTATCTCATCGCATTAAATACCAGTAAGTACCTAGAGCAAAAAATTTACCTCGTATTAGTTGATATTTTAATGACAGTTTCATATGTGTCATTTCCGTTAAATAGTTCGGATGGCGACATGCAATCGGTATCCCCGAGAGAAATTAAAAACATTGACAATGTAACACGATATCTCTATATAACGTACATATATTCAAGGCGTAAAGACGAAAGATGGTTTTGTTTATTGTTATACGTGGTTACGTTTCGAAAGTTTGAATACTGTGAAAGTTATTAGTTACAATTCCATATCATACCTATTTTATCTTATAACGAAACAGTACTACTATGTTTATATAAAATTAGTACTTTCAAACAACTTCCCTACGTTAAAGACAAGCGAAGCACTGGAGAGTCGACAAGGCGATGGGAAAGCCGTCGCTAAGTGCCGACGTTGAGAGAAAGAGTGTAAAGGAGAAAGATGGGCATTTCACCGCGCGGGGTCAATGCGCTCGCTGTACTGTCGCTGATTGTGCCCCAATTGCAGTATGTGGGTCTAGGCCGGCGTTCGTCGACCTGCGTGACATACTTAGCTACGCCTGCACACGATCGCAGTGCTTTCACGCCCCACACCGGGGGTGGGGAGCACGATATGCTCGCAAAAAGCTAGAAACTATACACGACGCATAGGTGGGCTCACGTTTCATAAAAAATACATTTATTCGAGTACTGAATGAATTGTTACTTTCGACCTAATACACTTGTATATACAGGTATTGATTATACAGGTATTTATCGACGTTTTTAGGGCAAACAAAATAGTATTGGACGGGTATGCAGAAGTAATTGTATAACATCTACAGAATCTCTCATTTGAAGGAACGCAGTTAGTAATTGAATACACTTTATATAAATAACCAGGTAAGCGTCTTCATTAAACCATAATCCGAATTTTAAATTACCTATAAAAAATTAGGTGCTTATTTTTTGCAACCTTCTCATACCCTAATTTACAAAATCCTTTCATGTGTATTATACAAGAATAATTCCTCCCGTACCCTTTTTGTGCTGCGGTAATTTAGAACTCATATAAGCAACAGATAATGTAGTTAGGTCGCAAACATTAGTTTTTACGTGATTTTTTTTTACCTACTTGACAAATTAAACAAATATTAAACCGAATAGTAATATTACAAATAATAGCAATATAACATATATTAGTAGATTTAAAGATATATTGTCTCATATATCGATTGAATAGTTATTTGACGTCATTTCGTACACATTATTATTTTTCAACAAACTGTACCTACGACTTTATAGAAATTATACGCTACTGCTATTCTTTTCATTAAGCCGATTAGACAAAGTATGTACAGTAACTTCAGATGAACCGTAAGTTCATCGATACCTATACATTCGGGGTTTCAAATTTTGCGAACTTAAATAGCTGAAGGGAGGTAATGTCTATCATTATTTTTTCATACTTTATATAATACACAAAAAATTAAAAAATCAAGAAAAGTACAATCAAGTAAGTAGTAAAGTAGGAGGCTTATTGAAAAAAAAATCTGAATCAATATTTTCCAGGCTACCTTTGGATGAAAACTTTATAATAAAATATATTAGTATCTACGTGTAACGTAACATAAAAAATATAACAAACATAAAATACTTATAATTTATTTATCTAAAACTATAGGTATGTACATATCGTGCCATACTACATATTCACTGCTTATATACATTAATTTGTCGTTCTTGCTAAAATATTTATAAGATAATCTTTAAAACATCTTCTTTCCGCTAAGAAAATAGTGAATGAAATCGGACAATATGTTAATGAGCTACAAGTAAGTAAATAATTTGACTTAGGTAGATACACCAGAGGCGCGGTGGATGGCGTGCTGCTACTCAATTAGCGCGTGGATAGCAACTCAATTATAATTCAGAAAATAAAAAACGAAAAAAATACATTTTGGTTTAAGAATCGAGAATAGTACGCTCTTTAAAAAGTTACATCTAATAAAATATCTTACAGAATTGGATCTGAATTGTTGGAACTTAACATTTTTTAAAGAATAAGTATTATCTTATCTTAATATATATAAATCTCGTCTTAATATATATAAATCTCGTCTTAATATATATAAATCTCGTGTCACAATGTTTGTCCTCAATGGACTCCTAAACTACTTAACCGATTTTAGTCAAATTTGCACACCGTGTGCAGTTTGATCCAACTTAAAAGATAGGCTATATTTTATTTTGATATATTATGTTATTATTATATTTCAGAAAAAAAATAAGGTGATACAAAGTTCGCCAGGTCAGCTAGTATACTATGTTTCTTTTTAGTTCAACTTAAAATATAGTATTGTACTTATTGTTTTTTTTTTGTTTTCTCCTAATTGTTAGTTACTGAACTGAAATTAATTCTGAGGCAGTTAAAAAGCTTTTCAGAGTAAAATTAAATATGTTTCTTGATAAATAAAACATACAATTTATATTTGTCGATAAAAAATATTTATTGATAATTTTGCTGTGTGGCTACGACATTAAAAAATATAGCCGCCCCCTCTCTTCCCGTGGGTGTCGTAAGAGGCGACTAAGGGAACTGTGTTAACAGTTCCACTACCACCTTGAAATTTATAAAGCCGACCGATGGCGGGATAACCATCCAACTGCTGGCTTTGAAATACACAGGCCGAAGATGGGCAGCAGTGTCTTTGGTGCCACAAAGCCAGCCCTGCGGTCATCAACCCGCCTGCCCAGCGTAGTTACTATGGGCAACACATGTACACGCCATTTTTTGTGTGAACTTTTGGAGGCCCCTATCCAGCAGTGGACTGCAATAGGCTAAAATGATCTGAATGATCAGGATTTACAAAGCGACTTTGAGTAAATAGTAACACATGTAAGGAGTTTTTTGGGTTAACAAAATGTAACGTAATAAATATCAGAACTTTTTAATTACTATACTTCAAATTAAGTTTTCCCTGTATGAAATCGACGATACGTGTGACTTGGGCGATTTAAACCTATAATGTGTTATATAAATTGTATGTGCTAATTAATATATGTAGATATAACGAGAACAATAAATACGTCTTTAAAAATATTGTTCATCAGTAACAATGTAACAAACATCTAATTTCAATAAAATCCATCAACTGTAATTGTATTTGTTCGCAAACGAAAAAAAAACGACTTCAACAGGCGTCGAAAAGTGCATATTATTAGATAACTCAAAAAGTATTCGTAGAGAATTGAAATGGACAACATGGAAAGGACTAGCTTTCGATAAAAAATAGAACCATCAAAATAAAAAGTTATGAGGTAGCATATACAAAATACAGTCTAATTGAGTAACTTTTTCTTTTATAAAGTCGATTAAAAATTAATTTTGTTAATTAAATCCTATGTATTATAATTCATTGCATTGGTAACATACATATTACTTTCTCTTTATTCTATCAGATCTGATAATAACCTCATTTACTAACGGCCGAGCTATATCAGTACATTAGCTCCTAAATTAATTACTCTATGGTATACTTATATAGTAATTTGAAATCTGTTTGTTTGGTATTCTAAGTGTTGGGTGTATTATAAAACATTTTCGGTATCGACGGTAACGAGAGGGAATGCCGCTTAATTAAGAGCATTGGGCCAACCATTGAAACTAATGCATAGCTACATAAGATAAGCGGTACTCGTTAGCTTGGTGAACAAGGTCAAGTGATCTGGAGCAAGGTCAGAGCGGGCACTCTTCGAGTGATAGCACGACCTTTGAATTCATTATCGCCGATCACAAACTGCTGCACACTAGTACATTTCTATCGGCAATGGCGCCTACGCTTGTGTGCGCACCTACGCAATATAATTAATGGGCGTGTACTTGGATAAATAATCAAACAAGTTGCTTTAGAAAAGGTAATGACAGTACTACACCAAATTAACGATACAAACAGTAAGTCAACTTGTTAAGTCTAACAAACTTTTTTCATTCAATTAATACTATAAAATATTTAACTAAATACTTTATATCTTTTTCAATTACGTACTATCTTTACAATAGATACATTCTGATTATTTCTGAATTATAAGTGTACAGTGTACAACTAACTTTCGCTAAACTATAAATGTTAACAGAATTAGTGTAATTGCATAATTTGTACGTTACTCATAAACAAACATGATGTACTGTACAAAAAAAATTTGAAATATTTAGAAAGTACACTTAATAATTAAAAAAAGCTACGAGGTACATAAAGTAAATTTAACTAAAGTGATCAATAAAATTAATAAAATAACTCTCTAATTTAAAATATCATCATGTCATGACGTAACGTGCATAAGGGAGATAATAGGGAGGCAACTCACTCACGCCCACTTCCAACGCTACATTATAAACTTGATAACACATTAACTTAGCTGACAAAAGGAAAACCCTAAACACCTTACCTTTAACTTCTTAACACATATTTACTGCAAATGCTAACTAGGTTGTAAATTTTAAAATATAAAAAATTATAGTAAGGTTTTTTTTCGTTTTGTTATTTTGGCAAATAACAACTGAATTTATAATAGTAATAGCTATTTAGTTCTAACTTTATATGTTTTCTTTTAAACCCTGAATGTTTAAAATTTTTAGAATAAGCAGACGGCTTAATTGTCTGAAGCGCATGCTGTAACTACCTTTAAGAGGAACTATATATATATTTAATACCTAAGCATATAACTTATTGTATTTTTTTAAACATGTAATTCTGTTGGTGGTTCATATTAAATAAAAAATAAACTTGAACACATTTGGCAAATAAACTGTGTAAACCAGTATCAATACCATAAAATACAGCACTAGAGTATGTCTCTTTAATATACTATTAATAAATAAATGTTCAATCCCAACCGCTATTTTAATATATAAAAACATGAACAACTTAAAACACGTTGAGGCTTAGCCGGTGCGCCTTGCAAGTCATTACTCACGAGTCGACTGAATATAAAAATAAACTGTCATGATAATTGATAGCTGCACTCGCTACACGCTCACAATTAAATGGGGAGGACCGAATAAGAGCAGGTGTTTAACAGATATATTTCATGGAAACGTGAGAGCGTTCCGAGAACCAGTTCTCCAACATCCTTAGACGGTATAGTGAATCTGCTGCCATGACGTCATGCAGGATAATAAAGAATGGAAGAAGCCCGGACCTTAAAGCTTATCTCAGTACGTATTCGATTAAACATTTTCCTCATCCTGTATTATTTTACTATTTGTATACGTCGCTGATTCACGAGTAGAAATTATCATTAATAATATACATATGCTATCATTAAAAATAAGTAGGTATAGATTTGTTTTGGAAATAAAGTCTGCGTTAATTTAACTACTATTTGAACAGTGTTTGTAAATAAATTGATTTTATAATAGATCAGATAGTGTTTGCTTTACGTTATGGTCTTATTTATAATAAAATGTATGACTATCCATGCAAGTCTCATATTAGCTCAATCAATATTCATTTATAAATTTACATTAAAATAGTTGATATAAAAAATAAATATAGCGCCTTCATCTTAAAATTTCGCATGATATTGACTGAGCGTTGTCTTAACAACTTTATAAACCCCGTTGTTTGTAGCAAACAAAGAGTTTGTAGAGTTTCTAAGTAAATATAACCATACTAAGTTGCTGTTTGACATGTTACGTCACTGATGCTTATAACATTCTGTAACAATAATATTAAATGGAAATGTGTAATCTGTCTTTTAAATCATGTTATGTCATTCCCAAAGATTTGCTGCGAATTTTTCGCTTTTACTCTGTGTAACATAGCTAAAGCACAGTAGAAATTTAATAATAATAAGATAATAGGTGTACATAAATATATATGATTTAAAGAGTTGTGACTAATTTTAAAAGGAAAAAAACTTTTAAAGGAAAAGCTTCTGTTTCACAACGAAGTCTTTTGCGTCATACAAAAGTAATTATACCAATGGCGCCACTTATCCATTCAACCCTTGCGCGGCTCCGTCATCGGCTCTACGCTTGTGAATCACGTTTAATTTTATCGCATTCTCGATGGACAACCGCATAGTAACTACATTATTTCTGGATTTCAGACTTTAAACGAATCAATTATGATACCTTAAAGTTATTTCTGATGAATTCTGATAAAAAAAGTATAAAGTCATTACTTTGCATATTTATTGTTTTATGTTTATATACATTATATTTTGAACACTTTAGGTACAATATGATAAAACTAATTAATAAACCGAAAGCTAAAATTAAAAGAAAAAAGCTGAATTCGACTTTGAAAATTCATTAGGCACAATACTGAGTACACCACAAATGAAACGAAGATCGCAAAGCTATTCAAATAATAAAAGTGGTCTTAAATGTCGTCATGTCGAAAGTTTAAATGTGATGGAAAACATTGCAGTTTTTTTTAACCGACTTCAAGAAATGGAGGAGACTCGCAATTCAACTGTTCAATTATGTTTCTTACCACATAACTTTTTACTGCTCGTACCGATTTTGATGATTTTATTCTTATCGGAAGCAGGTGATTCTCATGTAGTCTTATTTCAATTTAACTAATATCTGACGACTACTTTTTGATTTATCTCTAATAATGCGTACTTAACTGACTGTTTGATCGAGTACCTACATCTAGAATTAGTTTTTTTATATCATTTTATATAAATAGAACTAAGACAAGGTACAAACAATTTTGTTTAAAAGAAAAAAACAATAATTTCAATCAGTTGACTCAGTATAAAAATTGATTGTTGAAATGTTTAAAAATAAAAATGTTGCCCTTTTAAACTTTAAAGGAGATGTTATACCTACTCTACTCTGTTTAGAATAAAGAAATATAGAAAATATACTTTGTTCAATACTAACATCTAAACCTTATTAACCCGCCGAAAGTTATTTATAGTACATCTAATATATAAAATTCTCGTGTCGCGGTGTTTGTAGTTAAACTCCTCCGAAGCGACTTGACCGATTCTCATGACATTTTGTGTGCATATTAGGTAGGTCTGAGAATCGAACAACATTTATTTTTCATACCCTTAAGTTATAGGGGGGGGGGGATTGAGAAGGTGAATAAAATATATGGCAAAACAATGTTTGCGGGGTCAGCTAGTAAATCTATACAAATAAATAAAATTGGAGTGTCTGTTTGTAATATTAAAATAATCGCTTTTTACTAAATGCATATGGTACATGGTATATACATGGTACATATATCACAATGGCATTTTTTAAAATTTTTGTCTGTCTGTCTGTTTGTTCCGGCTTATCTCTGAAACGGCTGGACTGTTTTTGACGGGACTTTCACTGGCAGATAGCTGATGTAATAAGAAGTAACATAGGCTACTTGTGTTTTAGATTTTTTTTATTTTGTATCTCTGCGAGCTGAACAAGATTTTTTTAATACCAAGCGGACGAAGTCGCGGGCACAGCTAGTTAATAATAATTTTATAAATAAATTTCCTCAGTTTTTTGTCAACTAAAAATCAATATTATTGGTTTTGGTATATTGGTGGTTGATATATTGGCGTTAAAAAATCATTTACTCTAATCACCGTACTCGTTCACCGTGTAAGTCGGAAATGTCCAACATGATCGATACAACTACTTTGACATTAACGATTACACTAATCCCGTATATTGATCCAATCCGTATCCGATCAAGTGCATGTTTGTTAAATTTATAAAGTAGTTGGAAAGCCAGAAATAAAACGCCGGTGGACGACACGAGTTAGCTCCCGTGGAAACTGTGTCGCGGTGTACGTCTCCGAGTAAAAGTACTTTCTTCTTGCCGTTTTCGGAAAGTAGCCTAGAACTAATTTCCTCGCTATGGTAACCTTGTGCGACGTGACATAAGGTGTTTGCGTCGATACGCACTATAATTAGAACTGTCCGTCGTATTTTAACCGTTCTTGGAAATGGCTATCAATGCAGCCGCGCCTCTACACACCGTGAGAAGTACCCTCAATGTTAAAATTAATATTTATTTGTTGGTAATGTAAACTTGACAAATCTCTGTTACTACTTATGTGAAATTCATCATTTACGTTTTAATTCTAAAAATAAGAATTCGGTATTGTACTTAAGTGTTGTGTAACTTCATTACTTCAAAAGTAACAAATGTTTGTTTAATTTAAACGCTAGTTTTATAACTTATTAAAGAGAAAATATAAGCAATAGATAAAACTAGAATCGGTATTTCTGCACAATTTAATGCACAATAAGTTACAGTTAAGAATTACGAGTTCTCTCCTGTCGTATCGGGCGGAAATCACAGAATGTGTCACGAGTGGGGTCATTACTGATCCACGTTCTGTTAGAGTTGTATGCTAATATTATATATGCTTCCAAAGTAAATCTTTGTTCGAGAGACCTTTCGTACTTAATTTAGAGCCACAAACGTCCCTCGAATGAAGTTATAAATAAAATCGATTATTTAAAAAATATAATTGTGTTGCTCGCAAATGAAAAAAAAAATAACGACTTTAATTACATCGACAATTAATACAACGCAGGTAGATGAAAAAATAGTCAAGTAAATACGCGCCATCAAAGATTACTCAAAATTTTTTAATCATATCTCGATGAAATTTAAACGTGAACACATAATAAGCATCAACTTTTGATTAAATCAAAAATCATTAAAATCGGTACACCCAGTAAAAAGGTCAACGACAAAATAGTCAAGTTAAAACGTATTATTAAATATAACTTTAAACGTACTTGTTAGACCTCAAATAAATTTAAATAGGACCAAATGACATGAAAGGTGGTGATTGAAATTCGATGCAATTTTTTTTATCGAAATTTTTTCATCCAGTCAAAACTTCTGTGGTAACATACATAAAAAAATACAATCGAATTGAGAACGTCCTCCTTTTTGGAAGTCGGTTAAAAAGTAAATACAATTTGTTTTTTTGTTACAAATTTACTGTGTTAATATTTGTTTTTAAGGCGTTTAAAATTATTCTCACATTATGACAACAACAATATGCATATTATTCTTGACGACTTATGAAGTTGTTGCAATAACAAAGATAAAATCAATTGCTGGCTAGAAACAATAAATAAGACATTTTATTTACACCTATATACACGTACTTTTCGAGTCTTAAAAATAATTATAACAATTTTAAGAACGCGGAACGTAAGTTTATTAACTTATTAAATTTTTACTTACTGGGAAGTGTAGTTTGACTTTAATGCTATGCTGTTGGACTATAGTTATGTTGTACAATGATTTCTCTTCTGGACTCTGAAACTCAAATCATTCCTGCAGACAACAAAGAAACCGTTAACCGTAAGCTATAAAACAGAGCCTTCGAAAGTTTGGTACTTTTATGTCTGGAAGGCAACAAAGAATCATTTAACTGTTATGTGAAATAAAATGGTTTTTCATTGTTTTCTCGTAGCCTTTCCGCACACGTGTTCATTTGGGTTAAAGGCATTTACAGTAAATAAAAAAGAAAAACGGTTTAATTATTATGACGGTTTCCTAGAAGTTTTTGTTCTGACGTTATCATACATATTTTTACTCGTAATTTGATGTACATCTTAAGAATTTAATAAAAATAACTTATTTTGGTATATTTTATGTACGAAAACGCATCGCGTATTACGAGTATACGAGTATTGATATTTAGACAAGCAATTAGTATGTTGTTATTAATTTTAATTAATAGTTATTAATGTGTTAATTACACAAAGTTTTAATAAGGTAGTAATTTGACTCTGTTGATATTGTAAATCTTTAGTTTTATAGAGATCTTTTTAATTCTAATTTCCAGTCTAGCAGTAACATTGATAGATAAAAATTTAAATTATAAATTACTAGATTGCCTCAAGCCTCACTTGGCTTCATTTCCCGAGTTATAGTTCTGTTTGGGTCAAGTGCGAAAGTGACACTCATATTTCACTAGCGATAAAATCTAGTACATCAAAACAATTTTATTTTAAGAGTTCAGCTTGAAGCAATTGTTCGAGACTAAATTAATTAAGTGATACGCTACACTTTCGTAATATTTATTCTTTATTAAATTATTTTGGATCATAAATTTTTTCACAATGAATTGTGAATTAGTGAGAATTTAACGAAATAGGAGATAAATTAAAAAATATATTTTTTTGTCGTGTTGTAATCAAATCAAATAAAATTAGGTTTACAAATTACAAAAAAAAGCCTTTTAAATAAAAAATTTTTAATGTAATAGAAATTGATTACATTTAGGTACACTTGACCAGAATGATTCAAGTAAATAAAATTCTAAATGTAATTTTCCATACACTTAAATCATAAAACAAGGTTTAAATAGTATTAAAATAAATGTAAATTACAAAGGCTTTAAAATCATAATTGTACTTTCGCGTCAGGCCAGGGTGGCGAAGACGCATACGTGCGCGATGGTTGTTCCGTACGCAGACTCTCGACGGCGAATTTCGCCGCTCTCGCCCACTGATCTACATTTCACCTCCAATATGGGTCAATAACTGCCCACGCTCAGCCCCTCCGAGCGCGGCCATTCACCTCGCCACTCCAAATCATTGTTCGCCAAATGTAAAGCGTAGCTCGAGGTCAATGACCTTTACAGTAGTACGAATTACAGCTGCTGTCAAAGCGAGATTCTTCTTCGAATGACACTCGATCCTATACAACCGACAACACTTATACAATCAGTAACTTGTAATTTATAAGTATAGGCATTTCGAAAACAATGACGTTTGGTACCGTGTCTAATTTCGCTCGTACAATAAATTGTTGTCTGATATATTTTTTTGTAGTTATAATTTGAGAATTATAGTGGTGAAGGTACTTTCTCATCAAGTTTTTAAGAAAAACAATTAATTAAATGCTCTTAAAGTATCTTTTTGAACGTATTTAGAAGAAGTCTGGAATTAAAGTTCGTTTGCCAGTCGAGGTCAAAACTAGTTTAGACACACTCATTATATAATTGGAGAGACGTTAGTGGTTTGCAACAAAATTCACTAGTGACCTACCAAATTGACTCTTTCTATTGACTTCTGTTTAACGTTTCATATTTCAATCGACTTTAATGCCTACATGTTATTTGAGCCTGTAAAAATAACATAGAATTTCAGAATAAAGATCATTATATTAAATATTGCAGTCCATTTTCTTCTGTATTTTCGTCTCCGTGTCACTTTTTTCCAATTTGTTGTTGTGTAAAAGGTACTTGTTTGTGAGAAAATAGGATTATGTATTTGGCGGATAAATTTACTGTTATTGCTTTCCATAAATTCATATACACAGAAGATTTCTGATATTTTATGTTTACGTCTATTGTTAATAAGTAACCTAAGACTCCGAGGTTATGATTGATTAATATGCTTAGTGCTATTTCTCATGCATACATGCTATATATATACACATTATATATATTTTGTCAATTCTTTTTCATAATCCGATTATATTAAGAGTTTGTTACTGTTTCTCGTGTAGACATTTTGATAGCCAAGAAAGTAAATTTATCAGAATATCCACAAGCTGCGGTTTTATTCCTCGCAACAATGTAAACCTATGTAAAGGTGGTCTGTAAATCTGATACTTGTTCTGGGGATTTAATGTACCTATTAATTTCAATTTAGATTTGTTCACGTTCCGCTTCGATACTTAAATACAATCGCGCTGCATCATTTTCTATAAAACATATTTTAAGAGCTTTACTATCTAGAACTGTGTTAAAATTAAAATACTTGGGCATAAAAATCATCAATAGTGTATAGCTCCTTAAATAGATATAAACATAAAAGGTAAGGAGTTAACCAAATATTAGGCTGAAAGAAAGTGGCGCGCTGAACGGCCGCACGCCGCATCACGTGAAGTGTCACGTTGAACTCTTACATAAGGATCGGAGGTGCTTTCGAAAATGTATTCTATTATTTTGTCCATTTCTCTGCTATCTAAAGTTTTTTCGGCGCTGTATAATAAAAATAACTCCCATCAGCAGTGTCTTATGCTAATAAATTGAAGTTGTAAATATTTTTCACGTTTTAGCTAATTAATAAAGTTGAAATCGGTTTTTTAATACAAATCGATATTTTTTCAAGTCATTCGTTGTTAATATTGTGGCATCTAGTGAGTTGTCCAAGAACTAGCACTGTAGTTGGCCCGGTTCAGTCACAGCACATGGCGGACAGGTAGCCCAAGAAGAAACACTTTGCTTGCTCTACATTCAATGAATTTGGAGGCGATGACTCCTCGTGACCGTGTCCTCCTTAGCAAGTACTGCTTTATCTCGCTAAATTTCTCTCTTCTGTTCCGCATCATCACGAACAAAAAGTCGAGACCCGTTCGCTTGGATCGCGGCCTAGTTGTGTTGAAGAAACCGACCGCAATTCAAACTTTAAGCTTTCAACTATGCATTGGAATAACAAAAACTTTAAGTATCTACTAACAACATACAATTAAGTATCCTAACACCTGTAATAGTCATTCATTTATGCGAAAATTATCAACGATATAGACTTTTTAACCGACTTAAAAAATAAGGACAAGAGGATTTCTCAATTCGACCGTATATATAATATATTTATGTGTGTTCGCGGAGGGCTTCGTCGGTTATGAATCGATTTTGATGATTTTTTTTTTGTTAGGAAGTAGATATCACAAGGATGATAAAATGATAAGAAAAGCGGTTCTTTTTTTGTTTGCTAGTAAAGACAATTATAACACGATGGAATTGTATGTGATTCGAATAATACACTACATCTTCGCACAAATATAATGAGTAAGTTTCCCAGCAGTATAATTAAGTTACACCTTTTAGTTTTCCGTATTTAAAAGATGTCAGAAATAAAGAAAGAAGTGAACAGAAACAGAACTTGTCCATGAAGGCAGAAGCTAGGTATATTGTTATATATATGACATATATAATATTTTAATAGTACAGATATCATCAACAACAAATTTAGATATATATATTTTTTTCTGTATAATTTCATACATTGTAATATTACTTTATATGGCTCATTTTTTTAATAATTATTAAGATTCTGATTTTGCGTATTAGAATATACCTAGTCCTTTGGACTTTTTCTGGACTGAAATTTTTCGGTAAAAATCGTTAAGATTTGATCAAATACTTTTTCCATTCCAGTGCATTTGAAAAGTATTTTGAGCCCTACCTGTTACGCATATCTTAAGTTTAAGATAATATTCTAAGTGGTAACGCATGTCATTAAGTTACGAACAAGTGTTTACAAGGTAAAAAAAACCACGTGATTAACATTTTAACTCAATTATCATCCATGTAATCATTATGAAAATACTATGATTATTATGGACATAATTTTAAGGGATTAGTAATTAAATTATAGCGCATTATAATAATAATGAAATAATCTGTAATTTCAACTGCTATCTCTTCGTTATCTCTTAAACAACTTCGGGGTATTAATGGGTATTAACTTTTTCGTATTTGTTTTAGAAAATGTCGTTTTATCCCTGTTTTTAGGCAATGAAAAAATGGCTACAACATCGTTAGAATACGAAGTAAATTTCGCGACTGTCAATAAAATTGTAATAACTCAGACAGGAAATCAGCCGGGTTAAATTACATTCATGATATTTTTATTTAAATAAGCAGTTCATATTTTTTATTATTATGTCGGTAAAATCGGAAAATATTACTCATATTTTATAATATGTAATTCGTATTTAAATATGATTCCTAAAAAACATGATTTACTAAAAATACCGAGCTAAGCTCGGTCACCCAGGTACTTTAGATTAATATGGTTTATATAATTCGCACTAAATAAGTATAATAATATAATTATCACTTTACAAAATTACAAAAAAGTATTTATACGTGAGTTGATTTGAAATTGAACAAAAAGTTTACCGACCGTCAATAATGTTGACGCTTTTTTCCAAAATTAAAGCGTTCATATAAATAATTTTAACAATTAATTAATTTACAAAATCAAAAGCAATAATAACTTTTTTAGTTGTTGATGCCAGTAGAGCAAGCATTTATCTATAAAATGATATATAATTTATGTGGAATTATTGTGAGGTTTTTTCTAAAAAGGGAAGCAAACCTCTTAACCTTTGCGTATTAATATACAATTATGATGATTAATTTGAATGAAATCAAAATTTTTCAGCACTTTTAAATCATCCTATAACAATATTTCCACGATATTTAATAAGATAACGACGCGTTGGCGCCATGGTCACAGCACTGGTTTGTGGCTGTTGCGCTGGCGGTTGCGGGTTCAATCCCCGCAGATGACAAACATTTTTATTGGCCATACAGATGTTTGCCGTAGTCTGGGTGTTTGTGCAGTCCTTGTGGGTTTCCCTGTCGTGCTTCAAACAGCACGTTAGGCCGTCGGTCCCGGTTGTTACCATGAACATCTGATAGCGATCGTTACTCATAGTAGGGAATATATCCGCCAACTCCCATCGGAGCAGCGTGGTGGGTTAAGCTCTGATCCTTATCCTACATGGGGAAAGAGGCCTATGCCCAATAATGGGATATTACAGACTGAACTGTAATAAGCTTATCATTAATACTTATTAACGAAAGAAGTACTGTGTGGCTACGGTACTAAAGAATATAGCCGCCCCCTCTCTTCCCGTGGATGTCGTAAGAGGCGACTAAGGGATAACACAGTTCCGCTACCACTTTGGAATTTAAAAAGCCGACCGGTGGCGGGATAACCATCCAACTGCTAGCTTTGAAATACACAGGCCGAAGACGGGCAGCAGCGTCTTCGGTGCGACAAAGCCAGTACTGCGGTCACCAACCCGCCTGCCCAGCGTGGTGACTACGGGCAAAACACATGAGTTCACGTTATTTTTGGCGTGAACTTGTGGAGGCCTATGTCCAGCAGTGGACTATATAGGCTGTAATGATGATGGACGAAAGAAGTCTATACTTATATTTAGTAACTAATAAAACTCACTGGATAAGTGACGATTATTTAATCACAATATTTAAAATTTGAAAATAATCAAGCATTTTTGTTTTGTACCTTTAAATATTGTGAAATTTGTAAATTGGGGTAAAATTGAAGAAAAATAAAAAAAACATACCTATGAACTCCGTGTCTATTTTGAAGTTAAAACTAGCAAGTTATCACTAAGACGTAAAACCCTACTTTACGCAATATGTGATACGTATTAATAACATGCTACAACAAAAAGGAGGCTTTAGAGGGCTTGAGAGGGCTTGAGATATCAACGAACGCGTAATTTGCACATAACGCCGCAGCAAAGAATAAATTACATCAGCAAAGTTTTGAGGGTAGATCATAAACTAATCCGCAAGTGATATTTTTTCGTCTCTGATTAGTTCTAGTGAAGTATTGATAACTTGCCACAGATACAAGAAAAATAGTAATTTACTGATAACCATCGACTGACCAGTGCCCGATGCATCGACTTGCCAGTGTTGAAAAAAAATTATTCCATTTTAATATTACGTATCGTTTCACGTAAACATAACAAAATGGAAACAACTCCAACTTTGTTCGATAAAATGAAACTAGAAATACAACAAAATCTGCGGAAATTACTGAATCCATTACAAATAACATTATGTCTAGACAAAGAAAACAAAAGCTTAAAAACCTTAATTTTATTTTTATTTTATTTTTTAATAGCGTTGCTCATAGTCAGGTACGGGTATTTAATAAAACTTTATAAATGAAATTACGTAAAAATTATTCTAAGTAAACGAACGCGTGAAACTAAATGTGTTGTAAGTCTGGAAAAGTGTGTTCACGAGTTTTGCAATTTTAGTACAAAACTAATAGCAAAATGAAATACGCCTAAACTAAAAATTACTTCAATCCTTAGGTGTCCAATGGTGTATTAAATAGAGATGGTATTTACTAATTCTAATCTATTAAAATCTCATGTCACAGTGTATGTTATCGAACTCCTCCGAAACGGCTTGACCGATTTTTACGAATATAATTTTTTGTATATTTGGTAAGTCTGAGTAGGCTGGTCGTAGGCTATTTTTTATACTTCTAGGTGACTATGGCCTATCCATATAACAGAACAACATTTGCTGGGTCAGCTAGTAATATCATAAAAGAAACTTTTATAATAAGTTTCCCAACGATTACTTAATCGTAGTCCGCTCGTTAAACTCGACCTTATATCATAGTTTGTTAAATCAAAATGCTCTTAAAACAACTATAAATATTTTGGAACAGAATATTTAAATATTTAATAAGTTTTTTTTTGTGAAACCGCAATGAAATAAACGTTTTATTACACTAGATCAATTAAAATAATATATAGTGTGTCGCGAATAAATCCTTGATATAATTTAGTTTTAATTTTACTCTTAATTATTGCCAAGAATATTTTATATAAAGTGTTATTATTTAATTAGATTTTGTAGTAGTTTTTGTTTTATAGGGTTTTGCAATGGTACTCCGACAAATCAGTAAATCTGTGTGCTGATACGCTATTCTGTCGAAGAAAGTTGAACACTTCCACGAGAAAGTATTAACATTTCTCTTTCTTTTAACGAATCTTTGTACTACGAAAAAACGAATATATGGTTCAAACATTTATAATAATATATTTTATATATTCACAATATTTTATTTTCACACCTCACCTATGCTATATCCATTTTTCAGTGGCATTTTCTCAATACAACATGTTTATTATGTACCTATATCGTATTAAGAGATCAGGCCTTACATCTACAGAGTATGGCTCCTATAGAGCGATTCTGACTAACAATGACAACAAACCTGACGTATATAGGAACCAAACTTCATCGTAGGACTGTTAGTAGTTTATATTACTATCCACACTAATAAATAAAATTGCAGTGTCTATTTGTAATATTAAAATAAGCGCTTTTTACTAAATGCATATGATGTATCACATTATATATGCCAAAATAACATTATTTACAATTTTTCGGCTAATCTCTGAAACAGCTGGACCGATTTTGACGGGACTTTCACTGGCGGATAGTTGATTTAGCAAGGAGTAACTGAGGCTACTTTTATTTCATAAATTTATTTATTTTATAAGTTTTTTTAATGTATATTCGGGGATAACTGCGTCGTTTATGAACCGATTTTGATAATCTTTTTTTTGATTATTGGCCTTAGTCCGTCTATTGCAAACGATTTAGACAGTGTCAGAAGGACACTGTGTTACCTAGGTCACTCTTCAGGAAAACGCAAAGTTGCCTAAGCTCTGCGCCACCCTCTCGACCTCACTGGCTAGGCCCACAGGAACGACGAGTCGATACGTGTGGAGCCAGTTCGGCTGCAGGAGTCTTTCGCATTTTAGAGCTATGCCACGAATGCCTGGCGGAGACCCCATTCCGGGTTTGTGTTTGAAATTTAATTGAAATGAAGTTTTCCTTCTCCAGGATCCTGATGATTTTGGGCCAGGTTTATCCTTCGACGCCTTTTATAACCCCCACAGGAAGAAAGGGGGTGGTGCTATTCTACTCGACCGACACCACACGGCATAATTTTTTTGTTGGAAAGGAGATATCCTAAGTGTGGTAACATGACAAGGAAACCAGGATCTGATGATGGGATCCCAGAGAAATCGAAGGAAACCCTCGAAAATACGCATAACTTTTTACTGGGTGTACCGATTTTGATGATTTTTAATTTTAAATTTCATTTTTTCGGTTCTTAAGTTCTTAATATATTTCTTATTTTTACTTTTTTTTCTTATTTTTATTTTTTCATAAATATATTAGGCACTAGAAAGTATATTAATACATAATTTCAAAAGACAAATTAAAATTCAATTTAAATAGTTTAAAAAGATAAATGCAGTTTATTACGACATTAACTAACACCTGTGTGTGAAACAGTTTTTCTGTGTCGTCGTCCGTCAGGATTATTTTGATATACTCGTAGATATTTCGATACGAGATTAATTTGTTGAAGGTCAATACAATTTCGCTTTTAATAATAATGTTGATAGCAAAATTATTTAATAGCTCGCTGTGTGCAATAACAGCACGGTCGCAGACGCGGGCTGAATAGGCTAGCGGATGCGTCCAGCAGCACGGAGCTAAATGTCGCGTACACGGCCTCCGCACTCACAAACGGCCTTTGCAGTTCAGCGCGGTCGATGACCCACCCGGGGTCGATGACCAAGCCCACATTTAGTTTTCACTTTCGTTCACTAAGGATAACTGTACCATACCTATACGTCACTCGCGTATGCACTCACAATTCCGTCGGAGACGGATACCAATTTGTAATTCCGGCAGCTCGCTTAGGATTTACGAATTTGTAATCACATTATACATACATCTAATAAATAAAATTCTCGTGACGCGGTGTTTGTAGTTAAACTACTCCGTAACGGCTTCATCGATTCTTATGAAATTTTGTGTGCATATTGGGTAGGTCTGAGAATCGAACAAAATCTATTTTTCATCCCCCTAAATGTTAAGGGTAGTCCACCCCTCAATTTTTTAAAATTTTTTAAATAAATTATTTATTTTTTTATTTTATTATGATTTGGCGTTGAAAAATATATACAAAACTAAATTTTCACCCTTCTACCACCAACCCCTATTTTTAAATAGCGTTTAGCGGAAAGACAACGTTTGCTGAGTCAGCTAGTATAACAATAAACATTTTGTTACCAAATCAGTATGTTAACATTATAACTCAAAATATCGTCATAGGTATGTTAGAAACTTTTTAAAGGAGGTTTCAGTAAAAACATATCTCATTAGCACAGTATTTTACTTATTTATTAAACTTTATTGCACACACAAAAAAGAAGATACATATAGATATAGAACGATTAGATACAAAAACAAATAATGTATGCAAAGGCGGCCTTATTGCTTATAGCGATCTCTTCCAGGCAACTTTTAATAAAAGTAGTATAAGAAAAATATATACAGTAATTTAAATTACATAGGGTATTATTATATTGATCGAAATGAATTCATGCTAGATGTTTAAGCTCTGTCCTTAGCGGAAGCTGTTGCTCTAAAGATTGCCGGTTTCGTAACATGAGCGCTTAACTAGTGTCCTTTAGCTGCATTTTTGGTACAATTAGGTAATTTTCATCGGTGGTGGGGAAGAAGATGAGGTGTGGTGCGTGGGGTTGCGGGTTTGACGATAGTTGCGCAAGAGCGGTCGTCGACTCGGTTATGTCAGCACTTTACGTAAGCGTCGCCTCGCAACGCTCTCAGGCAGGCGCCAATTGTAGCCCCGCCACTGTTTCGCACTTCTCGCGGACTATTTGCGTACGCAAATCGGACGCCTTGTTAACACTTGGACTATTCTAAAACCATTTATCACATTACGTTGGAACATACAAACTACTAAAACAATGTAGATTGCTAAATTTATGCTATCGGTAACGGCAGAGTATACGACATTAGTAATTTTATATTAATTCCAACAGACTGAGATCTCTATAAATCAAATACAATAAACATTGTATATTGTCTCATCTTATCGTTTACAATTAAGTTCAACCTTTCATGAATCGATTAGTTCGTATCAAAATCATTGTGGCAGCTTAAGAATATATCTGCCCTAAAGGAGCAATTATATGATTCTTTGGAGAGAGGAAGGGGCTGAAACGGTTGCGTCAACACACGGAGAGCGGCCAGGCTCAACGCACAAGGTTGTAGAGGTTCAATGCTCTAGAAATACAACGCTCGACCCCGAGCAACCGCACGCCTGGGCCGTCGCGTGCCTCTCCTGCGTAGTACGCTGCGGCGCGGCCGCTGCCGCTTACTCTTGCGCCGTACCCCCTGACTTTGATGCGTAGACGATGTGACTACGTCGCGTAGAACTTACTGATAATCGATTTTTTTATATTCTATACTAATTTTAGCGTTTATGGTTTTAAGTTAATACATTTAAAAGAAATTGTTAAACATATTGTGTTCACATCGAATAGCTAAAATAGTATACAGATTTATTTGAAAATCACTAGGCGTCTATTTCAAGTTTCGCACTAACAAACAAGTGGGACTGTAACTGATCAACTTTTAGATACAGTTACATAGTTTTAATAAACTAGGTCTTCCAAATTATGACAGTTTTATTTTAACGGTACATACACGCACAGCTCTGCCATATAACCTTCAAAAGAGAGAACGTAGTGCCGTAAGCACGTCCAATGTGCCAACTCTTTTTATGTGGATGTTTCGCAATTTTTTTATAAATTATTTTGCCTTCGACCTTTGTAAGCCGCCCAATTCAGCCCAATTGGTATTCCCGTGGCGCCGGTGTATGCTTTTCGTAACCCATGCTGCAGCGCAACGAGTGAATGTAACGTGAGACCCATACATCCAACTGATCAGATCAAACATAGGATACAAATGGATTTTAAGTCATTTTTAGACTATGTGTGTATTTAAGCATGGGGGGCATGATTACATAATTATAACATACCCACGTATAATCAAATAAAATCTGTCTTTTATTTGTAACCGACTTCAAAAAAGGGAGGAGGTTAATTATTTCGACCGTGTATATATATATATGTATGTTCGGGGATAACTTCGTCGTTTATGAACCGATTTTGATAATTCTTTTTTTGTTGGAAGGAAGATATCCGCGGTGTGGTACCATGATAAGGAAAAGGGAAACTCTCGAAAATCTGCATAACTTTTTACTGGGTGTACCGATTTTAATGATTTTTAATTTAATCGAAAGCCGATGTTTATCATGTGGTCACATTTAAATTTCATCGAGATCTGATTACAACTTTTGGAGTAATCTTTGATAATGCGTATTTTCATTACTTTACCTTATTATTGAAGTTTGTAACATTAAAACGTATAATTTATTTATTGAATTTTTTTTATCTCACAGTAATGGCAATAAAGAGGTTTGTAATTATATCATTCGCTCTTTAATTATTATTTGCAGAAACGAAAGAAAAAAAGTAGATAATTGTTATTTCACATTATCTGTTCTTGTTTTATTGTTTCCTTTTTAGTGGATTGTACCGTTGTACGATGACAATTTCTCCACTCACTTCTTTGCTTATTCTGATTTTAAGCCGTAGAAAGTGTCAAAGTGCTTATACAACTCTTTAAAAACGCGCGTAATCGGCAATCCCTGGACTCGAGCTACCAAAAATGTCTGTTTATTTGTGATTGTTCTTTCAAGCATCAGAGTTCACTGACCTCGATGCTACTAATAAAGAAACTCTTTTGTGGGTGCTGGTGCCAAAATTCCGCTAAACTACTATAAAATAGATTAAGACCTCTGATACACTGAAATGTTTTTGTATCACTTAATACAATGTTCAAGGCTCGTAAATTTGTTTGAATACGAAGTTGCAATATATACTCAACGACACTTACAACTGACAATAGTTATATGCCTACCTGACCAAAGGAACTACTACGCCTTTCACGTACTTATTTTGGCAGGACCCCCTTCTCGTCCCACTTCCCGCACCCCGCCTCGCCCCAACCTCAAGAGAAAGTAGCAAGCCTACGCAATTTTAGGGTCAACGACCGAACTCGAAAATGCTTACTTCTGACAAAAAGCGACACATTAAACTGCGTGCATTTCATATTCAGTATGTGTGGTCAGTTTCTTGAACGGATATTGAATGGGCGATGCGATTAGGTCAGGTAGTGAGCAAGTAGCTATTGTTACTATGAACTGATGTGAGGACGTACGTATGCATTTTGTTAACTATAACCACGTATGCAAGTACTGGTATCTATACAAATAAATAAAATTGGAGTGTATGTTTGTAATATTAAGATAACCGCTTTTAACTAATTGCATATAATAATAATAATGATAATAATAATAATAATAAAGACGTTTATTCACAAAGCATAAAAAACAAAAGATTTCTTAGTCTAATTTACAGAGATTTTATAAAAAAAAAATGCTGGTGAAAAGGTCGTAGGCTCAGCTCATAGCTGCTTTTCAGCCCGCACCTTTACAAATGCTGCCAGCACAGGACGTTAGATTTACATTTAACAACTAGATATAGTAACATATATAGCATTAACAAAGTATATGTAAATAGTATTTAATAAAAAAAAAAAAAACAGGATTAATAAATAAAGTATGTTGCCGAAGGTACAAGTAGGCAAAATAGCGAGTAGGCAATATGTATGTATATACGGTACATATAGCAAAACATACGGTACATATAACTTTTACACTTTTTGTCTTTCTGTCTGTCTGTTTGTTCCGGGTAATCTCTGAAATGGCTGGACCGATTTTGACGGGACTTTCACTGGCAGATAGTTGATGTAGTAAGGAAAAACTAAGGCTACTTTTATTTTAGAAATTTATTTATTTTATAACTCTACAAACTGAACAATCACTTTTTTTGTTAAATTCTACGCGGATTAAGTCACGGGCACAGCTAGTAATAATAATAATAATAATAAAAATGTGGTGTCATGGGACACCAGTTAGGAACGAAGTTCCTTCAGATAGTATAGAAGCAACACAATTTGAAAAAAAAAATGTTGAAGTTTATATATATTTTTTAGTTCTTGATTTTCTTTTAATTTTGTTGATTGGTTTTTAATTAAGTACATAAAAGTATTTAGGAAATTAAGTATTTTAGAAAATAACAAATACCTTAAAATAAAATAAATCAAACAAAATAATAATAATAATAATAACTCAAACTGTTAAGTGAAATAAAAAAACATGTGTCATTATTTATTTTCGTCGACAGTATGGTATGGTATGTTATAGTTAACACGGGCTGGTTTCCGCAAATCGACGACTTTGCGCCTATTTTGCGTGTGTGGGAGTGATTCGATTCACTCTTGCTACCCAAGCTCCTCCAGAAACTTAAGAAGCTTTTTTGGCTTCTTGAAGATCTCCGGAAGTGTCTTCAGGGTGCCAACGTGTTGTGCCCGGTAACCCGCTACACCTGGACAGTAAAGAAGTATATGCGTAGCCGTTTCTTCTGTTCCCATGCAAGCTCTGCACAGGGGACTGTCAGTAGTGCCCATATTAAATAGGTGTTTGTTATACGGACCGTGTCCAATTAGTGCCGCAGTTACTAGTCTCAGTTGGCGTCTGTCCAGATTTATTAGAATTCTTGCCAATTTGGCATCAATTTCTGGCAGCGCCAACTTGGCTTGCCTACAGTCCTCAATTTCGGACCATAGTGTGATATGTTTGCATTTCATGCGTTGTCGAATTTGGCCTTTGAGCCAGCAAGAAGGTAATGGCATAATCGGCTCGGCCCCTATAGCCGTCATACTTGACCCCCTTCTTGCTAGCTCATCTGCCCTGTCGTTACCGCATGTGTTGTTGTGACCTTTAGTCCATTGCAGTGTGATGTCATTATTTTCACCTACCTGCATCAGGGTGTTATAGCATTCATAGATTATACCTGACGTGGTCGAGTTTACTATCCAGTGCCTGTAGTACTGACATGCTGTCCGATAATATACGGATGTGGGAATCCTTTATGTTCCTCCTCCCGATTGTTCTGGCTGCCTCAAGTATACCTAAGCACTCTGCTTGAAACACTGTGTTATAGGTACCAATGGGTAGTGATATATTAATATTTAGGTCTTCGGAGAAGATACCGCTTTCTGATCCTGTTTTCGTTTTAGAGCTATCCGTGAAGATACTCAGGTCTCGCCCAATTGAGTTCCCTCTTCCAGCTGTATTTTGTATTTTTTATCAAAAATATATTTGATCTGTATTCCGTCATTTGTTGCTTCCATGAACGGAATGTCTTTGGCTATGTCTTCCAGAATCTTTATATGTGGTATGCCTGTTGAACACAGTAGTTTGTGAGTCTTTAGTCTTACTGCAGTAATTGCAGCTTCTTGTTGGATAAATAGGTGAAGTGGCAGAATATTTAGCATGGCCTCCATTGCTATTGTTGGTGTGGTTCTCATGCTGCCCGTGATTTCCATGCACACCAACCTCTGCCAGCTTTGTAGCTTGGATTGCGTTGTGGTGAGGAGTGTTCTGCGCCACCACACCACAGCTCCATAGCTGATCATGGGTCTAATGACCGCAGTGTAGAGCCATAGGGTCAGTTTGGGTGTAAGTCCGCAACTCTTGCCAATCATCCTGCGGCATTGCCAGAAGATGATGCTGACTTTGTTTAATTTATTTTCTATGTGTTTGAACCAGCTTAGCTTATTATCTAGTATTACACCTAAATACTTTACCTCTGAGGTTAGATTCAGGGTTGAGTTAAGGAGTTTAGGTAGGGTGTAATTTCCCAAGTCTCGTTTGTTCGTGAACATAACTAATTCTGTTTTGTTCGGGTTTATGGATAGGTTATGCTCCTCGCACCATCTTTCTACTAATAGCAGGTTCGTAGACAGTATAAAATTATATAAATAATTTTAAAAAAGTTAACTAGTAATATTTTAGTTTTATAAACGTCATAATAATACACTCGTGTGACTGATATTACGTCACTTCCGTTATATATTTTTCTTACAGTTTTAGTATCACATTTTTTTCCGTTCGGTCGTCCATCCAAATGTCAAGCCTGCCGTAAGGAACTTCGTTCCAATAATTTACAAATAAAAAGACGACGTGTTGGCTCAACGGTTACAGCACTGATTTATAGCTGTTGCGCTGGCGGTTGCGAGTTCGAACCCCGCACATGACAAACATTTGTATTGGCCATACAAGTGTTTGCCGTGGTATGGGTGTTTGTGCAGTCCTTGTGGGTCCCCACCGTGCCTCGGTGAGCACGTTAAGCCGTCGGTCCCGGTTGTTATCATGTACACCTGATAGCGATCGTTACCCATTGTAGGTAGTATATCCGCCAACCCGCATTGGAGCAGCCTGGTGGATTAAGCTCTGATCCTTCTCCTACATGAGGAAAGAAGTTTATAGGTTCGATTTATGCAACAAAACAAATCACAATAAAATTTCTATTCGTTATCATTAATGCAATCATTATGTACAATTTGTACATGGTCCTAATTTCACGAAATAAGTAAGTTTTGGTTTTATTTAATAAATTTCTTGTACTTTCTGTGCTTAAAAATTAATTTCGGCATTAAAGTATTTTGTTAACAAAGAGATTTCAACATAAGGGCTTGACACTTGAAAACGACATCAGCAAAAAACAAACAGTATTAAAAATCTAACAGAATAGCGCTCCACTGCTCCACAAAGAGCATAGCAACGGAACAGCCTCGAGGCTGTGTCGAATTATTATAAGTAGATTCGAAATGGGAGCAATCTTTCTTTTCGAGCGCGTTAAAAACATAAATCTTAAAACACAGATACGTATTATATTTATCATTGAAATTAATACGAACGACAATTTTTACTTTATATTCGTGGAATATAAAGTACAATTATAATATTTACTGTAAGACCCTATAAAATAAAATACGTGAAACGACTTTAAACGATCCCGGGTTCATATTTCATCACCCTTCATTTTTCAACTATTCCCGCCTTTAAGAAAACGTTAAGACATTTATGCAAGAACGTCAACTCTTTTTTATATATCTATAATATAAATTTTAGGTAATAACATGTTTTAACAGTTCTCTTATTCATGACAAATCACACATTCAACAATAAAATATACTAAAACATAAGTAAAATAAAAAAAACTATACTATAAATTGATCTTAGATACTATATCTAAATAGCCTTGCCAAAAAGAGCCGGTTATTGACATCATCATAATTATATATTTGCGTCTAAATAGTATTTGGAGTTAAAGAGCACAAGGTTACGTTATAATATGTATTTTTAAGCTATCTTAAAATATATTCGATGAATAAGCTATATATCGGGTATCATCTGTGATAGAATAATAGTTTTCTTTAGGAAATGTACTTGAAGTGATTAAGTGCAAGAACATACATCTTTTTAATTTTCTAGATTATTTTATTTTTTTCGCCTTTTAACTCGCTCCGGCCTAAACTTGAGATAGCCCTAATTTAAGAATATTCCAGAATGTAAGACACATCACACGCAGCACCCTTAATTCAAAGTATTATAGGATCTCATAGTTTTCATCACATGAGCCAAAACACCTATAGTATACATTCAATATGCCACCTAGAGCGGCTTAACAACGAGGTTCCACGAAACCACTATGCCTTCAAACAATACTTACTATCAACAAACATAATTTAATTTGATTCAGTATTGATTTATACAAAGAAATATTACATAAGTCCAAATGCATGTAAACTAATGCATGTGTATTTCAAAATTAAATATATTTTCATCATAACAGTCGAAAGGACATATTCTCTTTAAAAAAAAATTAATTATCACTTGTAACAAGTAATTTTTATAAATTTTTTTCCATTATTATTTGTGTTTTTCAAATTTGTAGTAGAGGTAGCCTTTCTTGATATCTATTGAATACAGCTCGTATTCAGCTGGATGTTGGGTATTATCTGTACACTCCGTAATAATAAATCGCAAAGTTCCAGATTCTCCAGATTCCAGATAAATAGATTTGTCTTCGATATAAAGAAAAAACATATTAATATACAGAAGATTCTTTTTTTGTTAGAAAAGAGATATCCCAAAGGTGATAAGGAAACCAGGATCTGATGATGGAATCCCAGAGAAATCGAGGGAAACCCTCGAAAATCGAGTGACAACTAGTGCGTTTGTTGATTTTTTTAATCTTCTTACGTTGCATTACTTGTCGGTATAATTGAAACCGGTTTTTTTTTTTGTTTGCGAGCAAACACAATTATTATTGAATTATTTTTTATAACCATTGAACTTAGCTTTACTTTAAAAAAAATATCTTGTCTCGGTTATTACCACCAGAAAAGATATTGCCTATCTAAAAATTTGAACTATTGGAACTTATGATATAAACCTCCCGCGACATCGCACGTGCCGCCGCTATTTGCCATGGAAAATCACAGAAAACAAGGACACGATGCAATGGTTCATTCAACCGGACGTTATTATTCAACGAGCGCACTGTGATGAAACTACACAGATCTTCATTATTATTAACAAAGCCCTGCGTGTCGAAATTGGATACGTAAGTACCTACGCGCGAGCCCTTAGGCATAGCCAAAATATGTTGCCAATAGTAACGCAGTACACTAAATTTTATCTTGTCCAGTTTAAACAGATGCTAGCCGTGATAACCTACTTGTTGATTAACGTGACCAAATAACAAAAACACATCTAAAAGAGTGTTTACTGTCAAGATTTTCTATACTAATTATACATGCTTAGTTGTATTTATTTTTATGTTATTGTGTTTATTTTCTATTTAATATAAACAACATATAATACGAATCTGATAAAACCGAATAAAACTGTTTCCAACTACTTCTGATTAATTGTCTACTTAAGAATCGACAGTAGGCCACTGCATTATGAATTATTAATTGTGGGTAATTCCATTCGCCTACGACTTTTAAATCGATACTAAAGAGGGATTGGTAATATAAAAAATGCACCATAGAAAAAATAGACTAAAAGTGACTAACCGTACATAATCTTTTCTATCTTATATAAATAGGTACATATGTATATCTGCTTTTCTTTATTTCTACGATACAGAACACCTCGTAAGTTAGTAAAGGACCTTAATCGCTGTAGTTTCATTAGTGTGAAATTATCTTTGAAAAAGATAAGTGTAGGTTCTAAGCAACCGATCAACCAAACGTACAGCCAATTAGCCCTTTAGACAAAAAAAAAATCAAAACCTTAAAAACCTTCAAACACTACAAGGTTTTAACAGTTGTAACTATTATGCTAACTAAAAATATTTATACAAAAATTATATACAATTTTTGGTATCATTTAATGTAAACAATTATATATTACATTATAATTACTTCACTTGTAAAATTAATTTGTTCCTTGGATAAAATCTTAATTACAATTTTACACACTTTATATGACTAAATTACAAATGTAAATAAAAAATATATATTTTAAAAAACTTGTTTGTAAGTAAATATTTGCAAATATAAAAGTAAAAAGTAATAACTTAAAATTGTAACTAATCGTTTTATTTAACACATGTTTGTTACCTATGTTCTTAATTTTTCAGTTCTATTAATGAAAATTGTGAAGTTTTGAGACTTATGCACGCCTCATACAGTTAGTTGACACTATTTTTTCACTAATTTATACTTTCAGCGTTTATCCTTGAGCTTTGTTTCTTTCACCAATAGTACCTTCTGACCTTAACTAACATCGCCTATGGACAGATAATCACCAACATCAAGTTCCTAATGGGACAAGGTTTTGCTATGGATCTGCCTCACCATTTTATGCACCGACGTTAAAAGTAAGTTTTAAACAACCATTTTCATACTTCATATTGGTTTCTAGTTTAGGGTAGACATTACTTTTTAAAGGAAGCACTGCAGGGTACTAAGCTGCACCAACGGTCATGTTTGGATATACTCGTAAAGTAGGCTTAGATTACCATATTTAAAAAATATTTTCTTTTCTTTGTACAGGAAAGTAAAAGTAGAATTTAAATTTTGAATCATAGTAAAACCCATACTAAACATGATTAATAATTTCTCAATTTTGGCAAAGAATTAGAAGCAGTTTCGAAATTTAAACCGCTTATGTTAAGAAATTCGGAATATCTAAAAAATTAGCGTATTTTTTTCTGTTATGAAATGTTATAGCTTATAGTTATCTCAATCTTTACGTGAAGATGTATCGTTTATTTAATTGCTATCGGCGTTTGTCATCTTTATACTCCTACATTTAAAGCCAAACAGGAGAACTACGAACATGGCTACGAGAAGGAGAATTAATAATTGCATTATAATCAATTAATTCTTTGAACGTATAATAATAACTTATTGTAAACTTTAAAAATGAACAGTTAATTATGTATTTTTTTTTTATATATATCCATACATATAATAACAGCTAATATAGGTTAATAGATGTAAGTAATTAATTATTTTAAATAAATATTCACGTGATATACAAATCTTATATATAAAATACTCGTGTCACAATGTTAGTTAACATACTTTTTTTAAATTTTTTGTATGTTCCTTAATACCCATGGAAGGTTAAAACCTTACTTATACAAAAAAAAATGCTATTAACTTTTGATAGAACGAACTCTGTCCGGAGCGCTATAATAAATGTATCGATTGTCATAAGAAATAGTTTCAAAACTGCTTCTTATGATTAGGCATTATGTATTCAATATTCATTCAATGCTTACAACAAAGATATTTTCTGCTAGCTAATTCAAGGCAATGTTATAGAAAATAACCTTGAATTATATGTACTTAGTCAATATAAAGTTACAACCACCAACATGTGCATGTTAGCAGATAAAATCGCTAGATGAGTCTTTAGTATAAATATAATATTACTAGCTGTGCCCGCGGCTTCGCCCGCGTTGAAATCAGTGTCTCACAAAAATTTTCCCGGCAAACTTCCAGTGAAACTCTCATCAAAATCGGCTTAGCCGTGCCGTAAACCTTCCTCTTGAAGCCCTCTCTCCATTGGTGAAACCGCATGAAAATCCGTTCAGTAGATTTTGAGGTAATCGATCACATAAGCTTTTGGGTACTTTGTTTTATTTTTGGTTATGAAGATATGAATTACTATTAAGATGTTAAACGCAAATTATTTTTTTATTTCAATCACTTAAAATGCTTATCACACTGAGTAACTTTTTCAAAAGCACAATTTAGTATAATTTAATAGTTATTTTTATAAAACCTCCTATACACCACATTTTTAGTTTTATTTTCAGGCCGCAATATAAATAATCTATCAGGTGAACTTATAGCTGCTGTATATGTTTCATACAAACTATCAACCCCAATTAAACCCCCTTAGCGGTGGAATATCGCAAAATCCGTTCTTAGCGGATGTCTACTAATCTACCTCCCTGCCAAATTTCATCTTTGTTCATCTTGGATGGATGGACCATCCAGCGGTTTTTGAGTTCTCGTGATGAGTGAGTCAGTGACCTTTCTCTTTTATATATATATAGATTACGATGTATTATGTGGATACTTCCTCACCATCTATAGAGCATACTTCCAACCCCCGTTTTATCCCCTTAGGGGACGAGTTTCATAAAATCCTACCTATCTGCAAAATTTCAAGTTTGTAGCTGTTATAGTTTCGGAGATTTCGTGATGAGTGAGTCAACCTACCATCCCCCGTTTAACCCCAAAAGGGAGGTGATTTCTAAAGATACATTATTTGTACACCTTCTCACCATCTATAGAGCATACGTTTCAAATTTCAAGTATCTTACTTCAAAAACATAGGACTTTCATACAAACATCCAACCCCCGTTTTACCCCCTTAGGGGTCGAATTTCGTAAAATCCCTTCTTAGCGAAGGTCTACGCCCTGTAAGGAGCCTTTTTGCCAAATTTCATGTTTGTAGGTGTTATAATATCGAAGATTTCGCGATGAGTGAGTAAACCTACCATCCCCCGTTTTAACCCCAAAAGGGAGTTGATTTCTAAAGATAAATTATTTGAACACCTCCTCATCGTCTATGAGGCATACATTTTAAATTTCAAGTCTCTTACTTCAAAAAGATGAGACTTTCACACAAACTTCCAACCCCCGTTTTATCCCCTTAGGGGTCGAATTTCATAAAATCAGTTCTTAGCGGATATCTACGCCCTATAAGGAGTCTACCTGCTAAATTTCAAGTTTGTAGGTGTTATAGTTTCGGAGATTTTGTGATGAGTGAGTCAACCTACCATCCCCCGTTTTAACCCCAAAAGGGAGTTGCTTTCTAAAAATACATTATTTGGACACCTTTTCACCTTTTGACCTTTCGCTTTTATATAGATTATACAAATAACCTAATTACTTAATTATTTTATTAAACCGTATTAAGCTTTATTCTTTATCTGAAGAAAACTCCTTAGTTGGGTGAAACCGAACTATTAAATGGGAATTCAAATCTTTATTTCCCTAGTGTTCGATATTTTACTCTCGCTCGACTTAGCAATGGAGCATATGCGTTTACTGTTACTGTTTCGCTCCTATTAGTGCTATATTCATGCTTGATATATGGCATATTTATTACATATCGTTCAAAAATAATTAAAAAGTACGTCATATATTTAAAGAAAACATTATTAATTTTGGTTTCTTGGGGAGTCAACTTTAATTAAGTTTACACTCAAGTAAATATTCTCTTCCCTTTTTCTCTTATTTGTTCAATAATATACACACTTGACAAGACTTTGTTCGCTATTGTCAATCCTTATTGATTGCTCAACAGATATAATTCAGTTCTGTAGCTACTTTGGATATATAAAATAACTTATAATAAACCATAAAATATTAAATTACCATAAAAAATTCAAACAAAGTTACAAAATAATGAATATTCAAAATTTAACGGTTGGCAAATACGGAGATAAAGCCAGACATCAGTATTGATATGATTATTATTGTATCAACATCTATTTATCAAGGGGATTAAAATTTTATATTGAGAACTATATCAATTTTAGTAGAGGTATGATAGAATGAGAGCAACAGACAATATATAAAAATGCCAGATGACAGATGACTGAAAAGAATGGAAGAGATACCTACGAAAAAATTTCGACCCCACCTATGCAAGCCGAATGCAACCAGACCTAACAGCATGAAGATTTCCTGCACTTAACATGCCATTTTAAAGAGAACGTGATAAAAGATAAAAAATTATTTTGACGCTAAAATGGAATTTAAAATAACATTGTTTAAAAGTTTTAAATGAAATAATTACTCATTAATTATGAAGTTTTGACCCTTTCACATAGCATAAGCGAGGTTTAACTTTAAATAATTTAAAAAATGTTAGTGGAAATGGCACTTTCTTCTTTTATCAATCCTTAATTGTTAAGTATTATATTTGCAAAGAAGCCACAAAGCGTGCTCATCCCATGCTTTGTGGTTACGGCAGTAAAGAATATAGCTACCCTTCTCTTTCCGTGGGTGTCTTAAGAGGTGACTAAGGGCTAACACAGTTCCACAACCACCTTGGAACTTATAAAGCTTACTGATAGTGGGATAACCATCCAACTGCTGGCTTTGAAATACACAGACCGAAAACGGGCAGCGGCGTCTTCGGTGCGACAAAGCCAGCTCTGCGGTCACCAACCGGTCTGCCCAGGGTGGTGACTATGGAAAACACACATGAGTTCACGTATTATACTAGTTTCTTCTCTTAAATTTAATGATATAATAATTTAGTTAAGTACATTTACCGTAGCGTAATTAAAATTCAGAAATAAAATATCTTTACTAATCACGAAATAGAAATGCGTAACCACAGTATAGCCTAGTGAAATCTAAACACCACAGCCCTAAAAAAATGGAGATTAGCATGCATACCGACGCGGTAACGCACCAAAAGCGACCAGCTGCGTAATGGTGTAAACGCGTGAGCGCGATAGTAATGGGCCGGGTTCATTCGCCGATAAAAGCGAAAGTGCTGCGTTCACTGGGACAACGACCGACTCCTGCAAACTGTCCTCAACTTAATGCACCCGACTCATCATCACATATCATTCATGGGAATGTTGATCGACTTGCAGGTTTGCATTTCTAAGAATATAAACAACCCGTAGTATCATGTTCAGCTAATTATACGATTACAAATACCAGTTAGATAAGATGTGTTCGATTAAAAAAAAATAGTTTAACAATTCGCCTGAAACATAATTATGACGTTTACGCTTGCTAAGTCTTTGCTGATCTACTGGATTAATTTAAAAAAAATCTATACGTGTTTGAAGTTAAGTATCTAAGAAGGTTATAAGCTGTAATACTTACTGCTTATAGCTGAAATAAACCATCGACAACAATATGATATTGCGCAACAGATTGTTTCGACACTGCACATATGTATGTACCCATGAGTATGTTACAATAAGTTAGAAACATAATCAATGATATGACAAGGTGATTGTCCCTGTCGATATATTAACATAATGTATCAAAAATATTCGTACGCATATTGATAATAATTAACGTTGACTGATCTTGTAGTATATAGATCTATGTAGATACCTTAAGACATTTTTCAATGTCTAGCTGTTATTGCTATAGCTTAATGGTAAAATCACTTATTTCCGTAAAATCAAGAGTACAACTCTATAGTTGCTATGACACCGGCAACCTTTCATTAACTTTGATAAACTAAATTTTCATTTTTAATCTTATCCACAACAACTACATCATATCTTTCATCTACCTATAGGACATTACAATGTTACTTGAAATACATTTTCTAAAAAAATTACATATGTATCTAGAAACACAGACAAGTACAGTTGTTAACTTATACTACTAGGTATAGACCTTATAATGCACTTGATACAAGGTTTCTAAGCTACGTTTAATCTTGTAGCGTATAAATGCTGCTTTTTAGATACGTAAGTCTTCCTTACGAAATTGGAGAATCTTAGATCAAATTGCTAGGTCGCTTCTGTACACTCGAAAAAGTCGCGTGTCCTGTTAAATATAAGAATTCTATGGTGGTTTTGTATTTTTTTTTTATACCGATTAGTAACGTATAAGTCCTTTCTTGTGAAGTCGAAGTAATCTTTCTTTTTGACCGAGATGGCTGAGTGCTTGATCACGATTCGGCCTGTAACATCCCACTGCTCCGTATAGGTTTCTTCCTCCATGTAGGAAAAGGATCAGATCTTAATCCACCACGCTGCTCCACAGCAGTTTGGCGGATATATTATTATATACTTTATTGCACTAAAAATAATGTACAGAATTATAAAATGTGTTATTTAAAATATATTCTCTTCTATGAGTAACGATCGCTACCAGATGTTAATAATAATAACCTTAACGTGCTCTCCAAGACACGGTGGAGAGATTCACAAAGACAGACACCCAGACCAAACAGAAATATTTTTATTAAATTCATTCCGTCAACCCCTACAATTTGAGCTTATGTTAATTATGAGGGAACCTTTAACTGTATTGAAATATAGTAATATCCAGAGTGGTAGTGACATCACTACGTCGTTAAGAAATATGGCGACTGGTTCGTTTCGCACTTGGGATAGACCCTACTTTCCGCACAAGGACTGGGGATTTAATTCCCACACTCAGTTTGGGTGTAATAAGTTTCTGTACATATTTATCGTACATATTACGTTTGTGTATGTGTGTGTGTGTGTTTGTGGGTGTGTGTAAACATATTTATATATTTATCAATTACTATGAGGTTTATTTCTTTATATCGCCGCAACAAAAGTCCAAGAATAAAATAATCAAATTATAAATTCTCATCACAAAGTATAACATCTAATTTTATAGTAACAGTCAGAAACGATAAGGATACCTACTTGGTATTAGTATACTAAATACTTTACTCTCTTAACTAATTGTACTGATTTTTAAAAGCCCTTAGTCGAAATGATCGTACGACAAACTACCCATATACATATATATATTACCCATATATTATGTACTACCTATATTACAGTAGACGTTATAGATACCTCATAAAACACTATTACCTAATAAATGCATACGGTATGCCGTTCCTTTATAGGTTCAGCAGTTTACAGTCGGCGATGTATAGTCAATCGATTAGGACGTGGAATTTTTTATGTATGTTGCTGGACTGTTGATATACTGAAAATTAAATTAAGTCATTAATCAAACTTAAAAAAATACAATTTATAATTATATATTTAAATCAAATAATCCAATTTTCGTAATCACTACGAAATTAATTATCATACAAGGAAGATAATATAAGAACCAAACACCATCTCGGGGTATATAGGCTAAATATGACACGAGAGAAAATTGACCTGAGAATATTTGTGACAGAAGATAGATGCGCTCACAACACATGCGCGTATGCTATCTATAGGAAACTAAATTGCATCTACTATCCAATGTGTAATGATAACCTTAATGTATAATAAATCGTCGTGATTATTATGCCTTTGATTAAAATTTATATAAAAGACACTTATTCATTTTAGTCCATTGTATGACGCAGAAAAAAATTTAAAAGTATTAAGTCATAGCTTAACTATGTGTTGTAGATGGTATTCATAATTTTAACTATTTTCTAGACTTTAGTTCATACTTAAACGAAACGAAACTTCAACGAAAACAAAAAACTAAAAGGTGTAGGCATCGTATTAAAAGTACTCGTCAAATATTAATATAACCAATATTTTAAAGTGAAACTTGTTGAGCATTGTTGTGATTTAAAACTCGATGAAACGAAAATGCGTCACAAAAAAGAAACAAACACATAAATGTATAGTGCTACTATAGTAATGTACAACTATAGTAGTGAGATAAAATATATTATACATTATTTTATAATCTCGTTGAAAAGATCTCACGTAGGCTACTTTTCAGAACTTTCACTTCTGCCGAGTGCCGTTTGTAAATTATGCACATTTTTTTTATCTATAACATCAACACATGAACTGTTCCTAAGGTAAGTAATGTGACCGGAATGGAGTCTAAATGCTATGGTTAACGTATTCCTACTCAGCTTGCATTTATCAAGCCATGGTATTCTCCAAGATCATTCTGTATGGTTCTGTACCATATGCCCTTCTCCACTGATCGCTCATCCAAATAAATTTTCCACATATCAAAACAGTATATTTTAATTAGATGCAAACAGTCGGTGAAGAAAGGCATATCGTTTACAATATCACCATCAGTACATGCTTGTTTTGCCAATATGTCTACTTCCTCATTTCCAGACAATCCAACATGAGAGGAAGGCCATTGTAGAATTACCTCCTTTGAATGAGAGGTTAAATCTTCATTAGTTTTAATAATCTCGTAAGCTATCGAAGTACCTCTTAAATAAGAGGAACACCGAGCCACGTGTTGAAGAGCACTTCTAGAATCAGTTAAAATGACAAATTTGTTACTATTTATTAATGTAATATAGGATAGTGCCCTAGAAATAGCAATAAGCTTTAGATGAGTAATAGACGTACTGTGACAAATTTTAAACTTAAAGCCTTTATTGTTCTAACTGCGTTCCTTTCGATGAGGGGTTATGTAGGTGTAATATGTTGTAATTTGTTGCTACGTTGATTGACTTGTTCCTCATGATGATACCTTACGTGAGCGCATAAACACGGCTACAATTTACAATGAAAAACATTCTACGATAAAAAGAATTCTTTTCGGGAATCGAACCCATAACCCCCGAAGCAGAGCGCATGGTCACTACGAACTGCGCCATCTGACTCGTAAAAATTATTATATTATCAAAATTCTTACAATCTATACTAATATTATAAAGCTGACGAGTTTGTTTTCATGTTTGTTTGTTTACTTGAACGCGCTAATCTCAGGAACTACTCGTCCGATTTAAAAAATTATTTCAGTATTAGATAGGATTATCCATCCATTTATTGAGGAAGGTTAAAGGCTATAATAATATTTTAGTACAATTTTTTCTTAAATTCTCCTCGGTTTAACACACGTTGGGTTAAACCGAGGAGTACGTACATCTAGTCCAATATAAATATTTATTATTCTCCTTCACTTTTTTATCAACTAAATTAACGATCTAAGAATTTACAACCAAAACCCATTAGGCGTTACAATATTTGTACATAAGTAATGTACGTTATATGCGGATAATATTCATTTTTAAAGAAATTAGTGTAGTGATACGATTCCATATTAATACTTATTTGTTTTAGTCAAAAGAGTTATAGGACTATCTATAGTTAGGTGTTAGTGGGTATTTTTTAAGACCTATCCACACGTCCTATCCTAGTTAAGGCCATTGAATACGGAACTGTCATGGATAATGATCTAAAAGCAAAGAGCATCCATGTCGCTCTATGTTTAAATGTATTTAGCGTTTAGGTATTTTATATTATATTATATTTATATATACTAGCTTACCCCGCAAACGTTGTTTTGTCATATTGTATATATGGGTTTGACCCCATTAATCTTCCCTCTTTATTACATAGGGGTATGAAAAATAGATGTTGGTCGATTCTGAAATCCACCCGACATGCACACAAAATTTAATTAAAATCGGTCAATCCGTTTCGAAGGAGTATAGTAACCAATATTGTGACACGAGAATTTTATATATAAGTTATTTAAAAAAGAGAAATTTTCATAATACATTTTCATAAATAAAGTGTATTATATTTAAAAAAAAATCATAAAAGTACAATACACGTTTCTTAAAATTTTAATATGCCTTTTTCATTATTGCAACTTCGCTTACAAAGTGTACTTAAAGTCATAGAAGACTTCTATGACTTACAAGTCATGAAAGTAATGTTGTGATACAATAGAAATAAATTATTAACAACGATGACGCATTAAGGTTTACATTTGCTGCATCGCATCGTTTAAATTTCCCTCTTGGCGCCGGAGACAGCAAGTCTGAACCTTCGGCGGGCGTCGCAATCGTTACAAAGCGCGTCGGTCTGCATCGCTGGGCATGCGCACTCTAACAAACCGTTCAATCGGCTCAGGAGGAAGTGAGGAGATTTGACGCTGCACACTGGCGAGTAGCAGCCGTTCCGCCGTCGCGCCGCACCGCCCTCACCCGCAGTCCTCCCGCCGCGCCGGTTCTGCGCGCTCCACGTTAACCGCATCATGGTGAGTCACTGTTCAGTGCGAAACAATTCATTTACGACGACTTTTAGTGACAAAAATATTTAAATATGACTAATAAAAATATAGCCAGATAAATAATTGCAATAGTATCGTTTGGAATATACTTTTGATAACAGTCTTCGTCAAAGAAAAAGATAATAATATTACCTGCTTAACCTAATTATATGAAAAGTATAACTTCGAGACTTGCACTGGTACGAAATAATAACAAGGTCAATCAACAAAGATCAACCGACACTCGTGATTTTAATGTGCAGTATATGTATGAAAAATTTCAGGTAATGGACAACCGAACGAATGAAGAAAATAAAAATGAACAAGACTCGGCTATATTTGTCACAAATTTCCAAAATGGAGAGACAGTTAACTATTCCCTTATCCTAATCAAGGGGCTATTAACTAGCGGAGCTTGCAATAATAAAGAAAAAGTTAAATGTTCTGTTTCGCACAACGGAAATAAGAATGAATCCCTTTGGGAGATTTACAATAGAGAGTTCAAAATAATAGTTGAATTAAAACGAGGTGAAAATGAAGTCAGTATAGAATTTTCTTCACAAAAAAAGACATTGTTTTTAGTATATGAACCTAGGCGAACAAATCTTAAAGTAACACCTGTATATATAATTTGTCAAGGACATGACGGATGTTTTCAAAGTCCTTCTGATGTTGATAATTCAATTGAAAGCGCCTGCTCTCGTATATCACTTGGAGCTAAATTAATACAGAGCATCACAGCTGAGAAACTTTATGAAAGTGGATATGGAAGAAAAACATTTCAGCTTGAATACGAAGTTAACTCAAGAAAACCAGAATGTATTGTGTTTCGAAGCAATTTGAACGTAAATAAAGCAAGAAAAATGAGGCAAGGTGAATTATGGTCACATTTTGGTAGAGAACTAATGCTTTCTGATTTAGGGAGCAATGAAAGAAAATTCCTAGGGTTTATTTCATGTACTAGGTTTAAAGGTACTGATATAGACAAACAAATGACTCACGATGAAATAGTTTCTTTGACAGAAGCGTACGCAGCTTTAGGTGGAGGTGGCTTAGCATTGTTTGGCACCGCTTGCTTGTATACGTGGCCCACATCTGTTGAAGAAATAACTCTAAGATTTCTTGACGTTTCACCCGTTAATTCTCGCCGCTTCATGGATGACAGTGGATATAGAGGAACATTAGGTGGATGTTTTGCTACAACTTTAGGATCTGTGTTGCATGAACTGGGCCATACGTTCGACCTTGGTCATACAAAAGATGGTATTATGGGAAGAGGTTTTGACAATCTCGATCGCGTATTTATTGTTGGAGAAAGAAAATCAACTGTAATAAAAGACAATATGAATAACTATAATGGTAAACCAGTTCAACATTCTACGGTTTCTCTTCAACGTAATATCAGTGTAACTATGAATGTAGCAGAACCATTACGAGTCTTAGGCCCACGAAGTAAAACTACATTAGGTAATTTTGCATCGATGTCAAAGTCTGATATTGTAAGACGGAGTCCAAACGTCACACCTATAACAAGGCCATCTAGTGTTTATTCAACGATTACCAATAATAGGCTTTCTGAGTCCAAGAAAAACCTCAATCGCAATAATGGGAACGATTCTACATTTTGGACAAGGAACTGTGCAGTACTTTTGTCTTATCATCGTTGGTTTAACAATGAGTATGGCAGAGAGAGACAAGCTATAACAAGATACTTAAAATTTGACAAAAATAAAATGATGATAATATCGACCGCCGGTATACGTATTGTTGAAGTAAGAGACGATTCTAATGGTATGGTCTTAGATTCGTATGAATTCACAAACCCACTGCCAGAAAAGCGATTTTTAGTACCGTTTACTTTTTCGCCAAAAACGAAAGTGTTAACCATTGTGGTTGAAGACGATCTAGGAAATGTATTAAAACAAACATTTTCCTATTGAAACTTTAAAGTGTAGTACTAAGACTTTAAATAATTGAAAGATATTTGGTGTCACCGTTGACTATAAAGTGTTATTTTTCATAACTTATCTAAAACTCAAAATTTCATCTTACAAAGTTCTAAATAATAAACGTGCTAAAAGTGAAGACTAAATGTTGATGTTGTATTTATAACAAAAAACTTAACTGTAATTTAGCTAAAAGACTGATTCGATTACATGTTGGTCGAAAACTTTTCCATTCGATGGATTTTCCAAACAATTCTATGTTATGAACACAACTAGGGATATTTCTACAAACATCACTTTAAAAGGTACTTATAAATAATACAATAGCTTTTAAAATGCTTCTTTTTCTTTATGTATAAAACATATTTAGGTGTTATAATTATTTCATATTAAAGTCAGATTAAAACGACTATGACTTGATATTCCTAATCACTTATTCCTACTTATACTTTCGGCTAAACAAAACCTAAACCAGTATTATTTAACACTTTTATTTTCTTGCTCTTACAATAAATTTCTATTATACTTTTAAGTTTTTTGCCCTTACATTTTGTCCAATTTATTTATGTTAATAATATTAAATACCTTCGTTAAAAATAGTCGACTGAAACTCTTTGTCATTATTTTCGTAAATGTAAGAACAAAAGTTTATATGAATATTTATCAATTATTATATTGACTTCAAAAAGGAAATAAACAAATATCGAAATCACGAACAAACTTACAACAAGAAAAAAAAATGAACAATTGACTGTCATCATTACAGCCTATACAGTCCACTGCTGGACATAGGCCTCCACAAGTTGACGCCAAAAATAACGTGAACGCATGTGTGTCGGCTTCTTAAGTTCCAAGGTGGTTGAGGAACCTTGTTATCCCTTAGTCGCCTCTTACGACACCCACGGGAAGAGAGGGGATGGCTAAATTCTTTAGTGCCGTAGCCACACAGCAAATTACTAAAATTAAACTGCTAATGTAATGCTAAAGTCAAGTTAAGCTGATAATTAGCTTTGGTACTCGTTCCAAACATGATATCGCGCGAAAACTCAAAAATGCGAATGATAATATATTGATAATAATATATTTAATAATTATATACCTACGCTTGAAGTTTCTGTTTTTCATTGTCTCGCTTTTTCAATCAGTCTGATGCCAATTGGTTCAAAAATTCAGACTGCCGCTTATTTCATATCTCCCTTTTTATAAATGATCATATAGTGTCATAAAATATTTACTTGATAAAAAAATTTAGGTGATTTCTCTTACTTACATTATTACCGGCTAAACATGTTCAATTTTTTGCTTAATTTTTTTTTTAATAACAATAATATAATATTAGTAAATAAAAAATAACAAAAAAAAATTAAGAGATGAAGCTTTCAGATTTATAAACTTTTTTTCAATAATTACGTTTATCGTTGTTATTTTTTATACTGAATGTAATTTAGTGATTAATATTATTTTCATATAATTATCGAGTTTTGATCATAATAAAAAAAATTACATGAATAGTTTTCTTGCAAGTGTGTAAAGGCTAATATATCTTAACCATAGAGTTCAAAACGATAACGCATTACGAGTTACAACATTAGTTTACCTAAAGGGGCCTACTCAAAGCACTGCCTGCAGGGCCCTGCTTGCAGTGCCACTGCCGATCGTATTGTATGTATGCATGCAGGGCCGATATTTTAATTGTTCACCCTGTCGCAGGGCCGCAGTGTCGTTCTGCCAGCCCGACACACGATCTCCCCACTCCGTAAACTGCAATCAGGGACATGTGTAGCTCGGTCGGGCCGATTTAGACCACCATTTTGTTTACGTCGGTACATTGCGACGTTTGTCTACTCTATTTGACCTGGGGTTTGTCTTGTCAGTGGTTGTCATTTAGCAATTAATCAGTTAGTTGGTGGTTAGTTGGTTTGGTTTTATTATATTACTAGCTGACCCGGCGAACTTCGTATCGCCTAACACAAACTTTATCGTATGGTATTAAAGTTCAAATTGACTTTTAAGTATTATCACAAATATTTTGTATGGGAGTATAGAAAAGTGTTGTTTTTAGACTTTTTCAGGAAATTTAAATTTTTTTTTTTGAATTTTTCTCTCCGTAAGAACCATCCTCGTACTTCAAGGAATATTTAAAAAAAAAGAATTAGCGAAATCGGTCCAACCGTTCTCGAGTTTTGCGCTTAGCAACACATTCAGCGACTCATTTTTATATTAAAGATTTGTTTGGCTCTGTTTTCTTCAAGAAAAATGAGCCAGCGAGAAAAAGAGGTGTGGAGGGACGTAATCTAATTGTATAGGGATTTGCCATGTCTTTGGAAAACTAACCACGATCATTATCATAACAAAGATATGCGGTCGCAGGCTATGTCGCTTTTACATGAAAAATATTAAACTTTTTTACACCAGTGCTTCCTTTTTTTTTTTTTTTTGAACGCTACAAGTACTCAATACAGTCAAACCCAATGCTATTTTTTGGTGTTTGAATAATGTAGGAGCCATTTATAAAAACTGACGAATTTAGGCAAGGACAAAGAGAACACAACTGAACACGACAACGTATGCCGCGTAAATGATTTGCAGTGCTTTGTGGAGCAACATCCTCTGCGGCAGTAACTGCAAGCAGGCCCTGCAGGCAGTGCTTTGAGTAGGCCCCTTAAGGGACCTTTACCTAATATACTCTTTGGTCTCTGAATTTTGCGATGGACGATAGTTTCATTTTTTGGACTTTCTTGTTTTATTTGGTTTTAAGAAAATTTAAAAACCTATCTATTAAAATGAATACTGTCAATTTTGAAATAATTTTTACAAACAAATATATTAAAAGTTACATTACATACATAAAATGGTAAACTATTTTTAAATAAAATGCAACATGTATCAGAAAATTATTCTTCTTACAGTAGGTATGTATACATAAATATTATTCATGTTTTATTAATGTTATTTAAAATAAACGAGCGATAGGTAATGTCATTTAGTAAACAAAAGTAGCTCTCATCAAATCACATAAAATTAATATTTCATTAAACTAAGTATTAAGAAGTCTCCCTTTAAAGATGAATAAGGATGACCTATTTTATAAATTTTCAGATGACATGTTTACCACAATCCCTAACGAATAATAAGAATACACGTATTCCTGGTGATAAGAATCCGATTAAAACTCGATAATCTAGAACCTATATAAAGTAATCACTTGCATAGTATGATAACTGCTTTATTGTAAGAAGTATATTTTAGTGACCCAAAAATGGAAACGATCACAGCCGAGAACTTGAATAAACAAGATTTAAAACCATTTTCTTATGTAAACGGAAAAAATTAACGTAATAGAATTTTTAGAAGCAACATCAAGTTTAATTAAGGTTATTGGTATGTAGTATGTACATAATGTACACAATATTGTCACTGATAGGTACAAATATCTCTGTTTTATCAGAATTATTTTTAATTCCAGAACGTCTTGGAAAAGCTTTTGCACCTGTTAAATATGATATGGAAGGAAATGTGGAGGTAAATATAAAATGGATTTAAAAGTGTTCATTCATACATTTCGATATTGAGCTCTACAGTCATACATAACTTTTAATTTTCAGTAACATTTTATTTATTACTTCAGTAACTAAAAAAACTCTTCACTTAAAATCTAGTTTCAGTTGAATGTTTCAAGTAGTCTTTGTAAACAGTGGCTGCTTATAATGCCTTGTCTACAGTTTCTTTTTATATATATATTACTGTAATCCTGTATTATGTATTTGCTTATCTAGAAAATTAAGAAGTATTATAAATATGACAACAACTCTTGTTTACTTGAATTGATGGCTGAAGAACACAGTAAAGGGAAAAGTGAAGCTGCTGAAGGTATTTTGTGGCTAAATAGGTGAGCATTATAAATTTTATATAAAATTATCATTACTGACTGTATAATAAATTTCTACTAAGTATAGGTTAAATTTTTATTAGTTATTAAGAATCATTTAAACTCATGTTTTTATGTTTCACAGACTAGGTACATAGTCTTGTCCTAAATATTGTTACAAAGAACAAATCATATTTTCTATTGCATGTACCATTTATTACTATTAGATCATGCATTTAGAACAAACCATACTCTTTAAAACTGACCAGAAATCATATTCCAGCAGATTAAGATCAGGACTAGATAATGGCCAGTCTTCATTATTACAGCCTATACAGTCCACTGCTGGACATAGGCCTCCACAAGTTCACGCCAAAAATAACGTGAACTCATGTGTTTTGCCCATAGTCACCACGCTGGGCAGGCGGGTTGGTGACCGCAGTACTGGCTTTGTCGCACTGAAGACGCTGCTGCTCGTCTTCGGCCTGTGTATTTCAAAGCCAGCAGTTGGATGGTTATCCCGCCATCGGTCGGCTTCTTAAGTTCCAAGGTGGTTGTGGAACCTTGTTATCCCTTAGTCGCCTCTTACGACACCCACGGGAAGAGAGGGCCAGTCTTCAGCTCTGGTAAAGTCCGGAATGTTGGTTTCTAACTAAAATTGGGTGGATGGAGCTTTATGTCACGGCGCCGAGTCTTGCTGAAAGGACCATTGTTTGTTATTGGACATGGTGTTGTTAAGGGGCTTAACTACCTTCTCAAGAATGGCATCTTGATACACTTGTGCTGATGTTTTAATACCTTTTTCACAATATAAAATATGGCTCTGTCACTACATAGCTAACACCCCACCAAACCATCACTGAAGTAGGGTAATGCTCAAGTTGTACTCTGTTAGCTAATTGGGACGATTTCTTAGAGCTTTGAACATAAATACAACCATTTTGTTTTTTAAAATAAAAATAGGTAAAAAAACTTTTTAAGTTAAACGGTTTTATGTTAAACATACATTGCAATGTTTAAGATAAATGTACTAAAAACCAAAAAATAATAAAATAGATACAGTCGTGGGAATTATAAACATATGCATAGACTAGACTAAAATAAAACCGTGGGGCACGTCAATTGTCTACAAATTATCGACTTAATGTGCGATAGAAGAATCGTTTAATTCGTCGTTAAAATAGGCAGTTGGCCCGCAGACGGTGAGGAAATTACTTACTATTTTCTTGCTCATGGAAAATCCAATAGTTATACACTCCATGTAAATAAAAGAGATGTTTCAACTTGTAGACAATTGACGTGCCCCACGGTTTTATTTTAGTCTAGTCTATGCATATGTTTATAATTCCCACGACTGTATCTATTTTATTATTTTTTGGTTTTTAGTACATTTATCTTAAACATTGCAATGTATGTTTAACATAAAACCGTTTAACTTAAAAAGTTTTTTTACCTATTTTTATTTTCTAGTTTTTAGTTTTTATTTCGCATTCTGTTTAATTCATTTAGTGCTTCATTATTGCAAGGCCCATCTTAAATATTGAGGTTGTATAGTGCACTGTATTCTTCTTGTCAAGCCCTTTTATTTGATACCCATATTGGTGGGATTGATAAAAAATTGTTATCAGACATTTGGTAGCGGCGGCCAGCTTAGATTTCAATTTTGCATAGTAAATTGTATTCTACTTGTTGAGACCTTTCATTTGATACCCATGTTGATGGGATTGATAAAACCTAAGTTATCCGCCATTTTGTAGAGGCCGCCATCTTGGATTTTAATTTTATATAGTACATTGATTATACTGGTTGAGCACTTTCATTTTATACCCATATTGATGGGATCGATAAAACCTACGTTAGCCGCCATTTTGTAGCGGCCGCCATCTTGTATTTCAATTTTTTATAGTATATTGTATTCTGCTTGTTGAGCCCTTTCATTTGATACCCATATTGATGGGATTGATAAAACCTACGTTATCCGCCATTTTGTAGCGGCCGCCATCTTGGATTTCAATTTTTTATAGTATATTGTATTCTGCTTGTTGAGCCCTTTCATTTGATACCCATATTGATGGGATTAATAAAACATAAATTATCCGCCATTTTGTAACGGCGGCCATCTTGAATTTATAATGATAATGAATAAACATAATTGTATTGTCACCAAAATCCAAAGTGTATACAAAATTTCAGATTAATCGGTTGACAGGAAGAGGGTGAAATTTGAATTACTAAATTTGACCCAAGAATAAATAATAAATAAAAAATAAAACAAACGGGGTGAGCTAAATAAAACCGTTTAATATTGCTCAGTTGTAAAAATTTTCTCATCTGTAAACAAATTTTTTCTGTGATCTCCTCTTGCGTTCCGTTTAAGTAGTTATTTTATCACCCTATTTTTTTTAAATTATCAGTTAAGAAATGACCAGTGCGTCTCTTATAGACTGAAAGCCCCAAAAAAAAAATTTATGCGCGTCATGGTACTAGGTGCTATCTTCATCTCCCGACATAAAATCTTCTGCTTTCGGACAGGATTTCTTCAAATTATTTCCCTTGCTGCTTTGATCACGGTCAGATCTTTTTCGTGACAGAAAAAACAGAGGTTTTTTTGTACCTATCAATATCCCGATACACAAACATTTGACTAATACCAAGTGTGTGGAGAGTTTTAATAATTGTATTTGGCATGCTGACTTTGTGTAATGCAATCTTCTTCTTCTTTAAAGACTATGGCTCCATCAGCTTTTCGCCGATGATTTTGTCAATGACAAGTGCTGAAAGTGTATTAGTGTAGACAGGGTCCGTTTTTGACAGTACAATAGTGAGTTAAGCCGCTTAAGCTGCGGTTAATTGAAATTTTTTAAAATGATTATTTACGTAATGCAATCACAGCAATTCCGTTCTCTTTATCATCCCACTCCATTTTAATATCACAAAATATTTTGCAATGTATTGGCACAAAATTGAGAAAACACAATGAATGAATGAACAATCATATTCAAATTCAAATGTAATATTTTGTTTATTTTTAATTGTAACAGTATTTATGGCCAGACTATGTATAATAAATAATTATCACTAAGAATTATTATTACCCTAAAAAAAATATTATAAGTGAAAGAGAATTGTTAATTAACTGCAATTTAATAATGATTACATTATAAGATGGACATTTATTAATTAGATAATACAATATGTATAATTTCAGGGCATTACTATTCTTTGAACTCATATTTCAACAAATTATTGTCTCTCTACAAACAAATAATAATGAAGTGGACATGAACAAAATATATAATATGGCATATGAAGGCTCTGTAAAGAAGTACCATAACTGGATTACTCAACAACTTTTTGCGGTATGTTGATTTGTTACAAAATATTTGATATAATAGCCAATAATTGAAATGTAATAGATATAATACAAATAAAACTGTTAAAAATGTAATTATAAAATCTAAAATATGCAGATTAGTGCAACAATATCTAATATATAAAATTCTCGTATCGTGGTGTTTGTAGTTAAACTCCTCCGAAACGGCTTGACCGATTCTCATGAAATTTTGTGTGCATATTGGGTAGGTCTGAGAATCGAACATCTATTTTTCATCCCCCTAAATGTTAAGGGTAATCCACCTCTATTTTTTTTTTAATTTTTAGATAAATTATTTATTTTTTATTTTTTTATGATACAACATTAAAAAATACATACAACCCTAAATTTTCAAACCCCTATGATCAACCCCTATTTTTAAATAGCGTTTAGCGGCAAGACAACGTTTGCCGAGTCAGCTAGTTATCTATAATCTATAATATATATAAAAGCGAAAGGTCACTCACTCATCACGAAATCTCCGAAACTATAACACCTACAAACTTGAAATTTGGCAGGTAGGCTCCTTATAGGACGTAGACATCCGCTAAGAACGGATTTTACGAAACTCGACCCCTAAGGGGGTAAAACGGGGGTTGGAAGTTTGTATGAAAGTCCTATGTTTTTGAAGTAAGAGACATCAAATTTAAAATGTATGCTCTATAGATGGTGAGAAAGTGTCCAAATAATGTATCTTTAGAAATCAACCCCTTTTTGGGGTTGAAACGGGGGATGGTACGTTGACTCACTGATCACGAAATCTCCGAAACTATAACACCTACAAACTTGAAATTTAGCAGGAAAGCTCCTTATAGGGCGTAAACATCCGCTAAGAACGAATTTTACGAAAATCGACCCCTAAGGGGTTAAAACGGGGGTTGGAAGTTTGTATGAAAGTCCTATGTTTTTGAAGTAAGAGACCTGAAATTTAAAATGTATGCTCTATAGATGATGAAAAGGTGTCCAAATAATGTATCTTTAGAAATCAACCCCTTTTTGGGGTTAAAACGGGGGATGGTAGGTTGACTCACTGATCACGAAATCTCTGAAACTATAACACCTACAAACTTGAAATTTGGCAGAAAGGCTTCTTATAGGGCGTAGACATCCGTTAAGAACGAATTTTACGAAACTCGACCCCTAAGGGGGTAAAACGGGGGGTTGGAAGTTTGTATGAAAGTCCTATATTTTAGAAGTAAAATACTTGAAATTTAAAATGTATGCTCTATAGATGATGAAAAGGTGTCCAAATAATGTATCTTTAGAAATCAACCCTTTTTGGGGTTAAAACGGGGGATGGTAGGTTGACTCACTGATCACGAAATCTCCGAAACTATAACAGATACAAACTTGAAATTTGGCAGGTAGGCTCCTTATAGGACGTAGACATCCGCTGAGAACGGATTTTACGAAACTCGACCCCTAAGGGGGTAAAACGGGGGGTTGGAAGTTTGTATGAAAGTCCTATGTTTTAAGAGTAAAAGAAATTTAAAGTGTATGCTCTATAGATAGCGAGAAGGTGTCCAAATAATGTATCATAATCTATATATATAAAAGAGAAAGGTCACTGACTCACTCATCACGAGAACTTAATAACCGCTGGATGGTCCATCCATCCAGGATGGACAAAGGTGAGGCAGGGAGGTAGATTATAGTTAGTTGACGTCCGCTAAGAACGGATTTTGCGATATTCCACCGCTAAGAGGGTTTAATTAGGGTTGATAGTTTGTATGAAACATATACAGCCTGAAAATAAAACTAAAAATGTGGTGTATAGAGAGGTTTTATAAAAATAACTATTAAATTATACTAAATTGTGCCTTTTAAAAAGTTACTCAGTTTGATAAGCATTTCAAGTGACTGAAATAAAAAAATAATTTGCGTTAAACATCTTAATAGTAATGCATATCTTCATAACCACGCGGACGTAGTCGCAGGCGACAGTTAGTGTATTATAAAACAAAGTCCCCAAAAGTATATGTGAAAGATTCCTTCAAAATCTACTGAACGGATTTTCATGCGATTTCACCAATGGAGAGAGGGCTTCAAGAGGAAGGTTTACGGAACGGCTAAGCCGATTTCGATAATAGTTTCACTGGAAGTTTGCCGGGAAAACTTTGTGACACACTGATTTCTACGCGGGCGAAGCCGCGGGCACAGCTAGTTATATATATTACTAGCTGTGCCCGCGGCTTCGGCCGCGTTGAAATCAGTTTGTCACAAAGTTTTCCCGGCAAACTTCCAGTGAAACTCTCATCAAAATCGGCTTAGCCGTTCCGTAAACCTTCCTCTTGAAGCCCTCTCTCCATTGGTGAAACCGCATAAAAATCCGTTCAGTAGATTTTGAGGGAATCGATCACATACACTTTTGGGGACTTTGTTTTATAATACATAGCGGACCCGGCAGGCGTTGTCCTGCCCGGAAAACAGCTACCAAATTTGATAACTTACATACCGATAGCAGCGCCACCTAACGGGTCCAATTGAGATAAAAACTAACATATCTTCCAAGATAGACAAAATTACAGATGCTTACAAAATTTGATAAAAATTGATTCAGTAGTTTCAGAGCTACATACAGATAGCAGCGCCACCTACCGAGTCCAATAGAGACATTTAAAATTTTCATTGTTAACGCCCACGTAATCCTTATTGGGCATGAGTTATCCTAAAATCCGCTCATCGATCATTTCTACATCACATATAGGAAATTCGTACCAAATTTGGAGTCGATAGTTTAAAAACGGGAATTTTCCATTTTAATTATTAAATTAAATTAAACGCTACACACTCAACGGATCCCCCAGTAAGATTTTCTCCTGTACTGGGGGTCCGGAAACACATATAATACACAAACACAACGCCCAGACCACGACTAACATCTACATGGTCGATATAAATGTCCGTCGTGAGCGGGAATTGAACCCGCGACCGCTGGCGCAACAGCCAGTGCGTCAACCGTTGCGCCAGCGGATCGTGCATTGCTAACGCCCCTGTAACAATATAATAGGTAATGTGAAATAGCTAGGTAAAATGCGGTCTACGAATAAGATCTATTTAATCATTAATAAATTACGTAAAATGGGCCCTAATATATTATTTAACATGAACTTTATTGAATAGGTAGCAATAATTGTGTTTGCTCGCAAACGAAAAAAAAGCCGACTTCAATTACATCGACGAGTAATACAACGTAGATCGACGAAAAAATAGTCAAGTAACTACGCGTTATCAAAGATTAATCAAAAAGTAGTTATCAGATCTCAATAAAATTTATATGTGACCACATGACAAACATCAGCTTTCGATTAAATTAAAAATTATTAAAATCGATATACCCAGTAAAAAGTTATTGTGGATTTTCAAGAGTTTCCCTTGATTTCTCTAGGATGCCATCATCAGATCCTGGTTTTCTTATCATGGTACTAAACTAGGGATATCTCCTTTCCAACAAAAAAAGAATTATCAAAATCACTACATCCAGTAGAAAGTTATGCGGTATAATACAACGTAGGTCGACGAAAAAAGCGTCAAATAAAAACGCATTATTAGATATAACTCGAAAAGTAGTTGTTAGATCTCAAATAAATTAAAATGGGACCAATTGACACACACCACCGTTCGATTAAAAAAAAATTGTCGAAATCGGTCCACACGGTCAAAAGTTCTGATGTACCATATATAAAAAATAAAAATAAAAAATACAGTCGAATTGAGAACCTCCTCCTTTTTTGAAAGTCGGTTAATAAAGTTCAAATTGACTCCACATTTTAGTTAGAAAACGTTTGTATGGGAAAAAGAAAAGGACTGTTTTTAGGGTTTAAATTTTTCTCGCCGTAAAAACCATCCTTGGACTTCAGCGAATATTTAAAAAAAAAGAATTGGTAAAATTGGTCCAGGTGTTGTTTAGTTATACGCTTACGAACACATTTTAAGATTCATTTTTATATATAAGATGAAAATGCTTTGGCGAGTGAGGTTACCAGAACTCCAGGAGAGACTTGGGGATAGAGTCGACAACGCTTTTATGATGCTTCGTGATGATTCTGGTGTTGCAGATGTCTAAACTACGGTAATCGCTTACCATAAGGTGAGCCATACGCTTGTATGCCGACCTTATATAAAAAAAATAAAAAGTATACTTGTATAAGATAATCTGAAGTCTTCAATAATTTGGTTAATAACAAAGTTATATTTACGTTTTCAAAGGAGTTTTTTAAGAGGAAAGGGTACCGAAGAGACTTTTCAAAAATAGGTATTTGAATAAAATGTTTCTGTCGCGCTGCATGCCGCTACCGCGCCCCGCACCATCTCCGCTCCGTTTTTTCTACGTGTGACTGTCGCGTTCTTAGTGTGCGTGCGCCGGCTATTCAGCTATTAATTGTTGACGATATTTGAGTATTCGCATCTTTCGTTTCTTATTGACTACGAGTACATATAGCGCATAGTGCTATTTTTCTGAATTTGGCTTGTTTTATTGAATTTGTTCTGCATCGTATTGCTGTGAATCGGCTTTACTATTATTGGATTTCGTAAACTACTTATTATTATGTTTTATTATTTTGACTTGGTTACTCTTTGTGACTTGATACATTACTATATTTTTGTAGGTAATTATCGAAATACTTAGGTACTTTATTTATGAATTAGGTATGTAATTACATGGTTGAGGTGTGTGTAAGAATGGGTATTGAGATACATACATAATTATAGTGTATACATGTAGTATATAGTATAAGTGTAAGAATAATATATATATTATGTAATGTAGTACATACATAGTATAAAACGTTTGTCTTAGTACCTGTATAATTTGTAATGTCTCATGTTTGTCGCAGTTATTAGTACATAGGTATAGGTTATATGTATTAATTAACATATAATTGCGGCGATATAATAATGGTTAAAAATAATATTATAATTAAAGAAAAAAAAAACAAGAAAAGCCGCCTGCGTGAAGAACAACTATTAGAAAGTCAATTAAAAAGGCCTGAACAAGATAAAAATTCAATAATTACACAAAGATAGCTAAATAAATCACAACAATTTCACACATTATGTACTGTACACTCACAAAAATCATGAAGGCGGCTTTTTCAATTATTATTTTATTTATGTTTTTTTAGTTAGGCAAATTACGTAATCTATTCAATTTTTTTAAAGAGTGGTTGATTAACATGACATAACATAACAATACACTTTATTGTACACCAACAGAAAATAATAATACGTATCAAAATGATTTTTAACCGACTTCCAAAAAAGGAGGAGGTTCTTAATTCGACTATTTTTCTTTTTTTTTTTGTATATATTTTACTTCAGAACTTTTGACTGGGTGGACCGAGTTCGACTTGTACGCAAAGGAAAAAAAGCCGACTTCAATTACATCGACATGTAATACAACAAAGGTAGACGAAAATATAGTCAAGTAAATACGCGTTATTAAAGATTACTCAAAAAGTTCTTATCAGATCTCGGTAAAATTTAAATATGACTACACGATAAACATCAGCTTTTGATTAAATTAATAATTGTGTTTGCTCGCAAACGAAAAAAAAAACCGACTTCAATTACATCGACGAGTAATACAACGTAGATCGACGACAAAATAGTCAAGTAACTACGCGTTATCAAAGATTACTCAAAAAGTAGTTATCAGATATCAATAAAATTTATATGTGACCACATGACAAACATCAGCTTTCGATTAAATTAAAAATTATTAAAATCGGTACACCCAGTAAAAAGTTATAGCGGATTTTCAAGAGTTTCCCTCGATTTCTCTGGGATCCCATCATCAGATCCTGGTTTCCTTATCATGGTATCAAACTACAGATATCCCCTTTTCAACAAAAAAAGAATTATCAAAATCGGTACATCCAGTAGAAAGTTATTGCGGATTTTCGAGAGTTTCCCTCGATTTCTCTGGGATCCCATCATCAGATCCTAGTTTCGTTATCATGGTACCAAACTAGGGATATCCTCTTTACAACAAAAAAAGAATTATCAAAATCGGTACATCCAGTAGAAAGTTATGCGGTATAATACAACGTAGGTCGACGAAAAAAGCGTCAAGTAAAAACGCATTATCAGATATAACTCGAAAAGTAGTTGTTAGATCTCAAATAAATTTAAATGGGACCAATTGGCACACAAAACCTTTCGATTAAAACAAAATTTGTCGAAATCGGTCCACACGGGCAAAAGTTCTGATGTAACATACATAAAAAAAAAAAAAAAAAAAAAAAAAAAAAAAAAAAAAAAAAAAATACAGTCGAATTGAGAACCTCCTCCTTTTTTGGAAGTCGGTTAAAAATCATCAAAATCGTTACACCCAGTAAAAAGTTACGCGGTATAATACAACGTAGGTCGACGAAAATAGTCAAGTAAAAACGTATTATTTATATAACTCGAAAAGTTGTTGTTAGATCTCAAATAAACTTAAGTGAGACCAAATGACACACACCACCTTTCGATTAAAAAAAAAATTTGTTGAAATCGGTCCACTCAGTCAAAAGTTCTGAAGTAACATACATAAAAAATACAGTTAAATTGAGAGCTTTCTCCTTTTTTGGAAGTCGGTTAAAAATAGAAACCGATTTTACACGTCTATAGAATTCCTAAGTCGACAAGCTTGAACAGTGAAAGATTTAGTATAAAAGAAAGAGGAGTGAGAGGGAAATTCAAGAAGTAAGCTTTCCTCAGAACGAAGACTGCGTTCATTGGAATCACTAAGAAATTTAAATCGTCGTTTTAGATAAGCAGGTACAACAGGGTTAAAATGAATAGAGTAAAGTAAGTTGAGAATATACGTATTCCCGCAGTAGGGAATTGGGTGCCACTCAGGGCGTAACTACTGCCGTATCAGCCGTATCGATGATACGGGGCCCCCTATTTACAGGGTATTACAGGTAAGGTGTGTAAGCAAAAATTAGTAAAATATTATCCACAATGTCACTTAATCTTGTGCTTCCTGGAAAAAAGAATAAAAAAATGGCATACATACCTATAGAGTTTTCACTTCAGAAATGACTGAAGTCTGAAAAGCAATCCCCTTTTATCCAAGTCAAGCGTGCGCCCAATTGTGGATAACATTCTGTATCGTTTATTTCGGGATTCAGTTAATCATTATGAACAATGAATTAATCTTTTTTTATATAAGAATGGGGCACACAAGCAGACGAAGCCATCTGATTTATAACGGCTACCGTCGCCCATGGCCTTTAGAGAAAAGATGTAGACACTAGACGCTTGAAAACCCCCAAATTTTAGTAAGGTCATTCCACACTTTGAATGTACGCGGAAAGAATGCGCACGAAGCTCACACATTGGTTGCAAACCACTGGTGGATACTATTAGCACCACTAGACTTCTTGGCATCGAAAGAATGCAGAACACGACAAACGACACTGCTCATAGTGCACATTACGCATCGCGTGCTCGCACTGTGGAATGCTCGATGGTGCTTTTCCCTCATCGTCAAGAGTTGAATTCGACGCAAAAAGAGTGCAAAGAATTTTCGCTTACTTTTTCGCATAATGTGCCAGAGAGCATTCAGGTTCGCGCAATGATGGAAGTGTAGACTAAAAAACGTTACCTTCGACAGCTTTTGTAAGAAACAAAAGGCACGGGTTCCATTTGGAAAGCCCAATAGTCTCTCGCCAATTCTGCTGTGTTTGAACTTTGCCCTAGCGATTTACTACCTGTAAGACCTGGAGGCAGCGTTGAATCTCTTCTTCAGGTTATGCGCCTGTGAATCCCCCTTATAGATGCGGAAGATTCATAGGAATTCACTAATAGTATTGGCCTCACAGGCTGAAGCGAACGATCCCCCGCATCTATTGCTGCAGGTCAAGGCTAATAACTCTCCAACTTGGAACTACAAGCTCTTTAATTTAGCTTAAAATCCGAAATTCAAAACATTCATTCCATTAAAGAACTCATGGAATTATTACTGATAAAATTCAATAACCTTGCATCCAGTTTTCCGGAGGTATTAACTTGATGTTTTTCAAAACTAAAACTGATAAAAAATTAACTAAGGATTTCGATGGAACAGGAACAGCTACAGCAGACTACACTCACTATTGTCTATTCTAGGAGGAAGTAATAACTTATAATCAATAAATATTTATTTTAATTCAATGCAAGCATTTTTTTACCCATCATTTGCCTGCCCCCCCCCCCCCACTAATTTTGATACAGGGCCCCAAGGTTCCCGGGGTTCCAAGGAATGCTACGCCAGTGGTGCCACTTGAGTTTTTTACGCAATCCAGAAATATGATTCTATTTGCGAAGTCCAAATACGAATTGCATAGGTACATAGATTCGACCAAATTTAATAATCTGCTCCTCAGTTATGTCAAGAAAACAACTAAGCAATTTTTTACCGATGAAAAAAAAACAGAGGTTCTAAAGTCGCCACGTACCTATATTTATTTATGTTTGACTATGCATAGCTTTTTACAGAGTATTCCGAAATTGATAAAAAAAATATATATATTGGAAAGAGTAAACCCCGAAGTTGTTTTTCGCCTAGGAGGCGAGGAAGAAGCGCGGCTCGCAGCTTGCTTGGCATAGGCATGGAAAAGAGCAGAGTCCTAATTTTTTAAACTTTCTTATTGTATTTTTTATTAGTATTACGGTAATAATAATCATAATATACTTTTTTGAAATCCTTGTATTGAGCCCTTTAATTTGATACCAAAAACAAACAACACAGTTATTTACCATAATTATCATTGTTATTTGTTAGCGAAACCCTTCGTTAGCCCAGGTTTGCACAGTGTTACAATAAAAACCGCATATACAAATACGGTTTTATTGTAGTTATGAAAAGAGAAATTATTTAATTTTGTTAATACGAATTTTAGAAAATATCGACTAAAAATTACATCACTAGTGTATCGATATAATTGTCGACTATGAGGCATCACTTCGCTGGCGTATATACGTATTGCTTTGACCCTTCCCTCCCCCAGACCTATCCCCCAAAAAGCAAGAAAGTGACAACTGCAGCTCAGACCGTTTTAGGTATATAATTTTTAACCAAAACAGTGTTTCGTAGTCGACTGTTTTCTCCTCAAAACATGGCAATTTTTTAAAAAAAAATTTTTTAGAATATAAAAGAAGACTTCGGCTATGCCCCTATGTTTTCATTTTTTTGAAAATATGCGTATATATTTTTTAATGAGTGTCTGAAAATGTACAAAAAATTATGCAGTATTTTGAGTTTTTGAAGTCTCCTAATTCCTATGATAATAAGAATATGAAAAAAATCAAAACATAGGGGCATGGTCATGGCAGCAAAGAGTTCTATGTCACAAAAATATTTGATCTAGTGTCATTATCCAGGGAGAAAACAGTCGACTACGTTTGTATGGAGAAAGACCCGGTACCCTTTCCTCTTAAGAAAAAAATATATCAGTGTAAATTCAGAGTAATAGATTTTCCTATCAACTGATTTTTTTTAAAAAACAGGAAATTCCAATTTAAATTGAAATTAACAGGCCGTGTCTTTAATATTTTATTATTTTAATACTACAAATGAATGTAATATAATTAAAAACTTTTGTATTCCAGCTCATCTGCAAAGTGGCACCAAACTTCACTCAAATATTGAAATCATTTGAAGTAGAGAATAATCTAAACCAATTTGAAGAAAAACTTACAAATTTTAATTCAACCTTACACTCGGTTAGAACAAAGATAGATGATTTCTTTAAGGAACGAAACTTATTTAGTGACTCATAGAAATTTTTATTTAAAATTAGTTAAATTAATATTGAAGCTATTCACACAAACGACAAGTAAGACTAAATTCTAAATTCTTGATAAACAGAATGTGGACTTTATAATTTGAAATTTAATCTTAAGTGTACATCAAAAGTGCTCCAAAATTTTGATTAGATAACAAATTTATTTTGATCTATTCCATTTATTTACTTTTGTTATGGTATGAGCCATTATGTAAATGTTTTCATATACCTATGGTTATACTTAAGGAATGATGTCTGCTTTATCTATCACCTTTAATCAAAATGATGAAAGGAAGGACACGTACAAACAATAGAGGCTAATAGTACTTAGTGTACTTTTATATGTAGGTATTAATAGTAAAGGGCTATGCAACCAAAGTATTAGTTTCTCATTAAATGAGATTTTTCCTATCAGATGTATTAGTTTATTAATAAAAAATCATAGAAGTCGAAATGAAAAATGAATATCTAAATATTTTTATAAAAATAATGTTGTTCTTGTGTATATGTTAGTTTGAAACATAATACGTTATTACAAGTACGAGAAAACCTTTATTATTGAAAATTGGATAAGTGTATTGGTAAGTTGCATAACAAGAAACTAGAAGTGAATTTTTATTAACTGTCGTACATTTAAGAGAAACAGGTAAAAGTTTAAAAAAACGGGGACTAACTTAAAGTAGTTTGAGTAAAAAATTAAATTAGCAATATTTTAGTTGACAAGTTCAAATCTTATAGATTTAATTATTACAATTATCTAAATAATTTTAATTATAAAGTCTGAAACTAGTTTATGTAAATCATATAATTAAATAGTTTTTACAATAGGGTTTGCTAATTTATGAGCATGTTCAGACACATTCGAAAGAAAAAAAAAATTGGTTGTCTGTAAAGTTGGTTTACATACGATAGTTCAACGAGACAACGTCATAACAAAATATCTCTTCGGACGTATAAGCCAATCGAGTATAGAGTATATAGAGAGAGTATATGGAATATAAATAAATGCGTCGCAAGCCGCATCTATCACTGACCGTAACGGGACAATGAACGTAACGCAATGAGTCATCCTTTTTCGTACATGCCGCTGGCGTTCATCGATTTATTAGACATTGTCACGTCAATAACTTTAAATTTGAATAATCAAAATGCTTAAACTTGGTATTATAAATCTGAACCTTTTGTATAATATGCAGCGCATAAGTTGAACAAAAATCTTGAGCGCAGAGTAGCAGATTTTCGGATCTCAATCGAAGTGGTAACCTTTTTTTTAATGCTGGAAAATGCATTTACGGCAAGCGAAACAAGGCAACGGGAGTGTGAGGCTCCCGGCGGAAGGTACAATGCCAGACTACTCACTAAAAACCAGCGGTGCCCTCGTCGTCGTTGTGGGACGCCACGGGATAGCTAACGCACGCAATCGTGACGCCCCCGACGGTAGGCCTGCCAGTGCAGGGCAGGCCGCCTTCGATTGTAGAGGGCTCACGGGCACCGAGAGCGCTTCCACGTCATCGCGGGGCAGAGAGGGGCACGCGGAGCACCCCCGCGCCAAGCACAAAGCGGAGGGTGGAGGAGCGCCCCGCGACGCCTCCTCCTCCCCCTCCCCCTCCCCCGCATCGCGCCCGCCACGAGGGCACACCCTCCACCCCGCGGCTTGCGGGTGGAGAGAGGCACGCGGAGCGCCCCCGTGCCAAGCACGATGCAGAGGGTGGGAAGCGGCGCAGTGACAGAACTTTTTAGAACCGGCCATGTAATTCCTTGCTCTTCCATACGGCCATGCGGTCAACTGTACGCATTACTATAGGCTTACGCCATTTCTTTTTGCCTAAGGACAGTGGAGTAAAGCTCCTATCAACTGCAACAACGTCCATGTGCATATCGCTCTTGATATTTAAAAAGTACTCTCTGAGATTATACACCTCACGAATGTGGAGATTTTTAGCGTTTAAAAAGCCACGACCTCCACATTTTCGTGGGATGTGTAATCTCATGAGAGACGATCGAGGATGATGTATTCGGTACGCTGTTAACAGTTTATGAACTTGGAGATAAGGGCGATCTCATTCCGTTTGAGTCCATTTCAAAATGCCAAAGGTATAGACGATTAAGGGCATAACCCAGCTGTTAAAGGCACGTACCTTGTTATCGCCCGAAAGAAAGTTATTGAGAACTTTTTTCAGCCAGCCAAAGAATCGATCCTTTACCAGTTGTTTCATGGCTCCGTCATCAATGCCCAATGCCTCGGACATTCCGAGATATTTATAGGTTTCACCTTCGTTGAGAAATCTAAAAGACAAAGAGTTCGTAAGTTTTAAATTTTCTGATGATACAATTCTACCTCTTTCTACATGTATGACATACAAGTGCTAAAGGTTGCTGTTATTTTTAACAACTTGTATAAGTTTGGTAGTTTGGATGCGAAAAGCTTCAAATCATTCATTGTAGTAGGTGAGATATTGCTTTGCACCCTCTATGAAGGTGAAAGCCCAACCTTGAATCCTCTAATAAAATGCTTAAAAGATTCAAAGCTAGACAAAACCACAATGGACTCAAACTATGACATTGAAAAATACCCCGCATAATCCTTATCATTTCAGTCGATCCTGAAACATCGACCTCACTCGGATGACGTAAAAAAGTGTTCCACTGTCTTATACACGTACTCAGAAAAGAGCACAAAGAAGCATCAATTTTGTAAAGCTCCATTACTTTCATAAGCCATATATGAGGCACTGAATCATACGCTTTCTTATCGATAGGTTAATCCAAGCAGCAGCCAGGTTTTTCCGATTTCGACGTACCTGTTGGCATATGGTTGGCAAATGGTATGGCTGTGATGAATGGGGGTGTGAGGAACATGGTGTTGAATTCCTCATCAACCATTGCAAAGAGAGGATCCTCCGACCAGACGGATGTTGTGTCTGGTGGGCTAATGCCCCGACGGTTGTTGTCGGGTTCTTGTATATATACTCAATCACTTTGATAACTTTCATAGCGCGGTGTAGAATACATCAGTTTTCTCTAGTTCCCTAGTTTGTATGCTGCTCGATAGATATCGCTACATGTCTATGAGGAGAAGTACCTTGGTACCGCGACTACCAGACATCCGTTCGGGGTCGTAGCCAAAATATTATTTGTAATAATATGTTTTGCATTTTTTGCGACGAGAACAGATGTAAGTAGCTTATAGATGATGGGTAAGCAAGTTATAGGGCAGTAGATTTTTGGATCAGCGGTAGATCTTGATTTGTATAACAGGAATGTGGTGCCAGTCGTCATAATTTTCGGTAGTGAATTATTAAAAATTGCATCTTGAAATTGTGATACCAGGATGGAGTGCGAACTATGGAACCATTTAAGCAAAAAGTTAAGTATGCAATCCGCCCACCCCAGGACATTTCCAATTCGACATTGAACGGATTGCATAAATTATATCTTCTAAATTAATCTTTATTTGTTCTATTGGTGGAAGTGAGCTGCACCTCCTCCTGCCACCATCCATACAATCACTCTCAATGTGGTCAGTGGGGTTCGACCAAATATTTCGCCAAAAATTATTTATCATTTCTCGGGTCGGTAAATCACCATTGACCACAGTAGTAGTGCACTGTACCCAATTCCTGTATACCTTTCGTTGGTCGCTTTGAAATATGCCTGCCTATCCCTGCGTTTTTTATACCTCTTAATGCGTTTTGCCCATGCACAGAGCTTTTGTTTCCGAAAATCAATACGATCTGAGATTGATGTTATGTACTCGTTGGATGTTATATTTGTACCCGCAAAGCCTGGTTTACAAACCGCATGATATTCGGACGCCTGTTACCTGCCCTGAAACATGTTAATTTGGCTATTAATGTTCTGGTTAAATTTATTCGTTTCTCGACACCGGCCTGCCAAGCTGGAGCCATGTAGGATGGTAAAGTATTTTTATTTGATGTTAACTTCAGATTAGCTACATTACACACAACTGCAGCTTCACAGTTCAGAAGCGAGTGAGTATCGGATAATTTTGAGTGCTGTCTAAATATTCTTTTAAAATTTTATCCATAACACTTAATAAAGCCAAATTACGTCTGTGAATAGGGAAATGAGGTAGCTGTGGCCTAATATTTGTTGGCAAGGATCTATATTTCAAGATAGAATCCTCCAAAGCTCTCATAGGCTCATTATCCTGTTCGTTTACCGACAAATCAACACGGATAGGAGATATATGATTTAAATTAAAATTTATAACCTATCTCTGCTCTTTTTGTGATGTTTGTACAGCACGAATATGACTAACAGTATTAAGTTGTGGTAAATTTGTACGCAGCCGCTCAAGTACTGATTCATCCAGGAGGTGACAACGCTGAATGGCTCGTACTTGATCCGATAGTCGTTGTGCGGTTACGGTGACAGTTGGTTCAAGCGCCTGAAACAGAGATTATTTATTACTATTACACGATGCAAATGTTCATTTGCTGACAAACAATATATTTTATAATATATTTTGAATTTTGCGGGCAACCGCAGAGGTTCGCGGAGGATTCGACTTAGCACTTTTGTCTACAATAGTATATGCGCAGACAACCATTTTTGTTCAACTTATATGCCGTGACCTATATATTACTACAAATAAAATTAATGAACATATATAAAAATGATGTTAATCTTTATTTATTTTTTCATTGAATATTTTCACACAGTCTAAAATAATGTTAATGATATGATTGTTTCATTAGCGTCGATTGATTGACTTTTGTAACATGGAAAGCAAAAATAATTAGATATGTAAGATGTACAACATCAAAATAAAATGTAGTTTATGAAATGAAATGGAAAGAGACACCTAAGAGTATATAATATTTTAATACTTCAAGTATTTAATTAATGTTAAGTTTAAGTGAGAATTGGCAATAGATACATTGGTGCTCTCAACATTTTTTTCTATCGTGTCCTAAAAACCTGCCCTATGATAATTATTTTTTAATGATGTTAGTATTAACTCTAGAAATATTCAAGTGCTTTTATTTAATTTGATGAGTCTATAATCAAATATTTTTGTATTATATAGAATGACCATATTTTTAAACAAGAATTAATTAAAAATTAATGCATATTCAATTTACACACATTAAAAATAATGTGTAGCCATAAAAAAATCATTATAATTTTACTAATGTGAGAAAGCTTTAAAAAAAATTAAAAAAAATTAAAAGTATTTTATTGTTTTAATTTGTAAATTAATATTACTTTTTACTCATTTATACTTAAATCTTTAGAAGATAAGTAAATTGTTTTTGCGACGGAAGATGCTTGTTTCAACACTAAAAAACTATACATTGTTTCAATGATTATTATTGTCCACAACCCTGCATGCAAAATGAGTTCTATTGGCGTATTTTCTAAATATGGATTAAATAAGAAAAATGATACGAGAGGTGTTTGCATCAACACTGTTAGCATCAGGAAACCTGCTAGCTCTGGTACCTAAAATGAAACATTAAAAATTATTCTAGGTAAGTAAGTATATTTACAAATAAAAAATTGAATTTCAGAGAATTTTAACTTACTCTGCAAGACAAGTTCCCATAATGACCTAGATAGAGCCTTATAATCTCTAATACCGTTAACAATATAAATACAGTAACTGACAAGTATTTTGAAAGATGTCCAAGTCGTTCCAGCTAAAAATAAATATTAAAATTTAGTTTTAATTGAACTGGTTCATCTAAAACTTATAAGAGAATATCAGCCTTAAATGGGCTTATTAAATATAAAATTTTAGTCATATTCTACACTGTCACAAATCTCAGGACAAAATTACTTTAAACCTATATTTCAAATACTATTTTTAGGCACCTCTCTGACATAGCGGCGCGTGTGAACTATGGCGGGTAGGCGACTACACACTGGCGGTTGCGGGTTCGATTCCCGTTCGGAATGGATATCAGTCATCATCACTTCGGCCTATCGCAGTCCACTGCTGGACAAAGGCCTCCACAAGTCGCGCCTAAAATGGCGTGAACTCATATGTGATGCCCATAGTCACCACGCTGGGCAGGCGGGTTGGTGACTGCAGGGCTAGTTTTTTCGCACCAAAGACGCTGCTGTCGTGCCGTCTTCGGCCTGTGTATTTCAAAGCCAGCCGTTGGATGGTTATCTTGCCATCGGTTGGCTTTATAAGTTCCGACGTGGTAGTGGAACTGTGTATCCCTTAGTCGGCTCTTACGACATCCACGGTGGACACCTAGAGTTGGAGCAGCTATATTCTTTAACTGCCGTATCCACACAGCTGAAGACAAAAGATGTATAGATAAAAAATATAGGGCAGTATATTTCTTTATTTACTTTAAAATTGATCATTAATTAGATACTTATTAAGTTAGTTATATATATCATACCTAATTTAATTTGATAACTTACCTTTGAATACAAAAAATAAAAATTAACGCCCACCCAAGCAAAATAAAGATATAAATTAATAAACAAACATTTTTGTAAGCACAACATAACGCTGTATTCCATTCTTGAACTATCGACAAATAAGTACTGTGTTAATACTTTTATTGTTATTGTGTCGTGTTGTACGTTATGTTGTCATGGCAACAAATAGTTGAAAGAAATGATTGATATTTTTTATAATACGATTTAAAAAAAAAACATACATTTTTTTTTTTGAAATATGCAATTCTCTAACTCATCTAACAATTTTTATCGATTTTTACGTAGCAAATATATTTAAAATCTATTCACGTGTACCATTAATAATTTAACAAAGATATTTGGAAATTAACAAAAGTTATAATTAGTTGTTCTTTCGTCTATACATCTATACACTGAAGTGCAAATTAAAGCAAAAAATCGTGTTTACTGTGTTTTTTATTACGTAGTTACGTAGTTTAAGTACGAAATTATTTAATTTTTTATTTATTTATTAGGAATTTATTTAGGAATTACAATAATATAGGAATAATATTAGGAATTACTGGCTCAAATTGAAAAATCTAATTGAGTTGGATAGCCCATTTACCGAGAAAGGCTATATAGGCTATTTTTTTCTTCAAATTAACGCGGTTGAAGCTGCGGGGCACAGCTAGTATATTTATATGACATGTACTTGTAGGTATCGCTTAAATATAATATCGAATGCTATATAATAATAAAATTATGTTTTGTAATAGCTCCAGAGTTGATTTGTCACACAATAAATCGGAATAATTTAAATTCTTAATAATTTTTATACAGTTTTTACTTGATAAGGTATAAATATAAATTTATTAAATAAACTAGCTGTGCCTGCGACTTCGTCCGCGTGGAATTTAACAAAAACATTATTGTTTTATTCGCAGAGGCATAAAATAAAATAAATGAACTTCAAAAATAAAAGTAGCCTAAGTTACTCCTTACTATATCAGATATCTGCCAGTGAAAATCCCATCAAAATCGGTCCAGCCGTTTCAGAGATTAGCCGGAACAAAGAGATAGACAGACAGACACACAGACGGACAAAACTTATAAAAAATGTTACTTTGATATATGTATCGTGAATACATCCATATACATTTATTAAAAAACAGTTATTTTAACACTACAAACAGATATTCTAATTATATTTATTTGTATAGATGTATAGATAAAAGTTTTTTTTTTATTATACAAGAAATTCTTTAATGTGTAAAAAAGACTAGGTTACAAATTTTATATTCACTCTGTTCTGATAGCGAAGAAAAGTGTATATACTGTACACCCCTATTTCCGTCAATGTGACAGTTGTCAGTTATTGAAATAATATAACCTATGAGTTTTATGTATTATATAGGACTAAATTTTTTAAGAAAACCCGTCTAGTTATACACTTACTAATACGTAATTTTTAAAATGATACCAAGTACAATGAAATTGTTCGTAGGTATGTTATTAAAAATAAAAATAAAAATTAAACGTACTGCGTTTTCATGTATTCACATCAAAATAATTATTAATTTTTATTTTTAGGTTTTCTACGACCCGAAAAATTACAGTTAACATTATCATCAGGCATTAAATACTTTGCGCCCCCAAAAAATTACGATGGTAAATATTTATAATGTTAATATATTTTAACATAAACTGTGAAAATTTTAATTGATTAAAATGGAGAATGGGGTATTAGGTAATGTTGTAATAGCTTTATATAAATATAAAAAATTGTCAGTATGTGGCGACGTGCCTTTGCTTTACATAAAACCTGTTAAATTAACCTCAATAATATAATATCAATAATTAAAATCAAATGATAAAACTACTCCATGACAATGCAAATGTTATTATTATATCCAATTCAAGAAAGTAAAAACTGTGCTACTGTGATAGGATGTTGGAAACAAGTTATTGGCTAGGTAACATATATATAGAATTGTCATGTCAATCTTAGTCGCACTCAACAAGAAAGAAACCTGCATCCACTTTAGTAAATGTCTGCATCACAATATGCAGCACCATGCAGTATCTTGGAAAAAGGATCGATAAACTATAATTAATTGCAATTTGTGTCATAAAAAGATGTTTAGAAAGCAAACCGTTCATGATTCTGAAGAATGTATTTATTTATTCATTCAAGGCCCATTAACGCAAGGTACACAGCAAACTATCTAGCGTACGTACATTTTACACATTAAATTACACTTATGGGTACAGCATTTACAATAATGACGCTCGGAATAATCAATCAAATAGTAATACCTACATATTTTTACAAATAGTCACATTTGAATATGATTGTACACTAATGCTAGCAAAGTATCAAAATGTCGCATTTGTTAATTATATTAGTACAATAAAATTATTCTAAAATAAAAAGAATTTACAGTTGGGGTAATTTAATAATTTAACAATTTCTTAGGTCTTTCAGACAATGATTAAAAAAAATCGTAATAATGAATATAACAAATTGAGAATGCAGAAAAGATCCAGAGTGCAACATAGTCAATAAATGAACAACTCTAGTTATTTGATTAGTAACAAAAACAATAAACAAGAACAAATATCTAAAATCTCAGAATAAACTATAATACATTACAAAAATAAGAGAACCCCTCCATATTTCAATAGATTACACAATTATTATAAATTTCATACAACAAAATAATAATAAAAACATTAAATTCACAAACATAATATTTTCAAAATGTCACAACGTATTCATAATAATTAATGACCAAAAATAAAAATAATTGAAGATTAAAAGAAAAAATGTAGTCAAAAAGTAAAAACAAAATATTATCAACATGCCGTAAATTCTTAAAAGGGCTAAATTTTTATGATATACTAGCAACCCGGCACGGGTATTTAACAAACATTTCAAAATAATTTTTTTACCCTAATTTTTTTGAAAATATAATACCTATGTCACCTGCAGACAGTATAGCTTCCCAAGAGTGAAAGAATATTTCAAATCGGTTCAGTAGTTTCGGAGACTATTCAATGCAAAAAACAATCAAATCTTTCCTCTTTGCGCTAGGCTTTAGATTAAGAACTGCATTTTGATTTTTTTTTTTTATTTAAAAATCCTCGCGCTCAAAATGCCCGTGCCTTTTGTTAATCATGCATGCATTATAATAATACCACAGGCGATTTTTCTTTATTACTACAGATCGACAGTCCTGTGACTGCCTAGTAAAACTAGGACGTGATCTGACGCTGACAGTTTTCTTTTTTTCTTTTCCTCACTAAATACTGTTTATGGGGAAGTATACACATAATTCCTTTCTAATTTTTTAATTATTATTTTTCATATCTAATGTCTATATTTACACTTATTTGCTAGTTATCATATATGTACACTTATTTCCTAGTTACCATATATGTTATCTGTAGTTACACTTATGTTCTACTTACAATGTACACTTATCCTATGTTACTGTTAGTAACGTATTTTTTTGCTTATATATATTTGTTTATTATATTTATATTTTTTATAGTTATTATTTATATTTATCTATTTATAATTTATCTATTTCTATTATTTACTTAAATTTCACTACACAATTATTTATTTATTTTATTTTATAGGTACATCCACAGAATACATATAAATCATTATATTTGATTCACTATTACATTATTATCTAATATGTATCCCATTACGGAGTACACAACATTCCACAATATCGCATTTTGAAGTTAGATTGGTTAGGATTTTTTTTTTGTAACCAAATTATGTCGATAAACAGTCTAATTTGGTAGTTAGATAGGATAGGGTATTTTTTTTTTTATCACTAAATTGTGCCGGTAAACGGTCAAATTTTGAGCTTAGATAATTCGACAGTTCTTAATCTAAAGCCTTTTATAATATTAGTATAGATTTCCAATGTTTCTTTTTCAAAAAAATGCCAAATTACGTATTACGATTATTATCATAAGTAAGATGTTATGTCATTTTAATATTGAACTCCTTTTTTATTTCATATGTTTAGAGTCAAATTTATGTTTCTTTATAAGACATGTGCAAAAAGTATTTAACTCTACACTGTGATTTCATTAAAAAATAATACATTACATTAACAAATATATACTATTATTTTTAACTGAGGTAGGGCACAGCAGGAATTTCCTGCTCAAAATATGGAGCAGCTCGACTGGGGTAGTACCTCGACCTTACAGAAGATCACAGCAAAATAATACTGTTTTTAAACAGTATTGTGTTCCTATTGGTGAGTAAGGTGACCAGAGCTCCTGGGGGGGATTGGGGATTGGGGGGGGATTGGGGATTGGGTCGGCAACGCGCTTGCGATGCTTCTGGTGTTGCAGGTGTCTATAAGCTACGGTAATCGCTTACCATCAGGTGAGCCGTACGCTTGTTTGCCGACCTAGTGACATAAAAAAAACTATTATTTAAAAAAAAGGTTATGAAATACTTACTAGAAACCTCCATTTTTACATTAAATCCAATGTGGTTTTTTACCCGGTAGGGATACTCCATGTTACAATATGGGGCGTGTCTCCCGCCTAGCTAGTTATAAAATATAAATTATTTTTAGTCTAGGCTTAAATTCATATTAAATTATCTTTTTTAATACTGCTTAGAATTTTGCTGTTTTTTTTAATAAAATAAATCGATATGACTTAATAAGCTAAAATTTGAAAACAGATATTGTAATACCGGAACGACAGAGGCTGAGAATATATGATAAAGTTCCACTTTATCCATCAAATTTAAAACCACCCAAAATGCAAAAACGCCTGCGTTATATGAGAGGACCTGAACTTTTGCACAACACATTGCAACTGAAGCAATATGGTGTTATGGTAAATATAATTTTTAATACTTTTGCCGTCGGCTTTTGTTCATTCTTAAATATAATTTAACTTAAATTGGTATAAAATTGTATTGATGTCTTATCTTGTTTGTGTTAGTTTAATTTTGTGAACCTTAGCCATAAACGTAACCACTCGTGCGCACATTGTTGTTGCTGACCTATTGATACCCCAATGGTACAGAAGGCCTTCGTGAGACGTCTCCATCCGCTCCTGTCATATTCCTCTCGCTCTGCGTCTCTCCAACGTGCACAAATTACGACATGTAAAATTACAATAAGCTCAAACGCTGTCACCAAGTAGCAGGATTTTTATACAATTTTTCTAGTTCAGTTTAATTCAGTTATTTTGATAGATTACTTACTTCTCGAATTAGTTTTATTTAATACTCCAGAGTTAAATAGATAAAGAAAAGAAAATAAATAATTTCAATTTTAATATATTGTATCGCATTCGGACTGTAACATCCGACTGTTGGGCATAGGCCTCTTTCTTTATGTAGGAGAAGGATTGGTACTTAATCCACCACGCTGCTCTACTGCGGGTTGGCGGATATGTTCCCTACTATGAGTAATGATCGCTATCAGTTAGTTGTACATGATAATAACCGAGACTGGCGGCTTAACGTGCTTCGGGGCACGGTGGGGAGACACACAAGGACAGACATTCAAACCGTAAGTAAATATTTGAAAAATACAAATATCCATCCCGAGCGGGAACCAAACTCGCAAACCGTCGGTGTTTTAGGCACCTACTCACACCACTACACCAGAGCGGTTGTGTGGTAATATAAAAAACAAAATCTTACTGATCGAACTATATTACAATGCAAATTTCCCTAAGGCCACAGGTGGTGGTAGATTGCGTCACGAACACTTTGAAATGGTACGTCTACAAGTGGCTAGAAGATTGGATATGAAGAGGATGTTTGCTATTTGGAGGGTAGACCCACCGTGGCAGCCTGTTACGAAAAAGGGTCAAGGGCAACGTATGGGTGGAGGAAAAGGCGCCATTGATCATTATGTTACTCCTGTCAAAGCTGGAAGAATAATTTTCGAAGTCAGTGGTAAATGTGAATATGCCGAGGTAATGATTTTTATTTACACATAAGTACATTGTATAGTTGTGTTGCTACTTTTACACAAGTAGGTCTTAAAGACACACACCTACTGTAAAATTCGTCATATAGAAATTTACCGTTTGCGAACCCCCCCCCCCCCCCTTGTCACGCTAAGTCACACTTTCAGTGACCCCCTCAGAAATATTACGTCACAAAAGCTAAACCAATCCCCCTTCAATGATTTCGTTATTAAATTTGCATGCAGATTATTAACATGGTTTTTTTTTATGGTGAAGACATTAAAAGGTCTCCCCCTTGTTAAATCTCATCACGCTAAGCAAAGACCGTTATTTGCAAAGATATTTTATGGACAGTCCCCAAAGTAAAAAAAAAATATTTGTCATTACATATCTATTTCATTAATACAATGAAATCAAAAATGAAAGAAGAAGAATCCCGTCCTCGTTCTCCCATGACCATGGTTGCTGTAAAAGTATCCGAAACGTTGGGCATGTAAAAAAGTTAAATAATGAAAGAAGATATTTTTGAAAAAGAAATAAGTTAAACAATTTCTTTCTTGCTAAAACTCACATAAATAGAATTACAGTAAGAATAATAAAATAATAATAATTTTTTTTTTCGAAAATTTCAGGTGTATGACATGCTAAGAATTATAGCAGAGAGATTACCATTTAAAGCAATACCTGTTTCTCAAACTATTATGGAAAAAATGGCAGCCGATGAAAAATGGAAGGAGGAAAACAACCAAAACAAATACACTTTAAAATATCTTATACAAAACAATATGGGAGGATGTCACAGGCATATCTCGAAGTATGACCATAAATGGTACGGTAAATATGTGTAATTTGTGATGCTGTCACTTGTTTGCGTTAAATAAATGAGTAGTTGTTATATAATTGTTTTTATTATTTATTTTACCTCTAATAAAAAATAAAAAAACAATTCATAATAAATTATAATTAATTTTTATAACTACCTTAGCCCACGAATTCGTCAGCATGAAAGTTTCTTTGGGCAGCTGTTTTTTTTTTGGATTTGTTTTGCAAATAACACATCTTATCGAGTACCTAAATACGAAGCTTCGTGATGACGAACTCCCATACAAATTTTAATGCTCTATTTCCACTCCTTCAAGCTACCAGCTCCTTCAAACTTCTCTTGCGATAAAAGGTAGCTTGTGCCCTTTTACAAAATCGTCTCTCTCTCTCTCTCTCTCTGCCTATCTGTGTATAAAATTACACCAAAGTGTTTTTGTATTCAGTGGTTTAGGAGGCATCCATTAATTACGTGCCATGTTTAGGAGGGGAGGGGGTCGAGCAAAATCTCAATCTCACGTAGGGGAGAGTATTTTCGGCGAATATCTCGTAATTTTTTGCCGCAAGTAATAACCGTATAATATTGCAAGGAAGCTGGGGAGGAAAGAGGGACTGTACGACTTGCTCTAAGAGCTGTGGCTGCAGGTTACTGGTCAGAGGGGGAGCCCAGGCCCGGAGCTTCTTACGAACTACCTGTTATGGCCTGCCCCAGAGATCTCTATCCAAAGTCTGCAGCCACTACTTCCAACACGACTCCTTCGCTTCGATATGAGTAAAGAAATTTTTCTTCAGCGTAGGATTTATTACGTTTTAGGATAATAATGAAAGATCAGTGTATTTAATAATTTTTTATTATATTTGACATCTTATGAAAGGATTTTCGTGACAAGCCTCAATTTGCATACATGTATAAATTTTGTAGCATTGATTAATTATTATAAACTCCTCTTTTATATAATACGGCAAAACTCAACAAAAACAAATTATACAATAACAAATACTACAGCAGTATATAGTTTCTGTGACTCGTCTAACCTAACGACAAAAGCCAAACACCACCCTATCATTAGGCTATGGAATATTAAGTATTACAATAGTTTTCTAGTTCAAGCCCAACAGTAAAGATCCAATATCCTGAAAACATATTTATATAGCGACATTAAAGTTTTTTACTGCCAAACTTACTTCCTAACAAATAATTGCATTTGCCGATTAATCATCTTATGTAATAATATCCAGGGTCACAATAATACAATTACAAGATGAAAACATTTACTATTCAGTGTACATTTGTAACAGACACGTAATACTTCGTTATTAAAATCGAGTGCAACTACTCTTTTTTTATAGTATGTCAAGCAACTCTACCACATTTACTAACTATATCCATCGTTTCATCTCCACAAGTAACTATAAATTATATAACGTCATAACAATATTTACAAAGCCTAAAAACCTAACTTACAAGTCAATGCAATGTACATTTTCAATAAATTAATAATAGTGTTTACATATTATATAATACAAGCGCTATATTTCATATGATATGGCTTTTTATTTATAAAGATGACTGCATTCAATTAACCATAGCAGTCGGTTATCACATAATAAATATTCATCCTGATTCCATCTCTCATCATCAAACTTGCTGATTACAAACATATCGATTAAATCATTTCAAAACTTAAGTGGGTAATGGAATAATTAAAGCTTTGAAACGATTTGCGAATTTTAAACTACTAATGTATAAATTAGGCCGAGTACAAAACTAAAAAAAATTTAATATCGGTTTTAAATAGCGGTGGTATATTACAAGGAACGTAAAGAAAAATAAATATATTCACAATATGTCATTTAAAATTAAGCATAAACAGTATTATATTTTGAGCAAATAATTAGCCCTTTGTTAAATTATTTGACTAGTTCTGCCTTATGCTATCTCATTTCTAAACTACAATTATTTCTAAACACTGGCATTTTGTAGTCTTACCTTTATTTTAAAAGAGGCTATAGGGATAAAATAAAAATTTAAAATTGCTCTCTATATGCAGCTCATTGATAAGGTAATGTTTTATAAGAATTTTATAAAATAGATAGGTACTAGCTCGAATTGTACATTTCGCTTGCGATACAGATATTGGCTAAGCTAAGACATATGTAAGTGAGGTAGCGTTTTTACTGTCTCTAATGGAAAATATTTACAGAACTAGAACATATGCAAGGGTTAATTAAGATTAAGTTGGAATAGTAATAACATATTGAAGGTTAAATAACTTACGCTTATGTATAGGTAGGTATAATATAGCTCTGTTATATAGATTAGACCGTGAATAGAAGTAAATATATCAATTTTAATTTACAGATAAAACCAACGCGCGTAATTTATTATCTACAATATCATAATCATTGACATATGAGTATTAATTAACTACGTGCACACAATAACCGTGGGTTGATTTGAATGTGTGCAACTGTAGATGACTAGAGTAAATAAATACGTTTAACGCTAAATAAGTATAAAAGTTACGTCATCATCGTTTATATTTCGTTTTCGATCACTGCAAGGATCCACTTTTAGACACATATTGTGAGGAGGATAATACGTTGACTTTATTCGTATGCTTCGCTCAAGTGCTCCAACAAGAATTTCAGTTGTCTTTTCATGAAATTGTTTTTATGAGCAATCGAGTCGCAAAGCATTTTAGTCGGTGCAACATTACCGTTAGAAACGTTTTCGTATATGTGCGACTCGCTGTCAGAAGCGTCAACGGTACTATCCTCTACCCCGGCTGAACCGATGGGTGCATTGAATACGTCGATTGGAGGAGCTTTGATGATATGCTGATAATTAAACGTAGACAATATCTGCCGGATCTTTGCAATGATCTGCTCTACTCAGGCGTTTGATTCCTGCGAAAAATTTCAAAATAGACATAAGTCAAGTTTTAAGCGTCATTTTTATACGCTGTGAAGAGAAAATGTTGTGAAATTCTATTGGATCTAAAAACTAGTGAGAAAAAATTTGCTTGCTAGCTTTCTACTTAATGAAATAATATAAATGGTTTATTTGGAAACGCGAGCGAATTGTGTCCTTAGGCGTGACATCTACTTAATTTACTGACGCTCTAGACTAAATCCGAAAAAATTAAATGAGGATATATAGGTATACCTACCTATATGGCTATAATACTTGATGATTTAGGTATATATTATATAATATCTGTATAAAACGTATTTATATAAAATACTATCCTAAATATAATATTAAATGCATCAAAATTCAGGCTATATCATTCATAAGAGAGTACATCGAAACATCGAAATACGATAAAAGATATGATATAATTTGTGTCTTGGCCGGTGCTCGAGCGGGTATCGATGCAAGCGACACAGCAACGTCTACGCTAGAAGCATGGTGGGACGGTGTGTGGCGATTTATACCTTGAGGTTGTGGAAATAGTGCATGATCTGATCGTAGTCCATGTGGAGGTCGTCGAGACCGAGGGACTCCACCGGGGCGTCGGGGCGCAGCTCACCTTCTCTGCGGGAGTACATCGGGTTCCCGACGATTGTTGCACGCTTCACTTCTGGGGAACTGCCACCTAACGAGATAATTACAACTTATGTTAAGTTAAAATACTCTATCACAAAGTCTAATAAAATAGTATTAAAATGAAAACTAAAATTTTTCTAGCTTGATCATACTTTTCATATTAATTAGTATATTACGCTGCAGCTCCTACAAATAAAAAATATCCAATATTTTTTGTTGTAGGCATAAAAACTGCAAATTGATTAACATGTGTGTCAAATTACCTTTTGTTTGATTTGGAGGTTCGACGAAGTCACATTTAGTGTTAGATTCCTTATTCTTTGACTTATGTCTCATTTGTACTTCTGGTAGGCCTGAAACAGTATTTTTTTTTTCATCATACCAGATAAGAATTGAAATTTGTTAAATGATGTATATAAGTATATTTACCGATTCCAGAGTCATGCATATAATCAGGGCTTTCGGGTTTTACGAAAGTACGCCGTGAATCATCTGTTCCTCTGTTGAGTCCCACGATTTCTCTATAATCTTTGTTTTCCATGATAAGTGGAGCGTCATTATCAAATTCAAATAGTTTAGCGCAGTCGTCTTTGTTTGTGAGTTTTTCTACGGGGTTATCGTCAAATTCGTTTCGTAATTGCAAGGGGTATGAGTCGCGTTTGTATTGATCCTTGATATCTCGACTTGACATATACGGAGCATCCATTCTGTTTAAATCAATAATTCTGGAAATAATATATACTTTTATAAGACTACCAATAAATTCAATAACAACAAATTATTTATTTCGAGATTTCTTAAAGGTTATATTCAGAAGCTCAAGTATTAATGTATCAGGGCTCTAACACGAGTATAATAAATTACCGGTCTGAGCGTCGGCCATTTTCCGGAGAGCGTTTGGAATCGTGTTCGCGGTCGTGCTTTTTGTGATGAGTTCTGGATTGGCTTCGTCGGCTAGGTGGCATAACGGTCTCTGGCAAAATCTGTTTGAAAAAAAAAGAATAAATATGACTAGTAACTTGATGATTTTACCAGTGATTCAGCAGTTCCAAAGATTAGCCCTTAAACCCAACAAACTATCAAATAAACATAATAGTACGGATAATATTTACTTTGGAATTTCGAGGTGGTACAGGGACTTGAGGTTGTGGCGTTGAAGAGTTTCTATGGGGAGGTACGGGAGGTCGATAGTCGCCTTCGTTGCTGGTATCCATCCTACAAGTGAAAAGAGATAAATAAGACTAAAATACAATTTATAAAATTTTCAATAATATTTCAATGTTCGTATGGCTTTTGTGAAAGATGCAACTAATGATGACAATGATAATCTTACTGCCAATGACCGTCTCCGGAGTTTTGACGATTGTGCCTTGCAGATTTCTTGCAGTACGTCGTGGAGTCAATAACTCGTTCGCGTTTCTCGTTTTGCGATGGAAGCTCGATCGAATTAGGGTTGTCGAAACTGGTCACCATTACGTTTCCATTCTCGCGTATCGCATCATCCGGGTCTACATAGTTGTAGTTTAGAGGGTTCGCTGTGATTCTCATCTCTCGATTGTTGTTGCCTTTGTCGACGGGGTGAGTTGAATTTCGGTCCGCGTTTGTGGGTTGACGATTACCGTTTCTTTCAATAGTTGCACGTCCTAAAATGTAACATATGATTATATATATATTTTTAATTATGTGCACATTGCGTTAATGAGCCTTAAGTAAAAATAAAAATTATCGTCAAGAGCTTGGAGTGAAAGGATTGCACACCACTCAAAAAAGATTTACATAAAACAGTTATTTACATCTAGAGTTAGTAATGCACAAAGGCGGTATTATCGCTCAGTAGCGATCTCTTCCAGAGAACCTTATACACAATGAAATTAAAAAAATATAATAATAAATTGAAGGTTATACAAAATTTTTAACTCGTAATAATAGTGTATTTAGTATTTTATTTCGATGGCACGTCAGAGCGTGTGCCTATTTTACTTAAGAAAACAAAAAAAAAATCATAGACTTAGAAACTATTGCTATGAGCTATTTAGGACGTATTTGATTCTAATCTCGATGTTAATAAAGTTGTATGTGTGAGTTAGAATTGTGTAACGTACCAAGCCAAACCCAGTCGTGCGCGTTGGTAGTGGAGTCTCGAGAAGGCTTGTCGCGTGCGAGGCCGAGCGAGGCCCCGACGAGGCCGGCGCCGGGCAGGCGCGGGCCCTCCGCCGCTGTGCACGCGCCGCCCTCCGCTGCCGGCTTCAGGCGGTAGGCGTACACCACGCAGGACACCACAAATATCTGGGAATTAATTACATTACTAATGACTATTGACGCCGCGTTGGCGCAACGGTCACAGTCATGGATTGTGCCTGTTGCGCTGGCGGTTGCGGGTTCGATCACCGCACAACATTTGTATTGGCCATACAGGTGTTTGCCGTGGTCTGGGTGTTTGTGCAGTCCTTGTGGGTCTCCCCACCGTGCCTCGGAGAGCACGTTAAGCCATCGGTCCCGGTTGTTATCATGTACACCTGATAGCGATCGTTACTCATAGTAAGGGATATATCCGCCAACCCGCATTGGAGCATCGTGGTGGATTAAACTCTGATCCTTTTCCTACATGAGGAAAGAGGCCTATGCCCAGTAGTGGGATATTACAGGCTGAAGCGATTATTTTTAACCGACTTTAGAATAGCCGAGAAGCTTCTCAATTCGACTGCATTTTTCGTGTATTACTTCATAATTTTTTAGTGGGTATACCGATTCTGATGATTACTTTTTTAATGGAAAGCTGCTGCTTGTCGCGTGGTCCCATTTAAATTGAATCGAGACGTGACGAGTACTTTTTGAGTTATCTCAAATAATGCGTATTTACTGGACTACTATTTCGTATATTTAACCGACTTCAAAAAAGGAGGAGGTTACTCAATTCGGTTATATATATATATATATATACAATCTATTATGTATGTCCGGGGATAACTTCGTCGTTTATGAACCGATTTTGATAATTCTGTTTTTGTTGGAATGGAGATACCCCAATATGGTACCATGATAAGGAAACCAGGATCTGACGATGGAATCCCAGAAAATCGTAGTAACGACTAGTGCGTTTGTTAATTTTTCGACCGATCGTGTTATAATATTCTGATTTTTTTTAGTCAAGACTAAGGATAGTCAAATCATAACAAGCGTTAAGTCTAGAAATAAACGAAAAAAAATCTTGTTTAGGCAGAGCTTTAACAAACAACGTAGATGTTTTGAAACTAAATACTTACCATTATTGCAAAGCAGAACGCTCCCAACAAAACGAACATGCCTGCAAACGAAAATATTACATTACATTACCGTATTATATATAACGATATAGCCTCAATAAATTAACAAACAAACAAAATTTGGTACTTTCGCTGTTATAACCGAGTGTTGTTGTGAATCGTAATAAAGAAACTAACCTATTTCAACCTGTGACATATTGTTCGGAGGTGGCTGCCTTGGATGTAGAACGTTGTTACTTCGAAATATGGAACCGTATTGTTGCGCTTGTACTGTAGGCTCGTGATTGTTTTCATCTTTGAACGGAGAAAATCCTGAAACGAATAGAAAATTTTTATTACTTGTAATAACGGAGGAAAATTATTTACCTTACTATATTAGTACCTATGTTATTACTATATTAGTATTAAGATTAGCTCATTGCAAGTAGTAATGATAAAAAAATAATAATAATAGAGTAGCGCTTACAGAGCAATCTCTTATCTACAATTATTATAGTGTTATGAATTGTAAGTTAAAATTGCTTTAAAAAATTAATTAAGCTTTGTTGTTATTTCACACGTAACTGCAGAGTTTATTCTTCAAACTTTTATTTAACTTATATCGAGATACATAATAAAATCGGATTCACCCATGACAAATAAATTTAGAAAAAGTTAAGGAATAAAGCAAGAAAAAATAATATTCATATAAAGCAAACCTTTAAGAACGTCGCTAAGGTCCGACATGCCCGTGCGGACGCCGCCCCGCGCCATGATGTCGTCGTTCTGTGGCGTATCGGGGCGTTGCGGCGCGTCGCCCCCGCTGAAGTCCACGTCGACCCCGGCCGCCGCAGTCGCCAGAGCTCCCGGTATATTCTTAATGTTTGCGGGAGTCTTCGCATCGCCCTTACCCGGCAAAGCGACTCGACGTAGCGGACCAGAACGACATTGCTCTGGAGTTAGAAGCGTTACTCTGAGCAGTTCGCCGCTGCCTGTAAAAGTGTTTTTTAGCAATTGATCAAACGGAAAATTCTACATTAGGTATAAATATAATGTACTGCAGTTGTATGTACTTATATGATTGTGATTGTATTGTAGTATCAGAAGTATTCTTTTGGTATAGTTTTGTACAAAATTTAATTTTTTTTTATAAAGAGTAAAATGCAAATATGTAGGTATTTAATGTACTCAGTCTTCTGATTTTAATAACATACGTTTTTACATTCGCAAATAACAAAAAAATAAATGATAATAAGCACCTTCTCCAACAGCAATAACACGCGGATGGCGAGAAGCTAACATTGGCGCGAAGGCCACAACTTCTGTGTCCAAACTCTCTACCAACAGGTAATAGTCAGATACGGCCACGTCCCGCAAAGCTGTATGGCTTCCATCGGAAAACTCAATATCTATATCCAACAAACCCTCCTGAAATAGTAATTACTTTGCTTAAATAATTTCTCCAGCCCATATCAAGGCTCCTAATAAAACTTTGGAAACTCAATGTTCGAGCCTTTATGTCGAGGACGTCTAAAGTTCAAAGGTTAATAAAGGGCACAATAAACATTACTAGATTTACGAATATTTATTTTGGACAAATAAATTACAAGACTGGGTAGTATTTATTAAATAAGTGACGTAATATTTGCGCTTTTTGAGTTAACATTAAATTTAATAACAGTTTCATCTGTTTCTATATATAAATGTTTAAAAACGTTATATTGAAAGAAGTTTGTAAAGATAAATATTTTACTATACCTGATACTGTGCTGTTAAACGTCTAGTCACTGTTGTTTCAGAAACATAGCCATTTTCAATAGCTGTGTCCGGCGATATATTTAATTGAAGACCAGAGATAACGCGGACTAACAGACGAGATATTGACACTTTATCATTAACTACACGTACTTCGCGAAGACCAATCACTCGCCCTGTTAAAACAGACAAAATCATATTAATTTATTTCTGCGAATAATTTAAACTAACAGCTTAGAATAAATTGTCATTAACTATAATTTTTACTTAAATAAGTAATATATAAAATCTATTGTTTGGTTTTACGGATAGTGGAATATTCAAAACTGACATATCTAGATTTTTCATCAGTGTTAATATTTTCAGCTATTGTTCGATACTATGAGTAATAGCTTCCCGTTGCATGGTCTATTTTATTGCTGAAAAATATAGCTTTATAAATGCGAGATAGAGTCGTTAAAATAGCTGTAATAAAATTACAGTTTATTGTTTAGTAATATCTAAATATTTCATATTTTCAATAACAATCTTTCTATATAAATGAAAATGAATCACTAAATGCGTTGCTAAACGAAAAACTCGAACGAAAAAACGGCTGGATCAATTCGGCGATTTGTTTTCTATTTTTTGTAGAAGGCTCTTATGGAAAGATAAGCCAACAAAATTTAACGTAACGATTATTTCCTCTTCGCGCATTTGACAATTTACGAGACAATTTTAAACTGAGGTAGGGCACAGCGGAAAATATCTTGCTCAAAATCTACAGCAGCTCGACTACCTCGAGGCGAAGTACCTCGAATTTACAGAAGATCACAGCTAAACAATACTGCTTTCCAGCAGTGTTGTATTCCTGTAGTGAGTAAGCTGACCAGAGCTCCTGGGAGAATGGGGGTAGGTTCAGTAACGCGCTTGCGATTCTTCTGGCATTGCATGCGTCTATAGGTAAGCTACGGTAAGCCGTACGCTTGTCTGCCGACCTAGTTGTATAAAAAAAAACAAGACAGGACAACATCCGTAGCATCAGCTAGATGTAAATGAAATAAATAATAATACCTACATAGTATAGATAGATAGATACATAAGATAATTAAGTATACCATACCAGTAATAGGTGAGAGTACTTGTACTTCCGTGCGGCCAGGGCTGCGACCTTGAAGCACGCGGTCGCGTAGGGATGCAATACGAGGATCAGACACACGCATCAATGAGAGCACGAGCTCCGTCACCTTGAGCCACGTTCGTCGAGACACGAAGTACGATACACGTCCAGAGTCATGATCCTTCGCGAGGAACCGGGCGTATACCTAACCAAATTAATTTTGCTGTTATTAATTTGATGATTTTGTAGGTGTATTTTCCCGCAATACAGTACTTGTATGCACCCAGCACGGAAAACTTAGTGTGCTGAATATTTACATGAAATTTTTACGTGTTTTTTGAAGATATGTTATCACGCTGTAAAGTTCCATAAAGACTACTACTACCCCGTCTAGACCAGACAAAAATATTTTAAAGATGAAAACAGCCACCATGAGCGAAAATCGAACCCGCGTGGTGGCGTTGAAACGTCTACTACACGCATTACTATATCAGTGCGATGTCGTATACAATAATTTTGATTCAATTTCAGTACTTTTAACAAGAAAAACAACGTCTTATTTCACTTATAATATTGTAAGTACTTATGTATGTATTATTAGGTGAGACTTGTGTTTTGGTACGTGCAATATTTTCTAACTTATATCTTAATACAAACATGTTTTGTCACGTTACTGCTCTACCAATTAGTTTTGATACAATTGTATTTATGTTTCATACATTTATAAATGTCGAATGTTGCTACCTGTGTTACATTAGTAAATTATAGGTCTTGCTATTTGGCTAACATCCAGGCGTGCTTCGGTAACATAGTTTATTAATTAATGGTTAACTTCCTTAACAACGCAAACTGCTAAAATGTTAGTAAATTGTTGAGTAGTTTTTTTTTTTAGCATAGTAAATTACATGCAATTATTTAACACTATTGACATTTAATATTTATTAATTAACGAGTAAAATTCACGATAGTTAAATAATAATGCAATTCAAACTCTTATTCGACCGTGGCTACCTAAAAATACGGAAAAACCTTAATAAAATAGAAAGACATTTCTCTAATCACGATTTCCATTTAAAGCTAGAGCTGTACAACCGTGTATACATCTATAAAATCTTACTTTACTTACAAAGAAACCAATCTCTATACAAACCTCAACATTGCTTTGTTGGTATCTAAGTCTGCAAGAGCGCTGATCCGTCAATGAGTTGGGGGCGTCGGGCCTCGAGCCGCCCCACCCCCGGGACGACACAGACCTTCTTAATCTGTCTTTAGCATTCGACTCGTCTGATACTTTCCAGCCTTTCAAACGAACATATTTAGGTCAATATATAAATAAAGTAATGAAAATGTCCAATCAAATGGTACTAGATATTTTTTTTTTTAATTAAATCACAAATTGCTGTATCCGCTTTTATAATGAATCCATTAATAATAAAGGACATTTTTTTTTCATTTAGGCTCGATACTTGATCTTTTATTTAAGAGGGTTAATTGTTTCGAGTAAAGGTTTCCTCATTAAAGCATTAAGGGGAATTAGATGTATCGTATAACATGTTCGAAATTACTGAAGCAACTCTCGCTGGAAAAACATAGACATTTATTTACCTTTGATTTGTGATAGTCTGTTATCGTCAACATCAATTTCGAGGGGATACTCCGGCATCCATACTGTAAATCTCGCCAAGCCAGTGTATGTACCATATTTTACGATAACGGAAGCGTTTGAGGAGCCTCGGATTTCCGATCCATCTACATACACGGAACTGCACGACGATGATACCTGTATGTTATACGAGAACTAAATAAAGGACAATATTCGTTTTCAAAAAATAAAGTAACAAATAATCTGTTCAATCAAATAATATGTTTTACAGTAAGACCGATTCAAGAAGTTTTAAAACAAATATATTTAAATGTAACTCTAGATCTAATCTAATACTACCCATTGCAATATTATATTATTTTCGTTAATACGACTAATTATCTTTAAGTACACTTCTGTTTAATTTTTTTTACCTTTAATAGTAATTACCAAAGTAATTACACTCATTATCACAAACAATACTCCTAACTGGTTTTTAATTCAATGCAAAGTACACTTAATTTGGAATAACGACTAAAACATTCCCTATTTAGGGTTACCTTATTCTATCAAACAAATTCTCTGGGGTTACTTTCCGCTTTTTCTGAATAGTAATGGTTAACCTTTCCCAGATTTAAGATCCCTCTTTAAAGAAAAGGTACTTTAGGAAAATAATTTAAGCTTAGCTACGATTTTACTTAAGTTTTTTTAATCATTTACTACATTCAGTACACACAATATTAATTTTTTAAGAAAATCATTATTTTTATACCATTATTTTTTTTATAATATCATCGCTTAAACATCTGATAAAGCCTCGACTAACCTTAAGTACACTCTCGTCTTCGGAATGGCAAGAGCTCTGCAGCGTGACGTCAGCCACCTGACCGGCCTGTGATACGATCAACACCTTCATAGCCTGCGACACCTGTCTCCCGGTTAACACAGCCGTATTCAACACTTCCCAATTCTAAACAGGAAATTGAAAAAATGTTATAAATTGTTAACGAAGCATAAAATCTAGCGTATTTTATTTGAAAAATTATGTTAAAGCGCTGAAATATTTAGAGTAATAATTATCTGTATTCTACGTGCCATTCATAATCCTTTATTGTAATGCGAGCATTACAGAGCTAAATGAAGGAGTGTAATATAAATTATTATCCATCAAAACCGTTACAAAATATTTCAAGAACGTGTCTACGCATTTTTATTTCATTTATAATTAGCTTTAAAGGTATAAGATTTCTTAATTTTTAAGCACCCAATTCATAAATGCTGAATTTATTAAGCAAACCATAAAACACAGTAGTGTTTAAAGTATGACATCACTACATGATTACATACACACAAATTAAGGGTATCGCAAAGAGTAACTGACAATTGAACTAAATTATTACAGTTCCCGACGAATAATTCGTTTGAATAAGAATTTCTGAGACTAACAACGAAAACACACAATTAATTACGGCAATATTAAATATGTCTCTCATTGGTAACACGCAATGTAAACGGTATTTCATATCTCAATCAACCGCTCAGAACTAAGCGCTCGTCCATCAACGAAGTAATATGAAAATGCCGTTCCTTATCTTATTTGTAACTTTATGAGCTTAATGGCTATAAATATAAAATATTTGTTAATGGTTCCTTTAAAAAAAGTTTAAAAAAAGAATCTATTAAATGAGTTTGATTTTTTTAGCTTAAAGAATTTGTTTTTAAACTTATTTCGTTTTCTTAAATGTTTCTATTATACATAGGTTATTTAACTTGCAATGATTTATATGAAAATGAACATTAAGGGAATCTTTTCCATTACTATTGTCTTGCTTCTGAACTATTATTAACGCGTGAGTATCGGATGCGTAATTAACTCTATTACCATCTGTTATCCGTTATTTATTCGTTACTGAGGATAAATTGGGAATATTTCGAGATCGGGGTTCACCTAACGTTTCTCCGTGTTGACAGTTTCCTATGTCCTATTTTCGTGTTGTTAACGATATTCTGACATCAAAAGTGTAGAATTAGCTCACAGTTCTTAAACATATGGGTGATGTCACTTTGCTTTTAACTAATCTCAAATGTTATAACAAATACAGACATGTTATCTGAAAATATATATTTTTCTTCAGTAAAAGTGTGTTGAATCATATGTTTATAGCCAGCTAGTAATTAATAATGTATGTATGTTAAAAGTGTACAGTAAACTCTTTGTTATTTTTAGACATGCATTTTGTAGCTGTGTGTTTATATTCAATTATTAAACAAAATATACAACTAAATAAGAAATAATACAATAATTGTGTTTGCTCGCAAACGAAAAAAAAAAACCGACTTCAATTACATCGACAAGTAATACAACGTAGATCGACGAAAAAATAGTCAAGCAACTACGCGTTATCAAGGATTACTCAAAAATTAGTTATCAGATCTCGATAAAATTTATATGTGACTACATGATAAACATCAGCTTTCGATTAAATTAAAAATTATCAAATTCGGTACACCCAGTAAAAAGTTATTGCGGATTTTCGAGAGTTTCCCTCGATTTCTCTGGGATCCCATCATCAGATCTTGGTTTTCTTATCATGGTATCAAACTAGGGATATCCCCTTTCCAACAAAAAAAGAATTATCAAAATCGGTACATCCAGTAGAAAATTATGCGGTATAATACAACGTAGGTCGACGAAAAAAGCGTCAAGTAAAAACGCATTATTAGATATAACTCAAAAAGTAGTTGTTAGATCTCAAATAAATTTAAATGGGACCAATTGGCACACACCACCTTTCGATTAAAACAACAAATTTTGTCGAAATCGGTCTACCCGGTGAAAAGTTCTGATGTAACATACATAAAAAAAAAAAAAAAATACAGTCGAATTGAGAACCTCCTCCTTTTTTTGAAGTCGGTTAAAAAACAAACAACAATCAAAATAATATGACATTTTTAACAAACCTTTGAGATAGGAAGCACAGCTTGAATATCGTCTTTTTCTATATCAAGTCTTGTATTAACTCTGTGTTCATGAGGGGTTTCTTCAGTAGTCGAAGTAGCGCTTGGCGATGAAGACACTTTTGCAGACCAGCTAATACGAGCTGTTCCACGTCCTGATTCACCTTCTGAGCCTTCTGCATCGCCTTCACCTTCCGCACCAACTTCCACCAGCCAAGTGAGGATCTCTTCCCAGCCAGGTCCCCCAGCTCCAGTGTTTTCTTCCACATCTCTGAACGTTACAGTTAATTTGTTAAAATTAGCATGATAAAAAGGATATAAATAAAACGAATAACTAACTTTCGAATAAATACACATAAGGGTATCGCAAAGAGTAACTGTATGTATTCGTTCATTCTTGAAGCAATCGCATGAATTGAATTCCCAAATGGTAAAAATGAATTTGCCTCGTTTGCAATTTTTGATACTTAGCCAAGAACAACTTGACCAATGCTCGCTTTAAATTTCAAAAGATTCAACAACGTTTTAGTGCTATAGGCGTTTTGCCAATTCATAGCACTATAGAGGCGGCGTGAATGTACTAACAGGAATTTAAGCGATGAGTATTTGTAATTGGTTAAATATTATAGATTAGTGTGGTTTACATTTTAATAACTTGTAACTTTATATTACTTAAAAAGTGCATAGTCTATCAGAGTTATGTTATTGAATTTTTTGGGATTAATTTTTTTGCAGTTTGATAAAATTCGTCATTAAACTAGGTTCGTACGTTTCTGTTTTAACGTCGCTTGGTGTCGTAGGCTTGGTGCTACTATCACTTGTATTCGCTTGCCGCTGGGATTACGACCATATACACTGGTGCAAGCGCTACCTTGTGTCAGAGTTGGCGGCCGTGTATTCAAAAATGACATCATTTGCTACAATGTATAAATTTATATTTTCGAATCTAATTAAGTGTAAGAGGTAAAATAAAAAATAAATAAAACGTGATATAAATCTCTCATCTTAATTGACCCTCTTTAAGGTGAATGAAAATGAAAAAAAAAATTGTAGACTATACTGCAATCGGGATATTAGTAAGCACTTTCCGAATACGATACGGTTTTTGAAAACTATACCGAAATATAAAGTTAAATTGCAAATCTAGAGCAGATCTTATATGACAAGATATTAAATTATAATAGGCTTAATTATGTACATCACAGATAGGCTATAAATATACTATTTCAATAAATTAAAAAAAACTTATTAGTTTTAGAATTCCTTTTTACTTACGTGTCAAGGTTATCATTATCACGCAAGGGTTGTTCAAGACGCGTTGCAGTGACGGTCGCAGCGCGTGGTTTTACTTCCGCAGTCACAGCCCAGTGAGAACTCGCTGATGTAACACTCACCAACCTCAGTCCAGATTTTACTTTCATCCTATGAAGACGATATAAAAAGAGGATAATTTTTAGGTATAATTTCAAAAGGAATTCTTTAGAATATTACTTTTATGTGAAATAAGATTGGTATTAAATTTTCGTTTGAGCTCACGGAATTCCCCAGAGGTATTTTGCTTCATAACTAAAAAGAAGAAATATATCTTAAAAATTTGTGAAGTACGTGCTAGTTTTACTTAGAAATATGAGATTCTTCTTTATTGTTGAACATATCGTATACTACGACTACTCGTATTTCCTCATACAACGTTAACAAAACGCTTGTGAATTGTTGCCTGTACTTATACATTTTATGTAAATATTTTATATTTTTCTATTATTTAGTACGAGGTTTTCACACTTGCCTTTTATGGATCATCAATCATAATTAAATGTATAAATTTCAATTGACGTAATTCATAGGTTTCATGAATTGTTTTCATGTTGCAATGTAATTCATATTTATCATAACTTACACAAGAGTTCGTAGATACTGAATACATTTATTAGTGTTTTTAAAGATAGTATACTCTTCAGCCTGTAATATCCCACTGCTGCAATACATGATAACAACCGGGATCGACGGCTTAACGTGCTCTCCGTGGCCGGTTGGGAGACCCACGAGAATTGCATAAACACTCAGACCACGGCAAACATCTGTATGGCCAATAAAAATAATTGTCTTCTGTGGGGATCGAACCCGCAACCGCCAGTGCAACAGCCACAAACCAGTGCTGTAACAGTTAGGCCAACGCGTCGTCAAACGTAGTAAAGATACTTTTAAGTATGAAATCAATCATGTTAATGTTAGATGTGAGCTGATTTATTCAGGGCGATTTTAAGTTCTTAAATAACTTTTGAAATGGTATGGCAATCATATATTACATTAAAATTTTTTTGAACTAACTGACCTGATAACAACGTGGCCTATTGAAGGACTTGTTTCACGTCGTATAACGAAAGGCAAATGTAGCCTAAAGTGAGGGTATAAAGGCGCTCTAGGTAACAACAGTGCTGTGTCTCCAGCACGCGTTTCTCTGTAACCAGCGCGAGCTCCAGACAAAGTCACAGTGCCCAAAGGCCACGCTGGTTGCACAGATACTTTTCCACATATTCCTTCTCCAGTTTCACCACTACTTGCTTCCGCTGCACTGTAAGCCAATTTCATAGTTCTCGGCGGACGTTTTCCTTTGCCATCAGCTGGCCACCATGCAGCTGGAACAGTTAATTCTGCCAAACAAGCTCCTTCTTCGCCTTCAGGCCCACAAGTCGCAGTCAATGTTTTAGTGCCAAGACTAGCGTGGAGAGTAATACAAACACGACGTGGCCTCGCCGCTGCTCGTCGAGCACCTCCCTCTCCACCCGTATGAAATAAAACTCTTAATACAGGTGCATCTTTTGGTAGTTCTCGAAATACAAGATGTGCCGACACGTCGAGTCTGTGGGCTGTCGCATCTTGCAATTCAACTAAAGTTGCATTCCTTCGAGGTGGTTCAAGAGGATCGGGTACTGCGTATCGAGCCGGAACTGTTTGTTTCGTAGAAAACGGTCCGTACGTTGCCCGTACAGAAGCAGGGGCAGAACCTTGAAGAACTGTAAATCGATCAAGTGAAAGAAGAGCACCGGGAAGAGCTGTACCCATTGGTTCGGGCGGTGGACCTGTTCCACTCCATCGTGCTGTATGCTTCAGAAAAAAACCACTATCTTTATTTTCAAAATGAACTTCCACAGCGAACGCGACCCCTGCGAACAAAAAATTGATTATAATAATTTCAATTTATTTTCTGACATTATGAATTAAATAAACATTACAAATTTCTGTTATAGATTTTCTTAAATTATAAAAAAAATAAAAGATATCTAAGATTTTATTTTTGTGTTACCCACATTAGGAATTCTAAACATTTTTGAATATCATATCAAAAATTGACCGCTCCAGCGGGGTTCGAACCCGCGTCTCCGACGTACCGTGTCGGCGCTCTAGCCAATTAAGCTATGGAACGATACACCCGCTCGAGCGAAATTTTCGATATGATAATTTTAAATTACGGTTTAAGCGAACCGTGGCGCCGTCTATAGTGAGCTCTTTACAGAAACCCGTAACTATTCAAAGTTTCATATTACAATGAAAATCTTTGACAGGAGACGACACCGTGCTATTTTTAATATCTAAGATTTTATTTTTGTGTTACCCACATTAGGAATTCTAAACATTTTTGAATATCATATCAAAAATTGACCGCTCCAGCGGGGTTCGAACCCGCGTCTCCGACGTACCGTGTCGGCGTTTCAAAATTCAAAAATGTTTAGAATTCCTAATGTGGGTAACACAAAAATAAAATCTTAGATATTAAAAATAGCACGGTGTCGTCTCCTGTCAAAGATTTTCATTGTAATATGAAACTTTGAATAGTTACGGGTTTCTGTAAAGAGCTCACTATAGACGGCGCCACGGTTCGCTTAAACCGTAATTTAAAATTATCATATCGAAAATTTCGCTCGAGCGGGTGTATCGTTCCATAGCTTAATTGGCTAGAGCGCCGACACGGTACGTCGGAGACGCGGGTTCGAACCCCGCTGGAGCGGTCAATTTTTGATATGATATTCAAAAATGTTTAGAATTCCTAATGTGGGTAACACAAAAATAAAATCTTAGATATTAAAAATAGCACGGTGTCGTCTCCTGTCAAAGATTTTCATTGTAATATGAAACTTTGAATAGTTACGGGTTTCTGTAAAGAGCTCACTATAGACGGCGCCACGGTTCGCTTAAACCGTAATTTAAAATTATCATATCGAAAATTTCGCTCGAGCGGGTGTATCGTTCCATAGCTTAATTGGCTAGAGCGCCGACACGGTACGTCGGAGACGCGGGTTCGAACCCCGCTGGAGCGGTCAATTTTTGATATGATATTCAAAAATGTTTAGAATTCCTAATGTGGGTAACACAAAAATAAAATCTTAGATATTAAAAATAGCACGGTGTCGTCTCCTGTCAAAGATTTTCATTGTAATATGAAACTTTGAATAGTTACGGGTTTCTGTAAAGAGCTCACTATAGACGGCGCCACGGTTCGCTTAAACCGTAATTTAAAATTATCATATCGAAAATTTCGCTCGAGCGGGTGTATCGTTCCATAGCTTAATTGGCTAGAGCGCCGACACGGTACGTCGGAGACGCGGGTTCGAACCCCGCTGGAGCGGTCAATTTTTGATATGATATTCAAAAATGTTTAAAATAAAAGATATTGTGAAAGAAATAAGTACGGCGCCAAACGTAGATATTTTCCTTACGTTTACATAAATGTTTCCAATTATAGAAAAAATATATGTCAGAATTTAACATCTAGCAACGTTTCGAATATACTTAATTAAAGTAGCGCATGAACATTCTTTTCAACGAATGTATAGGAGAGTGTTAGACATGAATACACGATCTCGTTATTCGCCTCGGTTATTGCAGGGATTCATGTCGCATTCCCGCTATATGAGTGTTAAGCTCTCTTCACAGAATTCATTACGTAGCTGTCACTGTAATCAACATTTATCTTTTTATATTAGTATGTGAAATTATTTTAATTTTGCTTTTTAAATATATATAATATTAAAATATAAAATGTATTCAATTCTACACTCATGCTTATTTCTATATTTATGAAAAATTAATCATCACTTCATCATCATCATGATCACTTAAGCCTATCGCAGTCAACTACTGGATATAGGCCTCTACAAGTTTGCACCAAAAATGACATGAACTCTGTGTTTTGCCCATAGTCACCACGCTGGTAAAATTAATATATACTTACAAATTTTTTGATTTCATTTTGAAAATGCGTAGGTATTTTTGTTAAAAATAATTTTAATTAAAAACTTATTAAATTATATAACACATAAGAATATAGTATAAAATTTTAGGAATACAACAATAAGGGGCTTCATTTACAAGAAAACGTCTTTTCAGAGTGCACGTCTCGCGCATGGAATAGAGCAGGATAATAAAAAGCTTCCAGCACGTGACGCACTTAAAACAAAGAACACTTGCAAAGCTTTCAATCCCTCTGCGAGATATGATACCTTTATACGAGTACTGTTATGACGAAAATTCTCCAAAACTCATTTCATTCCACTTTTGCTCTACCCATTTTATGAATATTTTATTTTTTTATTGTTTTTATATATTTATAGTATATTTTATTTTCATTTTTGTAGTAATATAAAATATTTGCTCAATAAATAATTAATGGTAGGCGGACTAAGACGTCCACCTTGTTCATATTGCCGTCGGCGTCGTCCTTAACCATTCTAAAACTTGTTAATAGAAATAAATATTATAGATATTATTTATGTATTGTTTGTATATATATTGAAGTAAAACTTCTTTACGCATGCTTGACTTGGGGAGTAAGCTGATGAATGCGTAACGAGAGCGTTACTAAAAGTGTGATCGGGTGAGGTGAAAGGAAGTTGAGGGGAAGATATAACGTAGTGAAGACAGAAAGAGAGGGAGTTGCGTTTTACGAAGTTTTATTTCAGTCGTGTGGTCTAAAGCATACTCGTTTTTTAGTTTGAATGATAACTGCTTGGTTTGCTCTTGACATTTAACAAATGAATTACTTCTTAATTTCTTACTTCGAATTGAATCGAGTTATAAAATTTTAATTAAAACACTAAAAAAAATCATTAGTTTCGCCAATGATACGAACATAAACATTCTGATTTTTTCTTTTCATAATAATAAACTTTCTCTGATTAATCTACATCTCAAGTTTAAATTGCTCTCTTAAAATTTTATGCTATATGTGTGTGGAAGGCTTATAAATTATATGAACAAGCACACAATTTAACTTAAGTAATGCAAAGACCGTTGAGCTATGAAATGATAATGAGTTATGTAACAAATTCGTTTATCTTAAAATTCACAGATAAAATAATTACTAGGTATCATTCGAAAGTAAACTTAACCAATGATTTACAATTCAGATCAAAGAAAACTAAAAATAATTTCATCTCATAATTTAATAATGAAGTAAATATAACCAAGCATTGCCAAAAATTTCAACGGAAGTACTTCATACATTGCAATATACACATATACAGTATGACGTCAAACCATCAACTGGAGTCATGTACACCGACAAATTAACAAATATTTACCGGTTTAATAGAGCCACATTCGTTGTGTTCCCCTTTATTAAAACACTTAATAATATCTACAGAAATATATAACACTCCGTTTTGAATTAATGTTCATAGAAGCTTTTTTATGAAAGTAAATAATTTAATGGAAGATGACATAATTCGTGTATACCTACATTTCGGTATAAAAACCAAGTAATAAACGAATTGAACGCGGGTGGAATATATCGATGCCCTCCAAAGGTCAGCAAGATAAAGTCGGCTGGTATCGAATTACGGCCACGCCTGCCTATCTTGGATTAGTCGTGAGACAGTTATTAGAGAGACTTAGCTTCACCCCGTCGCCCGCTGTATTTGCATTCTATCGAGCAATCGATATGGGTGTAAAATACGATTTCATTCGTAAACGTTTCATTTTTGCAGGATTACAGTTTTATTCTGATAGGCAATACTTGTTTTCGACGAAATTTTTACTTCGAAAAAAGGAAATGTGCTTGCAACTTTACCGTGTTGTCTATTCAGAAGTCATCGATCAATATCTATTCTCGGAGGCTGATGTTTGTTAAAAGAGAGCGGGATGAGTTTGCCGCGGAGTAATACCATGACGATTTTCTTACATGGATTTTCATGGATGAAAAATTCAAATGATTTTACTTTTATATTTTATTTAGTGACATAAAGTACACAAGTTTTTTTATTTTTGCCAATAATTTTATTCTAAGCGTTTTAATAAATATCATACTAGAGAAAAATATCGGTATATTGTGCCGATACTTAAAATATATACGAATCTTCATAATTTTACTGTAGTTGTACTCGTATATATATCTATATCTATATAAATAATATCTATATAAATAAAAATGAATGTTGCTAAGCGCATAACTCGAAAGTGGCTCGAGCAATTCGGCTAATTTATTTTTTGTATGTTCCTTAAGGCCCGCGAACGGTTTTTATAAAAAAAAGATAAAAATGTAGTTATCACTGGGAAATCGTTACATTTATTTTACTATTAACAGAATGAAGTCTGCTCAGGCAGCTAGTTCATAAATAAAAATTACGGTAAGGAAAACACGACTGTATGTAATAAAATCATTCGAAATACCAATAAAATAAAATAATTAAGGCAAGAAAATGGAACGTTAAAAATAATGGCTATCCACCGCAGATACCAGGGGCGGGAGGGATACAAAATAAATTGTTTGCCTTTTTCAATTTCAGAAAGCCAACCCAACAACCACATGCTTTAAGAACGAATTATAAATTTGACAAGGGATATTTTTATATAATTTACAAAATTAAATTCTATTATATTAACGTCAATTACATCCTGGAATGTATGCCGCGAACGATGTTGAAATTTAAGGAAGATTTCGCCCGTATTGGTCGAAGGCTTTTTTTGTAAGAGGATGTTTCAGTTTCAGGGCAATTTTTTTTTCTCCTTTACACAGTAGATAATATTTTAATCACAGATCTAAGATTTCAGACGCACATTTGTCTATGATAAAATCTTAGTAAGGCTTATCCTTTCAATTAAAGGATTTATAAAAACAAAAATTTCTTAATAACGATTTTAACCTTTGACACCAGTGGTTCTCAAACATTTAGTATAATAAAATACAGATGCAGTTACTCTTTTATAAGAAGCTTAGTGCAATTACAGTTTATACAACTACACTTTACGATATAAAACATCACTCGGGGACTCATACACAGTAACAGACAGTTTTACAAACTCGTGTAAAACTGCAAAGGTAGTAAGAAACAAATAAATAAAAAATACCTGATCTGGTTTGGTAGTATTTTGACGAATGTTATACTCTCTGTGTGAATGTTTGATCTGGCATAATTGAGAGGATTTACTTCATTAAGTACCACAACAAGTTTGTTACTAGTCATTGACGTCGTCATCAAAGTTTTCGATCACTCAATACCTTCTTCACTAATGAGTACAGTGAAAGTCAACGAGCGACGAGATTCAAACTATCGAGAATGTCATCAAAATTTTGATGATCAACACCGGTTGGTACAAACGTACCACGTTGCAATCGAAATTTAGCCCCAATGTTTGACGCAATTAAAAATGCGCTAATTGTTTCTTCACACTACAATGCTAATTGTCCAGACATGTCACAAAAATTTCTTGAAGTATTCAAATCAATAACGCAAGCGTTTTGTACACGACCGCTATCCAATGTAAGAAGTCTAATTGCCAACAATTAAAAATGTAATAAGTAATTGTAATTGATGAGTATTTTGCACTGCGTCGTAAATGCTCTTAAGACGTTGCTGGACACTCACCACATTCAAATCCGAAATATAATACAATACATAAGAAAGATCGTCGATAATATAGCGCATAAAAATGTCTAAACTCATATACCTACTTTGCAACACTCTCTTATTTTGTTAATGATCTTGACAAATCTTAGCTAGTTGTGCGATAAATTTATCAAACCGGCGGCTCCGACAAGTCATCCATTTGATAGAACAAAGGACAGGCACCATTGGAATTTCAACTGTTACATTTGTATCTAATCTCGGTTAGGCAGGAAAGCAAAATATAGTGAAGTAACTTTCCCCCAGCAATGGAACGATTACAGGTGTTTTCAAGTCTATAGAATACTAAACTGTCCGAAATTTGTGTTCGTATCTTTTTCAGAGAACTTCCAGCAAAAGTAAAGCCCATTTACTTGTAAATATATCTATCACCAACTAATAGATAAATTTAATGAAGAAACGAAATGTTTTAGCTGAGAGTTGAAATGTTATGCTATTAGTGCTTTCACGAGTAACAGTTATATTAATTAACTAGCTGTGCCCGCGACTTCGTCCACGTGAAATTTAAAAAAAATTGTTCAGGTCGCAGAATTACATAAAAAAACAAATTTCTAAAATCAAAGCTTAAGTTACTCCTTATTACATCAGCTATCTGCCAGTCAAAGTCCCGTCAAAATCGGTTAAACCGTTTCGGAGATTAGCCGGAACAAGCAGACAGACAAAAATTGTAAAAATGTTATTTTAGTATATCTACCGTGTATACATCCGTATGCATTTAGTAAAAAGCAGTTATTTTAATATTAGAAACAGACACTCTAATTTTATTTATTTGTATAGAAAACCGTAACGGTTCAAATTCTACGCAAAAAAACCGATAAAATATAAACATACAAGACATTTTTAATATTGCTTGACTCGATTTTCAAAACGAATACAGGTTAACACAAAAACATACGCATATAAATTATGTACAATACTGTTTGCTGAGTGTGACCAGATTGCCATACTGGTTTGCAGTAAAAAGTTAAGATCAAAGCATTGGACATCGACACGAGTTAATTGATTGTTATCACCAATCGTCTCTTTCATTTATACAAAGCGTAAACGAGACAGCTGTACATTCTTAAGTAAGGAAATTGAACCATGTGGTTATCGATACGAAGCAGAGCCGATGTTTCGTGGAACAATGTTCGAATGACTCATGACTCCAGGCAGCAATTCATTGTCATTTTAAAATAACGATACGATTTATTAGTAAAGCTATACTTCTTTTCTTCATCTTCACGGTTAATGGCTTTCAATAGTGCCGAGTGAGCACAGATGATTTCGCCAATGTCACGTAGAAAGTAAAGCCATAATTTTTTTAAATAAACTCAGCTATCACATTAAGGTTGTCAAACTAATTTTAAGGTTAAATTTTCGTTAAATTAATTTGTAAACTTAATAACAAAGTAATTAAATCTAATTAATTGATCTAGTTAATATCGATTTTAATTTGAGACCAGTTACAGAATTCTTTAAACGAAGTGTCCAAAATAATATCGTTATTTAATTAAAAAATACATAACATCGTCATATTATATATATTATTTCAAAAATAACTGCGCTCTCAAAAAATGACAAGTGTAGTTGTAAAATAGGGATGGGCTAAGTATAGTAATGTCGCCGGAGTGAACTCTCGAATCTCACTTTAGACGTTAACCTCTTGTGCACTCAACTTAAGAGCACTTCTATGAAGTTTCGTTACGCAATACATTTCTCGCAGTTGATTTATGTATCACAACTACTCTAGGTACCATAGGAGTTCGAAAAGTTACATAAGTGTGTCTACAGTTTTGACTATTTTTAAGGGTTTAAATATTTATATAATATTTTATATTCGCAAGTTATATTTGAACAAATATTTAAATTAGGTATTCATTAGTTACATTTAACATAATGTATGAATGTGGAATACAACAATATTAGAGATATAAAACTAAATATGTATGTACAAGCATAATTAAATTTTAAAATTGACTAGATAGCATAAATATACTAGCTTCTACTAAAGTAAAATGTGTTTGCTCCCAAACGAAAAAAAACCGACATCAATTACATCGATAAGTAATACAACGCAAGTAGACGAAAAAAATCAACAAACGCAGTAGTCGTCACTACGATTTTCAAGGGTTTCCCTCGATTTCTCTGAGATTCCATCATCGGATTCTGGTTTCCTTATTATGGTACCACATTTGGGATATCTACTTTCCAACAACAAAGAATTATCAAAATCGGTTCATAAGCGACGATGTTATCCCCGAACATACATAATAATCATATATATATATAAGTTCGTATTGAGTATCCTCCTCCTTTTTGGAAGTCGGTTAATGCAACTAAACTATCCTTACACAATATTGCATTATAATTGCCATGTAATTAAGCATCCGTTCCTTTTAGACGTCGCCCCCACACATTCCTTTCCCATTCACACATGTACAAATCCATCTAAGAATGCAATGTTTGATGCATTCGCTTTCCTTCGCATTGTTAATACATGCGTAGGCCCTTGTCCAAGTTTATTCGCTGCCGGTCCATAACGGTACGCCTCTATCTGGTGTGTGATGACAAAGATTTACTACTGTATACAACATATGTATGTTTGTATATGATGTGCTACAAGCATTCTGTTTGTTTAATTTTCAAGCGCTGAGAAAGTTTACTGGTTATGTTAATCATCATTCCATTTAAGATAATTTGATTATGCAATGAATGGAGAAAATTACGTAAGCTCGAAAAGACTTCATGGAACCAGGACTTTTAATTGCAGTGAAAATTTCTGGCAGATTGTTAGTGCCCGTAAATAGTCGGGAAGGTTAAGGGTGATTGTGTGGCGACAAGAGCGCTTCCTCCCTGCGAATTGTCGTGCTCAACAATATCTTGTCTCGCTCATCTAAATGCAAATGGAGTAGAACGCCCCTTGATCTTTGTATTCGCACCCCTCATTTGTCTAGTTGTGGTGTAAGGATTTGCAAGGTTTACTAACTTGATTCAGAGCTACCGGGGAGTAAGTATTAGACAAGATTCGGGGATCGTATTTGGACATGTATATCAGTAACTAATGTTTTTATTTTAATATACTACATATTGCTTGTATTCTTGGGTTAGATCTCTGTAGTTGACATAAACTTTGTGCGTTGAGTGTGCTTCCAGATCCCTAACGCAGGATTTGCATCCCGACTAGAAAAAAGGTCAGGCTCAGCCAGATCATGTATCTGGACCGGATCAGGATAGAATGAGGCATACCAGATCCAGGAACCTCTATCAGGACCAGGTCTGGTCCAGGCAAGGATAGCCTGATGTAAAATATAATCAAGTATGGTAAAGCATACTGGATCAGGACCCGGTTCGGTCCAGATAAGGACAGCCTGATGTAAAATATACTCAAGTATGGTAAGGCATACTGGATCAGGACCCGGTCCGGTCCAGATCAGGATAGCCTGATGTAAAATATTATCAAGTATGGTAAGGCATACTGGATCAGGACCCGGTCCGGTCCAGATCAAGATAACCTGAAAGAAATTACGCGAACTGAGCCTGAATCGCGTTATTAATGTTTTTAAACGCACTTAATATATATACAGTTATCAGGACAGTCTAGCAGGGAGTCCATTTCTACACAGTGGAGCAGTCGTAAGTAATAGGAAATAGTTAATTAGTAGTTAATTATTAGAAGTTAATAAATAAAATTTAATTAATAATAATAATTAATTAATAACATAAAAATAAATAAAAATAATTAATATTTAATACTTTAAAAACATAAATAAATAATATATTGGAAAAAATAAACGGAAATAAATATCATAATAATTATGTTAAGTAAGATATTTATAATATCAATTCGCTTTTTTTTTTTGTAAACAATTTTTTTCAAAAATATACATTCGTGATTTTTAAAAGGACTGGACCGAACCGGCTGATCAGGATGAGATGAGATATCCTGATCTGGACCGATCAGGAAATCTCATCTCATCCTGATCAGGTCCAGACCAATCATCTGCGTTACATGGTTTATCTAGTCCTTTTTTTTTGTTATCGCAGGGTAACCCATTTATGGGTGATATCCAGGATGCCCGGGTAGGTATTCCTAGACCGTATGTCGGCTTCAGCACTTGGGGGTGCACTACCGACCAAAACCCCTGCGGGAGCCTTTAGCCGCTTTAATTGGAGGGTCCCGGATCTGCAGGCAACAGGATCCCTCCAGCGACAGACTGGCCTCGGCGAAAAGGCCAGACTTCTCTTTCATGGGGACTGTCCTGCTCACCTCTGAACAATCCCGACGACGTCGTGTCTATGCTTTATCTAGTCCTGATCAGGCATGCCTGGTCCGGTCCTTCTAAGGAAGACGAAAAAATTTCTACTCGGGATACTACGAGGGACACACGGACGGATGAACACATGTGATAGTACCGTTGTGTATGAGGCAACAATGAAGTTTATTTGTTTCTAATACATTTAATTTAATTCAGAATTTTATTATAACTGACTATTATATTGCCTAATTTGTAGAACTAGTTAATTCATTGAATAACATGAAGCCGCAATATTATTAAGATACATTAGCTCCATAGATTAAAACAAAAAGGGGCTATTGTTTTAATCTAAGATTAGCACTTGACCTTACGGCTTAAAGCATCAGCCAATTTCACCTGTTATTACAGTATTCTTAACACCGAAATAAATCGAAGTGAATAAATACTGTTTTCCCTGTAATAATAAGAATACTTAAATAATTATGCTTATACTTTCACTAACACACACACACAAAGTCTCTAAGCGAAGAAAAGTTGGCAGTAAAACCTTGATAGGGTTATTAATTCATTATTATCAATAGTTTCATTATAGTTATATATTTGCAATTGTCAAATTAAGCTTTTTCAAGTCCCGAAATGATGGTTCTTGTCAACCTAATGTTAGGATTTCTAATTATTGAATTATATCACCAGTTGTTCTAAGAAATTAATTTTTTTTACGATTTCTAACAGTAGGTAGTAAAGAATTACAAGATTTTTAAATTGAATTCAATCAATTATGAAACTATAAAAAAAATCCAAAAATAAGAAATACCAACTTATGTTGACTGAATTTTGCTCTAGCGAGTACCTCATTTTTTATACTCTAAATACGATCAAGTGTATTTTTAACTGAATAGTAAATTACGAATATTTTAAACTTTGTTTACCATAAGGAGAATCTAACGTGAGGGATGAAAACGAGATTAGGCAGAGATGGGAGGAATCGAACCGATTTCCGGACTATTCTAAATATAAAACGCAAATAAAAGTAGTCGCATAGTTTATTACACTACATTGTTTAGAGAGCAAGAACAGAATTGACGTCGCAATAGGGAAGATAACTAAAATCTAACTATATGTAGTAAGTACATTGTAAACATATAATTTATATATACGCAAGTGAGCAAAGTAATTTTTATTTATATGCACTACATTTATTTTAAATTACATGTACAATTGAAATTATTAAAACTCGGTCGACTGCACAACATTAATAATAAATCCATACGTTCATCAAGTTGCACGTTCATTTAATTGAAATCGTATTTATCTTCTATAAATGTGCAACGAACATGTAACCCGATAGCAAATACAGCCGATAGCCGGTAATTGTGAAAACAACAAATAAAGTTTTGTTTTAATTCACTGCGGTATGCGACTCAGAATTCAAGATTTTTGACTCGCTTTACTTGGGGAGTAAGCTGGTGAATGCGTGACGAGGGCGCTACGAAAAGTGTGATCGGGCGAGTCGAACGGAAGTTGAGAGAGAGACATACGTTAGTGAAGATAGAAAAAGAGACAGTTCGTAAGTTTTACTTAAGTTGTGTGGTCTAAAGCACACTTGTTTTTTTTTTTTTTTTCATTATTATTGTGGATGAACAAAATCGAAAAGTCGTGTTTTTATTATATATATACTTCTAACTTAATTTCACTTCTTTTTTATATTTCTTTTCAACAAAGATATTTATGATTCCAAAGTTTTATTCGTAAAATATTTGCCCCTCGTCACAAACAAGTATGAAGGGCAGATGTCATCAATTTAAGGCCTTTTCAATATTCAAGCCTACCATTAATCAAGCTATAAATAAAAAACCGCTTTGTTTGGTAATTCATGGAAATTTTATTACTAAACTTTTAACTTTAAATGAAAAATCCAAATTTTTATAGTTTTTTATATTATAAATTTATTTTTGTTTTGTTGTAATTAAATAAGGCTTACAAATAATATCAATGCGAGTTGGCGGATATAATCCCTACTATGAGTAAAGATCGCTATCTGGTGTACATGATAACAACCGGGACCGACAGCTTAACGTGCTCTTCAAGGCAGGGTGGGGCGACCCACAAGGACAACACAAACACCCAGACCACAGCAAATATCTGCATGGTCAATACAAATGTTTATCATGTGCGGGGATCGAATCCGCAACCATCAGCGCAACAAACACAAACCAGTGCTGTGACCATTTATTTTTAACTTGGATAATATTAGAATTTGTAACAATTTCCTTAACAAAGGAATAATTTTGAATCATTGAATCTATCACTGTTCATCAAAATCTAAGAACAGGCTTAATTTACCAAAATCTGCTACAATTTGTTATGAATTGAGAATTTATAATTTTAATACTTAAAAAATATTGTTGAAACACAAACAACAACGCAAGTTAGTTTTTTTTTTCTTCAAAAAACTGTAATCGTAACCAATTACAGTATAAGTAACGTAAACCCCTGCCGCGCACACGCCGTTCTCTCAGCGGGGAATCAAAGTCGAAACTACAGAGGGCAACGACGACGATTTTGTGAGTAATCTTATGACGCAGAACATAAATATTATTATACAATAAAATATTTAATCGGCTATGCTGTACTGTATACGCGGAATACAACAAAACACGTTGATATAAATAAGGACGTGATAATTCAAAAACATTTAGTTCGATATCATGTTGAAGTACAGACTTATAAAATTATTCAAAAGAGCACTCATTGCTCTTGAAAAGGCGGTATTAGTGTTATGAATAAAGAGTTTCACTTTGAAAATTGATTAGCTTAAAATATAATTCTAACTACATATTAATGTTTAATATAATTAAAAAAAAAATTACGACTACGTCTAGCGCACGGCTGCTGATGGTTAGCGGTTTTACCGTCACCACCGTAAGCGTGTTGTCGACCGTACCGTACCTTTGAAGCAGCCACCTTACTCAACACAAGAACATAAAACTACTTGAGAGTGGTAATTAATATGTAACATCAACGACATAAATGTAAGTAATTAAAATATGAAATATCTCCGAACACAGTGGTCTGACTGCAAAAAATACTTTAAATATTAGATCACATCTCCTTAGAGCTCTCTATCGTAACTGTAGCTGATAACTGTAGTAAGCACTACGCCTTATTAAAACAAAACTTGTCGTATTACAAACAAAGGTATCAACTAAGTTATTAACCACTATCATCGGCGAATGTTTTAAAAGCAAAACCATGATACAGCCCTCACAGATTTCTTACTGTGGAGTTGTATAAAGAATGCTTAGTACTAACGGTCAGGCCATTGTTCATAATGCACTAATCTAATATTCAGCAACATCGATACACCTACATATCAATACACCTACATATACAATGTCTGTAATTTCGCGATGCACACTATATATTTAAAACTGGTAACTGGTGGCGGAAAAACTGATTACACAATTATCTCGCATAGACCTACTATAAAATTTTGTACACGTGAAGACATATATATTAGGCTGCTTTCCTTGACTTTTGAAAGATATCTGGTGAGGAATAACGTCTTGTGGAATAAACAATCGGTTAATGTATTCAAACTTTGGTATGCTCGTCAAAGTAACACAAAGTCAAGGTGAGAAATGCAATTCCTGTTGTATTTGAATTAAAGTGTTGTGTCTGAAAGTAGAGACTGAACTATAGAGAGACTTAAGATATAGGTACACGTTTTTAATGCTCATACTATGTATCAAATGTTCTATTTCCACCACATCATCTATTCAGTAACAAATATTAAAAATAAACTGAAATATTGAATATTTTTCGTATATAACAGTAAAAAAGTAAAAATGAAATATATTTAGGTAAAAAACATAACATGAAATAAGGCTGTGTGGTCTTATATCTTTGCCTTTTGCAGTTATTTAGACAAAAACAATGCTTTGGAGCGAAACGCTAAGTGGTGCGCCATTTTTTTTTAAAGCAGTCTCTCAGTCCTTAAACATCAGTTGTATCGCTTGTTAAAATAACGTGTAAAAATGTTAAAATAACGTGTGAAATGTGAAAATATAGTGTGAAAGCTGCGGAATTCTTATTCTAATCTCAAAACTTTAACCATGGATATCTCCATAATATCTTCATAACCATGAGGTTCCGAAGAGTGGCAGTGGTACCGGAGGTAGCGCCCATCACCCTCCCTCACTCCTTCCCCCCAAAATCCCATATTTCGATACTTCTTAATCTATAGCTTTACCTACACTTTTTATATGGAAATAATAATTAAACCTCATTTCTTGTTTTTATTTTGTTTATAAAAATATTTTTGAATTCTTCTTTATAATTTAATTTTTAGAATTTATTAATTCTTTTTTATATTTTACTACACGTACACGTTGTTTTGGAATTATATTATATATGTATACATTGTTTTTTATATTATCATTATTATTCTTTAATAAAGAGTCGGTGGAGATAGCGAAGATATTATCGTTACTTCAACCGTTAAATAGCTCATTCGCTAAATAGCAATTTCGAATAGAACTAACTAAAGGTTTTCTTATTAATCCGAAGTCGACTTCCGCAGTGTAATAGACTAAACTACAATCGTTTTCCTCCATAGTAGAATATCTGAGCCCAATAGAGGATAACATACAAGTTAAAAACAGGCTGTAACTATAGCTATTATTATTTGGAAAGACTAATACTCTAAGGAACCAAAAGACACTCAGGACAAAAAACATACAGGTTTTTATTAATAAAATATACAGTTCACCTTCTACGTCTCTCTTTTACCTTCTTCTAACAATAACATTTCACAACAACGACAACTACATATTTTTAACGAAAACTGTACATTAAAACGATAGTATGTACATAACGTCAGGTATGTTCAATATTAGAAATGTGTAAAGTGTTACAGATGTCGCAGATCGAAAATCAAAAGCGACAAAGAAGCTGCGGCTGGCTCCATCAGCAAGATTGCTGATACGCTCGTTATGTAGTAGCACCGCGATGCTCGGCGGATACAAAGCCTTTACAAATGCACGTGTTAGTCTTCCTTGCTTTCAGACTGAATATGTACAGCCTGTACAGGTCGCAAGGCTAGCTCGAAATGAAAATTTTAAATTTCTCTAATTTCACATTGTATTTTTACTTATTAAAATTTGACTAAAATATATTGTAAATATAATTATTTTAGATTTTAGAAAATAAGTATCTATCTACTTTTTTTTATTAAGTTTTAAACTAGTTTAAAAAAATATTTTTTTACTTACTGATCTAGATAAAAATAACTTTAATAATTAATATGTATGTATTATAAAATTAGGAAGGAAATAATATTTTATGTTGTCGAAATCTGTCTACTCATTCGTAATGTAACTTAAAAGCATATGATTTGACATCATGATATCAGATTTCATAAATATGATTAAAATCACATCAAAATTCATTTCTGTAGAAGTAATGTTTCAAAGACTTAAACCAGGATGCAGCATGCACTCCTTGATTGTCCGTGCAGTAATTTAATTAAACTGAGAGCGCATTAGTGATGCCGATGAGGTAAACGGGAACTTCGTTTCGCTATTCCGGACATCCTCTAGAGAATTCGCTTTTATTTGTTCAAAAGAATACGCGAGCTACTTCCTCTAGCTTTGAAATGATGTACTAATAATGTTAAAGAATTCTTGGTATTCGTGAAAAACACAAACTTATCTGCATCTAAAAGAGTTTTGTAAATAAATTGTTAAACTTTATATTAAATTATTAATTTATAAAACCCACCAAAATAATATTCAACTTTGAAGATCAATGGCGGGATAGGAATACTTTTGTGTTTATAAACATCGTGTATAATAAACTTCTGGTTTTCAATAAAGTGTTTATGACTTTAAATTTGGTTAGATAGCTTTTGTGTACACTTCATACATAAAATCGTACATGGCATTAACACTAGCCATTACTAAAATTTTACCGGCGTTAATGTATTTACCCATCCTGTGGGAGGTGTACGTTTCCTTCGACATATAGGTAGATATGTTACAACGTCATATCCATTATCAAAGGTTTCGGGCTTTATTGGGTACGTAGGATGCTGCAGCCGTCAGTATTAGACCAATTAACAACATTTACGCCTACAAAGTCATTATTTACTGTGCCTGCATTGCAAGCATGAACGTTATGTATGGCTTACTTATGTAAACAACGTCGTTTGTACAAATTGCGCATCCAATTTGATGCAAATTGCTGGATGGGTTTTAAGCGACGAGCAAAATTTGCTCCACACTCGGTGGTTTATATTAAGACACAATAGCTTGGCGTTAACGTACATTCATACCGAAACCAGAGTAATACTAATGTGTTAAATAATAATGTCACAAAAAATTTATTATTATTATTATATATGTAAAATTTTGCACAGTTTCTGTTTTACTCCTATGACCTTTATGAACCTTTTATGGTCAATAAACCTCCTTCACAAGCAAATTCGGATATTCAAATAGTCAAATAAACTCTAAATCTACGGACAACTAATTACTAGCAGGTGTAATACGAAAGCTCTTTTATTTACTATCTTCATCAGAATTATAGTATAAAAATGTTTGTTTCTAGATGCAAATGATTTTCCTTGTCTTTTTTGGCTCTCTATCTAGCTAGTAATGGTTGTAAATTGACGACTTCACGAGTTACACTTACCTTCTGATACATAACAATATGATTTAGGAGTTGTCTAAGTTTTAAGTGTTTCGTTTCTTTATCTCAAAAAAGAGATTAAGGACTTCGATCAGAAATCCTACCGTTAAATTTGTAAGAGTTATTATATCAACAATGTCAATTACCATATTATGAAAATAATAACCTACTAGAAAATAACGCAACGCAAGCTTAGTTCTAAAAATATAATATACACGCAAATATTATCTACTACCCAATATAATTACTGTATTGTACAATTGTACATATGAATTAATGAATAAATATAATTATATTTTTCAATTTTCATTACCATTTCGTCAAAAAATTATATAGAGTGTTTTTAAAGCTTCTCATTTATAACAAAATTTAATTATCATAAAATACTTTATTATGTGTCAAAGGTTCTTTTGTGGTGATACTGATGGTAATGATGTAGCGTGTGAACTCACAGGCGCCGACACTTTAGGTATAGACCTTATTTACATAACCGGACGTGTTACGAATAAAATGGAAATGACCCCGTCGTTCACCGAGGGTGGAACGGTACAGGCGCTAAACGTGAATTCGTCAATATTGGCTCGATTTACAGCCTGAATTCAATCTCGCGCCGTTGATGCATACGCGCACAACGAAAACGAAGCTTATTAACGTTTGAGCAAATAATTCCGTCGTGTCACATATGGCGAAAATCAATCACGAACCAAATATACGCTGGCAAATACAACTAGGTCATTTATATCTCTATAATGCGACGCAACTAATAAATTTGATAATGACAAACGTGTTGGTCGGTAAAAATATTTTGTATTTCAAAAATTCCATCTCATAATCATACGTGTAGTTTAAGTTTCAGAGTAATTTTAATTAATTATTGTTATACAGATAAATGAGCCTCGAGGGTGTCGTCCCAGCTGAAAACTTGGAACTTGGCGACACATTCCAGCCCCCGTCTGAATTCCTAACTCTTGAATTATGTAGCAGTATCCTTTTAACTTTTATTCAATTCGTATAATGTATAAATTTAAGACGTGTCAAAAAGCTTTCAAGATTATTTATTATATTTTATTTCTCAGAACGCACTCAAAGACACTCGTATAGGTGTCATAAAACAGTACATAAGACTAAACTCAATTTCTAGGTAAATTTGAGTGTCAGTAAGGTAGATTGTGAGGTGATATGTAGGTCGAATCACGTCTAGTTCTCGAGGCACACAATGACTCCAGCGCCGAGTCGAACTCAATTTCACGCGTGATTTGTACACTTTTATTTCATTTCCCACGTAGAATGGGCGCACTGTCAGAAAAAGCTGAGGCCTTACACAAGATTTACACATCAATGAAGTAGAAAACGAGAAAAACCTTCAACGATTACTATCCAAGTTCACACGTTCAGGACATTACATATATTTTTTGTAACAAGACTAACGTAAAACTTATGATTTTGACGTAAAACTTATGACCGAATTTATCACCATATTAAAATATGATGATAAATTCGATCTGACTTGTTTTTTTTTAAAATAGAAGCTAATTATTTTTATTAATCCTTGTTAAATTTTATTTAGTAACTAAAAATTCTTGAAATTCTTTTTTTAACGACGACAACCATTAGAGATTAAATAGTGCAAAAACTTCATTAAAATTATTTATAATAGTCCCAATTGTTTTAGTTTCATACGTGTTTAGATTTGACGCACAAATTTCATTTGAGCGAAATAATAATACTCGTAGCATCGTGTTACGTGACAAAAAAACGTTTTGGGTAACATCTTGCGTCTTAAGCAATGTCGAGCTGACAACTTGATACATTGAGTTACTTTGTTAAGACGTACGGGAAAACAGACCCAAGTATGGCGGTCCAAAGGTAAAAGCTTAGTTGCCCTTGCATTTTGATCTCTATTTTAAGCACAGCAAGAACTAGCCTATGATGTTTATGAGATAGCCAACGTATCTGATAACATTCTTCGGCAGGACCAGTAAATTATTCTTATCTTCTCTCATAAGAGTTGCGTTTTAATTCACGCTAAGGGCTTTCTTTCACGTTAAGATATTGTTTTCATTATAGTATACATTGTATACAACATTTTAGGTATTTCTAAGTAGTTTAATAATTGTAATATTGAAATAACAATCGTTTTTGAACGTTGTACAATTCTTGCAGCAGTGTGCCGGCTAAGGCAGTGTTCCTTGTACTTAAATCACTAACAGGTACTCCCTGAAAGTGGTACAGGTAATCAGCTTAACATCGACAGCGACCACTGGCTATTACTGGGCAATCTGAATATATGCTTCCAAAAAGAGCAGGCCCGCTTGAATAATTATACTCTCCAGCCTACACTTGTCCAAATACTATTGACTCCGAGTAGTTTCAACTGGTACTCTAAAATTGATTTGATTCGCTGGAAATCACTAGCAATGTGGACGAGATGACTGACAACGTGGTAAAGACGATGCGTACACTGGGTCACGGTCACTTTCCGCCACTGAAGTCAATGAAGCAGTCCAAAATGGGTGGATGACGGAGTTACAACCAAGTTCCGTAAGGCCGCAAGGCGACCTGTCCTTGGCGAGACTCTTTAATGCCCTCTTCCACTGGGTACCACGCCAGAGGCGTGGTCCAGGAGTTTGGTGGTGCTGTTGCGGTGTGCAAACAAAAAAAATCAATGCTTCACATTCAATGGCCCCACTAGGATTATTTCCTGTGTCGGGTATCAATACACAAGCACGTACGCCCAGACCACGATAAACATCTATGTGGCCAATACAAATGTTTGTCGTGAGCGGGGATCGAACCCGCGACCGCCAGTATAACCAGTAAGCCAGAGCTGTTATTGCTGTGTTATGTCGTCGTCAAGAGAGGCGACAAGTCACTTTTAAAGAATTACAGACCGATCTCACCTCTGAGCGACGTCTATAAGCTATTTTCGAGGGTCGATACAGATCGTCTTACCACAAAACACGACAAATTCTACGTATCGGAGCAAGCTGGGTTTCGAAATGGCTACAGTACCTTAGACCATATCTATACTATTTGACCGACTGTACAAAAGATGGAAATGTATGTCCATATCCAAGAGGAGCGATGAGACAACGAAACGGTTTACCACTGCACACGAGCATGTTTTTTAGACCTTGGATTGGGGGGGACGAGGCATCAATATCAAAGGCAAATACATCTATCTTCCTTCGCGTTGCTAAGGATATCGTCATCTTGGAGACATTGGAGAAACTGGGCCATTTATAATATTTATCCTGCTGGGCATCCTAAATGAGTCCTTCCGACGAGTCGGTCTCGGTTATGAATTAGAGCAAAACGAAAGTTACGTTTAATAACTAAGTCATATCGTGATCGATTTCAGTCGATGGTACCATTATCGAAGTTGTTCAGTATTATGTCTACCTCGGCCATAACATTCAACTAGGCCGAAACAGCTCCGAAAAGAAAGCCAATAGGAGGATTTGGTTGGGCTGGGCGGCTTTTGGCAGACTTCATTGAGTCTCCACTTCGAGTTTTATGCAATGCTTAAACAAGTGTCTTCGAGCAATGCATCCTGCCTGTTTTGACGTACGGTGCCGAGACGTAGACACTGATGAAGGGACTAGTCCACAAGCTTAAAGTCGCTCAACGTGCAATGGAACGGGTTGTGGTTGAGGTCTCTCTCAAAAAAAGGATTAGAAGTGAGACTATCCGCGAGAGAATAAAGGTAACCGACATAGCCCACAGAATTAGCAAGTTGAAGTGGCAGTGGGCTGGTCACCTGTGTCGTAGGACTGATAGCCACTGGAGTAGACTTTTCCTGGAGTAGAGATCGCTTGTTGACAAATGCAGTGTGGGATATCTCCGGCCCGCTGAGTAGACCATCTACGTAAGATTACTGATGAAGGCTGGATAAAGATTGCGGAAAACCGGGATATCTGGCGCAACAATGGAGAGGTCTATACCCAGCAGTGGACAGCGATAGGCTGAACTAACTGACTGACTTGACTAACTGAATCTTTTTTACATTTACATTAATATGGTAACCTTAAACTTACTAGGCAAAATAACAGGAAAAAATTCTAAGTAAAAGTATTATTTTTATAATAAAAAGAGGTTGACGTGGTTATTGAGACCAAATTTTAATGACGTTGTTAGGGTTTGCAAGTTCATAAAAATGAATAATAAATGTTACATTTTATAGCTTTCGACGTAAAACAATAAAAATATACGCTATGGTATCAATTTTCTTACGTTGAAAACTTTTAAAGTTCCAAAAAATATTGTGTGTACAATAAAAGGTGTGTTTCCAAAATAATTCTATGGAACGAAAGTTTTATAAATGTAAAAGAGTAACCTCATTATTAAAGACCTAATAATAATTATTTAAGTTGGCTGAATGATTTGAAATTATCTTTCCGAGACGAGTTAAACGAGTAATATTATAACCTAAAACGATTCCTTATAATGTACTAAAAGCGAAAATAAATTTTTATTGGCTTTTCCATTTCCTTAATTTGAGGTTGGGGCGGTTTTAATGCTCCTACTAAATACCTGAAACAAAAGATAGGTGTATTTTTTTAAACGGTATTACCACTTAATACAACAAAATTACTTATTAAGAATAAAAAAATTGTGAAAATTTTAAAGGTTTACTTCTAAAATAACAGAATAAGTTAATAATAATATACCTTATTATACATTTAAACAAAGAACAAAATTAAGATTACAAAAAATTATGGTCATAAATTGTACAACCAGGCGCTTATTGCTAAAAATCAATTTCTTCCAGACAACCTGATAAAGACAGGAATATTGCTTATATATATATATATATATATATATATATATATATATATATATATATATATATATATATATATATATGTGTGTGTGTGTGTGTGTGTGTACGTGTATATTAAACACACATATACAAACATTATATGTATATACATGCACGCATATAAGTCCTTACATACGTTCTACAAAATATGATGAACATAAATTTTGAAAGTACTAAACTAAATTATAACCTTTATGATTAGAAAATACATAAATGACACGGACAATTTATATGATTACGTCAATAAACATAAATGTCAACCGGACTATATTTAATAGCGTTTGTTCATTTAATAACAAATCGTCTACAACACAGATTCACTAAGATCGTGGATTATTAAAATTACAATTATTATTTTTTCACGACGTGACACGATATCGGAATATCGGTGGCGATAGATCAATAAGTAATTAAAGAAATTAATACATTCGTCGTAGATACGTTTGACAGATTTAAGGATACTTATTAGACGTAATTACATGTTGATCATAGATATGTTTTGCTCTGACGCACGAAACACCTTTCCCGCCCTATACATATCTTATTGCGTTAAGTTTCAATTTACTTTCAAGTAAAAAGTTTGATTATTATTAGTTGCTTTATACAAAGTTCTATCTTTTCTGTAATTAAATTTAGAAGAACAAAGTTAAAACTCTTGGTTTGTATTTTAGTTACTTCAGAATAAAAGCTGTTTGTGATTAATATAAGTTTGTATTTCCTACTTCACTTTTTGGTCCCCGGAATCAATACCGATTTGTTACATGAAAATAGTGTGTAGTAAGTGTATATTGATTCCGGCTCTATATAATTCAAGGTAAGGATACGATTATCGTTATCTTGAAATTAAAAACGATCCTTTGCTGACGAAAATGGAAAATGTAGTGTAAAACAAGCTCCGACATCAAATTTCATAATTTTGAAAGATAACCATAAACTTTGAAGCGTTTAATGTTTGGATATAATGTTGTGAAATGTTAAGTTTACTCTACACACGTCAAAACAAAAAAAAAAACAAGAAAGACAACGGACGTCTCAAAACATTGCAACGTTAAAATAAACATAAACCACGCCTTTGCTTTGTGTTAACGGATATTCGAAAAGTAGGTTGGTTTCAAATCGGTACATCAATTGCGTGACTCCACAAAGTGTACACAATGGTTTTCGTGCTTTTGAGTACATTTCATCTGATATGAAAAAGTTTCAGTTCAACCGGTATATTTATGGTAAATGTTAAATAGCTTCATATATTCATTCGTCGTGTGACCGGGAAATGCAATCAATAAATTGTTTGCAGCAGGTTTTGTACGAAGATCGTTGTCTATATCTATTATGCAAATGGAAGGCTCCAACTGTGTACGCATTTAGCCGATCTATTCGCAGAGCTTGTTTGAGAGGATGACAGGATTCTATTGCTATTGGGGAGTGTTTTCGACACTGCCTCGACAAGATAAATTAACAAAGATTTGTTTCCGTGTTGAGTGTACCGGAAAAGGGATTGTAGACTTTGTCTGAATTCGTTATTGTAAGTAACGGTTTATAAATATTTCAGTCAATATGTCTGTAGTTAACTAAAACTTTTACTTTAGTGATGCCATTTATCAACATAAAAACTATTGATAAGAAAAACACCTTTTTTGATTTTACATCAATTAATTTAAAACGAGCAATAAATAAAAATACAAAAATGTTAATTAAAAGATAAACTTAAAAAACCGAACAATTCTTGTTTGCTAAAAAAAATTATAAATTAACGATCGCATGAACGCTAAACGTAAAATCTGAAATTAGAACGACATTGCTGTAAATATTTTGTATGTATTTATAGAGAGAAGATTCATTTATTTGCTACAAATATTAGTTTACTACAACGATACCTTTAATAAACCTGAACTGATTTATTAACTCTTTTACTATAAGAATGCTACATTATCCAAAGTATCGTAGATTTAAAGTGTCACGGTATGACTATTAAAACCGGAGCAATGATCATAAACAGAGACATAAGTTAAAACCTTCTATTTATTAATACAAATCTATTTAAAAAAAAAAACTACTTAGGATATTCTGTAACACTGTGCTCATATCATTGTCGATATCCAATTTTCGTGTAAGAACGTGACTAAATGTAATTTTAGGGTCCCTCCGCGTCGTCCCCCTCATCCTAACATAGTCATAGCAATGAAGGCTACATTCTGCACAGTTTAGATGATATCGCGCTAACGTGTCGCGCCATAATCGATATTGCTGTTCCACCGGAATTTTCCACCGTTTTATTACTTTTTTCTAAAAGTTTGTAATCTCTCAACGTTCTGGTATTATTAATGTTTTAGTTTTTGATGAAATTTACAGCTTGTACATATATTTGTGTTCTTCTATATTTTTTTATATTGTCGATTTTGGATGCGCAATAATGTAAAATGTTGTTTTGTATTACGATATATTCTTCTACATTTTTGTTCTATGTATAATGTCGGTTTTGGGTGCACAATAATGTAAAATGTCGTTTTGTATTACGATATATTTTTCTATATTTTTTTTCTATGTATAATGTCGGTTTTGGGTGCACTATAATGTAAAATGTCGTTTTGTTTTACGATATAAATGTTACCTATTATGAAACCTTTTGTGTTTAAAAAACGTTCTGGTATAGTAGGCGAAAAATCATTATGACGTATACGTTCACAGATTCGATTCCTGTTTTTTATTTAAACAAATATTTGTTTTCCTATCATGGCTCGCTCGTAAAAACATCGATCTCGGTTGTTATCATAGACTTCTAACGATGTTTTTTTTTATGAAAAATAATTTATCCACAAAGCCACAGTGGAGTAACATGTTGCATTATGCTCTAACTCTTCTATCATATAGCGAGAAAGTCTTTGCTAAGCAGTGGGACGGTTCAGACAGATTCTGTTCAGTTAATTTCTAGCTGACTAGCATTGTAGCTTAGGTGAATATGTCTATTATACACTCTACGTTTTCAAAATTACGGTCAAAAAGCGTTCTAGATTAAGCTTTCGGAAGCGATTTTGTGTTAGAGAAAGATCTAGTGATTACAAACGAATACGCTATTGCTGTGTGAATACGAATTTGCTGTTTTTAATACTACTTTATACTTATAAAGATGCAAATCTTTACTCGACATAGGCACAGATTTAATGAAAAGTGATAATATTCATTTTTACATTGGAATTATTATTTAAATGGTATTTTAATGGTATGTAAGTTAAAAGTGAACTCCTCTGATTAATTAAAAGCTTTAAAAGTATGTCTTGATGACTTTAATTTAATCATGTGAAATCACACCAATTTATAAAATTGGTCCTGATTATCGTGTGCTTTACGAGTAGATACTTTATTTTGCAATTAATTATTACATTTTCATTGACACTCATAAGTGTATACCTTCATTAAAGACTTTACAATGGTAAATGCATAATGTTGGACGTTTCTGTTTTCACATCATCACATCAACACATCGGCCTCAAAAGAGACAAAATGCAATAGTGTAGATAATATATGTGTCTGAATCTAAGGCTGGTGTGCTTGCAGTGTGCAATATATTACTCGAGTGTACTATAGAATCAAATAATGTATTTGTAATGTAATTTTTTAATTCAGTAAATGGAATGAAAACTAGAGATATTTTTGATATCTCATGATAAACCTAAAGCCAAAAAATGTATAAAATAATATTCATAAAGCAAATAGCAGCTTAGCCAATATTTTTATTTTAAATCATTCCCGATTCCCGTTGTCACGTTCGCGTACCGAAAACTTCATGAGAAAACTTTAATTGGAAAATGTTCCGCGCACCTCGTCATACCTCTACTCTGAGTAATTACTGCTACATAGTTAACGATTTAAGTTTGATTTCGCCTTTTGCAAACTGGGACTCAGTTTACAGAAAATATATCCTTAATTATTTTCGGCGTACAAATATTAAACAAAAAACTTGAAAAGTGTATTTTATACCATCACATTTGTAAAGGTATCAAATTAATTATAAGTCCTAGTTAATAATTAAATTTTGTATTTAAGTACATTATTTCTTTTTACGTAAAAACTCTAATTAAAACTAGAATTCCAACAATAGATTGTATTTTATACCATCACATTTGTAAAGGTATCAAATTAATTATAAGTCCTAGTTAATAATTAAATTTTGTATTTAAGTACATTATTTCTTTTTACGTAAAAACTCTAATTAAAACTAGAATTCCAACAATAGATATCACAACGGTGTTTCATACAAAACAATGAGTTCACATGACATCTACTGTTCGCTTAAAGAACTCTTGTAAAATAATGAAAAACGTAAACAAGCAAAAAATTAAGTGTCTCTCGGAAAAACACCCCTAGAGTTTCCTGCTATAATGAGGGTTCACAAGTTTGTAGAGAATAGTTTTAAATTAATTTATATAATGCGAGTTCATTTCAAAACGTTTTCAAATTATAACAATACATTGTTCAACACGTGAATGTACATAAAAGATGAATTTGCTTTGACAAGTAACACTAAAAGAGTCGAGAAAGAAAATCAAATAAATTACTTGATTCATCAATGGAATATTCAGATTCAAAATACAATATACTCGTACACATAGATCTAAGTAACCGTGATTCCACTGAGAATCTACGTAAACACAAATCAAACTTTAGAGTTTTAGTAAAATAATTACGCTATTTAAAATTTTCAGTCTCCTTTCTGAATAAAACAGTTTAAGGTTTCAAATATGACAATGAGCAAAAATATTATACAATTTTAGCTACCAGACGAGATGAAGCGAAAATAATTTAAATACTAAATTATTCTTAACAAAGTTACACTAAAAGATTTTCTATTTACATTTTTGAAATAAACTGAAATAAACCTTTTGGATTATTGAGTTGTAAACGTAAAAACTTATAAATAAATAAATTAAATATTTTTTAACAAATTTACAGTGAATATCTCCTAAAAAAAGTAAATGATAGATAAAATAAAAAAAAAATATATTTTTATATTGCTAGAATAAAGTTATCAACGGTTTCATTTATCATGCTATATTTACTTCAAAGGAATTTAATAACAATTGGAAAGGAAGTGCTCGAATAAAATACAAGTACACATAAGACTTTTAAATAAATGAAAATTTCTCTTTTGCCCACAAAGGTAAATTGAATTCAATAATTCATACCTAATATAAAGTGACAGTAGTATAATTTTCACATTTCTATTCACTGCACGTATTGTTTGAACTGGGAGAGCAGTACCTACCACCTACATTCCTAAATCATATCTTGCAACCACGCTAATTAACTCGACAATTTTCTGTTCAAGTTATTTTAGCTCAAATCCATTTCCTATCCATAGTGGTATATACATTGCATATAACGAATTAATTCTGTTATCATTTACGAATCGTTGAAATATTCGTATACAGTAGGTACAACGAAGGCGATGTTATAAAATATTATTATTTTACAAATAATTTTATTGTGGAGCAAAGATAGTTCAGATGTATGTATGTAGTTTTATACCTTTCGGTAAGAGTAAACTCTTTCATGTATTATTAAATAGTATATCAGAGCAATAATGTAATTTAAAAAAAAACATTATTTTTGCTATACAAAAGACAGGACGAATAATTTACCGACAGCCAAACACGCATTATTTTGTAAGGATAAAACTACACAAATTAATTCGATCATATTTAAGTAACATCAAGAGTTCCAGAAAATTTACTATCAAATACGTAAATCTAAATGAACAAAAGGTGGAAATAAACTGTTGAAAAGTAAAGGGTCGAACCATTAATATTATTAAAAATAAATAAAAATTCTCAACATATGAATTTTTCTTTCTTTGTTCTAATTTTGTGTGGAAATTTCCACGAATATTGCAGTCTAGCCTATTTGCCTATAGCAACGAGAAAAGATTTAGGGGAAACGACTAACTCTGAAATATGCGCTTTTAATAATTCATATATCATTTTAAAATATATAATATACATAATAATATATGATATAAAATCTCTCACGACGAAACAAAAACGCTGACGGGTTTCAAAATTTAACCTCGAATAACGTTTAGTAAGTAGTAAAGGAATAAAGAGACTCAAATTATCTACTACATTTACAAACAAATTGCTAGTAACATTTTCTGTTGTATTTTTATTTCTTCCGAAAAACAATTATTTTATCTTAAAAAAGATTTCCTTGAGGATCTGGTAAAAGGCTCGAAGCCCTTATCGCAAAGTTAATTGGAAACGTCTACGAATATTAATAGGTTTAATTTTCAAAGTTCGGGCCAATTTTATACCCTTTAGAATAACTAAAAAAATACGAGTATTGTGAAAGAGTTGGTGTCTGTGTACTCAGCTTATTTTATTTATTTTACTTGCATACATATATTTTAATATTCAACGTTTTGCTCAGAATTAATCTTGCTTTACACGTATCTTTTATTAACATCGGAATAAAAGTTTCGCACATACCTACATATTAGAACCAATGATATGTAGGTACCCCAACATCGTGTTTAATCTTCTTTTTTATCCTTTCATTTAACTAAATTTTAAATGTAGTTGCAATGTTAACTTATTACAGTTATGTTATAAAAATGTAAACAGTCGAAATAATAATAAGATCGTTCATTTTTTTACAATACAGTTGAACCCGCTATTCTATTTCACTTGTTTAATGAAATTAAACTTCATCATATGGACTGACACCATACATAACAACGCTGTAGAAGGCCGAAGTAGTGCCATGTATGGCCCTTGTAATATCTTCATACAAGGCTTCGACTTTATCGTCAGAGTGTGCTGAGGTCGGCGCATATACTTGTATCACTTTCAGGGAGTACCTGTCAGTGAGTTTAAGTACAAGGTACGCTACCCGGGTTGACACACTGCTGACTTCCACAACGTTGCTAGTGAGAGTCTTGTGGACCAGAAAACCGACGCTACCTTGGGAAAACCCATCACCTTCACGGAAGTAGAACAACTGCCCGGAGTCCAGGATCATCGTGTCCTCACCCTCTCTTCGGACTTCAGACAACCCCATTATGCTCCACTTAATGTGACTAAGTTCAACTTCAGGTTCGGTAAGGTGATGGTCCAATCGTAGCGTGCGTCCATTATACGTAGCCAGGTATAGTTTTGTATGGCAGCCTCCCGTACCCCGGTGATTTTTAGCACCATCTACCCCACCGCTACCGCGGCCACTGCCGTAGCCGGGAATAGTGGAGCTGCCAGGAACTAAAGGCCGAAACTTTAGGCATGAACTCATGGGGGTTTTTGCCCATAGTCACCACGCTGGGCAGGCGGGTTTGTGTCCACAGAGCTGACTTTGTGCCACCGAAGACGCTGCTGCCCGTCCTCGGTCTGTGCATTTAAAAAGCCAGCTGTAGGATGGCTATCCCGCCATCGGCCAGCTGCGCTAGTTCCATGATGGTACTGGAACTTTGCTATCCCTTAGTCGCCTTTTACGACACCCACAGGATGAAAGGGGATGGCTAAATTCTATAGTGCCGTAGCCACACAGTCATTGTTGTCAATGGTGGTCCATTTGCGTCAAATTGGCAAGGTAAAGAAGCTCGATAAATGGGTACCTCACGAATTGAATGAACGCCAGCGTGAAATACGCGTCGAGACTTGCCTTGCACTGCTCAACAGACACATAAACGAAGGCATATTGAATTGCATTGTTACTTGTGACGAAAAATGGATTCTATTCGAGAATCGCAAGCGCTCAGCTAGTTGGTTAGATCCTGGTTCAGTATGACCCCTAAGAAAGTGATGGTAACTGTTTCGTGGTCTAGCGCCGGTGTAATTCATCACAGCTTCTTACCAAATGGCATGAGCAGTATTGCAGATGTGTACTGTGAAGAACTAAACACAGTAACGGGGAAGCTCGCACGTCTCCAACCAGCTTTGGTCAATCGCTCGGCTCCGCTGCTCCTGCACGCCAACGCGCGACCTCATTCTGCTCCAAGTTACAAGAGCTGGGGTTGGAAGTTCTCCGTCATCCACCGTACTTACCAGATCTTGCCTGTACAGACTTCCACTTTTTCCAGAATTTAGTAACTTTTTGGCGGGAAAAAATTCATTACCCGAGATGCAGGACAAAATGCCTTTGAAGAGTTTGTTGACTCCGTCCAGCAGAGCTTTTCAAGAAAGGCATCAATAAGTTACCATTACGTTGGCAAAAACGCATTGATTCCATGGGTAATTACTTTTAATAATAAAAATAAAAAATATAGAAAAAAAAGAGCGTTAACTTTTTTCATCAAAATCGGCAATTTTATAGACCTATTATTAATACGTGAAGCAAAAAGTTCGTACTCCTTTTTACGAAAATTGCGCTGACGTAGGAGTACAAAATTTCGCACACTTTTAGTTTATACAGAGAAGGTGTGCAGATTACTATTTATTTATTTTTTTAAATTATTCGTAAAAATACGTTAAATGAATTAAAAAAAAATCATTACACACACTACGATGTATTTGACATACACGCATATACCTATACTTTTTTGTTTATTATTATAGAAACATAGTCTTTGACAACAGAATCTTAATAATGTTCAAACTAATAATTTAAATTAATTGTGGTGCACTGGACGACCACTAGTATTTAAAAATAAGCACAAATGAATGTATTTACACGCTTTGAATAATAGAGCATTGTAAATTATGTAAGCACACAAAGATTAAACGTTATGATTAAATGCACTGATTGTAATAATAAAAATAATCGGGAATGACACCACTAACCACTCACTATATGCAAAATTTACATTATGGCTATATTTATTTCAGTCATTTGCTGGTGGTCAACGTGTATATGAGCGCAATTAGTGTTACAACCGCAGGCAGTAAATTACCTTACAACTTTTAAAAATGTAGGTCAAAGAATTGCTACCAATGCGCGCGTCGATAAGTCTTTCTGAAGACAATTTTTTCGCTCATAAATGAAATATTAAATATAAAATAAGAGCACGTAAGCATTAATAAATAATGCTTTCTTGTTATTTCCAGTGACAATACTCTATTATAAGGACAATGAGGTTGAATCGAATTATGTCACAGTTGAGATCACCAAGAGACAAGAATACATACAAAACCGTATGCCGAGATATTACATTTATTTAAGGAGTAATCTCCAATGCATTCTCATTGTAATGCATGTTCATTTCTTTCATTTTATCATAATATTATTTGTATTCACTCGACACCGTGTTTATTATCGTATTATGCAAAATGCCTAGTTTTTTTTCCACATTTGTTCACTCACTCGTAAATATTTCTGGAATCTAATTGTAAGGCGCTGTGATAGGACATCTACGAGTATTTACAATACATTTAAATGTAACAAGCTATTACAAAAAAAAAAAATATAGACATCCTAACTATGCAAATTTTTGCATTGGACAATTTATAATTTTATATACATTAATATAAATTTATTATCATACTAGCTGACCCGGCGAACTTCGTATCGCCTAACACAAACTTTATCGTATGGTATTAAAGTTCAAATTGACTTTTAAGTATTATCACAAATCTTTTGTATGGGAGTATAGGAAAGTGTTGTTTTTAGACTTTTTCAGGAAATTAAATTTTTTTTTTTAGAATTTTTCTCTCCGTAAGAACCATCCTCGTACTTCAAGGAATATTTTAAAAAAAGAATTAGCGAAATCGGTCCAACCGTTCTCGAGTTTTGCGCTTAGAAACACATTCAGCGACTCATTTTTATATTATAGATGTTACATACTAGCTGTGCCCACGACTTCGTCCGCGTGGAATTTTACAAAAAGTTATTGTTCAGTTTGCAGTGTTATAAAATAAATAAATTTCTAAAAAAAAGTCAAAATTACTCCTTATTAAATCAGCTGTCTGCCAGTGAAAGTCCCATCAAAATCGGTCCAGTCGTTTTAGAAATTAGCCGGATCAAACAGACAGACTAGACAGACAAAATTTTTAAAATATGTAATTTTGGTATATGTACCGTGTTTACATCCATATGCATTTAGTAAAAGTGGTTATTTTAATATTACAAACAGACACTCCAATTTTATTTATTTAATATATATTATATAGATTATATAAAATATTATTCAAAATATGTATTTTTTTCTTTGTTTTCATGCGTTTTACTTGTTGTTTTTAAAATGTAATAAGGATTTTCTGAAAGATTTTTACAATAGATGCTTGACAAAGAGACCAATTTCAAAATCAATGCAAATAAATTGTAAGCGTTTAGTTCTCATTCATTTTAAATTTTACAATTTCATATAGTTTTGAAGTAAAATTCGTACGTGGCGCCGCGATTTTATTTATAAATTTATGTTTTGTATGGTTAATAAAACCGATCCACTAGATTATCTGTTTAAAAGCTCTAAAAACCACACATTGCTCAATACACGTGACGTCTATGTACACTTTAGCTCGACCCAGAATCCTTTACCGTAAACATCTACCGCGGATCCCAGAATACTTCATAATCAATTTGCTAAGTATATACATATATTTAGTGTTGAAATTCAAATATTTATCTTCAGTTCCCAGGCGCAAGCGCAATCGACCGTTGACCTGCGCCCGCGCTCATGGGTGAGAATGCGTCTGCTTTCTGTACAAAGTCGAGCGCAGACAAGAAGCAAGACAGGATTTTATTTTGTTGTTGCTTAAACTTAATACCTATAATTAAATATCGGAAAATTTAATTAATTTTTTTTTATTAATTTAAATTAAAATATTCTATATGAGCTAACACTCGAAAGCCTAATTATCCCTTATTACTTCGTATAAAGGATATGAAAACATAATTAACATTTATTAACATTATTAACATTTTTTTATTTATTACTAATTAATAATTCATTAGAGAGTATTAACTTTCATTTAAAGAGTACTATTGTAATTATGAAATTGAAATACTTGATAGTTCGGCAGCGTTGCATACGCCATGTTCACAGAAGGACTTCCCGTAAGCATAAGTCTAGTCAATGAGTGTTAATAGAGACCGTTAAATCCTAAAAACTTATTTTTATAACATAATTATATATTTTTTTTAATTGTTATTATTACAAGTATTATAAATAGATATCTCAATGTAAGACAGTATTTAATCTGCTGCGTCTCGTGCGTCGCGCCCGGTCCTGGCTGCGGGCTCGCTGACAACTACAAGTTCTACATGGACCAATGTTAATGCGTGTAAACCATTAGAATGAGGAAGTTATGCATTTATTTAATGACTTCGTAAGTAATAGTTATCAATAACTTTAATGAACTGTACTTGAAATGGATTATCTTCTGCAACGGAAATTAAGAATTGTAATACATATTTATAATTTCTTCATGTAATTTGTCTTTTTTTCTCTAAATTATAATCTTTACTAATATTATGAAGCTGAAGGATTTGTTTGCTCGTTTAAAGCCGCTAATCTCAGAAACTACTGGATCGAATTGAAAAAATATTTTTGTGGTTGATCGGCACTTTAAAGAGTAAGGCTATAATTATATAGGTTATATAAGCTTTAATAATATGTTAATAAGTAATATAAAGTAATTAATATGTTAATAAGCTTTTTCCTCAAATTAACGTGGGTGAGTCCACGAGGCTCAGCTAGAAGGTATGATATTCAGCTAGAGATGACGCCGTGTTGGCACAACGGTTACAGCCATGAATTGTACCTGTTGCGCTGGCGGTTGCGGGTTCGATCCCCGCACATGACAAACATTTGTATTGGCCATACAGGTGTTTGCCGTGGTCTGGGTGTTTGTCGTCTGTCCCGGTTGCTATCATGTACACCTGATAGCGGTCGTCACTCATAGTAGGGAATATATCCGCCAACCCGCTTTGGAGCAGCGTGGTGGATTAAGCTCTGATCCTTCTCCTACATGGGGAAAGAGGCCTATGCGCAGTAGTGGGATATTACAGGCTGAAGCGTATAAAAATACAAAAGACAAAATAAGAAAAACTTAATAAGGTTAGAATAAATATCATTTTCTAAAAATGCCTTGTAATGTAATTACACAAACATTTGCCTAACGAAACAGCAACTTAATTGGTAATTTCAACTAGTTGTCTCAGCCTTTGTACCCTCTATTATACACATATGTATATGAAAGTATTTAATTTATTCGTTGTTGTTCATAAAATAAACAGACCTAGTTAAAACAAAGACCGTTTTGCATAATATATTGAAATACAAATACATTTATAAATAGTTCTTTCAATACATTCGTTAAGGAGTTTATACAATAAAATACAATACGATTTGTATAAAAATAAATTAAAATTATGAGTTAATCTCAATTCTTTGTTCCACTGACCTTAACCTTTGCAGACAGAATTAATTGTTATTTTCCTTTGTTTTACGCAAACGCAATTACTGCCTTTTATTATACAAAACCATTTAACTTGAAATAAGCATAGTTGCTTTTAAATATCTATTAACAAAGCTTTCTTATAATAAGGCATCATATAACAATAGTATAAACTCTGTATTTCTTCTTTATAAAACTTAACTGAAACATTAAGCTTCTTTTTCTTATATATGTTAAACAAAATAATATAATATTTGCATTTATTTCACAGCAATTCAAAATAAGATATGCCCTAATAAAGTTTTTAGAATACCTACATGTTACCATACATCATACTTTAAAACTCCCTCCAAACAAGAACTTCAACAAAACTCCGAATAAAGACAAAGATACATAGGCACAGTATTTTAGTGAGCGAAAAGCACTCTTGTATTGTCTCGAGGTGCGTTTGTGAAAAACAACTCTTAAACATATACTGTGTATATGGTTTTAAAAACGTTTGTTCTAAAAACTCGAAGCAACAGTTATTTTTACGTTATACTACAAAAAATTTTTATATCTGTATTTCAAGAGTATAAAAGTCTTATATATACCTACTTATATACGTTTTTAATCGGGAAGAATCGGTTTTAACAATCAAGTAAACGGATTTGAAAACAAATAAATGGCTTAATTTTTAATCCTTGATATTATGTAAAATTAAAACAGATATTTCCTATTGCCTGTTACATTAAATTGTATGACGCGGACAATAGTGCAAGACTTTGTGACTAAACTTTAAAATACAATGTTGTACAAAATCATAAACTTCAAGTGGGTGCTACACTGTTTCTGTTTACAGCTGAGGACTTTAATGGCTCTACAATTTACCATAATTTATTTAAACGACCGTTTTACAAGCTATTTATTTCGTTAAGCCATACAAATGACTCCAAGACCTAATAGTAAAAACCAAATGGAATTGTATTCCATCAGGAGCTCGAGACGGGTCAGCGATTCGCGGACACGAGTCAATTTAATTAAATGTCAACGCGGCCAATGCACCTAAAGCGAATGCAACGAATTTATACGACTATTCGTTTGGACAGACGTCATACTCGTGCTTATGTACTGCGTTTCGTTACCAAATACGTTTCATTGGTAGGAATAATTGATTAACGTATTGTTAAAAAGTTTTTTGCAATCATTTATTTTCAGAAACATTTGCTACTAGATACATATCTGTAGATAAACACTAAATAAATTAAAAAAAAATTAAAATGTAACAAAAATAATAGGGAAAAATGGCTACTAATTCCTTTCCAGTTATTGATGAAATTTCTAATGAGCAAAGGATATCGAGGGCATGTTAGCATTTCGTGTCTTACTAACTGTTTAGACATACATACAAATAGGCACACACACGCATACGTACTCGTCATATCCCAATATTTTGATATTGTAGACACACACTTTTTATTTTAATTAATAAATGTTTCAAGAAATATATATATATATATATATATATATATATATATATATATATATATATATATATATATATATATATAGGGTATTTCTTGAAACATTTATTAATTAAAATAAAAAAGTGTGTGTCTGCAATCCACACACGGCTGAAGTGAATCTTTTGAAAATTCGTAGAGAGATAGGCCGTTACCATTTGTTTTATCGACGATGATCTCGGCCTTATGAAAAAGGTTGTAACCGCCATGCAAAATACGTCACTTACGCTTTTTGAGCAGTAATGTTTTGTATCTCATTCTCTTCCATAGAATTTCATCGAGTTTCAAATCACAACGATTCTAAAGACTCACTCCAAAAAAAACAGCAATTAGTTTTACTTTGTGTAACGTTTGTTAGTCTATTCAGTATTTTAGTTAATCGTTAAATTAATTAAAACACCTTTCCCAAGACACCATTAAAATAAATCTGATGAATCCTTATCCGGCTCGTTTTAATCAAAGTAAATGCAGTGAACGCAATTACGATAGAGTTTAGTTAGAATTTGAGAAGTTTGTATGACCACTTACCGACTCTACCGTGAGGCCACCTCTATCATAATATATTATCAGATTGTCATGGAAGTTGTATGTCCGCAAATTTAGTTTGAAATTGAGTTTTCTGTATCTATACTTCTATACTAATATTGTGAAGAGGTAAAGTTTGTGAGTTTGTTCGTAGGTTTGAGGGGGGTATCTCTTTTACTGCGTACTCGTCATATCCCAATATTTTGATATTGTAGACACACACTTTTTATTTTAATTAATAAATGTTTCAAGAAATATATATATATATATATATATATATATATATAGGGTATTTCTTGAAACATTTATTAATTAAAATAAAAAAGTGTGTGTCTGCAATCCACACACGGCTGAAGTGAATCTTTTGAAAATTCGTAGAGAGATAGGCCGTTACCATTTGTTTTATCGACGATGATCTCGGCCTTATGAAAAAGGTTGTAACCGCCATGCAAAATACGTCACTTACGCTTTTTGAGCAGTAATGTTTTGTATCTCATTCTCTTCCATAGAATTTCATCGAGTTTCAAATCACAACGATTCTAAAGACTCACTCCAAAAAAAACAGCAATTAGTTTTACTTTGTGTAACGTTTGTTAGTCTATTCAGTATTTTAGTTAATCGTTAAATTAATTAAAACACCTTTCCCAAGACACCATTAAAATAAATCTGATGAATCCTTATCCGGCTCGTTTTAATCAAAGTAAATGCAGTGAACGCAATTACGATAGAGTTAAGTTAGAATTTGAGAAGTTTGTATGACCACTTACCGACTCTACCGTGAGGCCACCTCTATCATAATATATTATCAGATTGTCATGGAAGTTGTATGTCCGCAAATTTAGTTTGAAATTGAGTTTTCTGTATCTATACTTCTATACTAATATTGTGAAGAGGTAAAGTTTGTGAGTTTGTTCGTAGGTTTGAGGGGGGTATCTCTTTTACTGCGTAGTTAATGATTATGAAAATTCTGACATAAATTTTATTGAACATCATGGTCGATAGTTTTATTTTTATTGATAAGTTTTCAGTCCGAAGAACTTATTTCAAAAAATAAAAATAAATAGATAAGACTTTATTGACCTTAAGTAAAATGAAACAGAGCGAAAGCATAGGAATAAAAAATTATAAAGAGAAGATAATGGGAGATGAAAAGGCATTAATTGTCATAAGAATCTATTACAGATGAGTCTAATATTATGTATGAACCTGAAAAGACCTAGACCTAGACCCAACTCTAACCTGTATATATCATTTCTGCATATATCATATATATATCATTTTTTTTCATAATTTCTTCATCTTCCTTCATAATTCTCGAGATAGATCTCATACTATAAAGGAGAGAATTATGAAATTATAATGTGTGATTTGACTTTGACATAAAGTATAATGATGTATTTTTTACAACAACAGAACTAGTGTAGTTCTTCGTGTGCTATATACGCGTCTAAAACATCGACGGTTTGCGGGTTCGATTCCCGCTCGGAATGGATATTTTTATTTGTACAAATTTTTTTTTTCGGTTGTCTCTCCTTGTGGGACTCCCCACCGTGCTTCGGAAAGCACTTTAAGCTGTTGGTGCTGGTTGTTATCATATACAACTGATAGCGATCGGTACTCATAGTAGGGAATATATCCCCGGACCTGCAGTTGAGCAGCGGGGTGGATTAGGGGCCGGTGTTTCTTCTACAGGGAGAAAGAGGTCTATGGTCTCTAGAGGCCCAGCAGCGAGATGTTATATGCTGAATTGTATATGTATTTTTATAGTCATAAGAGTAATATAAAGTAATATAAAAGTATTACTACCATCTAAAGTCTTAGCGTAAAAAAAAACTTAAATCATGAACTCGTTCTATGGATATTTTTGTTACTGCAAAATGCAATCCCGTTAACAAAATTTTTAAAAAATTCAAAGGATAACTCATTTTCACACAAATATCGAATAGATATAAACATTCAAAAATCGAATAGAAAATTTAAAGTTTTAAACAAAAGAAAAAGTTTCGATAGTTGTGAAAACCTTTAATAATAGATGAGCTCTCTTTACAACTAAACTTCTAAAAATTTGTTTTGTGCTGATGCATATCAGCTAAAAAAAAAATAAAACGCGTATAAATTATACAATAAAAATTACTATATTAGGCTGAAATGATGATCATCACTTCAGCCTATCGCAGTCCACTGCTGGACATATGTCTCTACAAAATCGCGCCCGACATTATTGCACGAACTCAAAAAATGACGTGTACTTATGTGTGTTGCCCATAGTCACCACGCTGTGTAGGCGGGTTGGTGACCGCAGGGCTGGCTTTGTCGCACCGAAGACGCTGCTGCCCGTCTTCGGCCTGTGTATTTCAAAGCCAGCAGTTGGATGGCTATCCCGCCATCGGTCGGCTTTATAAGTTCCAAGGTGGTAGTGGAACTTTGTTATCCCTTATTCACCTCATACGACACCCACGGGAAGAGAGAGGGTGGCTATATTCTTTACTGCAGTAACCACACAGCACTATATGTACAGTAAATATTAAATGTTCACTCGCCTATTCATTTGTCATCTTCTTAAAAATAAAAATAATATCTTAGTATATTTTAAAGTTAAAATCAACCGACTAACGTAAAAAATATATATTTACGTTAGCGTTAAAAACAGTAACTGAAGAAACCAAGTAATGATAAAACGGCGCAGGCGAGAACAATAATCCTATATCGAAACACTTAAAATGGAATCGAGTTACGTAAGATAAATTGAATCTAGTGTAATAGGATTAACAAGGGTTTCCTTGTAAACCACTTGATTGAATTTACACACCACTGTCATTCGTAAGATCGGCCTGATGATTATATGGCGAGAGTGTGTTCATATTGAATTTGTATAGTATTTGTCCAGGGTAATTGTATTTTCACATCAGAAAAATCAAATTATAAAGAAAATTTAAACGATATACGTGTAGCAATTCAACATAACATATAAATGCGTGAGCGCAATGTCTATTATCCGTTGCTGAAGATATAGGTAGAGGTTGAAATTTTACTATTATTCTGCGTTTTTTCAAGTCACTTCAGATTTTTTTTAATTTTTTCATTAATATAAAAGCATTAAAACTTTAATTACTTTTACCACTAATATAAAAGTCTTATTTATTATCTATCCGCCAGCCCGAATGAGAGCAGCGTGGTGGATTAAGCCCTGATCCTTCTCCTACATGAGGAAAGACCTATGCCCAGCAGTGGGATATTACAGGCTGAAGCGTATTTGTAATATTATTACAAATAGAATACTTAGTGAAGATCATGCTATATTAATATCTCTTGTTTTCTTAAATCAAAGTTTACTAATTATAGTAATAATTTTTAATAACAAATTACGAAAATGAAGTTTGATCGCTTGATGACATAATAATAACAATTTGTTTATGTAAACTATATTGGATTTATAATGAATTACATCGTAGTATTTCATTAAAACGAGCGATGCGTTATGGCTCGAGTCAACATTAGCATTAATTAACAGCTATTAGAGAGGCTGCGCATCCTGAGACGGTATTTAGCTGATATCAGTTTCGTCTGATTGGGTAAAGGGATAAACTTAATCTGAGAAAATTACATTCAATTAAAATTAGCTTATTTGTTACTAATTAGTAAAATATCGTGTCATTGTTAATGCAACATTTTAAAATCTTTCTGTACTTTGCGAAAGTCAGAATTTCAAGGTTTTGAGGTAAAATATATACTGTAATCAAATATCAAGTCAAAACTTTTTATGTAACTTGATTTTTTACTTACATTATTTCAATTTTGTACACTTCAATGTAATACAAATGAATACAACTTTTACTACTATAAGAACTGCTTATAATTTTGATGAATGTATATTTTTATCGAATATAAGGCTATGACCAAAATGTTTCAAACTCACCAAGAAACACTTTTTTTTAATGTTTATTCCTAACTTAAAGTTTCCGGGTTAGTGTAAAATAAATAGTATATTTCTATATCAAGTAATAAATGAAAAAAAAATTAATAACAGTTTCAGTACTGAGTTATGGTCTATGTAACGTTACTATAATTCTTGAATAATATAGAATGTTATATGAGTCTTATAAGCTTCCGACCTAATCAGATGCAAAGTTTTCTGAAAATACTGTCAAAACTTTAGCTTCAAGCAGCGACGCAATGAAAATCAGCTTTTGATATAAAGCGCACAACTTTGTGATGAATAGTTGTGAGAAAAACCTTAAATTTTTAAATTTAAAACCTTAAAAAATTGTGTGTTTTGTATTAAACGCGTACTATTTACTATTTCATTAACAGTGCCGACTCCGCTAACGTGTAATTTTTAATTATTATATGTATATATTTATTAATACGTAATATTTATACGAATTTTTTATGTTCCTTCGTACCCAAATGTTGTACATATCTTAGGGATGATGTCACCGGTTGTGGAAATTTTTTATCTTGCAAATAAGTTACATAGACTTTCCCTGCTAGTGCTAGTGCTGTGTGGCTACGGCACTAAAGAATTTAGCCACCCCCTCTCTTCCCGTGGGTGTCGTAAGAGGCGACTAAGGGATAACACAGTTCCGCTACCACCTTGGAACTTAAGAAGCCGACCGATGGCGGGATAACCATCCAACTGCTGGCTTTGAAATACACAGGCCGAAGACGGGCAGCAGCGTCTTCGGTGCGACAAAGCCAGAACTGCGGTCACCAACCCGCTTGCCAAGCGTGGTGACTATGGGCAAAACACATGAGTTCACGCTATTTTTGGCGTAAACTTGTGGAGGCCTATGTCCAGTAGTGGACTGTAAAGGCTGTAATGATGATGATGATGAGACTTTCCCTGCAGGAGGTAAAATAGTCATTAAAGAACTTTTTCTCCTCAATTAATGAACTACAGCTTTTAGCTTCATCATCACCATCATCACAGCAGCCTTTCGCAGTACACTACTGGACATAGGCCTCCACGAGTTCACGCCAAAATGGCGTGAACTCATGTTTTTTGCCCATAGTCATCACGCTGAGCAGGCGGGTTGGTGACCGCAGGGCTGGCTTTGTCGCACCGAAGACGCTGCTGCCCGTCTTCGGCCTGTGTATTTCAAAGCCAGCAGTTGGATGGTTATCCGCCATCGGTCGGCTTTTTAAGTTCCAAGATAATAGTGGAACTGTGTTATCCCTTAGTCGCCTCTTACGACACCCACGGGAAGAGAGGTGGCTATATTCTATACTGCCGTAACCACACAGCTTTTAGATTCATGTTTGCGAATAGAAATATCATATATAAAAAAGATTTATGTGTCAAAAACTTTTATCTATTGGATACTGTCATCCGTGAAATAGCGTTATCCACAACCAGTGAAAAGGTCAACATTATAATTCAAATTTTAATTCAATTTAACATTTATAAGTATTAAAAAATTAATTAAACATAACTATACTTAACTTTGTAACTTGCCGTTATCATGCTGATTCTTTATTTTATAATCCGAAAGACAAACTGATTTAGTATTCAGACATTACAAGATTGTATCTACCTACGAGTACATGGAGAAAAGTTTATTGGCGATGTATTTCAAATTACTAAAATATAGAAAGACTTACACTTAATTTATAAACAAGTCTTTTTTAGGATATACTCGTAGTATAAACAGCATTCGTTCGCACATACACCTCTATACGTCTGTAAGAACCGTTGATTGTTTAGGAATACAAAGACTTTTTTTACCGAGAACAATGGTAAAATACTAATAATGTTTCTTAGAAATTCTACAGTAGTCGAAATGTACGATACTTGACTTGTTTAAGTTCCTGCATACAGCTTCTTCAATGTAACGTGTCTCGCCACCGCAGCCGTCGGAAATGTGAATGACTAGACGGCGCGGCACCGTATTTTACTATACTGCTTCATTACCCAAACGAGTTACATGTCATTATTTTAATTAGACCTTAGACCTTTTGTTTAGACTTTTTACAAGAATCTTCATAACCAGACGTTGAAATTTATATTTATCATTTTTATTTTTTTCTTGTAGCTTATTTTTGTACTGAATTTGACGAGAACAATGGCTTTATTATGTATGAATGATATACTTATATTTATACTAGCTGTGCCAGCGGCTTCGCCCGCGTTGAAATCAGTGTGTCACAAAGTTTTCCCGGCAAACCTCCAGTGAATCTCTCATCAAAATCGGCTTAGCCGTTCCATAAACCTTCCTCTTGAACCGCATGAAAATCCGTTCAGTAGATTTTAAGGGAATCGATCACATACACTTTTGGGGTCTTTGTTTTATAATACATTAACTGTTGCCCGCGACTACGTTCGCGTGGTTATGAAGATATGCATTACTATTAAGATGTTTAACGCAAATTATTTTTTTTTTTAAGTCACTTGAAATGCTTATAACACTGAGTAACTTTTTAAAAGGCACAATTTAGTATAATTTAATAGTTGTATTTATAAAACCTCTCTATACACCACATTCTTAGTTTTATTTTCGAGCTGCAATATAAATAACCTATCAAGCGAACTTATAGCTGCTGTATATGTTTCGTACAAACTATCAACCACAATTAAACACTCTTAGCCGTGGAATATCGCAAAATCCGTTCTTAGCGGAAGTCTACTAAGTATAATCTACCTCCCTGCCAAATTTCATATGTGTCCATTCTGGATGGATGGACCCTCCAGCGGTTTTTGAGTTCTCGTGATGAGTTTTAGACCTTTTTCTTTTATATATATAGATTACGATCCATTATTTGGCCACCTCTACCATCACCATCTATAGAGCATACATTTTAAATTTCAAGTCTCTTACTTCAAACACATAGGAATTTCATACAAACTTCCAACCCCCGTTTTACCCCCTTAGGGGTCGAGTTTCATAAAATCCGTTCATAGCGGATGTCTAAGCCCTATAAGGAACCTACCTACCGAATTTCAAGTTTGTAGCATACATAGTTTCGGAGATTTCGTGATGAGTTAGTCAAACTACCATCCCCCGTTTTAACCCCAAAAGGGAGTTGATTTCTAAATATATATTATTCAGACACCTTCTCACCATCTATAGAGCATACATTTTATATTTCAAGTCTCTTACTTCAAAAACATAGGACTTTCATACAAACTTCCAAACCCCGTTTTATCCCTTTAGGGGTCGAGTTTCGTAAAATCCGTTCTTAGCGGATGTTTACGCTCTATAAGAAAACTACCTGCCAAATTTCAAGTTTCTAGGTGCTATAGTTTCGGAGATTTCGTGATGTGTGGGTCAACTTACCATCCCCCGTTTTAACCCAAAAAGGGAGTTGATTTCTAAATATACATTATTTGAACACCTTCTCATCATTTATAAGAGCATACATTTTAAATATCTAGCATCTTACTTCAAAAATATAGAACTTTCATACAAACTTCCAACCCCCGTTTTACCCCCTTAGGGGTCGAGTTTCGTAAAATCCGTTCTTAGCGGATGCCTACGCTCTATAAGGAATCTATCTGCCAAATTTCAAGTTTCTAGGTGTTATAGTTTCGGAGATTTCGTGATGACCTTTCGCTTTTATATATATTATAGATTACATATAAAAAAGCTATGAACAATACAGTTGCTGATTTCAGGAGTTGTCAATAAAATTTTACATTATAAAACCTGTTTATTAAAGAAGTGATGGGCCTAAAAAAAACAATACGATACAAAAGGGAAATTTTTTTACAACCGTACCTAATTAAATATAACTAACTATAAAAGAGGACTAAGTAGGATTGCACATATATCGCAAGTACAATCTACAATGCAGTATAAATTTAAATAAGGCCATAAATTTAAATCGCGTAATTACTTTAAGGGAAGGAAATAGGGGACGCCCGCTTTTATCATTAGGGTACGTACTTAAGACTTTCCTTATTTACATAAGCTAGACACGAGTAAAATGTTGTTCGTGAAATTTTAAAGCTGAAAAAAAAATTATTTTCATAACAAAAAGTACAAGAAATAAGTTGTCGTACTCGTATAAACTTCTACTCACCCATAATCCTGTTCAAAAGTTTCAAGTATTGGGCCTTACAAATTACTCAATTTGAGTTAAAGCACTTTAAGTGAAGTACTAAAAAGCTAAGCAGTGTAAAAACTGTTCAGTGGTAATAATTAATAATATTTATACTCGATTGTAAGAGAAGATTAAAATGAGTGAATACTTACATTTTTTCTTTAAAACGGTCAAGTCGCTATTAATCGCGCTCGGCTTTACGGGAACAATCCTAGGTAACGGTCACAATGGCAGCCGTTTGAGTTAATCGTCGAACGTTTAACCGACAAAAGAAACTATTTAATTCTAAGGCACGCGTACTCACATTTACTTCACATTGGAAACGTTTATTGTGGTTTCGTGCTAGGGAACGTTTGTATAGAGAAGTCTTTTACAGTAATTCCGCTTTCAAAGAAACGATATTGATTTTTACATTAGGAGGCACATATTTACTTAAAGTGAATTATGCTTTAAGTATTTTTAGGTAGGCAAGGTTCAAAAGTTTTCATTTGTACTTAGTAACTTTTTGTGAGGCTTGAGTACCAAAAAAAATTCAAAGGAAATGGAAGTTTGAAACATCCATTACCAACTCAAATTAGCAATTTAAAACTTATTTTTGCTATTTTATAAAGTATGCCATAATTAGTTATAATCATTTTTTTGTGTAAAATATTTAGTTATATTACCTTAATTTTCTTATTTATCGTATTTTATATAAAAGTATTATGACTGTGAGTCTATAAAGATTAATCGCGTAAACGGAACAGATTAAAATAACCGTTCTATTGAACGGATAACCTTTTTATTGAATAACGTATTCAACTGTACATGCATAGTTTGGTATTTGAATTATTGTGATTAAGCCATCGGCTTATTTAAATGCCACCTTTGAGTTGCATGGGTTTATTTCTATTGCTACCGCATCACTTGATCGATTTTGTGTTTAGGATTTTTTTTTCAATAATCTAGGTAATCAATATAATATGAACCATAACAAAACCATAAAAAAAGTTTAATGAAAACTATAGTAATAACATTGTACGTATAGATATGTATGTATGATAATTATGTATTTTTTATGTATTGGATAGCTATGTATTTATGTAACCTGTAATGTGTATGCACATGTACGTATATATAATTGTATATGTATGTTATGTATTATTTCTTCAGTAATTGTAAAGTACTGAAACTAGTAAGAGGTACTGTACCTAGTGCATTTCTTAGCCTGCTTTATAACACTATTACACAGTACCGCAGGTTGACTGGAAGAGATCTCTTCTAGAAACATATGTATAATCATAATCGTATACATATATATACGATTCTATAGTGATTCATAGTGACTCCTATACATTGTGTTCAGACAATCAACTATTTGGCATTTGCGCGTTTAATTCAACAATATTGAAAGGGCCAGCAAGACAATAGAAAAGCTATTTTAATTAATTGGCTGAAACATATACGTGACATATTGAAGAATATTCTCAAGTAGGTAATATCAACAGAAATCCGACGTAAATTAAAAAGTTAAATATTTAATTACAGCAATAACTAATAGTGCGTATTCCATACGACTGTTAGTTATGAACTTTAACGCGGTTATAAATTAGATAAATAAACCGCTTTATCGGCTCTTACTAGCTTCCCACTGAAGCACTTCAAAGCGACGGCAGACGATTTTCTGATTGCTCTCTCGACCGAAGTGTACAAATTTTAAATATTAATATTATCTTTTAGTGCAGCGATAATTATGAGCTATGATATTACATTTAATAGTATATCTGTTGTATGAACTGTGATAGTTACATGACATTATAATAACTAATAACACTCTTATAGGTCTCTTTTTTATTTCCAAGCAGTCGTGTGATGGAACTGCTAGGAGACTATATCTTTAGACAGGCTTTAATAGCGAAGAAATATTATATCTTACATAAGTTTCCATATACTCTTCCTTATTTTGTTTTATCCTCAAATAATTAAATCATTTCAGTTTATGTGTTTACAAGTAATAAATATTTTTTTATATATTTTTTATTTTACTGTTCTGACGATTTTACTGCCCCTTAACTATATCTTTTTTTATTTTGCATATTATAATATTAAAATAATAAATTAATATGTTTAGCATGTCCATGCTTGTATATCAATAAAAAATCAAAATCAAAAGCTTTATTCAAATACGCCTCAAAAGCACCTATGAATCGTAATTTTACAAATTAAAATTCTAGTTATTGTTAAAAGTGAAGCTACCACCGGTTTAGAATGCAGATTCTGCTGAGAAGTACCGGGAAAAATACGCAATTACACTCTTTAAAAAATATAAATTGTGTTTTTATACAAATTTTGGTAGTATCTTGCATGAAAGCCACTAAGTCCCGACATCTTAATCATTTATGTAATCCTCCACCGAATATTAAGTTTTCGGTAATAATTTCTTTTTTTTTTAAATAAGAACTTTAAATTTATTCTCAGATAATTTCTAAATCGTTTGTGGGATTTTATCAAAGATACGAAACCATGATCCAAAACGGAGACTTTTACTTTGCGCAGTTGGTATTATTAGATTATTCTTTATCTGTTTTATTTACCTACTTACAATTTATATAGGTAACTGGTGCAAGATTTTTAACATCGAAAGTTAGAAACGAAACACCGAAACAGTGGAGAAGATTAATGGACTCAAAATTGCATCGCAGCTAAATGCAATAAAGCCGGCAGACATGGCGGCAAGCAGTGGTTTATTGCTTAGACATGTGACTGCGCCCTGTGACCCGATTTTATTCCACAGGAATTAAATGCGACTGAACTTGAATAGTTACAAAAACCGAGTTTGATCACGTTCTTACACACTGACGTCAATTGTATACCTGGTTTTTATTCAATATATGTGTCTAACCTAATAAAAATAGTTTTTTTTTCTTAGTTTAAATTTTTTGGAGAAATATTATGCATTATTTAAATATAAAAAACGGCACAAACGAGCAAATAGCTCCACCGGATAATAACTGCTTACTGTCACTCGTGGACACCTACAACATTAAAGTTGCGAGTACGTTGCTGGCCTGTCATTTTGTATGGTTAATCTTTTATAATATCCCAAAGTATAGGCAAATTCGCGTAAGCAGCAAACATTGCAATTTTGAAAGCGCTCAACACACTTATCACATTTTATCGATGTTACCAGATACGCATAACAGTTTGCGGGAGAGCATTATATTGCAGAAAACTTACTTGTTTATTGGATTATTAACTCCATTACACATAAAAAATCGCTAGTATTGAGCTACGGTTATCTATTTCCTAATATTGAAACTATACACTATATACTAAAACTATGTACATACATATAAATATCCCATTGTAATTCGAGGTCTTCTGTTAAGGACATAATAAGCTCAATTCGTATTTTTTTACATCATTTTATGTTTCAAAATTTTTCTCAATTAATGCGTTTTTGATAAGATATTTTCTTTTCAGAAGCGCACGAGTGAACTCTTTCATAAATGGTCATTTTGAAGTTATTTAATAAAACTGCTATCGGCGGAGGTCAATGTTATGTAAGCTTATTTATGAAGTATATTCTTAATTTTGGCATGTAGCCTGTAATGCAGTGGACCGAACGACGTGTGGTAATGTAACAATTTATGATTTAAGCCAAATTAATGAAGATCGAAATATTTCATCGTGTTTTTTTTTACTTGATTATTTATTAAATTAAATATACTATTATATTTAGAAGCTCGATAAGTAGCTCATTGCTAGCTTAACAACGAGTAGGCTATAATAAAAACTATTCATACACTACGTTTTAGATATGTACCTACAAGTGATTATTTACTGTACCTTAAAACAGTAAACAAAGTGCTAAAAAAGGAAACGTTAAAAAGCTACGAGCGAGTTGTCCTCAAGAGATTATTTTAAATGTAGGAAAACATGATTGCGACCCAGAAAGAACAAGGGAACTTTTTCAATTCAAAAAATAACAAACTGAAAAAGACTGCTCTAATAGAAAATTATTCGAAAGAGTTAATTCTTTCACATTTATTACGAATCGCTTTTTGTTGCGTTGCTTAACTTTTCAAAAAAGTACTTGTGTAAGAATGTTTTGTTTACATATTTATTTTGTATATTTAAAATTCATATATTCGAAAAATTATTAACTAAAACTAATATTTAGGGAACTTAATATCGCTAAAAAATCTATATCAAACTATTATTATTATTATTGTTATTATTCACTCTACAAAAAAGCAAACCCATAAGAAGGATTATAATTTTATCCCTCACTCTTACACTAAGGGTCTGTTTTACGGGTTGTGGATAATGCTATCTGACGGATGACGGTATCCAACTATTTTTTTATTCGCAAATGCGAACTTAAAAGTTGTAGTTTATTAGTTAAGGAGAAACAGGTCCTAATGGGCTATTCTACCTTCTACTGTCAAAGTTTATTGGTAACTTATCTACAGGATAAACTTTATCCACGACCGGTGCAACCGGTCCTCATTATGTTGTTGAAAGTCTATGCCCCGCTAGTTATTGACGACACAAAAAATGTAAAACGGCGACATATGCGAACATAAAACACATATCGATAGAAATATAGCTAAAGTTATTATGTCATGTTTCATATTATGTAATAAAAGAAATTTTATACCTAAAATGTATATAACACACATACACACATTGCATACAATCATAAACACAAAAAAGTAATAACAAAAGGTATAGTAGTAATAATGCCATTTAATACCAAACACAGCCAATCTCTTTCTTAACTAGCTATAACTTTTTATCGACTTCAAAACAAGGCATTTTTTATTTCTAGTTTATAAAATTCGGTAACAAGCTTAAACATCGCTAAAAATCTATCTTCACTCATTAAATGATTTGTGTTTGTGTTTTAATTACATATTCCCTTACAAATAGTTATAATATTTAATGAAATCACATTTAGATTATTTTAGTTATCGAAAATATTCATCAACAAATGTGACATGTTGAAAGTCGGATGCATTGAGAATTACGTTAATATTGTGTTAGTTTATTAATTGCGTTCGTACATTATCTCAATACGTGCAATAATATGTCATTCACTAAGAAATATAAATGTGAACTCGGTGACATCAATTATGTTTATAGCAATATCGGTCTTTTACTTACGACACATATAGATGGAATAGGGACATAACATGCGATAACAACAATTATTATAAGATCATAGAATCATGTGTCCAGAGTCCACATACGAGTATTAAAAATGAAAATACTGTTATACGTTCTATTCATAAAAAGGGAAGCAAGAAAAAGTGCACGAATTATCGAGGAATCGCGTTACTACCTACTGCGTACAAAATTTTCTCCTACGTATTGTTGAAGCGACTGGAACCGTATGCCGAAAAAATTCTCGGTGATTATCAATGTGGATTCCGACGTAACCGCAGTACTGTAGACCAGTTATTCTTACTAAAACAGTTAATGGAAAAGAGATGGGAGTACGCGCAAAGTATCCATTCGGTGTTCGTGGACTTCGTGAAGGCCTATGATAGCATAGACAGAAGTACCCTGTATAACATCCTTGGTGATTTCGGAATCCCAAACAAGTTGGTTCGGATGATTCGGGTGGCCACTAGTGTAAGCAGAATGAGAGTCCGAGTGGATAACGACTTGACGGAAGAATTTGACGTCGTAACTGGGCTTAAACAAGGAGATGCTCTGTCGCCTACGTTGTTCAATTTGGCCCTTGAGCACGTCGTACGAAAAATCATGGCAGTTTCTAGCGGCGTGGAGCTAAATGGACAACAAAGTGTAATAGGATACGCCGATGATCTGGCACTGCTTGCACAAAGTGAAGAGGAGGCCAAAAATGTGGTGAGAGTCTTGGACCTGGAAGCAGCTAGGATCGGCCTAAGGATAAGTAAGGAGAAAACCGAATACCTTCACATGAAGCGCTTCAAAAACATTCGTGTACCACGCAAAAATCTTGTAGTGGGAGGCACAGTCTACAAAGGCGTAGATAAATTCAAGTACTTAGGTTGCACTGTAACTGACACTAATACGAGAGAGCTCGAGATTGATACTCGTATTCAAAATGCCCTACGATGTACTGCCTCCCTGCATAAGGTGTTAGTATCTAAGTTACTTAGCAGAAAAACTAAGATTAGGATACACAAAACTGTGATCAGACCAATCCTTATGTACGGTGCGAGACTTGGGTACTAACGCTTAAAGAAGAGAACAATCTTCTTGTGGCAGAGCGGAAAATACTCCGAAAGATTTTAGGGCCGACCCAAGAAGCTGACGGAAGATGGCGGGTGAGAAAGAACCGAGAGATTGAAGACCTAGTGGCTGAACCCAATATCATCGGAGAAACCAAAGCGGCACGACTTCGCTGGCTCGGCCACGTAGTAAGGATGGGAGACAATCGCGCAACGAAGAGGGCGTACTTGGGGAAACCTGACGGTTGTAGGCCTGTGGGGCGCCCCAAATACCGCTGGGAGGACGAGGTACGGAGAGACCTGCGCGAGCTGGTGACAGCGGACTGGCGCGAGATGGCTCTGGACCGGGACCGCTGGAGACTTTTGGTGTCGGAGGCCAAGATCCACTTCGGGTCGCTGAGCCAGAGGAGTAAGTAAGTAAGTACTGTTATACGTTTTCTACTAACTACGTTTTTGTTATTTTAACTTTTTGCAAAAGGAAAAAACAAATTACATAAGTTCGTAATAACTTTGGGGAGTCGATAACCAAATAAATAGTCAAGGGTGGAAGGGTCACCCCTATTTCTCTATCTTAGGTCGCAGATGTCCCTGTACTTATGTGTAACGAAAGCTTAATTTCGATCGCTTTTAGTATCTTCGCAATAAACGTAATATTTTATTTGTAAATTGTTTGTATTCGTTCTATGTATTAACAGTAAATATAATATTTCTAAGTTGATATTAAAATATAAATCGTTTTTGATAATAAAACATAATACAATTAATTAAGTTGAAACAGCGCAAATTTTTCCTTATTTTAAAAGTATACACTTTTAGTACCTATTTCTTAAGAATGCGTTTAATACATGTCCTTAATCACATCGGGTAATTTATTAAAAACAAAATCCTCTATCCCCTTATAATATCATATGTTTAAATTAGATTCGTATAACTTATTATTTATATATCTATAGAATTCTTTGTATCAATTTTAAGAGACAATGTGTCGTAAAATCTCGAAAAAATAAAACACAAAATTCAGTATATTTGTTATGCGGGGTGAAGTTGGGATAATCCCCCTGCAGTGTGGCGCCGGTCGGGGCGACAATGTGGACCAAATACCGATACTGCTGTCTCACAGCCTCTTCGTTCAGCTGACTCTTACAGACTTAAAATCAATAAACGTTCGAGATTTGAATTCTTAATTCATAAGAAATGAATATGAATTTAAATTTGAAGTAGGTCACGTTGCAGTGATTTAAGCATTCATATTCTGTTTTAAAATGTCACGAGATTGTGATAGCCAGTGGGAAAAATTATACATCCATATTACATAAATGTTACATAATATGAAGACTTACAACAACGTACTACATAATTTAAGGGTGCTATATGTAATAATCATTAACGTTATCACAACGTTTATCAGTGAGGTTAAACACGAACCTTTGCTACATTTTTTTTTCTTTCTAAAGGTAATCATGTTTGAAAAGCAATGGTTTTATAGACTATACTAATATCAAGCATTGTTTGTTATTTTCAATAAACTTAGAAGCCACTGATTTCATTTTACTTATTCTTTACCTATTTGTAGGAAACTGTATAGAAAAACATTTGATAAAAGACAATTCACTGCGACTTATATTTATGTACCTTACCTAGCAGCTCAGTTTCTGTAAATGCAAGGGAAACAACAAGAAACGTTTGGTCATGCATATAAGTACATGTTGTTTGTATTAAATATGGGATATTTATATAATAACATATAAAGCAAGCTTTAATTTAAAGACATTTTATATATTGTCTGCAAGGAAAACGTCGATAAACTATATTAAGGCTCTTAAAGTATCGAACCCTAAATGAGCTTCGTGTTTCGTTTGAGATTTGTATCAGGTTGCTACTGAGCTACCCGCATTATGTGGCTTCGTGTACTTCATAGGGTTATCGGACGATTAATACTTTTTCACTTTATTTTAATTAAGATAAGCCTCTCTTTATAGAACGAGATTTTAACGCACGCCACATTGATTTAAGAGTTAAAGTTTTATAGCTTAAATAATTATACTAAAGAAATTCTTATACATACGCTGTTTTTGACAAACATTACAAAATTAAAACCATTTTCATAAAGGGAAAAAATGTGACAATCATCTATCTGTCAACCTTACAGTAATAAAATGATTATTATTACTATTTATCAGAGATACAGAGTAATGTAACCATTATTTAATTAAGAATGACCATCAAAATTTAACTTACTCACAAAATTGGATTATTCAAAATAATACATATTAGAAATAGATATAAATCTTTTATGTAAGAATCGGTTAAAAAATCAGCAATATAATTAAGGATAAATAATTAAGTCGAGATACTTATCCTAATCTAAATTATATATGTAAATTTTAATTATTTATATTAATTTAAATATATAAAATTCTATTGAAATTTTATAACAAACCTATACTAATATTATAAAGCTGATAAGTTTGTTTGTTTGTTTAAACGGGCTAATCCCAGGAACTACCGGGTCGAATTCGAGTTATGAAAACATTTTTGTGTTAGATAGCCCATTTACCGAGAAAGGCTATAGGCTATTTTTTCCCTCAAATTAACGCGTGTGAAACCGTGCGGCACATCTAGTAATATTTGTACGTAAAAATGTAGGTTTTTTCTCTTAGTCAGCCCTCTAAACGAAAACAGATATAAACGCCGCTTTGATATTGCGGAGGATCAATAGGTCGAGCTCAAAATAAATGGAACAATGGGCGAGACGGTATCAGTGCTTAAAATGCTTTCCATGTTCTGGCGCGTCCGGTGACCGACGATCAGCCCGGAAGTAACACATGGATGTATAATTCCTTCATTTTATCTGACTGTTCAAATATTTTATTGGTATTAAAAATAAAAGTCATTTCGAAAATCATTAACTTCATTTACAAGCAGGATATTAATGTTTGACTTCAGATTGTAACATAATACGATGTTAAAATAAAACAATGTAGAATGTGCGGTTTTGTATTTTATTTTAAAACGATTTTTCTTTTGTTTCAAATTTTTTAAATAATGATAATCTTAAATAATTTATATATTAATTATTATTCTGTATTGCAAAGATGATGATGATGATGATGATGATGATGATGATTACAAAGATGACAGATGTTTAACTAATTTTTGATACATGATTAAAACAGATATGTAAAAGAGAGAAAACCTCGTATGTATTTGAATAAAAGTATCGTCATAAATAATGTGAGATAAAATGGTACTATATTAGATAAAAACGATAAATCTTTAACCTAACAAACACACTTACATTGTACAGCAGTTTAATATAAGGGTGCCCCTACAGTTATCGTTAGTCAGCAAATTGTATATCACTAATGCATCTCCCCAAAAAGCTTGAGCCCCGCATGTAGATAAAATACAACTAGAATTGCAAATAAAATGATAAATATAAAATATGAATAGTTGACTTGTAAAATCGATTATTGAATCAGTCAGTGAGTCAGCCTAGCCTATTGTAGTCCACTGCTGGACATAGGCCTCCCCAAGTTCGCGCCAGATTATTGAATGCTGTATATTTTAAAAAAATTGTAAAAATAATTGTAAATGTCACTCTTTTCTTTCTAAGTTTCTCGAAACATAACTGAAACTTAGAAAACTTGCTACAGACTCACTAATCATCGACATATCGTTAAAATGATTGATAACTAATAGGTAATAATTGTTCTGAATTACAAAATTTAATGAGTGTGGGACTGATCGTGCTAATTAACCATCGACATGGTTAGTTAAGTAAAAGTAGCTACTCCTTACATTCGACCTTTGACTACGAAACAATATAAGGTATATTCGTATTAATTTTTTACCGTGACATATAAAAATTAAAATTATTATTTAATAAAAATCTCTAATGAAGACCCAAATTGACGCTCGGTATTCGTGTCGGCTCAGTAAATTCTAATATATTATTTATTTATTTATTATATTTATTTACCAATATTTTACACAAACAGATAAGAGCGTTGTAAAACGTCTCTGTTGGCGTCACTAAGCGTCAGTGTCAGCTGTTTCACACGATCACCAAGTGCCTTATATCGTTTCTTAAGAGTAAACCGAAAAAACTTCAAAAATACGATAGTTAAAATATTTCTCCTAGTGATTATACCTATTAAAAAAATCTCATAACCTGTTGCTAAATAATGTAAAACACATGGATGCTCATTGCATAAAAGCAATCCGATCGCCTAAGCACATATGGTGACTTCATAAATCTCATGTCAGATCGGTAGAGACGGGCTGTGTGTCATAAATACAACAGGCATGTATGTCAAAACATCGGGATTCGGTCTCCCACACCAGATACTAGGCCAGTGATGTCAAGTGAGGTAATGAAAAAAAAAGATTTATGATCAACTGTAATAAAATTTTATTACTGTCCATTCCACCCCTATTCCTATGATACAATATTAATCCCAAACTCATTTTATCGTTTATTTTTTTTTAGTGTACTGTATAAATAAAGGTCAAATTAAATTGACACGACACCACATTCCATGCCAAGTTAAGGCTTTCATTTTGATGAATAACACAAATGTATTTTGTTAAATATCTTATTGGTAAGATGTACATATATAAGAAGATGAGAAAGCAAAATGAAGCCAAGTATCTTTTGCCAAAGGGGTCGTGATCGTAAGTCAAATTTCCATAAAGTTTTCAGCATAAAATGTGGTGTTGTAATATCGTGGCCTGGAATACTACCAATTTTAACGCACCGCGGAATACCATCCTCCCCATCCCGCTGTGTCTTCGTTCTTCACCCCTGACCCAATTACACGCAATATATTACATTTTTAAGCTCTTGTATACATTTGCTGTCGCATATCGTTAAATATAGTTTAGAAGTGTAAATCTTCGATCAGGCCAATCACTCTGTACCCTTTATAATAAAGTTCAATGTCAGTCTCGCGTTTAATTAAAATGGCGCCACATTTATACATACATCTCGTCAGTTTAGATAAAGCAACAAAGAAAAAGGTACTCGTATGTCTGTTAAAATTTTATTGTACTAATGACCTTTCAAAATATTTTATTTAAACAATCAAATGAAAACATAGCCCCAGAGCCCTTCCACAAAAGAGCTAAGGGTGCCGCAAAAAAGGGCTTCTGCAAGTCGTAAAGTGCAATGGTTTGAATTAGTTATTCAGTTGATTATGAATCCCCTACAGCTACTCTATCATTATCGTTTTACTAAGCGCACGTGCCGACTTTGCAAAGCAGCCCTCGGGCCGTCAAGGTCGATAATCATAATTTACACAGTCTTTGTCCTTTCTTTTCGACTTCTTTTGTTACGTAAAAACAATATTGCTTCAACTTGAACGGTTTAAAGGCATAGGTGGCAGTATAGGCATAGGCATGTATTAATAATTATTTATCTATTTATGAAAGTACGTTTTACGAAAGATAACAGATAATATGGGGAACTTAAAACTGGTCGTTATTTGGTTTTAAAGGTGATTAACTAAAAACACTTTAAACCTAATTTTTCACATTGACTGTAAACGTTTTAATACTTTTCACATTCTACACACGCTTCGTAATTGAAAAGAGATAGGATGTTAAGAGATTAACTCGATTACAAAATGGAATTGTAGAAGTAAAAACTAATTAGTTGCTGTAATTAAAATACTGTAAACGATACTTCATACGATAAACGATTCAAACGATAGTTCATGAAATCTTTACAATTTAATACTAATTTTACACAATGCATTGTACTACGATTGTATACAATCAATTAAGGAATTTTATTAATAAAGCAGCTGATAACAAATTTATAAATAATAACTACAATATATTGTATAGACATATTTTTATCTTCCTTTTAATTAATCATAAACTGTCGTATTCAATTTTAGTTTCTCGTTTTTTATTACCTAAAATAAAAAAATTCAAAACCAATACCACGAATTATAACGGCTTATGTCGATGTGAACAAAATATACATTTTATTCAGTACTTGTAATACTAATACCCGATAAATTATAATAATTCGTTCAGTAGGCAATATAGGTTTTGCGACTTTGTGGTTAAATAAGCATTTTGTTATAAAATATAACATAATCAGATAAAAGTTTGTTTAGTTTATATACTATATACGCGCAAAAAAGCAACTCAATTTTCCCCATAAGATAGATTAAACCTAAGCTTTTGAAAAATCTTTTATGCGAAATATGTAAAGTAGAGTCCGTAAAAGCTTCTGAAGTATCTCAATTGACTAGTAAAATGAGCGTTTACGAAGCCGCTTAAAATAAATACTACTCAACCAAAAAACAATTTCTAATTAATTTTTTTTAACAATACTTGCTGTATTGTCTACACTTGTGACAAGAGGGCTGGTGCATTTTATTCCACACGGACATGATTTATACCATAACTATCTTTAAATATTTAGTTCTTAAGTTGTGAATTGTAAATATGTATATTTTAATTTTTTTCATTTTTTCCATAGTTGTTTCAGTATACACATTATGAAATAATTTTACCAAAAAATAAACAAATTTGTCCTTAAAAATACGTTTATAATATTAATTTGCGTTACAGGTTTCATAACTTCATTAACCCTCGCGTCACTTGATGTTTCGACTAATTTGGACACGTAGTGTTCCAGAGTGACAGCTCGAAGCACTTGAATTTGATTAAATTCATATGCGTACTAGATGACGCAGCGAACTTCGTACCACCATATATCACAAAACAATTCAGTGCAGTCGTTCGGAAATTATGCACACATATACATTTCGGCGGTATTTATTTTTATTTTTTTAAGCTGCCATAGATTCAACCTGTATATGAGACAATTTAAACCCATGGTTGAAAGTTCTTTTTAGTTAAATCGTTTCCCCTTTCAACCGGCGTAGTAATTTTAATCCGTCGGGTAAATCTTTAGGTAATTAAGCTCAATCGAATGGTTCATTCTTTAGTAAAAATTGTGGCAGAACCGTCAGGCTCAAACAGAACTTTTGTAAAGAAATGTATTTCTGATACTTCTAATTAATTGGTTTACGACGACGGCGTCGACACTAAAAAAGGGACTTGGAAAAGCTGAATAAGAAAACCCAAAAATAATTCATATATCAGTATAAGTTACTTAGGGGTTGGAATATATTAAGATTAGGATAAAAATAAAAATGATAACAAATTAAATTGGATCAATTTTTCGTTATTCAACGTCGTTTTGATACACACACTATTTACACTTACTATTTATGTCTCTAGGCTTGTTCTCCTATGAACAAATATAACTTAATTCGCTATGAATATCTTATTCTATCTTAGAAGATAGCGATCTTTTCATTAATAAATACAAATATTTTAACAAATTATCTTAAAAACTAAACCTAGCCAAAAGAAAGTGATTCATGTCAGTAATTTGTTTGCAAATAAAATCATAAACATAAAATTGTGAACGCAATTTTTTACATTAAGCTTCTGTATAATGTGAAGAAGGAATGAGAGAAGTTGTGTAGGTAATATGTAACACAATCCGGATTATTTCAGGCTGTCGGGGAAAATTAAATAAGATTCATTTGCACCTGGGAAATCTCGTTTGCGTAGAATACTTTGTAGTTTATTTAGAGAAGATATATTGCTACCTTTAAAATGTCTTAACACCAAGTAAAATATACGGTAAACCTTATTGATCCAGACCTATTCAGATACATTTTGGCAATATAACACACTAATTATTATTATTCTTCGTTAAATGTTCGGTCTAAAATTGTTAAATGTGGGTTACACCCATAAATTACGAACATTTAACGATATTCACAAGAAGAGCAATAAATAAATAGGTTATCTGCAAAGATAAAGGCATTCGGTCGGCACATCACCCATGAACGAAAGAGAGCAAGAATGAAGCAGTAAATGTCACTACCATTTGCGACCAAGACCCTTGATCTTTTCGGGTAAAGCTATGTACCCATAGAATCAATAAGAAAATGTCGAAAACTTATTAGACTTGTCATAGAAACCTACTAGAAATTTTTAAATGTAGTTATTAAAGAAAACCATTTAATAATATAAAACATAGAATGTATGTTTTTATCCAGTTTATGTTTTATTAGAACATGTATTAATAATTTAAATTTTCAATATAAGATAAGATTGCAGGGTGAAAAAATTACTTTCTATCGCCAATCTGTACTCTGCTTAATATGCGTTGGCGCAATCTGACGCGTGCAAGCACACACTACAACACAGATGAAAGCTGGCGCCCCGACTACTTATCGCTTCCCTAAACCATTCTGTATGCTTACTGTCAGCACACCAAAATAGACTAACTGACAAAAATAACGAAATACCGAGAATTCCAAGGTCATAAATTATAGGACGTACCAAAGTTTGTTTATTTGAAATAAATTTTAATTAAACGTTCTATTTAGTTGCATATCTTATATATATTATGCATTACCCATAAAATAGCAACCTATTTACTACTTATGGTAGACACAAACATAAATTTATCAACACTATTAACAATGAAGTTATGTCAAGTATCGTTGGAGGATAAACTTAATATCGCTGTGAGGAGCTTAGAATTAAGCACTGACAATAAGTCGATGGGAATTTAATGAACCGGTTGTGGGAACATTTGGATATCGTTTTTAAAGTTCCATACCCAGAGACTGACGACGGATTCCTATTACTTAATTACAATGACTGCAGTTGTAATAGATAAAATTTGCAAATTTGCAAGGTTCTAGCACAGGAAACGTTATTTTTATCCGGAATTAAACATATATCTCTACGATTTGCCGATTTTAATCAATCTCATTTTATAAATTACCTATTATAATATGTGTTTATGTGTTATACATACTCTAAAATACAAGTTCTAGTGGAAATAAATCTATGCAAGCATTTTGAAATAAAACTTTATGTTCACAGATCTTCTGAGAGAAAAAAATATTAGAGGCCAGGTGCGTCAAGCATCCGCCTTTTAAGATGAGAAAAAAGTGGCAGTTGCAAGCCGGGTTCTATGTATCTCGCCTCAACACACCGCCTGTTAGACGCTATAAGCATAAGTTGAAAACTAAGTATACGTTATATGTATGTACATACCTATGTTGAGTGTTTCATTTTCATTCTTTAAGAATTTGCTAGTAATTTGTATTGCGAAACGACTAGTTAATTTTTTGTACAGTTCGTTATATTCATCTGACTCTGCGTGTTTTTAAAGCGTTAAAACCTTTTGATTTTCAATTTTTTTAACAAAAAATAATCAGTAAAGGACGATGATATCGATGGAATGTCAAAAAGATACAAAAATGCAAGAAAATCTTTCTTGGTTTTCAAGTCCTTAATCTGAATTTTACTAATTTAAGGATTCATTACCATAACACAATTACACAGTAGTAGGTAAGTAAAGTTCTTTTCCGTCTCTCTTCACTTCTTCGACTAACTAAAAACAAAACTAAAGTTATTTGCTATTATTCTATCGTGCAGATTGCTTAAAAATATATCTCCATTATCGTTGTTTCCGAGTGGTTATGCGCTCTACATATCAAATACGCTTCAGCCTGTAATATGCCACGGTTGAACATAGGCCTCTTTCCCCGTGTAGGAGAAGTATCAGAGCTTAATCCACCACGCTACTCCAATGTGGGTTGGCGGATATACTCCCTACTATGAGTAACGATCGCTATCAGGTGTACATATACATATCAGATACCTACTTAAAATCTGAATAAGAAATAAATTGTCATTCTAAGGCTGCCGAGTGATTTGAAATGCTCTGTTCTGGAGTTCCGACATGACGAGATATATTTATTTAATTTCTTTTGTCTTTCTCGTATGAAAATATGTATCTACATCCATGTACATTTTATTATGTACGTATGTATATAGCGCTGCATACGTTTAAGTTTCCTCTTCAGCTCTAAATAAAACGATGTCAAAATATAAAATGATTGATGAGGGCGCTAACCAAAGGGGAAAATTTTTCGTAACTTTCTCAAGAAAAAGACTTTGAGACTTATCATGCTGTTTGAACCAGAAATATTTTTTTACGGAATATTAAATACTTTGTAAAGCAAGTAATAAGGTCAGTAATCTTTTTATTTTAAAGGTACATAATTCTGCGATCTTACTGCCCAGTATTTTTTATACAGACAAATATTTTTAAATCTCATTCATAAAAGTAACACAAAAGGCTAAAACATCCAGCCATGTGGTAGGCGTATTTTTTTAAATTACAACCAAACAATCCTCTTTAGTCTACCTGCACTTAGCACCTGTCGTCAAACTGTTAAGGTTTTTTAGTTCACCTTGGAATTTTGGTTTAAAATTGAAATTCTTTAAAGTTTTAGGTGTTAAACGTTTAATTTTTACCATTAATTTGTTATGATTAAATGTAATAGGTAATGGATATGTGGTAAATAATATGTATATATAATAGGTACTAAATGTGTATTTTTTCTGTAAAAGCGATTTTTTTTTAAACAACGTTATTTTATTTATTACTTTATTTTTTAAATGTAATTATTAAAATTTAGAATATAAAACATTGTATTATGTTACTTTTTATGTTATAAAAGTTTTAGTTTACAGAAACTGGAGGCCCAGTTTTACTATAGCTGCTTTCGTGATTAGAACAGTCATTAATTGAAGTTTCTTATCATTTTTTACCTTTATTTTTAACCGACTTCCAAAAAAGGAGGAGGCTCTCAATTCGACTGTTTTTTTTTTATGTATGTTACATCAGAATTTTTGCCCGTGTGGACCGATTTCGACAATTTTTTTTTAATCGAAATGTGGTGTGTGTCAATTGGTCCCATTTAAATTTATTTGAAATCTAACAACTACTTTTACGAGTTATATCTAATAATGCGTTATTACTTGACGCTTTTTTCGTCGACCTACGTTGTATTATACCGCATAACTTTGTACTGGATGTACCGATTTTGATAATTCTTTTTTTGTTGGAAAGGATATATTCCAAGCTTAGTACCATGATAAGGAAACCAGGATCTGATGATGGGATCCCAGAGAAATCGAGGGAAACTCTTGAAAATCCGCAATAACTTTTTACTGGGTGTACCGATTTTGATAATTCTTTTTTTGTTGGAAAGGAGATATCTTTAGTTTAGTACCACGATAATGAAACCAGGATCTGATGATGGGATCCCAGAGAAATCGAGGGCACTTCTTGAAAATCCGCAATAACTTTTTACTGGGTGTACCGATTTTAATAAATTTTAATTTAATCGAAAGCTGGTGTTTGTCATGTGGTCACATATAAATTTTATTGAGATCTGATAACTACTTTTTGAGTAATCTTTGATAACGCGTAGTTACTTGACTATGTTTTCGTCGATCTACGTTGTATTACTCGTCGATGTAAGTGAAGTCGGTTTTTTTTTCGTTTGCGAGCAAACACAATTATCCAACAAGACATTTCTAAAGACATTTTAGTTTATGTTTATACTTTAAAACAATTTGTATCATAACGTTTTAGTCGCAACTACGTCTCTACATAAGCTTTACAATACGTATTCTTACGTTTCATCGTTTCGATCTAAGGTTCATCCAAATTCAAAATATTTATTAGAGATTAAAGCTGATTTTTACGACTTCTGTAGTTTCTTGATAAAAAAGGTATATTCAATAAAATAAAAAAATAAATGTTGAACAAATTATGATATACAAATATTAAAATATCAATTTATTGAAAAGCAATTTTAGCTATAGCGATTCTTACCTGTCAATAACAGCAGAACTAGACGCCGCATGTTGGTATCGTTCTCAAGTCTGTGAGTATGCTTTTAGTACAAAAATTACGAAGGAGGCATAGCCATCGTCTCGTCAGTTAATCTTGGTCAGGTTAGTGTTTACGCGACTCAGCTGACGTCCTCGTATTACGCTCGCTAATCAACCACACACTTGCACACTGCGGGACCCGTACGCTGCAGTGTCAACGGCCACAAGCTTACGAGAAAAACTAGTCACTTGGCGAAAGCTGTCCTCCCTTGAAACAAACGCGACGCGCAAGCACGTACCGTTTTATAAAAATAATTTATTCATTCATGATTCAAGTTATCGACTCCGAAAGCTAACTGACAGATCCTCTCTGTGATGAAAACATTACACATGGCTCGAGCGGCTACGAAAGCTTCGGTCGCACGCGATCACAGCGCACGGCGGCTGACTCGCGAGTTGCGTGAGTGGGCCGGCGGCGGGGACAGGGGGCCGGGGACCACGCCTGCGCGCCTCGCTCGCACCGCGCCACCTACAGTATTGACCGACGACGCCTCCTTTCCACATCGAACATCCTTAACTAGGTACTAAGAATTCTCCTTTGAAGATTCTTTTACTTTCTTGCTCCGATCTAGATATGACACGTGTAAAATTTGCGCGACAAATAGAAAATATAGATGTTTGATATCTCTTCACTACACTCCTATGTAATGAAAAGTAACTATGTAAATTGGGAAATTAATTAATTGATTAAAATAAATATTTAATTAAATGTAGGTATGTAGGACACATCGGGTAGGATGCATCGGTCACCAACCCGCCTGCCCAGCGTGGTGACTACGGGCAAAACACATGAGTTCACGTTATTTTTGGCGTAAACTTGTGGAGGCCTATGTCCAGCAGTGGACTGTATAGGCTGTAATGATGATGTAGGACACATTAATATACTTATCACCACAATAAAATGTCTTACATTACATAATATTATACATATAGCGAGATATATATAATATTATACACATATAGCGAGACCTACTTATTGTAACGTTTAATTTAAATTGACTGAAAGAAAGTTCATCAATTTATACATATATGTATCTCTTATGTAAGTATGTACGATCGTAAGTTAGTAACAATATTTGCTTGAGACTTGATCGGGTCTACTTGGGCCTTTATGTGGAATGCGTATTTTATGACGTCATCGGATGCTCATTTCATGCCAGCTTCAAAAGCAAATAATCACAAGTCAAATTTATATAGGATTTACAGGAAAATTACAACATTTAATAAACATAAAATGCTTAATTTTTTAAAAGAACTGTGGAGTCATTTCTAAGGCAAAACTCGAATTGTGAATTTCGAACTCTACAATTTCAAGTACAGCCTACGTAAAATATTATTTGAAAATTATATAAATACTAGCCGACCTGGCGAACTTCGTACCGCCTTATTTTTTTTTACTTGAGTATATATCGAAATAAAATATAGCCTATCTTTCAAGTTAGAGCAAACTGCATACGGTGTGCAAATTTGATTAAAGTCGGCTTATTAGTTTAGGAGTCCATTGAGGACAAACATTGTGACACGAGATTTATATATATTAAGATATTATAGGTACGTAGAAAAAAGCGTAAAATAGTGAAAGTAATAAAATTTGATAAAAAAATGTACACAGCTCCATCAAGATAAGTTGTTACAATATTTTCAAAATACCTTCCTTGAGTGAAAAGTGAGATTCGCAATGACCCAAACACTGCTAATACTGGTGCGCTTTGATCAATATAGATGGCGTACTATTAAGAAAAGTAATACTTAACTATTTATTATTATTTACAACGAAAACTTAGCTACGGGGCATATCTATAGCTACACTTTATCTCTATAAATATAAATAGGTAGTCTGCTTCTAAAACCAATGTAGTTTATTTATTTCATCACTTCAGGCTATCGCAGTACACTGCTGAACATAGGCCTCCACAAGTTCGCGCCAAACATAGCGTGAACTCATGTGTGTTGCCCATTGTCACCACGCTGTGTAGGCGGATTGATGACCGCAGGCTGGCTTTGTCACACCGAAGACGCTGCTGCCCGTTTTCGGCCTGTGTATTTCAAAGCCAGCAGTTGGATGGTTATCCCGCCATCGGTTGGCTTTTTAAGTTCCAAGGTGGTAGTGGAACTGTATTATCCCTTAGTCGCCTCTTCCGACACTCACTGAAATAATTATTAATATTATTTACTGCCGTAGCCACACAGCTATTTTCTTTACTTATTATAACTTTATTGAACACAAAAATGTACAATCTAGAAACATTAGGTACAAACGATTACGAGATAATACATCATTCATCATCATCATTACAGCCTATACAGTCCACTGCTGGACATAGGCCTCCATAAGTTTACGCCAAAAATAACGTGAACTCATGTGTTTTGCCCATAGTCACCACGCTGGGCAGGCGGATTGGTGACCGCAGTACTGGCTTTGTCGCACCGAAGACGCTGCTACCCGTCTTCGGCCTGTGTATTTCAAAGCCAGCAGTTCGATGGTTATCCCGCCACCGGTCGGCTTTTTAAGTTCCAAGATGGTAACGGAACTGTGTTATCCCTTAGTCGCCTCTTACGACACCCACGGGAAGAGAGGGGGGTGGCTAAATTCTTTAGTACCGTAGCCACACAGTACTAGATAGAGATAATACATAATAAGTATATATAAATTTGGACTAAAACAAACAAATATGTATGCAAAGGCGTCCTTATCGGGTAAAGCGATTTCTTGCATGCAACCTTTAATGAAAGTAGTTTAAGAAAAATGTGCCAGGAAGAGTGTGCAAATAACAATGCAAGTTTATTATACAGAGTGAAGTCAACTTAAAATACTAAACATAGTTATACATAGTCTTGTCCTAACTATTGTTACAAAGAACTAAAAAATCTATTACACGTACCATTTATTACTATTACAGTATATTAGTTTAATACGTTAATACAAAACCATTAAAAATATATAAAGCTTATTCGAAGTGGTCTTCGTTGGCTGCAATACAGTCCTTTAAACGTTGAGGCCAGCTGTGCGTAGAAGCACGCACTCTTTCCACGGGAAAATTCTCCACTGACAATGGTATGAATTGTTTTAGGGACTCCAAATATTCATGGCAAAATGCCATGCAAATGCCAAAGCAAACATACTCTCTAAAACTAACCATAAATCATAAACCAGCGGATTAAAATCGGTACTAGATGACGCCAGTCTTCAGCTCTGACGAAGTCCGAAACGTTGGTTGCTAACCAAGACTAGGTTGGGTTGGGATCAAGCTTTATGATCCGGCGCCGAGCCTTGCTGAAAGGACCATTCTTGGTTATTGAACATGACGTTGTTAAGGGGCTTAGCTACCTTCTCAAGAATGGTATCTTGATACAGTTTGTCCCGATGTTTTGATACCTTTTTCACAAAAAATGGCTAAGTCACTGCTTTATAGCTAACACCCCACCAAACCATCACTAAAGTCGGATAACGTCCACGTTGTACTCTCTTGACTAATTGGGAAGCTGCCTTAGAGCTTTGAGCATAAATACGGTAATTTTGTTTGTTAAAATATTGCTTAATTGTAAAAATTCTCTCATCCGTAAATAAATATTTTCTGTGACCTCCTTTAAATTATCAGTTAAGAAATTACCAGTACGTCTCTTACAAGCTGCATGTCCTAAGTTATCTTATAAAAATACGCGACATTGTTCTAGGTATTATCTTCATCTCCCGAAATAAAAACATATAAATAGAAACAATATACCAATAGATCATATATTTAAGATAATGTAAGAAGATTATTATAGACTCAGCGTGACGGATATTAGTAGGCAGGGAATACCAGTTTGATCACTTTAGTAGTGAGGGAATTATACGAACTTGAGCGACAAAGAGGCAACCTTGCTGAAAGTTCCAAATAAAAAACGATGATTGCATTTGAAGTTATTGTAAACTATTGTGTGTTTGAAACAGGGATTCCAAAGTTTTCATACAATTTTCATACGATTATTATTATCTGTTTTTATATGGGCTATATGTGGGCTATCTGGATCCAGATAGATCTATCCAGATAACTTAAACCTAATTTTTGGATAGCAGATATGAGTTGCCAACAATAGGGACTTGAGTTTTATTTGGATTAATCAGTAGACCGTATGAATAACACCACGTAACGATTTTAGTTATTTTCAATATTTAAAGTAGCGAAAGCATTAGTATCCATATGCTGGAAGGACTCCTGGGGTGAGTAATGTGACTGGAGCTCCTGGGGGAATTGGGGGTAAGTCGGCAACAAGTTTGCTATGCTTCTGGTGTCAGGTGTGCGTCTATAAGCTACAGTGATCGTTTATTATTAGGTGACTCATACTGAAATGTCAAATCAAACTAAACAAAAAACAACTATCGGCTGTTAATTGGATTATCAAAAAAGCAGTGCTGCCAACTCACACTGAACCTATAAAAAAACACTCATTTCCCAAATATAAGTATCGATCGCCGCGTTGGCACAACGGTCACAGCACTGGTTTGTGGCTGTTGCGCTGGCGGTTGCGGGTTCAATCCCCGCACATGACAAACGTTTGTATTGGTCATACAGATGTTGGCCGTGGTCTAGGTGTTTGTGCAGTCCTTGTGGTTCTCCCCACCTTCATTAATTTGAAGTTATGTACTGTACAGGTACCTATTAAGACTATTCATCCTATCTTAGTAACTAGCTGCTGCCCGCGACGTCGTCTGCGTGAACGCTAAACAGCACCAAAAATACCTACGATTATACATTTTAAAATAACATTCATTTACCCGTTTCTTCTTTACATTTCATATCTACAGAAAAATCTGACAGATGGCGCTGCTTTAAAATTCTCTTGTCTACTTATATTCGTTTAATAATGTTTATCGGCTTAGTTACTTATATTGCGTGATTTTTATAGTGTGAAGTTAACTTATAACATGGTTATTATCATAATAACAACAACATTCAAATATGCGTCGTTAGAATACACGTTGTTACAGAATGCGTTGAAGAAGTAAAGGTTCACTGCTCGTTCCCCCTTAGGTGATAGCGTGATAATTTGTAGCCTATATGTTGACCCGACTTCTTAATAACATACGTGCCAAATTTGAAGTAAATCCATGCAGTACTTTTTGAGTTTATCCCGGACATACATACAGACGGACAAAAATTCTAAAAACTATATTTTTGGCTTCGGTATCGATTGTAGATCATACCCCAAGTATTCTTTTAAAAAAAATAATCAATGTACAATTTTGACTTTCCTACCATTTTATTATATGTATAGATCTTTGTGTTTTTGTCTTAGGCAAGTTAACTTTTCTTTCAGACAAACTAGTGCGGGAATTGGAACTAAACTTGTACTCCTACTATAACTCCAAATAAAGCAGTTTAAATACTCTGATATTGGCAAATCCGCAAGGGACCCATTTCAAGAATAATAATAAAAAAGTAATGTGATTACAAATGTACCTATGATATGATTAAATAGGTCTATAATCTTTAGGTATTCGATTCTATAGATAATTGTTTATACTTTTTAACTTTGTGTATATGTTAAGACAAATCGTGTCAATAAAATAACAATATAACAAGTAGATTTTCAGAAAGTAAAATAAAACAACACATGTATTTGGATTATGATATTAATTTAAGCTACTTTTTAATAACTAATAAAATATACATCTAAGATATAACATTTTTTTTATTATTTAATTTAAGTTTTGCCCACGCTTGAATGAACTGTTTCTTTACTTCGAAAGCTATAACGGCTGCGGCCATTCCTGTATTTAAGCTGTCAACACCTTTGTGCAAAGGTATATTTAGACGAAGACCATTTTTATTTGCTGCTAACCTGAAATACAAATACAATAATACATAGTTATAGCTACAATATTGTCTTCATTAGATATAACAAACACTAAACATAATCATTTTCTTTTAAAAATTAGGTATTATAGGTTTGAATCAGATCAATATTAATTTGTGCAATGGAATATCATACAATTACAAAGGTATATGAAGATTCCTAACACTTTTCAGAAATGTTTTTAATTTTAAGATAAACCTTATATTTTTTGTTATAAATACTTAATCTAATATATAAAATTCTCATACTGCGGTGTTTGTACTGATTCTCATGAAATTTTGTGCGCATATTGGGTAGGTCTGAGAATCGAACAACGTCTGTTTTTCATCCCCCTAAATGTTAAGGGTAGTCCACCCCTAAATTTTTTTTTATTCTTAGAAAAATTATTTATGTTGTTGTTGTTGTTGTTCACGGGCTCTTTTCCGCAACTCGACGTCTTGGTGCGCCTTTTTTGCGTGAAAAAATTATTTATTCATTATTTTATTATGATTTGGCATTGAAAAATACATACAACCCTAAATTTTCACCCTTCTACCACCAACCCCTATTTTTAAATAGCGTTTAGCGGCACGACAACGTTTGCCGAGTCAGCTAGAATTTATATATAGAAAACAATATTACCTGTAACTGTTTTCACTTATTCCTTCAGTTTCTCCTCCTATTATAAGTGTGACATGCTTCAGATTAGCAAAATCTACTCCATAATATGGTACTACTGGTATACTATCTAGTACATTCTGATTTTCGTGGATGTCTAATACATTTATATTATTATCTGCAATGAATATTGATGTATCTGCTTCTAATAATTTAGGCAATTCCTCCCAATCCACTGAATGGTGTATCGGTTGCCTGAAATGAGCCCCAGATGCACTTCTTATCACTTTTGGATCCCACAGGTCAACACAACCTAAAATAAAAACAAAAATAAATAAAGTATCACTGATTTGGTACAAAATCAGTTTATAGATATCAGTTGCATTCTTTGGAGATTTTTTCCTTTTGAGAGCTTCCACTGCGTGCGTTGAGTAAACAGTTATAGTTTCACAAGTTCTACGTGAACAAAGTCGTGGGTTACACTTAGTGTTACCCCAAAGTAACTATTCCACGCGCATAAAGTTGCAGACAGTAGATTTAAAAATAATGACTCCATTTAATAGAATGCACATAAATGGTTAATTATTTAATTAACTGAAATACATAAAAAATTATGCAGTACCTTTTGTTAGCAAGACCTTTTCACTTCCTACCCCCACTGCAGCTCGCAGTATGGCACCTAAGTTACCGGGTGTTCGAATGTTGTCACAAATGAGCTGCAATGGTATGGGTTTTGCATATCTCTTAATACTGTCAGCATTAGGAATTTCAAATACACCTGAAACATTTCAAAACAACTAAGTAATTATCATCATCATCATCATTTCAGCCTAATACAGTCCACTGCTAGACATTAGGCCTCCACAATTTCGTGTCAAAAGACGGTGTGAACTCGCGTATTTTTCCCAGTCTCCATGCTGGGCAGGCATAAGTAATTATAAAAACTATAAATATATTGATAAAAGTTAAATCTGTTTGTATTTGTTATTGATTCTAACTTGCCTGAATATACCTACTTTTTATTTTATTTTTTTATACAAACCTTGCATTGACAATAAACAACACAAAAAAAGAAATTCCCAATTTAATGAAATCATTCAGAAGTTACAGGAAAACATATATTTCTATTATACATTTTATATTACATAGATCTGGATTTAATTACTCATATACATGTCATACCAAATATTCCAGGTGATGTTTCCACATCGGACCATATAGAAATATCATTATATGGTATTTTATAAAATTGGACACCAGTTTTTGGTAGAAAGGGTCTTAAGTTGTTTAAATCTTCTGTGCGGCTGAATATTACATATTTCAAAACACAATTTGCTTCCAAACCATCAACAATCAATCTCCAGCCTTCGACTAACATTTGTCCTGCTCTTAATCTTTCCTTCTTTGACTTTAATTTAACAAGTAGGTTGCTGAAATATATATATAAATAAAAAAATTAATTAACTCTAGTTTTCTTGTATTTTTAGTTACAATATCTTACAGGAATCTGGAGGGCAATAAAGAAGTAGTATGATAATTACAATAATATATTGTATATTTAATATTTAAGTTCATAAAAAATATACTTTTATTGCTGTAGAACAGAATGAGATGGACAGTAAGATAAACTAACCTTATTCTTCCATCATTTCCCTTCAATTTTTCATAAATAACGTCACCATTGTCATCGAATACTTTTTTTTGGCTCAAATAAAACTTTTTCTTTTTGAGTTCCATTTCTTTTTTTGCTTTGATTTCCTTAAACTTTTCTTGACTTGTTACCGGCGCAGGCGGTTTTTTCTCTTTTGATTCATAATTCTCATTTGATTTTTTAAAACCCTCAGCGCCAATATCAATTACATGTTCTTCTTTCAAATTCACGTTAGAATTAGGTTCGAATGGTAACAAAACTTTAGCTGGTCTTCTATGCATCCATCTTCCGTATAACCTAACAGAAGGCAACTTTGGTATTTGTTGCAGAAAAAAATTAGAAAGGCTGTAAATATTTCGACTCATTATTATTGTTTAGTTTTATTTGTATTAATAATATTTACAACACTTGTTACTTTACTACCATTCACATATATTCAATTCAATCCAATTCTTTGGTCAATTGACATATGGTAGGGAAGGGCACCAAATATCGATATATCGAAATATCGATATTTTTTCAAAAAAATATCGATAAATATCGGCAATATTTTTAATTTGAAAATATCGATAATCGATATTTATTTTTTGAATATTGAAGTCGATATTTTTTTTTAATTATATTATATTTTAAATGAATTATGTATTCTACTTTTATTTCAACATATGGTCCGTTTTATCTGTAAATGAATAACTGTAACAGAGCGCGCGAGAGTTTGCGAGTTTTGGTATTAGTGCTGTCTATATCCCTTTGTAGTTTGTGAACGCAACCAAAAAACATGTCTATGGGTAGTTTCTTTAAGGGGCCTACTCAAAGCACTGCCTGCAGGGCCCTGCTTGCAGTGCCACTGCCGATCGTATTGTATGTATGCATGCAGGGCCGATATTTTAATTGTTCACCCTGTCGCAGGGCCGCAGTGTCGTTCTGCCAGCCCGACACACGATCTCCCCACTCCGTAAACTGCAATCAGGGACATGTGTAGCTCGGTCGGGCCGATTTAGACCACCATTTTGTTTACGTCGGTACATTGCGACGTTTGTCTACTCTATTTGACCTGGGGTTTGTCTTGTCAGTGGTTGTCATTTAGCAATTAATCAGTTAGTTGGTGGTTAGTTGGTTTGGTTTTATTATATTATTTGTTTGGCTCTGTTTTCTTCAAGAAAAATGAGCCAGCGAGAAAAAGACGTGTGGAGGGACGTAATCTAATTGTATAGGGATTTGCCATGTCTTTGGAAAACTAACCACGATCATTATCATAACAAAGATATGCGGTCGCAGGCTATGTGGCTTTTACATGAAAAATATAATTTTTTTTTACACCAGTGCTTCCTTTTTTTTCTTTTGAACGCTACAAGTACTCAATACAGTCAAACCCAATGCTATTTTTTGGTGTTTGAATAATGTAGGAGCCATTTATAAAAACTGACGAATTTAGGCAAGGACAAAGAGAACACAAGTGAACACGACAACGTATGCCGCGTAAATGATTTGCAGTGCTTTGTGGAGCAACATCCTCTGCGGCAGTAACTGCAAGCAGGCCCTGCAGGCAGTGCTTTGAGTAGGCCCCTTTAGACTTAATTTAAGTGAGATCAAATACCAAAGTGTGAATCTAATGCTAATCTATGGTGTAACGTGTGCGTACATGTTCATTAAGCTGGACCAATTTTGACGGGACTTTCACTAGCAGATAGCTGGTGTAATAAGGTGTAACTTAGGCTATTTTTATTTTAAATATTTTTATAACTGCGAACTGAACAATAACTTTTTTGTTAAATTCCACGCGGGCGAAGTCGCGGGCACAGCAGCTAGTAATAATATGTAATTCATATATACAATAATATATATATTCTTCATTGTTATCATAATACTTAAGTCTTCATTGTAATAATATGTAATAAAATTAATATACTTGCCAAATATGTATTAATTTTCAATTTGTAGTAAAAATATCGATATATCGAAATATCGATATTTTTTAATCAGTATATATATCGATACTTTTAAAAAATATCGATACGATATATATCGATATATTTTTTTCATTTGCCCATCCCTAACATATGGATATATGTTAGCGTTGGGCGTTATTTAACGTAATCGGTTTCAGTAACTAGTTACGAAGCTAATAACCATGTACGTAGTTTCGCCGATACGAATGTAACGATTATTTTACGTACTTTGTACGTAGTTTTTTTGCGTACACAGTTTTATCAAAAACTTAACACAACGACCGGCGCATAAGCGTTCTACCTAATAACGTTTGGGGTTGAGTGAGAAACAAGGTATTGAGTTCCTCGTCCCCCATTGAAAAGGGAGGATCCTCCGACCAGACGGGTGTTGTGTCTGGCGGGCTAACACCCCGACGGTTGTTGTCGGGATCTTGTATATATACTTAATCACTTGAACTCTGATAGCGCGATGACCGGAGGTCGATAGCAGGTTAAGTCGTCCATTCATCTTGTGATGCTTGCCGGGCCAGTGGAAAGTTCCAGTGAGTCGGAACCAGATGCCGCATAGTTCACGGTGAGTCGGAACTGTCTGCGGTGATGCTGCATATGCTCCAGTGAGTCGGAGTGGTGCAGTACTGCGTAGTGGCTGCTGCTGCGTCGACCAGGAGAGAAGTGCGTGTCTGCTTGCTGACCGGCCGAAGTACAGTGTTCTGTGCCAAAGTCGCTGAGAAGGCTGTAGGCGATGACCAGGAATGCGCGTCCGCTGCATGCTGGTGGTCAGGATACCCGTAGTAGCCGTAGATGCTGGCTGGCTGAAGCCGTAGATACTGGATGCTACTATGTCGCCACAAACGTAACAGGTTACTAATATTCTCTCGGTGGAGAGTACTATATTCTTTGCTAATATTAATCATTACAATACGCAGATACGCTTACGCGTAGGTTAAAAAGAGATGGCTATAAGTACTATAGATGCATCTTTGTTTTCGAATATGTTCATGGGATTTTGTACGCAATTGACTATGAGCTTAAGTTTATTTTAATACGCACAGTTTTTTTAAAGAAATTTTAATTTCGGTCGTGTTTCTTTTTAACCGACTTCCAAAAAAGGAGGAGGTTCTCAATTCGACTGTATTTTTTTTTATGTATGTTACATCAGAACTTTTGACCAGGTAGACCGATTTCGATAAATTTTGTTTTAATCGAAAGGTGATGTGTGCCAATTGGTCCCATTTAAATTTATTTGAGATCTAACAACTACTTTTCGAGTTATATCTAATAATGCGTTTTTACTTGACGCTTTTTTCGTCGACCTACGTTGTATTATACCGCATAACTTTCTACTGGATGCACCGATTTTGATAATTCTTTTTTTGTTGGAAAGGGGATAACCCTAGTTTGGTACCATGATAAGGAAACCAGGATCTGATGATAGGATCCTAGAGAAATCGAGGGAAACTCTTGAAAATCCGCAATAACTTTTTACTGGGTGTACCGATTTTGATAATTTTTAATTTAATCGAAAGCTGATGTGTGTCGTGTGGTCACATATTTTATTGAGATCTGATAACTACTTTTTGAGTAATCCTTGATAACGCGTAGTTACTTGACTATTTTTTCGTCGATCTACGTTGTATTACTCGTCGATGTAATTCAAGTCAGTTTTTTTTTTCGTTTGCGAGCAAACACAATTATTAAATATTCGTTTATTTTCTTTTTGACAGTTCAAGGAAATTTGAAATTAGTAACTCCGTCATACATTACGAATTCGATTTAAAATAATAGTTGATATTATTTATGGAGAATTTTCAATCGACTTCATTTAATATTTTTAGTTTAAAAATATTAATTCGATAATAAATAATAATTATTAGTTTATTACAAATATAACAAAACATTATTACAATTACGATTAAAATTCGTTTTGTTAGTTTATTTAATAATTTTACTTGTTTCATTTGTATACCTGATTACGTACCTAGTTTGTTAAATAAATAAGTAGTTAGGTATGTGATTTTCCAAATATATTTGCTCATAACTCTTGATATAAACTTAATTTAGATTTTATTAACCACACATTTTAAAGTTAAATTTCACTAACGCGTCATCATTATCATTACAGCCTATACAGTCCACTGCTGGACATAGGCCTCCACAAGTTTACGCCAAAAATAACGTGAACTCATGTGTGTTGCCCATAGTCAACACGCTGGGCAGGCGGGTTGGTGACCGCAGGGCTGGCTTTGTCGCACCGGAGACGCTGCTGCGCGTCTTCGACCTGTGTATTTCAAAGCCAGCAGTTGGATGGTTATCTCGCTACCGGTCGGCTTTTTAAGTTCCACGGTGGTAGTGGAATTGTGTTATACCTTAGTCGCCTCTTAGGACACCCACGGGAAGAGAGGGGGTGGCTATATTCTTTAGTACCGTAGCCACACAGTACACTAACGCGTGCATAGCTACTATTAGATTTTAGGTATAGTTATATGATTGATTTGTTATATTTCAAGAACTGTTTGATACTCTGTGGTTATTTGTTTTGCACAGGGCACTTCACTACTAATCACTACCCGTCAATCATGGAGCATAGAGAAATTCTCCATAGTTTATTTTGACACAAAATGTTTCGCCAAAGCCCATACCACGAAGTATGCCAGTACCATCATCATCATCATCCTCATTATCATTATCACTATCATTATCATTATCGTTATCGTTATCGTTATCATTATCGTTACCGTTATCATTATCATTATCATTATCACTATCACTATCACTATCACTATCACTATCACTATCACTATCACTATCACTATCACTATCACTATCATTATCATTATCATTATCATTATCATTTTCATTATCAATGTTATTTTTATAATAAAACTAAGTTGATAAAATATGCATGCCGATAAAACTTAAAAAGGAGTCCCGGCACGATAAAGGGACTTATAAAGTGTGATAGCCCTTTATCACCCCTCGAACAAGAAAGTTCCCGTTTTAACCTAAAGGGCGTGTTTTTAAAGATATAAGGGCTTTTCCAACCCTTCAACTTGGAAATTAAGTGTAGTGGCGCCATCTGTTGTCGAGTATTTGAACTTCATTCAGAACAACGATTATTTGGGTTGCATTTCGAAAGGCACTGCGAGCAATTGCAGCAGTACTGGCGCGAAATTTAAAATCCAATTTCAATAAAGTCTTAAATTACATTTGTTACTATAATAATTATATGTATTTATATAGCAGTAATTAACTTATATTATGGAGTTAAAGTGACATAATTTTAGTTATTCAAATTAGTTCTGTAAATATTTTAAAATTTTAGTTTTTAAATTTCGCGCCTTTACTACGTATGCTGCAGCTGCAGAACCTATTGTTACGGCAGACGATAATTTCGATAACATTCTAGAAGGTGTGAGAAAGAAAATATTCTCAAACTTTCTCGACTATCCTCTCTGAATATATAAGAGCCCAGTGTCGCCCGCCAGGGTTAGTTCGATTTGAACAGCGAAATGAGCGATTTCGAATCGAAAAGGACAGAAGTTGTTTAAAAAAAATAGGGATTGAAAATTTTTGTTAAATACCCGTGCGAAGCCGGGGCGGGAAGCTAGTACCTAGAATAATAAAACACCGATTATCAGAAGTCAGGCGTCAGCACTCAGCATCACAATTGAGTTTGGTCGCTGCAGATGAGAATTTAGAAATATAATTTTAGAGACATTTTAAATAATGTGTAATTTATTATTTATTCTTAAACTAAAACATTACAAATATAAAATATGAATTATATTTACTTATTCGATATAAAAAACATAATATATGGATAAACAAATAATCCATTCACAATTTTAGGATAATAAATTTCCTACAAATAAACCAAAAATTATTATATAATATTATGTATCATTTTCTGTTAGGAATGGTGTTATACGAGTAGGAGCAAAAGAGGACAAAGTTAAGGTATAGGTTCCAGCGTTTGGTAATGGTGATTTAAGGGCTAGTAATGGTTATTTTGAATTACTTATATATTTTAATTTCAAGTAATCAATATTTAATTTCTACGCTTTGATAGTTTGTAATGGAGCTGAGACAAAATAAATAATTTCTGTGATATTATTATAATGCTGCCATGTAAAAATTTCTTACTTAAGTACCTACTAAAAGTACCTAAAACTCCTAAAAGTGATTCACTGTACTTACTCTTTTATTTATTTAATATTTACTTATTTTTCTTATTAGAAAATATTTAGGCAGCACTGACCTGTTTGCAAATTGCAAGTTACTTTGACAACTGGAAAATAACCAATAATCGACCAATCAGATTCCAATACGACAACGTCTTATAAGAACTTTTCATTTTTCATTTCATCTGTGGTCGTCAGCTGAAAATTATCGTGTGTTTATGCGTATTAAATGTGTTTATTTTTATATCGCTACAACTAGACAAAATGGCAACAGGAGTAAAAACTCGTGATGAAGAATCAACCCTTACTAGGGCCGATCTAGAAGCATTACAAGATGCGATGAAAAATAAGAAATTTCGAGATCTTCTTACCGAGTACTGCGATGAAGTACGTGACCCGGCAAATCAAGCAATATACCAAAAGGAAATGACCCAACTAGAAAAGGAACGTGGTTACGACGTAACGTTTATCAATCCAAAGGGTGGTTATGTCATTAAAACAAGTGTGGCTGGTGACAGAAAAGCTTTTATCAATATTTGCAGCAATGATAACGTGGACAAACCGTCTTGCACTGTTCAAGAACAAAACGGGCAGAAAGGAGTGAACTGGCAACTTCCGTATACAATAATTCCACCTAGGGAAGATTACAATCAGAGAAGACAGCGCTGTATTATTTACGACGTAGTTTTTCATCCTGATACATTGCGCATGGCAGAGGTTAACAAACGGTTTCGCGAATTAGTAAATAAAACTGCCTTCGATGGACTTCAGAAAACCTATGATATTCATTTCGATAGTAACAACTGCCGTTTTCCAAAGTCATCCTATAAAGGTATGACCGTACCGGCTGTTATTAGAAAAGAAGATCCCAACTTTAAACCTCCAACAGATGAAGAGAGTCAAGAAATGTCAGCAGAGATCCTTGATAAGTTGTATCCTCAACATATATACCCAGAAAGTAAAGAACATCTACAAGAAAAAGTTTCTAAAGAAGAACAGCATAGAAAAAAAGCAAAAAATAGTAAAAACGAGTTCACCCATTCCTCTAATAAAGGTTATACAGTACCCAAATATATGATAAAGCAACAACAAAATGTAGATTTTCAAGATTATACATACCATAAGGATAGTAAGCAATATGCTGCTATTCCAAGTAGTTTGACAGTTGAAATTAATTTACCACTTCTGTCATCAACCAAAGACTGTGTACTAGACGTACGAGAAAAAAGCCTTACTCTGATCTCAGAAAAACCTGCAAAATATAAGCTTAACGTCAACCTTCCTTATCCAGTTAATGATGAGTGTGGAAATGCAACATTTGATAAGTCCAAACATTTATTAATTGTAACATTGCCAGTGATTAGAAAAAACTTAACCAGCAAACCTACTTTACTCAAGAGAGACAGTGGCGTAGAAAGTGAAGATAACTCTAATAGTGAAGAGGAGTCTTGTAAAAAAGAAAATCTCATTGAAGAAATTACATTATCTGATAACAAACCCAGTCCGACTCTAACCCAAGAAACACAAATGTCCGAAGTGAACGAAGACTTTTTACTACCTAATATTGGCTTTACATTTCCTCCCTATACTTATAATGCGTTAGATGATGTGATAGCATTTACTTTTCACATCAAAAACACAGAAACGGATTCTGTTAAAGTTAAAAATGTCGAAAACAAAATATATATTAAGTTTACTTCTATTGGTTCAGGTTTTGTACCTATACATTATGCTGCAGTCATTGTATTTGAAGAAGGTATTAATTTTGAGAGTGTTACCGGGGAAGCTTGGGACAATAATGTTATTTTGCAACTAGAAACAACAGGAAATGTTACTGAAAAGTTTAAGATAGGCTTAAATGAAAATGATTTAAAAACTGAATACTTTGATGTGTCTAAAATTAAGAAACCTTCAAAATTAGAAGAAGTCGAACATGTTGCAACTTATGAAGATGTTATAAGTCCTGTTGTTGAAGTTACTAATTTGGCTAGAGAAACTAACATTCTCGTTTCTTCTACTCCTCATAATGCTGATACTGAAGAAGAACATGAAAAAGATATTGTATGGATTGAGAGCAAAAGTTCAGAAGTTGGAGCTAAGAGTATACTCCGTAAACCTATGACAAGAAGTTATTCCGAGTCTAGCTTTGGTGATGTTGCATCATCTATGGACTACATCAGCTCTGATTGTATTCCTGAGGAGTCTAGTTTGAAAAAAACTGTTAGATTTAGTGATGTTATTGCAAAACAATTTTACAGGTAAGTTTTAGTTTTTAATATTTTATTTCACAATAAGGTAATATTATATTAATAATTTTGTTACTTGTAATTATTTGTTTAATTATTTATTTACTCTTTATTGTACACCACAATATGCAAATACAAAATAATAATAACACAGAATTAAAAAAATTAATAAAAAAAATAAATAAATAAATTTAATTGGAATTATAATATTCTTTATATAGTTCTATAGCTCAATTATTTCTTTTTAGATACAATTCTTCAATAGAAAGTCAAAAACGTAAGAATCAGCGTAAAAAGAGTAAAAAGCGCAATTTGGAAAGGCGTAGAAGCGAGAGTGAAGCTGAAGATGAAATTACAAATATGAATCAGGTAAATTTAATTTGCTTATACCTTATTCCTTACCAAAAAGCCTGTGTGAGCTGTCTAACTTTTTTTTTATATTAACGATTTCTTTATATAAATAATCTAATAATGAGTTCTAGTCTGTATATTCTATTATATTTAACTGTTGGACGCCATGGGGTTCACCAGTTGGGCCTCACTTATTTTATCCATGGGGCCAGCTTAAAAGTGCTTATTTACAAAATATTAATGATAAGTTTTTATTGCACTACCATACCCATTCTTAAAGAACTTACTTACTTTTCTTTACACTATCTGACATTTTTCAAAGTCATATTTTTTAAGTTGACTCTGGCTCACGCGCATGTGGCATCCCCCACGGCACCAATTAAACAATTGTGTGTTGAGTACATGGTGTCCTCCATGGCCCAAACAGAAAAACTAAAAATCAAGGCGGCGTTTAACATGTAAATAAATAAGAACAAAATAAATTTCATAATATACAAGTAGTATTATGAAAATGTTTAAAAACAATATTCAATTGTATAATAATTATTAGTATGTATAATATTATTAATTTATAATATTTTATTTTTTATGTCAAGACATGTTAATATCAATAATAATGTGGTTTGCAGTCATCCAAATCGAGGATTAAATCGGCACTTAAACAGAGACACGATAGTGGAGTTGCAGACACATCAGATGCTGAGGAATGTAAATACACCATGTCCGATTGTGATCTGCAGTACGATAGTAATGGAGATGAAAATGCTAACAATGAGGTCAATAATACCAAGAAAGACTCCAGTTTCAATACACTAGACAGAAATGGTAATACTAATGAAAACCATCAACCAATATGGAAGTCTAATTCTATAACATACAGTACAAAGAAGAAAAACAATATAAAAAACGAAAAAGATGCACCAGTTATTTGTGATACTATTAAACATAACACGAATCTTTATAATCCGGATAAATTAAATAAGGGAAAATACTTGGAGGTTAAATTTAAAAATGACCTTATATTTGATCTTGATATGTAAGATGTAATTCTTTGTTTCAAAGATGAAGTTTTTTTTTTTAAATATCGCTGCGATGTTTATATTTTTAATATTAGTAACCAGTGTTTTTTAGTTATAGTTTGGCCTTTAAAAGGCACATTTTTTCGTTTTCTTAAAACTTTCCAATTAATATTTTGTTCCTCCTTATTGTAAGATTGTGTTCATTTATAAGCTAGGTTTATGGCAATGGCCTATATTATTCTGCATGTTGGTCAATTATTTAAATATACTTAACCATGTTTATTTATTATTTAGAGACATTTTACCGCCATAACTATTTGGAATTAAATTTTTAAGGTTTCTTTTAATTGCTCATTTTAGACAATATAATTATATAGTTAAATACAGTGAAGGGTACAAATTAGATATAATCACATATGTTGCAAAGTCTGACACAAATTCTAATGAGTAATTGATTGCAAAAATGCACATTTTACACTTATGTAGAGTAAAACAACCAGCTAAATATCTTAAAAAACTTGAATTGTTTTAATATTTTATATACATTATACATATATTCTCAAAAGTTTACAAAAATGATACATGTTGTTATATATCACTGGTTTAAATATTTAAATAAAAGAATTAAAAATTCGGTTTTATGAAAACTTGAAATTTATATGAAAATTTTATTTATATTTTGCGTTATAAAATGAAATCGTGGTAAACACTTGAGTTAAATTCTCATTAGTGCCTTTTTACGAAGTCCACAATATAAAAGCAAAACAGCATAATAACTTAAGCTGTTGTCATGAACATATTGCATTTACTTAGTTATGAAAGGCATGATTAGGTCATGATTTTAGTTATTATGTATAAATCAAGATTTAGGATAAAATATTGTGGTGTTTCGAATGTTACTTTAATAGAAGTTGAAAAATAATTGCTATTTTATTTAATAATCCTTTTTACCCCGATGAGATGCAATGCTATCAGTATCTCAAGATTGAGTTTATGAGGCGTTTATTAATTTAAATTCAGATAATTTATATGACATTTAAGTTGTAAAATGTCGATTCGACAGCTAAATATTGTGGGTATTGGACGCTGCCCTCCACAATTTTAGAGAAGCCGAAATCAAGCCTATCGTTAAAATAATTTTTATTCAAGTTCCTGAAAATATATCATTCTTTTTGTACAATCTATATTAATATTACAAAGAGGTAAGGTTTTTAACTTTGTTTGTAGGGAGTAATCTTCGCAAATACTGATCCGATCATGAAAATTCTTTCACTACCAGAAAGCTACACTATTCATGAGTGATATAGGCTATATTTCATTGTTAATGAACAGAAATTTCAGTGAAAAAATAATATATATAAATCAAGTCGGAGAAATACAAGCGAGATGAAAACTATTATATATTTGCATCACAAAAATAATTAACGCCCAACGAAATGGGTACGGGTCGGCTAGTATTCGACAAAAATATACCTTAGAGATAAGCTTTGTGTACTTTAGTTTTTTACTAAACTCTTTATTTGGGACATAATTATACAAATAGAAAACTTGCTGGGGCTACCCCCTTTCTCCTTTAACACGTACCGTACCGTAGCGTATACCTACTAGACTGCAAAGAAAAAGGGTCGGTTAGAAAATCTTTAATATCATCAAAAGTACTATCTAACCCGACTTTACGAAATTAATAAAAACTAAATTACAGAATATTTTAATTTGCATAAATAAAAATAAAAATAAATAAAATTGGAGTGTTTGTTTGTAATATAAAATAACCACTTTTTACTAAATGCATATGGATGTATACACGGTACATATAACAAAATAACATTTTTGACAGTCTGTGTGTTCTGGCTAATATCTAAACGCTGGCCCGTTTTTTATGGGACTTTCACTGGCAGACAGCTGATTTAATAAGGAGTAACTTAGGCTACTTTTATTTTAGAAATTTATTTATATATATATATATATATATATATATATATATATATATCTGTGAACTGAACAATTACTTTTTTGTTAAGTTCCACGCGGACGAAGTCGCGGGCACAGCTAGTTACAGAATATTTTAATGTGCTTAAATGAAAATAAAAAAAATGAATTCAAGCTTTTCATTAGTAATAAATGTAAAAGAAATAAAATACGTAGTTTTTCCAGTATTTTCGTAAATGTAGATTAGTTACAGATGTATTGTTTTCACGCATTTTAATCAAAACCAAAAATAACTATTGAAATCGGCTTCTAAAGCACTTTCGAATCGTCATTTAATAAGTTAAAATTTCAAAATTATTGTTATTTTTTAAAAGTAAAGCTACCACCGCTACTATTGTGTGGTAGCGGCAGTAAAAAATTTAGCCACCCCCTCTCTTCCCGTGGGTGTCCTAAGAGGCGGCTAAGGCAAAACACAGTTCCACTACCACCTTGGAACTTATAAAGCCGACCGATGGCGGGATAACCATCCAATAGCTGGCTTTGAAGTAGACAGACCGAAGACGGGCAGCAGCGTCGTCGGTGCGACAAATCCAGCACTGCGGTCACCACCTCGCCTGCCCAGCGTGGTGACTAGGGCAATACACATGAGTTCACGTCATTTTAGGCGCGAACTTGTGGAGACCTATGTCCAGCATTGGACTACGATAGGCTGAAGTGAAAAGCTACCACCGATTCGGAAGATATCTAGATTCTGCAGAAAGGAATCGGCAAGAAACTCCCTAGTTACTCTTTTGAAAATAATATATAAACTGTCTTTTAGTACAAAATTAGTAATATCTTGCATGAAATACAGCATCACTGAGTCCACAGATCTTTATCAACTATGTAATCCTGCACCGAATTACGCTTTATCTATTAATTTCTTTTTAATAACACTAAATTTATTTTGAGACAATTGCAAAATTGTTTCTAGGATTTTATTATAGACTAGCTGTGTCCGCAACTTCGTCTGCGTGGAATTTAACAAAAAGTTATTGTTCACTTCGCAGTTTTAAATCATTTGAATGATGGATTGACGTTGGTTCCCTGGGAAATGGGACGGGCACTTTTGTGGGACGTAAACTACGTGACACACTGTCTTTCTCCGTCCGATTTCAGGGAGACAGCAATAAAAGCGATTCTTTTTTTGTTATAAAGGAGATATCCCTAGATTGGTACCATAATAAGGAAACCAAGATCTGACGATGGCATTCCAGAGAAATCGAGGGGAATCTTCGTAAATCGTAGTGGCGACTAGTTAACAAGCGCGTTAATTTTTTTCGTCTACTTACGTTGCGATGTAGTTGAAGTCTAGTTTTTTGTTTGCTAGCAAACACACTTATAAATAATTTTAACAATGCAAATAACTATGTTAATTCAAAATCTTGTATGAATGTGGTGTTAAAGTTTGTAACAATCATAAATGGTTTACTTTTTAAATCATTTAATATTATGGCAGTATTTATCCTCTACAAGACAAACAAGGGAATGCGTAGATATGTATATAACGTGTTGAAGAATTTATAATTTTTGCTTCTAGTTGCAGAAAAAGAGTTACTAACAGTCTTTAATAGCTGGAGCTTATTTTTCAGTTCAAGATTATATCAATGATAAAGGTATTTTGGGTTTAATGTATTTCATGCAAGTTATGACTAACCCCTCTCTTCCTGTGGGTGTCGTAAGAGGCGACTAAGGGATAACAAGGTTCCACAACCACCTCGGAACTTAAGAAGCCGACCGATGGCGGGATAACCATCAAACGGCTGGCTTTGAAATACACAGGCCGAAGACGGGCAGCAGCGTCTTCGGTGCGACAAAGCCAGTACTGCGGTCACCAACCCGCCTGCCCAGCGTGGTGACTATGGGCAAAACACATGAGTTCACGTTATTTTTGGCGTAAACTCGTGGAGGCCTATGTCCAGCAGTGGACTGTATAGGCTGTAATGATGATATGACTAAATTGTTAATGATATATAATTTTAAAGGAATAACTGTGCAGAATCTACCCGATTCTTCTCCGCAGAATTTACAATTAGAATCTGTGAACACAATTTGCTAAAGTTATTCTATTTACAATTTGTATAATGACGATTTAAAATCGTCTATGGAAACTACTTGATTTACTTTATGTGTGTATATATATATATAAGCTTCGTCATTATATATAAGCGTCGTATGCAAACTAATACCTAAGTCTTAATCTAAAAAACTTACAACTCGATCCAATAATTACGCAAATCAGTGTGTTTAAATGGACAAACTTTTCAGTTTCATTTTATTTTAATACATATAGAGAAATAAAATATGACGTCTATAGAAAAAGTTTTTGATGAAACGTGATTTTCATTGATGTATAAATGTTTATCGTCCTCACATTCCGGTCCATTACTGTGTTCCAAGTGAAAATCAATAGTCAATACTCTTAATAACACAATATAGAGGTTTTTATAGAGATTTTTTATGAGCATATGTACATATATCGCCGTGAGTTAATATGTGTTATTATAAGTATTGCATTTACAAAAATATTCCGTAACATAAATGTATGCCAAATACATAATTGTAATGACGTAGCCAGATAACAAAGAATATCTATACTAATATTGTAAAACTGAAGATTTTGTTAGCTTAAGCGCTCTAATCTCAGGAAGTACTAGTTCGAATTGAAAAATTAATAGTCCATTTACCGAGGTAAGCTTATAGGCTAATATCATGCTACGACCAATAGAAGCTGAGCATAAATAAGAAATTTTACGAAAACGTAAAAAATATTGAATGAATATCTTAGAAGAGTTAGAGAGGAGTTCGTTTTAAAATGACTCTGCAACAAATTAATGATCACAAAAAATTAAAAGGTTATTTTATTGTGTTACTATAAGCCAGGCATATGAATCCTTACGAATGAAAAATACTCAATGACAAGGCAATTTTATGAAGCTAAAGTTTGTCTTTATAGTAGAAGATCCGAACCTAAGTTGAAAGTATAGAATGTTCAGCCGTTGGGTTGCCAATTATTTATCTGGACGAACTACCGGGTTACCAGGTATAAACAAGTATCTCAATGCCAGATATCTTCTACATTTTATACGTTTCATACTATCAATTCAGATTAAAATTTTCTTATTATCTTGATGTTAAAATTTTCAATTAAAAAAACAAAAATATTTTTTTAATAATAGTTTATCCAGGTTTTTTTAAGTAACCCATTTTTAATATATTATCTAATATACTAAATTTATTATAAAGTATGTTTAATTCTATTATCAGCTCGGTGAAGATCGACTTGGTTCGGATCTTAGAGCATTTATAGCATTTTAATTTAGTCGCTTAATTTAGAAAACAATCTAAATTCAAACGAAACGACGCTGCGTCGCGCCGCGCGCCTTTTTACAGTGGAAAATTTGGGTCCGTATCGGATCAAAAATCTGTAACTCCGTCTATTTTAGAGATAAAGCTTTAAAATTTTGTTCTAATATATTATAAAGTTATTTATGCTCAAATAAAATTACATTTTATTAATATTTTATTTCAATTAAGAAAAAATCACAATCTTTAAAGTAATATACACAATAGTACTTAGCACATTTGTTTCTAGAAACATTTCGTTTCGTTAATATTACTATCATATACCTATAAAAAATTAAAAAAATATATATTGTACCAGTACCGTCCGTAGCGTAGTTGTAGTCTGTTATACTTTACTCTAAGTATAAACACTAACCAAAATTATCAAAAAATATTAGTTTCTTTTGTTGCGTTTCATGTATTCTTCATTATAGTTCGATATAGCTTTCGTAAATTCTGTATTTACACTGTAGAATCTGTATTTACAGTTCACTAAAGCTTTAAAATTTAAACTAACTAACCTAGTTCATTTTGAAAAGATGTAAAGTATTTTCATCTCGCTCCTATATATCTCTTGCATATAATCTACTTATGCTATTTATGTATTAGCTGTATAAAATAGTGTATGTCAGACATCCTCGTTTGTAGTCATTCATAAGCATGACACTTGCGTATTTTTTTGCAATTTATTACGGATTTCTTGTCTATTTTTGGAATGTTAGTATCCAATCGGACCCCAAAAAAAGAGTCGGCTAGAAATTCTTCAAAAGGACCTGACCTGGCTTTATAAAATAAAGACTAAGCTGAAGAATATTTTAAATTTTCGTAAATGTAGATTGGTTACAGATGGGCCGTTTTTACGCATTTTATTATTTTGTGTTACCTCCGCGAGCTCGCTAACGTACACATCGTCCCAGTCCATTCCATGCATGCTCGATAGGGCTTAAGTCGGGCTGTGTGCTAACCACTCCATATTTGTGATATATCGACGGGTCCTACGTATAAGGGCCAATGTAACAATTTAAGCATTTTCACTTTTTTGTTTTAAATGCTTCCTTTTAGTCTAGTTAACAAATTGCGCTTAAAAAAAATACAAATTTGTAGGTGCAAATGCTATTTTTTTCTGTAGTAAAAGGGCTTATCTGACATAATTTTAAACGTATAAAGGCTAAAAAGTTATTCGAGACTTGTACGCGGGGGAAATCCCGCGTCTTTGTTTACTTCAACGGCCGATCAGTCAGTTGAGCGCTTCTACGACACACGGAACGATGTCGCGCTGCAATAATAATTAACCATTTTTTTTTTAGTTTTATGTGTGTTATAAGATCTAACTTATGCAACATGACTTCCAAATATAATTCTAAATACAGCAGAAGTCAGAATTTAGTCAACTTAGCAATTGGCAATGTAAATAATAGTGACTCGAGTGAGGAACTTGATTACAAAAACCACGAAAATAAACAAACCGAACTTTGTAAGTATTTCATTATTTTACAGTATTATCGTATGTTAATAACATTGATATTTACGTAATGCATAGTTAATTATTGTACATATAATTTAAAAAAATCCTGTATTCTGGATAAAAGGGCGAATGTGGTACTTTGGCCCTTATACTAGTTTTATTTTAAAAACAGACACATAGGCCATATATTTTTATTTTTAAATTACTTGATTTGTGTTATTTTATTTACCAGTCTTGTACACCGTTAGGGATTTAAGTGGCTTACGCCGAGTTGCACGAAACAAAATTAAAATTTAAGTAGAGATTAAACTAATTTAATCACAAGAATTTCATACAATTCTTGCGATTAAATTAGTTTAATCACTACTTAAATTTTAATTTCTTTTCATGCAACTCGGCGTTAGTGTTTATTTAGTAATACCTACATTACTGCATAGTGTACACATAGATTTTTTTTCAGCTTCTCCGTTATCATTTGAAGTTGATGAGATATTTAAGAATTATAGCAATCTCAATTTGTTGCAAGACATATTTGATGACGACGAAGAGTTAAATCAAAGCCAAGAGCTAATTCAAAAAACAATCGAGCCCGATCTTCAAGATATATGTAGCGAACAGACTCCTATGCCGTCACCAAATGGCAGTATCAATCTTTTTGGTGATGAAGATCCAATCCCATCAGTTGTATCTTTGCTAACGGATGGCAATGTGTCCTCTCCGATTTCACAATACTCATCCGGAGAGGTTTCTGTTCCATTAAGTTCCAGGAAAAGAAAATTTACAAAAAAAAGAGACAGCGGAAGGTTGCGAGAAAAATTTTGTCCTGAATGGATAGATTCAAAGAGAAAAAAACTGAAAAATACGGGAAAGTCATACTATAGTCGAAATGGTAAGTTAAGATTTGGAAAAAAACTGGGAGAACCATGTCAAAACACGTGTAAATTGAAATGTTTTCAAAAGCTAGATAAAAACACAAGAATAGAAATTTTTAATAAGTTCTGGGAAATCGGCGATCATTCAAAACAGTACGCTTTTATTAGTAACTATGTTGTTAAAATAAATAAAAAAAGAACAACTACAGAAGGTGAATCTCGGAGATCATTTACATACATTTATCATTTGCCATGTATTCAAAACCATCAAAATTCTAAGTTAATTGTTTGCAAACAAATGTTTTTAAATACTCTTAGCTGTGGACCAAAGATGATTAGAACCGCAATATCTAAATCAAGTAACACCGATAGCTTTGCTTTTGTAGACAATAGAGGTAGGCATAGTAACCATAAAACATCTATAGACCCAGAAATGATCAAAAGTATTTGTGATCACGTCAACTCATTCGAACCGGTTGATTCACACTATTGTCGTAAAGAAAGTAAAAAGCTTTATTTAGACGGATCATTAAGTTTTACTCGAATGTTTAATTTATATAAAGAGTGGTTTGATGCAACTAAGTATGGTACCAAGTGTGAGTCATTAAGGCAGTATAGAGATGTGGTAAATAAAAATATCAATCTGTCATTTCACAAACCCAAAAAGGATCAATGTCATGTCTGTATGTCTTATAAAAATAGTCCAATAACTCCGGATATAAAAGAAAACTTTGAAAATCATATCAAGAATAAAAATTTGTCTCGAGCTTTAAAACAGGAAGATAAACATTACGCACAAAATAATCCTAAAACATTTTGTGCTACATTTGATTTACAAAAAGTGTTGCTGGCTCCTAGTGGTGGAATTAGTTTATTTTATTATTGTAAGCGTTTGAAAGTTCATAATTTATCCCTGTTTGATATTGGAAATTTGGTCGGTACCTGCTGTTTGTGGAATGAACAAATAGCTATGAAAGGCTCAAACGAAATAGCTAGCTGTATTTACGATATTATTAAACTTAAGACTAAAGAAGGCTGTGATGACTTTAGATTTTGGTCAGATAATTGTACTGGCCAAATTAGAAATAGGATAATGTTTTTTATGTACCTCTATGCAGCTAACCAGTTAAGTATTGATATTAAACATACTTTCTTTGAAAAGGGACATACACAAAATGAAGGTGATTCCATACATGCCACAATTGAGAAAGCTTCAAGACATAAGAATATTTATACACCATCAGAGTGGAGTTCACTAATAAGATAGGCTAAAGCAAAAGGAGCTCCTTATAATGTTATAGATGTAGCTCAAAGCATGGTTTTCGACTTTAAAAAGATGCAAACAAGTGTTTGTTTTAACTGGACTAAAAATTCAGAAGGACAAAAAGTGCCTTGGTCTAAAATCAAACAAGTTCGGGTCAGTAAGCATGAACCATACATCCTGTTTTACAAATTGGATCTATCTGAAGATGCTTTAGAAAACCGCATTGACATTTCTAATGTTTCTGTTAGGACAAGACGACAAATTGCTGACAGATCGGAAATACCTTTAAAATTATGTTATAATCAGTTATTACCAATCCATCCATCCAAAAAAAAGATTTAATTGATTTATGTCGAAAAAATATTATTCCACCAGTTTATCATACGTATTACGAAAATTTGGTTGTATCTAATGATAATTCAATGATTATTACCAGTGATAATGATGACAATGAGTGATTTTGTTTTGTTTTTTGATGTTTATTTTTTGTTAATTTTTATTTTATTATTTATTCCTCTTAGATCGTGTACTAAAAATCTCTAATTGTGTTTTAATAAGTTTTGATTTTACGCAAAATTATAATTTGTTATTTTTTTAATATTATTTTACTTAACTTTAATTATCAGTTTAGTTTGAGGTAATATTCTATCTAATTCTATAATTAAATATCTCTATTAATCTATAATTAAAAAAATGATAATAATCATAAGTTTGTTGACTTCCAACGTGGTTTTGGGAGGGTTTTAACATTAAGTGTTGATTATTTGATAGCCATTATCTTAAAAAACTTCGATAATTCCATAGAAAAAAAATAAAGAAGCCTAATTGTTTTATTTGTTTCTATTTTTGTGACCTAACTGAGGGTTAAGAATATTATGTGACCAAATAAGACAACGTATAAGTGCCAATGTGAAATATGTCATAAAAGAATTACATTATTATCATTTATTTAGGTTATTTATTTATTTTAAATATTTTTCATAAATATTAGTAGGTTCAAAATTTTAAAATACACATTCTTTTAAAATTTGTTTTTGCCGAGTAAATCGACCAAAATGACTCATTGGCCTTTTTATTATTATTTTTTCAATATAATGAAAGTAAAAAAAGTCGCGTATATAGGCATATCTACAATATCTAAAAAACCAATAATATACAATTAAATCTATCTAGCTAGAAAAATGAACATTAGGTGTCATAGTAACTATGCAAAATTTCAATAACATAAGTTGAAGCAGTTAAAAATTATATCAAATTGAAACTTTGAGAGCCTGTATTGAAAAGTTGTCAATTTTCACATTGGCCCTTATACGTAGGACCCGTCGATATACCGATTTCTTGAAAATATGCAAACACTATCTAAGTTGTATGCGGGCATTGTCTTGACTAAAAAAGGTATTCTCACCCATGTCCACTAAAAATGGACCAACGTACTCATTCAAAATTTTGGCGACGTACTTTTCTGCAGTTAAAGTCTATTTTATATCACCACTAGCTCAGTGCGGCTTTCTGAAGTAAACCCAGCCCATACGTGAACAAAGCCATGCTTTTTCTTCAATACATACTTGGTTAGAGCGCTCTCCCGGTCTTCTGTACAGTCAACCCACAAGGACTGACGCCCAGACCGGAAACAAATTCTTTCACAAATACAAATATCTATCCTGGGCGGGAATCAAACCCGGGACCCCCTGTTTTTAGGCGCTTATACGTGCCACTACAACAAATCATTTATCAATGCCACCGCCGCATTCATACGCCACATAACAAGTAAACAAATTATTTGTATTTCATAATGAACAATAAAGGTCCTGAATAAATCTACATATTTCGGCCAAAATTGTGATACATACCTATAAGTTAGTATATCCGTAAATCCGCCGGCGACTATTGAATCGGATTAAGCTCCATAAATTTATATCCATATCCTTAAAAAGGGTAAGTCTTCGTTCAATGGTGGGGCGTAAATAGCGTAGCTGAAAAAAATTTTTCCTTCCATTCTAGAATTTGCCTATTTGTGTAACTTTTTACCACGCTTTTATTAGCTTGGGTTGTATGTATGTATGTAATGAAATCTTTGAGCATAATTTTCATCAATTTCCAGAAGTGTGGTTAACTTGAAACTTTGCACACGTATCAAGGACCAATGACAATGCAACAATTCAGTAACAGTTTCCCAATATCCTTATTAGGACCGCCAGGATTAATAAATTCTTTCGTGGATCCTCTGTAAGGCAGTAAGAGAGATAAAGCTAGCGCGTGATCTGCGCATGTCTGTAGTTCAGTGGCGTAGTGTGGTTGTCGGTTGCCCGGGGCGAAACAACAATTTGCCGCCTTCTTATTTAGGTATTTTAATTTAATGTATACTAAACATTGCATACATTATTATAGAGAACTTTTCGGCAAGAAGAGTCATCATTATTTTACATTGTACAGGTTACATTTTAAATAAATAAAAAATATATAATGCTGTCCCTTACACTCTGTATGTAATAAAAGTCATTCTCGCTGATTATTAATCATAAACGGGGAATTCCCACAAGTATAGACGTTGCCAGTCGCTACAAAATATTATTAAAAGAAAAGGGATTCCCCGACTTCGCTCCAAAATAAGTAATGAAAAATTCCGTGCTCCTTTCAATCGGTCCGAAGTTGTAGTTTCGATAAAAATAATATAAAATAGTTCAAATATTTACTAAATATTTTTATTATTTAAGTGTTGTTAAATTTTGCCGCCCCCTAAAAAGTGCCTCCCGGGGCGGGCCGCCCCTGCCACTACGCTACCCCACTGCTGCAGTTTCGGACTTACTCTTTCGCTCGGGCACTCGGCACAGCACAAAGGAGGCAGATACTTTTTCAGGCTAGTTGCATTTTTACCTTGTTTATTCCTTATTAGCTGTTTCCCGCCTGCTTCGCGTGGCGTAAGTTCGTGGCTTCGCTCCGCGCGGAATAGTTATTCTTTTATTGTTTAAATTAATAATGGAAAACTGTCACATGTGCGCAAATAATGAATTGAAAAATCGAACTAAAAAATAAAAAATGAATTATAGTTTAAAGAAACTAAAAAACCACGCTTTTACAGTTAAGTTAAAATAAAATTATAATAAAATTTAAGTTATTAAGAGAATAATTTCAATTCAGAGTAAAAACGTGAGGTGCATTTTACTATATTTTCATAATTTTTTACTATGTTTTTATAACTCTCCATACATAGATGATAGTTGCAAGTAGAATAATTGTTACATTTAGTATATCAAGCACCCCACGCTTTTTATTCTGAATTGAATTATTCTGAGTGACTAATTATAATAACTTGAGTTTTATTATAATTTTATTTTGAACTAATTAATTATGATTGATTGTTCGATCTTCTACTACTGCAATATAAACTCTTTGTAATTAAAAACTATTTCCTACTTTTAGTTTTTCTTAACTATAATTTTAATATATCGTCTATAATATAAAAATGAGTCGCTGAATGTGTTGCTAAGCGCAAAACTCGAGAACGGTTGGACCGATTTCGCTAATTCTTTTTTTTAAATATTCCTTGAAGTACGAGGATGGTTCTTACGGAGAGAAAAATTCAAAAAAAAATTTTAATTTCCTGAAAAAGTCTAAAAACAACACTTTTCTATACTCCCATACAAAAGATTTGTGATAATACTTAAAAGTCAATTTGAACTTTAATACCATACGATAAAGTTTGTGTTAGGCGATACGAAGTTCGCCGGGTCAGCTAGTTTCCTATATTTATATCCCAATCTCACTCAGTGATAACATAGCATTATATTATCATTTTCTAAAATCGGTCAGTAGTTATTAATTATTTCGATTATAAACCAAAATTTAAAAAAAAATATATTCTCTTTTTATAATATTAGTACAGATAATAGATATACTTACATGAAAAGAGTAGTGACAAATTAATTTCGAAAAGCGATCGCGAGCGATGATCAAATACTTATTTATAAAAAAAGCTTCATAATTTTGGCACATTTGACATACTAGGTACTAGTTTCGTTGCGTGATAATAACAGCAAATTGCTTTCATAAATATTTTCTTGTAGCATATAAGTAAAACTAAAAATTAATAACAAAAGAAACTTATTGTAAGCATCACTGATTTACCATTGGAACTCTATTAAAATACAAGTACCCTGATTTGTAGCTAAAAAGACCAGAAATTTTAGGCGAATCACGTCTACAGATAATTAAATCGCTTTCTTGAAAGCATTATCTTGTTACAAGTTATACTGATTTTCATGGTCACAATTTTTATATAAAAAATAAATGTCTACTAAATTTTTATTATTTTTACAAGTATAATTTTAATATAGATTTTGTATTATTTTTATCCAAACATCGCCGTCATCTTAATCCTCCTTACTCTACCCTACTTAAAGGATTTGATAGAAACAATTTTTGTCCATACATGACCCGAAAATCCGACATTTAATTTTTTCTATATCAATTACATATAATAAAAATGAAAATGTAATATGTTTGTGCACGTTAATCTCAGAAACGGCTTATTCAATTATATGCATTTTTTACTGATATATTGTGGTAAGCTTCACTTAATATTTAGGGTTTGTTTCATGTCAATCGATTCATAAATAAAGAAGTTATGCCAATTTAAAGAATCACGTTGAACGTGTAAATACCCAAACGACGATGTTTATAATCCAAAATAAACCAAAAGATAATATCCAAAAAATGCTGTCCAAAATTTATATTCGGCGCGGACGAAGTCGTGGGCACAGCTAGTTTTTAAATATGACTCTTTGACAATCGTGCCGCTATAAAATATTAAAAAGATGTAACTCATCGAAATTAATATACTATTAAAAGTCATTAGGAAAATTTTCTTGGAAAATATAGAAAATTTCAGTTGCATATATTATTGAAAGGGATCGCATTTGAGAGTAAGAGAGAGAGAGAGAGTGAGTGAGAGAGAGCAGATGGAGCTATAGCCTCGAGGACTCCACGACAAAGATTAAAAACGGATTCAAATTTCGATGTGTCCAGGAGCTTTGCCGTTTATATTTCAAGCAATCGTTTTTCGGATCCTTAACTAGAATAATACACACTAAAGTCTTATAATAAACATTTCATTTGCAATAATAAATATTGAGATCAAAAATTGAGATAAAAACTATCTCCCAAGTTGAAGCAAATTACAGAAGCTTACAAAATTTTATAAAAATTAGTTCAGTAGTTTCGGAGTTTATCGCTAACATACATCCTGACATGAAATTGTTATATAAATATACATATACATATCTTTGTTTAGTGCAGGTTCTCCAAGGTTAATAGTGCACAGCAAGAAATTTCCTGCTCAAAATCTGTGGTAGCTCGACTGGTAAAGTACCCTGACCTTACAGATGTGATGATTGTGTTGCTATGGTGAGTAAGGTGACGACAGCTCCTGAGGATGGGGGGTAGGGTCGTTAACATGGGTGCGATGGTTCTAGTGTTGCAGGCGTATTTATAAGCTATGGTAGTCGCTTGCCATCAAGTGAACCGTACACTTAGTTGCCGACCTAATTGTATAAAAATACCCAAGTATGTAAAATTAAAACGATTTTATTCACGGCTATAAGATAAAACAATTATAAAACAACAAGTTTTTGTATCCGCACACCCACATGTGTTGCTATGTTTTGTTACTTAAAAAGATAAAAATTGGTTACCGTTTTGTAAACACAGTTTTGCGTGTTTTGTGGTTTTTTTGCGGCATCGAAGCCTTCAAGATATTAAAAGAAGGTACCTCTTTTGGTTTTTAAAAATAATAACTTTATGATGTGCTGTGTGGTTACGCTAGTTAGAGTATATCCACCCTCTCTCTTCCCGTGGGTGTCGTAAGAGGCGACTAAGGGATAACACAGTTCTACTACCACGTTGGAACTTAAAATGCCGACCGATGGCGGGATAATCATCCAACTGCTGGCTTCGAACTTGTGGAGGCCTATGTCCAGCAGTGGACTGTATTAGGCTAAAGTGAACTTTATGATATTATGACATTGTAAATAGGTCACGAATTATTTCCATAACATCACTAGAAACTTAATATAAACTAAAATACAGTTTTATACAAACTAAAAAACAGCACAAGTTTTTGCAATATCTTATAACCTTGTTATGTTCAAACTCTTATATTAACCTCTACGAAAATTGACAGTTTTTATTTATTTGTTATAATACGAAAAGATCTTTGTTTAACATAATAATATGGATGCACTTATTAGCGTAATAATCCTCAGACGTCCTTTTTATTATGTCGACGTACTGAAAATTAAAATCTTTATTTGTAGATAATATAAATAGTCCACCGTAATAACTAATAGGATTTATTCTAATAAAATGGTTTAGAAAATACATATGGCCTGTTTCGGAAAATTATAGTAGCAATATCATTTAAATAACATTGCGAGCCAATAACAAAGTACCCTCCGACTTACATGAGTTTATTGATATCATTTTTTTTTTTAATTGGCTAAGTCAATGTAACACCTAACACAAACGACATGTTTTTTTTTAAAATGAAAGATGGAAAGATTATCTTGAAAAGAAGTATATGCCTAGTAATAAAAATTCAGTTCAGTTTAGTATCAAGCTTCTAATATCACATATTCACTTCCGACTATAAAGACCAAATTTATCTTGTCATAACGATTTACCATACATAGAAAAATAACAGCGTAGCACCTGTGTGATAATTTATTATCTTTCACGCATTTGCGCTTTGATAAAATATAGCCCTTTATATGCCAAATTTTATACATACAGTATTTTTCTAACAATTTATTATATATTGCGAGAGCAAAAACAAATTTATTGTTCTCTTCAATTTCTCTTCTTTAATTTTAAGTAATTCAAATGATTAGGAACGGTTATTCGTGGATAATTTATTAATTGATACTTCAATATAAATTATATCCTTACTTTATTTATAGATGTTAACTTTAATACTTTTCACTAATAACAATAGTGCCTAACTAAATTGTACCTAATTAAATTTAAACCTTATTATATATGTAGACCAAACCAAAAGATCGATTAAAACTCGCGTTAAAGAACATATAGCTGACTTAATACATCGTTGCTAAACTAAATCCACAATTTGTGAATATAGTCTAGACAAAGCTCGCCGTTATATTAGATTTGATAAACCACAGGTCGTCACAAAACAATACCGATTCCAACCAAGGCTGATCCGTAAGGTTATTGAAATTAAAAAACATCCAAATTTCAGTAGAGAAGATGGCTGGCAATTAAATCAAAAACCAATCATAATATGCCACAGATTAAATACTCAGTTAGCACTTTTTTCGTAGGACTAATTTATATATTGATGTAACATAGAGTAGTTTCGAGACGATCACGGCGCTTAACGCCATATACACCACCACAAACAGGACACACACGCCCGCCAGCGAGGACGTGGTCCCCGCGTTCTGACGGCTCGCACGCGCCTAGGCGCGTAGCGGACCGTCCGTAAGCCGTCTCAGCGCTCCGTATAGCGCCTCCTCCACTCCGACGATGCTCTAAGCCAAGGTGCGATCTCGCTAGGAGACACCCTTAGACCTCCCAGAGGGCTCCCTTTCTTCCTTCGCGGCCGGTGTCTATAGTACCCGGCCCCTCTCACCGGTGACACTGTAAAGGCCGATAAAAACACTCCACAATTCGAAAAAAAAAGAATAAATTCGAATAACTTTGTAACGTTAGGAGGTCTGACACCTCAGTCCTCTCGTGACCATGGTCACTGTAAAGTATCCAAAAAGTCGGGCATTTAAAAAACTTAATATACCGCGATAAAATCCGAAATAGTTGTTTCATTATAACAATTAATATTTTCATACCATCAACTTAAAACGGAGTATAATTTTTTTATCATAGTCAGAAAAATGCTTTTAAATATTATTCAGTTTTTTATTTTCCAGTATCTCTTACTGACTCTTTTTTTTAAATTGTTTTTATATCTTGAATCCTAAATCACCTATGGAATATTATGGCGGCTCTAACGCTCTGAGATCACTAACGTGGTGGCTGGACATGGCTGCTTCGGTAAGTACATCTATCGCTAGAAGGGAAGTTACCCCTGCTGGCCATGAGTGTTGCGCTTCGATGGATACGGTGCATCACACTAGAGGAATGCGCTGCTTGGTGACCCCAGCACTAGGCCCTGGTGGCCATCATAGGCGAAAACCTCTTGAGTATCGTCCGCTTTATTCTCGACAGCGACAGGTGCTGGTCGGCCGTGGCCTCCTTCTGCGAGGAGGTCGTCGTCCTAAAAGAGGCCAAGGAACTGCAGCACGAAGCCGAAATCCATGACGCAGAAGACGTACAGGAAAAAGGAGACGTCGATATGCGGTCCTTTGGCCTCCGCAACAAAGTGAGTGTAGAGCACCATCCACGCCACTAGGGTAATAGAGCGCTCACGGTGCTCGTGAGTGAAATTAGTTACATATTATAGTCTCTACTACAAAACAAACTGTTTAATAGGCTCAGTACGGCGGGAAACATTTCAATTAAACTATAGTTAATTAAAAATATTTATTTGAAAACCTCTCCCAAGCTTACAGCTTACAAAAAAAAAGAACAGTACGTCTACCATGAGTTTCCAGAGACGATACACGTTAGCGAGTGTAGTAGAAAATTTGTATGGCAAGTTGAGCAGCGCCTCTACCGGATAATATCATTACTATATTTGGTACCATAAGTTTTCTCAGGACAGTTAAGTTAACTACACTCGTAAATGTCATTCTAGAGCGCCGATATTTTCATACAATTCGCTACCATGAGTAACATATTTGACAGATGTCACCCTGTTTAACGTTACTATTATAGTTGCGTCACTCACTTGAAAAAATCGTGCGAGAAGTTTATAATTATTAGGTTTATATACTATTTAATTGCATTATATTTGGTAGAACATAGCCCCGTTCCTAAAACACAATTTACGATATAACAATATTATTTTCTATATTCAATTTACGAAATAATATAATAATATAATACAAATTATACAATTTATTTATAAAATTATGATCACGATTTACGTTAATAAAGAAAGAGATAAATAACCATAACACTTAAATAAACACTCACTTTTTCATATAATCCACCATAAGTTCGAACTGGGAAGCATTAGTTCTCATTTTTTATATTTTGTTGTTTTAGAATTATTGTATAACAATTAAACAATATGATTGTTTCACAAGTGTTTGACAACAACGTAAGTTAGACATTTAAACTGACGGAATAAATTGAAAAAATTTAGAATTATTGTATAACAATTAAACAATATGATTGTTTCACAAGTGTTTGACAACAACGTAAGTTAGACGTTTAAACTGACGGAATAAATTGAAAAAATTTAGAAGTTCTTGAGCTCGCATGAATACACTGTAATATGCTGCTTTGCATTTTTGTCGGATTATTTTAAACTTCGTTTAGACCTCACTTCATTCGAAAGTCATCATGTTTACTCTTTCTTTTTTCTATACGGAAGAAAGAGATAAAGATATTAGTAACTAATACCAATATAACGGATTTAAAACTATAAGTCTTATCGAGTGCTCGATAGACTCTATAGTGAAATTTAGAAATACTCATAATAGGTATGGTATAGATAACTATTCCTGTTGCGTTTCTACGTTTACTACTGTAGTTATGTCATGTGCGCTTGTAACAAAAACTCATGGTAGACGTACAGATGTCTAAACATAATGGACGTAAGTAAGTACATGGTAGTATTCGCCAATACTTTTAATGAATATTTATGAATCTTGTTTTATCTTTTGTTTGAGATGTGCTTATCAAGAAAAGATATGGTATAAAATATTTAAATACTTTTTTTTTTATGTCACTAGGTCGGCAAACAAGCGTACGGCTCACCTGATGATAAGCGATTACCGTAGCTTATAGACGCCTGCAACACCAGAAGCATCGCAAGCGCGTTACCGACCCAATCCCCAATCCCCCCAGGAGCTCTCAGGTCACCTTACTCACCAACAGGAACACAATACTGCTTGAAAACAGTATTATTTTGCTGTGATCTTCTGTAAGGTCGAGGTACTACCCCAGTCGGGCTGTTCCATATTTTGAGCAGGAAATTCCTGCTGTGCCCTACCTCAGTTGATTTTTATTAACTATTAACTAGTTTTTACATTGAGTAATTAATATTATAAATGTATTTTGGTTCAACCAATTTGATCAACAAATCGCATTTGAAAATCTTCGGAGACGTGGAAACATCAGGCGTTACCACGTTTAGATGCTGATTCTGCAGACGATAATGAGGATGTAAATTGGCGTATAGAGAGTAAGGGGACCGGGGAGAGAAGAGGTGGCCCGGGTAACCTGTGGCGTATCTGTTGCGCCCGCCCTCCCGGCCTGCCGCTCCCGGCCGCAGGCAGTCTGTCTCCCCGCGCCGGCAAGCCGCGCCGTTCGCAAAATAACGCGCGTACTTCCGTACAAAAGCACGTGTTCATTTTTAAACCTTTGTGTTTGAAAACGAATTATGTACACGAAAAGTTTTAATGTGTATAATAAATTGAGTTCGCTGGATCTGTAAATTTTTCTCAAGACATCACGTTAAGGTAATTGTGTTGATGTTTATTCTAATTTGAATTATTATAATTAATTTTATTGTTATTTAACATTATGTAATGAAAATTTAAAACTATGTTTATTACCAATTGTATGTTACACCTGACTTGCTGCTGCTGATTATGATATATAAAAGATATAAAAATAAAAGTTAAAATATAAATATATTTGCTAATATTTAATTGCTAGGAATGAGCTCACGAACGCGCTGTACGATGATGATATGTGAACGTGAACTGATGTATTTAACTAATGAATCGTGCAACTAACGTAAACTGCTGATCGGGCGATAGATATGTGCGGCTGAACCGTACACCAATATTAAATAAAGTCTATTTTTAAAATTTATTTACCTACTAGATATTTTAAATTATAACAACGAGAAAATCTCATACTTAAATAATTTAAATATAGTTTAAAAATTAATATTAAATTAGAGGTATGTATAATAAAACTTAACTCTAATACCTAATAATTGTTACCTTATATATATATATATATATATATAATTCTCGTGTCACAATGTTAGTTACCATACCCCTCCAAAATGGCTTGCCCCATTTTAATAAAATTTTGTGTGCATATCGGGTAGGTCTAAGAATCGGCCAACGTCTATTTTTCATACCCCTATGTTATAAAGGGGGAGGGGGTGATTAGGGGGTTACTAATATATATAGCAAAACAACGTTGCGGGGTCAGCTAGTAGTAATCTATATATTATTCTAGATATATTTTTAAACCTTTTTTATTATTGACTATATTATAACCTTATTTCATTATATATGTATAACTTGATATTTAATTGCAACGTATCTACTTTAAAAAATTATAATATTTGTATAATATTTGTAACTATTTGTGAAACTTTATATTTTTATGAAAAAATATTTCATAAGAAAAATATAACAATAATAACAGAAATATATATATAGCACAAAATAAAATATATCTCATTTAATTTATTTTAGTACATTTTCCTTGTAACATATTTAGTAGTTATATGTTATGAAAATATTAACAACAAATGACGATAAAAATGTAATGTTAGAAATCGTTTAGTATAAACATGAATTTAGTCACGTTCATTTTCAATAACGATCATCAGAAGTATAATTAAACGAATAAAATTTTTCATTCAACACCATAAAATTTAATAGGCGTCTAAATTAAATTAAATCTTTGAAGAGACACTTATGTAAAGGATGTGAAGGTTATGTTTTTTTGATGACTCGATAAAATAAACATTTTAACTTTTTATGTTACGTCGCGTGCTGCCGTAGCAATCCAGACAGTCATATAGACACTTTTATCTTCAACTTCCAGGGTGAAAATAGTAAGTACTTGTTTTCACGCTAATATACAATGATCGCAGAGAACTAGCCACTCGGAACAAACCTCGGTCATTAGAGAGTTTAACTTATCAGATGTATTCAGTCCATTATCTTTATCTGCTATCTGGGATCGATACAGATATATTAGAACCAGTCATACATGTCGCATAAACTTGAATAAATCTAATTAAATTTCTTTTGAATGTATTATTCTGTGCACATATGTGTATATCATGGGAATAATAAAAAATGTAAAAAATAAATATTAGTCTCTATATTAAGTTTGAAACGCAGTAGTACCCAATAAAAGAGTTACAAAATGATTGAAGAGTTAAGTGAATAGTGAAGTGATTTTGCGGTGACTGTCGGCAGGGGTCCGATGGCCGACCGGGTCGCTAGATCGATCCTTCTCGCCACGCCGCGCACTCGTTGAGTGCATCCTATGTGTGCAGCCTCAGCTACGCCAGTTTCGATTTCCTAAAGCGACAGAACAAGTAATCTCTCAGCGCCGCGCTGGGTAAACGTACCACGTTTCATGCACACGTTTTATGCACATCCAAGTACTTACAAATAAGTAGGTCAGAAAATATGAGTATTTGCAAATTGTTACAAAGAGACGATAATACATTGTATGTTTCTTAATAATGGTTACAAAGTGAAAACATTGTTATTATTAACATTGTTAAATGTAACAGCAACAATCAGTAAACAATTTTTTAATACACTTTAATAAAATGATGTAAATATCAGGAAAGCATAAAAGATACTATTTATATCAGCGAAGTTTTTATGCCAGCGGAATTTATATATGTACAAAACTAAGTGTACTGCGAACAATGACCTAACTTACAATTACTTCTTGAAAACCGTAGTTGTATGAAAGAATTTACTCCTCTAGGTATAACTGTAAAAAGATTTTGTCTAACGACCTAAAAATATTTATTGTTTATACGTATCATCGAAGCCTATAAATATATTACGAATTACGGTCTGTTTTATAAACTTTTTTTTATAATAATCTATTATTAAAAAAGAAGTTGCGTAAAATTCTGAAAATAGAGCTAGACAAATGGCGTGTTTTTCTCCAGAGACTTTGACAAATGTACACAACAAGTCCTCGTGGACGAAGTAGCAGGAAACAGCTAGAGTCTTATCTGTACCTATAACTCAAAAACATACGATAATTTGCAACAAACACAGATATTATAATTGTAAGACTTTTGTAATAAACTAAAACCTGTTGACGTATTTAATTAATCAAACAAATATATTACCGCGTTTCAATACAAGCCGCAGACACGAAAATACTTTCACCAAAATACCACAATCATAAACCAGCGTGGTAGGCGGCAAGTATTTATTTACATTAGACTAAACGCACCGAAAAAATATTTACGATAGGGTTGGTAGTTAAAACAAGTAAATCATTCTTACGACTCTTAAGACATGGAAATAAATACGCCAGGGAGTCAACGGATGAATATTACGGTAATCAGGAACCAGTTCTGTAATATTGTAAACGTATGTTGTATAAATTTTTGCCTGCTCACGAACTCTCTGAAATTTTTAAGAATATCTGACAAGTTAGACAAAAAACGCAAATTAAACTCGTTTATTACATGGTTAGATCCAATTTTATCTTGAACTTCATTCCATTCATATATATACGTTATTGCAGTAACGTTAATACATATTCTGTGTAAATATCCTTTGTATCTATTACGATTTCAAAGGTACCTTGTAACAAATAGACTAACCTAGCACAGAATGTTGTTTATAGAGTTTTTTTGTCAGTATAAAAATATAGTAGTGGAAAATGGTCTGAAAAGTATACAATAAATTTAAAAAAGATGGCAAATAAGCCGCATTGTCCATGCCAAACTCCCGGGATCGCTGACAAACGTATTTTAGCGAATGAGCTATTTAGCGAATGAAGTAATGATTAAATCTTCATTATCTCCACCGACATTGTATTAAAGAATAATAGGATCAAAAACAACTTTCACGTAGCAAAATATTAAAATAGAATTCATAAATTGTTAAATATAAATTATGAAGAATAATTCAAAATACGGAGTCTTGACATCTATCAAAAAATATTTTTATAAAAATATAAAAACATAAAATGATTATTATTCTAATGCAAAAACTTTTTATACGCGATATTATACTCCGTGCTTAAGTAAAAATCTAAACTGAAGTCTCGTCTTGTCGTTTCTAGGTTTAACTCTAAAACATGCAAATAAAGTAAGATAATTGAATAGACTAGAAATGTATGTCACATGTATTGTTTATGCCTATTTGCATAGTCACTAAATCATTCATTCCGTACAGCAAAATCTTTTGTTTACATCAAAAATCTCCCTTAATTATTTTTAGTCCCTCTTTATAATTCATTTATTCCTTCAATCGGTGAAACAAATCTTTGCGGTCGCAGCGTATAAACACGAGAAGGAATAACAAAATTGTATCTCCAAGTTTCCGACTGCGCAAAGTAAACGTCTCTTTTCTGGGTAGTATAATATTCACGTGTATAATAAACTCACAAGAAGTTTTACAATTGTCTCAAAATAAATTTAAAGTTTTTATTAAAAATCAATTAATAGATGAAGCTTATTAGTGCAGGATTACATATTTGATAAATATCTGTGGTTTCAATGACTCTGTCTTTTTACTAATTTTGTAGTAAACATAGTGTATATATTATTTTCAAACGAGTAACTGCGGAGTTTCTAGCTGATTCTTCTCTGCAGAATCTATATTCCGAATCGGAGATAGCTTTACTATTAATAACTAAAAATAACTTTAAAATTTTTATTTGTATAATTGTGTTTGCTGGCAAACGAAAAAAACCGACTTCCATAACATCGACAAGTAATACAACATAACAAAAAAGTTAACATACCCATTAGTAGCTACTACGATTTTCAAAGATTCCCCTCGATTTCTTTAGGATACCATTATCAGATCCTAGTTTCGATACCACCCTTGGGATATACTTTATAACAAAAAAAGAATCAGAAAAATCGGTTCTTAAACGACGAAGTATTCCGCGAATAAACATAAAATATACACGTGTATATATATATATATATATATATATATATATATATATATATATATATATGTGTGTGTGTGTGTGTCTGTGTGTGTAAACAAAGTGTCTGACACTTCATTTAAGTTATTAGTATAATTTGTAATTGTTCTTTGATGGATATTTTATCTGCGAATTGGTTGCTATGGAGCTATTTTTTTTTCATATTAAATGATTGTGAGAATTATATTGTAATTGTAAATATTTAAATAATAGTTATTATTAAGAACTGGTGAAGCAATAGCTTTAAATGTTGTTTCTCTTTTCAGAGCAACAGAATTATTGTTCTACTGTTTACCATAATATACAAGAATAATTTATTATAAAATAAATCATTATATATATATATATATATATATATATATATATATATATATATATATATATATATATATATATATACTAGCTGACCCGGCAAACGTTGTCGTGCCGCTAAACGCTATTTAAAAATAGGGGTTCATGGTAGAGGGTTGAAAATTTAGGGTTGTATGTATTTTTTAATGTTGTATCATAAAGAAATAGAAATTAAAAATTTTGTCTAAAAAATAAAAAATTTAGGGGTGGACTACTCCTAACATTTAGGGGGATGAAAAATAGATGTTGGCCGATTCTCATAGATATCGGATAAGCACAAAAAATCTCATCAAAATCGGTCAAGCCGTTTCGGAGGAGTATGGCTACGAAAACTGTGATACGAGAATTTTATATATTAGATATAGGTATATATATATACGGTCGAATTGAGAAACCTCCTTCTTTTTTGAAGTCGGTTAAAAATGACAAATCGAAAGTGCTTTCGAAGCCCATTTGAATAAAGTTGATTTTGATTTTGATTTTTAATAAATAGTAAGTGGTTGATATCGCTGATCTTAAGGACATTTCTGTACGTTTGATCCTTAGCTCTATTGCTTCAGCTGTGAAATTACAGACTATTGCACTGAGCTAACTGATACATGCTCTATTATTAAATATTATATGAATTAAGCAAGAAGCACTTTAAAGATAAATTAGAAACACTCCACTATTCTTGACATCAATCTGCATAGTAAGATAAGTTAAACACCGGTGAGCTTGAAGATCTATGCGGTTTCTATCGTTTTAAGGTTTAGACTTGGTTACCGCTATAATAAGATATTATTATTAAGGATATTATTAATAATATTTTGTTTTCAGTAACAGTATTAAATAAATAGACCCTAATCTCAAATATATTTTAAAAATAAGATATGTGAGTTATAAAAACAAACAAAAGTATCAGTGAACAACTTTTATGATGTCCCAAAATATTTGAAAACTTTATAATTTACAGATAGATCGTTTTACATCATTAAAAATGAACCGTAATTTTGCAATTAACGTTTTGAAATTGCACATAAATTGAACATAAACTTAAATAGACTGTAGAATAGATCTAGAGCATTAATATACATAAGATGCAATTACGCAAGTGCCAGTATTTATTTTATTAAAGTTCGATTAAGTGGTTTTTATGTTTACTTAAACTACTTTTGTATCAAAGTACATTATCTCCCACGGTTTTAACTCGGATAAACAACTAACTAACTTATGATATATTATAAATGATCTGTGGACATTTCAGTTCAATTAATTATTACTGTCATTGATGACTTTGCACCATACTTAACATTAATTTTTAACAATGATATGTAGGTTCTTTTCCAGATTTGTTGTAGAATCAGCTCCACAGCATTCACATTTAGAAAAGTTTAAAAACTGAGTCTGACCGACGTTGGTACTGCGCGTTTAATATATTTAAGCTGTTTCCATAGTGTAATATTTAAGACATGATTACACGAAAAGTTTTAATGTTATGTCTTACAGTCTTTTACTGTGGGGTATAATGCTACAGATATAGAGACTGTATTTATTTGGCAAAAAAAAAGTTATACGTGGCATTTATGATCTTGGAGCTCGAGTCTCCCTGGTGGATATTTTTCATAAGAAATATTAACAATTACCTCACAATATATTTATAACAATGTTATGTTTATTCACAAGGACATCAATTGTTTTGATATAAATATTAATAATCGCAGTATAAAAATGAGAAGGAATAACAAAATTGTAACTCCGACTGCGTAAAGTAAACGTCTCCTTTCTGAGTTATGTTATTCACGTGTATAATAAAATCCCACAAACAATTTTGCAATTGTATCAACATAAATTGATAGTTTGTATTAAAAAAATGAATAGAGCTAAAACTTATTATTAAGATATAACCAAATTTGTATAAAAATTGTTTCTTTTAAAAGATAACTGCGGAGTTTCTCTGCGGTTCTTCTCAGCAGACTCTGCATTCCAAACCGGTGGTAGCTTTAGTTTTAAAATAATTAAAATCTTTAATTTGTAAAAATTACGATTCGAAGGTACTTTTGAAGCTTATTTGAATATAGCTGTTTTTGACTTCTATTCCTACAAAAAAGATTTATGTAAAAATATGAAACGCATAAGAAACTAGCTACGTACCTGACTAGATTAATCATTGGCAAAAATGACGATGTGTTTCTTATGTTTAGGTAATTATATATTATACTTTAAAACTGTTGTAAAAATGTAAATTTTTGAAATAAGTACCATGTAAAAAAAAGTGCGCTATAGATTAAACTTTAAACTTAGTCGTGCCATAGTCACGCAGTTTGTAACGCCAGCCAATGTAGACACGTTTAATGGACAAGATAATCTACCTTAATGTAAACATAAAGCTACAAGTTTCACAAAGGATACGAGTTAATTAGGTCGTTTGATAATGTCGTATGAGGTTCCTTTAATACCAACTGTCATATAACATATATCCAGTTTCCTAACAATCTATTTCGTGTAATGCAACTTGCAACCGCCCGACTAGGAAAAAGGTCTGGCTCAACCAGATCAGGTATCTAGACCGGATCAGGATAGCATGAGGCATACCAGATCTGGCAAGCTCTATCAGGACCAGGTCTGGTCCAGAAAAGGATAGCCTGATATAAAATATAATCAAGTATGGTAAAGCATACTGGATCAGGACCCGGTCCGGTCCAGATCAGGATAGCCTGATGTAAAATATAATCAAGTATGGTAAGGCATATTGGATCAGGACCCGGTCCGGTCCAGATCAGGATAGCCTGAAAGAAATTACGTGAACTGAGCCTGAATCGCGCTATTAATACATCGAAGACGAAAAAATTTCTACTCGGGCGTACCTTGACGGTAAGTACAGTAATGCATGTCTCATTGAAAAGCTTTGAAAAACTATAAATTCTTATATATATTTTGGTAGAGCTTAGCTAAAACAAGCGTCAATGCCTGCGTAAGGCTACGTTTAATATAAACAGTAAGAGAGCCGGAAGCAAGAAGAGAAGAAGGAATAGATTCTGCTGTGCTGCAATTATTTATGGATGTGAAACTATTGTGGACTTAAAACTTAATATGGTAGTGCCCGCCGGTTAGAAACTGTAGAAATTATTTCACCTTAATAAAAATACAATTTACAAATACGCACTTTAATACCATACGTAAATTGGTTAAAAGTATTTCAACAACTATAGACTTAAAATGCCGTTTTTAAAACAATCTTATCTTATACTTGCTGTGCCTGCGACTTCGTCTGCGTGGAATTTAACAAAATGGTTATTGTTCAGTTCGCAGAGCCATCAAAAAAACTTAAAATAAAGTCTCTAAGTTACTCCTTATTACATCAGGTATCTGCCAGTGAACATTCCATCAAAACCGGTCCACCCGTTTCAGACAGTAGCTGGAACAAACAAACAGACAGACAGACCGACAAAAATTATAAAAAAATGGTATTTTGGTATATGTACCGTAAATGAATACATTTAGTAAAAAGCGTTTATTTTAATATTACAAACAGACACTCCAATTTTATTTATTTGCATAGATGTATAAATAAGAATCAAAAGTAAACATTTGAATCAAAAATATTCCCTGAAAAATATTCAATTATATTTCATTCCCTTTAAGTAAAAATAAACAAAAGAAAAATAGGACGGATTAAGGACGGTTAATTAAAAATTTCGACGTGATTTTCATTAAAATTTAGGACTGAAGTTTAAATTATGTCTAAATATTTCTCTTCACCAATAACGAGAAAATAAGATAAATGATGCTACGTTTATGATGATATTCAAATAATATAAATAACTCAAAAAAGTGATTTTCTTTATTTTACTAAACGCTTTACATTTCACACCACTAAGTTGTGAATTCTGTGTAGGGGTCAAAACTCACAATACACAAGCACAAACGCCCTGACTAAGAAAAACATCTATATGACCTGTACCTACATAATATAATATGCCATGTGCGGATATCGAACACGTGACTTCCAGCGCATCAGTCAGTTGCTGTGACCATTGTGCCAACGTTGTTTACATATTATAATTATAACCTTACCGATATCGTTTGATTAAAATATTGATTACATGAAATGATAAATGTATAAAATAAATGGAGTGAACATGTAATAAAATATTCAGTCCAGTTGCATTTGTAGGACCATGCGCACTCTTAACCAGAATGTCACTAGGTCGGCAAACAAGCGTACCGCTCACCTGATGGTAAGCGATTACCGTAGCTTATAGACGCCTGCAACACCAGAAGCATCGCAAGCGCGTTGCCGACCCAATCCCCTATCCCCCCAGGAGCTCTGGTCACCTTACTCACCAACAGGAACACAATACTGCTTGAAAACAGTATTATTTTGCTGTGATCTTCTGTAAGGTCGAGGTACTACCCCAGTCGGACTGCTCCATATTTTGAGCAGGAAATTCCTGCTGTGCCCTACCTCAGTTAACAACGTTTCTAAATCAAATTCCCGTTATAGCCATAAAATTAGTATAAATAAACCTCTCACACTCACTTGCACATGGCTTTATTGGACACCTATCAGAGGTCCCGAAGCTCCAAATATAAATACCAATTCCACGAAAAATACATGCATGACTCATCTGTATTTGTCATTTGTCATGAAAAAAATGAACTCGTAACCGTTAGAGAAACAATCTGAAATCACAGCGCCATAGACAACGTACATTTCTACCACGCAAGGGCTTTTACTTTAAAGAGCTTTATTTTGTACCCATTCGGGTGTTTTATAAAATCGATACATTTTTTGCACATTTCTCATGTCGAAACTTTTTTGTTTTATTCGTTTTCGAATATTGGTAATAAAAAGATAGATAGGTGTTAGATATAACGCTACTTTATATGTAAAGTTTTTGCTTTATATTTTTCTACTGTTTTTAATATAAGACACAGTCAAGTCAATTATTAAAAATTTATTACTTGTGTAACATTTTCTTTTTTAAACAATGAACTTAACAATTTCAATTTAGGACCGTATTTGGAACAATTGATTATAATAATGATTAAGTCGTAATATGAGAATATTGTACAAAAACAGTGACATTGTCTGCTTGAAATATTTAGGCTAAGCTTGAATTAATACACGATATATTACACGCTTTTAAGCTTGGTACCGTTTTATCAGAATAATTGAAACAAAGAGCAATAACAAAGGTTCCTGACTTTTAAAAATTCATCAACGATCTTTTATACCTGACTCGTATCCATTTTTATCTGGCCTAAAAATACATGTACCTAATGTATAAAACGTATAATATATTATGACTTTATTTCAAATACATCACAGTAAAATATTACCTAAAGCTGTAACGTAACGTAACTAACGCAAAGACTATAGTAAATAAATCTAGTATAATTCATAGCATTATTACAAATAATAAAGAAATAAATAAATAAATATTTTAGGTAATAATTATTACAAAATAATGATAATAATAATAAATAATACAAATAAAAATAATTACCAATAATTTTAATTCAACTTGACAATTAGAATAAAAGAAAAAGCAATTAAAAGTAAGACAACTATTTTCAATTACAAAATGCCAAATATTAGAAATTAAAGCTCTCGCTATGGCATTTGTATCGCAAGGTATCTATCGCAGCAATGCCGGAAGTAGAAGCAGTCAAAGCGTTCCGTGGTCATCTCCAGCACACTGTTTAGGCTACCGCTTACTCTACTCACAAAAGATGCGCATTTATGTGAAAACACAATAGCACTTAGAAAGTAATATTATTAAATAATTCCTTTGTCAAATGGTGCCATATAAGGTTAATTTGTATTATATATGGATAAGAGGGGAAGGTCATATGAAAGGGACAAATCGTAAGGCTTCCGTCCCTGAATTTCAGGTGGAGTTCAAAGTCATAATTATTGTTTACGGAATGTTAAGATGTGTATAAATAATTATGTATTATATAATTATGATAGTTATTTAGCTGTAATATATGTGTTATACGTAAAAAGTTTTTTAAGTAAGTTTTAAGTTTTAATAATCTATGCGCTGCGTCGCCAACAAACCAAAAGTGTACCGCTTCTGCAAATGAAATAATATTTAATCATAAAGAAACTGCGGTCGATGGGCTAATACAATACAAAGTGTTGCGCGTTAATAGCAAAGTAAACGAGAAATTAATTTAAGATCAACATAACACATAATATAAACTAAATATAAATTGCTACACGTATAATATATAACTATAGTTAACTGCAAATTTACGTGGTAAACATACCGCTTATATCAGAAATTGAAAACTTCTAGGTCTTTGTGTTGGTCTATGTTGCAACCTTTGTACAGCAAAAAGATTAAGTTAACCCCTCTAATTTTACTAATTTGACAAGTATCGCTAAATCTTGACTAGTCCTAGTTTCATAGTAATTATGTTGTTATTTAAGCGCATTTTACTAACGCGGGTGAGAGCGGAAAATCCGTATAAAATTATTATGTTCTAGCGTATATTCAAATGGTATTAGGTTATAAAATACCTCTTGATAATATATTATGCCAACGTAAAGAAAGTACCTACTAGATTAGTTTTAAATTGAATATTATTTTATAAACCGATTAATTTTTGATTTGCATCGATTACAATATTTAAGCTTATAATACAATGAAAGCGAGATTTGTGAAGATCTCACGTATCTATTTACCAAAGTACGCAGGTAAGTGCTACTTTCCATCGTGTGACAAAGTTTTTTCAGCAAAAAAAGCTGTAATTTTATACAAAATATACTCACGGAGACTGCAAACAATAAAACTAGGGTATAATAAGGTGTAAAAAGCTTGAGTGATTTGATTGAGTTTCGTTTTAATAAATTCTGTAAAAAATTATATTTAGGTATATTTCTTACAGACTTTCTTATGCCAATAGATTCATTATCTTCTATATATTAATATTGGAAACAAAACCTTTGTACGCCTTTTTACTAGCCCGTTGGCGCAGTTTGTAGTGACCCTGCTTTCTACTCCGAGGGTTGTGGGTTAGATTCCCACCCCGAGTCTAGGTGTAATATAAATATTTATTTATATATTTATATATGTATTATTTATAAATATGTTTATCGAAAAAAAGTAGTATACCAGTCGGCTGTTACCTATAACACAAGCATTAAGTTGCTTACTTTAGGAACAGACGACCGTGTGTGTATTGTGTAAATATTTATTTATTTATTATTTATTTTACGAACGGCCTTGCGCGGACGGAGGAGTATGAAATTTCGTACACTTATAGTTTGTATAGAGAAAGAGTGCAGAATGGTATTTTTTTAATTATGTATAAAAATATATCAATAAAAAAACATTACACACCTACCATGTATTTGACACACACACACGTATATTATATTCTTTTATTGATTGTCAGTCTGTAGTCAAACTGAAAATTTAAAAAAAGGTTATTTCATTCATTTTTTTGAATTAATTTTTTTATTCAAATTTTTATTTATGGTTGAATTTAGACTACTGGGCGACCACTAGTATTCTTTATTGCACTTAAAATTTTTGTGCAGTATTTGTATAAGTACAAATAAATTTAGTTAGCAACGGTGGACTTATCTCTAGAATCAATCTCCTCCAGTCAACCTATGATAGTGAGAACTAATATTATATACCAGGCTAAGAAAGTGCAGTAATGTAGATAATATAGAGAAAATGAAAAAATAAACTATTTTAAACAATTTATTATAATAAAAATTAAATAATAATTATAACATCATCCAATACATACTCAACATACATACGATTATACACACCACTACTTACATAAGAATAAAATTTATACCCGTAAATATTACATACATATATACTAAATATATAAGAATATATACATAATATACATATACAATACACAATAAATGTCGAGCCCTGTAGTAATGCAAGGCCGTTAGTAATGTGAGTGAGAGGGGATAATTTGGAAACAAGAACGGAGCAGGAGAATTGGGATCATAGAGTACTCTCTAAAGGAACGACAGGATGTGGATATCACGGTTAAGGCTGATTGGGAGCCATTCAAGTTGACCACGAAAGTTTGATATATGGTCATACTTACGTAAGCGAAAAATAAAGCGAAATAATGAGACTTTGAAGACACGCTTGTTTGTTCACTGGCTCCACATTCGGGGATTCAGAGCGAATTTAAAAACGAATATAAACATATTTTTATATTTTATTAAATTTAAATACGCAAATTGAGCTATTTTAGAAATTGAAGTATTTAAATTGGCTTATCCTGCAAGCTTCAGTAGCTGGAAAAAATTGAATTGGGATTACGCATTGATGTAATATAAAATATACAATAAATGGAAAATCTTTCTTCGTTTCATGTTGTAATAATTCTCATATCAAAACTGAGTAACCAAACAAAGCCTGAAGTACACTTAATATAAAATATACAAAACTAGTCATTAATTCTTTGGTCTAGTTCAAAGGTAGTTTGTTCTTGTTTCACCATTTTTATTGCTCCCGAGAAGTAAACCAATTAATGAAGAATGAGGCAAGGCAAGCGGCGGTATATTCCAGATTTTGGCACAGAGCCAAACCACGTCGACCAGTACCTAATTGATAGAAATTGTTAGAAAATATTGGCGGTGTTATCTAACAATCTGTGTCGGAAATGAATGAAAAAAAAAAATAATATTTGATAGTGACGGAATAAATGCACATATAAGCCGTAAGGTATATCATAGAATGATAATTCTATGACTACGACATGCTACTGGAATACTTTTTTTATTTTGAATTCAATCGATTTATATGCAATGTAATATGTAATATTTTACGTAGGGCTTCGCGCCACTTCTGGAATGGTCAACGATACTAATCATAAAATTTAACAAAACTGTTAAAAAAGTAGTTAAAATACTCGCCTTTAATTTTTACTTTTATTTTTGTTATCGTTATAAATTGCCACGTGCCTATTACGGTTTATGTAACCTAAAATAGACTAACGAATGGACGTACGTAGTTTTAGTAAAAGGGTTCTGCCGCTACCCTTTTGGGTACGTATTCCAAAAAGTATGACATATACATTCATCAATAATTTATTGTCTTCCCCCTTTTGTTAGCCTTTCAAATATATAAAAAAGGTCTCGTACCCTTTTTTTCCCTGTTCTATGTTACGTTCTTTATTTATATTATGTATTTTTTTTAATAAAAAAATTCTAAATATCATAATTGGCAGCAAGTAGAATATCTTATTAAATATTCATTACTCTGATAATTTGTTCCATAAAATAAAATAAGAAATATTTCAATGTCATGTGATTTGATTTCTTGCAAATAAATATGTAATATACAATAAATATTGCTAATGTACTGCTCCCGTCTTACTTAAATCTATTTCGGACATTTTTGTTTCACACTATTTGTGTCAACGTTAAATCGGAAACGACTTTAACGATAAAAATATCCCTCCTAAAACATTATATGACTTATAAGCAAGTATTTTAGAAGTCATGTGAGAGTATATGTCCTTTGTGGAAAAATACTATGAGGTAGATTAGATAAGATCAAATAAATATTTATTTGCTTTATTAATTATGAAAATTAAAAATTATTGGAACGAAGTTCCTTATGGCAGGCTTGACATTTGACTGGGCGACCGAACTGAAAAAAATGTGATACTAAAACCGTAAGAAAAATATATAACGGAAGTAAAGTAATATCAGTCACAAGACTTTATAATATGACGTTTGTAAAACTAAAATATTACTAGTAAACTTTTTTTAAAATTATTTATGTAATTTTATATTGTCGACAAAAATAAATAAAGACACATGTTTTTTATTTCACTTAATAAATAGTTTGAATTATTATTTTTATTTTTTTTTTCATTAATTTTTTTTTCGGTATTTGTTATTTTCTAAAATACTAAATTTTCTAAATACTTTTTTGTACTTAATAAAAACCAATCAACAAAATTAAAAAAAAATCAAGAACTAGAAAATATATATAAAATTCAACATTTCTTTTTCAAATTGTGTTGCTTCTATACTATCCGAAGGAACTTTGTTCCTACCTGGTGTTCCACGACACTACATAATTTGTTTTTTTTTTTTATTAGCCTAATTCGTTAAGGCGAATTCGGTGCGTTAAATTTTTTTCAGTACCGAGAGCCAACGATAAAATTAGAACGTTTGAAAACAGGATATTAATAAAAAAATGTTACGAAGAACACCAAAAATATATTCGTAAGCCTGTTAAACATATCCTATACGCTTCGTAAACAATAATCCTTTGTCCATTCTGCGCATATGGTAATTAAAGTCCACATTAACCTCGTGGCATCAATAATATTTTGACTTTTTAAAATTATTTCTGATTTTATTCATGCTAAATATAATTTATGTCACATATATATAATAATCATCAAGTTTGTAATATTAAAATAACCGCTTACTACTAAATGCATATGAACGTATACACAGTACATATACCAAAATAACATTTATTACAATTTTTATCTGTCTGTCTGTCTGTCTATTTGTTTCGCTTAATCTCTGAAACGGCTGGACCGATTTCGATGGGACTTTCACTGGTAGATAGCTGATGTAACAAGGAGTAACTTAGGCTTTTATTTTAGAAATTTATTTATTTTGTAACCCAGCGAACTGAACAAAAGCTTTTTGTTTAATTCCACGCGGACGAAGTCGCGGGCACAGGTAGTTAAAATATAATCTTATTAATTTATGTTCTCAGTATACTATTGATGTTTTTATTGCATGTCTATCTAGTGGTAAATGAGTTTTAGATTTTTTTTAATTGATGTATCATCTCTCTTTGTTCTCTGTTATCTTATTCTGTCTGAGCATTAAACCTACTGGCGGTGCGTTTATGTTATAGTTGTGCAAAACTAATAATAGATTATTACTTTAACAGAACTACTATTATAGTAAGTACTATTTGTTATAAAAACAAATTTGTATACATTAACTGCGGTAGGACAACAAGAATTATCCTGCTCAAAATTTGAAGCAGCCCGAATGGGAAAGTACCTTGACCTTTCACAGTTAAACTACTACTAATAATGCTTTCAAGCAGTGTTTTGTTCCTGTAGGGAGTAGGGTTCCCAAAGCACCGGGGAGGCATTTAGGGGTAGGGTTGGCAATGTGTAATGTAATGCTTCTACTGTTGCAGGTGTCTATATGCTACGGTAATCGCTTACCATCAGAGCCATACGCTTGTTCGCTGAAGTAGTAGTATAAAAAAAAAAACATTTATTTTAGAGAATGAAATAAATATACATTAATCGGTAAAACAATTAGTTCGTCTAAGAAATTTCAGAATTTATCCATTATAAATATAGACAGAAGCAAATTTTTCTTCTTTCTTGTATTACATTATACGTGTAAAGGAATGATAAAAGCGAATCATTAATATAATTTAGTTTAAAGATCATTAGTTAACAAATAATACTATTTCTATTTCGATGACTTTCTCAAACTTTTATAACTATAGTATACAAGATGCCGACTATACCGCTATTGATATTAAGAAACTATTGACATTTACTTGAGAAAATTTCTCATCTACAAATGCTACTACGAATAAATTTAATTTATCAACATTAACTTTAGTTCGATTTACCCAAATTCTACAATAATATAACGGTAGTTTGGATACCGCTGTTAAACTTTTAACATAAATTATTCCTTGGCACTTTTGACCTTTTCGTATCATCAATATGAAAACTGAAAGATGCCTCGTTGTTCTTGAGCAGAAATAATCATCGTCAACATCTTCAATACATAGTATAAAACAAAATCGCTTCTTACTATCTGCCCTTATGTATGCTTAGATCTTTAAAACTAAGCAACGGATTTTGATGCGTTTTTTTTTAATAGAATGATTCAAGAGGAAGGTTTATACTCGTATGTATGCGTAGTATGGTGCAGAAACACTGATAATTTTAGAAGTTTCTTACGTATCTTTTGTTGTTGATGGTATCAGCATTGCACTCGTGCGAAGCCGGGGCGGGTCGCTAGTAATATATAAAACAAAGTCGGATTTAGTTAAACACTTATAAGTCGAGAACGGCTCGGATAAATTCTTTTTGTTTTGGATATTCCATTTACCAAGGAAGGCTATAGGATAGTATTGCATTAAGTTGTTTACTCAAATTACACGATCTAAACCGCGGGGTACATTTATAAAATAAAGGACAAAGTGCCAATCAATATAGTGGTATCTATGCAAAATAATTGTGTTTGCTCGCAAACGAAAAAAAAACCGACTTCAATTACATCGACAAGTAATACAACGTAGCTCGACGAAAAAATAGTCAAGCAACTACGCGTTATCAAAGATTACTCAAAAAGTAGTTATCAGATCTCGATAAAATTTATATGTGACCACATGATAAACATCAGCTTTCGATTAAATTAAAAATTATCAAAATCGGTACACCCAGTAAAAAGTTATTTCGGATTTTCGAGAGTTTCCCTCGATTTCTCTGGGATCCCATCATCAGATTCTGGTTTCCTTATCATGGTACCAAACTAGGGATATCCCCTTTCCAACAAAAAAGAATTATCAAAATCGGTACATCCAGTAGAAAGTTATGCGGTATAATACAAAGTAGGTCGACGAAAAAAGCGTCAAGTAAAAACGCATTATTAGACATAACTCGAAAAGTAGTTGTTAGATCTCAAATAAATTTGAATGGGACCAATTGGCACACACCACCTTTCGATTAAAACAAAATTTGTCGAAATCGGTCTACCCGGTCAAAAGTTCTGATGTAACATACATAAAAAAAAATACAGTCGAATTGAGAACCTCCTCCTTTTTTGGAAGTCGGTTAAAAAGAAACATATATTAACATAAGATTTGACGACGCGTTGGCGCAACAATCACAGCACTGATCCCGGCACATGACAAACATTTGTATTGGCCATACAGATGTTTGCCATGATCTGGGTGCTTGTGCAGTCCTTGTGGGTCTCCCTACTGTGCCTCGGAGAGCACGTAAAGCCATCGGTCCAGGTTGTATTCATGTACATCTGATAGCGATCGTAACCCGCATTGGAGCAGCGTGGTGGATGAAGCTCTGATCCTTCTTCTACATGGGAAAGAGGCCTATGCCCAACAGTAGGATATTAAAGGCTGAAGCGAGATAACATAAGTTGTCTTAGAACTTCAATTACGATATACAGTAAGTACTATGACTTAATTACTAATTTTCAATTTTCAAATTTTACAAATAAACCGTGTTAAACCAAACACTTCGCAACGTGAAGTTTTATCATTATTAGCCTGTTCAGTGTCTAAATATAGACATAATCACACCTATTTTAGTAGGTTACAGTCTGCAGAGTAAACAGTATGGGCTACTGTGTAATATTAATAACGAGGCAACAATTTCCGTTACTAATAAATTTTGTAGGAAGTAGGTAAACTGACTGTACGATTATTGAGTTGTGTCAGCCAAATTGATGTACCTGATGGATGGTTTTCAATATTATTTCCTATTTGTGTTTTTATAATATTATGATAAATGTGTCAGAAGCAATGTGTATCTGTTACTGAAAATAATTTTCTTGAGTTAATGGAAATTAATTGTCATAAAAACCACAATATAGAATCAACTTGTAAATGCCCAGCACTGAGCAATGGCATATGGTGAGCCATATCTGAGAAGGGTTGATTCACTATGCTGCTCCACTGCGAGATTGCTATAATACGTCTATAATAACGATATTCTATATATTAATACAACATTTTGCACACTTATAGTTTACATAGAGGAGTGAAGATTGCTAATACTTTTTCCAAAATTATGCATAAAAAATACAAGAAATCAATTTAAAAAAATATTAAATACACTACCATATATTTGACACACACACACGCGCATATATGCTTGTTTGCTTATTATTATCTAATATATAAAATTTTAGTGTCACGGTGTTTGAAGTTAAACTCCTCCGAAACGGCTTGATCGATTGTCATGATATTTTGTGTGCATATTGGGTAGGTCTGAGAATCGAACAACATTTATTTTTCATCCTCCTAAATGTTAAGGGTAGTCCACTCCTAATTTTTATTTTTTATTTTTAGATAAATTGTTTTTTATTTTATTTTATTTTTATGATACAACATTAAAAAATACAGACAACCCTAAATTTTTAACCCTCTACGATCAACCCCTATTTTTAAATAGCGTTTAGTGCCAAGACAACGTTTGCCGAGTCAGCAAGAAGTATAATAGTCTTTGACAACAGAACCAAATAATGTTCAAACCTATAATTTACATTAATTATGACCGAATTTCGTCCACTAGTTTTAGAAAAACTACGTACACGTTTGTTTTTTACTTCTGTAAAACTTAAAGGTAAAAAAAAAAATATATAATATTAATCATCGATATTTTGCATTGGTAACTTTAAACCAATAGAAAGTTTTATTAATTCTAAATGTTATACAACTAATTTTGGTTGAGTCTTGCCAGTGAGTAGTCCTAGAAACTCATTTTAACAAATTATTTCCATATAAATATTATAAATATTATTATTTCGGTACCAAATCAAAGTATATCCAAAAGTAGGATCACAATAAACTTTTTTGATAACGGGCTTCGTTACGTATAAGATTTTTATTTGACCTGTTTTCTCGAGTGAAATTGCTAAGATGTGAAAGCCGAATGTAAAAGGACTTGCTTCGTAACACAAATAGGAAATAACAATAGCTTTGATTTATATCGTTTAATTACACAATTAAGAAAGTTTTTATTAGAACGAAAATGAATTAAAAAAAGAAAACAAGTATCTTAATGTGTGAACTTTGTCATGCATCTTCATAAACATTACGGACACGATTATCTTTAATAATCCATATTATACAATATATAAAATAATATAATTTTGTAAGATTACTGATATGTTATTACATACTCAAATAAGTTTAAATCTAAACATTTTGTTAAATTTAAATCGTAGTTTTATTTATATCTTAACCACACTAATTGGGCGTTAGGGTACAAAAATCTATCTACGCGTAAAGGGGCAAGGGAAAAAACACAAATTTAAATGTCAAGCCACATTAAATTGTCGTTTTCTACAACATATCCCTCGTCATGTCACCGTATTCGATATTTACATCAATGTTCCGGTACTGTGTTGTTTATTTTTGTAGCATAATAATTAAAACTAGTGATCGCCCAGTGGTCGAAATTCGATCATAAATAATTTAAATTATAAGATTGAACATTATTACGGTTCTGTTGTCAATGACTATACTTCTATAATATGTTGCAATAGAATAAAATTATTATTTCGGTAGAGTTGATATATTTGCGAATCTCTACCATTTACTTATAACTTATCTCATTTTCTAAATAAAATCTACTACTAAGATTCAAATCATTTTATCTTAAACCTAGATTCCGGATTCAGTACTAAAATATATTTTTCGCAATTTATATATAAGCGTCTACATAGAAATCAGAGTAATCTTTCGCTACTCACGACTTTACTGTGAAAAATTGACAGTTAAATTAAATTTTACTTACAGTTTCATAAGCTTAAATTTTTAGTATAAATACGCCAACACCCCAACACCCCAAAATGCCAAAATCCCAACACGCCAACACGCCAAGACGCCAACACGCCAATACACCAATACGCCAGCACGCTAACACTCCAACATGCCAATACGCCAACACTCCAACACTCCAACACGCCAATACGCCAATACCCCAAACACTCCAACATGCCAAAACCCCAACACGCCAACACGCCAACACGCCAATGCGCCAACACGCCACACGTCAACACGCCAATACGCCAACACGCCAATGCGCCAACACGCCAACACGTCAACACTCCAACACGCCAACACGCCAATACGCAAATATGCCAACACGCCAATACGCCAATGCGCCAACACGCAAACACGCCAACACGCCAATACGCCAATACGCCAACACGCCAATACGCCAATACGCCAACACGCCAATGCGCCAACGTGCCAACGCGCCAACACTCCAACACTCCAACACGCCAACACGCCAACACGCCAATACGCCAACACGCCAACACGCCAACACCCCAACATGCCAACACTCCAACACGCCAACACGCCAATACGCCAATACGCCAACACGCCAACGTGCCAACGCGCCAACACGCCAATACGCCAATAGCCAACACGCCAATACGCCAACACGCCAATACGCCAACACGCCAACACGCCAACACGCCAATACGCCAACAAGTCAACATTCCAACATGCCAACACGCCAATACCCCAACACGCCAACATTCCAACACGCCAACACTCCAACACGCCAACACGCCAACACGCCAATACGCCAACACGCCAATACGCCAACGTGCCAACGTGCCAACACGCCAATACGCCAACACGCCAATACGCCAATACGCCAACACGCCAATACGCCAACACGCCAACACGCCAATACGCCAACAAGTCAATATTCCAACACGCCAACACTCCAACACGCCAATACGCCAACACTCCAACACGCCAATGCGCCAACACGCCAATGTGCCAAAACGCCAATACGCCAACACGCCAACATACCAATACGCCAACACACCAACACTCCAACACGCCAACACTCCAACACGCCAACACGCCAACGCGCCAACGCGCCAATACGCCAACACGCCAATACGCCAACGTACCAACGCGCCAACACGCCAATACGCCAATAGCCAACACGCCAACGTGCCAACGCGCCAACACGCCAATACGCCAATAGCCAACACGCCAATACGCCAACACGCCAATACGCCAACACGCCAACACGCCAACACGCCAACACGCCAATACGCCAACAAGTCAACATTCCAACATGCCAACACGCCAATACCCCAACACGCCAACATTCCAACACGCCAACACTCCAACACGCCAACACGCCAACACGCCAATACGCCAACACGCCAATACGCCAACGTGCCAACGTGCCAACACGCCAATACGCCAACACGCCAATACGCCAATACGCCAATACGCCAACACGCCAATACGCCAACACGCCAACACGCCAATACGCCAACAAGTCAATATTCCAACACGCCAACACTCCAACACGCCAATACGCCAACACTCCAACACGCCAATGCGCCAACACGCCAATGTGCCAAAACGCCAATACGCCAACACGCCAACATACCAATACGCCAACACACCAACACTCCAACACGCCAACACTCCAACACGCCAACACGCCAACGCGCCAACACGCCAATACGCCAACACGCCAATACGCCAACGTGCCAACGCGCCAACACGCCAATACGCCAATAGCCAACACGCCAATACGCCAACACGCCAACACGCCAACACGCCAATACGCCAACACGCCAACACGCCAACACGCCAATACGCCAACAAGTCAACATTCCAACACGCCAACACGCCAATACCCCAACACGCCAACATTCCAACACGCCAACACTCCAACACGCCAACACGCCAATACGACAATACGCCAACACGCCAATACGCCAACGTGCCAACGCGCCAACACGCCAATACGCCAACACGCCAATACGCCAATACGCCAACACGCCAATACGCCAACACGCCAACACGCCAATACGCCAACAAGTCAATATTCCAACACGCCAACACTCCAACACGCCAATACGCCAATACTCCAACACGCCAATGCGCCAACACGCCAATGTGCCAAAACGCCAATACGCCAACACGCCAACACACCAATACGCCAACACACCAACACTCCGACACGCCAACACTCCAACACGCCAACACGCCAACGCGCCAACACGCCAATACGCCAACACGCCAATGCGCCAACGTGCCAACGCGCCAACACTCCAACACGCCAACACGCTAACACGCCAATACGCCAACACGCCAATACGCCAACACGTCAATACGCCAACACGCCAACACTCCAACACGCCAACACGCCAACACGCCAATACGCCAACACGCCAATACGCCAACGTGCCAACGTGCCAACACGCCAATACGCCAACACGCCAATACGCCAATACGCCAATACGCCAACACGCCAATACGCCAACACGCCAACACGCCAATACGCCAACAAGTCAATATTCCAACACGCCAACACTCCAACACGCCAATACGCCAACACTCCAACACGCCAATGCGCCAACACGCCAATGTGCCAAAACGCCAATACGCCAACACGCCAACATACCAATACGCCAACACACCAACACTCCAACACGCCAACACTCCAACACGCCAACACGCCAACGCGCCAACACGCCAATACGCCAACACGCCAATACGCCAACGTGCCAACGCGCCAACACGCCAATACGCCAATAGCCAACACGCCAATACGCCAACACGCCAACACGCCAACACGCCAATACGCCAACACGCCAACACGCCAACACGCCAATACGCCAACAAGTCAACATTCCAACACGCCAACACGCCAATACCCCAACACGCCAACATTCCAACACGCCAACACTCCAACACGCCAACACGCCAATACGACAATACGCCAACACGCCAATACGCCAACGTGCCAACGCGCCAACACGCCAATACGCCAACACGCCAATACGCCAATACGCCAACACGCCAATACGCCAACACGCCAACACGCCAATACGCCAACAAGTCAATATTCCAACACGCCAACACTCCAACACGCCAATACGCCAATACTCCAACACGCCAATGCGCCAACACGCCAATGTGCCAAAACGCCAATACGCCAACACGCCAACACACCAATACGCCAACACACCAACACTCCAACACGCCAACACTCCAACACGCCAACACGCCAACGCGCCAACACGCCAATACGCCAACACGCCAATGCGCCAACGTGCCAACGCGCCAACACTCCAACACGCCAACACGCTAACACGCCAATACGCCAACACGCCAATACGCCAATGCGCCAACAAGCCAACACGCCAATGCGCCAACAAAAATAACAAACCTCTTTAATAACGAACCGTTATTTATGACATTATATCTGTCCAGGTCCGGAAGAAGCCACTTCGCCATCTAAGGACATCGTGGCAGGATAGGAAATTTACTTACCCTTTTCGCGCTTATAAAGCTCCAAAAAAGTTTAGGGTTTGAAGACAAAGTTGTTTCCAGGCTATTCAAATACAATTTATAGTTTAGATTATGAAGCTTCGCGCAACGCTCCCTGAGAAACTTAAAAGTAATTAAATCACGAGGGTTGCCATTTTTACTATATTTAAATTTTTCATTGATGACTTTTATCAGTGCTGCAGAAAACCATAGCGGATATTTACTAGACCGTGTTTTGGATTTGGGCACATGTTTAGCAATGATAATTCTCAGAACAGCAATCATAACTCGACAATTTCTTCTCCCAAGAATATTATTCAGGGCACTTGTAATTTTGTCATAGTCAGCTTTGTAGAAGCGGAACCTAGCCCCAATACAAGATTCGAGCTTTTCCTGAAAGTTAATTTTAACGGAAAACTCAATTGGGGGGTGTAATGGTTCTATCCCGGAAAGAGGGTCCTCGCTTTCGCTCAATTGGAAGATAACCAGAGAGCTAATTACTAGGCCTAAAACGCGATTTTTATTATTTTTACAACAATTATACTGTGTAAGAGCATTTAATGACATTAAATCAGTAATCATGTTATTCAACAAATTATTCGTTGTTATCGGAGTCAGTGCAGGGCCAGTCGTCTAGTTCCAACACAGACCACCCACACCACAGATTAATAAAATAAAAATATTCCAAAATCGAAAAAATGTATCTCTTTTCGTAGCATAACAGATGAGATAATATATCAATTATATGATTTGTATTTAAAATGAAGTGTTCCAAGATATGTATCTGTACCGGAGGGGGAATATAAACGGTGCAAATGTACAGATAATCAGTTTGACCATTGGTATTTAGCAGTTCGAGTTTAACCCATAAATCCTCATAGTGCGATATACAATTTATGTGGAGTAATTGTGAGATTTTTCCCAAATAGGAAGGCAAACATCTTAACCTAAGTGTATTAATATAATATATGATATGATATTTGAGAGCCAATTCATTGACGAAAGCAATCTATAAAATATTATGCTACAACGATTAATAAAATAAAAATATTCCAAAATCGAAAAAATGTATCTCTTTTCGTAGCATAACAGATGAGATAATATAAAAAAAATTATCCCAACTGTTATGATAAAAATAAGACATAATAAATATTTATAATATTTTTTATACAACTAGGTCGCCAAACAAGAGTACGGCTCACCTGATGGTAAGCGATTACCAGAAGCATTGCAAGCGTGTTGCCGACCTTACCCCGAATCTCCCCCAGGAGCTCTGGTCACCTTACTCACCACAGAAACACAACAATCATTTATTTATACTAACCTATATAACCATTTATCCATTCCGTACTCTCAGTTATTTTATGATATTGAAAAATTAAAACGAAAAAGGTCCAATGAAAATAAAAAAAAATTACATTTAAGTTATTACATAGCGAGCAATGAACACTTTGTGACTGTCACAAACAAAAAAAAAACTCTATAATTATGGAAACTGGATTTTACGAAACTCGACCCCTAAGGGGGTGAAACGAGCGTTGCAAGTTTGTATGAAAATCCTATGTTTTTGAAGTAAGAGACTTGAAATTTAAAATTTATGCTCTATAGATGGTGAGGAGGTGCCCAAATAATGCATCGTAATCTATATATATATATATATATATATATATATATATATATATATATATATATATATATAAGAGAAAGGTCACTAACTCACTCATCACGAGAACTCAAAAACCGCTGGATGGTCTATCCATCCAGGTTGGACAAAGACAAAATTTGGCAGGGAGCTAGAGTATAGTTAGCAGACGTCCGCTAAGAATGGATTTTACGATATTCCACCGCTAAGGGGGTTTAATTGGAGTGGATAGTTTGTATGAAACATATACAGCCTAAAATAAAACTAAAAATGTGGTGTATAGAGAGGTTTTATAAAAACAACTATTAAATTATACTAAATTGTGCTTTTTAAAAAGTTACTCAGTTTGATAACCATTTCAAGTGACTGAAATAAAAAAATAATTTGCGTTAAACATCTTAATAGTAATGCATATCTTCATAACAACGTGGACGTAGTCGCGGGCAACAGTTAGTGTATTATAACAATAAGTCCCCAAAAGTGTAAGTGATCGATTCTCCAAAATCTACTGAACAGATTTTCATGCGGAACGGATTCTCCATTCACCAATGGAGAAAGGGCTTCAAGAGGAAGGTTTACGGAACGGCTAAGCCGATTTTGATGAGAGTTTCACTGGAAGTTTGCCGGGAAAACTTTGTGACATACTGATTTCAACGCGAGCAAAGCCGCGGGCACAGCTAGTTATATTATAATTTTATAATGTAATCTTATTTTATGTGAATCATCCATATCCATCAGATATCGAATAGTATTTATTAACCAGCGACGATTTTTACCACTTTTAATTTCTATTATGAGTAATAGGGTCGTCGACGATTATCGTTTTTGCCAATACAAAAGCTATTAACATTTTTCTTGTACTTTTAGAAGTAAACGTAAGTTATATCTATATTAATGACTAGCCGACCCATGCCCACTTCGTTGAGCGTTAATTATTATTATATAAACCAAATAACATACTTTAAAGAACAAATTTTATAGCACTTAAATAAATAATATGTCGCTCCAACGCCATCTATCAAAAATCGAGAAAATGTCGTCGATAGACTAAAATAAGACTAAATTATGACGTCGAAAGACGTTGAATTGTTTTCTAATAGCGATAGATTAGTTTATTTACCATTTTGATATTATATTTTAATATTTTTCTTATTTACTGAATTTTTTGTCCAACTACAATAAAATATAGCCTATGTCACTCCTGAGTAGTGTAGCTTTCTGTTAGTGAAAGAATTTTCATGATCGGATCAGTATTTGAGAAGATTACCCCCTACATACAAACAAAGTTATAAACTTTACCTCTTTATAATATTAGTATAGACAGGTACATATTTCGTAGGTTAATAAGACAGGCTAATTCATAGATTTATAATTTGTTAAAAAGCTCTCTCTAAGATAATAAAAAATTTTATACTTTAATAAAGTCTTAGCAAAAAAAAAACTTCCTATCTACACGGCTGGATATCTACTTTGTCTTCGTCTTCGACAATCCAGCAAGCTTAAACTATTTACTACGATTTTTTAAAATGGCTATAAATGAAATATAAATAAATATAAAAATTTAATGAAAATTAAGAAAAAGTACGAAAAACAACACAAATGAAAATCATAATAGTGTTTTGGCACGTGGCGTTTGTCACTGAGCTCTGAAGCCGAAGTTGATGTTTTCGTAGAGATACATAGCTACGAGTATAAATGTGTATATCTTCAATTAAAGTTGCAAGGTACTTAAAAGTTGTCGGTTTTGGTTGTTATCGTAAACATCCAATAACGTTCGTTACTCTCAGCAGCCTTCAGTAGATCAGCGTTACTAATTGAGTTCCAACCCTTTTCATATATAAGAGACGCCATTGCCCAGCATCGGGATATTTACAGACTAATTATAAAAGTGAAAAAAGCAAAGTTTAATTTGAAATTAAATTTATTATTACTAAATTAAAATTAATTACACGTGACAATTGTTCGATGTGAGAAACAAGAGTGACTTAAAATTAAAGATCGCTCAGTCGGAGCATCGGGTTGTTTTGGGTTCTTCATGTTGGGTCGTTTCACACGGTGCCCAGGTGCGATGCTCAGGTGCGATGCCCAGGTGGGAAAGTTTCGTAACAAGCTCCGACTACCGAATCGAGACGTGGGAATGTTTCGAAGAAAACTCTGGTCAGCAAATCCCGGCGTAGAGCGTTTCGTAACAGACTGTTTCTGTTGTTTGTTTTGTTGTTATTATTATTTATTTTCAAACCTTTATTAATAATATATACATTATTTGGAAGTATTTTATGAAATATTTTAGAAAAAAAAGTAAATGAATAAATTTCCGAGTAAGGTTCATTTAATTTCAATTATAATATGAAGATATATATCGATAAAGGGCTTGTACAAGTCTATTAAATTATTGTGAATGCAAAAATAGCTTACATTTCATGAATAAGAGGTCAGAGTAATTACTGCATTGAATGTCGAGTAAGGGCAAGACCGGGTTACTTAGGGATAATGGGAAATACTTGTTACCCAATCCAAATCCCAGATATGGAAAGCGATTGCAACGATTATTAATAAAATGCTTTAACAGAATTGTAATCAAACTGAATGTAAATGCCTACTCCTCTTTTTATAGCAACATAATATGATCCGAACAAAAAAAAAATTTTAAGTAATCCCCGACAAAAAGAATCTACACAGTAAAAATTAAAACTTCTATCTTAACCTCCTAACAATATAACCTATAAAGATTGTGATGGTGCAAAAATAACTTTTATTTCAGATATGCCACACATTGCATAAAAATGTGGAGACGGATTATTTGTTGCTAATTGGAAGTACTATCTTTAATATGTACGATTTTATTTTTGTGTTACCCACACATTAGGAATTCTAAACATTTTTGAATATCATATCAAAAATTGACCGCTCCAGCGGGGTTCAAACCCGCGTCTCCGACTGACCGTGTCGGCGCTCTAGCCAATTAAGCTATGGAACGATGTACCCGCTAGAGCGAAATTTTTGATATGATGATTTTTATTTTCGGTTTAAGCGAACCGTGGCGCCGTCTATAGTGAGTTCTTTACAGAGACCCGTAACTATTCAAAGTTTCGTATTACAATGAAAATCTTTGACAGGAGACGACACCATGCTATTTTTAATATGTACGATTTTAGTTTTGTGTTACCCACACATTAGGAATTCTAAACATTTTTGAATATCATATCAAAAATTGACCGCTCCAATGGGGTTCGAACCCGCGTCTCCGACTGACCGTGTCGGCGCTCTAGTCAATTAAGCTATGGAACGATGTACCCCGCTGGAGCGGTCAATTTTTGATATGATGATTTTTATTTTCGGTTTAAGCGAACCGTTACCGTCGTTATTTTTCATCCTTTATGTATTTTTAGAAATAAAAAGAATAGATTAGACCCAATTTTTAAACCACCTTACCTAATATTACTTTTCATAATGGTTTTTTTTTTAATATGACTAGGGTGGACTGCAGTCGGCAGTCTGTGGACTCATGAAACACCAAGAGCATTGAAAACACGTTGCTGACCTTATCTCCGGTGCTTCTCACCAACTCTGGCTACTTTACTCACTACATGGACATAAAACGGTAGTTTTAACTTGACATCAGTATTATTTTGCTGTAGTTCGGGTATTTTTTCAGCCAGGCTGGTTCAAATTCTGAGTAAGATATTTATTAATGTGCCCCCTGCCTTAATAAATACCCTAGCTTCTCCTGGCTGTCAAAACCCAAACAGTCTTAAACTAGTCCCTAGCTGGAAGTATTAACTATCGTGTTAAGTTTTACTTAAATCTATTAAGTAGCTTCAGCACGATGCATAGCCTAGATACAAAAGATTCGATATCAACAACTTCGATATCGATTCTAAGTGTCATATATTTAAATTTCAAAAATATTTTTAATGTACTGAATTGAAATCATAAAGTTTTATTATAACTAGATTAGTATATTGGCTACCAAAAAAGAGGTCATCATCATCATCATCACTTCAGCCTATCACAATCCACTGCTGGACATAGACCTCCACAAGTTCGCTCCAAAAATGGCGTGAACTCACGTGTTTTGCTTACTAGTCACCACGCTGGGCAGGTAGGTTGGTGACTGCAGGGCTGGCTTTGTCGCGCGGAAGACGCTTCAGCCCGTCTTCGGCCTATGTATTTGAAAGTCAGCAGTTTGATGGTTATCCCGCCATCGATCAGCCTTTTAAGTTCAAAGGTGGTAGTAGAACAGCGTTATTCCGTAGTCGCCTCTTACGACACCCACGGGAAGAGAAGGGGTGGCTATATACTTTAATGCCGTAACCACACAACATAAATCCTTAATAAAAATAAAAAAAGGGTATTTTATTTAACAAAAGTGATATATATTTTTTTTTCTTATTATTATATTTTAAATGATGTAACAGGTAGGACTTTTACCGTAAACGGAACAACAAATATTGCAAGAATCCTTGACGCCGACGAAAATCTCATGACCGGGATTCGGATTTTATTCTGTCCAGACTAATTTACTTCAACATCGATGTAAATAGTTACAAACAGTCGTATCGTATATCAACGTCAGAGTAAATTAGAATTGAGTATATATGCACAAAGCTCAAAAGAAACAAAATCTTACTTCGAACAAAACTACGTCTTCCATGTTCGACTTTCCTTCGCCTACGCACAAATAAAATACACAAAATATTTTTATGCTCTTATATATATAACGTAAACAATGTTATTTTTATAAATGCAAATATTTAACTATATTGCTAATAATTTTATTTTTTTAGAAGCTAGTGTGTTATAAACAAGAGAAGAATCTTTTAAGGGAACTTGTTAATAATAATTAATAAAAACAAATAGAATGATTGTATGCTTTACGCATAAGTCAACCGTTTACTGTGTAATACGTTTCCAGCTCGTAAACTATACATAGATTGTTCACAGTTTTAGCAAGCAATCCGAATTTATAATGCATATAGTTTTGTGGTTTGCATAAATGTGGACATTTAGAACCCGTACTGTTTCTGTTTATCCAGATTGCTATTTCAGTCAATTTCAAGGTTGGTTTGGAATTATCGATAAAATACATTGGCAAGTTTACAAAAAAAGTGTATATATAAGCGCAAAATCGTTAAACGCTTACATTTGTCTAAGCAATAATATATACTTGTATATGCGTATACGTTACGTATTATAAAATAGGTGAAATTTTGTACAAATTCTAACAAAATTATTATTTTATTAATTATTGGGTTTACATGATATGAAAATGAATTTGTAACACGTGCATCAACAGTACCTAATAACTTTTGTACGCCAATGATTGACAAACTTACGGTTTGAGTGATGATAAGCTGTTATCGTAGTCTATGAAAGCTTGTAACACTAGAGCAATTTTAACAGTGCTAATTTACATTAATAACAATCCGTTAGTCACTGATCTTTCAAGCGAACTATTTGTAACAAAAATTTTAATTACACAATTGATATTGCTCTTATTTTGTTTCAGTTACTACAATTTTTTAACTTCTAGTTTTTAAGTTTAATTAAACTTTGCTTGATAAAATATAAATTAAATGCAGTATCTAGCTAAACCATTAACAAGAAAAATATAGATATTACATTATTGCATTATCTAACAAGCATGTTGTACAATCCAGACAGTTTGTGAGAATAGCAAGAAGAAAATTGTTACAGGGATAGTTTTGAAGTTTCCAGTTGGAATTTCCTTCTACTTATTACGGGTCTTATCGAAATCCCTCGAGTTCATTGTAGTTACTAAGTGGGATACGCGCGGCTGTAATTTCAGTCAGAGTCAACTAAACTCAAAGGTTATGGCCAAAAGGGACAGACGTGTCAGTTAATCTTAAATAACAAGGTTATGGCAGTCGCACACTAAGTTTCTGATTATGACCTAAATATCAGTAGCAGTTGGTGTATTTGTGGTTCCTCGGATAGATATTATTAAATTATATTTCGGTAATGTTTTCAAATACTAAAGAGATGAATACAATTATTAATATTAACTACCGATTTAAATTATTTATGGGCTTAATTATATTTATGTCATTATAATTGGTTACCACAGAGCTAATTTAAGTTATGATAATTATTTTTAATTGACATAGATTAAATTTAATTTTAAAATTGATCGTAAATTACATTTATTTTGCCTTAATCAAATATTTAATTACACATTATTACCAATTTTCAGGATTTTTTTTAAATTAAAAAAATGTTACAATTATATATATTTATTTTGAAAATATATTATTTTACATTGAATAAAATTCCAATAGCGTCTTGATACACATTGAATTTTATGAAAATAACAAAGCAATAAATTTCGTCATCGATAAAACGTATTGTTTAAAATTAGCATTTGTAAGAAATTCAAACTAAACGTAATCCTTTATCGCACCTAGACGAGTCGTTCTTTAAGTAAAAGGTCGTTGGAGATGACTGAAACCACCTGCTCTCCGAATATTTCTCAACACATTTAAGCCTTCAAAAATTTTTATAGTAAAATTATTATAAAGAAGGATATTTGTAGCGCCGGAACAGCTGAAACAACCATGTGCTATAAAATATAAATAAAAAACCTAAAAGAATATAGACGTATACCTAAAAGGTTACATGTCTCTTTAGAAACATTCTTCATTGGTGATGATAGCCTATAGCCATCTTCGATAAATGGGCTATCTAACAGTGAAATAATTTAAAATCGGGCCAGTTGTTTCTGAGATAAACGCGTTCAAGCAAACAAACAAACAAACTTCAGCTTTATAATAGTAGTAGAGATGTACGGTCTAAACTATTCGGCCTTGTAATAACGGACAGATATACGTACAACGAAGACTTATTACGGCTAGGGCATCAGCACTGTTTGGGAATGAAATTCTTATACAAATCTATAATATTTGTATATACTTAAATCGAAAATAATAATTTTCGTCGCGCATAAACATTTTCCAACAAAAGTAACACGGGCAAATTGGGCAGAGGAATTTAATTATATCAATTATTTAAACCGACTTTCAGAGAGTTTAATAGCGGCTCGGCGAGTACACAAAATACCAAGTTGGGCCACAACTGTCAAATAAATAGATAGACTACTGTAACAAAACATTTATTTAAGTTATAAAAGATCAAGTACTGTTTGTGTTTGAAAGAAATAATCCTGTATTACGAGCTTTAAATATATTATACAAAAAAAGCCTTGAGTGATGACATCCTAAGAGCCTTAAGGGTGTATTGAGATAAAAAAAGATGTATGCGAAAAAAAACATAACCCTCTTTTTGGAGTCGGGTAAAAAGGACAATTTGTTCTTAATTTACTGAATAAATTGTGATGGCAAGTTTGCTTTCTCTAAAACATTAATGGTCTCATGGAACCTATTTTAACAAGGCTAAGTTGTTGTGCATCCACACTTACTATTAGTGTATATTTTTATCTTGTTTTGTAGAGTCGAAGGCAAAATACGTCCTCTGATGTGATACATAATTTCAACAACAGTTATCGAATAAATTCATAATTTCATGCATCATCGTCATCGTCATCTCAAAATTTCAATCTTTTCTCATTAGATTAGCAAAGATCATTGTTCAAAATAACGGACAGGCATGATGAAGTTTTAAAATATTTTTAAATTGTAAAATACAAGTAATACCATGTAATTTAAATAATGAATAAAGTTACAACTATTATTAAGTTAACAAGGAGTTAACTTCCAGTAAACTGTAATTATTACCATAAGAAATTGTATATTTTCTAATAGTCTAGTCAACAAGTTCAAACAGAGACAAAACTTCTAAAAATATGAGCCATAACTCATTCGATACGGGATGACGTCTAGAAAAATGGGTTGGAAAGATTTTGTAGCATGCAAAAAATTTCAAAAGTTATTAACCAAGTCAGTTGCGTTAAGTTATTAAAAAAAGGTATTTCATTTTTTGTTAATACACCGAAAATACTATACCCAAAAAGACTAATGAAATAAAATACATTATTTTTTTTGTCTTAAATTTTTAACAAATTTACTATTCATAAGTATATCTCATTTTATCCATGACTTATTTTGTGTCGATTTTGGCGCTATTTAGTTTTGTTTCCGGTTAATTTTTTTTTATTTAAGAATGAGAATCAACGGCACCTTTGATTGTAAAGAAAGTATTTCAAACAAAAAAAATGTTCTTCAAAAATACACAAGGTCGTTTGTAAACAAAATATTTAGATTGGCCGCGTAATATTTTAGAGTAATATAAATATACAAAATGTCTTTATAAAAATACATCTTTTAACATTGGTGGTAATTCTAATATGCTTCTTTTAATAAATCCGTACATTAATAATACTTAGAAAACTCTTTTCTTTTTTCTATATATATAATTTAGAAATGATAACATTAAGAGCCGACCGTGATATAATTACATAAACATTACTTTTTATTTATTTATTAATACTTTATTGCACAATCCATTAAAGAATTGTACAAAAGGCGGGCTTAATGCTAAAAGCATTCTCTATCAGCCAACCTTAGGACGTACAAGAGCAGACGTTTGTAAGTGTGCAAAATCGAGTATTAGTAAAATTCAGATAAAGAAGAAAAAAGGGAGTTACTACTATCAGAGTTAAGAATTATAAAAGAAAATAAAACAAATTACTCATTGCTGTATAATTTATTAATTTAATTTTAGATGAAGAACATTTAAGTAATTCGTTATTTTGTTTTTTTTTATTTCATAGCTTTCATAGTTTTCATAGCTTTAATAGATTCTATATGTTTTCACTTGTTAAAGTTTATTGTACTTAAATCGCTATTAATTAATTTTGATGGTTATTCCGCAGCATAATAGTCAAAAATATCTTCTTCAATAACTAACTGGATTTGCACTTCAGCCTATCGCAATCCACTGCTGGACATAGGCATCTACAAGTTCGCGCCAAAAATAGCGTGTACTCATGTGTGTTGCCCATAGTCACCACGCTGGGTAGGCGGGTTTGTGACCGCAGGGCTGGCTTTGTCGCACCGAAGACGCTGTTGCCCGTCTTCGGCCTGTGTATTTCAAAGTCAGCAGTTGGTAGGTTATCCCGCCATTGGTCGGCTTTTTAAGTTCCAAGTTGGTAGTGGAACTGTGTTATCCCTTAGTCACCTCTTACGACACCCACGGGAAGTGAGGGGGTGGCTATATTCTATACTGCCGTAACCACACAGGAAAAACATAAAAGTCCTCTCGCATAACATGATGAAATTTGTCACTAATGTAAATAAATGACTAATGGAGTCATCTTGAGCAGCATTTGTAAACAAAGTAAACAGTATAATAATTTGTATTATTATTTTAGGAAACTTTGCGTGTGAAGAATGTGTAAAGAAATTGTACTTGTTTGTTTTTCATAATTTCGTAAATATAAAATAACGTAGGCCACTGCGTATAAATCACGTTATCGATATGATAATGCAAACATATCTGTTTGGTGTACAACATATAATGTATTTATAGGGCTGCATATCGCGTTTTGAGTACTTTCGTACGTCGTTTTCATCCAAGTACTTTGTGAAATGACGGTTTAAAAGTGCTTTTGATGTCTACTTAGATAAGGAAATTTTCGGTTTTGATTTTGACTGACGAGGAAAAGGATGGAAAGAAAACTAGATTCGCTTTAATAAATGACGGGGTTAATGATTTTCCTTTTTCAAAACGTTTCAAAAATGACTGTAGATATGTTTTTCGCAGTTAACACATGTTTGTCTAAGTGAATCACTAAAAAAAATTAAATAAAACTTTTGTAGCACATAATGTACATAAACAGTCACACCTCTTTCAAATCAATTTAATGTTAGCATTCAACCAATTAGGTAGTTGAGAGACGTCTGACAGTTTTGTTTAACATTGTATATAGCTAGCACCCGGTTAATTGTATTACATCCTTAGTTCCAAAATGGCGTTAATCAATGAACGGGCTAGCCATCCATTTAGACGGCTATTTAAAATACTCAGTTCCGACATATTCATGTATAAATCAGCATAATACTTAAGCAACACGGTGCACTAAAGATTCATCATCAAAAATAATACGTTTTCCACAGACGTGCCATGATGTGTCAACCAGTTTCTAAGTACTCGTACCGTCAAAATGGCGTGAAAAAAAGCTTTCAGCGTTCAAGAGAGGAAAGCAGAAATGTAGCAAACCGAGTCCTACACTTGAATTTTACTACAGACTATCCAGTGTGACATGAAACACTACTCTTAAAATGGCCTCACCTTCATACGTAATACTCTAAACCCTTTATAACATAACTTTATAACGTATATAAGTAACATCAGACCTTAAATATAATTTATAGGTCTTATTATAACACGCGATAAGGTTAATATTATCTCTTCATGCTACAGTTTAATATCAAAAACGGATTCCTTAATATTTTATCAATTAAACATAAAAGCTTACAGGGAAATAGAAATTATATATAAGCTCTACATTTCAATGTTTTAAACATCTATCATTTTAATTGTAACTTTCGCAAGTCTTTTCAAAATCTTAAATGATTTATTTTTAAGTTTTTATGGTATTAAATTTTTATTTTATATATTTTCTCATATTAGTTGTTCGAAAATCTATAAAGTTATGTACTTAGTCTTAAATACATTAAGCATAGAAGACATAGTGTCCGGCATTGGGTACCGGATCTGGTAAGTGTAAATTGATGCTGATTCCGTCCGGATTACCGGATCTGGTATTCCGGATTGTAATCCCTCCTCACAACTCATATGTGTAATTTTCAAAAAAACAAAACGTAATTTCGACAGACGAAGCAAACATAAAAACAGACAGAAAATTATAGTTTTGATTTTTGTGGCTCATATTATACGTTTTGGTTTTGTTATAATTTTATAAATGTAAATCTGTAGTGTAAATAATGTTAATTACGGCTTACTATTTAGTATTAGGTAGTTCTTACTATCAGGTATTAGAAAGATAATAAGACAAACAGAATGATATATGAAATAGCGAACCTACAGATTCAAAAAAAAATACAGAATAACAAAGCAAATAAATATGTTACGTTAAGATCAATACATATTAAATATTATAATGTATATATGTGCTAAAGTTATAATTAAGTTTTGCTGAAGCTTAATGATGTATAGTAAAAATAACATAAATAAAATAAGGTTACAGGCAATCAGATTAACTAGATCAGAGAAAATATATTTACTTGAAATATACATTGATTCATATTTATTACCTGCGCATTATGAAACATAAAAATTTTACGAGAAGGTAGAAAGGCTGCAGGCATATTTTTGCTCAGTTTATGGGTCACCTTAAATAGAGCTTTAATTACACAGGAAGATTTATAGAGAAAGCTAATGAAAATGGGAATGCTGTGTACTAACCGCTGTTAATTATAAGTTTATTACTATTAAATGAAATATTAAGTATTTCGTTTCTTATATGCTTTTAATTAAAACTTCAGTAACTATGGGATATTTTCTAGGTAATTGGTAATAACATAATTTTAGTTTAATGTTTTAAATACTCTACTTTATGTATTAAACGTAGAGAAGATAAGATATTGCAGTAACATAATTGTGTTTACTCGCAAACGAAAATAAAAACCGACTTCAATTACATCGACAAGTGATACAACGTAAGTAGACAAAAAAAATAGTCAAGTATATACGCGCTATCAAAGATTACTCAAAAAGTAGACATCAGATCTGGATCAAATTTAAGTCAGACGACATCACAATCATTAGCTATCAACTAAAGTAAGAATCATCAAAATTAATATACCCAGTGAAAAGTTATGCGGTTTAATACAACGTAGGGTGGCGAAAAAATAGTCAAGTAAATACGCATTATTAGATTTAACTCTAAAAGTACTAGTCAGATCTCAAATAAATTTAAATAGATCCAAATCACACGCAACACCTTTCAATTCAAACCAAATTTATCGAAATCGGTCCACCCAGTCAAAAGTTCTGATGTAACATATGCATTTAAAAAAAAGCAATCAAATCGAGAACCTCCTCCTTTTTTGGAAGTCGGTTAAAAACTCCTTAAAAATAATATTATAAATTAATTTAAAAAAGTAATATGCATAACTGTTTAAAAATATTTCTTACGTGATTTTCTATTTTATAAACTTACTTGCATATGAGACGAACCTAAAATAAACATCGAACAGGAAGGATAAAGTAGTACCACTCATTCAACATATGGAGTTTGTGAAAAGTCAAAGAGAAATATTTAAAGTAGGAACCAAATTTGCTTGCGGTATCTTTGGTTCTCGTATACGATGTATTTAAATAAGAATCATACGTTTCAGTTATTTATTTAGGCTGTGTTATGTTTATAGGTGGAGGGCGGTTAGCGCTAAAACGCGCGGCGCGGGGTGATGCCGGTACGCAAGGGGCTGCTCGCGCCCCAGAACACATTTCTTGATACCATCGCAACACGCTTCGATGGTACACGTAAGTAACAGCCTCTGTCACAGTCTTAGTAGTAGCCACTTCTATAGCCAGTGTCCTTCTCATAAAAATAAGAAACGCAATTAAGTTGCTCATTCCACAGCGCAGCAGTTTTTCGCGGATCGGATGTTTAAGTATTTAGACTTACGTACTGTACCTCGTTTTTATAACTTCTTAATACTTACATTTTCTCCTTGTTTGCAGTATACTCTACAGTCTATTATTATGTGTATTACTGATCATGTATTTAATAAAATTAAATAAATTTAAATTATAAAGAATATCCATATATTAAATAAATAGATACAGAATAACATTGTTGCGCATTAACAGCGTTGGCGCAACGGTCACAGCACTGGCTTGGGCTGTTGCGCTGGCGGTTGCGGGTTCGATCCCCGCACATGACAAACATTTGTATTGGTCATATAGATGTTTGCCGTGGTCTGAGTGTTTGTGCTGTCCTTGTGGGTCTCCCCACCGTGCCTCGGAGAGCACGTTAAGCCGTCGGTCTCGGTTGTTATCATGTACACCTGATAGCGATCGTTACTCATAGTAGGGAATATATCCGCCAACCCGCATGCCGCTGCTCCAACAGCGTGGTGGATTAAGCTCTGATCCTTCTCCTACATGGGGAAAAGAGGCCTATGCCCAACAGTGGGATATTACAGGCTAAAGCTGAAGCTGAAAAAAATTGACTTTTATTTTAATTCATTGAAAAGAAGCAACTTTGTAGTAGTCGTTTGTAAAGCGTGTTTATTGGAATATCCTTAAAAGTTAATTGACAGTGGTATTTGATGTTGGCTTCCATTAATTATACAAACAGATATGTCTAGTTAAGTAAATAAAATAATCGAGATATTGCTAAAAAAAACGTGTATTAATTTTCATATACATAAATAAGTTCATTCACATTATAACAACAAAATCATACAACTGGCAATATACAAGTACCTACGATATTATAATTATGTTTTTTCTTATTTCATTATATTAAATTAATCACTTAAACAGTCATAAATATTTTCAGTTACTTATTCTTATTAGTGTGATTATAAATAAAAAAGAAATCAAATAAAACTTAAAAACAGTGACGTTACCGTGGAATGCCTACTTTTATATTGAGACACAAATATATATATCCTTTCAAATGTAAAAGCAAATATCGCAATCGTGGCATAATACTGATTACAAAACTTTTTTTTTAAACCATGAAACAACATTTCACAGAGCTGAACATTCTTTAACTGGAGACTTCCGAATAATGGAGGCCTTGAGCACGTCGAGGTTCTACATTGTCGGTAAAAAAAATATTATTCATATTTTATAAATAATGATTTCCAAGAACGGAAACAGAACATTCCGATTTCGGTCACCCAGGTACTACATTTTAAATGTTTAAACCAAACACGATTTACAGTAGGATTTGAAAGTTAGGGCTAGATATTAGTTTCGGATGCAACTGAAACTAATTTTTTAACTGTTTTCAAGTAAAATTGCATTTCGAACTTTAAATAATTGTGTTTGCTCGTAAATTGAAAAAATCGATTTCGGTCACATCGACAAGTACAACAACGTAAGTAGACGAAAAATGGTCAAGTAAATACGCGTTATCAAAGATTACTAAAAAAGTTGTCATCGGGGCTCAATCAAATTTAAATCGAACCACAAGATATGCATCAGCTTTTGATCAAAACAAAAATCATCAAAATTATTTAGAAAAATAAACTGCTACACATCAACCTATTGCGGTCTACTGCTGGATGTAGGCCTCTCCAAGTTCGCGCTGAACGTCCCGGCCCCCGGCAATTCCTATCCAGCCTCCACCGGTAATCAAAATAGCTGGGAATAGTGGGGCTGTCGGGAACTAAGAAAATTTTGGCGCGTACTCATGAGTTTTGCCCACAGTCACCACGCTGGGCAGACGGGTTGATGACCGCAGTGCTGGCTCTATCGCAACGAAGATGCTGCTGCCCCTCTTTGGTTTGTGCATTTGAAAGTCAGCCAAACTGCTACGCTAGTGGATAATATAGCACACTACGTTATCGTAGGTGTGGCCATGTAACATCGTTTAATCGATTTCATCGAAGTATTTCTTTGATTTCCGTCTCATAAATGCGCGCCATCAAAGATTACTCAAAAAGTACTCATTAAATCTCAATCACAGTTAAATGGGACCATAGGTATAATACAACGTAGGGTGACAAAAAAACAATCAAACAAGACAACGCATTATAAGGTATATCTCAATTAGATTTTAATGAGACCACATGACACGCAACACCGTTCAATTTAAAATCTCCTTCTTTTTTGGAAATCGATTGAAAATAAATTTTAAGCTTATAGTTTCTAGTTTCATTGCTTGGTTTGATTTTTAACCGACTTCAAAAAAGGAGGAGGTTACTCAATTCGACCGTATATTTTTTTTTAATGTATGTTCTGGGATAACTTCGTCGTTTATGGATCGATGTTGATAATTCTTTTTTTTTTTGGAAAGGAGATATCCAAGGTGTTGTACCATGATAAGAAAACCAGGATCTGATGATGGGATCACAGAGAAATCGAGGGAAACTCAAAAATCCGCATAACTTTTTACTGGGTATAACGATTTTCATAATTTTTAATTTAATCGAAAGCCGATGTTTATTATGTGGTCATATTTAAATTTAATCGAGATCTGATTACAACTTTTGTAGTAATCTTTGATAATGCGTATTTACTTAACTAATTTTTCGTCTACCTACGTTGTATTACTTGTCGATATAACTGAAGTCGGTTTTTTTCCGTTAAAACACAATTATGATAACAATATATGATTGTTCTTAAATTAATGGTTTTCGTTAGGTATAGTTGATATAAATACGACTTTTATGGTAGGCTCGTTATTATAAGTCGCATAACTCTTGAAATTTTAATATACAAGTTACCCAAATTATAAGAAACGTAAATAATTCTTTCAAGTAACATACGGATCTTTCAAAAATGTTTGTGAAGATTTCTTTGCCTTCTTTAACTACTCCTAAGGCTAATGAGGTTTTTTTTTTCATGTTTCGCCATAAGTAGCAGTATAAAAATGGAAAGTTGGAACTAAATCTTATTTTTGCTTTTACCTACAAAAATTTCGAAGATTTAGAATACGTTAAGATGTTGACGCCTATGAACCGTCAAAGTTTTGTGGCAATGTTAATGTTAATTGATTGTTTAAATGTATGGCGTGATTAATCCGCATATTATTGTTTGTTAAAAGTCAAATACTTGTAGGAATTTGTTATTCTAATTAGTTAAATCAAACAGAACTCTGAAAATTTCCTGTAAATTAATTAGAAATGCTGCGGATGTAGGATGTTATGTGATGGTATTCGTATCTTTTTTTTAAATTTTACTTTCTTTTAATATACGAGCTACTCTGGAAGGATATTTCTGCATAACCGTCCAATCCGCGCCTAAGCACGGCTATAATTTTTAATGGATAACATTCTACGAGGAAAATAATTCTTTCCAATACGCAGTTCTTTAGTTATATTCGTCAATAAGTAATAATCTTCCTTTTAAAGTTTTACGTGCTTACAAAAGGTATCATGCAGAACGAGTCTATCAAAGTAGTTCGTCAATTTAAATAAAGCGAAATTTAAAAATGGCCTAGGAATTTTTTCACGCGCAATGTGATCTGTTGCTACTACAGAACTCCCCAATTGAAGGAACGCAATTAGGAGTCGAACATTCTGTATATTTCATCTTGTTAATGGAGTGTAATACGCTAGCGTTTAAAATATACCTTTGCAAAGTGTTTTAAGCTTTGAGGTACTTTATACGTCATGTACTCGCTTATTACGCTTTTCTGTATCAAAGTTATTATAAATTTTATGATGAAGTTTTAATAAGGCGAGTATTAAGTAATGAATGCGAACGTGTAATCAATACAATTTGTTTTATTATTAACAAAATAAACAGTCTGAGAAAATAATTAATAAATTTCTTTCGGGATATTTTAGTTATATTTGTTGTATTTTTATGTTCAAAGTTTATTTCTTATTCCACAAACAAAAAACCATAATTAGGGCAAAAAAAAAACAGTACTGAACATAGTACTAACACGAAAAGAATTTATAGAATTAAAACTAGGCTATATTATTTGCATCTGTAATGAAATCCTGCAAACTATTTCACAAAATTGTCTGTAAATTAATTAAAAATTAACAACCGTTCTAGTGCAGTATTGCGTGCTGTCATATAAATGCAGCAGATATTTGTTTTGTTACAAATATTTGTTTTTAAGGGTTGCATATCCATGTTGGATCTGCCAAGCCGCCAAGCTATCGATCTTATCACAGATACCTGGTAAGAATCGTTAAGTACTCGTAGTTTTCGTGGAAGCTATTCGTCGACCCGCCGTGGAACAGTCTGGTGGATTTATAATGACATGGTTTATATTATTCTTTAGAAATTATTTTTTAGCTAGCGTTGATTTTTTATTAATCGTCTGAAACTACTTATAGCTATTAATTTGTTTTTAAAAGCCTTAACAAACAAAGTCTTCTAATTTCTAAAGACTATTCAATATTTAGTACATTTTATTTTATTTTTGATATACCGTTCATCATTTTTGGATATCGTAGATATTTCACTATGTCGTTTAAATTATTTTATTTTTTCTTCTTTATTTATATATTTTAATTAAATAAATATAATATTAATTTATACAAATGTAAAAAAAAAATCTATCACGACTCGTTCAATTTAGCCTTTAATCATACATAATTTATTTATATTTTAATTGAGTAAGATTAGCTAAAAGCCAAAATTATAGTAGAGTATATACATACCGATAATAAAGAATATTCGTATTTAATTGACTTTCTAATGTTTCGCAAATACATGACGCAAGTGATTCAATCCATTGCTAACGAGTGCTTTAAGCTAAAGCGTCATTCCAATACTTAATCTCCATTTGAATGATGCCACTTTACATTACCATAATAATTATTGCCCTTGCTTATTATTGTCCAAATCACTCACTATATATTTTTTTAATGTTATAAACATGTTTGAATTTATATTTTATTAAAAATGTTTTAAAAATCTATAAATATAAAATGAAGGTAAGTGCTTTACAATTTACAACGATAATTTTTTTTAGTTTTTACCTTTATATACCTTGCGCTGTACTATAATTTTTCGTGAAGCTTTCATCTGGACAACGCCGCGGACACAAGAATGAAAATGTATTTCGTATTCCAGCTAAAGATTTTCATAAAATGTTTGTAAATAATTATGAATTTGACAACAGCAATTAGAATCCAATAAAATAAGTGCCAATTATCTTATTAAAAATCTATATCAATTACTTAATGCAGGAAATAAAAATAGTCAGAAACCCATTAACAATAAGTTCATCATTTCATTCAAACCATAATGATAAGCATTTTCTTTCAGAAGAAATCAATTAAGGAAGTGCTCTTTAGAAAATGTTCATGTCGAATCCAAGGCTATCTTTGAATTAAAAAAATCTCTAGAAAGAAGTTTTATTGCAGATTAATTAGAGTTATCCGATTTTTACAGAAACGTTTGGATAGAAATATTACCGTTATGATTTCAGATTATATAACGTCGCACTGTTATAATTTATTGCGTTGTTATCACTATACATTTTCAAACTTTATCAAGTTAATATACATAATATACAATATTTTAAAGATTGTAATTTATAGCCGAAATTATTGATTTGATTTTAACGTGATCTACAAAATGAAGAAATATTATCTTAAGCTCTATATTTACTAAAAAAGTTGGTCTCAAAAATAACACACGTCACAGGAGCTAGTTTTTGGCTTTTATTATCTTAAAGTTCTCTGCATGCATACCCTCATTCCCCAAAATGAAAACTTACGGTCAGTTTGTTTGAAAGAACTCTTACTCTGCTGTTCTGCTCCTTCAGGTCGATTCTTAAAGCTTTTCTGCAGTCAGCCTTAGCAAAGAAGCGCTCAGAAGAAAATTCATTAAGTATACTGCTGTATATCCAAGCTTTGTAGACTAATCTTTAGGGATTGCAAATCGAGCTTGTTTGTGTCTACTTATAAAAAAATATTACTGCTCATACTAAGCCAGAGCTGCATAGCTGCAGAGCTCGAATTTATATTCAAGAAATCTGGCGTACGATAACCTTGCATTAATATTAATTACTAACATAACAATTAATAGGTAGGATCTAACCAACCATCCGACCATACCAACATCCATATAATACTATTATCAATAAACATACATAACTGAACTATTTAACCTTGCATTACGCGACGGATAAGCAGCGACACTTTATTAATATATTTGGACGTGATCAAAATCATTCTCCTAAAATTATTTCAAATTGGCTCTGAAATACAGTCAGGGAGTAAAAGCCTCACAAATAAAAATAATATTTTACACATTTAATAGTAAAATTCATGAAAAAGACACGAATGTCGAGTAATATTTTTATAAACATTGAATATAAAAGATAAAATATGCGAACACGTCTACATTTAGTCTATCAACCTTTATAAAATATTAGGCTTTCCCTCTTGAGTAGAAGCGAGGGTGCCGTTCTATTCAAAAGAAATAATATTTTTTCTTAAGCTCAATTGCAAATCTGTTGAAAAGGAAGATTGATACCGCGTCTTCATTTTCGATGGATATAAACGAATCAAATAATGAATAGAACGAAGTATATGAAAGCCTTACGTTTTACCGTCATTTTTATTTATACTTTCTGTTTATGGAAAAACTATTAACTATAAAAATTTACAGACAAAGACATGCAGAACTACACAGATACAATTCATACAATGCTGGTAGAAAGTCATATATTTCATAACATCCATGGAGCTCCGGTATGCGCAGGATAAGTAATGTGAGATGTTGGTTGTCAGGTAAAGTTTATAGTAACTCATTTTGAATAGATCTTCCCTGTTGAGCGAGAGGCAATTGGTTGATATATCCGACGAGAACAACTCCGTTTACTCTTGACCATTGCTCCAAAATGTTTCATGAGGACTTCGTCCATCATTAAACAGTTACATCTCTTGCTTTTTTTAAACCCATTTACGAAGATGGAGGCCATAGTGCTGACTCTATTTTTTTTCTCTAAAGCGGTGGGCTAGTTTGTCTTTGTGATTTGAGAACAGCTTCGACCGTCGTGATAACTAGTATTTCTACATTCCCATTGAAGTTTCCAACTACATGTATCGCCTTTTCACACCCGGATATTCCATTTATCCACGTCAGCTTTGACAACCGCCAGCCCACAAGACCCACGTCGACAACAAGATCTCCTGATACGAAACATATTCACTACAATACATATTCACTACATTTTACAAAATTAAATCACTCTCCGTGTTTGTCCGTCTGTTTGCAATAAATTCAAGTTTACTTTACAGATTTTCATCCACATTCATCAGAAATACTACTTAATACCTTTTAGGTACTAGGTTAAAAATTGTAAAAAATTGTAATAAAATTGTAATAATTCAACTAACATAGTATGTAAGAAATATTGTTTACTAACCAAAATGAGTCACTGGCTATTTAAATAAAGAAATACTTGGGTGACCGAGCTTAGCTCGGTATTTTTAGTAAATCGTATTTCTTGGAAATCATTATTTATAAAATATGAATAATATTTTTTACCGACAATGATAAAAAATATAAAAATATATAAAAAATTAAAAATAAAAAATATAATTAAAAAATAATAATGATAAAATATGAATATTATTAATATGTACGATTTTTATTTTTGCGTTACCCTCACATTAGGAATTCTAAACATTTTTGAATATCATATCAAAAATTAACCGTTCCAGCGGGATTCGAACCCGCGTCTCCGACTGACCGTGTCGGCGCTCTAGCCAATTAAGCTATGGAACGATGTACCCGCTAGAGCGAAATATTTGATATAATGATTTTTACTTTCGGTTTAAGCGAAATCATATCAAAAATCGCTTAAACAGAAAATATGATGATAAAATGAAATGTTCGCTTAAACCGAAAGTAAAAATCATCATATCAAAAATTTCGCTCTAGCGGGTACATCGTTCCATAGCTTAATTGGCTAGAGCGCCGACACGGTCAGTCGGAGACGCGGGTTCGAATCCCGCTAGAGCGGTCAATTTTTGATATGATATTCAAAAATGTTTAGAATTCCTAATGTGAGGGTAACAAAAAAATAAAAATCGTACATATTAAAAATAGCATGGTGTCGTCTCCTGTCAAAGATTTTCATTGTAATATGAAACTTTGAATAGTTACGGGTCTCTGTAAAGAACTCACTATAGACGGCGCCACGGTTCGCTTAAACCGAAAGTAAAAATCATCATATCAAAAATTTCGCTCTAGCGGGTACATCGTTCCATAGCTTAATTGGCTAGAGCGCCGACACGGTCAGTCGGAGACGCGGGTTCAAATCCCGCTGGAGCAATCAATTTTTGATAAGATATTCAAAAATGTTTATGAATATTATTTTTCAATTTTACATACATTATTAAATAAAATAATAATCGACCGAGGATATGATCCATGGTCTTTTCGATCGCGACCGATCGATGACATGAGCTATTACAACTTTACTGATAATTGCGAAATTTACCTTCGGATTCTAACGATATTTTTTCATTGTCTAAAAATTGGGATAAAACGACATTTCTTAAAAATAAATCCTAGCTAGATAAATATACTAGCTGACCCGGCAAACATTTTTTTGCCGATAAACTATCTACTAAAGTGTTTTAGCAGGGATTTACTTATAATCGAAAGGGTTGTAGACAATAAAAGTATCATTCTCATCCCTACTCCGTGATGTTTGCTAGATGAGAGGTGACAACGGTAGACATCTAGCGGGGTATAAGTGATCGATTGATAGTTGATCAGTTATCGACCGGCGAAGGCAGGAGAGGAGATCAAATTGAATTGAGAAAAAAATCATAATTAAATGAAATTATTAAAAATAATAAAAATTGCGATGGAAAGTAGGGGTAAATCGTAGAGAGGTGGAAAAATAAGAATAACATAATTTTTTTTTAAATTCTAAGTCAAGACAAAATAAAAATAAAAATCTTGCCAAAAAAATTAAAGTTTATAATTAACAAATAAAATATAGGGGTTGATCGTAGAGGGTTGAAAACTTAGGGTTGTATGTATTTTTTGATGTTGTATCATAAAAAAATAAAAAAATAATAATTTATCTAAAAATTAAAAAAAAGTTATTTTGGGTTGGACTACCCTTAACATTTAAAGGGATGAAAAATAAGTGTTGTTCGATTCTCAGACATACCCAATATGCACACAAAATTTCATGAGAATCGGTCAAGCCATTTCGGAGGAGTTTAACTACAAACTCCGCGACACGAGTATTTTATATATTAGATATACAAGAATCGCTCGTTTAACAGTATAAAATATTATTATTAATCTTTTATACGTCTACACAGAAGACAGATAGGGTGACACAGACAGACGAGCCAATGACGTCGACTCAAAGAAGTTAAAAGTAGTAGTGTGATTAAAGTAATAAAAATAAAAAGATTTATTTTACAGAAAATACATTTATTTTGAAATTCACTATTCCTTACAGAATTAGCAATTTAAAAATTTCCAGTTTTTTAAATGTTAAAAATGTATGTATTTGGTATTCAATAAAGTGAGTCCGTATTTTGACAACGCCTGAACACCCTTACTGTATTATCTTAGGTTCATACTAGCATGGCATGCAGCTGTAATTATTGGAATGGATCTGCCAAATAACACTAAACTAGATTGATCGCCGTGCTGACTGTTTTACCGTAAAGGAATTGCTGATGCAGTCAAAATTACTCAATTTTAACATCTATAAATTTTACACGATACTGTTTATAAAATAAAATAAGTAGGTATTGCGCCCTCACTGGTGTAGTGGTGCATAAGTACCTTAAGACCGGCGGTCGCGGGTCGATTCCTGCTCGGAGTGGATATTTGTATTTGATAAAACTTTATTTCCGACCTGATTTTCTGTCCGGTTACGAGTCTACCCACCGTGCCTCAGAGAGTACTGTATTAATTTTTATCATAAATATCAGATAGTAATCATTATTCATAGTAGAGAATGTATCCGCCAACCCGCAGTGCAGCAATTTGGTCTATTAGGCTCCGACTCTACTTTTACGTGGGAAAGAGGCATATGCAGTGGGATGTTACAAGGCTGTATCAATCATTAGACAAGTATTTAATTACAGTTTCAATACGATAATTTTTGTTGTATAAAAACCCATAATTTAGCTTTTTAATAATTTAATTTCACAACAACCTATTAAAATAAAGTTGGGAAATTATCAAAAAACTTTTTCGCTAAAACCATGATGAAATTGTTTTATCCTTACACACATTAATCGCATTTTCTAATTTCTGTAAACTTATGCCACCACAGTAATACCGCCAAATTTATGTACAATTAATTATCATATCACACTCAACTTTGTAGCCTGATACATTATTAAAACAACTCATTATGCGGCGTCATGTAGTGTGAACGAGTACGACATCGTAGACGAACAGGAGACGTACATCGTAATTAAATAACGTTAAATATGCTAAACAATTTAAAGCGTAATGCATCATCTCAATGAAGTAGTTTGATTGCGCACAATTACACTGCAATCGGCGCCAGTTTCAATTAACGGCCTGTTATTTCGATTCAACCGGCGCAATGACCGTAGCATCTGTATTTAGAACTTCACAAATTGCAATCATGACCGCTATAAAGTTTCTAGCTATATTTGTATAAAGTTTGTTGCTTTTTCCTTTAGTTCCACGGCTGTGCCATGTATTGATCACGACGATTAACTCTCACCATTTACTAAATCCGTTGACTGAGCCAAGCTGTGACAGATGATGACATGTTCAAACGTCCTGTATAAAGCCTGCTCAGAAATCGCATTCAAATTTTACGTGACTAAAAATGTAATGATATGTTCCAATTAATATTTTTTTTAAGTAAACGTTTTTAATACACCCGAATTATCTGGCTTTCAAACCAAAGTTAAAAGTAAAAAAAATATATGTAATTTCCATATACAATATGTATTTTATTAATTGGTTACTTTATTTATGAAGAAGTAAAAACAAACGTTAATATTCAATCCAATTTGAAGTTATTTCGCTAAACACCGAAAAAGTTAAAAATCATATTATAAAAAAGTAATGACATATGGAAGGTTTCCGTGTAATGAATAAATATCTTCACGTTTTATGTATGCTGACCCTTGTTCATTTCCAAATATATAATAATAACTAGCTTTACCCTGCGAGCGTTGCTACGCTTTTTTTTATTTTTTATTTTTATGGTCGTACCAAATCAGAAACCTTTGTGGGCTTATGCATAACACTTTGCTGAAGATTATGACATGTTCTTTTAAGAAAGGTTGCCATAATTATTATCAACAATTAGTCCGAACAATAATATTTGTAACTACTTACTTGTTTAAGATTTGTAATGTAAATATGTATTATTGTAATTTTCAACAGAAATAAATACAAGTACATCTATACAAATAAATAAAATTAAAGTATCTGTTTGTAATATTAAAATAACCACTTTTTACTAAGTGCATCCATGATGTAGATGTACCATCTATAACGTTATATTTTAATGGCGTTGTTATGTTTATTTGTTGTTGTTGTTATTATTATTATTTTACTGAATGTCACTCCACCCGCCCAATACATAATAGATACATATATTATAATAACTACTTATATAAATAATATAGTAAATTTACTTATACTTACATATATAAATATAAGCAGGTGGAGGAATACGCCCCGGCAGGGAGATCAAACGGCCGGGGGTTAGGGCTGTAGGCTGAGAAACCGGCGGACAATCCTAGCCGAGTCAAGTAACACCGCCTTCTGCATCCTGGCTGCGAGCGAACCGTCCCGGATCCCCAGTTGCCTCAGATGGTGAGCGAGGCTAACCGGGATCAAACCGTTGGCAGATATTACGATAGGGATTATTTCAGCAGACCCCACACCCCACGTGTCGACAATCTCGTGCGCCAGATCCAGATATTTACGTTTTTTCTCAGTCTCGGCTTTCACGAGGTTCTTGTCATGCGGGACGGTGATGTCCACTAAAAATACCCTCGACCGTGCCCTGTCCATCACCACGATATCAGGCTTGTTCGCCAGTATCGTCCTGTCTGTGGCGATAGGCAGGTCCCAGTAGAGCCGGACTCCGTTGCGTTCGAGTACTGACACCGGTGAGTATTGGTAATACGGCATCCTCTGTTCCAGGAGACCGTACATAAGAGCAAGCTCTTGGTGGAGAATCTTGGCCACTTGGTTGTGTCTGTGCAAATACTCAGTATTAGTAAACGCGGAACAACCCGAAAGCATATGCCTGAGTGACTCACCGGGATGACGACAGGCTCGACAGAAGTCGGGAGTGCCATCCTTCAGGACGTGCTTTCGGTAGTTGTTCGTCTTGACCACCTGATCTTGTATTGCACAGACAAAACCTTCGGTTTCCCCAAAGAGGTCGCCGAATCGCAGCCACTGCACGGAGGCCTTACTGTCCACGTGTGGTGCGTGAAGCGCCTTGTAGAACCGTCCATGCAGTTCCTTCTCCATCCATACGGCCTCCCGGTCAGAGGTGCTCAGTACGACCGGTTTCTGCCAGTTCTCTTTGGCCAAGGCTAGGGGGGTTAGTCCTTTGTCACACATTGAAACGTCACCATGCAAAGCGCTGTCCCGTCTCGTTTCAAAGTAGGCCCTGAGGCTGCACACCTCGCGGTTATGCATGGTCTTAGCGCTTAACATGCCTCGACCACCACACTTCCGCGGGATGTACAGTCTCATGACCGACGACTTAGGGTGATGCACGCGATGGTACGTCATAGTTGTGCGGACTCTTCTGTCCAGGGCGTCAAGTTCGGTCTGAGTCCATCTGAGTATGCCAAAGGTATACAAGAGAGTGGGCATGACCCAAGCGTTATAGGCTCGGACCTTGTTGGTTCCAGACAAGTAGCTCCGAAGAACTTTTGTCAGCCGTCCAAAAAAGATTTCACAAACTGCCTGTTTCATGTCCACTTCCTTCACCCCTATGCATTGTGACATACCCAGATACCGGTAAGATTCAGCTTCGGAAAGGGTCTTGAATGATGTTAATTCGAGACTAAGCTGCGAAGATTGAGTCACCTGACCCCTGTCCACATGCACGACCGCACACTTATCCACTCCAAGCTGCATCCTGATGGAACTGCTGAACTCCGTAGTGATTTTCAGCAGTTCCTGCAGGCGTGCAGCGTTAGGTGCCAGCAATTTGAGGTCGTCCATGTAGAGAAGGTGGGAGACTTTAGTACCTCCTCTCCGAAACTGAAAGCCTGTCCCCGAACGCTCCAGCAGGGTGCTTAGAGGGTTCAAGGACAAGCAGAACCATAGTGGACTCAGGCAATCACCCTGGAAAATACCCCTCCGTATCCTGATTGGGTCATCCGCACCCGTCAGTCGCTTATTATTATTATTATTATTATTATGTATACACGGTACATATATCAAAATGACATTGTGTCAGTGTTTGAGACCTATGAAGGCAAGTTTTTACCAAATTTCAAAAAAGAAAAATAAATAACCAAATACTTGGTTTTTTAAATCTTTCACATTAATTTTGAGGCTATGTGAAAAAAGCGTAAACACAAAAGTTGTGGATCTTTTTACTACCTAGGTACAACTTTTCCATTGAGTTTTTTTCCATAGGACTTGTAGTTTAGCCGGAAATCGAGATAAACCGTTTTTTACCATTAAACCCATATTCCTACCACTTCTCGACCTCAGATTGTCCGTAATTTTTTTTCCTTTCATTTTCGTTGTATTCTCTCCCTTTTACAATGGGTTTCATCATACTATAATTCACTTTTTACCATTTCAAAGGCTAAAAGCACTAGTCTATACTATAGGTCATCATGTCTTTATTGTATGTCACATGTTAAGCTAGACCTTAGAAACATAGAGGCTGTGCAATCATTAAAAGTGACGTTTTAACCATTTGAATCTATGACTTTTCCATATTCACCACGAATTGACTACGTTACTGTATTTCGGAAAAATCAACATTAAAAGCCTTAAATTAGTTTTTAGTAATTAGATTATTTATTTAACTTAATTAGTCAATGCAAAAGATGTTAAATATATTAATATTCAGGATTATCATTTAACAAAAAAATTATTATCATAGCTTATTGTATTCCTTTTGGGTTTCTTATGGTAAAATAATAATTTATAAATTAACATTGTAAAATTTTTAAAACTGTTTTCTCTAAGAATTTCTATTCTAAATCCTTACATATTACTAGTATATACATACGACGCTTTGACGGAACGGTCACAACACTGGTTTGAGGCTGTTGCGCTGGCGTTTGCGGGTTCGATTCCCGCACATGGCAAATATTTGTATTGGCCATACAGATGTTTGCCATGGTCTGGGTGTTTGTGTAGTCCTTATGAGTCTCCCCACGTTAAGCCGTCGGTCTCGGTTATTATAATGCACAACTAATAGCGATCGTTACTTTGTTAAGGACACACACATCCGCCACTCCGCCAATCCCCAATTCTTCTCCTACATGGGGAAATAGGCCTATGCCCAGCCATGCCATGCCAGCAGTGGGATGTTACAGGCTGAATCGTCGAATGTCTCTTTAAAAGACTCATATTAATCTGACTAGTACTTTATCTTCCAGATATAATGAAAGAAACCACAATCAAAAACGATTTCGCTCGAACATCAAGACCTTAAAATATCGCTGCTTCTATTCTTACAAAAAAGCTCAAACATTTAAATATACCAAACCAAGGTAACCGATATTGTTCAAAAGATTGCACAGCTAAAATGGCAACAGTCAGAACACATAGCTCGAAGAACAGATGACCGATAGGGCGGAAAGGTTCTCGAGTGGCGACTGGGCGCCGCAGCGTTGGCAGGCTCCCCACGAGGTGGACCGACGATCTGGTCAGGGTCGCGGGAAACCGCTGAATGGGTGCTGCGCAGGACCGATCATCGTGGATAACATTAGGGGAGGCTTATGTCCAGCAGTGAGTGTCCGTAAGCTGATGTGATGATGATGATCTAAATATACGTGTCTTTAATCTCCACAAAAAGCTCTATAGCCTTCTAAGTTAGCAAAATAGTTAGTATACAGTTCGAAAATGTATGTCCAAGCAATTTATAGCTACACAACTAGATTTCCTTTTGGGGTATTTGCAACAGGATATTTTAATCACGAAAATTTTCTCTTTTCTTACTCATCGGTTAGCCTCATTAAATCAAGTTTTAAAAAACATTTTTGACGTAAAGTCTATTTGTCGAAGAATAAAGGATCGGGTTTTCAGTGATAGGATCGAAGCAGTAAGCATAAAGACGTTTAAAACCACATGATTAATCTAATTACTCATATTTAGCAACGTTTTAATATCTACATATTATTTTAAAATTTAAACTGGAACATACAGTATAGTAAGTTAATGTGTTAGAATATATTTCTATTTGTTTATTCTTATATTGTACTGTGTGGCTACGGTACTAAAGAATATAGCGACCCCCTCTCTTCCCGTGGGCGTCGTAAGAGGTGACTCAAGGATAACACAGTTCCGCTTCCACCTTGGAACTTAAAAAGCCGACCAGTGGCGGGATAACCATCTAACTGCTGGCTTGAAATACACAGGCCGAAGACGGGCAGCAGCGTCTTCGGTGCGACAAAGCCAGCCCTGCAGTCACCAACCCGCCTGCCCAGCGTGGTGACTATGAGCAAAACACATGAGTTCACGCTATTTTTGGCGTAAACTTGTGGAGGCTTATGTCCAGCAGTAGACTGTATAGGCTGTAATGATGATGATGATTCTTTTAACCTTTATCATTCATTTAACAAGAATATTTTTCCCAATCTTTACTGAATTGATTTTTACACATAATGTAAGTTCTAAATAATTATATGACTGATGCATCGCTTAAATGTAAATAACAGTGAATAAATCTGAAATTTATACCGCTTGGAAACGAAACAGTCTGGTAAAGAAAGCTGTGTCGTTTGAGTTCAAGTCTCCGTCGCTTTTCATATTAACGCTGAAATCGTATTTATTCTGATCCATTTAAAGTGATATTTTCCATGCATTGTCATCTGGTTGTAAGCTACTTTAATTTTATTATTCAATGTGAATTATACATATGTGTGCTCACGGCACACTTGCTTATTTAAGTGCGTTTAATCAGAGCAGCCTGATGGCTGGATGTGTGATGTGTTGGAACCACATGTCCAGTGTGAATGTGTGGATGGGCATGATCTCCAATCATTTGATTGGACCTTACTTTCTCCAGGACAATCTAAATGGGGAAAGTTAGGAAAACTTCTTGAGAGGAGACTTGAGCCATTTGCTGGGTGATCTGCCACTCAACTTGATCAGGGGTATACAACATGATGGCTGCCCTGCCCATTTCAGGAGAAGTATTAGAGACTGGCTGGACACAAATTATCCGAACAAATGGATAGGACGAGGCGGGCCGTTGCCATGGCCAGCAAGAAGTCCCGACTTAACCCCCATGGATTTTCATGTCTGGGGGCGCATGAAAAGTCTTGTCTACAGCGAGCCAAATCCAGTTTCGACTGTGGAAGAATTAAGGGAAAGGATTGTGGATGCAGCAAATAAAATGAGGACAACATTGACCACTCGAGTAGTGAAGACTGGTCTCCGTAGAAGGATGCGACAATGTATTAGAAACAGAGGCGGCCATGTTGAACATGAACTGTAGAGTAAGAAAAAGTTGTGTGAAAACCTGATTTAATAAATGACATTTCATGCTTACCTATTGTTTTATTTTACTATTTAGGGCTAAGTATTAATTTTCTTCTCCACTGTCGCCTATGAAACTAAGTTTTTTTCAATGCATTTAAATATAACCCTAGATTGTTATACCTCGTTAGATAGCTGATGAAACGTAGATATTTTAAAACACATCTGCCTAACAACTACCATAATATTTTTCTTAGATATCCCTTAGAGAAAAATAAACTTTATAATATATTTTTTAATTTCTTAACTTTCACTTGTCTACTACGGCCTTTTCAATTAACTTATGCACTATTTTAATGATTGACGTCGTAAAGCATCTTATTAGAAATGTAAAAATGCAATAATAATAATAATAAGACACACAAAATAAACAAAATTAAATTTAGTAGCCTAAAAATCGGCAATTTTCAATAAAAAAATTAAAAGTTGAATATCTCGAAAAGGGTTAAGTTTAGGGTAGGGTGTTTCATAGTGAAATAAGTCAGAAATGATGGGTACTTCACGCCCTTAACGGATCTAGCACGACTTTTCCTGTAACCCTGTATATATATATATATATATATATATAACAGCGAAATACGGCTAACATACGTATACACATATAGCTGTAAAAGTATATACGTGTTTAATTTCATATAATTGTGTTTGCAGGCAAACGATAAAAAACCGACTTCAATTACATCGACAAGTAATACAACGTAAGTAGACGAAAAACATTGACAAACGCACTAGTCGTAATTACGATTTTCGAGGGTTTCAACATATACCAAAATAACATTTTATTACAATTTTTGTCTGTCTGTCTGTCTGTTTGATCGGGCTAATCTCTGAAACGGCTAGACCGAGTTTAACGGGACTTTCGCTGGCAGATAGCTGATGTAATAAGGGCTACTTTTATTTTGTTAAATTCCACGCGGGCGAAGGCGCAGGCGCAGTTAGTGTGTAATATTTTGCCTTTTTAACTTTATTCAAAGTTTTTTAGTTAAATTAGCACACTTAAAGTGACTTGTTAAATTAAACTAATTTTGATAAATAATACTAGCATATTTTGTCATTAATACTTATTCAACTTTCAATTTAAATTTATTTCTTGTCAGTTGGAAAACTGATCATGGAATTTTACTTATACATGAATAACATTGCTCTAGATTTCTAGAACGTAAAGATTAACAGTTATCATTTCATCTCGAATATAGTTTTAACACAATGTTTTCACTAAAATACTATATTTTTTTTACATTTGCGTATAAAAATAGTATAAATTTATTACGTAACGTATATATTTCACCGAAAAAACAAAAACCGATGAAGAGTTGAACCTTAAGATAAATATAAGTACCTATATCTTTACAAATAAGTACCTACCACGAACAGCGCTTTTAAATAAATAAATTACTTTTTAATATTGATTTTAGGATTGATTTTTTTAATATTGAAATTTACATTTTTTTACTCGGCGCACTTTACACACTTTTTAACCGACTTCCAAAAAAGGAGGAAGTTCTCAATTCGACTGTATTTTTTTATGTATGTTACTTCAAAATTTTGACTGGACTTCGCCATTTTTTTTAATCGAAAGGTAGTATGTGTCATTTGGTCCCACTTAAATTTATTTGACATCTAACAACAACTTTTTGAGTTATATCTAATAATGCGTTTTTACTTGACTATTTTTTCGTCGACCTACGTTGTATTATACCGCATAACTTTTAATTGGGTGTACCGATTTTGATGATTTTTAATTTAATCGAAAGCTGATGTGTATCTTGTAGATGTTGGTCGTGCGTTAGGCGTTTGAGTTTATGTATTGTGTGTTTCCGGATCTCCGACACAGGAGAAAATCCTACTGGAGGCCGTTTTATTATTTTTTTTTTAATAATTTTCAGCTAACCCTTAGACATTTATTCAATACATTACCTATATAAGATACTTAATAATAATATACTTAACAGTGTTAAAATAAAATTAGCTGTGTGTTATCTATCTAAGCATTTCAAAGCAATAGTTTGTTTGTCTATCTAGGGATAAACCAGTCCAATTGAAAAGAAATGTTAATGCATTAGTAACATTCTTTATTAAGAAAAGTTATAGGGTATAAAATATCATTACGGCTCTTGGTAGAGCAGCAGTAAACTCAACGAACCGCGAGGGATGGCTTTTATTAATGTCATCAGTAGATATGTACAACATCGCACCCCAGAGATAACGTTTAAAAATGTACGTTAAAGCATATATTTATTGTTTGCATCTTAATGAAAAGATCTAATCAATAAACCTTTTTAACGCTAATTTAATTTCACTAAATATGTAGTAGCTTCAATGGAAATTTACATAATATTTGAACCTCTTGAGTTTGTAATTTGTAAAAACGGCAAAATACCTCTTGGTATATTTGTAATTTAACTCACAAATAAAAACCTACATTACTAACTTGAAAATCATAGACTTCATTCCAATGTTCACCGCTTGGTGTAATGGTGCGTGTGCCGTATCGGCGGTGCCTAAACAGCGACCGTCACGGGTTCGATTCTCACTCAGAATGGGTATTTGTGTTTATACAAATATCACTACTCCGCCGTACCCTGCCGTGCCTCGGAGTCCACGTTGAGCTGTCAGTCCCGGTTGTTTTTTTATACACCTGATAGCGATACTCATAGTAGGGAATATATCCGCCAACCATGGTGGATTAAGCTTTGATCCTTCTCCTATATGGGGAAAGAGGCCTATGCCCAGCAGTTGGATGTTACAGTCTGGAGCGTAAGCGTAACTTTCATCACTTCTTTCGTAATCTAAAATGTAAAATTTCCAAAATTTCTAGCTTATTATAAATTGCTTGTAATAGTGTAAACAGTAAAATATTCCTATTATCTTCTCCTAATATATTAACATGGTAAAAAACTTAAACAAAAAAATTTTGAGAAATAAAACAAAGTAAAACATATTTTCAGTAAAAGTACGATTTAAAATCAAAACAGAAATGATACGGGAATTTTTTATATACGTTACCTCAGAACTTTTATCTGGGTTGACTGATTTCGATGATTCTTTCTTTAATAGAAAGGTTGTCTCTTTTATGTGGTTCTATATAAATTTGATCGAGATCTGACAAGTACTTTTTAAGTTACATCCAATAATGCGTATTTAATTAACTATTTTTTCGCGAACCTACATTGTATATCTCATAACTTTTTATTGGGTGTACCGATTTTAATGCTTCTTATTTTTATCGAAAGATGATAGTTCCATTTAAATTTGATTCAGATATAATTTCGAATTTATGAGTATTCTTTGATAACGCGTAATTACCTGACGATTTTTATGTCTGCCTACGTCACTTGTCGATGTAATCGAAGTCAGTTGTTTTTCGTTTGCGAGCAAAAACAATTATTATATAACTGTGGACGTATATAAGTATGCGTGTGTACGCGTCGACTTTTAAAAAGTAATTGTAATTTACATGCATTCTGTAAAATTTATAAAGAATAATCAAATAAAAAGAGTTTGCAAATAACATCTTTTTCTATTAGTACATGTACTATCCAAATGTAATCATGATTTCGTAAATTTAATCGTTAACCTAACATCGTTAAATAAATATCTGACTTCGAGCAACAGCTATGATACAGTTATAATTTCATCTTGTGTTAAATCTAGGAGTAAACACAATTTATATACAAATTTATACAAATCTTGTCTAAATTTAGCAAACTTGATTATATTTAAAGCGACCCTTTGAAAATATAATTTTCAGTCCGTGAACTGTCGTACAGATTTATGGAACAGATGTTGCCGTGAACATCAAAAACTTTTCCGGAACAGTAAAGTAAACACTGAAAAACAAAATACACATTATTTATCGTCAAACCAATAAAATAACCAGGCATTAATAGTATTGTAAGTCGTATCTCACAACGAGTGCATCAACATTTGCAAAAGCTTTTGCTCTTTAAAAATTATTTCTTTGAAGACAATATTTATTTTATCACCTTGAATAAAAACAAATAAAGTATCGTGAAATCATTTTATATGTGTAAAAAATTCCTTTTAACTGTGTTTCATTTTTGTGTTTTTGTCAGACACGTGTTAGTGAGGAGAGAGATGAGTTATTGCTATTATTATAATTATTATAATGTATGTATTAAATGTTACTTTATTTAATAATATTATCGCTAATATTATAATATTAAGTCATGGAAATTGGGGCTCATATTATGATTTAATTTTTATACAATTCTACAAGATTTATAATTTTATATTGCATACAAGTGACATGTTAAATAACTGCTATTTAGTACTAATCCTTTAGCGAAGCCGCAGATATGTAAAAAAAAAGACACAGTAATTGAAAACATCGCACCGAATATTTGATACGTCGTCGGAAAATTGTACTCGTTTTTTCATTTACAATGTTTGGCTAGAAAAGCGTTTCTCAGATCAACTAGTCGTCGTATATTAAATAAACTTATACAGCGCTCGTAGTTTGCTTTTTGCTTAGTATTTTTCTGTTTATGTATAGGTACCTATACCTACACTTACACTTTCATTATCACCTATTTTCCGTACTATTTACATAATAATAATAACATACACAAACATACCATTTGTGGGAATTCCTAAAGTGATACTAACCAATATTTTTATTTTTGTTCACGATTCTATTTAAAATTATTTTTTTCTACTAAGTTACTTTTTTATTTCGTGATATATGTCAATACCTGTTGCCATATTTTTATTTTTATTGAAATCGGTCAAATTAAGCACTTTAACCTGATCACAAAAAAAATAATAATGTCCGCATACAATCCCTACTAATATTATAAATGTAAATGTAAGTTTGTTTATTACGCTATCACGCGAAAGCTACTGAACCGATCATCATGAAATTTTATACACATATTTGTGGAGGTATTAGAAGTAACATAGGATACTTTTTATAAAAAAAATCAATGCAAGCGAAGCCGCGGGTTAAACCTAGTCATACATATTTTAATAAAAGATTCTTTATGTGCATACTCGGTTTCGTACCTTTGCATAATCAAAACATATAATTTAATATTACCTCTTTATCTAGCCAGAAGACAGTTTTCGTACCAAAAAAATTAAATATACATTTTTAGTATTTCTTGCTTACTATGTCGCAAATTCTCGCTTTACATTAAAACTTTACCTTTTATCGCAGTTGCTTTCTAACATTTTCTTTAATACCATACCTACGCCATACATCTGCTACCTTTAGAATTTTCCATTCTCATCAGTCTTTTCATTTCCAATTTCAAAAGTAAGGAGTCTGTCTGAAGAGCGCCGTACCTATGTCATGTCTTATGTTTTCTAATGTAGAAGAAGCCACTTTACTCACGTAAAGAATGACACGAACAGAAGTAAGGTATTTTGTTAAAAGCTTTCTGTCTTCCTTCATTCGTCATCAAAATACAAAAGCAAATATTTGCAATTGTCGAAATTCAAATATTTGCCGTTGTATTTTAATCAAATCCGGAGCGCTGTTGATTGACAAAGTTTCAAACAAATGTACGAGTATCTTCGTGTACTTTTCAGTACCTATAAACACGGACTAGTTGGGGATATTTGCTAAATGCTTCAAAGATATCGAATACTAGATAACTGCCTCGTTGCGGTCGTCTCTACATTCCTCTCACCTTCAAACTAATTATATTACTAATTTATAAGTTTATACTTGTCGTCGATTTAGTTGCTAAATTGAAGTCAAGATGCTATGTGATAATATTTAAATTTTAAATACCTTAACGTATTGTACACTTTAAACATATCTATAAAAATAAATATAATTGGAGTCTCTATTTGTAATATCCAAACAACCGCTTTTTACTAAATGCATATGGTTTCAGAAATTAGCCAGAACAAACAGACAGACAGACAGACAGACGATTTTGATATTTTGATATATGTACCGTATATACACACGTATACACGTGTATGCACACGGTACATATACCAAAATAACATTTTTTACAAATTTCGTCTGTCTGTCTGTCTGTTTGTTCTGGCTAATTTCTGAAACGGCTGGACCGATATGACGAAACTTTCAATGGCAGATAACTGATACAATAAGGAGTAACTTAGACTACTTTTATTTTAGAAATTTATTTACTTTGTAACTCTGAGAACCGAACAATAACTTTTTTGTTAAATTCCACGCGGACGAAGTCGCGCACACAGCTTGTTATATCTATTTGTAAATACACTAAGAAATATATTTAGTCAGATTTTTTAGTAATTTAATTATTTATCACTTATAAAATTATAACGATTAATATTTTAATTTATATTAACTTTTTAGGATTTTTTACCTCTAAATCCAAACTTGCATTTAGAGATAAAAAAGTCATATTATATTTAATTGATAAACGAAACAGAAGTTTTGTTGTCATAAAATCATAAATCTAATATAATTTTGTGCCAAATAATTATATTATGCATGTTAAAAGTTGAATTCTTTTATGTGACATTAACATGTACAATAATGTCAGTGGCTGTTTTTCAATTTCCTAAAAGCTTTTATTTGTGAATCGTTGTGCATGGTGAAAAGTTATCTATCATCTATGAATATTTGTATTGCGTATATAAAGTACCGACATCTGTTAGAAATTTTTAGAGTTGTATTGGCAGTTTCCTGCTTACCGAAATAACTGTGAAGTTCAAAAAAAGTTTTCTTTCAAGTTTTTATACGAAATCGATATTTAACGATGTGTTCATAACGGTTGACCTGAAAATTTGATTGAATATAGGCTCACGTTCCGATGAAAAGGCACGTAAGTGGAAGAACGGAACCGCCCGCGTTGAGACGTACCGATTTTCATCAATTTTTCGTTTTTTGCTAAAAGATCGAGTTCAGTGAGCGTCCGATTGACACTGTACGTTACATTATGGGACTTTTGAGAGCTAATTCAACAACGTATCAAAAGACTGAGAAAAGGTACTGTTAACGTTCATTCACAAAAATTGTATCTACCAATTTATGCTATCTCATGCTCTAATTTTGGCTTTTTAAATTTAATATTTAAAAAGGACGTACGTTTGTTTTTTCCATTTTACTGTAGTTCAAATCATATTGACACGGAACACTAACAACGTGATAGTGATAGTTTCCAGATTGCGGCAATCATGTAACATATTTATGTTTTGTGAAAATTGATGAGAAATTTTTATGATGTTTTCAATGTTAAGAAAATTTCTATGTGTTTATGCAACCAATACTAAACTTTTAATTGATGGACTTAAACGTTAAAACGACTTTTCAAGTTTATTTATATTTTGTTCATTTTTAATAATTATTGATATACGTAATATATTAAAAGTTTGTCTATGTCAATTTGCCTAATTGGTAATAATAACTAACAAGTTTTTTTTTAAATTATATTAAAAAACAATAAAGAATAGTCAGGCATTTTTACTTGCAGACACAGCGTACAGATACATTTAGCAAAAATACATTTAATAGGAAATTATGTATATTTCTATGATCTTAGTGCTGGTTACAAGTCGAAAAAGCTTCCTTTTATGAACTTGCCAAGTACATATGTAGGTTAAAAATATTCATCAGAGAACGTAAGACTTGTGTGTTTCAAAGCAATATTTCTTTACATTTTTAAATTAATTTATCCATTTTCTGTTTATTAAAAATATAACTATGTAAGTGTACGAGAAAAAATATATAGTCTCCTCTCTTCCCGTGGGTATCATATAAGGATACTAAATAATAACAAAGTTTCACATTGGAACTTAAAAAGCCGACCGATGGTGGGATAACCATCCAACTGCTGGCTATGAAATAACCGAAGACGGGCAGAGGCGTCTTCGGTGCGACAAAGCCAGCCCTGCGGTCACCAACCCACCTGCCCAGTGTGGTGACTATGGGCAAAACACATGAGTTCGCGCCATAATGTCGGTCGCGACTCTATATCGCGGTGGAGGCTTATGTATTAAAAATAATAGTGATAAAATATGAATAATATTTTTCGATTTTACCGACATAATAATAAAAAATAAGAATTGCCTATTTAAATAAAAAATAACGAGTACAATTAGAAAAAAAAGAAAAAATATTTGATCAGGGACATGGGGATTTGAACCATGATCTTCTCGGTTGATCCCGACCGGCCGATTTACCACCGTCTATTATATTGTAACTAAATTGACAGATTCGAAATTTACCTTTGTATTCTAACGATATTTTTTTCACTCCCTAAAAACAGGGATAAAACGACATTTTCAAAAAATGAATCCTAGCTAGATGGATTTATCTCCCGCGAAACCTCCTGTATACTAAATTTTATGAAAATTGTTGGAGCCGTTTCCGAGATTCAGATTCTATATCACTACATAAATAAAGTCGCTTTCTCTGTCCCTATGTCCCTATGTATGCTTAAATCTTTAAAACTACGCAACGGATTTTAATGCGGTTTTTTTAAATAGATAGAGTGATTGAAGAGGAATGTTTATATGTATAATAACATCCATTAAATAGTGGAGAAATACTGTTATTTTTGAGGTTTCTAATGTGATGTCGTAAATAATTACATTTTTTCCGCTTACATTACAAACGCAGCCCAATGAACCCTACGAGATTTATCAAAATATCGTACTAAGTATTGTACACATTGAAAAGGTCTTCAGAAAACTCCGCTATGGTATATGTCTATCTCTTATGGATATCCCACAATAACATTTTTTGTCATTTACTTTTTACGACAAATAATGGCTAATTTTCAAAGCGAATTTAAGCAATACAGCATTAATCCTTATCTAATTAAATACCTTAAATACATTTTTGATTTAATATAGATCGAGGGCCCTTTACAGCATATGATTTAAATGCATATTTTCGAAGATATTACAGATTTAAAAATCGCGGTACGTAGCGTTTGCGGCGGTTCCGGCCGGCTTTTACTCTAAAGTTAACGCGTGCGGGCCACGGGCGGTAATGAATAAATCAAAACTACTGGATCGATTTTAATCATTTTTTCAGTGAATGACATAGGCTATAATTATATTCTATACCCGTGCGAAACCGGAGCGGGTCGCTAGTATATATATATACAAGAATTGCTCGTTTTTTTTTTTTTTTTTACAAGTGATATACATCCACGGGCTTATGAACCCATGTCCTTTTTTATCTAATCTAATATTATCTATCTAAAAACATGCAATTTTTATTTTTATTTTTTTTTATTTCAAGGTAGGCGTTACTCAGCAACATCGCTGTTCAAGTTAGACTATGTTTTAAATGTCTCCAAAAGAGACGTGAGTCCACCAACCGGTTCTTATTCTAATGTATGGTACAATTTCTGTTTTTTTTTTTTTATTATTTCCTTATAATACTATACTTATATCTAGCTTAATCGTACATTATTTACATGCGTCATCGTTTTCTTAAAAATATATTTTTTAATATTATCTATATTACCCACCAACTTACTCCTCCCAAGCAAAGCAATATATTCGAATTTTATTTTGACATCTCGAAAATACTCTCAACGACGACGGTGTCTCTATTATGAATCGCCATCTTGAGACTATGCTCGCGGCTGTCTTTTTCTGTAGCCTCCGCCGCCCTAACGACGAAACGACAGATCGCGTCATCTTTGTAGTCGGTGTAGTAGACACAGGCTTTGGTGTGTCTAGTCACCGCGACTATCGCGTGCGAAACGCTGTCATGTATTCGCAGCCTCCCATTCCTCGTCTGGATGACGATGACACTCTCACTCGTCTGGCCCTGCGCCTCGTGGATAGTCAAGACACGCGACCCCTTCCCTTTCCCGTATCCCCGGTCCACCAGCAACTTCTTCTCTTCCTGCGTGAAGACCAGGTATAAGGTCCAGTTCTGTCTTGCAGAGATTCGCGCGCCCGTGAAGCTTTCCACGCGCAGGGAACGGATTATTGGGTTTGAGCTATAAATATCATTGTAGACCTCGCTGATGGCGAAGGCGACATCCTTGGGGTTTCGGTGCGTGCAAGACAGCTCCCACGATATGCCTGTTATCAGGGTTGGTCTGCTGTACCGCATCTTGAACAGGTTTTCTCTGTCGATGTACGGCAGCTGGTTAATGTCTCCATTGATTCGAGTAATCTCAACGGGTTTAAGAAAATTGTCTTAATCTCCTTTGTCACTAGAATATCCCATTTCCAAAATAGGTTTCTAGACTGATGGACGTATAGTTTATGCGACACATTTAAGAGAAACGTAGACAAAAGTTACAATTTATCTGTCATCTGAGAGAATACTGAGTGCTTTTATGTAATTACTCACCTGTAATACCGTTTTGTTATTTCAATCGAGAATAAATAGAATGCTTACTCACGCGACTTTTGTAATAAATTTTAGATTGAATAATCTATCGTTAAAACCATTATAACAGTTTAGGACATAGCCAAAAAAATTTTACAAAAACAACCAAGCCAAAGCTATTGACTATACAATTTCATATGGTTTTTACAAAGACAAATATGAAGTAAAAGTAGTTATTAAAGGTAAATAGACCAAAGCAAGAAATATCTCGTTCAAAACATGAAGTAAGTACGTTGTATTCTTACTTAAACCCTCAAACGAGACACACTGAATTATACCAATATACTATTTCCAAAGCTAGTATCGCTGATATTTAAAAAAAATAAGTTAAAGAGTAACACTTATGTTTTGTTTGCACAGTTAATAAATATTTAATATATTGTAAAAATCCATAATAAACGCCATCTTGTTAAGCATGTGTAGTTTTAGCTTTAAAATGTTTCACAAAATAGTCTAAGCCAAGTTTTAACATACAGGTACGTAGCGAGGGGAGAAAAAGCAAAGGCAACGAAGTGTAATCAAACCCTCCACCCACCACTTCACTACTGCATATTGCTTTTTTTAATCTTTACAGTGACTTTTAGAAATAGTCCGTGTCCGCTAGTATTTCTTCAAAAAAAGAAAAGGCTCAGAGCCTAATCCGCTACCCTGCTTCAAATCGGTTGACGGATACACATTTTTATGGCTACGATAGAGAAAAATACAGAATAAAAATATTTATTTAGTCATTTTAAAAAATGTAAAATCCAATATATTGTGCATATATTAATTAGGAAATATATATATTTTATCTTTATTACCAACGATGTGTTCGAGCTTTAATATTAAAACTTATTAAAAAAATATGTATGAAACAATAATTAAAGAAAACTTTCAAAAATTACAAATGATGTAACTATGTGTAAAGCTAATTTTGACCATTTTACAGAAAAATATCGAACACTACAAGGAAATTTTCTTAACATAAATTAGCAAACTCTTCGGAATTACAAGTTTTACTTATTTTCCTGAATATTAAAAAAGTTTGACATCAATATGAGCGCAAGACAAACTTTTATCTTCGTTTATTATTAATATTTTAAGATAAAATAAAGTTAAATACTACTTTTTTGTTTTATTACTACAAATAATAATATGTAGGTACTTTGTAATATACTGATGGTAACTAACCAAAGCCCTTTTTAATTATCGCCATTAACACATTTTTACTTATCCATTTAATACAGCTTCAACCTGTAATATTCCACTGCTGGGCATAGGCCTCTTTCCCCCTGTAGGAGTAGAATCAGAGCTTAGTCTACCACGCTGCTCCAATGCGGGCTGGCGTATATATTCCCTACTATGAGAAACGATCGCTATCAGGTGTATATGATAACAACCGGGAGCGACAGCTTATCTTGCTCTCCGAAGCACGGTGGGGAGACCCACAAGAACTAACAATCGCTTCAGCCTGTAATATCCCACTACTGGGCATAGGCCTCTTTCCCCATGTAGGAGAAGGATCAGAGCTTAATCCACCACGCTGCTCCAATGCGGGTTGACGGATATATTCCCTACTATGAGTAACGATCGCTATCAGGTGTACATGATAACAACCGGGATCGATGGCTTAACGTGCTCTCCGAGGCACGGAAGAACTAACAACTAGACCAGAAATAAATATTTGTATAAACACAAATATCCACTCCGAGCGGGAATCGAATCTGCGACCGTCGATGTTTAGGCGCCACCGACACGACACACGCATCATTACACCAGAATTTGTACATATTTTTTCTTGTTTTTTACAATACAATTAATTACAACCTCTGTCAACAAAACAAAGATTCGAGTGTGCATTGTTCATGCCGTTGAAACTGACTCGTTATAGTCGGGTGGTTGTCGGATTTGAACATAAAAGCCTTTGTTATCAAAGGTTGTTCAACCAGCCGAGATGAAAGTGCTGAGTGATTACATAGTTTTAAATTTATGCTACTGTAGCGATTTCATATTTTTTTTTAAATAAATAAATATCCTATAACATATACGTCTGTTCCTATGATAAACAACTTAATGATTGTGTTACAGGTAACATCCGACTGTTATAGCTATTTTATTTAAATACAAATATTACACCTAGACTCAGGCGGGAATCGAACCCGCAACTCACAGAACAGAAAGCAGAGCTACTACAAACTGCGCCAACGGGCTAGTCAAAATAATGTTTTTAAAATAAGAGCATTTGAAATTAATATTATTGAACTGTATTATTGATGAAGGTCACCAACCCGCCTGCCCAGCGTGGTGACTATGGGCAAAACACATGAGTTCACGCCCTTTTTGGCGTGAGCTTGTGGAGGCCTATGTCCAGTAGTGGACTGCGAAAGGCTGATGTGATGGTGATGATGATGAATGATTAAGAAAAACTATCGATTACGATTAGAGCCGAATACAACCTGTAACATCCCTCTGCTCCGGGCCTCTTTCTCCTTGTAGGAGAAGGATTGGAGCTTAATCCACCACGTTGATCCACTGCGGGTTCGTGGATATGTTTTCTACTATGAATAACGACCGCTAACAGGTGTACATGATAACAAGCAGGGCCAACGGCTTAACGTACTCTCCAAGGCACGGTAGGGTGACCCGCAAGGACAGACATCTAAACTGGAAAGGAATATTTGTGCAAAGAATTAATATTAATTTTATTTTAAAAATATTGGGAAATATATGTCTTCCATTTAATGCTTGAGGTTTGAGTGAATAATATATTATCGTGTGAGTTGGATTGGGTCTGTCATACAGTTTATTTTATTTGCTTTTTCAAAAAGTTAAGAAATTAAATAACCTAGTGGTTATTAGCCTAGTAGTCGAAATTCCACCATAATTAAAAATTTAAATAAAAAAAAACAAATAATTGTGTTTGCAAACAAAAGAAAAACATCGACTTCAATTACATCGACTTATAGTAAGTAATACAACGTAAGTAGACGAAAAAAATTAACAAACGCACTAGTCGTCACTATGATCTTCGAGGGTTCCCCTCGATTTTTCTGGAATTCCATCATCAGATCCTGGTTTCCTTGTCATGGTACCACTTAGGGATATCTCTTTTCTAACAAAAAAATTATCTAAATTGGTTCATAAACGACGAACTTGTCGCCGAACATACATTAAATATATAGCACATAAGTCAACAACGCCTGGACCAATTTTAACAATTCTTTTTTTAAATGTTTGTTGAAGTCCAAGGATGGTTTATACGGTGAGGAAAATTCGAATAATTTCCGTGAAAACCCTAAAAACAGCCCTTTTCTTTTTCCCATACAAACGTTTTCTAACTAAAATGTAGAGTCAATTTGAACTTTATTGCTATTCAATAAAGTTCATATTAAATAATTTTATCTGACTTGGAAGATATGGTAGTTTTTATCTCAATTGGACTCGGTAGGTGGCGCTGCTATCTGTATGTAACTCCGAAACTACTGAACCAATTTTTATCAAATTTTGTAAGCATCTGTAATTTTGTCTGAACAGCCCGACTGAGGTAGTACCTCGACCTTACCGAAGATCATAGCTAAATAATACTGCTTTCAAGCAGTGTTGTATTCCTGTAGTGAGTAAGGTGACCAGAGCTCCTGGGGGATTGGGGATAGGATCGGCAACGCGTTTGCGATGCTTCTGGTTTTACAGGCGTCTATAGGTGAACCGTATGCTTGTTTGCCGATCTAATTGTATAAGAACAAATTGACAGGCCCCGAATATATAAAATTCAGGGCATACTGATCAAATTTTGTTGCACAGTACATATTAAGCAGCTGAGCACCGGCGCCGCTCGGTAAATCAACCCTGAAATGTTGTCTAATATAATTTTCTAAATCGCAAGTTTTGTGAAACGGCATCGCTTCTAGGTTGGCTTTTAGGCTTTGGGTTCAATTTATTTGCTGTTTTCTAAAACATTTGACACTGAAATATTGTTTTAATGTTGAATTACGAGCTATTTGTTATAAAGAGATATTCTCACGGTTTCCAAATCTATTTACAGATGAACTTTCTTATAAATATGGTCTTAAATTATTCTCCTATCTACAAATAGCTATTATTATTATAAATGTTTGTGATAACAACTTTGCCCGACGGCTTAACGTCTTCCTCGAGACGCATTCAGGAGACCCCAAGGACCTAAACCCAGTTTAAAATTGATATATGTGTCTGTCCCTAATAATAAATATAAATATTAAACTTCAGTTATTACTAGGTCTTACCCGCGTCTTTGTAGGCGTGGAAATTTTCTTCTGTCTCTCTCAAATAATTCTTTTAATAACTAAAATTTACTAAACCGATAAAACAGGGCGGGTAAAAAATTTAATATCCGCAAATAAAATATTAGTGATATTTCATAACCATGTTCCGAAATTTCCAAAACACCGGGACTACGTATCATATTTGTAAGCGTGCTATTTGATAACCTGTGTTAATATTGTACCTTCATTTGACAATAAACCCTTATATTAAGCTACCATATACTATCACAGATTCTCAGAAAACTTATATTAAGGAGCCTATTTCAAGTATTTTGTTTAATAGTAAGAAATGATTTACGTATGTATGTATATGTTGTTATATTTGTAAAATAAAATTAAATAAAATAATAATATCGTGATTTTGTCGTATTTCCAAAAATTAATGGAAGTCAAACTAGCAACGTTGAGATATATTCTATCCTTACTTCACCTGAAAGAGTATTATAGTAAAGACATTTGAAGCCGAATAATTCGAATAAATGTTACTAATAAAATGCAGAGGCAAAAAAATAATTAACGATGTTGTCGAATATCGTATCCTCCTTGCGTAGGTTTAAATAACCCCACAGTATATGTAAGCTTGCACTCACGATACTAAAAGCTTACCTTAAAATTCACCATACACTTCTCGTGCAGAAATTAATTTAATTTGTAAATAAAAAACTACTTTTGATATTTTTTGAAAAGTTTTCAAATAACTATTAAATTATTTATCTACAAATTCCTACAAAATTTACTAAACATCAACAAGCCACAGGGTTTTTGATTAGGTGTAAAGCTAACAGTAATATATATATATATATATATATATATATATGTATATATTTTTTTTCTTTTTAATAAAATTATTTACATAAAATATTCTGAGTAAATCTGCTTTGACAGACAGAGCGATAGATAAATATACGACAAATAATTACTTTTTAGGAATAATAGTATTTTTTTTAATTTCCGATAAAGCTTTAAATGAACTAACAGCTGTAAAGAATAAGTTCGATATATTCAGTTGTAAATCTTTTTGAAAACAACATTTTCAATTCACGAAATCTTATATTTGTATATTCCTTATTGTCACCATACTTATCAATAACATGAACGATAGATAATTAATTAAAGAAATAAACATATATTTTAAGCAATCTTTAAAGTCAATAAATCATTATTTATCAATACAATTATTTATCTCCTTTCTATATCAGTCAGAAAGAGCTTTGTTCGGGTAAATGCTAATCCCCGAAGTTTAATATTTATATTTAATGTTTGGGTAACAATCAGAATCTTTCGTAAGTCGTAACAGTAATTTTTATATTTAAAACTGTATTTTCTTTGATTTGTAAATGTTATAGAACATTAAGCAAGGAAGGACAGTAGAAAATTAAGCAAAGGGTAATTTAGGTAAACTTACTCTGAAGATACTAATTGTTACTCAAACATTAGCATTTACCCGATCATAGCTCTATTGAGTTATATTTATGGGTAATTTAACGTAAGATTAGCACACGCTTGTATGTGTACCTATAACTTCAGTCGAAGCCTCGTTTAACGGATCACAGCCAAATCATCCAATTCATTCACTGGTATAAACTGGTATCGACTCTGCTAACAACAGGTATTTACTCCTTCGTATTATCTTCTCGTATTCTAATATTTAATTAATATCGTTTCACATTTCTTGACCGCAGGAAAAGCTTATTGAATTGAATTGAAAAAAAAAATTTAAGTTGGGAATTCTATTTTGAAATGCATATTTTAATACATTTACTAACATAAATTATTATTAACGTATATTGCTATCATATTTAGAACAACGTTAGCAGCTATTACATTAGACAAATCAATAAACGACGGAAGCGTTATAATAACATTTAGTACCAATTTACAATTTGTTACGGTTGTTGCAAATGTTAACAATAGAATTTATGTAAATATGGCTAAGATTACCATTTATAACTGAGAGAAAATAAATTATGTCGGAACAGTTGCGTCAATTAAGTTTTTAGGGTCAGAAAAACCTCTAGAATACTTTAGTGTTTGTAAGCCTCTTTAGAATTACTTTAGTGTTTGTATTTCGGTTTTTTTTTAATTTACGTTTTATTAAATATTAATTGAATGAGGGACTAATTTGTTAAAACAATATTTAAATTGAATATTTATTTCATATAAAGTTAATAGTAACCCGAGACCGTACCTTTTTTAGTATTATTTTCAACGGTGTTAAGAAATTGAGAAGAATTTGTTATAACTTCTTCTTCTTTGTTAAAGTTCTTTAAAAAATCTACTAACCTGATTTTAAAAATTGTTGTTTATTAAAAACTTCTTTACTATGAGAAGACTATAAATCTTGATGCATCATACGACTGTCTGTTTGTTAAATGCTTTAAATATTCTTAAAAGATTTTTTTTTTCTTTTTAGACAGCAACTTCGTGCTCGGCAATGCGCAGGTACCATCTTACCCCATCGTGTACTGTTCAGATGGGTTTTGTGAGCTGACAGGGTGGACGAGAGCGCACATCATGCAGAAGGGCTGTGCCTGTAAATTTCTCCACGGACCGGACACGCGCGAAGAACACCGCCATGAAATTGACACCGCTCTCGATTCAAAGCATGAACTTAAACTCGAACTCATATTTTACAAAAAGAACGGTAATTATTTTTTATCTGCTAAAGCGAAAAGAAAAAAATATTAAATAAAATTAAAGCATTTTCTTAAAATACAATAACTAATATAACCGGCGAAACGCCCCGTCTTCTCATTAGTACGACAGTGATACTAAATATAATATATAAAATAAATGTAATATATAATATATGCGCAAAAATGTGTTTATTTACGACATCACATTAGAACCCTCTAATACTATCAATGTTCCTCTACTATATTATGCATGTACTATACATATAATAAAATGGTAGGAAAGTCAAAACTGTACGTTGAATATTTTTTTAAAGAATATCCATCCCGGATATAGATATTTCTGATGTTATTTTATATATTTCCAACGATATATTGAGTAACAGTTAATTTCTATACTTTCGTCTAAAAAATAGCTTTAGTTATTGCATGCTAGGAACAACTGTTAAATAGTAGGTATTAAATAACGATATCGTTCGAAAAATCCATTATTTTTAATGTCTTTTTAATATTCTTTTCATGCTTATGTCACGCCCAGCATTTCAATGTCACTTGCTAAGTAATTAGTAATTTAAAGTAGTAAAAAAATATATATTTACAGAATATCTTCTCTTTGACCTAATGTGAAGAAGCCTCCAGCTTCATACGAAGTTTTTATTAGTTTCCAGAGAATTGTTGAGCAATTGTAACGAAGTCGTTTACGCCATCCTTATCTTTTTATTGGAATCAATAAATTCTTTATTAGAAACGAACTCTTCTAGGCACGAATAAATCCTGGCAGTTGTCTGATTTACATGCATTGTAATAATAATAAACTATACATAGTGATTTTCATATTAATACTGATTTCATTGCCCTAGGTTTAATACCTATGCATATTAAAAATTTTGTTTCATTTAACGTGGTTATACACAGATATTCATATAATCTAAAAACATTTGGTTATTACCATTACAAAACTACATTATTAACATTACAAAAGCAAACAACAGGGTGAAACTGCATGGGTCGTCTAGTAACTGTAATATAGACTTAAGATATTATACTTCTAATTTTAATAACATCACTAAAAAAACTTTTGAACAATAATCGTTATCCCAGTTCTTTTTTTCTAATATATTATCTAACATTTCACATCGTCTTGCTTTCCTTTACAATATAAAAGACCCTGTAAATCATTTTTATAAGTAATTACTTATTAAAAGATTTGGATGCCATCAAATTCTAATAATAATTACAATAATTAAAAGCTCTTTCTGTATAATTTGTATTTAAATAAAATACATCAAACGCTCATTACTGCAAAATAATATGTTGAAGTTGATTTTATCGTTTGCAGGTACACCGTTTTGGTGCTTGCTCGATATCGTTCCAATTAAAAATGAAAAAAGAGAGGTCGTTTTATTCCTCGCCTCATTCAAGAATATCACCAACACCAAGATGGCCGCCATGAACACTAATGAGGAGTTCGACAGCGGTAAGTACTCTGAAAAAGCGATACTGAAATTTTTTGTAAGAAAAATGTAAATTGCGTTAAATTAAGACCTTTTGTAGCCCTCTTTAGAGGTATTTCCTTTTACCAAGGACATTCCAAAAATTTATTATTGTAATAACGTGTACTGAGCTCGTAGCTCTAGTGCTATAGGTCTCATACGATCCATTACGATAGCTCCGATAGATCCCAGCTCGTCGTAGCGAGTTACGCGCATCGTGGCACGGTAACGTTTCTTGAAGTGTGTATAATAGACTGCCATTGTTTCGTTTTATGTTTATCTAAAAGGTAAACACTAAGTTTACGTAGAACACATAGTTAATTGTTGTAACTTAGTATAGAGGAAGTATAATCTTGTGTTTATGTATCTTCCGTCTGTATCTATTCTAAAATACACTACACGTTTACCTGTTAGGAGTAATAACAATTGAATAAGGATTCACTTACAAAATTAGTAGGTCAACATTTTTCCCAGTTAAAACCACCCTGTGTTTAAGTCTATAAAGCATACAAAAATTATACACAGAATGTAGTAGGTACCTACCAATAATCCACCAATATGTATGTCATCTGATATAGATTTATTATTCTTATATCATTTTTGTATTTAGCTTTATATTCATATGCATACGCACTTGTAAAATGTTGTATTTTGTTAAAAAAGTTCAATACGTCTACTTTTCTTTTTTTATATCATTCAGTTTACATTATGTGCCACATTTCAATTACACATAGCATCATTAGAAATATAATACATGAAAAGTTCTTTCCAAACATATACATGATTCAAAACATGAAGATCATATTCTCTTTAAGCACTTTTCGATGCATGTCTATATAGAAGCTTAATTTCTATTGTCTGCAGATATTGTTATATTATTGATTTAAGTTTCTTATCATTTCAGTAAGCGTAAAATTTCTTAGTTTTATATTACCAATACTTACGTATAATTTTAAGGTTATAATTTTACAAAAGTATACGTTATTCCAAAATTATTTTGTAATATTTAAGTAAATTAAAGCAATCAGCTTTAATTATCATTTCGCTTGGTATGCACTTTGAACGCAACGTTATAAAAGTGACAACAAATAGCCTTAATCTGATTTTACGTCGTTATAACTAGGAATATTTACACATAATATTAATGTTTATATATATTTGTTGTCCCTTCATCTTAATCCTATTTTTCCGAGTAGGTACAAGATTTTCTTCGGAAGATAAAAAGATTACTTTCTATTCATACAAATTTTCTTTTCATGAATATTAATTACGTACCTATATACTCGCTTCATCATTGAATTACTTACTTGAAAAGCCTTCCAATACTAGTAATGAGAAGAAGATTTTGTACCCAACATTTTTATGTGGATTAGTTAGCAGACATTTCGAAAACCTGGGTGCTATCATACGATATGTTTTCAAAACTGTCATTGCTAATATTAATTGCAATTGCTTTATTGTGTTTGTCTATATTCTAGTCTCTATCATTGTAACACAGTTTCTTTCGATTACAAGTACCTACTACAAAAGTCCTAGTCAAAATATACCACAAGCATCGCGTATGAAAGAGCCCTCAGTAGGCGCCGCTTAAATAGTAACAGGGTGGTTTGTGCATACAGGAGCCGCAGTGCAGCCTTCGGCTGGCGTCGTCACTCTAGCGTTATCCCCATTTGTACCCGCAGCGGCACTTTTGGGCGCCCGGTTCCGAGCTGAATCTAGTTGCCTACTTCCAGACCCGAATGGCAATCTTGACCCCGAAGCGCCCTCGCCCGCGAACATGGGCAGACGGCGCTCCAGGGCTGTACTTTACCAGCTTTCAGGACATTATAAGCCAGATAAAATGAAGAGTAAACTTAAACTTAACAATGTTAGCAAGGTAATGAGAAAATTCTTTAATCGCGGCGATATTAAACTTAATTTATTTTCTTTCGATGCGTTACGTGCTAAAAACTTTGAATTTTATTTTTATAAAGTTTCATACATTTGTCATTTTAGAACCTCTTACATTCATCCGATCCTCCGCTGCCTGAATACAAAACGTCAGCCATAAAAAAGTCAAGATTTATTATCTCACATTATGGTATCTTTAAAACCTTCTGGGACTGGCTCATCCTCATAGCCACATTTTATGTTGCTGTTGTGGTACCTTATAACGCAAGTTTTGTTGATGAAGGTCATCCAAGAATTAGTGTGACAAGTGATGTCGTTGTAGAAGCGCTCTTTATCATAGGTATGCCATACTCTGTATTTCCTGTCTTGCGTTAGTACAAGTACATGGTCTAAATTGGCGTTTTTTGTACCTGTGTACATTTTGTTCTTTTACAGATATTGTACTTAATTTTCGAACTACATTTGTAAGCAAAAAAGGAGAAGTAGTATCAGATTCGAAGGCAATAGCTCTGAATTATATTCGATCCTGGTTTGTTGTGGACCTACTGGCCGCGCTTCCGTTTGACCTACTTTACGCTTCGGATGTGTACAGCGGGACGGTAAGTCGAGCTTATTCGCAACTAACAGCCGACTAATTAATTTAAACGCTCAGGTTGTTTGAATTATTATTGCTTTAATTTAAACTGTTAAAGTGTTTTCAAGAAACAAAAGCATATTCTTTTATCATTTAGAATGGTTTCAACTATTATTTTACTTGTCATTGCAATTTTAACTGAAAGTAAAATGTACTATATTTTTTTTTAATACTATTAGGATATTTTTATAAAAATATTTTTTCTTCGTATCGTAGGAATCAACGCACGGAAACGTTCATCTCGTCAAACTAACTCGGTTATTACGCCTTGCTCGCCTGCTACAAAAGATGGACCGATATTCACAATACTCCGCCCTTATTCTGACTCTTTCAATGTTATCTTTCACTCTAGTGGCACATTGGCTTGCTTGTATATGGTTTATTATAGCGGAAAAGGAAATAGAACATCATAAGAATGAGAACTGGGATTTAGGTAAGCAATTCAGTTGACAATAAAGACATTTTTAGAATAAATATTTAAATGAGTGAACACTTTTTGTTGTTTATGAAGAGTTTTTGTCACTTTCATCTGTAATATTAATGTTGAAAGAAGAATTAAAGTCAAAGCGTGACGTGGCGTGTAATGCAGTATTACCAAAATATAATTTAAAAAAAATTAATTAAAAAAATATTTTTCTTGACTCATATGATAACATTAATAATAAGAGACAAAATAAATAATTTTATAATCAAGAAGTCAAGAATAAATGCGGAATTATGATTAACGAGTACTCGCGAGTAACTCGCGAGATAAGAGTTTTGAAATACTTTAAATATGAATGCATTGTTTGAAAAATTTCTACCGCCTTTATTATGGATGCGAAAGAATAATAAGAATTATGTATTTTTCATTTCAACAACGCTTTCACAATTTGTAGGACAAAAATAATGTACCATTCAATAATTTTAGTATACTTTCCTTATTTTATCTAAAGCTCTTTTGAACATTTTTGCTTATATCTTTATTGTCATTATTAGATTTATTTCTTGTGTCAATATTTCTTAGAAGTATTCGATAAAATTATTTATACAACACTAACATTATAAGTTTGTTACGCGTTATTTTTAAACTTAGGGATTGGATGCTTTATAAAATAAAATGGGATTAGCCCAAAATAATGTAAAATTGTGTTCACAATGTGGCCTATCAGCATAACATAAATAAAGAACAACTTAAAGCTGAATGGATATTTATTAATTACCTGCTCTTGTAAATCTGTTATTTATAATTGGTCTATATAGATAGATATTTATTATTTATTTTAGGATGGATCAACAATCTAGCAGAGCGTCTTAAAGTGCCGATCATGAATATTTCTCACAGCGAGAGCTATGTCACGGCGCTCTACTTCACGTGCTCTTCTCTTACAAGTGTGGGCTTTGGAAACGTATCCGCTAATACTTTGCCCGAGAAGATCTTCAGTATACTCACAATGCTTGTTGGAGGTTAGACATTATTTTTAAACCTTGAACTCAACAGAACTGCTAACTTAACTATACCGATATGTATACACATCCCCATAGTCTTCAGAGAAGCGTATATAAGGAAATATTTGACCTGTTGTATTTTAAATACATTTGCATAAAGTTTTAACTTACACAAATTATAGCTTTTAGATCAAAAATATTAAATATTATGTATACACCTGTTTGAATGTGTGTATCATATATATAAATATTTATTATAATTTTTTATCAGATGTTGTTGCTAAATGGTCAAGTTAAAATAATCATTTCACACAATTTATTTAATATTTCAAAGAACCTTTTGTTAAAAGGTTTTAGGTATTAGAAATTTTTTTACTAAAATATTTGTCAAACCGGTAGAGACTTTCTCAAGCTATGACGTGACCAAAGTAAAATAATAACGATATCTGTTAATTTTTTGCATTTTAAATTTAGATTTGCTTTATTTCCCTTTTTCCATACCCACAATCATCCTCTCCTGGACGCCCACGTACGTACGTAATGTTATCTAGTAGAGAATATTTTAAGCACTACGCCTACCTTTTCTGCAACATATTGTATGTGTTAAGTTTATTGTAAAATAAATAAAAAAATACGTAAAAAACAACAAGTGAAACAGAATAATATCAATTCGATTAAAAAATCTACATAAATATGACCGTTTGTAGCTTTTATAAAGCCAGGATTACTTAATACTTAAACGTCGTATAGAATTATACTAAGCGGATTACTTACGTGCATAAAGGTATTTTATATTTTTCGTACGTATAAAATTAAAATGGTTTTTGATTGAATTCGCGTTGTTTTACATGTATTAGCTTTAGTAAGTATATGATTATTTCATCACTCATCACTTCAGCCTATCGCAGTCCTCTGCTGGACATAGGCCTCCACAAGTTTGCGCCCAACATTAAGGCGCGAACTCATGTGTTTTGCCCACAGTCAGCACGCTGGGCAGACGGGTTGATGACCGCAGTGCTAGCATTATCGCACCGAAGACGCTGTTGCCCGTCTTCGTTCTGTATATTTGAAAGCCTGCAATCGGATGGTGATCCTGCCATCGGTTGGCTATATATACGACTATGCCCGCAACTTCGTCCGCGTGAAATTTAACAAAAAAGTTATTGTTCAGTTCGCAGGGTTATAAAATAAATCTAAAATAAAAGTAGCTATAGTTAATCCTTATTACATCAGCTATGTGCCAGTGAAAATCCCATCAAACTCGGTAGTGCCGTTTCAGAGATTAGCCGGAACGAGCAGACAGACAGACAAAAATTTTAAAAAATTTATTTTGGTATATGTACCATGTATACATCCATATGCACTTAGTAAAAAGCGGTTATTTTACAAACAGACACTTTTTTATTTGTATATATTTAGAGTTTAGGTTAAGAAAAATCTTTACAACCAGACTTTAAATATTTTTAACAGCTCTCATGCACGCCGTGGTTTTTGGTAACGTAACGGCCATTATACAGCGGATGTACTCGCGTCGATCGATGTATCAAAGCAAGTGGCGTGATCTTAAAGACTTCCTCACAATCACCCAAGTACCAAAGGAACTTAAACAGCGCATGCAAGACTACTTCCAAACAATGTGGTCGCTCAACCATGGCATCGATATACATGAGGTACATAAGTAACTGAGCACCCTCGAAACATTTGAAACTGATCACTGAGCTCAAATTAAATTAGAGAGACGTCTTGTTCAGAAATTATATTATACACAATAATTGTAACATGTCTACATGATTCGAAGAACAATAAATTTACAGTCTATTTTAATGTTTCTATCGATTTTGTCATCGACACAACAATTGTTCTTCTCGAGTCTTTAATATAGGTACTTTTATGTACAAAATATACATTTTAAGGCTTACATAGCTTAAAATAGGCTTAAAAAGTTTTTTAACGATTTCTACTTCGAATATAATTCAACTCTTAAATAATCTATTACTTTTATAATTCTAAATAGAAATCGTAAAAATTAGGAGGATAAAGAAAGAGCTAAGTGTAACAATTAAAAATTAAGAGCGCTTTTTGTTTGCCAACGGAATCGTGGCCCACCGTTTTACATAAATTTAATTACCTGGAATAAAACAATCTATTTAATCTCCTTCGGTGGTTTTAATGATAAAAAGTATAAAATATAACTTACCATTCTCTTGTCGATAAAACTGTTTGTTTAAAACAAACTCAGTTTTACAAAAAGGAACCGTCAATGAAGCGCTTTTTTGATGAAAGAAGATTTTATGTAATTGCAGACTCTCAAAGAATTCCCGGAGGAACTGCGAGGGGACGTTTCCTTACACTTACACCGAGAGATATTATCACTTCCGATATTCGAATCAGCATCGCAGGGCTGCCTCAAGCTTCTTTCGCTGCACATTCGTAACAATTTTTGCGCCCCTGGGGAATACCTTGTCCACAAAGGAGATGCTCTCACTTATATTTATTATATTTGCAATGGCTCTATGGAAGTTATGCAAAATGATATGGTTGTGGCTATTCTAGGTAGGTCATATTCTTTTTTATTTTTTATATTATTATTAAATATAAAAAAAAAAAAATAAGTTTTAAGATTGGTTTCCCATATTTCTTGTAACAAAATGTATATTGCTTAAAAACAGGTAAGGGTGATTTAGTTGGGTGTGATATGAACACCCATTTGCAAGCTTACAATGGAACAGGCACCACCCAACCCACTAATCCCGACGTCGTAGTTAAATCGAGCAGTGACGTAAAGGTGAGTAGAATTAATGCTAACTTGAGAACATTTCTTATTTTTTAAATATGTTTTTGTTTTGTAGTATTAAATACTATGTTTTTGTAGGCTTTAACTTACTGTGACTTAAAATGTATAAATATGGGGGGACTTGCGGAAGTGTTACGACTTTATCCAGAATACCAACAAGAATTCATCCACGATATACAGCACGATCTCACTTATAACTTACGAGAGGGTTATGAAGCCGAACAGGAATTGGATGGAAATGGACATCCATCATTGACCTTACCTTCTATTTCTGAAGATGACGAGAACGCTGCTGAGGAACACGCATTGTCACCAAAAAAGACAATATCGGGTACCAACAGTCCCCGTCATGCTAAATTCAGGTAATCAAACAGAAATTTGATTTAATATCTATCAGATGGGTAAACATTTATAGTTACTGCCTCACACGTGTGAAACAAAACGTAATTTTATTGACTATAAAATCAACATACCATTCTTGATATACAGATATTGTACGATATTTTTTTTATGCGTAGAGTTCAAATTAGACTGAAAATGAAATTTAGAGATCTGCTTATTTAATTAAATAAAGTGTTTACGTCTTATTACTTAGTCTCGTACATAATTTTGGCTTGCACTCGCATGAATGAAGTGAGATATTTGTAATTTAGATCAGACGGTCAACAGCGCCTCTCACACAGAGAATTACGAGAGAGGATTGAAAGACAGCGTTCTGTAGCAACGCCTAAGATTACACGAGTCGATTCTTTGGAAGGTTTAAATTTAGAACGGAATAACACACGTTCGTCGGTTGATAGACTCGACACGCAAGTATCCAGTTTACACCATGACGTCGCTGCGCTCAGTATGGAGGCAAGTCAAGTTGTTGCAAAGAACAACTGCAATTTATCATCATTTGTTTATTTATCATGTTATCACAATTCAATTTTTTAAATAATATCCTTAAATAATTAAATATGTTTAAGTTTTTAAATATTTGCACTTTAATTAAATATCAGTTTAGCAAACAGTGCAGAATTTAAAAACGATTTATCAATGCTCTAATTGTATGAATGTCTTTCATTCAAATAAATTTTCTTCAGCTATTTTGGATGTTTGTATTAAGGGTTTCGTTGCAATTCCAAATTGGTTTCTTAATTCAAAAAGCATGGAGATTAATAACATACAAATAGTAATAACATTGTATATATATATATATATATATATATATATATATATATTTTACTATCTGTAGGTCCGAAACGCAATTCAAGCTTTACAAGAAATGGCAGGGCCAGTATGGCATGCGGCTCATTCGAATCCTAATCTACAGTGGAACGCTCCGCCAAATCAATTAGCCCGTAGTTGCAGTCATCCGCCCGACGTCTTCTACTGGGATCAGGTCGTTTATTAAATTATATCATATCTACCTACAAATAACAATTAAAAAGGTTTTAACTCACTTTAATAGAGACTAAGCGTACCTAGCTGTTTATTGAGCTATTTCCTGTATTATTGCAACAACTTGCTCTGATTACCTTACTCACTGCAGGAACACAACGCTACTTGAAAGCAGTATTATTTAGCTGATTTTGTATAAGGTTGAGGTACTTTTCCAGTCGGGCTGCTTCAGATTTTGAGCAAAATATATCCTGTTGTGCTCTACCTCAGTTATAGTTGTACGCATAATATTTCAAAAGTATGATGATATTGTAATGTTGTATTTTTTTTTTTTGTAGCAAGAGCGGCCGCTCAGTCCTGAAAGATTAAAAATACATCGAAGCACACAGACTGAACCATTTCTACATAGTGTAACTCAATACATAATGGAACATCCAGCGACAGTTATGCTTCTCCTTGGCTTGGACCCGATGGCGAATTTGACGCCAGTTATACCACCAACGATGGAATACTACGACCCGAGGAGTCGACGACCGAGTGGTCTAGAGCAGATAATGGAATCGGAAAATGGAAGCCAAACTCCGTCCAGCACGGGCAGTGATAAAGCTGAATCAATTCGGAGTCCCAGTGGAAGTATAAAGGAACTAGACTTACAACCAGAAGTAAAAAGATTAATAGACAAGGACAAATGTCCAACTTTAAAGAGAAACAGGTACTCTACAAGTGATCTAAGTGAAGTGACCGAACGATTGCTACCATCAAAAAATTCTCATCCGAGTACGTACAGTCTCAAAAATAATTTAAACACTAAGTGATTTGAATTCCAACCTGCTCATTAGTCGATGTTCTCGAGTGGACTCTGTGTTTAGTAAAGTTTATTTTAATCTCATACATGTTTATTGCTTACAAGCTCAAAATAATTGACAGTTAAATCTTGTTACTCTATCAACGAAATATAATTTAATTACAATCCTCACAATCTAATTCATGTTTTGTACATATCGAATTGCATAAATGTGACTTTATCTAGTTGATTATTAGTAAGTTATTAATTTTTTCTAGTCGTTGAATAGACTATTAATACAAAGGTCTAACATAAATGCATATCTTCCAACATACCTTTCAATTTTTCACGTTGAAGCTCTTATATTTTCATATAATACTACAATCATGACATTCTCTATAAGAAATAAGAAATATTTTTTAGATAAGTATTATCAAAAGTATTATATAAGCTGTTTTTTTTTAAGATTTAGTCAAACTTCTATAGTTCTTAGAAACCGTTCATAAAATGTTTGGAGTGAGAAAGTCGAACAAAGAGGGACGACGGAATTTAAAGAAACGTGACGTTCGAAATTCATTAAACTTTTATTTTAATATATTCTCAACGTAGGAGAGCGGCGTTGAGTTTTCGTGACATAACATTTACAGGGGTCGTATAAATTGTACGAAGAAACGCGCTAAAGTAATATTTGGCGTGACATATTTTATAAACGGTTTTTATAATAATTCCTCTTTTTACGATATAAGATTAAACACGTCAATCAATCACCAAATTAGTCATTATTATTATGATATAAAATATTTAATAAGTTTATCAATCTAGTCGAAATATTTTTAAGCATTTGTATTAAAAATAATATAATTTTTATCATTTGACCTATAACAGCGCAAGTTCTGAAGAAGTTCAACTTCATCTGAGCTTATAAATTCATGACTATAATAGTTTTTAGCTTGTTTAAAATGTATCAGTACGTAGGTTTATTCGGAACTACATTAGATATGAAAAATGTACCTATATGTACTAAAGTATCGTGTGGCCAAGCAATTATTGTAATTTAAAGAAAGTCTTCGATTGCGTTCTATTTGTAAATGTTATAATTTCTATTCGTTAGAAAAATAGTCGTATGAACTTGATCTAATTAACTGTTTTACATCAGTCGTATTTTATACGCAAACATTTTTTTTTAATCCTAAGGCAGCAGTATTTTAGAAAGAAATATTATGATACCAACCTTTTATAATTTTTCGCAATATGTTTATATATTTATTCATTTCTTTTTATTTTGTTCATAATAATATGCCAACTTTTTCCAAACTGTAACAAAGTACTGTAATTTTAAAAAAAAATCTAAAATATATTATCTTTTTTTTTTTTTGTACATTTTATTATTCATTTAAAACATAAATCAAAACTAGTATTGGAATAAACGTCCGCTATTTCTATGAAACTATGTCTACAATGCTTTCACTAATATAAAATACTTTACTGTTTTATATTTCCGGAATAAACTTAACATGAAAAAGTAAAATGTATGTGTACTTAGTAATGTACCGTGAACATGTCAAGGACCATTAACAGATAAAACGGACATAGGTATGTACAATTATAATTAAATGTAAAAAAGTTGATCTCTTACAGTCCTTTATTAGTAGGCGAAATAGAAAATATTTTGCTTAATAAATAATGACAGTTCAATAAAATATAAATCATAGTTTTTCAATTATTTGTATGAAGTATTTAATTCTTAAATACGTTTCATCCTAATAAGGACTAGATATAAATAAATTGCATGTGTTTTTCTTGAGAAGAATGAGATGCTATGATAATAATTCTTTAAAGAACGGAGACGCTTACTAGAATAAATGAATAACTCTTAATAGAGCCCATGAATGTGATATGAGGAAATGTAACACGTGCAGTGCCTAAACTCTTATTTATTTACAAATAATTCTTGAGATTTTATTGTAATCGTAAAATCAATAGAGGCACATTATGCATGTGCGAACTAAGAATATTTTTTGTACATAGACGTTGTAATTGTTCTTTCTCTTGTAGTACAAAATTAATTATAATGTTAAATAAAGACAATTTGATGTTGCATAAAAAAATTTTTTCATTCATTTTTATTCAAAATAATATATTTGATTACCTTGTCTTGTTTTTAGCCTATTTTATAATTTTTTAATCAATAATTTTTTAATCATAGTGACATTTTGTGTCCAATGCCGAACTTTTGATGGATCTTTTTTTTTTGGCGTCTATCTTTTTTTTTTTTGGCATTTGACCACAATCTCACCTGATGTTAAGTGACGATGCGGTCGAAGGTGGAGCATGCCTGCCTAATAACAGCCTATTCACTCTGGCCTTGAAGGCACCCAGATTGTATCGTTCGGGAAACACAGACGCGGGCAACGAGTTCCATTCCTTAGCTGTGCGCATCAGGAAAGTAGAGCCAAAGCGTTTTGTGCGCGTAGGTGGCATATCGATGACATAAGGATGGAACGATCGACCGCGCCTAGTGTCCCGATGGCTATCTATTTGTTTGTCCCTATAAAGGGACTATACAGCCCCATTGTTTGCCAACAACATATGATATTATATTTAAGTTAGTTACAGTTGTATAAGACAAGTGCCCATATATATCCAAAGCAAATGGAAAGAATTATAAGCCTTCTATACAATTATAAGCCTACCTACTGCTAAAAAAGGGGATACCAAAATAAACCCTCGCTACTTGACCAGTTCATTACATACAAAGGTTTAATTTCTTTAAGTTTTCCGTTCTCAATTGCGAAAGTAATAAAATTGTTCCTTGAACAATTTTTGTATTTCCACTAAACTTTATATAGGTACGTATTATATATCTAAGAGAAAATATCTGTCTATCTATTTAAATAAACAAAATTAAATTTCTATTTATAATATTAAAATTACATTCCCTAAATAAATGCGTCTTATAACTTTTCTACTACACTTACAACAATAAAATTAAGTTTTATCCTACCTACTGTAAATATAGAACGATCTATTATTACAGAAAAAAATAAAAACACAAATTGATGTTAGGTATATATAGCAAGTATAATATAGTAGAAAGTCTATTTTATTAACTCTACTAGAAATAAAGTTTTATCTTAAGTTCCATACTGTTTGTGTTAATAATTGTATTTGTTAATGTCATGGTCGTAGTTTGTTTAAAACGATTACCTAATTGTTACCATCATTCATATTCATTAAAAAAGCGTATTTTTGTGATTTTGTTTTGGTAATTAAGGGATGAGGTGTAGTCAGAATTTTCAAAAAATTGTTTTCTTTTTGCATTTTTTTAAAGTATAATATCTTAGAAATATTCTCTGAAAATTTGAAGTAACCTAATTTAAAGTAACTGAGTTTTAAAACATTATAGTATTAATCTACAAATAAATATACAAGTAATATATTATAGTTATAATGTATGAAAAAAAAAAATTCGCTAGATTAGAGCGAATACTTTTAACGAGTAAGCTTGTTTGCTACACACGGCACGGGTTACAAACAAGCGAGCCATGAAATGCAATTTTCCTTGGATGCAACGACCGGGCTTTCTAGCTAGGTCAGACAATTACGAAATCGATTCCAAATAATCTTTGTTTCCAAAGATATAAACGATATATTGATTGATTTATTTGTGTATTTTATTCGTGCGTCTGTTATATCGTCATATATATTAATACGCTAAGGTTTAAGATGTTTTCCTCCCTTTTTAGAAAAAGCCTCACAATAATTCCACATAAATAATATACTATTTCATATATAATTGCTTGCTCTACTGGTGACAACTACAACAAAAATATTATTGCTTTTTTTGTAAATTAATTAATTATAAAATTATAAATATATAATTTTATTTTATTTTAAATTTCGGCTTTATTTTTGAAACAAAAAAAGGAAAATAATAGTAATTCGTAGCGACTTCTTTCTTCTCTTCTTATATTTTTTTTATACATAGATACGTATATATTATATCGTATTGCATAACATTCAGCTTCTAAGATCCCACTGCTGGCCATAGGCCTTATTCTCCATTTAGGAGAAGGAGGCCATATCATCATCATAACTTCAGCCTATCGCAGTCCACTACTGGACATAGGCCTCCACAATTTCGAGCCAAAAATGACGTGAACTCATGTGTTTTGCCCATAGTCACCACACTGGGCAAGCGGGTGGGTGACCACAGTCCTGGCTTTGTCGCACCGAAGACGCTCTTGCCCGACTTCGACCTGCGTATTTCAAAGCCAGCAGTTGGATGGTTATCCCGCCATCGGTAGGCATTTTAATTTCCAAGGTGGTAGTGGAACTGTGTTATTCCTTAGTAGCCTCTTACGACACCCACGGGAAGAGAGGGGGTGGGTATATTCCTTACTGCCGTAACCACACAGCAGACCTATACATTATACTAGCTGACCCCGCAAACGTTGTTTTGCTATATATGTTTTTAGCCACCCCTTAATCCCCCCCCCCTCCCCCATAACTTAGCTGTATGAAAAATAGATGTTGACTGATTCTCAGACCTACCCGATATACACACAAAATTTCATAAAAATCAGTCTAGCTGTTTCGAAGGAGTATTGTAACTAATATTGTGACACGAGAATTTTTGTATATAAGATTTTTCTGAATTTTTGTTCAATCACAATAAAATATAGCCTATGTCACTCCTGAATAGTGTAGCTTTTTGTTTTCAGTGAAATAATTTTCATAATTGGATCATTATTTGCGAAGATTATCCCCTACAAACAAACAAAGTTAGAAACTTTACCTCTTTATAATATTAATATAGATAATGTGTATTTTTATGAAACCAGCTTTAATTTATACTCAACCGATCAAGTGCATAACAAGGGTTTGACAGTTTACGAATTAAACACATTTTAGGGCCGGCCTAAAAATGTCTTGTACATTTGCAATGAACTCATTAATTCTATAGTTATATATTTATTTATGTGAATATTTGAATGTAAATATTAAACCTAATATGTGTTGTACTTGATGTTCATTATAAGTTTTTTAATATGTAATTTGTAAAACTTAATGTTGACTCATTGTTGACTTTGTTACCAAGCTTTAAGGTTTTCCAAAAAATATTGAAAATTACAATCTATACTAATATTATAAAGCTAAAGAGTTTCATTAACTGGTCCGATTTGAAAAATTCTTTAAGAATTAGATAGCTCATTGATCGATGAAGGCTATAGGCTATATATAATAACACTAAGACCAATAAGTGTGTGGAGTGCCAATAAAGAATGTTTCAAAATCGGTTTTTTTTTCCTTTCGAGAGCTTCCGCTGCGTGCCCTGCGTAAACAGTAAAAGTTTTGCAAAAATCATGAATGACAGAATTGATCCTATTCCACGCGGACGAAGTCGCGGGCAGAAGCTAGTTACTAATTATACTGCCTTATTGTGCTTCAATTGTTAAGTATTTTTTAAACAGACGTTTTTAAACAACATTTCTTTAATATGTAGGAAAAAAATATAACAACAACTCCCGATTTCTGAAGAGCCTTTCGCCATCCCGATGAGTCACTCAGACATGTGTTTTCGGGTTGTATCGCCCTTGCCAACATCGTTTTTATAGCTAGGCAACCTGTACCGCACTTGCATAAACATGACCAAGCGTCCGAGATTATCCACCAAGAGCTTGATCTCGTGTACGGTCTTCTGGAACAGAGGATGCCGTATTATTAATACTCAGTACTCACCGGTGCTCGTGCCTACTCGAACGCGATGGAGTCCGGCTCTACTGGACCCTGCCTATGGACAGGACGATGCTGACGAATCATGGTGATGAACAAGACTCAGTCGAGAGTGTTTTTAGTTTGAATCACCATCTCACATGACGAGAACAATGTGGAACAACGTGGAAGCCGTAACAGAGAAAGAAACCTAAATATCTGGATCTGGCGCACGAGATTGTCGACATTTAAGGTGCGGCGGGGTTCGCAAAAATCATCCATATCGTAATTTCTGCCACTGACTTGATCCCGATTAGCCTTGCTGGGGATCCGTGACGGTTCGCTCACATGGTCCTAGGATTCTCGCGTTGTCGTTTGCTAGAATTGTTCCCTTGTATCTCAGTCTACAGCCCTAACCCCCGGCCGCTTGATCTCTTGCAGGGGCGTAATCCTCCACCCACTTAATATAATTTATCTATATAAATATTTTCAAATTTGGTATATAATTTATACCAGTAATTATATTGTGTGTATCTATTAAATAGGTGGAGAGAAAGCTAGTATATTTGTTACAATTTCAAGTGTACAAAATAAGTAAGAAAAAAGGACTTCTGCGCAAAGGAAACAACAGAAATTATATAGAATGCCGAATGAAAGATAACTAAATCACATCACGTCCTCAAAAGTCGATAAACTCGACAAGCTACGCCCGGAATCCCTGCATCTAAAATGTCACATTAGTTTTACTACTATTTTATGCAATTGTTCTGTGCTAAGTTATAGACCCAAACGTAAAGAACACATAAATAAACTAAACTTTTAAGTCACTTTTGAACATTTAACTTTTCCATTCAGCTAATTACTGTGGCGTATTTTCAGCGCTAATAAAAGGGCAACGGGCGTCTGCACGTACTTATACTAAAAACTTTATAGCTCTTAAAAAGTCTGCAGCATTATAAAAAATAAAGGTCTGAAAGAAATTAATTTCGGTATTATGTCAAAACAGTAATTAATGTTCAGTACCTGGGTGTCCGAGCTCATTTATTAGTATGCGAGGTATTTTTAGTAAATCGTGAAGGATTAGTAGTCGAAGAGAGAGTTAAAATGATTCGCTGCCGGTTTGGAAGAAGTCTTTTTTAACCGACTTTAAAAAAGGAGGAGGTTACTCCATTTGGCCGGAGGAAACTTAATATTAAATTATTAATTTGTATATATATTTTTTTAATGTATGTTGTGTGTATAATTTTTTATTGATAACGTCGTCGTTTATGAAAAGATTTTGATAATTCTTTTTTTGTTAGAAAGGAGATATCCCTGGTGTAGTACCATGATAAGGAAACCAGGATCTGATGATGGGATCCCAGAGAAATCGAGGGAAACTCTCGAAAATCCGCTTTTACTGGGTGTACCGATTTTGATGATTTTTAACAATCGAAAGCCGATGTTTATCATGTGGTCATATTTCATCGAGATCTGATTGCAACTTTAGGAGTAATCTTTGATAATGCGTATTTCTTATCTATTTTTTCGTGTAACTAGATTGTATTACTTGTCGATGTAATTGAAGTCGATTTTTTTTTCGTTTCACTGCAAACACAATTATAAATAACTAGCTGACCCGGCGAACTTCGTATCGCCTAACACAAACTTTATCGTATGGTATTAAAGTTCAAATTGACTTTTAAGTATTATCACAAATCTTTTGTATGGTAGTATAGAAAAGTGTTGTTTTTAGACTTTTTCAGGAAATTTAAATTTTTTTTTTTTTTTAGAATTTTTCTCTCCGTAAGAACCATCCTCGTACTTCAAGGAATATTTTAAAAAAAGAATTAGCGAAATCGGTTCAACCGTTCTCGAGTTTTGCGCTTAGCAACACATTTAGCGACTCATTTTTATATTATAGATGAATTAACGCAAAATAAAAATAAAAAATAACGATAAATTAAAAATTAATACAAAATACACAATTACAAGATTAAGAGTAATTGCTTCTCAAAAACTGATAGGCGCAAATCGTGTTTTATTTTAAAATCATATTTAAATACGAATTATATATTATAAAATATGAATAATATTTTTTTTACCGACAATAATAAAAAAAAATAAACATAAATAAAAAATAATTAAGAAATAATAATGATAAAATATGAATAATATTTTTCGATTTTACCGACATAACAATAAAAAATAAGAACTGCCTATTTAAATAAAAAATAACGAGTGCAATCAGAAAAAAAAAGAAAAAATAATTGATCAGGGACATGGCGATTTGAACCATGATCTTCTCGGTTGATCCCGACCGGCCGATTTACCTTCGTATTCTAACGATATTTTTTCACTCCCTAAAAACAGGGATAAAACGACATTTTCTAAAAATGAATCCTAGCTAGATGGATTTATCTCCCCCGAAACCTCCTATATACTAAATTTTATGAAAATCGTTGGAGCCGTTTTCGAGATTCAGATTATATATATATATATATATATATATATATATATATATATATATATATATATATATATATATATATATATGTATATATATATATATATGTATATATATATATGTGTGTGTGTGTGTGTGTGTGTGTGTGTGTGTATTAGATTTACTACTAGGCGACGCATCGTATCCTCAAAAATTACATTGACAAAGAAAGCAATATTACGGCTTATATTCAAGTATGAAACAATAGGTGAAACGAAAAAAATTCGTGCTATTCTCCATTATACACGTGAAAAATAAAATGCAGCTTTTACCTTTATCAAATTTGCTGTGTCATCAGTGAACTGTAAAATTTTACAGCGTCTGTAGAATTTTATAAGTTCATCAAATAAAAACGAAGGCTTTGTTCAATTTAATAGTCTCAGATCCGGCCGTTTAAATTTGCAGATTTCATTTTAATAAAACTTAAATTTTTTTGAATGATCTAAAATAATTAGTAGGTACCTATTATTTTTTTATACAAATAAGCACATTTTTAGTGTTTACAGTTTACTTGTATATACATTACAGCCTATACAGTCCACTGCTGGACATAGGCCTCCAGAAGTTTACGCCAAAAATAACGTGAACTCATGTGTTTTGCCATAGTCACCACGCTGGGCAGGCGGGTTGGTGACCGCAGTACTGGCTTTGTCGCACCGAAGACGCTGCTGCCCGTCTTCGGCCTGTGTATTTCAAAGCCAGCAATTGGATGGTTATCCCGCCATCGGTCGGCTTCTTAAGTTCCAAGGTGGTTGTGGAACCTTGTTATCCCTTAGTCGCCTCTTACGACACCCACGCGAAGAGAAGGGGTGGCTAAATTCTTTAGTGCCGTAGCCACACAGCACACGTTTACTAGTTTACTAGTATATAAACAATAATATAACAATATTACAAGTAAATTTTATACAAATTTGTAATTATTGTATAGTTAATATATAGTGTAGTGTGTCTACATAATGAAATATGGGTTTGCATGTAACAGATTTGTCAAAAGTAGGTAATAATAATCATCATTTAAATTAATTTCTCCTACTCTGGTGAGCTGTGAGCTAGACTAAAGAAATATGTTTGCCGCTTCACTCAATTAATTTTAAGCAGTACCATATTATACTTTTACGTAGCGAAACAATGGATTTTTTATTATTGATTGATTATACAAAATAATCACAAGATTTCTTCGGTCTTTATTTTAGGAAAAAGTTTACGAAAAATCTATTTTAATGAAATGTAGTATGCGTGCTAAGCTACAACTTATTATAATATTAATATTATTATCAATGTTACGTAGTGGGGCAGTGGTGTAGTGGGAGGGGTAAGGGGGGGCATCATGTCCCGGGCGCTACTTACAAAGGGGTGCCAAATGGTCCGCAAGACAAAAAATTGCTGGACATATTATATGGTTTTCGAATGGGGGCGGGGGCGCTAAAAAGGTATTTGTGCCCCGGACGCGAGTTAAGCTCGCTACGTCACTCAGTGGGGGCTGTTGAGTGTGAAGCATTCGTTTATTATTATTTATTTATTTAACCGTAACTAATAAGCGAAGTAGTGACCGTAAACGTAATCGCTGAAAACTGCAGGCGGGTTAATTATTTTGTAAAATAAATTTACAAATAGTTTTTAATTGAGGCTAAAACTTTCTATACGTCTTTCTAATTATAACGTTGGGAAATCATCATCATATTTATTTAAAATATGTGAATTCTATAGTAAAGGTCTTATTATTTTCATACCTTACTAGCTGACCCTGCAAACGGTCAGTTGTTTTGCCATATATGTTATTAAGCCCCTTAATCCCCCCCCCCCCCCGCGTCATAACTTAGGGGTATGAAAAATAGATTTTGGCCGATTCTCAGACCTACATGATATGCACACAAAATTTCATAAAAGTCGGTCCCGCCGTTTCGGAGGAGTATTGTAACTAGCATTGTGACACGAGAATTTTTATATTTTTATACTTTATTATTTTAAAATGACAGAGTTATGGAATTTTCTCTACCAGCCACAAGAACTAAACAAAATGGTTTCGGCAAGGTATGTATTTATATTTTATTATTTTTCTCATTTTTTGCAATTGACGTGCTCTACTGCGCTCAACAAAGGAGTAAGAACGCAATTCCTTAACTCCAATTCCAATTAGTTACATAAAAAAAATTAAGTGGGTACAAAACCTTACTTCTAGTTAGACAACAGTCTAAAAAATATCTTTATATTCAGGTAAAGCTTTGTCATACAAAGAGCAGAGCTTTGTCATACAAGTGACTGTGACGCTCTATATCTACGTCTTCCTAAATTAAAAAATACTGTAAAATGAAGGATCATCTCAATCTCAAACTTCAAAATTTCCAGTTTGATACAGTCGTTTGGAAATTGTAATGCGTGAACAAACATTTCGGCGGTTCATTTTTATATGTAGGTACAGACATACGTACCTAAGTACTGTGATTGCGTACAACAGCGCGGGCATTGGTATTTTCTCTGGCAGACATCCTCAGTGGTAGAATTTAATTCAAATAATTTACTTGAAGCAATTACTTTTCAGCTAACTATATTATGTAACATATTGCAGTGACAACGAGATACTATTTACAATTGGATTAATGGATTGCGGCTCACTAACAACTTACATCTAAATATTTCTGTTTCCTACGTTGATTCCTTTTAAAAACATAGAGAATCATTTAATTCTATTGAGATCTATTCACATTTTTCTTAGCCATCAGTGTCATTAAAGATTAAGAGCTTGGAAAAAAAAACTTAATCTTTCAAGAAATTTTATATAATAAACTTTCATTATGAAAGTTTAATATAAAACAAACAGATGTAAACGTAGTAATATAAAAAACCAAAATCCGTTTATAACAAGGTACTGAGAAACTTTTGAAGACAGTATATAGTTTTTGTCTCAATATATAGATATGGCGTTTTTTCAACATTAAGATCATTTAATATTTTTTTTTAATAAAGCATATTTTATTTTAATAAAAGGTGTTTTTGACAATAATAACGAGATTATCTACTTTATTTTCTGTATATGAATGTGAAATATATGGAATTATGTGATTGTGATTCAGTCATGAATATAGGTATGTCCTAATCCTACTATTTCCGCCATCGGTACTAAAATAAGGGCCGATTGAATAATATTGATCGCAATGATACAAAGGTTCCCGGATTGAAAACACGCTATTGTTTATGCTTCTTCGTTATTGGTCAAACAAATCTTGGTCAAATCAGAACGGCCAACAATACATTAAAAATAACCAGCGGATTATCTTAATACTGAATTAAATATTATTTCTCTGACTGTTATTCTTGTATCAGATTTGAGACGTGTCCAGTTTCCACTCCAACTTGCAACAAGAATGGATCAAAATTAATAAGAAAATTTTAACATGATTCCACGGAACTGAAAGTACGAGTGTTTAGGTGTTGTTGTAGCACAAAATATGAGTAATTCTGTGCCTCCTGTGATAAGTGGTGTGTCATGGGCATTATCAGAAAATAATAACGATTTTTGATGGACTTTTTTTTTTTTTTTTTTTTATGTCACTAGGTCGGCAAACAAGCGTACGGCTCACCTGATGGTAAGCGATTACCGTAGCTTATAGACACCTGCAACACCAGAAGCATCGCAAGCGCGTTGCCGACTCAATCCCCAATCCCTCCAGGAGCTCTGGTCACCTTACTCACCAACAGGAACACAATACTGCTTGAAAACAGTATTATTTTGCTGTGATCTTCTGTAAGGTCGAGGTACTACCCCAGTCGGGCTGCTCCATATTTTGAGCAGGAAATTCCTGCTGTGCCCTACCTCACGTTCTTCTATAAATACTAAAATTATTTAAAACGGGATATTTAGGTACCATGTCGTTTATTTTTATTTTGCGGAGTTCGATATTTCGACATTATCTACGAACGTCTTGTTCACATTACATGCACCACCTTTCGATTAAAAAAAGAATTATCGAAATCGGTCAGCCTAGTCAAGTTCTGAGGTAACATACATTAAAAGAATACAATCGAATTGAGAACTTCCTCCTTTTTTGGAAGTCGGTTAAAATTTTTAGTAGAACTTATAATAGAAAGACAAGAATAGCTGCTACTTTGATTTATTACATTTGTACATGTGTCAAACAAAACGCGAAAACAGATCTATTTAAAACAAAAAAAAAAAAAAATTTGTACAACATCACACATCTATCAGTTAATAAGCTATTTACATAGAGCTTGTCTATGACATGCAGAATTTTAACAACATTGGATAACAATAGAGTGTAGAGCCATCATTTTATTTTATCTATATCTAAGGTAATAATAGATAAACAGACTAACATTATTCTATTTAAATATTTCAACATGTACAGATATTAATAATATTAAACCCTTATATTTTTTACCGAAAACTTGTAGATTAGTGCTTTTTAAACCTTATATTTTAAATTTAATTAAACAACATTAAAGTACAGTAAATAAAAAAAAATTAAATACAATGAATTCGAACGAATAACTAAAGAAAAACTACTTATTAACGAATTTTTTAATCCAAGAATTGGATATTTTAAAAGTAAAATTGTTTTAAATACAAAAATTAGACGATATCAAGTGCGTTTAGTAGTGTTCAGTAGAAAATACTGCAAATACTACGCAAATAAAATTCGTATTTATTTTGAGCATTACCAATAAATCAATCGATCTTTTGATTCCCGTTGAACAAAACTTACGGGATCTTTTATAGTTAGAAGAATGAATTATCATAATATTTAAGGGTCACACAATTATTTGATATAATATATACTTTAATGTTTGGTGACAAAAGAATTTATCAGATCACAGATCATATTTTTTACTACGAAACCATACATAACTTCAAACATAACTTTTAATAAGAAAGCTACAGAACCTAATTTATTGGGAATGTTAGAAGTATGTGTATGCAGTTATATAAAAATTTAACAAAGAAAATTGGAGAAAATTAAAAATTTGTTTAAAATTTCTTTTATGTAAAGCCTAGCTGGATGCAAATTGACCTAATTATCAATTTAAAAAATATGTATTTTCGATTTTCATTACTTACTAAACACTTTTTACTACTGCACATGCATTCATAAAAACTTTTCTTTTCATAATAATGGTCTAATGATTTTCAATATTCAAAGACTTCAAGAGATACATAATAAATAATACAAATAATAAAAATACAATAATTAAAATACAAATACACATAGAGATAACATACATATAATAATACACATATAACTTTTTAGTTGCATCAGCAACACTAACAAAATATGTTTTAATCACTTTGCGAAATTACTCATGGCAATTTTTTCATGGAAAACTGTCTCATTTCTGATTTTTTTTGAATTTTTTTGTTAGCAATATTGTCTATTGTTTAAAAAACGTACGTCTTAAACATATTATTTTATACCTTAAATCCAGATGCTATTAAATTATGTGTTATTTAGCTTCGGGAATTAAAAGAATTTAGAAAATTTAAAAAAATCAACAAAACAAATGTACTTACTAACTTTACTGTGTGTAAAGTAGTAGGTATTTGTTTTTTTGCACACAACAGATTGCAGGATACACAATTATACATTAGCATAGGCAAATGTATACCCTGTAAATCTTTCTTATCAAACAATAAACAAAATAAGTTATTATATTGATTAGGCAAGTCATCATAAGTAATTTTAATCATAATTAATTCTTTCAAGCAATAAATTCCAGAAGAATAAATAGAAGCTTAAAAAGATTATAATTAATATAATAAGATGAAAGTAAATAATATAATTTTAGAGGCAGTATACTGTTTAATAATTTTTATTTTATTACTTCAGATTGATCCTTAATGTTTCATACTTCTTAAGCCTATACTTAAAAATTTAGTTATTTGACCTTTGTTATAATCGAAGTAAAAGTATGCTCTTCAACAATATTTATGAACTCATAAATGGTTAGAGAGGCCTTTTATGAATATTTATGAAAATAATCTTATATAGAGAATAATATGATGGATATGTTATAATAAATAATTTAAGTAATTTTTATAAGTAATGTGCACACACAGCACTTGATAATTATAGACATGATCATCTCAACATTTTTCATTTTTTTTTTTTTCATTTAAAACTGCACCCAATTTTGTTGATTAGCCGGAGTTGTAGGTTTAGGAGGCTGGCTGGGAGCACTGAAAAGTAAAAATATACTATTACCAACATTAAGAACTATTTTTAAAATATATATTATATTAACTAATTTCAGATAAAAAAGTCTTGTATGAAAAATACACATGTCAAGAGAAATTTCGAGACATACATGTATAACTGTGTAAAAGAAAAGAGTCACGCTCAATGTATAACTTACTCAATACAAATGTTATAGTCATGCAATATGTAAAATAGATATGTACTTTAACAAAAATAATATTATGAAAATACCTTGCTGAATTGAAGTCACCCCACTCAGTGTTGGATGCTGCAGGGGCTCCAATAGGAGTTGGCACATGTTGTGGTGATGGTGGAGGAGGGAGCTTAGATCCTCCAGGAGGGGGTGGCAAAAGACCCCCAACATTAGAAGCACCAGCTCGACGTGGTCTACTACCTTCACTGCCATCCTTTTTCTGGTAAAGGAAAATATTTCAAATTGTTTTTATACACATCAAGATCACAATGACACAAGCGGAGCAGCGATGACACTGCCTTTATTGTACTCTTAAATATTTATGTTTTAACTCCTTTAGATAGATGTATGTATGAAAACCCTTTGCAAGATCTTTCGTACAATTTTTTAATTTTGCAAATTGTTTATAAGATAAAAGCTCTTCTTCTAGACTGTGTATCAAGTTGAAACCTACATCACATATTAAGATCATTCTCCAGAATCAACTACTGTATAAACTCCATCCAATTTAATGCAACAGATTATCTAACAAAAATTCTAAAAGAAATAATCATTTTGGAATCTATTGCTATTTTCATAGACTCCTACAATTAGTTTTACCCTAATATATCTCACGTATAGAATTTGGTCAGTTTAAATTGTACTATATGTATGGACCATATTGTCAACAACATATTTAATACAATGATCATTAACCTTAATTTATAAAAAAAAATCAAGTTGTTTGTGTTACTTACAGTTATCTTCATGTTTATCTTTATAGTTTCCCCTTCTTTGAAACTCAGGTCAAGTTGTTGTTGCTGTCCTTGTTCACCTTCTTGTTCTTTTCGGAGCCATTTGAAATGGTCTTGAAGAGCCACATTGAGATCAAAAGAATCTGATCTATCCCCGAAACCTAAGCCAATGTAAGCACTTCTTCCTATAACAAAAATAATTCAAGATTACATAAATACTTATAGGAAATAATAACCTATATTTCTATAATATTTAAACTAAAGAAGGCTTTAGAAAAAAGGAACTTGAAAGAGATTGCTATATGCAATAATTGCTATCAAAGAAAATACAGTATTACAATACCTCATCATTATTAAATAGGTAGATATCACTTTGTACATACCATTGTCATCCTGTATTCTGACCACGAAATAACGTGAACTATCAGTAACAGCTTCAAGTGCTAATCCCGGATACTTGTCGATAGGGCATTTCGCAAATAATTCACCACTAGTTTTGTCCTCCAATTTCATTATCAACTCGTCCCCTTTTGAAACCAGACGCATACGCCCCGTCCATTGCGGCTCTTGAAGATTCCAATCAGCTGCCCTGTAAATTCCTATTTCTTAATCATGTTCGCGGTATAGAATTCTATTAAAATAAACGATTTTTTACCGATATCCTCTGTTCGTTGTTTTCGGAGGTATTTTAAAAACGAATACTTCATTTTTAACAAGTAGAACGCTTTCGTACGCTTCCATGACTTAATACTTAAAATAAATATCCATATAATACTTTAATGAAATTTACAAGCGTTTTTTTGTTAACTATAAACTATTAATTTTATCCTATTACTTTAACTAAACTATAGATACATCAATTGATCAATAGAATCAACAATTTAACACCTTAACTTGAATTAGCGATATTAAACTATTGACAGCATACAAATTATTATACATATTATTATTACATGACGTGTTGACGTGACAAGACGTCTTCACAGATAATTTTAAAGTAATTATTTAAATGTTGCCTTTTATTAATGAATTCATAGTTACAAACTTCATAATAAAACACTAGAATATCGATTAACTACTAAACAAAAAATGTGTAAATTACATGTCACTCAACAACATGTCAACTAAATTAAAGTAATGTAAATAATTTTTCGACGAATAACAAAATTTTACTTGTTAATAACCGATTTGTAAACAAAGCATGCTCGGTTGGTAAAATGTTTCAAATGTAAGTAGACTATTATTTCCTGATTAAATTAACATATAACTTACTGGGTGTACTGATTTTGATGATTTTTAATTTAACTGAAAGCCGATCTGTATCATGTGGTCCTATTTAAATTTCATCGAGATCTGATTACATCTTTTGGAGTAATCTTTGATAACGCGTATTTACTTGACTATTTTTCCATCTACCTACATTGTATTACTTGTCGATATAATTGAAGTCGGTTTTTCTTCGTTTGCCTGCAAATACAATTATTCAATGCCTTAGTTGCAGTTTCCAAGTATACTACCGCTGTACCTAACTTATATCTTATATTTAAATATTCATATATTGATAATGTCTGTAATTCTGATGTCTGTATCGATAAATTTAATGTTAATATAAGTTTAACATTGATCTGATAAGCACAGACTATACATAATAGACAAGAGCCCATCCATGGACAAAAGCATACCTACTACCATCCTACTACTGTCATTGGTCTATGTACTAACTTCAAAATAAGATTTTATCGAAGTATAATAACCAACTTTTAAACAGTTAGAAGAAACAGCAACAAAATAGTTTCAGTTCTTAAATTAATAATAAGAATATAATCTTCTTATCGCTACTTCTATTAAGTAATATGTAAGTTTATATAGCTGCAACTAGTAAATTTCTAACTACTTTATAAATGTTAATTAATTGTTTTAATTTTCAGAACTCTTCAATTTCACCAAAATAATGGCCTATAACGTAAGTACTTACGTAGTTCTTCTTTTACTTGTTATAGTTTATATTACAAATGAATTGATAGGGTTCGTAAAGTAAAAACATAAATATGTTGATGGTTTTTATGTTACTAAATCTACAATTCAAATGTAAATCGAACTAAAATATGGAGGATTTAGATTAATAATTAAAAAATATATACATATTTATCGGCAATACAATTTTTTTTTTATCGTGTGATTTAATAAAATGTTACTGCAACTTCTATGACTAATGTATAGATAGACAAGTATATTTGATATAATAGATAACAATACTGTCTTGTAACAGTAGGTACTAGTACTGTTGAAATGATATCATATTTATTATTAAATCCGTAATATAATTTTTTAAGATTTTTCTTAATGAAATTCCACATCATTAATCCTTAACTTGTCTTAAACGAGCAAATGCTCAGTGCAAATCTTAGGCGTTGAAAGTTGGCCAACAAATAAACATCAGTAAGCTGTAGCTGCTGAGGCACGATGTCTGTTTATTATACAATAGTTACACTTTTTGCAGTTTATCTTCATATTTATCTTTATTATATTTGACAGCAAGATAAATTTACCATCTATTTTGAGTAAAACCTATTATATATTAAAATGCAATGATACAAGCATTTGTATCGGATAGCAGTAAGACATCTTTCGTTTTTAAAATATTCATAAATCCTTACATTTACTGTAATTTATGTAGTTGACCAATAGTATTATGATTAAAGATAATAAACTTTGATGTCACTATCATCTATTTGTTCTATAAAAAAATGTTACACTAATGTAAATATAAATAACTTAATATAAGTACTGTTAAATAATAAAACAAACTGCTATATAATTATAATTAAAATTTCTGTAGTTACAATAGAAATTGTGTCATAAAATGCTAATGAAGTGCTTTTTCAACCACCGAGCATTCAAATTATTGTATTAAAATAGATATTCTGTTAGTCTGCTATTACCGTAATGTTCCAACCATAAATAATGCACATGAACCTTTGGAACCTTCTTTTTTAAATAAAGTTCCTGCTTTTTTAACTTTTCTCTTAGTTTATGTTTTCTAGGTGTATCAAAGATTGAATCTTGGTTAACGACTAATTTATGACTCATCCGGTAGGTCCTAGAACAAAAAATTCAACATTAAAATACGTAGTAGTAAGTAGTAGTATATAGGTGATGGTACTCTGCCAAGTCCACGTTTTGTACCGTACATGTCAGCTTTATCAAAATGGTTTGAACAAACCACATTAGATGAGTATGGCTGTCGTTATAGTTCATTTCGGCTCAGTCGTACAACATCTACCTATTCTATCTATCTCCTTTTAAAATATTCCTTGGAAACCTAAAATCATGATATTTAGTAGTAAAATATGAGTAGTTAATTCAAAAATTTAAACAGACACAAACGAGTTAAAAATTCATATTGACTTTAGTTTAGGTAAAACATAAAATCACACGATAAAAAAAAACCACAATAATGATGTCCACTTTCTACTTAATTATTTTTCTATGATTGCCTACAATTTACTTACCCGCATTTTTGAAATAAAAATTACTGGTAACACTCCCTCGGTACGTCATTTCGGAACATCGAAATTATAAGTTCCGAATAACCTCATTATTATTTTGTTAATAACGAGAAATATAAAGTTTTGTATGTACTTACGTGTGAAACGATATTTCTTCAGACTTTTTATTCACTTTGGTATTGTTTTTGCACCATTTAATTACATAAGAACGGCATTTTGAAGGCAAAGTTACTGTACGAGGCCTCGTGAGATACTAACGAAAATGAGCGTAGTTTGATGCATATGTGTGCGTGAGCGCGTGTATTTACTTGAAGGAGCCGAGTTTTGTGGCTTCACTAACAACAAAGGCCGCGCATTATCTATTTTTTTTACTTCATCTATGTTTCACTTACCACCAGGTGAGGCAACTGTCCGTTTGCCCCCTTTTCTATAAAACAATAAAAAAAAATACCAAAAGAAAAGTTGCTTTGCTTTACATTACAAAATGAAATATATAGTGTTATAAAATAGAACTATTAATAAATAATCAATATTATTATTTAATGTGGGAGAATACATTAAATAATAACCGTGCTACATACTTATACTATATTTTACTGAGAAATACATACAAAGTTATAATATAGAAGCTGTGTAGCTACGGCAATAAAGAATATAGCCATCCCCTCTCTTTCCGTTGGTGTCGTATGAGGCGACTAAGGCATAACACAATTTCACTACCACCTTGGAACTTAAAAAGCCGACCGATGGCGGGATAACCATCCAACTGCTGGCTTTGAAATACACAGGCCGAAGACGGGCAGCAGCGTCTTCAGTGCGCCAAAGCCCAGCGGTCACCAACCCGGCTGCCCAGCGTGGTGAGTATGAGTAATACACATGAGTTCACGCCATTTTTTTTCGCGAACTTGTGGAGGCCTATGTCCAACAGTGGACTGCGATAGGCTGAAGTGATAGAAGTCAGAGGCTCATTTTGCCAAATAGTCGCCGACTAGCGATTAGTTGTCACATCTCCATTTATTGTATTAATAAAATTTTGTTAAAATGTACAAAATTCCTCCTTCCAGACACTTTCTGTCGGCAGTATTTATTGCCAGATATCGATCAAATCTCTACAAAATATTTAAGCAACTTTATACTACACTATATATTTTGTCAATCAGAAAATAAGGAAGTGTGAGATCTTAGACTATAACCACACTGTAACGCGCTACGTACTGTATTTAAGTTATACGCATTATATTCCATCTTATTTTAATTCGTCCGCTATCAAAAATTGAAAGAATGTGTTATTTTAAAGATATATTTTTGATACAGATAATGTCACAAAATCACATAAATTATAATTGTGTTATTATATTATAACAAACTAAATTTTTGTAATTTTGAAATTAATTTATAAAATATAAAAATTCAAATTTATTTTAAATCCCGAGCAAATTGCCTAGAAGCCATGTTGGAACCAGTGAATTAGTTCGCTATCAAATCAACGATTGATTAAAGAAAATGGCGGTCGAGTCCGTATCAGTAAATAATACCTATCTAAAGTTGTGTTTATTGTTATTCTTTTCACGAAAGACAAAATGTAGTGATTGAATAAGTGAGTTCATATGACCTAAAACTAATTTTGAACTTTCAATGTGTATGTTATGCGTCTAGAATTATGTAAGAATAAAGACGCAAATCGTTCATATTAAATGATCATAGCATCTAAACAAATGAATAAAAATGGGGACCTTCTATATGATCACGATTATAACAATCGTGTTTTTGATACGAATATCTATGCAAAATGAAAATAATGAATGCCCACAGAGATGTGATTGTTTAGAACAGTATGTGGATTGTTCAAAAAAAAATTTGGTGTCAGTGCCAAGAATTCCGAAGTGGGTGGAACAATTAGACTTAAGTTACAATAAGCTGAGCAAAGATGTTACCGAAGGCTTCAAGGAATTATCGTCGTTAAAAATATTAAAGTTAGACAAAAATACACTATTACATATTCCTAATTTTCTTTATCCTAACCAAATACAAGAAGTAAGTCTGAATAGAAACAGTATTAGTTCCATTGATACCAATCACTTTCCAATGAATAGTACAATAAAGACATTAAGCTTGAACAGTAACCACATAAAATTAATAAAAGAAGGTGCTCTTAATAACTTGACTAGTTTGATGACATTAAAATTAAACAGAAATGAACTTGTTTCTCTGCCTAATCATTTGTTTATTCATCAGTCTAACTTGAAAGTATTAGAACTGAATCACAATAAACTTCATGTTATTAGTGGCTTACTATTTCAAGGATTGTCAAGTTTAACAACTTTAAAATTAAAATTCAATAACATTGAAAACATTTTGGATGGAGCATTTTTTGGATTTAAATCTGTCAGCCTATTGCAATTGGATCACAACCGTATTAAAAGTATATCCAAAGGATGGATGTATGGTTTGGAATCTTTAACAACATTATCTTTGTCAAATAATTTAATATCTCAAGTTGATTTTGGCAGTTGGGAGCTGTGTACAAATTTAGAAAATTTAGATCTCTCTCACAATTACTTAGTGGAGATAGAAGGGCGTACTTTCCAGCATTTAACTAATCTGCATATTCTTAATTTGAGTAATAACAATATTTCTGCTATATCCCAGGAGGCTTTCAGTCACATGATTCACCTACAGACATTGTTTTTAAACAACAACAAAATATCATGGACGGTAGAAGACATGTCTGGACCATTTTCAAAGTTACAGAACTTGATAATATTTAATTTATCTGCAAATCACATAAAATCTATTAGCTCAAGGGCTTTTGAAGGCTTATCAAACGTTGTTGAATTGGATTTGAGGGCTAATAACATAACCTCAATACAACATCATGCTTTTGATTCCTTGTCGAAATTAAGAAAGCTTTATTTGAATTCCACATCCTTGTTATGTGATTGCAACTTACTGTGGATGGTAAAATGGATAAGAGATAAGGTTGAACATAAGCACGTTACAGCGACTTGTGCCTATCCAGCTGAAGTAAGAGGAGTCACTATTGCAAAGTTAAAGGAAGATAATTGTGGAGATTCCCCAAAACCTAAAATTATAGAACACCCTAAATCTCATCTTGCAATAAAAAACAGATCGGCCAATTTAATCTGTTCAGCTACATCTAACCCTTTTAGTAATATGACATTTTTGTGGAGGAAAAACAATGGCAATGTCAGCAACCCAGCAGTGTATGAAAATATTACTTTAGAGGAAAATGGCAAGCCTCATGCAACATCTGTTCTTGTTATTCCAGATGTGTCACATTCTGATTCGGGTAAATATCAATGTGTAGTTAGTAACAAATTTGGTACTACATACTCATCAAAGGCTAAAGTTAATATTGTAACATTTCCACGTTTTATAAAAACTCCAACAAATGTAACTGTAAAAACAGGTGAAACGGTTACTCTTAACTGTGCTGCAACTGGTGACCCTCAACCAGAAATATCATGGAAGAAAGATGGTGGAAATGATTTCCCAGCTGCTAGAGAGAGACGCATGAATGTAATGCCAACTGATCACCTTTTTTTCATTGTCAATGCTAAAACTACAGATATGGGCATTTATAGCTGTGCTGCTAAAAATCCAGCGGGGTTTATTATGGCTAATGCAACTTTAACAGTGTTGCAGGAACCATCCTTTATTAGGGTGATGGAGAATAAAGAAGTAATTACTGGTGAATCTGTTGTATTACAATGTATGATAACAGGTTCTCCAAAGCCAGTGCTAAAATGGTTTAAGAATGGTACTCCCATTGTGCCCACAGAACGTCATTATTTTACAGCTGATGATCAATTACTTGTCATTATTGGGGCCGAATCTAATGATGCAGGCCAATATGAGTGTGAAATTACTAATGAATTAGGCACTAAAAAAGACATGATTGAACTTAAAGTACTACCTCCAGTAGCGATAATGGTTAAAGAAGAAGATATGACAGGAATAATAATAATAACTGTTGTGTGTTGTGCAGTAGGGACTTCAATTATATGGGTGGTTATAATTTATCACACTCGACGACGCATGGCAGGCGCTGTGCACAGGTACCCTCCTGAAAGTGTGAAAATGACACAGGTAGTTCATAGTGATAGTGATTCACCGCAAATGTTTCCGGACAATCTGTCAGAACATTCTTCATGCAAAGACAGTGGAACAGGTGACTCTGCAAAACAAACTAGCATCGATGGCGTACCCTCAGATAGAAGTGAGCCAGTACACTTTGAAACAGCAGTTTGTCAAAATTACTCTCCAGTGCCAGAAGCACATAAACTTTTACCATCATCTTTTAAACCGTCTATACAAGTTTGTGTAAATACGTGTGTTACACCTGCTACTTATAGCTTCTCTAGTCACAGTGGTAATGTTTAAGTCTATAAACTTATACTTGTATTAAGGATAATATATTATTAACACATTGCATTTATTACTAACTGGAGATTATAAAAGCTAAAAACAGTAAACTCTGCCACCTGTATGAATAACCTTTGTACATACCATAAAGGGTCAATTTTAATTTCTTAGTTAGTAAAAGTGCACTGTTTAGGCATTTTTATCTTAAAGGCTTAGTACAAAATATAAAAAAAAAACTTGCCAGTATTGGTTTGATGTAAAAGACTGAATGTCATTTATATGTATGAACTAGAGATGCCACGAATAGTAATTTTGCCGAATACCGAATACCGAATGTTCGGCGAGGCTCTTGGCCGAAGCGCCGAACATTCGGCAACCGAATATTCGGCCACACTTAGTACTTTTCGCGGACGACAAGACATAACTCGTCACCGTACGAGTTTAAACCGTACCGTATTTGCATCGCTGAAGCACCTAATACGTTTGGTAGGCGCGGGCGGTTTTGTTTCATATTTTCATTTGTGATTGTGATTAGGTCACGGTCGTGTCACAACCTGCTTTATTTGTTGATCGTTAGTGCATCGTACGTACTGTATACTAAAATATAACATTTAACGTGATTGATTACCATAAGAAATATCATCGTTTGTTCGAAAAAAGCAAAATGAATCAATTTAATAAGAAATCGCCTATTTGGAACTATTATAAAATTTATAGTGACGACAATAAACTGGCAGTTTGTTGTGTTTGTTTCTTACCACTGGTAGATTTTAAATATTAATTTGTTAGTTCTTTTTTGGTTAAATAAATATCTTTGTGAGTAATATTTTGAGTTTTTTCATAATTTATTTGGTAATCCTTACTATATTTTATCTTAAATAAGGAAGTAAATCTTTTTATCATGATTATATCATGAAATGAAATTTGGTACACAGATACCCTAGACCCTTAAAAAGGACATGGGCTATAATTTACGCGATGTCGCGGAAAAACAGTTAGTAAGTAATAAAAAAATTGCTATTCGGTATTCGGCCAAATGGTTAACCATATTCGGCCGAATACCGAATAGCGAGAAAAAGAGGCCGAATAGCCGAATACCGAATAATTGCCGAATATTCGTGGCATCTCTAGTATGAACATTGTTATTTTCTAATATAACTAGGCAATAATATTGCATAAAAATTAACTACAAATAAATATTCCTTAATTTATATTTAGTATAACATTGTGATTTAACTAATAATAACTATATTAATAATTAAATATGAGATTTATGTGTAGCCTTAACAAGTCAGTTTCTTAATCCATATGATTAATGTGGGTTGATAATAGCTAGTGTGTATTTAAAAACTAATCTAGTACTGATTACTAGTAACAAGGAAACAATAATATAAATAAACTTCATATGTGGTAGCTTTGTATTGTATGTATAAGATTTAAGTTTAGCAGTAATGTGTTGCTTATGTAGAGTGAGATTAGAAGTAAAGGGCACAAAATTGGTTCTGATAATTTTATTTAAGGCCTCTTTCAAACGAACTAAGCATTTGTACACCCTACCTAATAAAATCAATTGAATGAAATACTTCACAGGAAGGGAAAATATTTTAATTTTATATTTTCATACTTATACATACATTTGTCAAGTGTAAAATATGAAACAAATTACAAACTAATACCACAATAAATAGTTGTAGTGTTTCCCACCAAGTTCATATAATTAAATATAAAAAGATATTGTATATATATTTGAAAATATAATTCCAAATAAAGTAAGAATATTTGCTTTAATAAGAAATCCCTATTTATTTCAACTCTACCATTGTAATGTTCCCATATTTATGGAAATTTTAAGATATGTACTTCAACTTACATTAAGTATTGTAATCTTTGTAATTTATAATATATTTTGTATGTTGTAAGTAATAATTATAATTTTTCACCTAATACTTTAAACTCATTACGCAAAATAAAAACGAACTACAGGAATCATTATAAAATGAAATATTTTTCTTTTAAAGGCTTCAAGAATTCATCTATTTATTTTAAACATAAAATCACAGATTCAAATTGAGGGTACAGCTGCTAAATTTTTAGTGTTGAAAATATTTTGTGCAAAAACCAGTATTTATTGTTTTAAATTTGAAATAAACGAAGCTTAAAATCATTGCTTTTTAAAAAGAAGTAAAAGCATCCCCAGTTGTGGTATATTTTCAGGCTATTACAGTATATTACAGCAATATTAATGTCTTTTTACCTAAGTTTAATCACCTAAGGATTATATTAAACTTTTTATATTGTAAACATTTTTTTTGTGTGATTACTTATAATTTTGTAAATATGGTAATTTTAAGGTGATACATGAAGTGCTATGTGAGTTAAAGCCTTGTAATATACAATAAGTCCATACATTACAATAACATATATGAAATACTACAGATATACACATATATACAGGAATCTATATAATCAGATAGACTGGACTGTGCCTGCCTAATGACAGCTTTCTGCAATTTTTCATAAGCATTGGTAGCTTTATCTATATATATATATATATATATATATATATATATATATATATATATATATATATATATATATATATATCATACTTTTGTAGTAGAAATTAATTTATTCCTAATACATAAAATTTATGAATACATTTTATTAAATAAAGATTAAATTTTTATTGAAGTTAGTAATAACAATCCAACGTGTGTGTATTATGTAACATGTAATCAGGAACAGGTAAATTGTTTGATTATATTATAAAACTTTTAAGAGCCTCGACTGTTGTGACATTATTTGTAAAATTAATTTTGTTTAGAATTGTTAAAATTCTCTATTAATGCATTTAAATTAAACAGAAAGAACTATATACACTAACAAAAGTTATCATTGAAAAAAAAGCAAAAATTACATGTTGACAATTTTAAACTTTTAAGACGAAAGGATACAGACTGTTTCTTCATACAAAACGTAGTCGACTGTTTTCTTTCTGGATATTGACACTAGATCGGGGGTGAGCAAAGCACGGCCCGCGGGCCGCGTGCAGCCCGACAGACTTTTACAAATATACAAACTGTCAATTTTATTATAATAAGGCACACCAAAATTCAATACTTGTACCATCAAGTCTTATTATTTTCTATCATTCTGTGCTTTTGGCTCGAATATAAATTTTTCAAAATTTTGCGGCCCTCTAGTAAAACTTGCTCACCCCTGCACTAGATCAAATACTTTCACAACGGGACAGAAAAATTTTATTCAAATACCTATTTTTCAAGTCACTCATGTACCCTTTTCTCTTAAGTTTAAAATTTAGCTTAAATTCATGTTTTAGCAACTTTTTACGACTGTTCTGTTGTTTTTATGTTATGATGTACATAAGGTAATCACTATTTATACTTTATAGAATAAATTCGTTTTAAACAAAATAACTTTTAATGTTTTATTATACTCAGAGTTAATTATTTTTTGGAGTTTACTCTTTTAAATTACATAAAGGTGGTATCTATGAAAAAAATATAGAGAAATTATCCTGAATGTATTTAGCGGCGCAACGTCTAGAGAAAAAGATAAAAATATTTTAAAATATCGAAATAATATATGTGCGTTGAAAAATTAGTAGAAAAATTTGCTGTATTTCTACTAATTTTAATTTAATGATATAATTGTATTTATAACGCCAACAATTTAATGTATTTTTAGGACAGTTTCTTAACTCCTATCCTCTATTCGTCGGCGAAACCGTAGCCTACCGTAGCTACCGCCGTATCAGCCGTATCAATGATACGGCATCTCCTATCTACAGGGGGCCCTTATGTAAGCGAAAATTAGTAAAATGTTATCCACGATGGCACTTAATTTCGTGCTTCCTGGAAAAAAAAAACATCAAAAAAAAAACTGTCACACGTGCCTATAGAGTTTTCACTTCAGAAATAACAAAAGTAAAAAAGCAATCACCTTTTTTCCGAGTTAGGCGTGCGCCTAAAAGTGGATAACATCCTGCATCGTTTATTGTGGAATTCAGTTAATTATTATGAACAATTAATAAATATTTTTTATAACAATGGGGGCAGACGAAGCCATCTGATGTTTAACGGCTACCGTCGCCCATGGCCTTTAGAGAAAGGATGTATACACTCGACCCTTGAAACCCCCAAATTATAGCGCTCAGGGAAAACGTCTTTGAGAAATTGTCGTCTTTTGAATGCGCGCGAAGCTCGCACATTGGTTGCAAACCATGCATCCAAGTAGTGTGTGTACTATCAGGATTGCTAGACTCCTTGACGTCGAGGCAATACAGAACACGACGTACGGTACTTTGCTCAAAGCGCACATTACGCATCGCGTGCTCGTACCGTGGAATGCTCGATTGTGCTTTCCCCTCGTGCGTTCGTCGATGGTGTGTGGATTTGACGCAATAAGAGTGCAAAGAATTTTCGCTTTTTCTCGCAGAATGTGCCAAAGAGCCTTCAGGTTCGAGCAATGATGGAAGTGAAGACTGAAAGATACCTTCGACAACTTTGGCAAGAAACCAAAAGGCACGGGCTCCATTTGAAAAGCCCAAGTCTTTCGCCAATTCTGCTAAAGTGTTTGAACTTTTCCCTAGCGATTTGCTTCCTTTAAGATAGCGTTGAATCTCTTCTTCGGGTTATGCACCTGTAAATCCCCCGCATTTATTATTAGCCTTACAGGCTGAAGCGAAGGATCCCTCGGATCTATTGCTGCAGCTCAAGTGTGATAACTCTCCAGCTTGGAGCTACAAGCTCTTTCAATTAGCTTAAAATCCGAAATCCAAAAAATTCATTCCATTAAGAAACTCATGGATTGTTCATGGATGTTTTCCGGAGGTAATAAAGATTGCTTTCTATTTTTGACCCTATCAGTTACAACCGCAACAGCTAAAGAAGTTTTTCAAAACTAAAAATGATAAAAAATTACCTAGACTTCGATAGATCAGGAATTTGTCACTATTATTACGTAGGAAGACTTGTCACTATTATCTTATTCTAGGAGGAAGTAATAACTTATAATCTTAAACATTTATTTTAATTTAATGCAAGCATTTTTGTTTTTTTTTTTTTTTTTTTGAGAAATCTTTACCCTTACCATTTGGGCTCCCCAACTAATTTCGATACAAGGTCAAAGTATGCTACGCCACTTCATAAATAGAAACACGTGTAAAGCCAGGAAATATTTCAAGCTACATAATTATCTATATCAGAAATATTATGAACACTGTAATTTATGTGAAATATTATATTCATTGTAAATTGATACCAAACATGCATCTCTGACTAATTTTTTAACGTCATTGGCGATACTATTAACCTACTTCGAAAAAAAGGGAGTTTTTCAATTCGACTATATTTTTTGTTTTAATCCGTAACAGTTTACTGCCCACTTGTCCTGTGGTCCCATTTCAATTTAATCCAGATCTGACGAGTACTTTTTGAGCTAGCGCTAATAATGCGTATTTATTTAAACATTTAGTCAACTATTTACATTGTATTACTTGTCCATGAATATCGAAGTTGATTTTTTTTTTCGTTTGCGAGTAAACACAATTAATAGAACTATAACCACTTTTTTCATCCATTGACATGTATTGCAGTGGACGATTAACTTCTAATTTCTTTACGTAATTCCAGAAATGAAAACTTACTTGATATATTTTAACCTCAATCGTGTATAATTTAAAAATATGTATTTATAGCTTTTCCGAATCAGATATATTGTGTTAATTTTTTTTATGCAGCCAGGTTATAATCAACCACGTTATGGAGGGCAAGCTGGTCAACTGGAGATGGGCCATGGACCATATCCTTCTATAGGTGCGGGAGGGACAGTATCACCTCAAGTTCAGCAATGGTTCAACGCTGTCGACAAAGACCGATCCGGATTCATTACAGCGGTAGAATTGAAATCAGCTCTTGTTAACGCTCAAGGGAAAAATTTCTCGGACACTGCGTGTAACTTAATGATTGGTAATTTATTCTTAATGGTGTTTTTATTAATCAAATTTATTATATAGGTAGGTGTATAAAGTACATTAATTTAAGAGGGATAAATATTTTATGCAATCCATAGGATTCTCTAATTGAGAATCTAATAATCTATCCAAATAAATAAAATTGAAGTGTCTGTTTGTAATATTAAAATAACCGCTTTTTAATAAATGCATATTGATGTATACACGGTAGGAACATATACCAAAATATTTTTTTTTTTACAATTTTTGTCTGTCTGTTTGTTCCGGCTAATCTCTGAAACGACTGGACCGATTTTCACGGGACATTCACTGGCAGATACTGTAATAAGCTAATTTTATTTTAAAAATTTATTTAAATAACTTTGCGAATTGAACAATAACTTTTTTTCTTAAATTCCACGCGGATGATGTCGCGGGTTCAGCTAGTAATATAATAAATATTTTTCCGCCTTCAATCTATCAAATAAAATAATATTTATGATTTTCATTTTACTGTTAATTATGTGACCTGTTTTTTTTTTTACTTTAGAATTTTTTACTATTAAATTAAATTCAAGGAAGTAGATTTTAACATCAAATTAATATCGATTAATTTAACAGGTATGTTTGATAAAGATCGTTCAGGCCATATAAATCTGGAAGAATTTGATAAGTTATATACTTACATTAACCAATGGCTAGCGGTATTCAAAACTTATGATAGAGATCAATCTGGCAATATTGATGAACAAGAATTATCCCAAGGTAACAAATGTTTCATACTCATATATTTCTAAAGTAACATAGCAAACCTTTCAATGTGCTTTTTTTCTAAGATAGTCTTTATAGAAAGCTTTACAAAACCAAGTCTATAAAAAAATTAAGAATTTTTTAAATCCGTAATCTTATATATAAAATTCTCGTGTCACAATATTAGTGCATAATAAATTTTATTGGCTATTTAAAAATTATATGATTATAAAAATATCCGTCCGTAAATAATCCGTATCCGTATCTGCGGATATCCGTAGGAAAAATGAGATCCGTATCCGTATCCGTCACTTTTAATGCGGATCTTATATTAATTTACAAATTCAATTGACAGGATAAAATGCTGCATAATAACTTAGATGATGGGATTAATCAGTATAATTAACACTTTTATTTATTTATTTATAAGGGACGGTACACAGCACAGAAAAAATTATAAAACAAACAAGAAGGAAATATAATCAAAAAGGCCAATCAAGACCATCCATCCGTTTAAAATTTAAATTAACATACGTGAAAAACAATAAATAAAAGGAAAAACAAAACCATTAACACGATAAAAAAAAAAAAAAGAAAAAAAAAACAAAAAAAAACAAACTTAGTTTCATATTAAACCTATAAGTAAGAACCCTTTGGGGACAGTACGTGATAGTACGTCAGAATGTAAGATTATCTCATAGTGGCACAACGTACCATGACGTTAGAAAAAGTACGGTCTTGTACGCCAGAACGTTAATTCCTGATGTCGTTCAACGTGTCAATACGTCCCTCTAACTACCCGCATTTAGTACTCCCTGCATTAACATATTAAAAGTTGTAGTTTTAATGACAAAACACACATATTGTTTTGTTAATGATGACGTGATAAGACGTTTCTGTCCTAAAGTCTTCAAAACATTTAATACGATGCCAGGACGACGTATATAAACGTCAAGCCTATTTGTATGAAATTTTTTGTCAATCTTGAACAGAGATTACCATGATACTGTCCGCGAACGTGTTAAAAAAATCCCATTCAGAGTATTTTTTATTTATTATAATCAAATATTTGGCACCTTTAATACCAAACATATATTCTAGTAAGTTACCATACTAATAGTATAGAACTTAAAGATACTAGATCAACTATCTTAAAAAATCACTATTACACATAGAAAGTTGACTTTATTTTTATAAATAAATAAAGTGAAAAACAAATAACTTTTTTATTAAAGCAACTTTTTTGTATTTTGTCGCAGTTTATTTAACTTTTAGATGCCCGACATTTCCTGGACCTGATTGCTAAATAATTATTTTTCGCAAACGAAAAAAAAAATCGACTTCAATTACAAAAGTAGCTATCAGATCTCGATCAAATTGTAATGGGACCACAAGACAAGCATCAGCTTTCGATTAAAACAAGAATCATAAAACTTATTTATAAACAGTAAACTGCCACTGCCCTCTAGTGGATAATATAGCTCAGTACGTTATACATTAGTTCAAACCGAAGTAGTTTAATAACGTTAACAAAAAAATAAGTGACGAGAACGACGCGTGCGCACCGTTACATAAATACGCGTTATCAAAGATTACTCATTATATCTTGATCTTGATTGACAAGCACCAGCTTTCGATTAAAACAAGAATTATTAAAATCGGCGAACCCAGTGAAAAGTTACGTGGTATAATACAAACGTAATTCGGCGGAAAAATAGTCCAGTAAATACATATTATTAGATATAACCTGAAAAGTACTTGTTAAATCTCATTTCATCATTCATCATCACAAAATTTTAATTGGGCCACGTGACACGCACCACCTTTTGATTAAAAAAAGAATCATCGAAATCGGTCCATTCAGTAAAAAGTTTTGAGGTAGCATACATAAAAAAAATAAAGACGAATTGAGAATCTCCTCCTTTTTAACCGACTTAAGACTTCGTTTATGAACCGATTTTGATAATTCTTTTTTTGTTGGAAAGGAGATATCCTAAGTGTGGTACTGTGATAAGGAAACCAGGGTCTGATGATGAGGTCCCAGAGAAATCGAAGGAAGCTTCCGAAAATCCACATAACTTTTTACTGGGTGTACCGATTTTGATTATTTTAAATTTAATCGAAAGCCGATGTTTATCATGTGGTCACATTTAAATTTCATTGAGATCTGATTACAACTTTTGGGATTAATCTTTGATAATGCGTATTTACTTGACTATTTTTTCGTCTACCTACGTTGTACTTGTCGATATAATTGAAGTCGGTTTTTTTTTCGTATCGGGCGTGACGTCAACTATCGTTTTCAGGTAACGCGCCGAAACCGATTACGTGAGTAAATAAAAATCCGTATCCGTATCCGCGGATCTTGACACTAAATATCCGTATTCGCGGATATACATTTTTGACGATCCGATACATCGCTGGTTAATACATAACTACACTTTTTAAAAGCACATAACAGAAACTAACAATATGTTCACAAAATTATGTTAGTGAAATTTACTATCAACAATGAACCTAAAACTAACAACCTTAAATAAATATATAATATAATATAATAACTAAAAAATATTATTAAAATGTCCCTTTAGGCAAGGTTCCGAAGATACTGGCAGCGTTCCCCCTTTGAATAGCTAGACTACATGCTTACTGAACGCCCCATGTTTTAAAAAACGATAGTAAACTGACTCCTGACCCCTCTTCCTTTTATATATACTTAGAACTTCACTACTTGGTAAGAGTGCAACTTGAAAAAATGTCATTATTCAAATACATAATCATACTATAAATATATTTTATTCATGTTTCTTTTTAGCTTTGATGCAAATGGGATTTAGATTCAGCCAAGAGTTCGTCAACTTTTTAGTCAAAAGATGCGACCCTACAGAAGGGAAAATATCAGTGGATAACTTCATAGTTCTCTGTGTACAACTACAACGTTTTACTGAAGCTTTCAGAGCGAGGGACACTCAGCAAAATGGAACTGTGACCATTGGATTTGAAGATTTTCTTCAAGTAGCTCTAAGCTGTTCTATATAATAATAAAATAATAGTTAGTCTGTCTGACACTCGCGTTTGTGTAACTTAATTGTGTGTAGAAAACGTTTTCGTTACGACTTTACCTCATTCGATTTCGTGCAGTAGATTTTGAGTTGTCGAAAAAATAGACGGACAGACAGAACTCTAAATATTGTATTTTTCGCTTCAACTGCTGTCAAGAAAACTAGAGAGATAATTAGTTTTTGCTAAACATTTCTCATGCACATAATTATTGTATTTTAATTATTTTGACATAAAAATGAATGTAGCTTGGTAACTGCAAACATCAGTATGATTGCAAAAATGCATCCACAAAATATTTTATTAAAATAAAAATTATATATTTACAATATATTTTTAATACTAAAATACTTCTCACAATTTAGTTTCATTTACCACATTTTTACGTATTTTTAAAATTCCAGGGATGTATCTGAAATACCAAGAAAAAATTAATAGTACAGCAAGATACTAAATGATAAATAATGTTCAACATTCATTTTTTAGAATAAAAAACAACTAACTTGCTTCCATTTTTCGTCTCACTGCTTCTGCTTTCTCTAAAGAGAAAACTAGTTCTTGAAAATTTTTAACAGCAGCTCTCATATTAGCTTGATGCTGCAAGTTATCCGATGAACTGTCATCAAGAAGTGTGTAAATTGTAGGAACTTCCTCCAATTTTAGGTCTGTAGCATTATCTGGTTTAAATACAATAGATACTTTTCCTGTTTTTGGATGAATACTGAATGGAGATTTTAACAAATGATTGAAACCTTTTGTCACATTCACGTCAAGTCGCGGATAGCAATATTGTATTTTTATTTCTTCTATTAAATACTTCATTTTTCTAATAGCATGTGTGTTCTAGAAGAAAAATTAGTCATATTAATTTCATTTACATTTATACTCCATTGCGGGTTGGCGGATAATTTCCTTGTCAATTGCTATCGGGTGTCTACAATAACAATCAGGACCGAGGACTTTACACCTATACTAGAAACAAAAATTTATACAAATACAAGTATATGCCTGAAGAGGTAATCGCAGTGACCACCGGCGTTAAGGTGCCAGCTTACGCCATTTCAGCAGAAAGATTTTTTTAAACAGAGCAGCAAAGTGAATTAAACACATACCCTTCCCTTAAACAGAGAAATGATAGTGCCTATCGAGCAAGCATTTATTTATAGACTGCTTCTATCATTAATTATACCCCTACATGCTTTTCACTGCTTGGTTGTTGTGTGTGGTTACGGCATCAAAGAATATAGCCACCCGCTGTTCCCTTGGGTGTCGTAAGAGGCGACTAAGGGATAACACAGTTCCACTACCACCTTAAAAGGCCGACCGATGGCGGGATAGCCATCCAACTACTGGCCTTGAAATACACAGGCTGAAGATGTCAGCAGCAGGGCTTTTGGTGCGACAAGCCAGCCCTGCGGTCACCAACCCGCCTGCCCAGCGTGGTAACTATGGGGAAAACACATGAGTTCACGCAATTTTGGCTCGAACTTGTGGAGGCCTATGTCCAGTAGTGGACAGCGATAAGCTGATGTGATGATGCTTTTCTGCATTGTAAAAAAAAAAATAAGAATAAAAAGGAGTATGCATTAATAAGGGTCAGCTGTCCCTATGCATCATTACAACTTATACTTAAGTACTTTAAGCAAGAAAATGTAGGAAATATTGACAAATTCATTCAATCATACAAGAGTAAACTTTTTTTTTTTTTTAACTAAATACTTTATTATTATAAATATAAATTCTCTCTAGAAAAAAACTGTTTGGTATTGCTGAACTGACTTTTCTAAATTTATTAATTTTGATAAGTTGTTTCTTCTAGATTTTATTTTACTTAGCAAAATGACAATGGGCTACTCACTTCTTTAGAATATTTGTTGTAAATATTTGTAAAAGATTCCCATCTACCAACTGATGATGTTGGAAGCCTTTCCAAACTTTCTTGTACCTGCTTCCTTAAAACTTCATCAGGTATAATCTTCAAAAAACTTTTCAATCTATCTGATGTTGAAAGGAATTCTTGATCTTGAAGGATCTCTTCAAAGTATTTATCTATTACGTCTAAAGCCCTCCTGAAAGTTCATAACTTGTATTTGTAATTGCAAACATAACTAAAATAGTATTCAATTAAGTTATCAAATAAAACTTATTAACTATTGAATATGTTGCAATATCACATTATTTTTACTTTATATTATCATAAACTGAAAACGATATTTTTTTTAACATTAAGTAATATTAAGAAAAAAAATTATTTAAATTATTAAGTTTATAGAGTTATTGTTAATGTTATTAATAAAATTATGATTTTTAAATTAAATATTTATAAACTTTAAGATTGCTCAAAAATATTTTGTTGTTATAAAATAATAAGTGTTTTTAAAGTTTACAAACCTTATACTAGAATGTAGGTTGTCATTACCCAAATGTACTTTTTTACTTTGATTTTCACCACCCATAATGAGGCAAAGGTAATCTGCGACAGCAGCTCGTCCTGGACTATCTAATGTCCTTGCTTCATAGTCTGAAACCCAGCAATGTATACCACGTCTTCCAGAAAACACCCATAGAATTGATTGAAAACCAAAATCATCTGGAATTTTACACACAAGTTAATTATCTTGTTAATTAAATCTAAAATTCTCAATTTTTGAGTATTCCATTTGGAAAAGTGGATATTAACTCTTTCTTATAGCTTTATGCTGTCCATCTTTCTATCAGTTTGTGCTAATTTTATTAATTTAAAAGATGCTAAAACAATATTTATAATCTAAAATTTGTCATATTTACTGTAATAGGTTTAATGCTAATTTTTTATATAAAATACTACTGATACTATTTATTAAATAAATAGATACATTCATTATGAATTGAGTATAGTATTGTACAATTGTAAGTAATATTTATTTGTAAGAACCTTTCAAAGCAGCATTAATAATTTCACATGCTACAACCATAAACTTCCAACACTTATCACAAACTTTAGCTTCTTGGCAACATGTTCTAACTTCATCATAATCTGTAAGATCTATATCAAACACCAACTCCCTAGCCAGTACAACTGCATCGTGACGTCCAACAGAGGGTCTGTAAATTTATTATATAATGTAATTAGCTGTGCCCCCCTGTTTCTCCCATGTTAATTTAAGGATAAATGCCCTAAATCCTTTCTCAGTAAATATGCTATCCAACAAAAATAAGTTTTCAATTCAAACCCATAGGTCCTGAGATTAGTGCGTTTAAGCACAGCCTCGGTAGCGCAGTAGGCAGCGCCTGAGTCTCATAATAGTGCGTTTAAGCAAACAAACTTTTCAGCTTTATATTATTAGTATAGATTATAAATATATCTTATCTAGCATTGCTTAGTAAGCATCTCTATACTTAGAATTATAACATTTAGAATACACATGAGCTTTAAAGCATTTCAAACATTTTTGTTTATGATATTTACACTTATAGACTTACTACTGTTATCTAAATCTAAATGTAAGAATTGAAGAGAAAGAAAACCTGTATTCAAACCTGTATCAGAGAATAAATCTTATGGTTTTGTTTGAAAAATTAGAATTTACAAGTGAATTTAATTTCTTGACTTCAAGGAAAGTTAGCCTAATTGGCTGCAAAATATTAGGACATGGGTTGCAGCAGAAGATATTTGATACCTTTTAATCAACCAGAATGATGAGTCAAATCTTAATGTGGGCAGATTTAATATGATTAAACAGTAAGTAAATAAAAGTATTCGCTTGTTAACTTACTTTGTATTATAAACAGCGCCGATATCGAGTTTGTGAGGACATTTCTTTTGCAACAAAGTGAAAAATTCTTTCTGGTTATTTATAGATAAATACCGTAAATACACATCATCAGCTAGAGTAAAGGACAATTCTCTATTTGATAATGGCTGAGGATTATTTCCACATGAAAGCCACCTACAAAACAGGTTTTGTGGAAATAGTCTCGTATAATACACAGGCAACATATCAGATAACACATTTTCGTCATATTGACCAACCTGCAATAATAAAGTTAAAGCATATAATTATGTCAAAAGGATATAATTAAAACGTTAGATTATATACTTTAATACTACCATTTTTATACTATTAATTAAAAAAAGCTTTACTCCTTATCCTTTCAATTTTTTCCCGCCTAATTGCATTCGTAGACAAGACTATATATATGACATTAGCGTTGGGCGTTATTTAACGTAATCGGTTTCAGTAACTAGTTACGAAGCTTATAACCATGTAGGTACGTAGTTTCGCCGATACGAATGTAACGATTATTTTACGTACGCAGTTTTATCAAAAACTTGACTCAACGACCAGCGCATAAGCGTTTTGTCTAATAACGTAACAGGCTACTAATACTAATCATTACAATACGCGGATACGCTTACGCGTAGAATAATAATTGTGTTTGCTCGCAAACAAAAAAAAAACCGACTTCAATTACATCGACGAGTAATACAACGAAGATCGACGAAAAAATACTCAAGTAACTGCGCGTTATTTTTTTTTTTTTTTTTTTTTTTTTATTCGGTTCACAAATTGAATGATACAATATAAAAAAAGGTTTGTGTATGTAACAATTTGAAAGGTGTACAATGTTCATTCTAATTACAGTGAACACAGCATGCAATTTTGACATGTTCAGCTTAAACTAATCACAAAATAAATATTAAAAAACTATTTAAAAAAAAAAACTATTTAACCAATCTATGAACGATATTCTTGGCCGTGGCCAAGGAGCCATTGAAAATATCAAAGTTTGGACATAAATCATTATAGGATGACAGAATTCTATATAAAACCGAATGATGTCCAATATTAGTACGAAAACGCGGTAACTGAAAGCTATACATATTTGACAGACGACTACCAGAACGTGGGATCTTAAAATAAATTTTACTTAAAAAGTTTGGACAGATCATTAAACCATGTATAATTTTGTATAAAGTCAAAACATCCGCTATTTTCCGACGAGTATCAAAGATTACTCAAAAAGTAGTTATCAATTCTCAATGAAATTTGTATGTGACCACATGACAAACATCAGCTTTCGATTAAATTAAAAATTATTAAAATCGGTACACCCAGTAAAAAGTTATTGCGGATTTTCAAGAAGTTCCCTCGATTTCTCTGGGATCCCATTATCAGATCCCGGTTTCCTTATCATGGTACTAAACTAAGGATATCTTCTTTCCAACAAAAAAAAGAATTATCAAAAGCGGTACACCCAGTAAAAAGTTATTGCGGATTTTCAAGAATTTCCATCAATTTCTCTGGGATCCCATCATCAGATCCTGGTTTCCTTATCATGATACCAAACAAGGGATATCTCCTTTCCAACAAAAAAATAATTATCAAAATCGGTACATCCAGTAGAAAGTTATGCGGTATAATACAACGTAGGTCGACGAAAAAAGCGTCAAGTAAAAACGCATTATTAGATATAGCTCGAAAAGTAGTTGTTAGATCTCAAATAAATTTAAATGGGACCAATTGGCACACACCACCTTTCGATTAAAAGAAAATTTGTCGAAATCGCTCCACCCAGTCAAAAGTTCTGATGTAACATACATAAAAAAAAAATACAGTCGAATTGAGAACCTCCTCCTTTATTGGAAGTCGGTTAAAAAGAGATGGCTATAAGTACTATAAGCGCATCTTTGTTTTCGAATATGCTCATGCGATTTTGTACGCAATTACTATGAGCTTAAGTTTATTTTAATACGTACAGTTTTTTAAAGAAATTTTAATTTCGGTCGTTTCTTTTTAAATATTTTCGAATTTAGTATTTAGTATTAAGATTAATGTTATTCTCTCGCGTTGAAGTATATACCTACTAAGAAGTGTGGGTTTTTTTGTTGTATTTTTAATTATAATGTATGTATCTCGAAAAACAATTAAAAGCTGTACATAAAATCAAATGAACTTCTAAAAACGCCTGCATCGATTAGGTATTATGTCTATACAAAAATCAAAAAAATAATTTAAATAAAATGTTTTGCAGCCAGTCGTAAGCCTGGATAAAGTATGAAGGGAAGTTAATTTATATCGTCCTCATTGCACGGTCCTGAGGAGGGAGGCGACCTTAGTGTTCGAGGGAGCCTTTCAGGAGTTACGAATCGCGTCAAGCTTGAAAGGCAGCCGCTAGCGTTATCGCGGAAGTGCAACTGTGTCCCTGTGATTCCGTCCAGGTGTATCGAAGGAACACCCCAGAGGTTTTAGTCCGTGCGACTCGGACATACCCTCCAGCTCCCCCGGGCTGTAGGCATCCGTTAGGGATTTCCTCTGGGTAAAAAAAAAGGGAAGGTAATTTTATTATATTATCCATCAATATTAACTTACGTAACGGCATTCGTATTTATAACATATAACTACTGCATAACCATAATACAAACAAAAGTAATATAACGTAGTAACTGATGCTGTATACAGAAATTACTAGTTACGAAAAATAAGCAGTTTCGAAACTAGTTACGCGCATCCACGAAACTACGTATAACCGATTACACATAAAAGACGTTACGACCCACGACTATACATGAATATAATGACAAGAGCTCGCTCTCAATGCTTTGTGACAAGAGAGGTTCATGAAGTTGGTACACAGAATTATGAATTTATAATTTATGATAATTTAGTTTTACTTAATCGTTTGCGCGTTAAAATTTATGAAAAAAGGGATCAATAACATTTGTTTGCGCGTGTCCTCGTTTTTGAGAAAAATCAAAATCAAAATTGGGGGCTACAACGCCAGCACCCAAAAATGAAATCCACTTTTGGCTTAAAAATGGCAGTATTGAATATTTTTATTTATACATATCGACTGCGCATGACACGCGCAGATGGCACCCGAAAGAATTAATGAGCTATAATAACTCAATAATAAATTATTAATATTTTAATATTTTTTATCGGGAAATAATCAGAGCGTTCCACTACGCGAATCCATATTGAATTAACGTTTTACTCCAATCCATGCGCGGGCTTTTAGTGGAACACACCCAATAACTTTTTTTTAGTTTATGGCCTGGTATTCGATTTATTACACGCCCGATAAGTCAAGCCACACTGCCACAGATTTTCTTTACTGGCCACGTGATCTAACTTCTCTTTTTATAACTAAACTAGTATTTCGCGCCGGCTTCGCACGAGTATTTAAGAAAAATTTCAAATTTTTTCATTTTTTTTTCAATTTTTTCATGTTTCCTAATTTTTTTGAAAATGTAATGCGCAAACGATTAAGTAAAACTAAATTATCATAAATTATTAATTCTTAATTCTGGGTGCCAACTTCATGAACCTTGACAAGTGTCAAGCAAGACCATAGATAAGAAAGACTAATGAGTCTAATGACCATGGAGCATTTTCTCTATGCTCCATGCTAATGACTATGACTATGATTAATAGAGTACTTACATCAATACACTTATACACTAGAGATGGGCGTTTTCGTTTTTTGATGAAAACCGATATGTAACCGTTATATAGTTTTCATATCGATATCGAAAACGGTTTTTAGATATCGATATCATTATTATGGTTTGCTAACGTATTTGGTTACACAGTTATGTAACTAAAGACAAACGAAAACACGTGCACATTTAACGAGTTATTTTAACCTAATACATTTTAAAGAATGTCTCAGTCTGCGGTGTTTTAGTTAGTTATGGCAATTTCCCTTCATGCTTTATTAGACTTAGGACTATCAGAAAAGCTTTTTAAGTAAAAAAATAAAGATACTTTTCTGGCTCATTTAAAAATCGCCATATAGGTATGATTGATGATTTTTGATTTATAAATATTTACAGATGTTTAATTTTAAATCTACTTCTTTTTGGATAAAGACAGATTTGCATTTAAGAATGCAAGCTACTCCACTTTCTTCGATTTCAAACGGCATCTCCTTTCATTTATTATAAGCCATGTCTTCGAAAAGAGTCGCTCACACGGAACTGAGGTGACAACTATATTACACTTATTTCGATAGAGTTCCGAGAGGTGTGGATAAATTATCCTATGGTCTCTCCACCACTGCGCTGGATTATTCCAGTTTCCTTCGGAATCTTTACGGGGCAACATCTCATCGTCTAGGTACATCTGCAGTTCCCTAATGGCCCACGCTTGAGCATTTTCTTGCGGCTTATTTTTTCGTAATAAATCGTCAAATTTATCCCAAGCACTTACACTAGTACTAACATTTTGAGCTATATTTACATTCGCTGTGGTTTCGGCACTCGACTCGGAAGATTTGTTTTTATTAATATGACTGTTGTTGTTGTTTACTAAATCCAAAAAACTATGCCAACAATTACATGTCAAAATGCACCTTATTATTATTCAAGAACTAAACATCATTATTACCTAAATGCATCGTCAATTCAAATTGAGCCGTATTGCTATTATACTAAATTACAATTTGCGGTGTGAATCTTTCGCGGAATAACCGACTAAATATCAAAACATTCTAAACGCAATCGTAACAATTCAAATCAACCTTTATTTCTACTATACATAAGAGCGAAATGCCATAACTTGTAATTGTCCAAGCATTGCACAAATAAAACAAAAATGCTGCATCTCTTTTACACTGTTATAATATGTAAGAGTCGAAGTGAATATCCTAATATTCGCTTCATCTCTTTTACATCGCTTTACAAGAAAGAGAAGAAGCGAATATGATACCGTTCGGCTTTCGTTACCATCGTAGTTCGTTTGGGCACGGTTTTCGTTTTGATAAATGTGTAACATTTCGTTCGGTTTCCGTATCGAGTTGTCGCGCGATTCGAGTTATTGTTTCGATTGAGGTTTCGATATCATAGTTTTTGAAATATCAGTTATGTGAAAACGTGATATCGATACGATATGTTGTCTAACTCATATCGGTTATTAGTTAAGTTTTGATATATCGAACTCATGCCTATTATACACTGCCAAAGATGAATGAAAGGATTATACATTTATGTATTGCTTATGAAATTTGAACATCAGAATCATAATCTATCCAAATAAACAAACACAGATCCCAATTCTCGTACTTACTATCAATTTGTAAGTGCTAAAAGGACGCTTAAAACAAAAAAAATGTATTACTAACTTCTTCATTGCATTTTTTCGCTCACCTTCACTGTTGTGTCAACATAATAATAAACATTTATTGCCAGAAGTACTATAATTGTAATACGTTCATTAAAAATAAAAATTATAAGCTTTCATTTATTTTTCGGTCCTTTAGTTTGTGCCAGTTATGATCTTATTGAATATTTACATACAGAGGTAGTTATCATAGTTATAGTGTAACTTATAGACGTACATTTAAGTCTATTAATATTATTATATAGGTTTTGTGGGGTATTGATAAATTTTAATTTTTTTCTTTTATATCTTATTTTCTTTAACTCAATTTATTTATATGTTTGACAAAATAAAACTTAAAATATTTAATAATATATAAAATATGGAAATAACTTTAAAAAATGCTTTTTATCTCTCTGTGAAATGTTCAGTTCGTGAGTATTTAATTGAATTGTCTTTTATTTTAATAACAATTATGTTTAAGTTTTGTAACTATAAAACTAAATGAGAAACAACCTCAATTATTATAGATTTTATTTTGCAGATCCCTGTTTGGTTGTATCCAAGATTATTACAAAAATAGTTCAAGAAAAAGCTTACAAACTAATTAATTATTTGTTACAAAAACCTGATCTTTCAATTTCAATCGTTTTGATTGCTATAATTTTTATAATGATTGCAATAACTATCTCTTTTATGGCCATGGCTGGGATAACGTGTTTGGCGGTTTTTATTATTGTGGTAGAAAGTATGAATTATTATTTTTACTATATCAATATTTCAAATGTTTTATGTATAAAAATTATGAACATTTAAATGATATATTTTCTAAAATATTTAAGGTTATTTGTTTGTTACAGGTATTTTAATTTTGATTTGTATTTGTTTATTCATCAATATCCTTTCTGTTATAACATTAACATTAATTATAACACGCTTAATAAAAGTAAAAGATATTTAATTGATGAATTAGATTATATATATACCTATAACCGTAGCATCGTAGCTTCGCATCCACGATTACAAGAAAATGCATTGATTTTAATCAAAAAATATCTTTATTGACTTATAATTATAATTAATTGACTTATACATATTAATTTTTAAACGATAGCTAATTTATGATTTTATTAGATAAATAAAATTGTTGTAATTGGTTACGTAATATTGTTAGATATGCTATAAAAATTGTTACATTTTTATCAATTAAAATGAAATTTAAAGTAAATGATGCTTTTAGTGTGTTTTATCCTTAATGTACGTATACATTAAATCTTTACGTAAACATAACAATCCAGTAGCCAGTAGGTACTATGTTAGCCAAATGTTAGCCTAATGAGGATCAGTAAAGATATTGCAAATTCAATAGAACTAGTATCCACGTTATTCTCTATGGCATAAGAATGAAATTTCTTTTTGTATTATTCGGACTTAAATCGGACGGATTACGAAGATATTTAGTAATAAACATGCAGTTCATTCCCATGGAAAAATCTCATAAAACATGGACAAATGCAGACTAAATTCTCATACCGAGTAATGAGAGTCTACGAGCTCTCATAACTCGGTATGAGAAGTTGGTCTGCATTTGTCCATGTTTTATGAGATTTTTTTCCATAGGGATTCCGCTAAGTCAGTGTACGCGGGATGCGTGTGACGTCGCTGTGACGGTCCGAGCGCAGTCGACTGAGCAGCGGCGACGCGTTGTTTATTTTATTTGCAATTTATTTAAAAAAAAAAGTGTTGTTATAGATAAATAGATTGTAATTTTTTGATATTTAAATATAAATCGTACTTAAACGAGTACTTAAAAAGTAAAAGCTGGTTTTGTGCAAGCTCAAAAGTAGATTCTTTCATGGTATTTGATTACATAAGTAATCATTGTAAGTTTACCAGCGCTGAAATGCGTGGTTGGAAATCTTATTTATCTACGTACGTAGATACTTATTAGTAACCTTTAGATCTAAGACGTTAGTAGTAGGCTGGTGTAAGAAAGAATGAATGTAAAATATAGCAGGGATGTATTCAGAACTTATGAATAACGTGTCGCTTCGTACGTAACGTAACGCTTCAGCCTGTAATATTGCACTGCTGGGCAATAAGCTTCTTTCCCCATGTAGGAGAAGGATCAGGGACTTGACCTTGGAATATTATGTAGGAATCGGAACGGGCGAATAGGTAAGTACGTAGGTTTATTCTCAAACAGAATAAAAAAGCGGCCTAGTACCAGTCGGACTGGCCCATGAAGGGTTCCGTAGCAACAAGTAACATATGCATAAGGTGTATGTTTAAAAAATTTAATCTTTCTTTTTCTACGTTTGAGCTGATTGAATGAAAGGTAGATTGCGGTTTACAATTTATAACTTACCAGGTCTCGTTCAAACCAATTTTCGGTGGAAATTTGCATGCTAATGTACTTCATTTTTTTTTTTAAGTTTTATCATTCTCTTTATAAAAGTCAAATTTTATCTATTTTTACCCGACTGCCAAGGAAGGGTTATGTTTTTCGCGCGTATCTTGTATGTATGTATGTATGTAATATTCTTTACTACCTCATATTTCCAGAACCACTGAACGGATTTACATAATTGAGGTATCGTTAGGTTCGTCTTAGCTGCCCAAGTGTTCTTAGATAGGTGACATTAAAAAAAATCAAACATGGCGGCTGCGCGAAGCCATTGTAGTTAATGAAAAAAATTTTTTTTTCTTGAATACTACAATATGGGTATCGAATTGAAGGGCACAATACAAGGATTTTAAAAAGGTATATCATGATTATTATTACCGTAATACTAATAAAGAAATACAATTTTAAAGTTTAAAAAATGTGGACATTGCTCGTTCCCACGCCTATGCCACGCCAAACTCGCCTCCTAGGCGACGATCTTTCTAATAAAATACAATTTTTAAAAAAAATCATACAATTAAAATTACAAATAAAAATTAATAAATGTCACACCAAATTACAATTACATTAATAAAATCAATAACAAATACATAATACCAAATACAAACAAATAATTTTAATAATAATTTCATTATATTAAAACTAATAGTTGTTGACTTAAGCAGTCACCTATTTGTTAAAGGTCAGGCTTACGTTGCTTTGAGCAGAGAGATCTTTCTCCGGGCTTGCTATCAGTTCTCTTGACCCGAAAAAATTACTTAATCAACCACATGATGTAAACTGTTTTAATGAATTGAACCGATTACGTAATTTGTCTGACTAAAAAGACACAAATAAAATAATAATTAAAAACATAAAACAAAAAACCCACCTGCGTGAAGAACAACTAATAGAAAATCAACTGAAAAAGCTGGAACAAGATAAAAATTCAATATGCACACAAAGTCAGCGAAATAAATAGAAACAGTATCAAACATTTTGTGCTGTACATTTAAAATATATTAATTTCCAGTTTTTTCAGTTGATTTTCTATTAGTTGTTCTTCACGCAGGCGGGTTTTTTGTTTTTTGTTTTTAATTATTATTTTTTAGAAGTTAAATTTTATCACTTTGGAAGTGTCTGTCGCGAAAACTATTCAGTTTAGAAAAAAATGATATTAGGAACCTCAATATCCACAGATACCACACACGTATGGGTTTGATGAAAAAAAAATGAGTTTCAATTCTAAGCATGGGGAACCCCCAAAATTATGATGTTTATCTCACCATCGGTAGGTTTTTAAGTGCCAAGGTGGTAGTGGAACTGTGTTATCCCTTAGTCACCTCTTACGACACCCACGGGAAGAGAGGCGGTGGCTATATTCTTTAATGCCGTAACCACACAGCATCCGTAACCACACAGCATTTCACCACGATCGCCCGTTGACCCGCTGATTCAGGGTCTATTAATATAAAACTACGTACCTATTTGAAATTGTTGTTTAAATTATTAACAACATCCTAACCACCCTAAAATACACTTTCACTGATTTTCGAAATAAAATTCTTATTTTATTATTTGTTTTGCTTATAAGAAAAATAGGGCTAGAGAAACACAGGTAATAACTCCGTAATTTGGCAATAAAAAAAATTGAGTAAAATACCATTTAAGAAACTTCATGAAGTAGGCATGTTTTTTAAACTATGGGCCACCTAGGTTCCCCTACGTTTTTTTTTTATACAACAGGTGCTCAAACTTTATCATAAAAAATTCGAATACACTATTTTTCATTTTTAAGTATTTAAAAAAAAGAAACAGTAGTGGCTAGAAATATTTTGTAATGCGCGTTAGCAAGGACAATTATCCGCGGTTATTTCCAGAGAAAATCGATTCGTTATTAATAAATTTGCAGCCGTAGTGCCCAAAAGTTTGAACAAGGTATCAAATTTCGTACTTATTTTATTTTTTAAATAAATCCTAGACCGTTGCAGATAGATTTATTTTTTATGTTTTTCTGGGTTGACCCTGTGCCCCTCCACAAGCACTTGCGGGGTTATCCATTAATTACCGGACATTCTGTATATATGTATGTATATTATGTATGTCGTACATATATACAATATATAACTAATATATCCAAATATATAATTGTATCTTTTATTATCTTTATACATATATTTCTTGTGTGCGTGTGTATGTCACTGCACTCCTCCTAGACGGCTGGACCGATTTTGATGAATTTTTTCATGGGAGTTCAAGGGGGTTTGAGGATGGTTTAGATTCACAATTTGGTCCAATGGAAAATGGTTTATTTAACTAATTTTTAATTTAAAAGTAGTTGTTAATTTTGGAATGTTTTACATTGGATCCGGTAGACTGCGCTACCATCGCAGCATCAAATATTAAATATTATTCTATTTTAATTTCAGTTTGTCCCGACAGTTGGTGCTGCGATCAAATTGAGAAAAATATTTGAAATTTTGTGTTATGGCAAAACAACGTTTGCGGGGTCAGCTAGTTTAATATAATTATTATCTATATGTCATAAATATCCTATATCTATTCCTGTCCTGAGTGATTCCTAAATTTAGCTTTTCTCATTCCTTTAACCTACCCCACCCCAGCCCGCAAAATAATGATATTTGTAATAAAAAAAATACTAATTGATAGATTTTGAATTGCTCAATTCAACTACGTTGTCCTTTTAAATTGCTCACCTCAAATTATATAATTAAAATTCAAAATTTAAAAAAAAAAACAAATATTTTCAAACTCCTATATCTTTTGATGTATACAATATTTTAAATTGCTCAACGTGTTAAAACCCTGCTGAAGTTGCATTTATAATTGCTCAAGTACAGATTTGAACAGCTCCACTTTCCTTAATTTTTAAATATATATAAATTGTTTGAACAAATAAAATAATGATATTTGTAAAAAAAAAAATACTAATCGATACATTTTCAATAGCTCAATTCAACTACGTTATCCTTTTAAATTGCTCACCTCAAATTATTTAATTATAATTCAAAAAAGTCGTTGAAAAAATTCATTTATCAATATTTTCAAACTCCTATATCTTTTGATGTATACAATATTTTAAATTGCTCAACGTGTTAAAACCCTGCTGAAGTTGCATTTATAATTGCTCAAATACAGTTTTGAAGAACTCCGCTTTCCTTAATTTTTAAATAAATATAAATAGTTTGAACAAATTTATCGTTTATATCATAAGACAGGTGTACGCTGCGCATGCGCATAGACAATGATGCGAAGCCAAAAAATTGCGGATATTCGTAATAAAAAAGATACTAATCGATAGATTTTCAATAGCTCAATTCAACTACGTTGTCCTTTTAAATTGCTCACCTCAAATTATTTAATTAAAAATCAAAAAAGTCGTTGAAAAAAATTCATTTATCAATATTTTCAAACTCCTATATCTTTTGATGTATACAATATTTTAAATTGCTCAACGTGTTAAAACCCTGCTGAAGTTGCATTCATAATTGCTCAAGTACAGATTTGAACAGCTCCACTTTCCTTAATTTTTAAATAAATATATAAAGTTGGAACAAATTTAACGTTTATATCGATAAAGTGAGCGCTGCAGATGCGCATAGACAATGATGGGAAGCCAAAAAAATTGCGGATATTCGTAATAAAAAGATGCTAATCGTTCGATTTTCAATAGCTCAATTCAACTACGTTGGCCTTTTAAATTGCTCACTTCAAATTATTTAATTAAAAATCAAAAAAGTCGTTGAAAAAAATTCATTTATCAATATTTTCAAACTCCTATATCTTTTGATGTATAAAATATTTTAAATTGCTCAACGTGTTAAAGAACTGCTCAAGTTGCATTTATAATTGCTCAAGTACAGTTTGGAACAGCCCCACTTTTTTGGCAGGCAGATTTCATACTTTCCTCGTATAATTAAAATAATTACCTACTTTTATTAGTTATCAGGATTCACATACATTGTTAAAGTAACATTACTTTCCACTGTTATCCTCAATTGCCGGTTGCTTCTATTAAATAGTTTAAGGTGAGCAATTTAAAAGGCCAACGTAGTTGAATTGAGCTATTGAAAATCTATCGATTAGTATCTTTTTTATTACGAATATCCGCAATTTTTTTGCTTCGCATCATTGTCTATGCGCACGCGCAGCGTACACCTGTCTTATGATATAAACGTTAAATTTGTACAAACTATTTATATTTATTTAAAAATTAAGTAAAGTGGAGCTGTTCCAAACTGTACTTGAGCAATTATAAATGCAACTTGAGCAGTTCTTTAACACTTTGAGCAATTTAAAATATTGTATACATCAAAAGATATAGGAGTTTGAAAATATTGATAAATGAATTTTTTTCAACGACTTTTTTGATTTTTAATTAAATAATTTGAAGTGAGCAATTTAAAAGGCCAACGTAGTTGAATTGAGCTATTGAAAATCGAACGATTAGCATCTTTTTATTACGAATATCCGCAATTTTTTTGGCTTCCCATCATTGTCTATGCGCATCTGCAGCGCTCACTTTATCGATATAAACGTTAAATTTGTTCCAACTTTATATATTTATTTAAAAATTAAGGAAAGTGGAGCTGTTCAAATCTGTACTTGAGCAATTATGAATGCAACTTCAGCAGGGTTTTAACACGTTGAGCAATTTAAAATATTGTATACATAAAAAGATACAGGAGTTTGAAAATATTGATAAAAGAATATTTTTCAACGACTTTTTTAATTTATAATTAAATAATTTGAGGTGAGCAATTTAAAAGGATAACGTAGTCGAATTGAGCTATTGAAAATGTATCGATTAGTATTTATTTTTTAAACAAATATCAATATTTTATTTGTGCAAACTATTTATATTTATTTAAAAATTAAGGGAAGTGGATCTGTTCCAAACTATACTTGAGCAATTATAAATGCAACTTGAGCAGTTTTTTAACACTTTGAGCAATTTAAAATATTGTATACATCGAAAGATATAGGAGTTTGAAAATATTTGATTTTTTCTTTAATTTTGATTTTTAATTATATAATTTGAGGTGAGAAATTTAAAAGGACAACGTAGTTGAATTGAGCAATTCAAAATCTATCAATTAGTATTTTTTTTATTACAAATATCATTATTTTGCGGGCTGGGGTGGGGTAGGTATTCCTTTACCGTAGCTCCACACATGGCTATTTGTGTTTGCGTATTTGCCATATTTGACAAATAACTTCCATGTGTGGAGCATAGATCAAGTAAAAAATATAGATAACGCACTTAGAACAAAAAAGTGAAGCCACTTTTTTAAAGATGTGTGAGTGAGTGAAGTGTTGACACTTTTTAAAAAAAGTCCCTAAAATTTTTATTAAACAATTAATTTAATATAGGTAAAATGGGTATGTGAAAATAAAAACCTGTTTATAGTTTTAAATATATTTACTCCTTTTTTCGCTTCAAATTGTTAAATAAATCTATTGCAGCCATGTTTTGATTTAATGAATTATATAAATCTGTGTCAATGAAAATTGTGTTTTTAAGTAATTGATGATTTCTCTGAAGGGCAAGTTCCTGTTTTAAAGACGTCTAACTCTTTGCTGTAATGATTTAATTTTTTTTTTAAATAAAGTTCCTGTCTTTTTACCTTTTCTCTTAGTTTATGTTTTCTAGGTGTATTAAAGATTGAATCTTGGTTATTGACTGATTTTAGACTCTTCCGGTAGGTCCTAGAACAAAAAATACAACATTAAAATACGTAGTAGTAAGTAGTAGTATATACGTGATGGTACTCTGCTAAGTCCACGTTTTGTACCGTACATGTCAGCTTTATCAAAATGGTTTGAACAAACCACATTAGATGAGGATGGCTGTCGTATAGTTCATTTCGGCTCAGTCGTATAGCATCTACCTATTCTATCTATCTCCTATTAAAATATTCGTTGGAAACCTAAAATCATGATATTTAGTAGTATAATATGAGTAGTTAATTCACAAATTTAAACAGACACAAACGAGTTAAAAATTCATATTGACTTCAATTTAAATAAAACATAAAATCACACGATAAAAAAAAACCATAATAATGATGTCCACTTTCTACTTTATTTTTCTATGATTGCCTACAATTTACTTACCCGCATTTTGGGCTAATGGAAATAAAAATTACTGGTAACACTCCCTCGGTACGTCATTTCGGGACATCGAAATTATAAGTTCCGAATAACCTCAATATTATTTTGGAATAACAAGAAATATAAAGTTTCATATGTACTTACGTGTGAAACGATATTTCTTGAGACTTTTTATTCACTTTGGTATTGTTTTTGCAACATTTAATTACATAAGAACGGCATGTTGAAGGCAAAGTTACTGTACGAGGCGCCGTGAGCAGTGTTGCCAACTTTATTTTTACCAACACACCAAATGAAGCCGTGTAAACCACCAGAAACCACCAAAACTTATTGGCCTCTCAAACCACCAGAATTCCACTAAAAAAATCAAAGACAACGGCTACCTACCTAAATATAATTTGAAAATACAACAACAACAACGTAATTATTATCATGGAATAAAATAATTATTATTTAAGTTACGTACTATGAAAACAATAATTAACGGGCGTGAAAAACCCACACTCCCCAAATATACCATTTTTGCCTGTCGTGTGTGCCTGTAAAAAAAAATCCTAGAAAAATACTAGATCATTCTTTAGTGGTAAGCTATGAAGCTTACCACTAACTGAAACAAACCTAAACCACTAAAAAATCCACTAGCCACTAAAACCAATTTTTTCCCGCCAAAGGGGGTGTCTAAACCACCAGATCTAGTGGAAAATCCACTAAGTTGGCAACACTGCCCGTGAGATACTAACGAAAATGAGCGTAGTTTGATGCATATGTGTGCGTGAGCGCGTGTGTTTACTTGAAGGAGCCGAGTTTTGTACCTACCCCACCCCAGCCCGCAAAATAATGATATTTGTAATAAAAAAAAAATACTAATTGATAGATTTTAAATTGCTCAATTCAACTACGTTGTCCTTTTAAATTGCTCACCTCAAATTATATAATTAAAAATCAAAAATTAAAAAAAAAAAAACAAATATTTTCAAACTCCTATATCTTTCGATGTATACAATATTTTAAATTGCTCAAAGTGTTAAAAAACTGCTCAAGTTGCATTTATAATTGCTCAAGTATAGTTTGGAACAGATCCACTTCCCTTAATTTTTAAATAAATATAAATAGTTTGCATAAATAAAATATTGATATTTGTAAAAACAAAATACTAATCGATACATTTTCAATAGCTCAATTCGACTACGTTGTCCTTTTAAATTGCTCACCTCAAATTATTTAATTATAAATTAAAAAAGTCGTTGAAAAATATTCTTTTATCAATATTTTCAAACTCCTATATCTTTTGATGTATACAATATTTTAAATTGCTCAACGTGTTAAAACCCTGCTGAAGTTGCATTTATAATTGCTCAAGTACAGATTTGAACAGCTCCACTTTCCTTAATTTTTAAATAAATATATAAAGTTGGAACAAATTTAACGTTTATATCGATAAAGTGAGCGCTGCAGATGCGCATAGACAATGATGGGAAGCCAAAAAAATTGCGGATATTCGTAATAAAAAGATGCTAATCGTTCGATTTTCAATAGCTCAATTCAACTACGTTATCCTTTTAAATTGCTCACCTCAAATTATTTAATTATAAATCAAAAAAGTCGTTGAAAAAATTCATTTATCAATATTTTCAAACTCCTATATCTTTTTATGTATACAATATTTTAAATTGCTCAACGTGTTAAAACCCTGCTGAAGTTGCATTTATAATTGCTCAAGTACAGATTTGAAAAGCTCCACTTTCCTTAATTTTTAAATAAATATATAAAGTTGGAACAAATTTAACGTTTATATCGATAAAGTGAGCGCTGCAGATGCGCATAGACAATGATGGGAAGCCAAAAAAATTGCGGATATTCGTAATAAAAAGATGCTAATCGTTCGATTTTCAATAGCTCAATTCAACTACGTTATCCTTTTAAATTGCTCACCTCAAATTATTTAATTATAAATCAAAAAAGTCGTTGAAAAAATTCATTTATCAATATCTTCAAACTTCTATATCTTTTGATGTATACAATATTTTAAATTGCTCAACGTGTTAAAACCCTGCTGAAATTGCATTTATAATTGCTCAAATACAGTTTTGAACAACTCCGCTTTCCTTAATTTTTAAATAAATATAAATAATTTGAACAAATTTATCGTTTATATCATAAGACAGGTGTATATACGCTGCGCGTGCTCATAGAAAATGATGGGAAGCCAAAAAATTGCGGATATTCGTAATAAAAAGATGCTAATCGTTCGATTTTCAATAGCTCAATTCAACTACGTTTGCCTTTTAAATTGCTCACTTCAAATTATTTAATTAAAAATCAAAAAAGTCGTTGAAAAAAATTCATTTATCAATATTTTCAAACTCCTATATTTTTTGATGTATACAATATTTTAAATTGCTCAAAGTGTTGAAGAACTGCTCAAGTTGCATTTATAATTGCTCAAGTACAGATTTGAACAGCTCCACTTTCCTTAATTTTTAAATAAATATGTAAAGTTGGAACAAATTTAACGTTTATATCGATAAAGTGAGCGCTGCAGATGCGCATAGACAATGATGGGAAGCCAAAAAAATTGCGGATATTCGTAATTAAAAGATGCTAATCGTTCGATTTTCAATAGCTCAATTCAACTACGTTATCCTTTTAAATTGCTCACCTCAAATTATTTAATTATAAATCAAAAAAGTCGTTGAAAAAATTCATTTATCAATATTTTCAAACTCCTATATCTTTTGATGTATACAATATTTTAAATTGCTCAACGTGTTAAAACCCTGCTGAAATTGCATTTATAATTGCTCAAATACAGTTTTGAACAACTCCGCTTTCCTTAATTTTTAAATAAATATAAATAGTTTGAACAAATTTATCGTTTATATCATAAGACAGGTGTATATACGCTGCGCGTGCGCATAGACAATGATGGGAAGCCAAAAAATTGCGGATATTCGTAATAAAAAAGATACTAATCGATAGATTTTCAATAGCTCAATTCAACTACGTTGGCCTTTTAAATTGCTCACCTTAAACTATCGGATAACGTAGTTGAATTGAGCTATTGAAAATCGAACGATTAGCATCTTTTTATTACGAATATCCGCAATTTTTTTGGCTTCCCATCATTGTCTATGCGCATCTGCAGCGCTCACTTTATCGATATAAACGTTAAATTTGTTCCAACTTTATATATTTATTTAAAAATTAAGGAAAGTGGGGCTGTTCCAAACTGAACTTGAGCAATTATAAATGCAACTTGAGCAGTTCTTTAACACTTTGAGCAATTTAAAATATTGTATACATCAAAAGATATAGAAGTTTGAAGATATTGATAAATGAATTTTTTCAACGACTTTTTTGATTTATAATTAAATAATTTGAGGTGAGCAATTTAAAAGGATAACGTAGTTGAATTGAGCTATTGAAAATCGAACGATTAGCATCTTTTAATTACGAATATCCGCAATTTTTTTGGCTTCCCATCATTGTCTATGCGCATCTGCAGCGCTCACTTTATCGATATAAACGTTAAATTTGTTCCAATTTTATATATTTATTTAAAAATTAAGGAAAGTGGAGCTGTTCAAATCTGTACTTGAGCAACTATAAATGCAACTTCAGCAGGGTTTTAACACGCTGAGCAATTTAAAATATTGTATACATCAAAAGATATAGGAGTTTGAAAATATTGATAAATGAATTTTTTCAACGACTTTTTTGATTTATAATTAAATAATTTGAAGTGAGCAATTTAAAAGGATAACGTAGTTGAATTGAGCTATTGAAAATCGAACGATTAGCATCTTTTAATTACGAATATCCGCAATTTTTTTGGCTTCCCATCATTGTCTATGCGCATCTGCAGCGCTCACTTTATCGATATAAACGTTAAATTTGTTCCAACTTTACATATTTATTTAAAAATTAAGGAAAGTGGAGCTGTTCAAACCTGTACTTGAGCAATTATAAATGCAACTTCAGCAGGGTTTTAACACGTTGAGCAATTTAAAATATTGTATACATCAAAAGATATAGGAGTTTGAAAATATTGATAAATGAATTTTTTTCAACGACTTTTTTGATTTTTAATTAAATAATTTGAAGTGAGCAATTTAAAAGGCCAACGTAGTTGAATTGAGCTATTGAAAATCGAACGGTTAGCATCTTTTTATTACGAATATCCGCAATTTTTTTGGCTTCCCATCATTGTCTATGCGCTTCTGCAGCGCTCACTTTATCGATATAAACGTTAAATTTGTTCCAACTTTACATATTTATTTAAAAATTAAGGAAAGTGGAGCTGTTCAAACCTGTACTTGAGCAATTATAAATGCAACTTCAGCAGGGTTTTAACACGTTGAGCAATTTAAAATATTGTATACATCAAAAGATATAGGAGTTTGAAAATATTGATAAATGAATTTTTTTCAACGACTTTTTTGATTTTTAATTAAATAATTTGAAGTGAGCAATTTAAAAGGCCAACGTAGTTGAATTGAGCTATTGAAAATCGAACGATTAGCATCTTTTTATTACGAATATCCGCAATTTTTTTGGCTTCCCATCATTGTCTATGCGCATCTGCAGCGCTCACTTTATCGATATAAACGTTAAATTTGTTCCAACTTTATATATTTATTTAAAAATTAAGGAAAGTGGAGCTGTTCAAATCTGTACTTGAGCAATTATAAATGCAACTTCAGCAGGGTTTTAACACGTTGAGCAATTTAAAATATTGTATACATCAAAAGATATAGGAGTTTGAAAATATTGATAAAAGAATATTTTTCAACGACTTTTTTAATTTATAATTAAATAATTTGAGGTGAGCAATTTAAAAGGACAACGTAGTCGAATTGAGCTATTGAAAATGTATCGATTAGTATTTTTTTTTTACAAATATCAATATTTTATTTGTGCAAACTATTTATATTTATTTAAAAATTAAGGGAAGTGGATCTGTTCCACACTATACTTGAGCAATTATAAATGCAACTTGAGCAGTTTTTTAACACTTTGAGCAATTTAAAATATTGTATACATCGAAAGATATAGGAGTTTGAAAATATTTGATTTTTTTTTAAATTTTGATTTTTAATTATATAATTTGAGGTGAGCAATTTAAAAGGAAAACGTAGTTGAATTGAGCAATTCAAAATCTATCAATAAGTATTTTTTTTATTACAAATATCATTATTTTGCGGGCTGGGGTGGGGTAGGTGAGTTTTGTGGCTTCAGTAACAACATAGGCCGCGCATTATCTACTTTTTTTTACTTCATCTATGGTGTGGAGAGTGTATTTGCCAAATTTACCTATTTGGCAAATATGGCCAATAACAAAAACGGCTTACCGAATTTCTGTCGGTTTTGCAAGGCAAAGGCCAATATCAAAAAATATGTTTAATTTTTTGATATTTGTCTCCATGTGTAGAAGGTCGTATCGGCTATTTGCCCGTACGTCAAATATGTTGTCAAAAACCACAAATACTGAACAGCAAACACAAATAGCCATGTGTGGAGGCACCTTTAAATACATGACGAAAATTTTCCCAAAGAGATTTCTCCCGTTTGATAATGATAATAGCAAAATGCAAATGTATCTATCATGTATCTATCTATATACGAGAATTGCTAGAATGAAAATAAATAAGTTTTTATCTACGTAAATAAACATCATGCCGTTTTATACTCTAAAATCATATTTAAAAATTAAAATTAAAATTGCATTAATAGAAAACTTTTCAAATAAAATATAATTGTATGTAAATAATTAAAAATTCAATAAGATAGGAATATAATAAAAAATAAACCACAGAATCAGGGGTTTTATAAAATATTATTTATTATTTATGAAATAATAAAAACATTATTTATAGTGTTCATAAATTCAAATTGATTTTTTTTTATGTTTATTTACAGGATGCAATTGCAAGGTACCTACGCGTTGAGTCTGGTACGACTTTCTTAAAATGAAATGACTGTTGTGCAGGTTCTGCAAGACAAGTACGGTCTGTAATTCTCGCTATCTATGGCTATTAAATTAGGAATACATCGAATAGACCATATAAAATTTGCTCTCGTGAAGTTAGTAATTCTGAAAGACATGATGGTTAGTTATTGTTAGTATATTGTGAAATAAACAAAATCATAATTTAAAGTGCTGTGGTTGTGATACAATGGTTTTTTTTTAAACAAGGTCAGGGTTCCTATCAGAAACGATGATGTAAAAATGAGTGTAAGTTTTCTGTAATAATTATTAAATTTACCTAAATCTTTGTCAATTATTATTTATTATATTGAGCTTAACAAGATCATTATAATTGCAAACAGATTTATGAAAAGTTATGTAAACATTTAAAACCAAGAGCTATGTGTTAAACTAGAGATTATTCTTTGTACTTAACATTTTTTTCATTTGTATATGAGATCAAATGGATAAAAGCCAAAGAATATTATCATATTATAAATATTACGATATTTTTTAAGTACTTTTTATTTTTATTTTGGAATATCCTTACATTTTTACTGTAGGTATTCTAATACTTAAATACTTTCTATTTTTTTTTATAGTCAATTTAATTATAAAAATGTATTGTCTGCAGGCTCTTAATCTACATACAAGTCATCAAACCTCACCAAAATAAGACAGTAAGTCTAAATATAAATTCCCCAAACAAGTGTCTATGATTATTCACTGTGAAGACTAATTGACAAAATGTATCATACAAGAATTAGAAATAATAAAACTAATTTATTTACATTTCCATACATTATAATAATTTTAAACTTGCCACTAAGCTTAAGATCAATACTGGCTTGAATCAATCAATCTTTGACCTTTAAGAATGAGTTAAGTTCATCTTTTACTATTTTTGGTTATATTGATGTGAAATGTACTTGAGATTATTATCTGATAATATTTCTTTTATACTTTTAAGGTTTCCCTCGTTGCTGATAAGCTATATGACGTATAATTTTATTTAAGGGCCTGTTTCACCAGTTGTGAATAGTGCTATTTGAAGGATGACGAACAGATAAAAGTTTTTCATGTATTATCCTTTTTCTACCATCGAATTCCAGTGTATTTATGAGATATTTCTATTTGCAAAAATGCATATAAAAACTGTAGTTTAATAATTGAGATGAGGTCCTAATGGCCTAGTCTACTTCTTGCTGTTCAGGTCTAATTGTAACTTATTTGAAAGATATACTTTGTCCACAACTGGTGATACAGGCCCTAAGTGTTACAAGCTTAATATTTTTCTTTTTTGTCATACTATTTAATTTGTCAAATATTTAAATTTGCAAGCTGTTTACAATTATCAATTGTAGTTTATTAGGTTTGATGAAATAGGATTATAAAGTGTATCAGTGAGTGAGCTAATTTAATATATAATTAAATATTTAAAAATTACATGTTTTTAAGAATGGACACTGACGAAGGGACTAGTCCACAAGTTTAAAGTCGCTCAACATGCAATAGAACGGGCTATGCTTGTGGTTTCTCTCAAAGATAGGATTAGGAATAAGACTATCCGTGAGAGAACGAAAGTAACCGACATAGCTCACAGAATTAGCAAGTCAAAGTGGCAGTGGCTGGTCATCTGTGTCACAGGATTGATGGACGTTGGAATAGACGTGTCCTGGAGTGGAGACCGCGTCTTGGAAAACGCAGTGTGGGACTTCTTCCAGCCCGTTGGACCGACGATCTACGTAAGATTGCCGGTGTAGGCTGGATGAGGAATGTGGAAAACTAGGATGTCTGGTGCGAACTTGGGGAGGCCTACGTCCAGCAGTGGACTGTAATAGGCTGAGCTGAAGAAATAATACACTCTAATAATAAATAATAAACTAATTGAATAATATACTAAAATGTTAAATTGATATACATGTATCGATATTTATTTCAAGACAGACAAACTAGACTGACGTATCCTACATTGCGACATCAAAGTTATCCGAAGATTTAACATATATACAAGAACCCGACAGCAACTGACGGGGGCTTTAGCCCACCAGACATAACATTCTTCTGGTCAGAGGATCCTCCCTTTTCGGTGCCTTATTTAACTTACAATGATAGTGCAGAGTCATAGAGATGTAATGGGTGGGGAGGCCAAGACTTTAGCGTCAGAGTACTAACCCTGATAAGGGTGATAATTAAAGGCTTATTTTAATTGTACATTTTATTAAGTGAACTATATTCCAATACTTCCAAGGAATACAATGCAAATGGAACTACTTCTACATTATACTACTATTAATTACAATGAACTGCTAAATTTCTAAACATTATTAAGTTATCTTTTGCAGTATAGTAATTGCAATATTACTATATTGCAATTTTTAAGATTTTTTTCTTTAGAAGTCCTTCATTCAGATCTACTATAATGTCTCTAATAATGTAATAAATGCTGTTTCTTGGAGAATTAATTTGAACTTTTATTTTTTAAAAAGCTATAAGGAAATAAATTCCAATTCCTTTTCAAAGAACTGGTCAATATTGTTTAATACTATATACATTACATGTTAAAATGTAAAGTGTCGAAAGTACATTACACATGTGTTTAAATTTTTATCAATTAAATCTACTTGATATTAGGTCATTTATTATGTCATTAAGCAGAGCCCACAAAAATGTCAGTAATATTTTATAGGGCAGTTCGGCAAGCTGGCGGCCCTCCAGGATGCGGCTCGCGCGCCCTCGCTAGCTCCGCGCACAAAACGCCACGTCGCTACAATTACAGGTGAGAACATCAACACATCAAAAAATTTTGCAGTCATAATTAATGCGACATAATGTTCCTGTGAAGTACTTCTTTTCTTTAAGTTTAAAGAATATTTTCCGCTTATACTTAATTATTTTAAGTTTTTTTAATATTATGTATTTTAGGTATTAATCAATAGAGTAAGAAAAATTCATATTCTATTTACATTGTTGTATGATAATGTTTGATTGTTACAAAACATTACTAGAATTATTAAATGCTACAAGGTATCATATTCAATTTATTCTTGAGATTTCTAGAAAGTATATGTACCATTTTTACTTAGATCCTGTTTGAATAATCAATTTGGTCTTAAGCCAGATTTATGTTAACTATTTATATTGAGCAGATCGATTTGAATGATGTGAAATATTGATAATGTTTGTCTTATGCGTTAAATATGCCTACCTGGTTTCGTTCAATTTACTAAAATATTATGACAATCTCAAAAAATTTACAGTAAAACTAAAACGAAAAAAAAAATAACGATTATTTGTAACGTTTTTATTATAATTAAGTAATAAATATCATAAATTTTGATATTAAATTGAGAAATTGCAAAGTTTTTAAGCAAATTTTAAAATAACAAATAAATACGTGCTATGTTCAATTATACTATCTTATACAATTAGCAATTAGGAATTTAGAAAAAGAAATAATAAACTCAGGATTGCTCGCTTTTCCTAATGTGGAACATTTTCGAGTTATAGGTATTTATCTTCTCTCAAGTAGGTGGCTTGTGTCATTGGGAAAACAGACATAACAAGTGTTACAAAACATTATGCTAACTACATAAATCTGTCATAATATAAATTATTCAAACCCCGACAATAAAATAATAAATATATAACGCAAGAATGGAATTAAATGAGCTTAATGTCGTAAAAATTTGCCCACATTTGTAAAAGAGACTTGAATATCTCCTTTGCTTTCAATGTGCAAGCTTCACGCTCATTCTTTCCGTGTACATGCAAAGTGGAACGACCTCCCTTCTGAGGTTTTCCCTGGGCGCTATAATTTGGGGCGTTTTCAAACGTCAAGTGTAAAGATGTCTATCTTTTCCCTAAAGGTCGGTAACGCATACGCAACTCTATGTTGCGGATGTCCATGGGTAACGTTAGCCATTTAACATCAGATTGATTCGTATACTCGATTCCTCTTGTTATGAAAAAAAAAGTTTAGAACGATTAAAAAAAACCTTTCTTTGTACATCATATTTGACAATATAAATGTGGAATGAAATGGAAGAAAGACTAGGAGCTACTTAGAACTTTAAGCCTCAATAGATGTTCACATTTTAAATAACAGAACGATAATAATATAGTCTGTTAATTAGTTTTTATTAACATCGTCATTTTTCATAAAGGTACAAACTATGTATAAAAACTAAATATGTTTTTATTTAATTTTACACATTTCCAATGCAAAATGAAAATTTAATTTGCTTTATAAGTTGTTCGGGTACCTGCTGCAGTGAAAGTACCCTAGTAGTCCATACTGTACGTACCAGTTATCACCTACATACCTTTATACATAGATATAGGTAATTTGAATATTTAAATGCTGAACACTTTAACTATCAAATCGTATGTCGTTAAGCTCGAAAATATTTAAACAATGTTTTGTGAAAATGTGGGAAGCTTATGTGTTTGTAGCTTAAATAAATAATAAAACAAAAATAGTTTTATGTTCAAGTAGGCTTCAAAAGCACATTTGAATTGTTACAATATTAATTTTCTGCTGAACGTTCTTTAAAATACATTTTATACAATTTGTTAAGTAAATAATATACCTCAGGAAGACTTGTCTCTTCGACGTTTTAAGAAAAATAGCGACTTAGATTCGTTGAGGAAGTTCAGTCTCTAACTTGGAAAACTACCAAATTTTAATCTATAGATTATATGGGTACATTTACAAAATTTAATGTCTATGTATAAATATTAATTAACATTAACTACAAATTCGAATTAAAATTATTTTGTTTGGATAATCCATTTACAGAAAAAGGCTAGTAGCTACTTGACGTTATAAACGGCAAAAATATTATAACTTTCATACAATACACTCAGTTAAATTGAGGACGACTTTTTTATTTTGTTTGTTAAAAGTTGTTGCCTGATATGGTTGGATTTTCGTCATACCATACCATTAATTCTTATTGCGGTTCGTATTTGCGTGCATGAGTCACATATGACTAATTTATAAAATTAAGCTTGTTCTCGCACTTGCCTGTGTGTTTAAATAATCGCGTTGTCGAGGCTTTAACAAGCAATGCCCCCAACATTTTTATTATAAAAAAAAAACAATCTAATAATCAGTCAGTCAGTCAGTTCAGCCTATTGCAGTCCACTGCTGGACATAGGCCTCCCCAAGTTCGCGCCAAACATCCCGGTTTTCCGCAATCCTCATCCAGCCTACACTGGAATCTTACGTAGATCGTCGGTCCAACGGGCTGGAGGACGTCCCACACTGCGTTTGCCAAGACGCGGTCTCCTCTCCAGGACCCGTCTGCTCCAACGACCATCGGTCTTGCGGCACAGATGGCCAGCCCACTGCCACTCCAACTTGCGAATTCTGTGGGCTATGTCGGCTAATTTCATTCTCTCGCGGATAGTCTTATTTCTAATCCTATCTTTGAGAGAGACCCCAAGCATAGCCCGTTCCTTTGCATGTTGAGCGACTTTAAACTTGTGTACCAGTCCCTTCGTCAGTGTCCACGTCTCGGCTCTGTATGTTTTTTTTTTATATCACTAGGTCGGCAAACAAGCGTACGGCTCACCTGATAATAAGAGATTACCGTAGCTTATAGACGCCAGCAACATCAGAGGCATCGCAAGCGCGTTGCCTACCCAATCCTCAATCCTCCCAGGAGCTCTGGTCACCTTACTCACCAACAGGAACACAATACTGCTTGAAAACAGTATTATTTAGCTGTGATCTTCTGTAAGGTCGAAGTATACCCCAGTCGGGCTGCTCCAGATTTTGAGCAGGAAATTCCTGCTGTGCCCTACCTCAGTTAAACAGGCACACACACACACACACAACACAACAAAGTTAACACAGGCAGGACGCATTGCTCGAAGACTTTTGTCTTCAAGCATTGCGGAATCTTCGAAGTGAAGACTTGACGAAGTCTGCCAAACGCTGCCCAGCCCAATCGAATCCTCCTATCGGCCTCCCTCTCGAAGTTGTTACGGCCTAGTTGGATAGTATGGCCTAGGTAAATACAATCCTGAACAACTTCGAGAAGGGTACCATCGACCGATACCGGTACCGGTATGACTTGGTTGTTAAACATAACTTTCGTCCTATCCAACTTCATAAAGAGACCGACACGTCGGGAGGACTCGTTTAGGCCGGCCAGCATTTGGCCTAAACATCCAACGTCTCCGCAAAGATGACGATATCGTCGGCGAAACGAAGGTGAGAGATGAATCCACCGTTTAATCTAATAATGATTAATTATAATGTCACAAATATTAAAAACCTTTTTTAGATGTGTTAAAAATTTGTCATTAAAATTGTACAAGCATATAAAACTAAAGAATTTTTATATATAGGGTTGGATACCCAAAAAGTTAGACGTGACTTAAATTCGAGTAGAAGGAATTAAGGGGCTTAATTAACCTTCATACATAATTTGTATAACCAATCTAATTGACTTTACTACACTATCCTCCCTACTTCTATGATTTTGAGTTTGATAATTCGTTAGAAATTTTACTAAGTTTAGTAGTAGATACTTTAAAAAAATATATAATATTAAAAGCTAGATACAGATCAGCCACAAAATAGAGTTCTTTACTTAAAAAGTTTGTTAACACTTTCCTAAGCAGAAAAATAAAAAGGCGTAAATACAATTGGCGTCGACACATTATTTTACCGATTTTCCATAAAAAAAATAAACAATTTATAACAGTTGCGATGTTTTTTCTTCAAACAGATCGATACAAAATACGGCAAAAAAGATTGAATGTTGATTGTTAAGGTCACTTGCACTCTTTCGATGCTGGTACTTGCTATTGCTGTGCTTTACTCTCTCTCTCTCTCTGCAGTCTGTTACTCCTCCTTTTCAATCTCTGAAGTATTTCTTGATAGTTTTTACCCGTGGCTTCGCTCGCATTGACTTTTTTTAAATAAAAAGTATCTTATGTTACTTCTAATACCTCCAAGAATAAGTATACAGTTTCATGATAATCGGTTAAGTAGTTTTCGCGTGAAAGAGTGACAAACAAACTTACATTCACATTTATATTAAAATAAATATTACATTAAGGATAATAGAATATACAGACTAGGAATTTTATTTTTTACCCAGAGGAAATCCCTAACGGATGCCTCTAGCCTCTAGGGAGCTAGAGGGTATGTCCGATTCGCACGGACTAAAAACCTCTGGGGTGTTCCTTCGCGACACGCCTGGGCGGAATCACGGGGACGCGGTTGCTATTCCGCGATACCGCTAGCGGTTACCTTAAAAGCTCGACGCGATTAGTGACTCCTTAGGGGCTCCCTCGAACACAAAAGTCGCCTCCCTTCTCAGGACCGTGCAATGAGGACGATACATCCCCCGATCTATAGCTCGCTGGTCTGGCGTTACGGCAGCAGATTGGCCAGGTAGGCCCTGCGTCGCCGACCGCGCCTTCAAAACTGCCAAACTGCGCCTTCCAAACTGCCAAACTGCGCCAACGGGTTAGGGTATTATATTAAGGATTAGGGATAAATCTAGAATTAATACATTGGATTTAGATCTAACAGCTCAAAAAGAGCAAGAGATCAAAAAGGGACATAAAAATTGTAAACTTTTGATTATTTTTGTTCTTATAAAAACATATTTAATATGTGACCTTGTGTGGAAAACGGTATATGACTAATTAAGACTTGCCGATGACATAAGTATAAACTATAAGACGCCTTTGATCAATGCAAACATAGCCTTACTCCATTGCGCCTCAATAAATAAATTGATTCTGGTTGGATGACTCCCGGTGGTGGACATGCTCAAACATATGTATATACGAGCGATTTAGAGCTTACAAGAATATACCCAAGATAGTGAGTGTCATGTAATAAAAATAGTATTAGGTCCTTACATATGAAATTGGCATTTTGTATGGTCGGAACATAAAGTCTATTTTTTTAAATATATAATATATTTAATTAATCAAAGTGTGAACCATTGCATTTTATGCACTTTTGCCATTTTATAGGTAATTCATTGATACCTTTACAGAACGAAAAAAAAAAAAAACATTCGGACGGGTATAAATAAAATATTTGAAGGCAGTTTGGGCTGCCCCTCGGAGTTGAATTTTTTCCCTTCCAAGACGTTATCCGAATTTCGAAAAAAAATGGTAATCTGTTGGAGCAAGGTCCAATTGAAGCTTCTCTAATTTAGTAGCCGTCTGTTGTGCAGTGTGTGGTCTAGCGTTGTTTTGAAGCAGCCGTGGCCTAGAGCGATTGACTAGCCTCGGTTGTTTAGCAGCTAGCTTTTCCATTATGGTTTGCAGTTGCTGACAAAAGACATCTGTCGTAATCGTCTGGCCAGATTTAAGCAAGCTGTAGTGAACGACACCGGCACTAGTCTACCAAACTAAAAACAAATAACTTTTTTTGAGTCAATTTTCGCTTGAGGCAGGATTTAGCTGGCCCGCCTGGGTTCAGCTATTGCGATAAGCGCTTCCTATTATCGTACATGATCCAGTTTTCATCACATGTAATGATTCGATTTAAAATTCCTTCATTATTGTGCCGGTCGAGTAATGTAACGTAACAGTCTAAGCGTGTTTGTCGGTTTGTTCAAGTGGATTTATTCAGTTTTAGCACTAAAACCGCAGCCTGCAGCTAACTCGGACGTGGTTTGTGATGGACCCGCTTTCCCAATAGCCTTCAATTCTTCATTATCAACTTTGGTTTCCGGGCGTCCACAGGGCTTGTTCTGGAGGTCAGTATTTCCAGAACGAAAACGTTTGAATTAAAAACGCGCTGTTTTGTGGAACTCTTAATAAGACGATATGTCAAGTTTTCCATTTTGTAAACTGAGTGGCGCAAATGAAAAACAAAAGAGGAAAAAAATGAATTACTGTTTTCAAAAACGCAAATGCATGAATGAATATGAAATAGCTGTATAAATTTGAATTTGGAATTCTTAACCAAAGAGAAAATACATATTTGAGATCAAAGTGGCCAGTACGACAAAACGAGAATTTCATATGTAAGGGCCTAAAATATATAATAAAACAATCGTATATCTTTTTGGTTAATTAAGATCTGCAGATGATGCGGAATTATAAGAATTTCTATTGTTATTATATTTAAAACTGTGAAATTTGAAGTAACCAACATGTTACAAAGAACATGTTGATACTACAGATATTTTAGTTATAATTATTAATATTAAAAAAATACACCATAATGTCACAAGTCGGAGTTTTATAAATCTAACTGTTAATTTGTTTTCGTAACTTTTTAACCTGTAACGGTTATATTTTATTTGCTCTATTATTAAGGTTAACTAAGCACAGAAATGTAGTGTAGAGTTTATGAATGGGGGAAGAAGCATAAAACTGCTATTGGCAAGGTGCCAGCTGTTATTCCGGGCGGGCGGGCGCTCGCGCAGGACCAGTCGCGCGCCGCGATCCCGCTGACAAAGATCTTATCGTATACGTCTCACGCCCGCGTTAACCGTACTACAAAACTGTCTGCTAATGACTGACGTCATTTTAACTTTTATTATTATAACTTTTACGATAATTAAGATTTATTAATGTATGTGATGTATTTTTTATATTACGAAAAGTACCTATTTATAGAAGATATGTAGCTCATGTATTTTTAAAACTTATATGACTAATGAATTGTAGCTGTTTTGTTGTTTTCTAAACTTCTCAACTGTCGTTGAAAATTTTTTATGGATTTAAAAAGTGAGTTATATTATTAAAGTTTATTTCACGATTGACACGTTCATTTTACTTGTATAACTTCAAAAAAAATCACTACTACCTACTATGAAATTTCGACAAAAAATCGGTTAGCCACCGACGTAACGTAGAAAAGTGCTGTAAACTATTGAATAATGAACCGCGTCTAATGTGTTATAAATATGTATGCTTAAAAACTTGAAAAATTGAAGTTTTAACTCGTTCACGTAACAAATACTATAAGTGGTAGGAAAATAATCTTATTATTTTCTCATCGCAAGCGTAAGTAAAACTAGCTTACATAATAGAACGACGCCTTCATGTCGTACCATCTTTGTAGATAATTATGTACCTATGTCATCTCAATACTCCAAAATTGTAGAATACGTATAAATTTATATGTTAAAATTATTAATCACGTTATTTAGAACAGTATATTTGGCCTTGTCTATGAAAGATGCTATCTTTAACTATCAATAGAATATTTTTCGTTTATGGAATAGTATGTAATTGCTTAATTTGCTGTAATTATATTAGCTCTTTATTTATGTACAAGGTCGTATAGTTAATAACAACGTAAGGTACAACACCAAAAAGGTGAACCTATGGTTTTGATGCCAGCATATTGACGACATCCTTATTTTTATTAGAGCGTTGACGAGTGCGTCGACCGTACCGCCTCCACAGCTGAACTGTGCGTGTGGCCTCGGTATCATTTCTATTTCTATAGGACTTTGGCAATAAATATATTATTGTCTACTTATATGAATTATAATTATAACGTTAATTAATTGTAATTCAATTATATTGTTCATTAACTTTCTTAGTGTGAAAGTTTATTACTAATCTAGATATATAAAAATGAATGTTTGTCTGTGTGTTCTTTATAGAATCGTAAACTATGCATTTGATCATGTCATGATCTGCAGCAAAGTGCTGTGCATGAGCCTACAAAGGTTTCTGAGTTGGTATGACCAAAAATAAAAATATAAAAATAAAATATAAATAAAAAAAGCGTAAGCAAAAGCGTAGCAATAACGCGCAGGGTACAGCTAGTTCTTTAATATAATTCTTTTTTAAATGGATATACCACAAGGGACTGTGTCAATTAGAAAAAAAACTATATACATTATCAACTATAAAACTAAGCAAGCAAAGGTAATTGCTTTTTCAGCTGTTGCTATCGATAACATTGCTGACTATTATCGAGTTTTATGACGTTTTTCTCTTTATCTAGTATCTAGATTATAACATGAATGATTATTTATTATTAAAAGAAAGAGGTTTGAGTGCACGTACACAGACTTGACGGTGACAGTGAAATTGTTTATTTTTATGTGACTGTTTAGCCGTTTTGCTATTATTGTGAACGGCCGAGGAAGTTTGTGTATGTTTTACTATGAGTGAGAGGCGATCTCGGCCGCGACCACGCCGGCGCAATGAATTTTATGACAAGCAACAGGATTTGTTATTTACTTGGAGTGACGGTGAGTTTGATTAATATCAAGGAAAAGTTTTGTCAGGAATTCTCTATCTAATCAATGGCAGGTATTATTTAGGTTGATATAGTGCGTAACTACACGAACTATACATAACCCTTTTTTTTTTGTTATATAAATTGAATTGTAACACATTTCTAGACAAAATTGTATATAAATAGTAAATTATTACAATTATCAAACTAATTAAAGTAAAAAATGACTGTCTGCATCTTGTCAATTATGTGATATTATATGATAGTGGTGCGCTTGACTGATAATAATCAGTTTGTATACGAACTGAGTGTTTTGGATATAGGTACATATCAATCAGTACATACAATAAAAATGTAACGGATTGCTGTCTTGCACATGGAAGATATATGAGAAAAAATATTATTGAAACTTTAATCATGGCAAATAGCACCCAAAACAAATTGTTAGAATTTTTGTCTCTTTGTCTGTGCGTTTGTGCACGCTAATCTTAGAAACGGCTTATCCAATTTATCCCCATTGGCTTATCCAATTTAGATGTGGTTTTCATTAATATATTGTGGTAAGCTTCACTTAACATATAGTGTTTGTTTCATGTCAGTCGGTTCATAAATAAAAAAGTTATGCCATTTTAAAGAATCACGTTGAACATGTAATTACTAAAACGCGGACGAAGACGCAGGTACAACTAGTATTAAACTAAACCCGTGTCGTTATTATATTATATTTTTTAAAAATTGCTTGACATATTTTTTCAGGACAGTGGATAATATAAAGTTGACCTAAATCTTTCAAAGAAGCCACAATAGTTAACGTTGTAGCTTACTATTTAATTTCTTGTAATCGTGGTTTTTACATGAAATAAACCTTGAGCACCTAATATACCTATAAACCTGCTGTGTGGTTACGGCAGTAAAGAATATAGCCTCTTCCTGTGGGTGTCGTAACAGGCGATTAAGGGATAACACAGTTCCACTACCACTTTGGAACTTAAAAAGCCGACCTATGGCGGGATAACCATCCAACTGCTGGCCTTGAAATATACAGGCTGAAGACGGGCAAAAGCGTCTTTGGTGCGACAAAGCCAGCCCTGCGGTCACCAACCCGACTGCCCAGCGTGGTGACTATAGGCAACACACATGAGTTCACGCCGTTTTTGGCGTGAACTTGTGGAGGCCTATGTCCAGCAGTGTCCAGGACTGCTATAGGCTGAAGTGATGTGTGATGAAATCTGGAGCAAGGTTAAAACCAAGGAATCAAATAAATCTTTAAAAAAAGAGTTATTCTTGTCTCATTACCGTTTAGTACTACATAATTTAAATAACAAGTAACAATGTTTGTTTAATTTCATAGTCACGAACTCATTTAGTTTCCATTTATATGTTAAACGATACTCGGCTTCGCTAATGAGACAAAGGAAAGGTTTCGAAAACTCTTGGTAATTTTAAAAATAAAACCTATTGACATTGCCAGTGATATAGTTCACAAACCGGATGGCAAATAGATTCAAAGAAAATGAGTAGAATACAAATTAATATACTTACCGTTATGATTATGCGGTTATATTGAACAATAATTAACTTTAAGTAACATTAAGCTTAACTAAAAGTTTCTAATACGTTTGCTTGAAAACAACGATTTAACTGTTAAAACTGAAATTGTTAACTGTTAAAAGTTATTTTGAAGGTGACAAGTCATAATAAATGACTGTGCAAATGGATATTCGTGACGTTATCATATTGTGTGATTTTTGTTTGTACGATAGATATATTGTATTATTTCAGTTCAAATGTACGATTAATTATTATTATTTTTAAAATATTGTACGCATTTAGTCACTCAATTTGTTTCCTGCGCGGTCTTGATTTCCTGATGACGTGTGACAACCAATCAGAATCGAGTGTGACAGGGAGTGTTGATAGTATTTTTCGATAAAAGATTCGAAGACGATTCACGAGGGTCTTTATTACCAGAGCAAGAACCCACGCTAGTCTACTCAGTAATTAGTTAGAATAAATTGAGAGAGATCAGTGAATTTTATCAGTTGTTTGATTTCGTAAAAAATTAAACATTGCATAGATGTTTAGTTCATTTTAAACCTGGAGTTATAACGTTTCTTTTATAGCATGATATAAGTATTATGCCATGTACCCATATAAATGTCATCGCATGTGATGTCATGATCATATTGTATATTTAAAACAAAATACAATATAAATAAATTAGGTTTTGATTAAAAAAACACAAAATGTAAGTCTACGCATCTGTATAGTTTATTATAAGAGAAGTTGGGATGTATTTTCTGTAGATGGCGCGATCAGTAGCCAGCAGCGAGAGGGCTGACTATCGATTCTGTCTGCTCTACACTAAGTGCAATCTATACTCCGGGTACATGGATAAACTTAGTAATACAGCTTTACGCGCTACTTCGATTTCTAGTCACGATATACATTTAAGCTCTCGCTTTCTATTTATTTGTTGTCTTATGTCAAAATATCATATAGTTTATAGAATCTGTACCTTATAACTATAATATAATAATGTATAATGCATAAAATCAATTAAAAGTAGACTGATAGTAGAAAAGTAGTAATTATTTGACTTTTAATTAAAAATTTTGCTTAAAATCATATGAGAAAAAAACCTGTTAATTATTTCTCTAAAAAATAGTAAATAGTTCTTATTGTACTATGTTAAAAATCTCAATAGGTACTAATGTAGGTCTTTTGTCTACAGAGCTGTGCAATAGCGAGGAGGTGCCCGAGGTAGAGATTGTAAGCCTTCTTCAAGAGCATATACCAAAATATCGTCTAAGAGCAGACAGTCTCACACAATTCGGAGGTAATACATAATATCATAATGTTAGTAATTCGAAGAATTTTTGTATGTTTCCATCTTTAAAACTACTTATTCTATTTGAACAATTTTTATTGTGTTAAATTAGCCATTTCTAAAAAAAAGGTTATAAATTATGATAATACGTAATATTTGTATTATAACACTTGAGTTATGTATATAATTGGATCATAAAACAAGGTTATTATTTCGTTTGCCACGTACGCGACAATGATTTCATAGATTTTTACTAAACTTACCGTAGTATTAAAACTATGTTTCCATAACTCCTTGACCTAATTTAGTAAAGTTTGTTTTAACTTCAAAAAAAAAAAAAACAACGTCGACTGGTTGCATATTTGAGTAGAATAAGTAATGTTATTTCAAAATTCATATCAAAAAATGATAATATTCAGAATTTAATCGCTAATTTTAAAAGAAAGTAGCTTTTTCCACTTTCTGTTTATAAGGGATTTATCAATCACCGTATACCTATTATACTAGAAAAGCTAATTATCTATGTTCTTGTAATAACCCATGTCTGATAAGATGTCAAATAACCTTTCAGGTTATAAAAAAGTAATAATACATGTAGTTCCACTTGTTAAGATTCTTTGTAAATTGCCTTGTAACATTTTTTTTAAATAAGTTATTTAAAAAAAAATATAAGTTCTGTAAGTTTATTTCATTTTGTTATTGTTATTAAACAATTTAATTAATCTTAAAATTAGTCATATGATTATTGAGATCAACACGTCATTCTCACAATACCTCACTAAATTTTGACTATTCCGGTATACTTTTTATGAACTTTACAATAAGACATATTTTATTTCTATAGATTTGAATAATTGATAAATGAAACAAATGATTTTGATGACAAATTAAGTTTTTAATACCGACCTAGTTCCCACGAAGGTTCTTGAGTGAATTTGAAAAGGTCGAACGTTGTTGTGTTTCTATTGCATCAACAAAGCCTAACATTTTCAATTTTAAATATAAAGTAAAGCACACCTACACGTGAAAATCTTCGAATACAAATCTGCGTCTCTAATGAATAAATAATAATGATATTGGTAACAACAACTAATTTTGTAATGAAAATGTTAAAACATTTACAAAAAAAAAAATGCACGTATTTGCAATTATTGTTTAAGATAAGCAACCAGTTTTAGATTATTTTTCTTTAATTCAGTCATGTTTAGGACTTCATTTATGTAAATAATACAATAATTACTAATTCATTTAAATCATTAAGCATGTTACTTAATAAGTTTAATTTTTTTTTTCGAAGGTAAAATAAGTAATTCTTATTCTAATTGGTATCATAACCTTCCTTTAGTTACACAATGTTATATTGCATCGAAACGGTCACAAGCTCCGCTATTACTGTTTAAAGTACCCATAGAAACGAATCGTGTTCAACCTAACAATAGGCTAAATCGATAGATGATTGTCAAGATACCTTTCTCCAAAAATCAAAAGCAAATACAATCTACGCAATGTACATTTAAAATAATACCGATGAAAATTTTATATTAAACTTATTCTTACAATGTCGTAGCTGGCGAGTGGAGTAAGTAAAACGTTTTTTTTGTGCGTTTAAAGATCCACGTGTCAGTTGTTTGGTAGTCGCTACATACATTCTAGTACATGACATATAAATGTGTCTATTCTTAGCTATTTTTGCAGTAAGTTCTTCTATATATAACAGTGTGCACCTGCTCTACTATAACCAATTAACGCACATTATGTATTATTAACTGCGAATATGTAGTGTATTTCTTTCTTTCTGTTAGTGTATTGTATGAGACTGTAGATCTGCCGACAAGAATGTAAGTTCTTCCATTTGAGGCTTAATACTAATTTTTTCGAGTTTTTATTAAATTTATTGTTAATTTTGTATACAGGATAAATGTCACTTGTTTGTTTTTAGGGTTCTGTATCTAAACTTTCTAACGACTGCCTTGTATCTACTGTCTATTCATAAGATTCCGTTATCCGTCTATGGAAGGTCTGTAGGGCTCATAAGCTGGAATTCTTTAGACAGGCTACAATAAATAGTATTTTATTACCAAAATATGGTTATTTTGGTGACATAAGACAAAATAGAACCCTTTTAAAATTACAAAAGTTCCCCATATCAAAAAGCTTTTAAATGTTTTTAGCTTGATGTTAGAAAAATATGTCATCTTAATATAGTACGGCGGTACGGCATCCTTTGCGAGCGAGTTTGACTTGTGTCTATTTTTCAGACAAAGAGAAATATTACTACTTGTAAAAATATGTTTATTTTAATATTCATTTCCTATTAGTTTGTCTTGTTTAATAATTAGGCCTTGAGAAATTACACCTGCAGAATATTTATATATTTTTTTTTACATCAATTTGAACTAATCGATTACAATTAGTAAGACTTCTTTAAGCTTGTAGTTCATTACACATAAATGGTACCATTTTTGAAAGAAGAAATTGACCAATTTAACATTTCAGTTAATACGACCTTCAACAAAACGCTCGAGAAGTTTTTACACGTCACGTATAATTAATTAAAGTCGCAGTAAAACAGGAAAGGAAAAAATGTGAACAATATAATAAAGAATTATAAGTACATTTATGTAAAAATTCTTTGTATTATATGAATTTTATGTTGCATGAAAATTAATGACCTTATTTCTAATATATGTAAGAAACAAAGCAAGCGCAATAAGCATACCATTTATTAGAATAATTTGAGACTATTCAGTCAGTTATTCATCATAGTATTGATATTTTATTTAATGTATTAGTAGCAAGAAAAATGAAAAAAAAAAAAAACTAAGTGGTGCCATAGGACACCAGGTAGGAACGAAGTTCCTTCAGATAGTATAGAAGCAACACAATTTGAAAAACAAAATGTTGAATTTTATATATATTTTCGTTCTTGATTTTTTTTTAAATTTTGTTGATTGGTTTTTAATTAAGTACATAAAAGTATTTAGGAAATTTTGTATTTTAGAAAATAACAAATACCGTAAAATAAAATCAATTAAACAATATAATAATAATAATAATAATTCAAACTATTAAGTGAAATAAAAAAAACATATGGCTTTATTTATTTTTGTTGACACTATAAAATTATATACATAATTTAAAAAAGTTTATTAGTAATATTTTAGTTTTACAAACGTCATATTATACAGTCGTTGTGACTGATATTACGTCACTTCCGTTATATATTTTTCTTACGGTTTTAGTATCACATTTTTTTCAGTTCACTCGTCCAACCAAATGTCAAGCCTGCCGTAAGGAACTTCGTTCCAATATATAAATTTATTTAATGACTATTTTAAAACATCATTGTCTTTAGCACTTTAAATATTTTCATAAAACAATCATGTATTGTTCCACTGGTAGCCAAAAACTGTAGCAATAATGAATATAAATTAATGCAAAAATATAAACATCTCTATTGAATTTGTAGTTTATCAGCAGTCCTAAAACTGTTCCGTCCCAGTGTAAGGTACGGTTTCCGGCGCCAGCGCTGCGTCGTCCGATTACGCTATAAATAATGGTGTCTCATCGTAAGAGTCATCGTCCGCTGACCAGCGCATTCCCGACCGGTCTCATGCGTGCCATCTGTCAACTAACTGCAGTTCTAGCGCGCTATTAGCAGGCCTATGTGGGAATCTTATAATGACTTCTCTACTACTCCGGTGCATATTTGAACGACGAATGTTAACTTTTATTTACGATGATACTTTTGTTTCGTTTGTTCTTAAAATTATGAACAATGATGATAAACTCCAAGCGCGTTTCGTTATGTAAATTTTCTTTCACGAGGCCGGGATTTTCGTTTGCAAATTTACTTTGGCCGCGTTCGAATCGTTGATTTAATGACTCCTAAAATACTTATTGGTAATTGTTTTAAAATTTTCTGTATATTGTTTAAAGGAAATCCCTTTATTTAATTTTTTGCCTCTGAAAGCACCGTTGTTGCATAAAAGTTATACGGTAAGTTCCGAAGGTGCAACTTCTAATTCTTCAATTTCGCCATCTGATTCTGCATCCGTTGTCGTCCTAATCGTTAATAACCCCTCGGTTCCAAGTCATAATTGTTGTACATCGTTTACCAGAACGTTTCCCACTCTATCGAGGGCCGAACTCGATTCACAAGGACTCTGTTGGACGGATACCACACTCTTCATTGTAATAATGAACTATTAGACGTAGGAGTACTTGATGTTAGTGCAATTCGATATTGACCGAAATGGGGATGTTATACTCGTTTTGAGGTCCTCTTATATCGGAATACCACTGAAATATAAAAGTAAATATTGGTGCATATTATTTTATACAATCTTACCCGAAAGATTGTCCTATCTTACAAACTATGAAATACGTAGCTTAAGCAATCATATTTTTTATTCCGTAGAACCTTCTACAAATGTTTAGGAAATTTAAAAAAATAATGACAAAAGCGGCATTGTCGTTCTCAAGTTATAGAGTTAAATAAAGACATTCAAATAATGATTAAAACTCCGTTATGAGTATAAAAACAAAAAATTTGGATTGAACTGCATCGGCATGCCCGTTTACTATAACCGTAGAATGCTGTAGATTAAGTCACGTGATATCAAAAACAGGAATGAGCTAGATTGAAAATGAACGGGGAATGTTGTCGATGTGATTCAGCGTTCCTCTAGCGTAGTCGCTTCTATGTTTGAAACAGTGTGCTAGAGAATTGTTGCTAGTTGGCTTTTAGGAATTTCTTTATGAAATGCTACGAATGAAAATAATAATTTTTAAATTAATAATATTTATTAAATTAAATAATTGACCAATTACTGTTTTGACAGTAAGAATCGCTTGGCATCTACAACTAATTTTACGGTTTTTTTTATATTTAAATAGTTCTGCTAAAAATTGAAAATCAAGTTTTTCTTTTTTGTTATGTTTTCATAGGTGTAGGAATGGGTTTCAATTAAATATTATGTTTATTTGCAGGGTACGAGAATCAAGATTGGTTCATACCGTCGCCGGCGCTGCCAGTCAGCGACGAAGATCTTGCACTTACACCTGACCAGATCAGGGAGACGCTCAATTATTTTCGTAAGTAATTTTCTTAATTTTCATATTATATTAATAAAATTAACCAAATTATCGTAAACGTAACGTGGAACTTTTATAACTGGTATATTATGTCAAAATTTGTCGCGATTTTAGTAAATTAATTGTCATATCATGTTACGGATTTTATCTTAATTTATCCAAAACAATAACAGTTACGCATACGATTCCTTACCTTTTCGTATGATTGTACTTTATTTAGATCACAATAATAAATGTGAAAAAGGTAACCGCTTTGTTTTATCAATAAATACATAATTTTAAAAAGATAAAAAAATGTTTGGCTTATTAATGTCCTTCAACGAGTAAGGTTTGATTAACCCTATTTCTGTTATCACTATCTTGTTATTTTTGTGAGGGTCTTTGTCATACTGTCAAATTATTAATATATCGCTAGTCTACTCTGCAAGCAAGATTTATTTTGCTTTATTCGGGTATTTTATTTTTATAAAATTAGTTTTTACGACTTATCTACGAACGAGAATAATATCTAAATTATTACTATACTCATAATTATATCTCGCGATACCAAGCGTGTAATTTTCGAACTCGTGATAGCTTTAGCATTAAAAGTCAGCTTACATTTGAACCTTTGTCGAGATTTTTGACAAGAGGTCTTTCGATTATGTACATACATACCAAAGGTCTTTGCAATCAGAATAATATTACAGTGAGTATGCTATTACTTTAACACTTTTAATAACCATTTGTAAGCATTTATTCGTACAACTTTTGCATTTATACTGCTAATAAAATTTAACCGATATAAGAGATTCATATATGCGCTATCTTATAATGAATTTTTGATAATGCAATAAAATAATTTAAAATAAAAATTTTAATTAAATATTAATACAGACTACGAAGCACTAGTTATACTTAAAGTCAAACAAAAAATACTTAGTTTTATTTAGTAACTCCTTATTATAATTTTATATTTCAATCCACTTTGCAAGTAGATAAAATAATACGGTAAACTTTACGGTAAGAACTGCACAATTTATTTATATTACTAAGTTATTTATATAATTAATATTTTAATTTTATTAATTATAACAATATTTTACTTTACGTAAAAGTTATTTAATTTTTAATAGAGCCGAAAAGGCCGCAATGGAATAGATTCGAATTTTAACTTGAGAAATAAAGTTCAAAACCGCACAGCGATGAATCTTCAAAGTGCTTGTGTAACAATTTAGCTTGTGTCCATCGGCGAAACATGCAGGCCTCGGGTGAGATTTTAAAGTATTTTCATCCCTCAAACCACAGTCGAGCAATCGCCTGAATTAGGGAAAAGGCATTTGCGCATGCATCACTCACTTCAGCCTATCGCAGTCCACAGCAGGGCGCATGCATCAGTTTACATTTATATAGTGTTTCAGTAAAGGGGCTGGATTCTATATTTTAATTGGGTTAGTGACTATATTCTAATTGAGTTTAACTGAGGTAGGGCACAGCAGGAATTTCCTGCTCAAAATATGGAGCAGCCCGACTGGGGTAGTACCTCGACCTTACAGAAGATCACTGCAAAATAATACTGTTTTCAAGCCTCTCCGGGTGTCTGTCCTTATGGGTTTCCCCAACGTGTCTTGGTGAATACGTTAAGCAATCGATCCCGGTTGTTATATAAAACCTGATAGCGATTGTTACTCATAGTATGGAACCCTCAGTGGAGCAGTGGTTGATTAATCTTCGACTCTTTTTCTACATGGTGACAGAGGTCTATGGCCGGCAGTGGGATGTTACAAGCTAAATAAATAAAAAGAAAACAAGTCAATTTATGTCGTCACAAATGCTATGATGATATCCGATAGTTTTTAAAGCATCTGACTACATTAAAAAAACTACGTTAAAAGTCCCAATAAACGTTAATTAATGGTTGACTTGATATTCTCTTATAAAAATCTGTACAAACAGCAAATCAATTTGTATGACGTAATGTACTTTGATGGTCTATATAATCTATAGGTACATATACATATATGTGTATAACTCTCTCTATATACTCAAAACGATTATTTCTAAGAGTTATTAAAAAGTTACTAGTCTTGACCATACAGTAAGTTGAACTTGACGATCGGTACGTGTTTAATATGAGGATAATTATATCAGTAAAAGCGTGAAGAAATTGTTGATAGATAAGAAAATTGTGTCTTTGTAATGTAATGGACGTTGCGGCAAGCGCCACGCCAGTCTCGCTGGTGCGGTCAGAGCGCATGCGCGGCGCCTCGACACGAGCACCAGTGCCGGTTGCGACTCGTGTCGATAGCCACGCGATACGCGTGCTCACGCTGCCGGCGATCGATACTGCGGGCGGACCGCTCGCGGCGCGCCTGCCTCTTGTGCACCGCTCTAAAACTGCGGCGAACGTCTCTATGTTTAGCGCGGCCGACGGTGCACCGTTGCATTGCATTATTATTAATCATTAGTTTACCGCAACCGTCCTTATATCCTAGTTGATCACCGTTCCTGTCTTATTCCGTCGCGGTCGTGACCTCATTCTTTTTTAAATCGATTTGTGATAAAACATTGATACGCCTTACATAATATTGTGATACATTAGTTAGAGCTCATAGTACTTACTGGAGTAACCTTACAACCGAAAAATAGTGTTTGGTACAAATTTAACTTCGAAGTTCGCGTGCCATCGATTAGGGTGTGTTCAGGAACGGGATAGCGCGTCGGGACGTCGATCACGGCGCCCCGCACCGCGCAACAGCTGTGGGCCATCGCCAGACTATCTGTTATCTTGACCGTGAGAACATAATTAATATGTTCATTCTTATATATTTATATATTTGATTGATACGCTATGAAATTATTCGTTAGCTGTTATTTAAATCGTAAATCATAGGTCATGCACATTGTTATCTTATTATCTATTCGTAAACGTATATAAGTACATAATATGCATATAATATATAATTAAATATATATTATATATAGTCTTAAAAACAAGATGTTTTCTGATTCCATAGTAGTTATTTGTTTTATCTTATTGACGAACTTCGAAACAATTTAATATCAAATTTATTATCAAAAGCAAAAATGAAAAATAATATTATTAATAGATAACCAAACAGAAACGAAACGGATGTCGATGTATGATTAATCAACAAATAAATCTATATGGAATTTGTGATAGTAAAACATTCAAATTAATCAGTAACTTTATAAAACAATCTTAATTAGGTTAGGACTTACTATTGTGTGCAATAGAGAAAAGAATTATTTTCCATTGTTTGGATAGAGAATAGTTCATTTATAAAACTTGTTTCTTAATATGCCGGTACTTGTATAATGAGAAACTGGTATTGATTACAAGATTTCCTACATTCTCTTTATGAGTAGTAAAAGTAAAATCCCAAAGATAGTTTGTATCAGTTTAATCAAACGTTAATAAACACTGAATTGAAAAACGTTAATAAAACAAAATATCAAAATCCCGTTTACTTTTATTTTTGTATAGTAAATAGGTATGTCATATAAAGAAAAATAAAGAACGTTTATTCGGGACATCACACAAATCGCAGACAGTTTTTACACAAAAAAATACAGTTAAATAGAAAGCATAATAATTAATAAGTAAATACGTATTAAAAAAATGACAAGAACAATTATATAGACTACAAAAATATTGATATCATAAAAAAAGTAAAAAAAAGTAATGAAAAAAAGACGATTAAACAAGTAATGTGAACATAATTGTATATCCAAATAATACCGCCTGCAGCTAAGTGCTGTGCCCCAAAAAGGTATACCTATCACTCAGCTTGGAGTTGGCTTTCATAGACTGATTTTCAGTGATACCCCCCTCTAGTGATGCCCCTTTACTTCAGCTTAGTTAAATTATAAAGCAATAGACATTATCTTACTGTATATAATATTTAATACAAGATAATACCAGTCACGTACTTGTATAACCTGGAGGAACATATGTATGTGGGTTTGTTTTATGTATGTTTTATCGAAACAGTCAAATATATATTTACGTTAAATGAGTAATGACTAATAAACTATTCTAGGTGCGGGTTGAATGAGATAATGGAACTTAAATGTAGTTTGTTATGGGTACATAACTAAGCACTCGGCTTTTAATATTAAAGTTCTTCTGCTTAGAGATATAAAGCTCGTAGCAAATTTTATAAAAGGTAGACTTTTACGAGAAATATGGATTTTAATTAATTTGGAGAAAACCTTAGTTTGTTATCATCAGACAAATTTAATTTTTTTTATATTTGTGAAGGTTTTAATTAACTTTAATGAATTTAGCATCTGGAGCAGCCCGAGTGGGGTAGTACCTCGATATTACAGAAGATCACAGCTAAATAATACTGTTTTCAAGCAGTATTGTGTTCCTGTTGGTGAGTAAGGTGACCAGAGCTCCTGGGGGGGATTGGGGATGGGTCGGCAACGCGCTTGCGATGGCTCTGGTGTTGCTGGCGTCTATAAGCTACGGTAATCTCTTACCATCAGGTGAGCCGTACGCTTGTTTGCCGACCTAGTGATATAAAAAAAAAAAATGATTATTAAAACTTTGCAGTGCAAAATTCTGGTTGAATTTTTGTCTTCATCGACCGCGATGGTGAACATCGTATTAAACTAACGTTTCTAGAGTTCTAGACTAATTCCGCCAATTAAATTGGAGGTAGCATGACGAATAAATATCATATTTATCTCCTGATTAGACGAAGAGACATTTGGTCAGCTATAGGAGATTTAAAGACTTTTTCTAAAAATATTTTCCTAATGATTTTATTAAAATTTTATTTATTTACATTTTACCAGTACTTTAGAAATCAGTTTAAAAATTAATACACATATGTGTTTGACTCTGTTGTCTAACTTAGTTTATTCTTAATCGTTTTTACATTTCTCGTATTCTTCGCGGAGACCTTATAAAACATTATAGCTCCAAACATTATAGCTCCAGGAATCAGGTACAAATTCAGTCAATTATTTCTTCTCGAGCGAAAATTAGTAGAATAGAATTATCGATTGGGAGGGACTTGGTCATGAAAATCTGTCACTAGCTCCCTACAAGATATTACAACAATTACGATACGACGTGGATTTTGCGATACCGTAATAAATTCAAACAACGTGCATAATTTGGAAATAAATTCAGTATTAGTGTGGAAAATAATACATTACATACAAATTTTTGATGTACATAATGATGTATAGTAATAAATCTTACCTGTAAATTAATGTAAAATTAAAAGAAAAATTATGAAAATTTTTGATATACATAATGGTTATTAAAGAAATTATTAAAGAAAAACTAGCACGAGGAGTAAGGAGCAAACAAAAATAATCAGAATAAATTTTATTACTTCTGTCTTTACGTACGTTATCATACTTGCATCATAGTCTGTCGAAGAATAACATTGCTTACACATCTACGCCAGTATCTTCAGCTAGGTATATGAGTAACAGAATTGTCGAGCTAGTGTTGGTTTTTAACTATAATCCCATTGAATCGATTACGCATACGTTTAAAATGCAGAAAAGCGTGCGTGTCTGCTTTGTGTGCGAGAATGATTTCGAATAGATTGAATTGATAAAGGAACAAGACTCAAATTACTTTGTACTTAGTAACTATACATTTTTATTTGCAAATAAACTAGTAGTGGGCAGGCAGTGTATTATAATTTTTAGTGACTGTTCGGTTGCGGACGGAAGTGGACGTTTTACGATTTGTTCCGCGATAACCGCATGTGTGTCTGAATCGCGTGCCTTTGCAAGTGCTTGCATTTGATCGTGAAAGTTTATTAACATTGGCCTCAAATACTGAAACCGTTAGTAAAAATAAAAAGAAACCTCATTATAAAAAAAATGTAGAAGTTTAATGGTGTTATTTAATTTAAATGAAATTACATTGATATTTGTTGTTAGAATCGATTTTGTATATTTTTGTTAATTTAATACTATTGTTATTAAATTAACTGCAAATTAAGGTAATGAATATTTCTGTTGTTTGTTTTTATGTTTTTTAATGAATCTTAAAAACGACTGTATGTGAAAAATTAAGTTTAAAAAATCTTATCATTATCGCGCCAAAATTAATACGTATAGTACTTATAATAAAATACACATTAAATTTTATTTCTAAGTATTAATTGAAACGGTGTTTATAATAATGATAAATAAACGAAGATAAAAAAATTAACAAGCAATGTTTCTCACCAATTGTGTTATTATGAGGGTACAAAATATTTTATCATAACATAATGGTTATTAAAAATTAAATTAAAATAATCAAAATATTTATTTAATTAAGAATCGATATGTAAAAGTAGGTATTATGTAAAAAAAAATGATGCAAATATTTGTTTTTTATATACTACCCTCACGCAAATTACGTAAAATATAATTGTTACACAACGAAAGGATATACTTTCTGTATAATTGATTTTTACAAGTGATTTGTGTAAAAACACTCCATACACGACTGACACAAGGCTGTTTGACGTCAGCGTTGAATCACGTGCAAAGCGACCTTTATATAGCACTCCCTCATTTGTTCGATAGTACCTTGCAATACGGCCTGGCGTTTATAAATTACAAAACCCTTTTCAAATAATTAATTATATAATATATATGCGTGTAAGTCTTTGAACTGATGTTGATGAAGTTTATCATACATTTGAATGGTTCCTTGGATGGATTAAATTTACAATTGGAGCTAGTATATAGTTGGCGCAGCAATTGAGTTTCTACATTACGTCGGCATTTGTTGAGTTTTCTAGTAGGAATACAAAAATATTAAATAATATAAATATAAAAGTAGAATATTATAAAAGTCATAACCTCGCTTTTAATTTACAATGTTATTAGTATTGTTACTGAACTGTGACAGCATTTAAATGTCCCATGGCTATAATGATCTCAATGCTAAGGTGAAGGGTTATAGTTAAATCCACCTCAGTATTCTACCGAACATTAAAAAAACATATTTGTACACACGATGCGCTAAGCAATCTTCTCCTGTGGGCCCCCCTAACCTTAAATGAACTACAAAGATTTAATTGAAAAAAAAAAATGTGAATACGTATCGTAGGTAGGATATGTATGTATTGTTCCTTCTGCCCTTGCTTTAACTTTTGTGTGCTCGTTTTTTTTTGTCGGGATGCTTAAATAGCTTATAGGCTAATCCACGACTGCTCCTACATGTCTCATGTCTAAGGTTCTCGAAGAAAAACCAGTTTTTTCACGATGTCATCCTTTTATCATGATCTCCTTCTAAGCTATTACGAGATGAATTTTAAACGAAGATTTGAGAATAATTCATGTTTATTTATGTTATATGCAATTTTAAAGCTTTTATCGAATTTAAAGATAATGTACATTATTTAACACAATTATAAATAATTTTTCACATCTTCAAGCGTTGTAATGGTGGTCATTATTTATAGAACGCGTTTAAAATTTTCGTCGTGAATACTTAATAGTTCACTTATTTACTTTAATGCTTCTCGTGAAATAATAATTAAGATTGACGATCGACGAGCTAGAAGTTTGGTTAAATATAAACAGTTAAATTTTTATGTCAACATTATTCTTCTTAAACGTCTAGTCGCACTAAAGTTTTTATTATGGTAAAGTAAATTAGATTTTTAGTTATTGCCACTAAACGACGTCTTCGACGTCTACTGAGTTTGACAGAAACTAAAATGATACATTGGTGGTAATAGTTGTCCTTTCACAAATAAAACAACTCTTTATTCGATATATTTCTAAAATTGTTTCAAAGCCAAGACTCAAGTTAAACTAATCTCAATGTTTGATCAAGTGTCGTAATTATTTACTTGCCTGAATCTCCGTTTTTCCTTATTAACGAGTAGATCACGTTATGTGTACCTATGTGTATATTATCTAAATAAATAAGTACTTTTTAGCGCATTGTGACTATGATACCACTTATCAGTCAAAGAATATTACAAAATCGAACATATTTAAAATAGGTTTTGTGAAATATTACAATTGAGTGGACAAGTTAAGTGTACATAATAAGTGTGGCCGGAAAATCATCGCCGGCGTAAGGCGGGCGGAGCCGATGTCCGCGGCTCGGGCGCGTCACGGCGGAGGGCGGTGCGAGCTCGGGCGCGGGGTGCGCGGGGGGCTCGCGCGCCTCGCCGCCGCCCGGCTTCGATCGCGAGCTCTTCCAGGAGTTGAGCTTCCTACCAGACGCGGAACTCCGAGAGTGTCTCGGCGAGTACCCCGACTTCCTGTACCATTTGGCGCGGGATAGGTTCGGCCGACTCTACTTTCGCGTTATACGGACCTTGCTCCTTGATCGAGGTACAGTCATTCTCTACGACGAAATAGTCCAAAAACACATCATCTCATCGCCTGCATCAGTTTCTACACGCGTCTCACTTTCTGCATCTTACTTTCGCTGTTAATTCTATTTTTTTCCTTTTTTAATATCTATATTAAAATCACTATTCCTCTCATATAATAGCAATAGAAAATATTTTATTTTTGCGACCTCTAAATGTAAACTTTACATTGTCTTCGGTTTTTAACTTTTCTTTGTCTTCTATTACTGTTTGTAACAGGTATAATATTTTACGACCTGTAAAAATTTGCGGAACAGGATAATGAAACCGGCCTTATTTAACTAATTCATAATTGGATTATTAATATTATATTAAAAAAAATTCGTATGTAATAAAAAAAAAGTTAATTGGATCGAGCAGAGGGTCATTTATTTTCACTTGATCACAACTGGTGTGTCTCGAGGGCCACTTGACTGAGTATTGATGATATTATTTATTATCACATAATAAGTGCGAGTAGTGGGAGAACAATAAGACATTTTATGTGCGATTTGTTAGTTATTGTTATATAAATTGAAAAAGTGATTATTTGATCTCTGAGAGAGACGTAACCCTATACACAATCGATATCCGTTGTATCCCAGCTCTGTTAGGTAAGACTGAGAAAAAATACATTCGCATCGAATGTAACTAACTACTAGCTATTAATGACTTGTTCCCACTCTTGACTTTTTGCTTCAATAGAAAGCAGCATCATTAGATGCAACAGACTAATATGTATGCAACGTTAACAATTGAATCGTGTTCTCTTATTAAATATTACTAAACTATTGTTATGTTCAGTTTGTACTTCGCTTTACTAGTGTGTTTGCAGCCTTTTATGTGTTGTGTGTTGCAAATCGAAATAATCATATGTAACACTCGAAATAATCGTACTTACGTATAAAGAACGAGTTTTTATTGATTATCACAGTCATAACGTCGAAACGAAGTCAGTCTAACAAGATCAGTTTATGTAATATGACTTTATAACGGTTCGGGTAGTTATAAGAATGCTTAGCGCACTTCAGTAATCACCCATTGTTAACACCGTGTCACACATTGCACTTTGCTTTCTAAATACACAGTTCAGGTGATGGTAATTAATATTTGATTGAGTCAAATTTATATTTGTTATAAATACCTGAATATTATCTGGTTAATTGATGACAATAATTCTTTCAGTGATATGCAATTCAATACAACGAACCGAGCATTGTAAAAAATGTTGTGTTTGTACTCCAGTTTTCCCATGTTGCACAATAGAATACATAGTTTGTTTTGCCCTCCGAGCTCGGCACTCAGTTGATGAATACGCAGTCACTAACTCGAGCGACCGGCACTCGGTTCACGTCGAGAGTTGAAAGCACGCACTTTATTTAGTACTGTATCTGTATTGTCTAATTTCTGGACAACGGACTGTAACTGTTAACTTAAATTCGAATATAATACAAAACGGACGATTCCATGAGCGATCATTCAGTGAATCTTGATGATATTATTGCGGGTCAGTATCGTTTGATCGCTGATTGGATATGATTATTTAAATATATGCCCCGGATTTTAACGATATCTTATCAATACTTGAATCATCGAGGCATTCGAGTATAATTTGTCTAGCTTAGTTTACAAATTTGATTTGGGTGTATTAGTGTATTATTTTGAAATGTCGTTACAACATGTCGTGTCGTGATTTGTTTCATGGTGCTGTGAATACACCAAATTTTTGTGGTAGTTGTTCAGTATTTACAGCATTTTTAAACAAAAGTGTTTTTTTTTTTGCTAAAAATAATATTTAAAAAGTAATCTAAATACCACGCCCATTTACACTAATGATTAAACTTAATTTTATTAGCGGCGTCTTTTCCATTGAAATAATAAAAATAGATTTTTTAATTGTGACAATGTAAAACAATAAAATAAAAAGTTCGTAAAGTAGTATATTTAATATTTAAAATAATGCGTGCTTATTATTTATCTATCTAACGATGTATAAGATAACGTTGTTTTTATTGTATTTCAATTATATATTTATTAGTATATAAATTATAACATATACATTATATTATAATAAGTTGTGTAGTCTTGTTAGAAATCAGCGTACAAAAATTTCGATAAAATTAAACCTTAAATACCTACGTTTTAATGGAAACATTAATGAGCCAAATAAAACAAGTTGAAATCTCGCTATCTCGCCATATTTCTCTAATGTATTTGTATTATATGTGAATATCTTATCATTAGAAGTTAACTATTGTTTATTTATTTGTCTTAACGCTTAAGTGATTGATGCTATAACAGGTGTTAATGTTTACCCGTCCTATATCTTATCAGATCAGAGAGTTTTGTATTTTATGTATTTTGATAAAATTTACTCGAGCTAGTCGTTATATAATCCGGGACCTCTTTTTGCAGTTCTATGCAGCAACAGGGTGAGCCAAATGACAAAAACCTACAATGACATTGAAGCGGTAACACGGCTCTTAGAAGAAGTAAGTTTTTATATATTTTATTTTGGTTTATTGCACCTGTATTTGTTTATTTATAAATGGTACAATATTATTGTTTTATCAACGACTAAATTTTAAAGTATATTTTAAAATTACTCAACTTATATAAGTTCAACTTTTGCAATTTTGAAATAAAATCTTTTAAATCTCCTCTGGATATATAATAGCTAGTAAAGTCAATATCTGTATATTTTTTAAAGAATAAGTAAGCATTTGTTTCGATGAAAATAAGATAAAATTAATTATAAATATCCAAAATGGCAGTATTTCTAAGTAACAAAAGTAATTACTTACGCATTTATTTAATCTTATTTCAAATTATATTAAATATTTTTAATACATTACATACAAGACATAATCGTTTTACTGAATCTAATATGGATTTATAACGAAAGCCTTCATCGTAATAGGCTTTTGTTTTTAGCTGCGCTGTGTGATATAAATATAGTATTGTTTACCATCGTTTATTCGCGTTTACTGCTTTAAAATTACAGAGATGCTCAAAGCTAGCGTTTGTAAAGAATATAAACATAGGTTTAATTTACAGTATTACTATCGCCAACTACCCGACTACAAAAAAGGTCAGGCTCAACCAGATCATGTATCTGGTCCGGATCAGGATAGAATGAGGTATGCCAGATCCGGCAAGCTCTATCAAGACCAGGTCTGGTCCAGACAAGGATAGCCTGATTTAAAATGTAATCAAGTATGGTAAGGCATACTGGATCAGGACCCGGTCCGGTCCAGTCCAGATAAATAAGGACAGCCTGATGTAAAATATAATCAAGTATAAGTGTAAGGCATCCCGAGTAGAAATTTTTTCGTATTCCTTAGAAGGACCGAACCGGGCATGCCTGATCTGGACCGGATAAGGTATGTGACCCAGAAGATTTGTCTGGGACCTGATCAGGATGAGATGAGATTTCCTGATCGGGTCCATATCAGGAAATCTCATCTCCTCCTGATCAGCCGGTTCGGTCCGGTCCTTTTAAAAACACGAATGTATATTCTTGAAAAAAAAAATGTTTAATAAAAAAAAGCGAATTGATATTATAAATATGTTACTTAACATAATCATTATGATATTTATTTCCGTTTATTTTTTCAAATGTATTATTTATTTATGTTTTTACTTTAAATATCAATTATTTTTATTTATTTTATATTATTAATTAACTATTGTTATTAATTATATTTATTTATTAACTTCTAATAATTAACTACTTCCTACTACTTACGACTGCTCCACTGTGTAGAAATGGAGTCCCTGCTGGACTGTCCTGATAACTGTATAATATATACTAAGTGCGTTTAAAACATTGATAGCGCGATTCATGCTTAGTTTGCGTAATTTCTTTCAGGCTATCCTGATCTGGACCGGACCGTGTCCTGATCCAGTATGCCTTATTATACTTCATTATATTTTACATCAGGCTATCCTGATCTGGACCGGACCGGGTCCTGATCCAGTATACCTTACCATACTTGATTATTTGTGTTAATGTATAATGTAGGTATGGATTTTTGTATTTTTGAACAAATAGAAAACGTTGATATACCTATGTGCTGTATCAGAGGTGTGATCAGATGTAAAAAGCGTCAAGGTGACGAAAGAAATGTATTGTTAATAGAAAGAGAAAGATTTAGAGCTGACGGCGCGTATCGGCAAGGAGTTGCTGACTGCGAACGGTCGGCTCGAATCTCGCGTGACCGCGCTCGAGGGCGAGCTTCGCGGCGCTCGCGACCTTATCACTCAGCTGCGGCACGAGCTCACCGCCAAGAGTGATCTGCTACAGGTAAAGTAAAAAAAATATATAGAAATAGTTTTTGTAGTAAAACTTCTTTAAACACGCTTGACTTGGGAAGTAAGCTGGTGAATGCTTAACGAGGGGGTTACGAAAAGTATGATCGGGCGAGGTAAACGGAGCAAGAAAGCGGCGAGCACATATTTATATAAGTTTTACTTCAGTCGTGTGGTCTAAAGGACACTCATTTTTGTTTATTTCTTTCTCTATATTAACACTATCATCACTTCAGCCTATCGCAGTTCACTGCTGGACATAGGCCTCCTCAAGTTTGCGCCGGTCATTATGGCGCGAATTCATGTGTTTAGCCCATAGTCACCACGCTGGGCAGGTGGGTTGGTGACCGCAGGGCTGGCTTTGTCGCACCGAAGACGCTGCTGCCCGTCTTCAGTTCAAAGTCAGCAGTTGGATGGTTATCCCGCCATCAGTTGGTTTTTAAGTTCCACGGTGGTATGTAGAAAATGTCTCTCTTCATATGACCTCTTCCCTATATTTTTTTCACAGTTGTAATGAACGACTGTCTGAATAGTGTTAAAAGTTCGCCTAAGAGTGTTTAATAGCATAAAATTTGTACAGGAGATTTTTTTATCTGTGTGTATCGGATAATTAAATTTTGGTAGTGTAACCGTTTTGTTTTTAATTCTTAAATTAGATAAATTGTGCTTGCTAGACTTATTGTTAAGTATTGATAAAAAATAAAAGCACTTTCTCATTTTTTCTATTTTTCGATACTAACTAAACTGTAACGTGTCGCAAATCTATCATAGGGGTATAACAGTTGTTTATAACATTTACTACTACTGTACTACTCTTGCTTTCTCTGATAAAGCAACCTTTTTAAATTTCGACGGTCCATATTGTGAGTTTCCAATGATTAACAAACGTTCGGGCCTGATTAATAAATACTATTGCAAGGTAAAAAAATACTATTAAGGAGTTGTTTAAATAATAATTTGTAATTTCACATATTGATTCGCGTAAGATATCGTTATTTTGATAAGTAATGAATGTTTGATAATTTAGGTAAAAATATCGCGTGCAAGATAACATTTCCTCGTCATGATATAGGTATAAAATAACCTTTTGCTTAATGTTATCGTGCCTAAAGTTATGTAGATTAGGTCAAAACAAAATACGGCGTATATCGAATTAGGCCTAGAGAACAATCTAACCTAAATCCGCTCCTGGCGATAATAATAGACATTACTGATCGCTTTGAAAATTTGCCAGATTTGGTTTGCGTATATAAAGTAATGTTTGAATATACATATAAATAAATAATATTAAATGTTTTTATGTCTTTTTTACAGATGTGGAAAACATTAAGATTATAAATTGACTGCAAATTTATTCTAAAATATATGCAACATAGAAGGTCAAAGTGACCTCAGCACAAATATAAGTTTTCCTGATTATTAATTATTAAAGGGGAAAAAAATCTTTTTCCTCATGTTTATTACAATTTATTTTATTTTTAGTAAAGGCGTGTCGACTTCGCTGACTTGATTTAAAAATAGTAATTCTACCTAAAATAATATGAGTTTAATAATAGAACGGTTTAATTTATAAAAGCGATTCTCATCCCTTTTGAACCACTTTGTGATTAGTAAATAACATTTTAAATTTTTATTACAGTGAAATAAGTTTTTCGAATTTTATAGCGGTTTATTAAGTTTTTTAGATGCCCAACGTTTCGGATACTTTACAGCAACCATGGTCACGGGAGGACGATTTTAAATTTTATCGTATTTGTGTGAAAATAACTCTCCAAACGTCAATCATGATGTATATTTTAAAAATCGTTTGACTTGCTTACAAATGAAATTAAACATTTGGTTAGTATGGCTCAATTATTAGAAATACAATGTTTATATTTAATCTATATAATTGTCTGTTATCATTTTTAGTAAGTCTTATATAAAAGATTAGGAAACGATAACATAAAAGTATAATTCTGTTTAGCGTAGTTGTTTATCCTTCAATTTATTTGTTATTACGGCTTTATCATTACTTTGCTATCTATTAAATCTTTATTATTTATCGATCAAGCCGTTTTGGAGTTCGATGACAAGCATTGTGACACGAGAGTTGCAAAATAAATAAATAATGTATGTATAAGTATTAATATATACGTAAGCAAATTATACGTTACTCACTTCAGCCTATCGCAGTCCACTGCTGGACATATGCCTCCACAAGTTCGCGCCGAAAATGGCGTGAACTCATGTGTGTTGTCCATAATCACTATGTTGGATAGGTGAGTTGGTGACCGCAGGGCTGGCTTTGTGGTACCGAAGACGCTGTTGCCCGTTTCCGGCCTGTGTATTTCAAAGCTAGCAGTCGGATGGTTATCCTGCCATCGGTCGGCTTTTTAAGTTTCAAGGTTGTAATGGAACTGAGTTATCCCTTAGTCGCCTCTTACGAAACCAACGGGAATAGAGGGGGTGGCTATATTCTTTACTGCCGTAACCAATAATAATATTTAGTGGTTATTACACTGACATAGTTGTAGATACAATTGCTCCACCTTTCTTTTTATATCTGATTCTTTTGTCCCTTGTACAGACGACTTATTACCAATGTTAGATATTTTTTGTATTGTGTGCATTGTAAGACATTTAAACAAAACAGCAGGTGTAATGTGTTATACACATCTGGGCAATGTCATTCTGAATTCTTGGAAGATAAATTTACTTTGGATTATATATGTATTTTTGTTATTAGGAACAACTTTTCGGTAAAAGAATAGTATGAAAAATACTATGTAATTAACTGAATGAACTTTATTATAACTCGTACATTTAATTTTTTTGACTCGAATTGGTGTCAAACACTAAGTTTGTCTTATCCATACATATAAATAAAATTGTAGTGTCAGTCTGTAATTTCAAAATAACTGTTTTTCATATAGCTATTTACACGATACTAAAACACAAACAAACGACTTTACAATTTTTGTCGATCTGTCTTTTTTGTCTGGTCTAATCTTCGGAATGGCCTAGACTCTGATTATTATGCGACTTGTACTGGAAGATAGAAGAGGTTGTGGAGCAGCTTAAAGGCTACTTTTTGTCTCGGAATTTCCGCGAAATCAAGATTTATTCGGTAAAACCCGCATTTTTTATATTTTATAGGAAAATTTTTGCAATAAAAAAACTAAAATTCCTAAAGGTTTAATTTATAAAAATATTTATACATTTACATATAAACACTAAAAAAACAAATAAATTAAAAATACTAAATTCTGTATACCAAAAATTTACTTAGTTTTGTCAAGTCTTTATAGTATTTTTTTTTATTAACATGATAAGATGAAAACTTTTTTAAATATAATTATAGTCTATGGGTCTGTACATTTGTCTTTGGAACGACTAAAATAAGATGAACCCGAGTAGAAATTTTTTCGTGTTCCTTAGAAGGACCGGACCGGGCATGCCTGATCTGGACCGGATAAGGTATGTAACGCAGAAGATTTGTCTGGACCTGATCAGGATGAGATGAGATTTCCTGATCGGTCCGGATCAGGAAATCTTATCTCATCCTGATCAGCCGGTTCGGTTCGGTCCTTTTAAAAAACACGAATGTATATTCTTGAAAAAATTGTTTAATAAAAAAAAGCGAATTGATATTACTAATATGTTACTTAACATAATCATTTAGATATTTATTTCCTTTAATTTTTTCAAATGTATTATTTATTTATGTTTTTACTTTAAATATCAATTATTTTTATTTATTTTATATTAATAATTAACTATTGTTATTAATTTAATTTTATTTATAAACTTTTAATAATTAACTACTAATTAACTACTTCCTACCTGATCCTGGGGTCCTGATCCAGCATGCCTTACCATACTTGATTATATTTTACATCAGACTGTCCTTATCTGCTCCGGACCGGGTCCTGATCCAGTATGCCTTACCATACTTGATTATATTTTACATCAGGCTATTCTCCGAATCTGACATGCCTCATTCTATCCTGATTCGGTCCAGATACATGATGTGGTTGAGTTCGACCTTTTTCTAGTCGGGTACTTTTTATCCCATAATTCCCGCGGATTCAGGACATGCCGTAAAAAATAATGAAGTCGCGGGTACAGTTCAATATTATAAATAGTTTAAATTTTTTATTTTACTATAGATAAATATTAGTGAAAATTACAATTTTAATTCTCTAGTTAACACAGAATAAGTCCAGTAATATAAAAATAAAATTATTTTTCTAATAATATATTTTAAACTAACAACGACTAACTCTAGGTTTTTAAAATTATTTTATCAGTGGTTACGACGTATTGTTTTAAAAAACTCTTCGTTCATTGTGCTACACAATAAGAGTACTTCTAATATCTCAAGAGCCGATTAAAAGATTAAACTTTGAAAATTCTTACTTTTTGACCTTCAAAATTTTAAAGGGCATTTAAAAATCATTATTATCTGATGTTATTGGACGATGTGTTGGCGCTGCGGTCACAGAACTGGCGCTTGCTTATGGCAATTTGTATAGGGTAAACGGTTTTTGCATAATTAATCATCGGCAAAAGGTCTGGGCGTTTGTGTTTGTTCATTGTGTTTGTGTATTTTCGGATCCCAGGCACAGGTATAAATCCTGCTGGTTTATTTATTTTTTGTAACTTTGCCCCCACGGTTTCGTCTGCGTGAATGTAAGAAAAAAAAAAACGTAGGTACTTAAATATTCTATAGCCTTTTAGCCAAAATATTCTATAGCCTTATAGCCTTTCTTAGTAATTTGGCTATCAAACACAAAAAAAATCTACTTCTTATTCTACTTCTACTTAGTTCTTGAGATTCATCATTACAGCCTATACAGTCCACTGCTGGACATAGGCCTCCACAAGTTTACGCCAAAAATAACGTGAACTCATGTGTTTTGCCCATAGTCACCACGCTGGGCAGGCGGGTTCTTGAGATTAGCGCGTTTAAATATAAAGAAACAAACTTTTCAGTTTTATAATATTAGTATAAATTATACAGATACGTAGTAAGTAAATTAGACTTGTATTAAAAATGCGTTAAATATTTGCGTTTGTAGGTTTTAACAAATGACACAGAGGAGAGCTCGCCAACCGAGGAACAACAAGAAGCGGCGACGGCGGCGCTGCTGAAGCGTCGGACGGGCGCGCTGGAGCGTGAGAACCGTTCGCTCAGAGAGGAGGCCGCGCGCCTCGCCGCCGGCGCAGACTCCGCCGAGCTGGCGGAGCGGCAGCTGCTCAGGGACATCGCTGCTCAGCTATGTGAGTTTAACTCAATTATCATACCAAACTATCTGATCCGGCAAATGTGGTTCTGTCCTACGGATAGGGACACCAATCACCATTCACACTAGGTATACATAGAATAGTCTACGATCTATATTTTTAAACCTACATAATATACACAAAAAAAAAAACAAAAATGGTCGAACCGTTTCGGAGGAGTTCTGTAACACTGTTTTACGAGATTTTTATGTAATTAGATTAAATTAACAAATATTTCATAAGACTTTATGGTTTCCAACATTTTCTCGGTGAAGTAATTAATAATATGCTAGGTTTATCCTAAATATTGGTCTTTACTATTTTTATAAAATCGAATTATAGAAATGTTGTCTAAGGAAAAATGCATTCTTTCTTTATGAATTTTTTGAAATGAAGGAATCGTAAACTAGATGAAATGATAATTTACGTTACGATAAAGAAACACATAAATGTATAGGAGAGAATGAGATAGATACATTACTGCTCAAAACACTTACCTAAGCGACGCGTTATGCATGGCGTTTACGATCTTCACGAGACCGTGATCATCGTCGATAAAACAAATCGCAACGGCCTACGATTTTGAAGTAAAACTTCTTTAGGCGCATGAGGGTAAAATTTTTACGGATGAAACGCAATAATAATAATAATATCAGCGTCACGAAGATGTGCAACGTTTTTTTCGAACAACAGAGCCACCTAGCGTGTACTATAGAAACTTCAAAAGTTGTTACTAAATATCGATAGTATTACATTACAAACTAACTAGATGGCGCTGGAACGGAACTCTAAAGCTTTATATTTGTATAAATAAACGAGACTTAAAAATTAGTTTGCCAAAGATGTTTCACTTCTGACATGACTGCACGTTTTAATTCAACTGTCACACTTTAAGATTTGCTTATTTTTGATCAAATTAAAAATGGACCAGTTTTATCACATTTTTTAATGTACATTACTATCAGAATTATATAAATGTCATTTGAGATTTTAAGTATGTATAAGTAATAATACCATATATCATATTTTTAGTTTTTTTTTCCTATATAATATTAATAATCATCGATCATATTAAGCATTGCAAAAATTTCACCACTTGGCTAAGCTCTTTATTTCCTAGATGAGATACCTATTTAATGTCTTTATCGTTTGTTTACAAGCGATTTTTTAAAACTAAAATTTGTATTAAAATGTGTTTAATCAGTATGTTGTTATGTAGGAAATGATAAAATTCCCACTTGTGGTCTTGTGTTTCAAAGGAACTAAATGTACCACCGGGGAACACCGTCAAAGTTAATTTGTTTAAAGATATATATTACATTTATTGTATTTATTGTTATATAAAAGAGTAATATTTATGTACGTAGGTACTATATATAATACTTCTAAAGTATAATTTTGCAAATAATTTTCCCTTATTTATAATGAAATAGACTGTAAATGTAATGTATTATCGTTATTCATATTTGTAGTCAATTAACCATGAAGTATTAACTAGAAAGACTGTAATTTTTTTTATTTATAGAGTTTGTGTTCTGGAGTTTGTGTTCTCGTAAGGTAATATTTTTATATAACTTTGTAATAACATTGTTTTAAATTTATTATGTTATGTTCATAAAGTGTGTATGGAATAACTTTATTGACTTTAATTTTATACATTCCATTTTAACTTTTTGACGTCAGTTTTTCTCAGTCAGATTAACGTCAGTCAAAGTAATAAATGTGTGTTAACTGTTATTATTCTGATGTTATTTTAATTATAAATTCAGCAATAATATAAAGAAAAAAAAAATATTATGAAATCTACACTGCAAATGCTACGTGCAGACATAAATTATTTAAACAAATAAAAAATATTATTCATATAAATTAATATTTTTGTAACATAATACATACCGGACCATGCCTTCAAAATTATAGGGTGAGGCAATAAATATAGTGTTTCATATGCAACATACTGTTTATATTTTATAAGTTCACAATATATAATAAATTACACACACACACACACACACTTAAACTAATCCGCAGTCCACTGCTGGACCATAAGCTTCCCAAGTTCGCGTCAAATATCCCGGTTTTCCACGATTCTCATTCAGCTTCCATCGGTAACCTTACGTAGCCGGGAATAGTGGGATTGCCGAGAACTGATGCCGTACTTTTTGGCTTGCACTAATGAGTTGAATTTACACAATTGTTTTATTCATATAGTTTTTTCCATAATAATTCTAGAAGTATCTATTGTCTTGCTGTAAAAAAAAAATAGACACGGTTGCCGCGTTAATTAATGACATAATAAAAAATACGATTAAGTGGAATGAGCGGATGACTCTGTAAAGTAATTCTGTTCAATGTTATTTTCTTGAAATTAAAATTCTTTAGGCGCATGAGGGGTAAAATTTTTACGAATCAAACGCGTCACGGGGCGTCACGAATTTTTAAACGTCCATACCGCGTTGTATACACCGGTTCTCGTCCGATCATCGAATATAAGCAACGTCTGGCGCGGTCAGTACTTGGATGGGTGACCGCCTGGGAACACCGTCTGACGTTGGCTTTTTGTTTTTTTAAATTAGGTTTTTTTGAAATTAGTTTGCCAAAGAAGTTTCACTTCTGACATGTGTACTTTGTACGCTCGCAATTTTTATTTATTTTATCAGTAATGAATTCTATTCCTTATCAAATGAATTTAAATACTAAGTATGTTAATTTTATGAATGTTTTTTATAGTAGTCAATTAACTGATACTTAGTATAAAGTGATAGGATTTGCAAACTAACATCAAAATTATATCATTAAAAATTTATGATTGAAGTTTATTCCTCAAGAAACGATGCGATTTGAAAGAAATATATGGAGTGAAGTGTAATAACGAAATATTAGTGACGCTGATAGTGACGCTGGAGAATGACACATTACAGCGCTTTCAGCTGTAGCTAGATATATGTGAATGTATAATATTAAATCAACATTTACTGTACCGATACGAATAGCACGCGCTAATTTATGTTTTGATTTTGTAATTTTTATTGTTTTAATTAATTATAATTTAATTAATACATCATCTTATTTTTTATATCATAGTAATCGTTAGTAAGCAGTATCCAGTCGCGTGTCGGAGCTGACACACAATTTTTATGCTACAAATCAAGTTCCATGTCATGTAAGCGTTAAACGTGTTGTGAAGTTGCGAAGAACAAGTACTGACAGTTTTTGGGTTCGGTGGAACAAGGTGGCCTAGCAGCGTGTTTTCTCTAAGGCTTGCACCCTGTCAGACCATACTTGTTCTAACTTGCCTATTTTCGCCGTGAAAAGAACACCATCACAGCTTCAAGATCATCGTCATACTACACGTGGTAAAATTTAAAGTAGTTTTTTTTTGTATTATGTAAGAATTGTGTGCTTATAATAGAATTATTTATATGACTCGTGTTCACACGTATTCTAGAGTTATATTATTATTGTTAAATTAAATGTACTATTCTTATATTACCAACTAACGTAATGTAACTCTCCTTTAACATAATGTTGCTCTATGTATGGTCTGCAGCGAGCGCTAATACCGAAGCGAGTGCGCTTAGTTCGGAGCTAGCAGAGGAGAGGCAACGTTCAGCTGATCTCCAGCAGCAACTCGACAGCACTAACGTTAGACTTGCTGTCACCGAGAGGAATTTGCAGCAGGTAAACATTATGCTTGTCCATTGTTAATATCACACCGTTTTTTTTGTACCAGTGACTAAAAAAGGCCATGTATGTGTAAATGCAAGAAGGTAAAATTAAGTTATAATTTCGTTAATACGAAAGTAAGATCTAAGTCCTAGTCAAGCTAAGTATTGAATTATGCAGTAATATATTCGACTTGGAACTCAAAATTAAAAAGTGGAATTGTTTTTTTCAAAAGTACTTAAGATATTTATTTAGATTGGACACGAGGCAATGTAGTATGTGGTATTACATAGGTTAACTTTCTTTTGTGGCTTAGTCGCATTAAATGCGAAAGTTAAACGGTACTTGGGAAGGGCATTATGTAATCGAACTTGTTTCGTGTACTTTTTATTTAAATATTTTGTACGTTTTTCTCGATGTAAATAGACACCGGATAGGCGATTCGACGTGCCAACAGTCTTAATGTTCTAAAAAAAATATATTTACGCTTGTGTGTCGGAAACGATGACAGCTAACGATGACTTGTCAACGAAAGTGTATTTTTTAGTTTTAATCATTTACTGGTGACATGTTACTTACATTATTATTTTTGTTTTAGTTATCTGCGGAACACGAACATTCGTTACGAATCTTAGAAATAACAAAAGATAATCAAAATGCTCTTGCTGCTGAACTGGCGGACGCAAAGGTATGATTTTAATAAACATTATCTATCTAGGTTATATAAATTATATTACAAAGTAACGACTTTTTATTATATTTACACTCGCAATATAAACTCAAGGTTTTAAGATGCAACGATATTTATGTTTTTAAATTTGTACCTATATGGATTTTCCTCAATGCAATTTGTTGAAAGAAAGGTAGATTCGGAATATTTTTCCTGTTGTTGAAAAATTAGTTACACATTAAGTAATAAATGAGTGTAACCAAGTGCGTCACGAGGCTCTTCTGTTTTTCTCATATAGGAAAATGCTATATCAATACATTCATTGCTCTATTCATAGTTGTCTGACAATTTACATACTATTATGTGTTTTTGTAGAATTTTTTTACGTGAATAACTAAATAAACCTAGCCTTTTTTTAAGCACAAAATTGAGATAACAAAGTACTTATTCAACTGCAACTGACTTATAAATCAATTTTTTTAATCTACTCAATACTTGACTTCATTCTATTTTTATTTCTTAGGTGAATAAACAGTTTTTCATACTTATAATACACATATAAATAACTACGAAACTAAACACAGATACAGGTAGACACAAAACAGTAAAACGCATAAGTTGACTCACAACAGCAACTAATACAATGGACTTTGATAGTAGACATAAGTAGTAAGTACATAATTATCTATGTTCTTATATTAATATTATCATTTTATATTCTAACTAGCTGACTCGGCAAACGTTGTCTTGCCGCTAAACGCTATTTAAAAATAGGGGTTGGTGGTAGAAGGGTGAACATTTAGGGTTGTATGTATTTTTCAATGCCAAATCATTTAATATATAAAATTCTCGTGTCATGGTGTTAAACATTGAACTCCTCCGAAACGGCTCGACCGATTTTAATAAAATTTTGTGGGCATATCGGGTAGGTTGAGAATCAGCCAACATCTATTTTTCATACCCCTAAGTTATAAGGGGGGGGGGGGGATTAAGCGGGTTAATAACATATATGGCAAAGAAACGTTTGCGGGGTCAGCTAGTAATAAAATAAAGAATAAATAATTTATCTAAAAATTAAAAAAAAAATAGGAGTGGACTACCCTTAATATTTAGGGGGATGAAAAATAGATGTTCGATTATCAGACCTACCCAATATGCACACAAAATTTCATGAGAATTGGTCAAGCCGTTTTGGAGGAGTTTAACTATAAACACCGCGACACGAGAATTTTATATATTAGATTAAAAGTACACATTTGAAAGATTGCGCCTAGCATAGATATTGTGACTAGGTCGAATGGTTTACGAGATCGATAGATCGAATTTAGGAATAATACATAAACAATATAATGATGATAATAGTAATGTACGTGTTGCACTGTCGCAGGAGCGGTACGCGGAGGTGGCGGCGCTGCTGGCGGAGGCGCAGGAGCAGCTGCGCGCGGCGCGGCGGCGCGGCGAGGCGGCGCGCGGCCTCATGCCGTCCGTGGCGGCCGCGGCCGGCCTGCTGCCCGCCAGCCTGCACCGCGAGATGCACTCCTCCGTCTACTCCGAGCTCAGCCTCGACTCCGGCATCGGCGACCCGCTCGCGCAGTGAGTACCGTCGCCTCCAGCTACGCTGACCACTGCGGTTTGTGGGATATGTTCCCTACTATGACTAACGATCGCTATCATGTCTATGACATCAACTGATACCGATGGCTTAGCGTGCTCTCCGAGGCACGGTGAGGAGACCCACAAGGATTATTAACAGATATTCAAATCTAAAAGAAATATTTGTAAAAATACAAATATCCATCCTGAGTGAGAATCGAACCCACAAACCGTCGGTGTTTCTTTATAATATAGTACTTAATTCTTAATATATTTATGTTGAAACATCCTTCACTTGATATTGCATTCTAAGGCCTTGCACATTTAGAAACATTAGTTAGGAAACTGGCTATTTTAATAAAGTAGCTAGTATAAGCAGTTATGCCATATATACTAGCTGACCTGACGAACTTCGTACCGCCTTAATTTTTTTTCCTTCTTGCGCCTTATGTAAAACATAGCCTATCTTACAATTTAGGTTAAACTTCAAATCGTGTACAAAGGCGACGGGCGAAAATGGGCCTGAACTTTACGGTCCGTTACATCATTGAAATATTTATCAATATTCGTTTCAAGTTTTTACATTTCCAATGGCGAAACGATTCGTTATTTTACCATGGGATAGTAAATTGATTAATAAATTGAAACACTTTTGTTTTCCTGTGCCCTAGTATATTTTTCTGTACTATAGACACTTCAAATGTTGCTAGCTGAGAAAAACGAATTATTGGATTACCGATTCGTTTTATTTGTCTTTATTTTTAAGGTTTTTTATTATGTACTTATGTTGCCATAATAAGAGTATGCAATGCTATCGTGATTTGCAATGGGTATAATGGTTTTATTCAAAAAAAAAAGAGATTCTAAGTATAAAAAAACGACTACCTTTATTTTTTAAGGTGGCAATCGAAGGCGTAAAAACATTAAGTCAGGTGTAAGTCAAGTGTCAAAGCCATTCACTCGTTTTGTTCTCAGCTTGCGGCAGTGAATATTTTTGTGTTTTGTGCATTTCGTATGATCTTTTGGTTTTCTTTTACGACTTTCGCTACGTTTAACAACAACAACACAACGACGTTTTTTACATATTAGTTGACGATTCTCGCAGAGAAAGGGACGCCATCCGAGCTTATTATTGTAATTGTGTTGTAGGGAGACGAACAGTAGGTTGCTGTTGCCATGTAATGTCCGTAATATGGTACCTAGGCTGGGCAAGACATCAAGAAAATCTAATACCACCTGCACAATTTTTAGATAACGTTCTAATAATTTATGATGATGAATAAATGATAAAATAATTAACCATTTCTTATTTAACTCTCCTCTTTATTATTCACAAATGAAAAATAACAAATACATAGATTCAATTGTAATAAACGTGCTTTATCATTAAAACGTAGGTGTCCATAATCGTGTAACTGTACTTTAAATGACACAAGTACTGAGTGATTATAACGATTTGAGGTTATTTTTTTACTAAACAAAGTCATCTTGTAACTTTTTTCTCCCATGAAGGATTTATGCAAAATGTTCTGTATTTGATAAAGGACTATAGTTTCTATAGAATAACACTAAAATCATCAATGTAACGTTCAGGCCCAACTTTCTATGGACGTTCGCCCGCCTCCTTTGATTAAAATCGGTTAAGTAGTTTAGGAATTCATCGCGGACAAACAAAGTGACGCGTTATATATATACAAACTTGTCTAGTAATTATTTTTGTCCCCGTCATTTAATTTACTTTATTTATCACTTCTCTTAGATAATTGAAACTATTTTCTAATTTAATTTACAGCTCGAGCATGCAAAAAGTTTTCGAAACGGTCCAGTGTGCGTCTCGCTGGTCTGGCGCATCTCTGTCCGGGTCGGACGCGGATACGCAGCCGGTGTACAAGCCGCCCATCAAGCCGACGTCTTCTGACTCATTCTTCGAAGACACGTCTGACACTGAATCGGAGGACTTATACCCGTAAGTATTGTTTGTTTGCCTAGATTTAGCGACACATTCATACATGTAACTAAGAATAAAAATAAAAATTCGACGCTGTAACCAGAGTTGTAATGACTGCCATTATGTTTAAAATATTGTAATATCTATAATAAAAATGATATCGTTGTATGTAATTAAAATGGACCTAAATGAATCAAGCTGATTTATTTTTAAATTAAAATTATTTCATTCCAAACAAAAAAAAATAATAATAAAAAAGTAAATAGACTAAAAAGATAAAACATAACCCTAAATATATGTATTTAATATAGTTAAAATAATAAATATAACGTGTGTATTCCGCAATGCTTAAAAGACAAAAGTCTTCGAGCAACGCGTCCAGCCTGTGTTAACATACGGAGCCGAGACCTGGACACTGACGAAGTGACTGGTCCACAAGTTTAAAAGTCGTTCAACGTGCAATGGAACGGACTATGCTTAGGGTTTCACACAAAGCTAGGATTAGGAATGAGACTATCGGCGAGAGAACGAAAGTAACCGACATAGCCCACAGAATTAGCAAGTTTTTTTTTTTTTTTTAATCTTTATTTTTTATAGAGGGTTTGTTCACAGGTTGAACACGCCACCCTCATTTTTACACACTAAATCTTACACACGACGCTTAAGATGTATCTGTACAATTTTATATATTTTTTTTGCTTCTTCGCTAAGAGGAAAAGCTAGGATAGTATTATAAACCCCTATGTTACTACGTATTACATTGTATTTTGTATAAAAAACCTCTCTCTCGGCTTCAATCCGGACACATTCAGTCAAAATGTGATGGACATCTTCTGTTCTTTCGCACTCCGTGCAATTTGGTGAAGTTATCTTTCCCATAAGAAAAGCAAATGCATTAAGGGGAATGTGTCCCGATCGAAGTCTGAAGGCGATAACAAGATCAGACCTGCTCATCTTTGCATCATCAAACCATGGGCGAGTAAATATACTAGGTTGGATCGTCTTATACCATACTCCTTTTGTCCGCGAACGTTCATCAAAATACTCCTTCCAAATGTAATGACATCTCTTCTTAATAACATGTAACATGTCAGAGTATAGTGGTAAACAATCACAAACAATACCCTCAGAACAAGCTTCCTTCGCCAGTACATCCACCACCTCATTGTATTCTATACCAACATGAGCAGGTATCCATTGTATAATAACTTTTATCCTTTTGCTATTCATTTTACATAGTAAATTTAAAATAGTATAAGCCAATGGAATGCCACGCCCTCCATACGTACAACTAATTAAATGTTGAAGAGCACTCTTTGAGTCACTAAAGATTACAAATGTTTTCTCATATAATGATTCAATATAAGACAAAGCTTCCAAAATAGCAAATAATTCAGCGTACATTACCGAAGTTATACAATTAATCTTAAATTTAGCGAAAGAGTCTAATTGTGGATCATAAAAAGCTGCTCCTATGTAATCGTTTTCCTTGGAGCCATCGGTATATATTTGATAGAAGCCAGAGTACATAGAAGATATATACTGTTCACTTATACATTTTATCGAATTTAAACTATAACATTTCTTCGCGTGTTTTAAATTATTAACGGTAGTTCTAATCACAGGAGATAAATCCATACTGCCTATCCATGTATCCAACGAGAACATACCCAGGACTGTACTATTTTGAATTGGTAACTCGAGCAATGTTTGATAAACTGAAACTAGTAACGGTTTTTTCTTATGTAACCAATAAGGACTCTGACAATGATCATTTAATGATGATATGATTTAAATTAAGCCATAGCTATCAAAAGACTTTAATTTTAACAAAAAATTTCCCGCCAAAAAATATCTCCGTACGCGTAAAGACTGTAAGTTAACCTCACATTCCATCACATGAATAGCAGTAGTTCCTAAAAACCCACCAATTACTCTCATACATTGGTTTTGAATTCTATCTAATTTTTTAAGATGTACCTGAGCACTATTGTCATAAAGAAAATTACCATAGTCTATTCTACTCCTTATTATAGAAATATATAGACGCCTCAAATATTTTGGGTGCACCCCCCAACCTGGTCCCGCTAAAATTTTAAATACATTAATTAATCTTACGCAATTACGTTCCAATTCGTTTATATGTTTAACCCAACGTAGTGAGTGATCCATCCAAACGCCTAAATACTTAAAACTACCTACAACTTGTAACTTCTGATTATTAATTTTTATATCAACACTATTTTTATTACAAACATATTTTTTCATACTATAAACTCATACTAACATATTTTTATTACTTTTCGATACAGATATGTCAAGACCAATTTGAGAAAGTAACTTAACTATTAAGTTTACAGCAAATTGTAACGATTCGACCGCCTGATGAATATCATTAGATCTGGTATACAACACAAAGTCATCCGCGTATTGTGAAATTGAATCTACATTGCAGAGCCTTTTACAAATATGTGCTGTTATAATATTAAATAGCAATGGAGATAATGGATCACCTTGTGCCAAGCCACGGTTGGTCTGTCTACTGATCGTGTAATTATCCCCTCGAATTGTTAACCATTTTTGCTGAAGAAAATTCCAAATATAGCTGCTAATCCTAGCACCAATATTCAAACCATCCAAACACTTTACTAAGCTAACCAACTCAATATTATTGTAAGCATTATCTACATCAATAAAACATGCAACAGTAGTTTGTTTTTCAGTAAATCCGCATTGAATATCGCTTACAACAGCAGACAGATTCAGTAAAGTCGATTGATTTTTCCTAAAACCTGTAGAACAATTTGCTATGATTTTATTTTTCTCAATAAACCATTAGCAATTAGCAAGTTGAAGTGGCACTTGGCAAGCCATTTGTGTCGCAGGACCGATGGCCGTCTCCGGCCTGTTACACCGACGATCTACGTAAGATTGACGGTGTAGGCTGGATGAGGATTGCGGAAAACCGGGATGACTGGCGAGAGCTTGGGGAGGCCTACGTCTAGCAGTGAACTGCAATAGGCTGAACTGTGTATTATGATAGACACATAATATTAAACACTAAGTTTCTGATAATATGTTAAGTTTTTTATTAATATACCAGACACGGGCTCATAGTGGCCTGTGCCTTTTTTAAAAACATCAAGCATTTTATAGCTTATATGTGAGCGGCTTTTTGCTATATTGGGACTGCAAGTGAGAAAAACACAATGATTAAAATGTTCATGTGTATTTGTTTCTTAGTGGCAACACAGCGGTCGGGGTGCCAGGCGCTCCGGGAGCAGCTGAGCTAGCGGCTGCTCTACGGCGACTCACGCCACAGGAGATCAACTCGAGACGCGCCTCGTTAGCCGCGTCACATGTCATTAGAAATAGAAGGCGAAATGGTACGTCGTATAAATATGATCTAACACACATAAGTAAAGAGCGAGTTACTATGACCACATTCAATGATGTCATAAAACTTTACTATAAAATAACGTTTAGAGGGTTGTTGAAGTTTAACATTAGTTGAGACCGCGTCTTGGCAAACGCAATGTGGGACGTCCTCCGGCCCGTTGAACCGACGATCAACATAAGATTGCCGGTGTAGGCTGGATGAGGATGGTGGAAAACCGAAATGTCTAGCGCAAACTTGAGGAGGCCTAAGTCCAGCAGTGGACTGTAATAGTCTGAACTGATAAAGTTTAATATTTACCAAATGAAATTTCAAATGTTTAGTTTTTAAGTACTAAATATTTTTTTATAATAAATTCAAAATAATTTTTTGATTTTATATTATGGGCTTATAGATTGATAATAAAAAATTAAAGTGCGAGTAAAATAAAAATTCATTTTAGCTAAATTGAGGTTACAACATCGATTTTTTTTGCCTACAGTCGAAAGCAATGTTCTCTTCATGTTTTATTACTTTGGTCAAACAGATACGCATAGATACCCAGAAGGCTTAAGACACCAAAAACGACTGAGAAAGACATTAAAGCATCAATTTTACTTTTGTTAATTTCGCCTCAAGAGGTAATGTCAATGATGTTACGCAATTAAAAATTGCAGTAATAATTATTGTTTACGGTATGGTTTCTATAGCAATAAGTTCGTGCTGTAAAACAGAACCTCGGTGTTGTAAACGCGTAATACGAGTCCAACTAAAGGATGTGTGTAGTTTAGCATAATGCGACTTTACACTCAATTGTATAAGCTTAACTCGCTGTGCCTCTTACTTTTTTCGTAGCGTGAAATTAGATTTGTTTATTACACCTTAGTCAACTAAGGGATAAGATCTGCTGTCATAATTTATAAAATGCTATCACCCCTTATTACTCCCTAATATCAAAGCTAAAACTAATAGGTTGGGAAGAAAGTAATTTCGGTTTGCACCAGTAGATAGCGTTATGTTTGTTTCATCATTCTTTTGTCAATGTGTGTGAGATTTGGTATTCCATACCTTCGAGGTGCTGTGTAAATATTCCATTTAATTTTGTTTACAACTATCATTTTAGAGTTATTTTAACATGCAGTGAAAAATTGACATTTTCGACACATTTTAATTTTTATAAAGGCAAAAAAGCGACGAGGCTCACAAAGAGATGTGAAGTTTATGTGTGTTGATCGCTTAATAGAACACACGTGTTAGGATTGGTTTAAAAAATTTGGTCCTGGAGATTTTTCTTCTGATGATGACAAAATGAAAGCCATAACTGGATTGAATCGCCATATACCTGTGCGAGAGATTGCAAAACAGTTGAATGTATCATACACAACAATAGAAAATCATATAAGATGACATAGACTTTTTAAAAAGCTCGATATTTGTGTTCCACGCGAATTTAAATAAATTAACTTATCAATATTTGTGATACACATTTCAAACGTAATGCAATCGACACTTTTTTAAAAGAAATTATCCCTGACGGCCATATACAATACTCTAATCGAATAAGATCATGGACCAATCATGATGAACCAGCACAAACCATTTCAAAATCTTAGTTTCATCCAAAAAAGATCATGCAATCAATTGCGTGAGATTACAAAGGTATTATGTATTTTGAGCTGCGTTCAAGTAACCAAATGATCAACTCAGATGTTTACTTTCAACAACTTGTAAAATAGGAAGCAATCAAAAAGAAAAGGCCACAATTGGTAAATCACAGAGGAATCGTGTTTCACCACGATGATGCGCGGACTCACACATCTTTAGAAACACGTGTGAAACAGATCTTGATTGAGAAGTGATGTCGCATCTCCAATATAGCCCCGACCTTGCATCATCGGATTATTGTTTATTTTGATGTCTACAAAACTTCTTAAATGGTAAAAAATTCAATAATAACGATGACCACGAATTGCACTTGCTTGAGTTTTTTGCTGTTGAGAACCAGAAAGTAATAAAGCTATTAGAAAAGTGGCGAAAGGTTGACCTTTCCATAAACAGAATGGAAACCTTTACAAACAGAACGAAAAAGTTTTGGCTGATTAAAGTTCCTATATAGGGAAATACGAGTTTTATTTTACACAAAAACTTTAAATTACTTTCTTATCAACCCAATAATTTAGCCTGAAACTAAAATTGATTGAAAAATGATAAAATTTGCAGAAAGGGATGTAAGTGAAGAAAGTGCAGTATGGGGTGCAGGTGCGGCTGGCGGTCTGGCGCGCTTTAGGACCCCACATAAACTTCAAATTGTTAAACCATTGGAAGGTTCTCTCACTCTACACACATGGGCTCAACTTGCTAAGCCAACCATGTCAGGTTCGTATCTGCTTCTAATTTTGATAAATAAATATTATATAGTTTTGGTAATATAAATACAATTTATTGACAATTCTTATATTCTAGGCTTATTAGAAGAACAAGAAGGTGTCGGAGTGAGGGGATCGAGATCAGCACAAGCACTCGGTATGAGAGTATACCGACTGTCAGATGTCGAGGAAGACGACGATATGCCGAGACTACCGCATTCTAGCCACATATATACTTTTACGAACAGGTAGAGTTAGTTACATTAATCCAATACGCAAGTTATTTCGTCACTGATTTATTTTTACGTCAATTGCTAATGCTGTCAACATAAAATTCCTTATAATAAGTTATATTATTTTAGAGCCATTATTAATTAATTATTATGCATAGATTATTTAGATGTTAATCATAGCTTAAGCTTTTTTATTTTTTCTTCGCTACAGCACGGTCTTACATCCAAACGATGGCAGCCTCGTAGGTAGCAGCGTGAGCAGCGTCTGCAGCAGCGGCATGAGCAGCCTCGCCAGCAGCGTGCTCGGCAGCGCGTGGAGCTCGCGCCTCACCTCCCGGCGATCCTCCGCGGCGGTCTCCCCCGTGCTCTCCCGACGCGAGTCCTTCTGCGCGCCGCCCTCCCGGCCGCACTTCACGCCCACGGCGACGCCCGCCAACAGTCCTCTCCTCGGCTCGCCCGACTCGTCTCCGCCCCCGACGCCCCGTCCGGGCGACGCCCCGCCTTCCCTCCACGCTCTAATCGCGAGCGGTACCTCGATCCTGCGACGGCGTTACCTGACGTCGCCGGCTTCCGACGGCTCGCCGGCACCTCTCACACTGCAGACTCCCGGATCTCTTTATACGGGTCTAGTTCATCGTAGTCCCATGGAGCAGTTGACGTGCCTAAAGCGTAATCTTCGATCGCCGGCGGCTCCGCCTCCCGATCGAAGCGACGCTACAAACTCACCGCTCGGCGTTCCGGCACATCCGGGAGAAGGTGCGTTGGACGCGGTCACGTCGACGGCGGCCGCGAGTATGAACGGGAGACGCCCACGTGCGCGTGCGCCGCGGCCACGCACCGATTTGGGGACGGTGGGGGCGACGCCGACCCCAACTTCTTGTCCGCCAACTCAGTCGACCCCTCTGGGCACACTCAGCACCTTTCTTTTCGGTCGGAAAGGTGGTTTACTGTGAGAGTGATAACTAATTATCCCGGCTACTGTTAGAGGTGCTACTGCGATGCCACGCGACGGTCGCTCGGACGCAGCTCGCTAAATCGAACCGCGAACGGCGGATCGAGCCGCGTTACTTGAAGTGATTTCGTTTTCCGTGTGCAGTCTTATTTTATCGATTTTCGTACTTGTGATTTAGTTGTAGACAAACGATTTTTTTAATGTTACAGTGTGATCTACCTATTGTGGATTTAGTTATAAGCGTCCAAGTATCATCGATGCGAATGATAACATTTTATGTTTTGAAAGTTTTATGTTTGAGTATTTGTGTTTTAAATCGTTTTGACGTTGTTTATTTAGTATTCACTAATTGTTTTTACAACATTATTTTTGCATTTATATGTTTGAAATTTACGAATCTGATTGGATCTTTACTGACATGCTCACAATAAAGGTGTGATCAACATAGCACCTTCTCTCTATCACATTCCCTTTGAAGAGATTAGTATTAATTTTGATGCGATAATTTAAATACCGAGGACCAAGGTGCATCTGTCACAATCTGCGATTAAAATGTAAATCAATCTCTGAGCAAAAAATTTTATAATCACACTTGAGAGTATCAATAAAGACAAACTTTTTCAAATAATTTTGATTAGTTGAAATATCACATATGTCTTAGGCTTGATTGGTCCTTTGTCGTTTTTTTTTTTTGGCAACTAACAATAATTTTAATTTATTATCATTTTTGACATTTTGATTAATATAATATTTATTATACGATCAATATGCAATTCGAAATGTGTATTATTGTAAATAGTTAAATTTCCATTAATTTAGAAGAGTACAAAATATTTATGTTTGTATAAATAAAAAATAGCAATAATAATAATGATTAATGACTTACTTTCAATTAAGTAATTCACGAGTAATAATTATAGTAATATAATTATATCAATAAACTACGCAAAATCATCGAAAATTTGTAATTTTCTAAATCATTACATATTTGTGCATTTGCTATTTAGTTTTCTAACTTAACTAATCCAGGGACTAAGCGATACATGGTGCATGTCATAGTTTAAGAAGTTATTTTGTGCAAAGTAATAAATTATCAATATTAGGTGAGAATGGCGATCACGGTAATAAAAAAATGTTTTTTTTTTTTAATTTGTACTTTTGATAAATTTATGATTTATTTATGCTTATATATTATTTATTTATCCTTAATATTTAAATATGTTGGAGAAGTTATTGATGAGTCAGCATTTTAATGTATAAAACTAAGTATTATTAAACAATGAAAATTGATTCCTAGAAGTTATAGTTACTTTAGCCTTACTTAACATCACCTTAATTTATGTGACTTAAAACTTCTCCAATTTACTCGGTGCTAGATAACAATGCCAGTAAGGTTTCCTTTATAGTGCGGTTTATTTAATCGCACTGTTTTAGTTTTAGTTTATCAATCTACAGAATCACGTAGATTTTATAGGATATATATATAAAATTTTTGTTCAGTTCTAGTGCTCATTGTAGTAAATGAATCAAATGGTTACTGATGGAAGTAGTCAGCGAGGCTGTGAGGCAATACATATTGATTTCGATTGTGTTGTAAGATTTGAGGTAATAAATAATGATAACAAGGGTTAGGCACAAACTGTACAGTATAGAAATAAATTGTTGAGATTTGACGATAACAACATGGTTAGCGATGATTGTATTATAATAGAAATATAAATTATTCCATGATGACAATGTTTTTTTATTAAATCCCGATTTTTTATTATAAAGGTAAAGTCACATTTCCTTTTTCATAAATAAATAATGTTAAACATGGTAAAACACACTAATCTGAAAGATGTAGATACTGGTGCAAAGTATTCTTTCATGAACGTTCCCTTAGATCTGACTTTAATTTACTTTTGGAAAATACTATTATCAGCTCATTTCAAGAATCGGATTCGAATTCGTGACCGCTAGCGTAGCAGTCAATTCTAACATTGCGCAACCTTTTTGACTTATGAAATCAATACACTTTTGAAATTAATCTATCACAAATAAATAAATAAATATAAAAGCTTATTGTCATATTACGTAATATACCTACGACGCGTTGGCACAACGGTCACAGCACTGGTTTATCTCTGTTGCACTGGCGGTTGCGGATTCGATCAACGCGCATGGCATGACAAACATTTGTATTGGCCATACATGCGTTTGCCGTGGTTTGGGCGTTTGTGCAGTCTTGTCGGTCCGCACTGTGTCTTGGAGAGTACGTTAAGCCGTTGGTCCCTGTTGTTATCATGTACACCTGATAACGATCGTTACTCATAGTAGGGAATATATTCGCCTACACGCATTGTGGTGGATTAAGCTCTGATCCTTCTTCTACGTGGTGAAAGAGGCCTATACCCAGCAGCGGGATATTACAGGCTGAAGCGATGTAATAAACACAAACAACAACAATATAACTACCTATGGCAACACTTAACATATGGTTACATAAGGTTACCAGGACAACGTAACTCACAACATTTGCAATTTGTTGAGTACGTCGTTATAAAAAATATACTTTTTAAAACATTCTACAAGAAAATATTTCAATATGAGTGAGCTGATGAAGTTTATTGTGAAAGAACTGAATGCGATTTTGAATCGAAACTATGACCTGATAAAATTTGATGCTTTAGATGAAAAACAGCTACTGCAGGTTCTCGTTGACTTGCTCTGTCATTTTAATGCTGGTGATAAGGTAATTCTTGTTAATCTATAAATCTCTTTTATAAGTAATCCAGCTAAAATTACAATTTTTTCCTTCTCTGCAAACTAAACCCACTTAAGCTATTTCTCATTTATCATGTGTCGTCATACTTCAGCTATTTCTCATTTAGTAAATATCGTTTTGAATATTAATGCCATAGTCAAGTTTACTCTTATTCAATGACTAGCGACCCGCACCGGCTTCGCACGGGTGCAATGCTGATACTAAATATACTACAGAATGTCTTTATTTATAGTGTGAAGCTAGCTTATAGCATGATTATTAACATAATAACAACAACATTCAAATATGCGTCGTTAGATTACACGTTGTTACAGAATGTGTTGAAGAAATAAAGATTCACTGCTCGTTCCCCGTAGGTGATAGCGTGATATTATGTAGCCTATATGTTCACCCGACTTCTTAATGATATACGTGCCAAATTTGAAGTAAATCCATGCGGTACTTTTTGAGTTTATCCCGGACATACATACAGACAAACAGACAAAAATTCTAAAAACTATATTTTTGGCTTCGGTATCGATTGTAGATGTACAGTTGACAATGTACAGTTTTGACTTTCCTACCATTTTATTATATGTATAGATTATACATTAGTAACATCAGCGTCCACTTCAAATATTTTAATTTCTCATATCTCGTATTTTATTTAGTATTCTAAAAATTTAAACTTTACCTTAATGGTTTAAAAAAAAAACCAAAATACCATTACTATTAGAAATTCATACTAGTACAAGATAGTTTTAAATAAGGAACCAAAAGATTTTTGTAGTGTTTTCTTAAATATCTATACAAATAAATAAAATTGAAGTGTCTGTTTGTAATATTAAAATAACCACTTTTTACTAAATACATGTATACTAAAATAATATTTGTTACGATTTTGGTCTCTCTGTCTGTCTGTTTGTTCCGGCGAATCTCTGAAACGGCTGGACCGATTTTGAAGGGGCTTTCACTGACAGATAGCTGGTGCAATAAGGAGTAACTTATGCTGTATTTATTTTATAACTCTGCGAACTAAACAATAACTTTTTGTTAAATTCCACACGGACGAACTCGCGGGCACAGCTAGTATAAAATATAATTTTATTTTTTACTTGTATTATTTTTTACTTGTAATTATGATTTTTTTAAAGTGCAATAAAGAATATATATATATATATATATATATATATATATATATATATATATATATATATATATATATATTTAATATATATAAATCTCGTGTCACAATGTTTGTCCTCAATGGACTCCTAAACTACTTAACCGATTTTAGTCAAATTTGCACACCGTGTGCAGATTGATCCAACTTAAAAGATAGGCTATATTTTATTTTGATATATTATGTTATTATTATATTTCAGAAAAAAATAAGGTGATACGAAGTTCGCCAGGTCAGCTAGTATATATATATATATATATATATATTTTAACACATAGCGGAAAGAACTTTTTCGAGTAATTATTGGTTGAGTTCTATACCAATTAGGAATTGGGTTGCGCGAATTTAATCCAAACCTATGAAGGATAAGGGGAGTGGTTATTAAAGTTGACGTAATTTTATGTTTTCTTTTAATTTAATATCCATTTTAGTTTTTTTTTAATTCAACGTTAAAAGATATCTTAGGTAGAGATTATTTTTGTGTCAGCTGATATTTCAAAAATAATTGTAACATGCTAACTATGAAGGTAGTGTAAACAAATAATTACACAATACAAAAAAATTGTGTACACAATCCCTAACAGTCAAGTTCCAATCAAATCACACTCCAGCAACGATACGTCTGTTGTTTCTTGTTTAACAATATTATACCAGATCGAGATCGCACCGAGAACGAACTGAGATCAACACTGTAATATGGATCGAGCCTTAGTTTGATTAACTGGAGATTGAATATATCTGTTATCGCTCTGATAATAATCGCGAGCTTTTGTGACAATTTTCTGTTAGTGTTGATAGTAATTTAAAACATACTTTATTTTTACCCAATTAATTTCTCTTAAAATAATGAGTGCAATCTGAAAACTCATTAATCTTACGACTGTTTCATCAAGCAACGCGTATCAAGACATGTTTATAAGCAAAGTATTTTATTAAAGTAAAAATTTATGAAGCTATAATCAAACGGAAATTGCCTCTCTCTAATCCATCAAAACAAATTCTGTATCTGGAAGCTTATTAACCCTTAATTACTCGCATGGGGTCAAAGCATTTTCGGATTAAAAAATGAAGCACTTGACTCGGCCCGATTTCTCCCGCGCCCTCGCTAGCTTCATAACGTGCGTCTAAGTTTGTATTTTACTAGCGACCAAGTCACAGGAGTGGAAGGATGCGTCGCTGCACTCTTCAGCGCTGACCCCGTGCGAGTAATTACGTTACTTTTTTGGAAGAGGTAAGTTTTTTATTTTATGTATTTTTTTTGTGTATTATGAATTATATTTGTGTTATTGTATGTTCAGTGAATAAATGTTTGTTATAAATATGTTTTTTACATCTTTATACAATGAAATTATTAAAAAATTCCGTTTTACTACGAGTTTTGTCTTTTTGTCAGAGTTAGTCATGGATAGGAGAGAACAGCGATTTGCGCAATGGTTGGTAGAGAATGAAGGAGGTTCTGATGAAGAAGAAGTTGGAGGGTCAGGTTTCTTATGTTCAAAAACCAAAAAAGCTATTGTGTTGTTATCTTCCATGCATCATGTAGCTCATATCGACCCAGCCTCAACTGACAAGCAGAAACCTGAAATAATAACATTTTACAACAGCACTAATGGAGGAGTGGACACCAATGATCACTTGTGTGGTACATTCAACGTAGGGAGGTGAACCAAACGGTGGCCGTTAGCCATTTCCTTCCACCTGATAGATGTTTCAGGCATAAATGCACTCATTGTACATCGAGTAAATACCGAAAAATCACGTACTCACATGAGGCGTAATTTCTTGCGGCAATTGTCTGTTGAACTTATTCATAATAACCAAAAACGACGACTTGAAGTCAGAGCAACTCCTAAGAAGGTAAAAAAACGTCTGATGGAAGAGCACGAGTTGGAAAATCGCGTCCCGCCAACCATTGCAAAACGTGAACGTTACAACAGCTGCCCAAGGAAATGCGATCGCAAAGTACCAACAAAATGCAAGAAATGTATAAGATTTGTGTGCTATGATCATTCTGATATATACTGTCAACAGTGTAACGAGAGTGATTTGGAGAGTTCCAAAAAAATACGAGTATTTACTATGATCTCAGTATACCTAAGTACAAATTGTTGATTATTGATATTAATTTTATTTTAACTTGTTTTTGTATAATTAATTAGTAATTCATGTTATTACTTATAGATATTATAAAATAAACATAGCACTTTAATAATAAAATCGTTTCATTTACTTATATATTTCAAAATATATTAAAAACTACTCATACTATTTGGGGTCACCCATGACCCCATGCGAGCAGTAATGTAATATTCTTTGTGCGAGTAATTAAGGGTTAAGTTTTTATCCAGTGCCAGACTAAGCCTATTGGGGGCCCCGTTTGTTGGTGTATTTTTGTAAGCTTTTTACTTAAATAACATTTCGGGTACGATCGTGTACGTTTAGATAAAAACTCGCTAAATGAAACGTTGTTCAATGAAAAATCAATAAATTAAAATGTTTTTTTTTTTTTAAAACAATCTCTTATATAAACTGCAGGACGCCTAAATATGAAATTTGGGAAGGAGATAATTTGTAGTTAGTAGATGTCTGCTAAGAACGGATTTTTCGATAGGGCCGGTTTAACGGGACTTTTGAATAAAAGTCTTTCATTTTCGTGCTACAAACTTAAAACTTGGCAGAGAGATTGTTAATAGTAAGAAGTCCACTAAGAACGAATTTTGTGACAGAGTCGTATAATGAAGGTCTAAGGGCTCCGAAAGATTAAATAAAAGTCCTTAATTTGACTCAGATGTAGTTTATAGTTGGTAAAATTCCATTAAGAGTGGTTTTTCGATAGGGCCGCATTAAAGTTATGTTAGGGTTCTCACAAGTTTGTATGAAAATCCATCTTTTTTTGTCGCTAAGAACGGATTTTGTGGCTGGATCAGATTAATGTGGTCTAAGGGCTCGAGAATATTTTTTTTATTTATTGGTTTATCAGCAGTTATTGCACTAAAACATTCTTTACATAAGGGAAAATAGGTACATTATGTTTAATCTAAGTGTACAACTCATCTAGGTAAACACCACATGCATATAATTAAACACAATTCAGTAGACAAACATAAAATCAGTTATCCAAAACAGTGACAAAACAAAGCTACAAAACTTACATCAAGTATCTAAAAAACAGCGACTGGCAGGTGGTAAATCGATAGCAAGATTATGGACTTGGCTCTTATATTGTCTTGTCTTACCTATGTTGTATTGTCTTGTATGATGTGATATTTTGTATGATAGTCCTTAGTTTTTTGTGCTACATGCCTGAAATTTGGCAGGGAAATGGTTAGTAGGAGCGTTTTGGTGGAAATAGTTTCGATTGCATATAACATAAGTAAGTATCCCAGTGTTCCCCTTTTTACAAAAATGCGCAGACGGAGGGGTATGAAATTTCGCACACTTATAGTTCATATAGAGAAGGAGTGCAGAATGCTAATCGTTTTTTTTTAATTATATATAAAAAATACATAAAATCAATAAAAAAAAAAACATTACACACATCACTACGTACCTGTTTGACACACACACTGATACGAGTATATACTCTTTTGTTTATTGTAAAACTTATAATTTAAATTGGTTATGGTCGAATTTCGACCACTGGATGACCACTAGTAGAAATAAAAAATCCCAACTAGCTTTTTATGTTTTACCGTATTATTCATGTACATACTACCGAATAATTGTGTTTGCTCTCAAACGAAACCGACTTCACTTGCGTCGAAAAGTAATAAGTAAGTACGACGTAGGTTTTCGATAAAACAGTCAATAATATTTCATATTATTATCTATATTATCTATCTATATACATGCAAATGAATGCTAAGCGCCCAACTCGAGAACAGCTCGACCAATTCGGCTAATTTATTTTTTGTGTAGGCCCACAATTTAATACAAAAAAAATTACTATTAACTTTTGACAGAACGAAGTCTGTCCGGGCAGCTAGTTAGGAATAATTCAAAAAGTAATCATCAAATCTCAATAAATTTAAATGGCACCACATGACAAGCACCAGTTCGAGTAAAAACAGAATCATCAAAATCAGTACAGCCAGTGAAAATTAGGTAACACAAAAAATACAATCGGATATCGAACATATTCCATCATTTGTTGAAGTCGGTTAAATATTAGTTATCTTGTTTTTTTAATTCGATTTTTTTAGGTAGGACCTCAAATTCCAAAATGATTTACTTTTAAATGTGTAGGGTGTAAATCGAAATTAGATGCACTTTTAATTTAAAAAAAAAACATACAGCGCTAGAAAAGAAAATGGGAAAAGGTTTCATATTTAGGATACAATACTGTTAATCGAATCACGCATAACTTTGTTCATTATTTTCTGATTTGGATTTTATTTTGTTGAACCCACAGTTTATATGTTGTAATTTTGAATTATTTAAACAAAAAATGTCTTTGCCATATATGATACGTACTTCTTTTATGAAGGCTTCAAGGTAAATTATGTGATCAAGCTTATCCTATTGGTACTTAGTTATAAAAAGGACCAAATTTCATCAGTGAAGTTTGTCAGTTAAACAACAAACTAAATAAGCGTTAAGATTAACTACCTCTTATTACTTTCTGTAAAAATTTCAGACGTAACGCACAACGCTTCAGCCTGTAACATCCCACTACTGGGCATAGGCCTCTTTCCCCATGTAGGAGAAGGATCAGAGCTTAATCCACCACGCTGCTCCAATGCGGGTTGGCGGATATATTCCCTACTATGAGTAACGATCGCTATCAGTTGTACATAATAACAACCGGGACCGACGGCTTAACGTGCTCTCCGAGGCACGGTGGGGAGACCCACAAAGTATGCACAAACACTCAGACCACGGCAAACACCTGTATAGCCAATACAAACGTTTGTCATGTGCGGGGATCGAACCTGTAACCTCCAGCGCAACAGGTACAATCCATGGCTGTAACCGTTACGCCAACGCGGCGTCTTCTTAACGCTTGTTGGGATATGAACTCTCCAAGATTTTTACAAAAATTATTATTATATTTTCTTGAATCAAGTAATATAATTCGTATTTGGGGTCTTGAAAGACGAGAATTTCTCGAATATTGGATTCAGTAGCTGTATGATGTCTGTATTATATAATTGTGTTTGCTCGCAAACGAAAAAAAACCGACTTCAATTACATCGACGAGTAATACAACGTAGATCGACGAAAAAATACTCAAGTAACTGCGCGTTATCAAAGATTACTCAAAAAGTAGTTATCAGATCTCAATGAAATTTATATTTGACCACATGACAAACATCAGCTTTCGATTAAATTAAAAATTATTAAAATCGTACACCCAGTAAAATGTTATTGCGGATTTTCAAGAATTTCCATCAATTTCTCTGAGATCCCATCATCAGATCCTGGTTTCCTTATCATGATACCAAACTAGAGATATCTCCTTTCCGACAAAAAAAGAATTATCAAAATCGGTACATCCAGTAGAAAGTTATGCGGTATAATACAACGTAGGTCGACGAAAAAAAGCGTCAAGTAAAAACGCATTATTAGATATAACTCGAAAAGTAGTTTTAGATCTCAAATAAATTTAAATGGGACCAATTGGCACACACCACCTTTCGATTAAAAAAAAAATTGTCGAAATCGCTCCACCCAGTCAAAAGTTCTGAAACATAAAAAAAAAAAAAAAAAAATACAGTCGAATTGAGAACCTCCTCCTTTTTTGGAAGTCGGTTAAAAATAGTCCCTCACGACCTCAAACTATCTCTGTTTGAAATAAATAAATAAGTAGTTTATCGGTAACTGGAGGCTCTCGGAATCGTGTGATTAAAAAAAATCTTATCTATAAAATTCTCTTGTCACAATGTTAGTTACCATACTCCTCCGAAACGGCTGGACCGATTTTTCTGAAATTTATATGCATATCGGGTAGGCCTGAAAAATCGGCCAACATCAATTTTTATTAAGTTATAAGGTGGGGGGGGGGGGGGCGGGATTAAGGGTGATTATAACATATATGGCAAAACAACGTTTGCGGGGTCAGCTAGTTCATATTATAATTTTGAATTTATGGTACATACTCGTAGTTTGCTATCATTTCAAAGAAATTTATTGCGTAGATGTATAAAATATTCTTTTAGAAAATCTTTATTTTTTTAAATAGCTAAATATTCGAGACGAAGACCCAGAAACTGTGACGGTACGAATATTGGAAATGTTGGGGAACGTCAAATATCGGCCACCGGCAGGCATCGAACCGACGCTATTTAGGTCGCAATTACTATCTGGAGATTCGCGAACTATTCATCATGCCTTACATTGGATCCTGTCGAATAAAGAACAAGTAAAAAATACAGCGTATCTTGCCAAGTACGTATATTACAACAATTTTAAAATTCCTTTACAAATTTTACTGTTTTATTTTAAAAAAACTAAGTACCTATCATATTTATGGGCTTTATACTAATTTAATATAGAAAACATAAAATTAATATATTATGTTTAACGATATAACAATAATTATGTACAATAAATAAAGACATAACATATACATTAATGATATATTGTAAATAAAGAACATCAAGAAGTAATTAGAAATTTACGAAAACTTTAGCGTGCATGCCTCTGAATCGACAGGGAAGTTTAATTTTCTCCCTCATTAATTACAGTTACGAACTTCTAATACATTAGCTCTACGTGTAAAAAACTTTTGAGCGAGGTATAGTTTCCTTGACTTATAGCCATAAAATATGATTCGTGGATAAATATATAAATGAACTATATAATTTAAAAGAACGATATTTTCACCAATGATTGTTTGTTTTGCCAAACCAGATAGTTAATGTTTTTTTACATTTTAGAAAAAAATATTTTTTACATTTTATGAAAATTGTTAAAAACTGAAAAAAAGTTTACGATTTTGAAAAATATCGCATCTCTGCTTTAATAGAGTCCGAAAATCATATTTCGTTTACAGAAGATACATTTTTGCTGTTTATTCGGTTTTTGTATCCATAAAAGAAAAAAAGCGGTTAATACGCTACTATTATTATTAATTTTCATGATCGTTATATGTTAGTATACTCGTATAACTTCTAAATTTTTAATTATATAGTAATTTATAGGTATTTAAAGATCCCTGATATACCAGCTGATGTAGCACGAAACAGTTCTGTACAAGACTTATTAGACTTATATCAAAACTTAATAGATGAATTTAAAGATGTTCATAAGAGAACGAGACTGTTGCAAAAAGAAAACGCTGCTGAAATGATTAACGACATAAAAGAAATGGCCGTCGAGAGAGACATCGGTATAATCTTTGTTGATTTTAATGCTACATCTAATTAAAGTATCTTTGTCTTAGAATTATGTTCATTAACGCTAAAATACATTGTGTACTCTGTACTAACAAAGTTGTAGCAGGTACTCAAGCATCATGCTACGGTTTTCTATTATTCATAAGCATTTTGTGTACTAGGTACCCTGTCAATTTATGTGAGCAAAATGTAATTTAACTTATCACGTTATATCCTAGTTTATTCTAGAGAATAAATAGAATTTTTACAAATATACTGTTTAGTTGTAATTTTAATATACATTAGAAAATCTCTTGGGAGCCTTATGTAAATACAATTTACCTACCTCAAGTCTCGCAATCGACGTCCTATGGGAATGTCACGAGTAGTAAAGAAACAAAATAAAGAATCCAAAAAGTATTTTCAGTATAATAAATCGTGTAATAAAACTTTTAGTGATCAAGAGATTGGAAAATGTTCAAATACATTTGGTAGACGTAAGAGATAAGGAGGAACTGTTAAATATGAGTAAACTTTTGCGCTTACAACAAGAAAGGGCAAAGGAGTTAGAAAATCAAGTATGTATTTCAGATTTGAATTTCAAATATAATTTTATTATTTCATTACTATAAATATGTCATCTTCTTGTAGTACGATATGCAGCAGCTACAGCTAAAAACTGCGTCGGAACAGTTAAAGCGGTACTTAAACGTCATTCACGGCCAGAGTGCTTCTCCCAAGAGCGCGTCCGATGTCATTAAACATTTACAGGAGGAAATTCAGGTTTCACTAACTTTTTTTGGACTTAAACCTTTATAACATTGAAAAGCGTATTTTCGTTTTAACATTTTTGTATCTGCCTGTGTGCAAATTTGAAATGAAAAAAATATAATCAAAAGCATCAATAAATAAGAAACTAATTTGGGCAGATACTGTAGCTCGTACATCATACACATCATCATCGTACGTTAATGGGACTATTGTTTACAGTTGAATAGCTATCTTGTTAAAGAGAAACTACCACAGGAGAGTGCGAATTTACAAAAAGAGTTAAATATAATGCAGATGATTGCTTCAGAGCAGCATCCTACCAGGTCGGATTTAATAACAGTTCAAGATAAGGTACGAGGCTTAACTTCCACTTTAATTTGAGTATTAAAATTTCAGATAGCGATGTTAAATTTCGAAATCACCGATAGAGTATTAAAACTTTTAACACTTTAGCATTAAACTTTTGCGGAGATAGTCGAAGCTTCAAACGTTTTTATAACTCTGTTTTACAAGTTTACGGCTTTGAAGACACTGTCGCTAAAATTATTTTGAAGTTTATTTTATATTTCGTTTTTTACCAATTCATATAAACGATGTTCGAAATATTAATTATTTGCTTAGTTTCAAGTCACATATACTCGTACTCGTAGCAGCACCAAACTGTACTGGGGTAACCAAAATGTTTTGCATACTATTTCATACTATAAATAGCAGTCGCATGTTTTATAGCCTATAGCCACCCTCAAGAAGCCTTACTATTCGCAGTTCAATTTAGCAGTGTTATTTTTAAACAAAATCTATAAACATAATGTATATAACTTTTGTAAATTGTAACTTTTTTAAATTGAGTTTCTTGTTATATAATTGTATATACAAACGATAATAGATACGAAATTTAAAACAGAGAACTTCTCTAAATATATATTAATTAAAATGCTACATACAATAGATAGCGGCTGTAAACAGTGAGGTAGAGCAGCTGGTGCAACGCCGCCTCGCCGCGTCCGACCCTCAGGAAGACAAACTCGCGCCGTTCCGACAACAGGCCGCTGTTATCAGGCGCAACAAGGAAGCGAGTGCTGCCCGCGTCCACGAGCTCGCCGCTTCGTTAAAAGAACACGAAGCTACACTGGCTGATCTTCGCTCACAGGTTCGTATAGAACAATTAATCGTGGCCTAACATGGTCGCATCATTTTTAAAATTTCTATGTTGTCGGGAATCCTTCTTTTTTGTTAAAATTAAAGCTACATTATTTTGATATAGTTCCCACTTAACTAAAGAAAAATAAGACAGAGCGTAAATATTACATACTGAAAATACAGTTTCACAGACGAAAAATGAAAAAACTTGAATCAAGCTCAGTTTCTTATGAATTAAAGTAGCACTTTTGATATGATCTGGGGTCCAGATATAAACAGACAGACAGAATTTTTTTTGGCTTCAATACAAATGAATGCTATTAAAAAAAAATTCAAAGTACAGAATTGGATTTGTTATAGTTATATTATAATTGTGGATTTGCTAAATCAGACGATAGTATGCAGTTGTTTTAAAAATATGTATGTATGAATACACAGAAATTTTTATATTCTCATAAATTGTTCAACTACCAGTTAAAAATAAACAATGTTTAATCATAAACTTCTTTTACAAAAATAATAACGTGCGTGTTACCTTGACTACGTAAAAATACTTAATAAAGTTTGTCAGTTTTCATAGTAACTATTAAGAATTTCCCTTCTAATTATCATATAATAAGTATATAGCAATTATAGTTAGACCTAAACGGGCTTACTAGGATATTCGTTTTGAAGTTATTGATATTTCGGTGACGTAACAGAGGGTCACAGGTCACGGGCGATAGCAACGTCACCTAAATATGGAAATTCTCTAAATGACAATTGCGGTAAAGTCTGTGTAAGTGAAAGTAAAAATACTTAATTGTATATTATTCTACAGATGTTATAAAAGTTAATGAGGTATTTTAATATACGTGGCATATCCGATTACTTCTTAAAGAATTTTCATAGATATGCCACCTCGAACAGATATCGGAACATTTTTCTCATTTCGAGTAATCGGTCATTATGTCGAAATGTCGAAAGATTCGGCGCTGATAATTTCTGTGCAATTTCTTTTCTAAATGAAGATAGGAAATCTTTGAATAGAATGAATAATCTAATATATAAAATTCTCGTGTCGCGGTGTTTGTAGTTAAACTCCTCCGAAACGGCTTGACCGATTCTCATGAAATTTGGTGTGCATATTAGGTAGGTCTGAGAATCGAACAACATCTATTTTTCATCTACCTAAATGTTAAGGGTAGTCCACCTCTAAATATTTTTATTTATTTTTTTATGATACAACATTAAAAAATACACACAACTCTAAATTTTCAACCCTCTACGATCAACCCCAATTTTTAAATAGCATTTAGCAGCAAGACAACGTTTGCCGAGTCAGCTAGTTTATGATAAATCTGTACCAATAATCAATGCATTTTGTTATCTTCGAAATTAGCTTTGTTCTGTTTAATGCTTAACTATTTTATTAAAGGATTCAGGATTTTTATTACATATCTATTCTAGGTAAAACAACTACTTGGTGACATGGTACTTAGAGGTGAAGAACTGAAGAAATATGTCAATGCTTTACGGACCAAAAGTAATCTCTACAAAAGACAGAGAGCTACTCTTTCTTCATTTAAGGTATAATTGTTTCTTAAATTTAGTATGAAGTAGCATTGAAATTATGTATAAAATAAAAGCTTTTAATCTAGGTAGAAGCGGGCATTCTCACTAGGACATTACACATTTTAAGTACAAACGACCCTACAGTTGAAATAGCTCTTGTAAACCATAAAAAGACGAAAATTGATGAAGATGACATTGTTCAAAAGGATCATGACAAAACTACGGATTTGACGAAGAAGTCATTACATGACATGTCTCAGGTACATTGAACTATTGAAAATTGATTAGTAGTGTATAAATACAGTTATAGGGGTCAGCTGTTTTACACGCATTGCAGAAAAACTACTGAATAGATATCAATTAATTGTTTTTAATTTTATTTTTAAACACTTAACCAGCTTAAAAAAAAGCGTATTTTTTATATATATAGTCGTACTTGTATTCTTACATAGCTAATTTGTATGTAAAGTGTTATTCCATCAAATATTTTTGACAACTTTGACATATTTATTACTTTTAATAATGAGATTTTTCGATTTAATTTTATAGCTAGTAGCACAAACGGCTCAAAAGCTGTCGCAGGTACGTCAAGAAATACAGCCTCTGGGTGAAAAAGTAAAACCTATTAAACAAGAGTTTCAGGAAATTCAACAGCAATACGAGCAAAAGAAGAGAATCTACGAAGCCACGTCTATAAATATCTCTTCTCAAATGGATCCGTTAAAGAATCAAGTGAAGGAGTTGACTGACCAACTGAATAATAAGGAAGATGAATGGAAAAATTTAAGGCAGAAAATAACTAAAGCGGAAAGTTTACAGGAAATCGTTATGTTCGAAATGAAAAACTCAATGCAATCTCCGAGGAAACCTTCACAAATGGAAGCCTTGAAGAAAAAGGTCGCTGATATGGAAGAAGCCGTCAAAAGTTTAGAGGAGGTAACCACACTGTTTTTATATCGTCGTTATAACGTATTTTATTGATTTAAGACGAAAAGTCCGATTACAAGTCTTACTAGAGGTAGTGAAAAAGTTATCGCAAGTTTGTCTCGAGCGCAAATATTATATGAGTTTTTTATATATATTCATAAGGCTTAAGAAATATTTTATGTAGGACAGATATGACTATTTTATGATGCTTCTGCAAAGCAAATTTCACAATTGTCGTACGTAGTACGTAGTAGTAGGTACTTACATAACTCCCGAGGGTGCTCCAATTTCCAGCGAAACATGTGTCGAGTGCCTAGTATATAAATTGAATGCTTAGGATTATGCGATGCTGTTTGTTATGAACGGTGTCTCACAAGACTTAGTTTAGTTCTGTATTTGCATGTATTTAGGACCTTTTTGTTTGTACATTCCATTTATTTATTTTATATTTAATATACATTTAGTAATATACGTTTAGTAAAATAGTGACTTTACGGCTACCCAGTTTAGCCACGCTCCTTGACAAATAAAATCGTAGTAAAGTAGAACGCTTTGTTCATATAGACTAGTTGAAATAAGTCTTTACACAGGCAGCAGACTATGATTTAATTGGTCAAGTGGCTTAGCTGAGTGATATTAATGAGTCCTTATTATAATTATATTATTTTCTTAACGCGAATAGACTGTAGCTATATACGTTTTTATTTATCGTTTAGGAACAAAGAGCAATAAGTTCTCGTCAAGGAGTCGTGCAGGAGCAAACTCGTCTATGGCAGAACACACTGCAATTGTTGCGCTGCAAGATAAAGGCGCGTAACGAACCCGCCGCGCGGCAAGAGCGCATGCACATCACGCAACATTCGCAAATGTTGACCCTTACTTAAAACTTTTCTTATTATTCCTTGAATACCAAGATTTAATTTATTATAACGAAGTAATAATATTTAATAACAATAAACATATGTATTAACAATTTTATATATAAAATTCTCGTGTCACAATTTTAGTTACCATACTCCTCCGACACGGTTTGACCGATTGCTATGAAATTTTGTGTGCATATCGGGTTGGCTTGAGGATTCATCATTACAGCCTATACAGTCCACTGCTGGACATAGGCCTCCACAAGTTTACGCCAAAAATAACGTGAACTCATGTGTTTTGCCCATAGCTTGAGGATTGGCCAACATCTATTTTTCATACCCCTAGCGTTTGCGGGGTCAGCTAGTATGCCTTTCCCTAGAGTGAGGGATATGAAATAAGTCTGATTAGTTTGAGGTTAGAATCCCTTGGAAAATTAGGAAGATTTTTTTAGATCACTTGAATCAAATAAAAAAATTGTGCTCTCGCTCTACTAGCAGTCATCAGTAGGGCACAAAAGTTTTTCTGTTCCCCTTCTATCAAATTGCTCCTAATCAAACAAAAAAGAACCTTTATTCAGTTACTCATGGAAAATATTACTGTCTCAAACAAAAATATAACAAATCATTATATATGGGTTTTAATTACGCTACAACCCCTATTACGTTGCCTTTATTACATGTTCAAAGGAACCTTGATTTGAAACGTAGAATTCCACAAGCTCCTTTAAAATATAACATATTCAACTTGACGGTAGATCAAAACTGAAATTTTCCTTTGATAAGGAAACATGTCAAAGGAAAATGACATACGCGGTATTTAACAATTTAATATGAAAAAATATTAGGAACAAAGATATGTTCTTTTATGCACTATTTATAAATAAAGTTATTAAAATGGATTCTAATAATAAAAGGCAATAGGTAAGTATCACCAACATAATTATTATTTTGGTGGTAAGTGGCAACATGAAAACTTTTCTTACCGATCGAACGATTAAAAAAATGAAATATCACCTGATACATCATCTCGAGTCTAAACGTAATAAAAGAAAATGGAATAATGCTAGTATGGATTATTCTGTTTTTGTTATAATCATGAATTTTCTTGTAAAATCCCACTGCTAGGTATAGGCCTCTATGTTCATGTAGGAGAAGGATTTGTAGCTTAATCCGTCACTCCATTCTAGTACCAATCGCTATCAAGTATTTATGGTAACAACCGAGACGGACTGCTCAGCATGTATATGTAGTGCATAGGCCTCTTTCTGCATTTAGGAGATTGGAGCTTAAACCACTAAGCTGACCGCTAAGGGTTAAGATATGTTCCCTACTATGAGTAACGATCGCTATCAGGTGTCTATGATATCAACTGGGACCGATGACTTAACTCACAAGGACAGACATCATAACCGGAAAGAAAATTTGAATAAAAAATCAAAAATCCATGCCGAGAGGGAAATGGGATCCACAAATCGTCAATGCTTAGCCGAGTACATGGCACACCCACCACTAGACCAGAGTGGTTGTTATGTTTTAAATTTAAACAAGAGGTATGAAAAAATAATGTATAATATTTTAAATAAATTTTTAAATAAAAATTTCACCTTTACAATTAACACTAAGATCATACAATGCTCAACAAAAGAAAAATGTCTGGGCTTTTCGATAGATGATAAATTGATTTGGAAAGAACACATAGAGCACGTTGGAACCAATCTACTACCTATACTGGGTGCATTGAGAAAGGTATCAAACTGCATTTATAATAAAGTACGAACGATAATTTATAGCACCTTAGTTTAAATCTAACATTGAATATTTAATAGAAATGTGGCGATGTGTCGCTAAGATAAATTTAATGCCTTTACAAAGAATTCAAAATAAAGTGATCAAAGTACTATTTCACTATCCCTATTATACATCAACCAATTAATTGTATCAAGAAACAAATTTTTTAAATATAATCACCCAATTATACAGCTACTAGCTGTGTGCGCGGCTTCACCCGCGTTGAAATCAGTGTTTCACAAAGTTTTACCGGCAAACTTCCAGTGAAACTTTCATCAAAATCGGCTTAGTCATTCCGTTAACCTTCCTCTTGAAGCACTCTCTCCATTGGTGAAAGTGCATGAAAATTCGTTCAGTAGATTTTGAGGGAATCGACCACATACACTTTTGGGGATTTTGTTTTATAATACACTAACTGTTGCCCGCGACTACGTTCGCGTGGTTATGAAGATATGCATTACTATTGAGATGTTTAACGCAAACTATTTTTTCATTTCAGTCACTTGAAATGCTTATCACACTGAGTAACTTTTTAAAAGGCACAATTTAGTATAATTTAATAGTCATTTTTATAAAACCTCTCTATACACCACATTTTTAGCTTTATTTTCAGGCTGCAGTATAAATAACCTATCAGGCAAACTTATAGCTGCTGTTTATGTTTCGTACAAACTATCAACCCCAATTAAACTCCCTTAGCGGTGGAATATCGCAAAATCCGTTCTTATCCGAAGTCTACTTACTATAATCTACCTCCCTACCAAATTTCATCTTTGTCCATCCTGGATGGATTAAAAACCGCTGGATGGTCCCAGCGGTTTTTGAGTTCTCTTGATGAATGAGTCAGTGACCTTTCTCTTTTATATATATAGATTACGATACATTATTTGGACACTGTAAGTGACACGAAGACGTTGCTGTCCGTCTATGGCTTTTTTATTTAGAAGCCAGCAGTTGTTGTCTTTTTGTTTGTTTTTAATGGATAAACTCAAAAAGTACTAAATACTGCCTGATTTTAATAATTCTTTCACCAGTAGAATGCTGCATAACATAGTGACGTAGGAGAAAACGTAATAGTCAAAATCCTATAATCGACGCGGGCTAAACCGCGGCGGAAAGTAGTTTATACTTCTCAAGAAATTACAACCTAAAGTTACGATACGTAACGATAATTTAAATATACTCCTATTACTTTTGGTTTTTATTATGTCTATAGGTTAATTAATATATATTAATATGGAATATGGTGTAATATCTGTTGAAAAGACATTATTTGGATTTACAGTATTAGTTTCATACAACGAAACAAGGTTAAATTAAAATTGAGATATATGTTTTTTGATCTTTTTAAATATATGATATAATATGTGCATATGACACTGATATTGTGTAGTGGTTCTGTTTCCGCTCGGGATGGATATTTGTATTTGTACAAATATATATTTGTTTCCGGTCTGCATGTCTGACTTTTGACGGCGTGTTGGCGCAACGGGCACAGCACTGGTTTGTGGCTGTTGGGCTGGCGGTTGCGGGTTCGTTTCCCGCACATTAAAAACAATTGTATTGGCCAATTGCGTTTGCCGCGGTCTGGGTGTTTGTGCAGTCCTTGTGGGTCTCCCCGCCATGCCTTGGAGAGCACGTTAAGTCGTCGGTTCCGGATGTTATCATGTACACCTGATAACGATCGTTACTCATAGTAGCGAATATACCCGCCAACCCGCAGTTGAGCAACGAGGTGGATTAATCGCCAAAGTAATTATATGATACAGTTGTCAATTTTGCAGTTGGTTTTTCAAAATTGTATTGTGTATTGTACAAGTTACGATCACGTTGTAGTCTATTTCAAATTTTTTTGGACGTAAGAAAGTTAGTTTTCTACCAACTTCCAAAAACGATCGGAAGAGTGGATCGATTTCGATGTTTCTTTTTTTGTTTGAAAGGTGGTGCTTGTGATACGGTATTGTGATATGTTTAATAGATTGTATACGTGAATAACCAAAATAATTTATGTGAAATATGATGGTCTCTTGATTTGCTAATAAGACGGTTAACCTTGAACAAAACCATATGTTACTATGTACTTACTTGCCCTAACGATTTAACAAATAGATGATTCTGTTGTTTTGTAAGGCAAGACTACAGACTTACACATTTTATACGTAGCTATCTTCACACATTACATTTATTCACATATTACATTTATTCATTTCACATATTAAATTTTATACGTAGGTATCTTATTTTAATACATGAGTATTAAGTAAATAACGAGTAGTTTTTATTATTACTCTTGACATAATTTATGAAAATGATAATTTATTACTTCATTTACCAACTAGATGTGCCCGCGACTTCATCAGCAAATTTAAAAGTTCAAAAAAGTTATTGTTCAATTTGCAGTTATAAAATAAATAAATTTAAGTTACTCATTATTACACCAGCTATTTACCAGTAAAAGTCACATCAAAATCGGTCCATCCATTTCAGAGATTATCCGGAACAAACTGACCGACAGTATCGTGTATAAATCCATACGCATTTAGTAAAAAGCAGTTATTCTAATATTACAAACAGATACTCCAATTTTATTTATTTGTATAGATATATATATTAGTTAATTAGGATTGTTGTATTTGGTCATGTTATAAAGCCAGTAGATCCTATCGTATTAGGTAAATAGTGTTGATTTGACCTTAAAGGATTTCGGCTTAAGGGCCTCTGATTTGTTTGTCTGGTCCAATACGGAGCTTTATAAAGTCTTCTGGAGGATTGAAATTGGAGGATTGAGATTAAAATTCCTTCTCTAGTAGAATGCTGTTATTACTGAGTGACATACATTATTTTAGAAATGTAAGTAAACGGAAGTGAAACAATATTGCAATCCACGCGGGCGAAACTGCGAGCGAAAAGCATGTAATTCATATTGATTAGATTTATATCTTATACTATTAAACGAGCAATTCTTATATATATATAATTTCATATCCTTGTACTTGTTGTTATATTTTTACTTCTGTAATGACTGGAATATACTAAACAAATAAAACAATACAGTCACATTATTACGTATTTATATGTGACGAGTATTAATTGCTATAAGCTGATATATTAAGATGAGATAAGTTACTTAGATAATTCGGGTCAAGTGTGCTCTTCGTCAAAAATAACTCTACTTATGATTCTTATATCTTCAAGATGATTAAAGCCTATTCGTTGTTATTGCATCTTAAAAGTTTTTGTTGCTAGTTATATTTTGGTCTAGAGATTAATAAACTTTTGATGGTTTCTATTACGACGATTTCAGTTAGCTAAATAAAAAAATATGTACATGGTCAATAATATATGGCACAGTAAATAACTCAAAGCCCTTCGTTGCTGGGTAGGTCGTTATATGTTAAATTATGAAACACGTTTGATAAAAAAGATGCTTAGCAAGCGTGTTCACAACTTTACCGTGAATATTTTAAATTATAGCCGAATTTTATAGTAAGTTTCATCTTAACTCGAAATATAAGTTTTGGAATTGACTTTCAGTTAATACAAAAGTAAATTTGTCATTGATTCGGGGCCCCGTAAGGTCGAGGGCCTCGGGCTTGGGACCTGTGTGCCCTAATGGTGAAGACGAAACTGATCTAATCTTATAAAATACGATTATTTAACTATAGAATGATATATGCTAACATTCAAATTATCCACATCCACAAATGTTTGTCTCTTAATGTATGTATATTTAGTGCTAATTAGTAGTTGTAAAAAAATAAAATAATTTTTCTTAATTACAACTATTGTCTCATAACTCTTGAACATCTAATTAGGTAGTGACTATTAGTTTTACCACACATGTAGTATCCCGTTCTTACTTGTAGGCACTTAGGGTAGCATCTTAGTTTTAAATATGTTCATTAGATTTTTTTTGGCTACATTGTAATAAATGGCATTAGGGTGTGAGCAAGAGAGAGCTTTACATAAAATTTTATAGAATCTTTTACATAAAAATTTACGGTACTCATATTAGCAATATTAAATATTACCATAAACCTTCATTCATACAAAGCTTTTAAGGTGTCGTAGCTGGCAGTTACGAGAGTTCTCCATTAACTGTGGTCGGCCCGTTTTTTATATGACGTCAACCTACGGTGTAAAATGTATTGTACGCCTTTTCCTTTGTTAGTTGTTTAATAGCGTTGTGTTTATAATTATATTACCTAGATGATAAAAGCGGCTTTATTCAATCCCGTTATGAGGTATATCACAGGCTTATAATTTACATCCTGATTTATATTTTGCTATACAGCTTATTGTGACTGTTCCAAAGAGTTTTTGTTTTAAAATATGGTGAATTATTATCACCGGTAAAGGAAGTTTTCTTGAGAAAATCCATGTGTTTCGGGAAAGAGTATACCTATATGTAGTTAAGTACCGGTGCAATTTTATTATATAAGGACATAAATTACATTTAAAAAACAGTTAACTTTGCTTACCTAAATGTTTATTGCACGAACTGCGAAGGAAACTTGGGTACCTGTGTTACTATCTTCCAAAAAAATAAAACCTAGGTGTTTTTAAATCGAAACTCCTTTTTTGATAACAGTGCTACACTGCAGAACATAGCGTAGTTTAATATAATATTAAATGCAGCCTTACTTAAATAATTCGTTTGCTGGGATGCAAACTCGAAGTTACGGGGGTAAACTTAGCTTAAAAATATACGATATAATTACGCTAGTATAGAATTTTTTCTTATATTTAAAAAAAGGTACTTCCCCAGTCAGGCTACTACATATTTTGAACAGAATATTTCTTGCTGTGCCCTACCCCAGTTAAATTTTGAAACGTTCAATGCAAAGCGGTGGAATTTCAGATCCGTCTTTGTTCAACGACCGTGACGATCTGTACTAATTAATTGAAAACAATAGCGGTTTCAGTTTCGGAACTCATTAATGAACTTTTAGTAGTTCCGCGTCGCAGTTCGAATTAGTTATAGTTAATGACTGACAGGCGGCGAAAGTTCCTGATTGTGTCGATTGTTCATCAGATGCAACATCGACTTGCGGTTAACCTCTGAAATTCATATCCTTAACAAATACTATATAGATAAGTTTGTATATAGAGCAGCATGTCTCGATAGCTACCTCACTCTTACAGAAGAACACAGCTAAATAATATTGCTCTCAGTAGTGTTATGTTCCTGTGGTGAGCAAAGTGGCCAGAGCTCCTGAAAAGGGTCAAGGATTGGGCTGGCAACGTGCTTGTGATGCTTCTGGTGTTGCAGGTGTTTTTAGGCTTGGCTAACCGCTTACCATCAGGTTGGCCGTACGTTTGTTAAATTTTTTATGTACACGTTAAAAATAAATCAATGTTGTTACAGTATGTTTTATAGTTAAGTCCGTGAAAATAAATATACTATGTACGTGCTGTTCCAACAACGCAAACTCATCAGATTAGGAATACGGTTTCAAATAAAAGTTGAAATCGCCTTGCTGGCACTCGCTCGTGAGGCTTGAAGTAACACGAGTCTCAATGATGTGCTTCGAGTAGTGCCTGAAAGTCTAAACACCAAAGGCGCCCGTTTTGTTACCTTTTATTAATTTTTTAATGGATTTTGTTTTCAAAGACGACTAAAATCTATACAAATAAAACTAATAGTACCGAAATGTACGTACTCGCGTACTAACCGTTATATTCTGCACTGAATTGGGATACATCTATATATTAATACGTGAAGCAAAAACTTTGTACCCCTTTTTACGCAAATTGCGCGGATGGAGGAGTATGAAATTTTGTACACTTATAGTTTATGTAGAGAAGGAATGCATAATGCTAATTTTTTTTTAAATTATACATAAAAATATAATAAATCAATAAAAACAATTCATTACACACACCACCATGTACCTATTTGACACACACACACGCATATTTTCTGATTCTTTGGTCTCTTTTGTTGATTGTCAAAGTCTGTAGTTAAATTGAAAAAAATTTAAAAAGGTTCTTTATTTTCATAATTTTTTGGTTTTCTTTAATTGAAATTTTTAATTATTTTGTACTAATATATATTTATTTTGTATTCGTGTCAGAACAAGGTTCGTATAAATAAGAATAATATATATATACACTTCAAAAAGACTTCAAGCTATAAAAAAATTATACTGGGTACTTTTTTGTTGACAGTACGCTTTATGTTGAAAGAGAAGTGAAATGATTAATTCAATTATTTAAATATTTCAATTAAAATTCAATATAACTTCTTTTGTACTAAGTAAAGGTAATAACCAAAATTCACCCGATATTTCTATTAGCGTTGTAATAATCGTCCCTAAAATTATTCTGAACATCTGTCGGTACTAATTGCCTCAGTTGTCAAGTGACATTACTAACCCAAGAAGCAACAGTTTGCGCCGATTGATCCACAACACGTTGAAAATTTCATCAATCACAGCTTTAGACAACTAATGTTTTCCTGACCTCACGTGACACTTTAAGAGTATTTTCATGATAAATCGAAATCAATATGATCTGACTCCACTTGACTTCCTCACATGGATGTAAATATATCACAGACTGGGAACTACGAGTGTATTCGAATTTGAGTATATTTTTAAATTTAACGTTGTATTTTATTTTTGTACTATAATCATGAAAGAAATGAATATAGATAATATACGTATATATGTAGTAGATAATATTTTATCCAGACATTCCATATACCAGTAACCCCAGTACTGACGTGTACTCCATTTTATTCAATCTCGAGTTTCTCAGCGCTTGGTAAAAGTTTGTCAAGTAGTGAGTAAGAAAGATGCTCTGAGGCAGAAATCAAGAAACTACTTGCGATAAATTCAGTGAGTAATTAGTGAGAAGAATCTAATTGCCATACAACTTGAAGCCCCTTTTCGAGTTCCATTATTCACGTTGATGAATATTTAAATGTCGACCCAACAAACAAGACCGTTTCTTCGTTCATATTGTATCTTCAACAAGGCATTAATTGCAGGAATTGCCTTACAATACAAGTCAAATACTCGAAAATTTTATAACCGACTTTGTTGTATACAAATTAAAGTGTTATTATTTTTTTGTATTCCTTTTGCTTATGTTTTTTATCCCGCATTTTATTAACGTTATATACCCGCTTACTGTAGAATTGAACAAAAACAAAGTAAAAAAAAAAACATATCACGAAAAAAATAGAAATAAGAACACGTGAGCATTGAAGTTTACTCAATATTAAGTACAATATTTAAGTGTAAATGTAAGCTAAATGGGCGTTAAGTTAAACCGAACTAGTACGTCGTTGTTTGCATGGCGCTGTTGCGGGCACTCATTAGTTAATGGATACCTCGACGCGTTAATGGTGACAAAAGACAGCACTTTATTGGCATACCTCAGCTTTGACCTATTCCTTAAGATTGTTTACAATAGACGTATCAATTACATCTCTATAACATAGGTATTTACTTAAATTTGATAAGAGATATAATATAATAGTATGTATTGTTAAAATATGTAGGAAATTCTACATTATTAAAATATAGAAGACATATTATTGAATCATTAAAAAATGAACTTAAAATTTGAAATATATATGTATACTTGGTTGAGAGTATGAGAAAAGTATCGAATACAAAATCTAGTTTTCGAACTTGGTCAATGATACAATTCTTCGTTCTTTCGCATCGCATTCACGCATTCAGCCTGTAATATCCCACTGTTGGGCCTTTCTCCATGTAGGAGAAGGATTGGAGCTTAATCCACCACGCTGCTTTTTTACAGGTTGGCGGATAAGTTTTTTACTATGAGTAACTATTGCTATCAGATATTTATAAAAACAACCAATAAAAACAACCAGAACTTGAATATTCAAATTAAAGTCCTAAAATAATCGCATCTGGTGCGGAATACATTACCTGAGTCTTTTTGTGTTAACGTCGGACATATTATAAGCAATATTCAATTTAGTTTTTCATATTTTGGTAATACTATATTTCTTTTGTTTTCAAAATAAACGTCATATACTTTCTATCTTCATTATATCACAATTTGCTTTGAGGGATGTGCATTTGCACTCTTTTTCTACGTGGCTAAATAGCCACTTAGGCACAAAGCGTTTAAAAGATTTTCACAAATGAGGTAGCCATTTGTAATGTATTACTATGGAAGTTGGAATTTTAGATTTTCGTACAAATGGTTCGATTTTTTACGTTAGGAAATTTTACAATGTCGCTTAATTTTTACGTAAGCTATATAAAAAAGTCAATGTCAGAAGTGAAACTTCTTTGGCAAACTAATTTTTAAGTCTTGTTTATATTTATACAAATCTAAAGCTTTTGATTTCCGTTTCAGCGCCATCGACAAAAACATTGCCATTTCATCAAAATGTTGTCGTTTCATCCGTAAAAATTTTACCCTCATGTGCCTAAGGAAGTTTCACTTCAAAAATTCTTGTGCATATAAATGATACACTTTTCTAAAATGAAAATAAGTAGTAGAAAATCGTCATTATTTATACCAATAGTATAAGTGTTGTCTTGTTTTAGTCAATATCGTGTAATATGCATACGTGAGCGAAGATTTGAACTCAAAGCTAGGTAGTATTATATTATTTTAACTAATAATAAAAATAACTAATAATAACAACAACTTATTTACACATTTTTATATTTGGTTAAAGTTATTATTCGAATACTGCTATTTGTTGTACATATACTAATAATAGATGCTGAAATGATTTGGTATTGTAGATAATAAATAATTTAGTTTTTATTATATGATAAGGAGATATAAAAATATGTATTTATACAAGTTATTTAACTATGCGAGTACTTTTTTAATTGTAGTATTTAACATAATCGTTACCATCTATTTGATATGTGTCAATAACGTACTCTCTGAGTGGTCGAATTGTAAACTCTGTTTACTATATTTGATTTTAAGCTAATTTTCTTTCAACAATATCGTAATTGATCGATGAGATGTATTTTTTTCACAAGATGATGTTATACTTAATGTTGATTAAAATACAAAAATCTTCATTTACAAATAAATATAATATTTTTTTACAAATGATTTATTATGCATTACAGCAAGTTAAACTTTTGTTTGATATAAAACAAAAATTTGATGAACATATTAATTTTAAAAAGTACGTAAATAATAAATCAAGAAAATTACTAGTTATCGGTGGACATGGTGTATCGTGAGATTTATTGGCGTCACCGAGACAACAAGATTTATTAAGCAATTTCGGACACACACACACCGTCGAAATTGGTTCCACTTAGGCTACAGAGCTGATCTTAAGCTTTACATTTCATTTATTTTTTATGGTGCATCTTACTTATATATATATTGTCTTTCAATTATTGCTGCGTGGTTACAGCAGTAAAGAATAAAGCTACTCCTATCTTCCCGTAGGTGTCGTAAGAGGCGACTAAGGGATAACACAGTTATAAAGCCGACCGATGGCGGGATAGCCATCCAACTGCTGGCTTTGAAATACAAAGGCCGAAGACGGATAGCAGCGTCTTTGGCGTGACAAAGCCAGCCCTCCGGTCACCAACCCGCCTGCCCAGCGTGGTGACTATGCTATTATTATTATAAGTTGGTTCGTATCCTACATCAAGCAAACATACCGAGATAGACGTGAGTGCATTCATAAATTTTAAGATGGTTTTAAGTAACATATCTAAGGGAGCTATTGTGATAACAGTAAGCTGTGATAAATATATTAAGAAGAAATCGCTATAGCGCTGTGACCATTGCGCTGATGCGTCGTCATGCATTTGTTATTGAGAAGTGAGATTTACTTTATTAGGAAAGAAAGAAGCAATAGCGGATATTCTCGTCATCAAGTTATTCTGCTAACATAAAGTATAAGTTTTTAATGATGTCAAATATTTGTGGAGTTTCTTCTGTGTGTTACCCTACAGAGTTTTGAGCTTTTGCAATGATGCTATAAATTGTCAATTTAATCCACCATAAAATAAAGATAACAATAAGAAAAACAATTAAACTTTAGAAGAAAATAAACACAATTTCAATTTAAAACTTTGAGTAAATATAATTTAAGTCGTTGTATACCATATTGGCTTGTCGTGAAAAATATTTTTGTTTATTTTGTCGAAACTGCAATTATTTGTGACATTTTTAAAACTTTTCGTTTATAAATATATACTATATTTATTAATAAATATTTTTACTGAAGTGAAAACTTCTTAAGCGGTGGTGTGCACTTTTTTGCGATGGGTAAAAAATGTTAAACTCGCGTTAGGAAACGTGGTCTGATCGAAAAATCGTAAGACGGAGGGACATAAAATTCATGTATATAAAGTGTTTAAAATATAGAAATTGAACTAAGTGCATCTATTATTGAAAAAAGTGACGAAGAAATAGCAAGAGAAAATGAGTGAATACTTTATAAATATACTAGATGAAAACCCGGCTTCGCTCAGGTGAAATGTAACTCATAATACACATCTAGGTACAAAATATAGGTAGATATTTCTGTAGTTATTGTTTCTCAAGGGGTACTAAAGGCAAATCAAGGCATAGGTTTGTATTGCATCGTTCATTGTGTTTCGGTTTCAATCGGTTCAAAAACGACGAAGTTATTCCCGAACATACATTAAAAAAAATATACGGTTGAATTAAGTAACCTCCTCCTTTTTTTGAAGTCGGTTAAAAAACGGGAATTATCCATTGTTAACGCCCCCGCAAACCCCTCTTTTGGGTGGAATTTCTTAAAATCCGTTCCCTCGGTAAAAGAAATATTCCTACCCCATTTCAAGTCTACGCCTTATGGTTCTAGAGATATCGTGATGAGTCAATATAATAAATAGGTGGAAATCTCTTATATATAATTTTATTCTTCAGGTTAGGTTTCGGAGAAGGAGAAGGTGAAGGAGAAGGAGAAGGAGAAGGAGAAGGAGAAGGAGAAGGTAGAGGGGGAGGAGGAGGAGGAAAAGGAGAAGAAGATGGAGAACGGGAAGAGCGGGAAGAGCGGGAAGAGCAGGAAGAGCGGGTAGAGGAGGAAGAGGAGGAAGAAGAAGAAGAAGCACAGCAGCAATGCAGCACAGAAGCACCGCAGCACTACAAAACTGCAACACAGCAGCACAGCAACACTGCAGTACTGCAGCACCGCTGCCTGTTATTTTGTGTCCTAGAAAGGAGTGGAAACGATTCCATACATTCTTGGGCCCAACTGTATTGAAATGAAAATGGTATCAATTAATGTATTTACAATTCTCTATATTTTGACTATCTGAGAGCGGAGTTATTAGACGTTTTGTAAAAGTGAGGCTATGTTACAATGTCTATAAAAAACCCGATAACCCGAACAAGTTCTTGAAGCACTAATGTTTAAGTAAAAAGTATATTCATGGAAAACATTTGAAAAATCGCTTTTTGGGCCTCTTAACTGTATGTAACCACTAAAGACCTACTTTTGAGATTGTTATAATTTAGATGTTTATTTTCCCGTTATTTTAGTGATCTAGAATTTTCTTAATAATGCAATGACTGAAAAGAAAGATTGTTACAATTACTCTTGACGATATAAGAGTGTAAGCGGTCGATTGAGAGTAATTTATCTTAAGCGGCATTTTTGTTCAAATTACAAAACCGCTTTGGGCTATTCCACTAACAAGGTTCGTTATGAAATGATAAGGGTAAGAAAATGTCAAACGTTTTATATTGACATATAATACAAGAATGCCTCAGAAATGCGTGTCATGTAGCATACCCTCGTTAACAACGTGATGGATGGTGTACACGAGACGCACATACGTCACTGTACTATTCAGCATGTTGTGGAAATTGGCCAAATACCACACCAATTTTCTTCTTCTCCATAAAATAAATAGTTATAATTCGTCCTTGTAGAGTATAATGAATGTGGATCATAAATACATACCATGAAAGGATCAAATCATTCTTAATAACTCATAAATGAGACGAAATCGATATAACTATATGGCAAACTGGCGGCGTTTAAAGAGTCCCTTATTTCTGGTCCAGGTGTTATGGAAGCAATTCTTATTCTAAGTCTAGTTGAAATGTAATTTGATACATGTATTATTTATAAGTACGTGACAACTGAAAAAAAAATATATGTCTATATCAGCTGACTGTTACCTAAAAACAGTTGTTTACCCTAGGAATTTTAATTACTATGTACCTGTACCTTGCCCGCGTTGTTACGCTTTTATTTTATTTTATTTTTGTTGTACCAACTCAGAAACCTTTGTGAGCTCATGCACAACACTTTGCTGAAGATACGATACGATCAAATGCATAGTTTACGATTCTATAAAAGACATACAGGCAAACATTCATTTTTATACATGTAGATTATGTAACATATATCTAACATATATCTTCTAGTAATAAACAAAACCACTAAAAGTTTATTATTCCCTATCCTAAAGATTTTAGTTGCTCACAGGTATACGATTTTATAACAAAAAGATTTTAATTTGTACGATTTTATTTTTGTGTTACCCACACATTAGGAATTCTAAATATTTTTTAATATCATATCAAAAATCGACGAATTTCGATCTAGCGGGTACATCGTTCCATAGCTTAATTGGCTAGAGCACCGCACGGGTCAGTCGAAGATGCAGGTTCGATCCCCGCTGGAACGGTTGATTTTTGATATGATGTTAAAAAATAGATTTTAATAGTGATGTGTTAAATGTAATGAATTCTATAATCCGGTCCCTATGAATTACCATTTAATTTATTTGCGTTAAAATGTTTTTATATATTGTTTAATCAAAACTTCATCAATATAACAAGTTAACACATAAACTTCAGCTATAAAAATTAATTTGAGTTTTAATTTAGCGAGTTTTGTTTTCATCGTTAAAGTTGTTTCGTAAAAGCCTAAGTTTCAAAATTTAATGTCAGCTTACTTGGTCACAAGTGAACTATTCAAGCAAATATACTACGACGCAGGCGGAGTTAAAATCGCTTTATTTTATATCCAAACAGATTAGAGTGACGTTTCTTTTTTATCCTTATTGTTGTCTTATACGGCTTAAGAAGTTGTATCGACTTTTTCTTGACCGCCTCTTTTTCCGGTATTTCTTTGTTCATCCGGAATTACTCCACAGTTCCGGAAGTTCCATTATTCATAGAGTCCTATTTGGTACTTAAAGTTCTATATGAGACAAACATAGCATATAATTATGTTAGAAGAAAAACGAATTTTAGTTTCGTTTGAAAAAAAACTTGGTATTGTATAATTTAATTTGATATAATAGTGTTCTTTAAAAAATGAAAGAAATATTGAAAATTTTAATGAATTACAAATTTGTAAAGTAATTTTATTTGAATGTGGTGCTAGATCGGCTAATTTAATATATTCACATATACAATCATACAAAAACACACATACACACAATCGCAATACGTTCTGTGTTCCATCATGAGTAAAAGAAAATCAATCAATATTTTATAATGTAAATACATTGTAATGTAAACACAATCGTAGTACTCATATTTTAAGATATCATCATAATACCCAATTAGTAGTGGCAGCTAACGTTTTTAGTTAACCCCAAATCTGATAAGTACGTTTTAATAAAACAAAGAGATTAATTGGGATTCTTAGTCTCTTATTAAATCGAGTAAAGGACTTAAATAAATTACCTGAAATTTGTTCTATGGATTTTGTTATCAATGATTTACGCAGTTATTATCTTGAGTTTGGGTTAAATGAGATTAAAGTTAAACCATTCTATTACTTGCCGCAAGCGGTCTTGAGAGTAGTGTATAAACAGATGCATTATTAATATGTACAAATAAGATTATTTAACTAATTGTATATTATTAGTCATTGCATTTAAGTAATAATGACTGAGTTAGGGCACAGCAGGAAAAATCCTGCTCAAAATCTGGAGCAGTCAGACTGGGGAAGTACCTAAACCTTACAGAAGATCACAGCTAAATAATACTGCTTTTAAGCAGCGTTGCGTTCCTGTGGTAAATAAGGTGACCAGATATCGTGGTCGGTTCTCCTCGCAGAAGGAGGTCACACCTCTCGCTGCTGAGCATGCTGCGACCACGCTTGGTAACGACAGATCTTCGCCTCTAACGGTTACCAGCGCGCAACGACGAGTAGGAAACCCGAGGCTTATGCACGGTGTCTTTTCGAACTTCGTCTGGAAGAGAACTTCCCAAAAATTTTTTCTCCTTTCCTCAATGTAGGCTACTGCGTATTTTATAGGTATGACCCTGGCCCACTGGGCCAAAATGCAGGAACCCGAGTGCTAAGCCCCTCGGTGAAGATAACCCGGGTAGAGAGCCAATGCTTGCAGATCCGCACCCGCACTTGCTCCAAGGGATATAGTATAAGCTTGCTTTGTAGCAAAAACCACGCAGGACAAGAGAAAAACGCCTGTCTACTAAAGGTGAAAAAGAAAGTGGTTGCATGGGCTACGCTATTATTATAAGAAATTGTATAAATTTTATTAAATTCAATAAAAAAAAATTGAAGTTTTTTATTTGCGATCCAGTGCAGTGCGGAGCAAGCTTAGAATAAATGAAGCCAAAAATGTAAAAAAAAATTTGCCCTTTCAATTTTCCATCTACCTATTCCAAATAAAGGAACCTTCTCTTCGGACGATAGATGATGGATGATAGAAAGATATAAATAGTATGAAGCATGAAAGAACTAGCAGGATGAAAGCAAGAACTGGTATGAATGAATCTGAACTTGCGTGTTTGAGGTTTAGTAGTAAAAAAGCACTATACGCCGACGACATAACAATTCACACTTCAGGACCCTCCGTCAATATCATAAATTATCGACTTCAATCTCGGTCACCGCTTCCGGCGCGTGGTTCAGGATGCAGAAAAACGAAGTAAACTCCAAAACGAGTGCCGCAGTGAACTTCTCCAAACATCCGAAATATGTCTTCTAGTGATATGATGGACCCGAGACTATCACTTTATTTGGTAGTAAAATCCCTTGGCAAAAGGAAACGAAGTACGAAGTACAGGGCAGCGTTCGTACTAGCTCGATTATGTACGATGATATGCGGAAGGAATAAAATGTCACCTAGAACTAAGATGACGTTATACAAGGTCTGGCCTGTCTCCGCTTACATCAAGCTGTTCCATATATACCGGCATCAGATATCGGCAATGCGTTTTCCTCTATACTGATTACGCCGATAAGCCAAGGGGCGATCTCGCTAGGCTACCCTTAGGTAGAATGGCCATCCTGCGCTCTCCTAAAGAGCTCCTCCCTTTCTTTCACGGTTGGGTCTCAGTACCTGGCCTGATACTCACTCTGAAAAAAAAAAGAACGAGGGTTATTCGATTTCCAGAGCAAGAAGCCAACGCTAGTAAATTTTTTATTGAATAATAAATGAAGTAAGTCCATACCGAGGTGTTTCATTTCGTAAAAATAAATAAGGTAAAGGTCAATTTTAAATTGCGAAAAAGCTATAATCTCTACTAATATTGTAAAGAGATTTTTTTTTACTTGTTTTGTAAATAAACTTCAAAACTAGTGTTGATAGCTAGTGTTAAAAAAGACAGTATATTTTATAAGACATTTAGTATGAAATACTGTTAATCAAATATCCTAGGAGCATCTATTTCCGAATGGTCTATGATACTATTATAAAAAGTACAAGAAGGCTATTTTTGCTCTCGGTTGATCACGTCTCGTGATTCCATAGTTATTATATTAAATAGCTGATTAAGATTTCATGCATACAAAAATTGAAAACGTGCTTAAAATGTTTTCAAAAGCCTAGTTCGGCAGCGGATGTACCTTCTAACAATGCAATGTTTTTGAGGAAATTTTATTTATGATACATTGAGTTTAAGCATGGAAAGTTAACTTTCCATGCTTATGTATCATAATGTATACCTATTATATACTTTATTGCACTTAAGAACAGAATATACAGAAAATTACATATATAGTTGATGGCACCCTACCTATATAGTTATTACTAAACTATTGTTGTTTTAAACATGCTATATACCATTAGAAACCTTTTAAAGCTTTATGAAAAAAGAATGACGAGCGAAAAAAATATTTTGAACTTTTCTGGCAGAATTGTAATTATCCCCTCTTGAACTTGACATTGACTAATAAATAACGTGTAGCAGTCGATAGTGAAAGCCAAGGTCAATCCTGAAATTTACTTATAATAAAGTTTATCGGCCTTCCCGTATCACAAGGTGAGTCGAATTCACCGTCGTCTATTGAGGAAATAATAGTCACACACGCGAGCCTCGCATTTGCTTTATATATCTTTTATCTAAAATCTCCTCCTCTTCATAATATTCTTTCATAATAGTCTATTAAACATACATTAGTTTCTAAATAGAGTATCAAAACAAGCAGTGCCCATGGCCGTGTTCGTTAAATTACTTAGAAAATAAATAACTCAAATGATAACATCATCATCATCATCATCACAGCAACCTTTTGAAGTCTACTACTGAACATAGGTCTCCATAAGTTCACGCCAAAAATGACGTGAACTCATGTGTTTTGCCCATAGTCACCACGCTAGACAGGCGGGTTGGTGACCGCAGGGCTAGCTTTGTCGCACCGAAGACGCTGCTGCCCGTCTTCGGCCTGTGTATTTCAAAGCCAGCAGCAGTTGGATGGTTATCCCGCCATCGGTCGGTTTTTAAACTCAAATGAAAGAGTTAGAATTATTTTTTTATAGGTATTTTAAATTCTTATTTATTTAAAATTTAACCATTAGTGTTGTTAATTTTTCATTTAACGTTGCAAAATTCCTTTTGTAAAATTTTTCAAATTAACTTTTGAGTAAGTGCCACAATCAGGGCTTTGCGGAACGATGACTTTACTAAAAATACCATTAAATGATGATATTACGACGAAAATAAATTTAAAAACGTTTTAACCATTACAAATTAATAAATAAAAAACAAAAACTTTCTTTTGGATATCAAACCTTTATCTATATAAATAAATAAAATTGGAGTGTCTGTTTGTAATATTAAAATGATCGCTTTTTACTTAATGCAAATGGATATACATATACAAAAATAATTATTATTACAATTTTTGTCTGTCTATCTGTCTGTTTGCTAATCTCTGAAATGGCTGGACCGATTTTGACGAGACTTTCACTGGCGATGTAATAAGGAGTAACTTAGGCCACTTTTATTTTAGAAATTGATTTATATTATAACTCTGCGAACTAAAAAATAACTTTATGTTAGATTTCATCGGCGAAGTCGGGGGCACAGCTAGTACATATATAAATTTGAGATATGTAAGGTTTAATAACTTGTTAAATGTGAAAATAACGCGTGAAATGTGAAAATAACGTGTGAAAGCTGCGGAATTCTTCTGCTAATCTCAAAACTTTAATCATGGATATCTCCATAATATCTCCATAACCATTGGTTTTCGAAAGTTGGCAGTGTTACCTAGTGTAGCTCCCCATCCACCCTCTGCCCTCCACCCCCCGAAACCCCATAATTCGATGGTTCTTAATCTAAACCTAATGGCCTAGCACAACATTTTTAATTGATTGTGTTACTAAATTGTTTGTTTCCAAAATAAAAAAATAAACAAATAAAATATTGTTTTCATTTTATCCTTGAATTCGCGTTAACAATATTTTATTATAAATAAAAATAGGTAAAAAAACTTTTTAAGTTAAACGGTTTTATGTTAAACATACATTGCAATGTTTAAGATAAATGTACTAAAAACCAAAAAATAATAAAATAGATACAGTCGTGGGAATTATAAACATATGCATAGACTAGACTAAAATAAAACCGTGGGGCACGTCAATTGTCTACAATCGTTGATTAAAATGTTTGTTTTGTAATGTTACACTATAATTAGGCAGTTGTTCAACCGACAACGATGGACGTGTGATAAGTAGGGCTAGAATGTGGAAACAAGCTAGCAAGCTCGATTATAAGCGAGTTTTAGGGTTTCATAGTGGTGAGCGAGTAGTACTTTTATCATATGTTTTGTCGATTAAAGACAAACTACAAGCAGTGAAACGATTCCTCGCCAGCCAGCAGTGTGAATGTCCAACGATAAACTAGTTGAAACATCTCTTTTATTTATATGGAGTGTATAACTATTGGAATTTCCATGAGCAAGAAAATAGTAAGTAATTTCCTCACCGTCTGCGGGCCAACTGCCTATTTTAACGACGAATTAAACGATTCTTCTATCGCACATTAAGTCGATAATTTGTAGACAATTGACGTGCCCCACGGTTTTATTTTAGTCTAGTCTATGCATATGTTTATAATTCCCACGACTGTATCTATTTTATTATTTTTTGGTTTTTAGTACATTTATCTTAAACATTGCAATGTATGTTTAACATAAAACCGTTTAACTTAAAAAGTTTTTTACCTATTTTTATTTTCTAGTTTTTAGTTTTTATTTCGCATTCTGTTTAATTCATTTAGCGCTTCATTATTGCAAGGCCCATCTTAAATATTGAGGTTGTATAGTGCACTGTATTCTTCTTGTCAAGCCCTTTTATTTGATACCCATATTGGTGGGATTGATAAAAAATTGTTATCAGACATTTGGTAGCGGCGGCCAGCTTAGATTTCAATTTTGCATAGTAAATTGTATTCTACTTGTTGAGCACTTTCATTTGATACCCATATTGATGGGATCGATAAAACCTACGTTATCCGCCATTTTGTAGCGGCCGCCATCTTGTATTTCAATTTTTTATAGTATATTGTATTCTGCTTGTTGAGCCCTTTCATTTGATAGCCATATTGATGGGATTGATAAAACCTACGTTATCCGCCATTTTGTAGCGGCCGCCATCTTGGATTTCAATTTTTTATAGTATATTGTATTCTGCTTGTTGAGCCCTTTCATTTGATACCCATATTGATGGGATTAATAAAACATAAATTATCCGCCATTTTGTAGCGGCGGCCATCTTGAATTTATAATGATAATGAATAAACATAATTGTATTGTCACCAAAATCCAAAGTGTATACAAAATTTCAGATTAATCGGTTGACAGGAAGAGGGTGAAATTTGAATTACTAAATTTGACCCAAGAATAAAAAATAAAACAAACGGGGTGAGCTAAATAAAACCGTTTAAAAATAGCGCACTAAACACAATAATTAAAACACATTTTTGCGCAAAAGTTCGAACCGGTCCTTTAAACGGTTTCGCCTATTTGAAAGAATATAAAAATAATAGTATCGCTCGTTGTTTTCAGAACTCTTCACAAAGAAAATGAAATGATAACGATAGAATTTAGAGTGCGTCGGAAATACACGATTAGATATACGAGTAAGATACAAGACTAATGCACCCCTTTAAAGCCAACATTCGTTCGATTCGTCTTCTTCTTAACTGACTTCTGAAAACTCTTATCCCACTTGAATAAAGTTAACCTTAGATTTTTCAACTGTCTGCATAAATCTTTGGCTAAGTAGAGTAAATTTTTCAAAACGTATTTTTTTTATTGCATCCTCTGAAATTTGCACCCTACGAGAAGTACGTCGCTGTTTCATGTCCCGGTTACTGAATCGTAAGAGTATAATACGTATTAGTGTCCCCGGTGATAATAATAATGATAATAATGTTATCTTTATGTTGTACCAGTCTGAATACTGCGCCAAAATATGCGTGTGTTATTTTATAACAACACAATTTTGATTAATTCTACATGCAAGTACAGTGTACAAAAAGGAAATGCGAAACTTTTTGAAGCTAGATCTGTCATCTCCAATACGGGTAGATGATTTTAAACAGCTGGAAGTCTTGAATTACTTGTATACTTCTTTATTCCTAATGTAAGTCAATTCTGATCCTACTGCTACTACCTAATTATATGTAATCAATATATGTAGAAGTAATTTTAAGTATTCTAGCACTGTCATATATGATGACAAAATGAAGCGTTGAAAAGCTGCACTTAGTTATTATTTTTCTGTCGTGTCAAGAGGTCGTGTGTCCTGTTATGTTTTTATTTGGTAAAAAATTACCAATCGTTATAAAAATAGTCTCAATGATCAAACAGACTTTCAAAGCAATTTTTATTAATTATAATATAAATTTATAATATACTATTTTGGAATATAGACTCTATTGACAAAATTCCGAAAAATTATAGCACTGTCTACAATAATAATAATACAGATATATATTACAGAGGGATACACTTTAATTATTAGAAAATACTTGCAACTTATTTATAAGTATGCAGAACGACACTTTAGCGGAGTTTTGCCTAGTTTTAATTTCTTCTTTTATTTGATGTATATTTGAACTTTGGCTTAAGAAATACGAATAAAAGAATTACTTCATAATAAAGTCGGTGAAACCAACATACTGGCTAATAAATAATCGCTTGTCTTTGTCTAATGGCTATAGATCGTTGTTAAACGAACAATTACGATCTTAAGGTCTTAAGCCCCTATGAAAATGATAGTTAGAATGGTAAAGTTTTTTTTAATTTTAATTTACTGTATTATTCGGTTCGTAATGATAGAAATTTACAATACTACACAACAAATATTTTGATATAGTTTCTGTCTTGTTGTCTATTATTGCTACTGTTCTCTGACAATAGATCATTTGTTAATTGATTCAAACAAACATCCTAATTCTTAACGTTCTTTGTGGTGAAACTATTACTGAGCTCTTCTTTTAATCTCACTGGATAGAATTAATGTATATAGGAGTGGCGAGGAATTCATCCACGGTAAAAACTTCCCTATTTAGTAGAAGCTGTTAAATTATAGAATGATAGAAAAAAGGGCAGGTACATAAAGAGAAAATGATGAAAAAAATAAAACTGATTACGAATTAATTGGTCCGAAATAAAGTCCAGGGGACCTCCGTTAATGATGGGTGGTTGCAATTTGTGTGTATTAGTTACAGAATAATAAACTAGAAAACCAAACCGATAATCTCTTTAAAAGTATTTAAGCATTTAGTTAGTAGTAATTAAGAGCCATTTGCTTGCCGACCTAGTCATATGAAAAAGAAATTGTCAGATTAACTTCTTCCCGTTACTTTTTAGTAGTAATGTTTCTCAATAAATTTATTACCAACTGTTGATGGGAAGTAGTGTTACAATTCAAACTCTATATAGAATAAGCCCAGTATTCAAACATATAACAGTACATAATAGTAAATTATTACTTTGTATTTATTGTTTTGTACAATACTTAACATTTTATTATTTACAAGTAGTTCTAGAATATTTTTTTTATGTATGTGTCGAGACCATTTAAAAGGAAAAGTTATTGTATAAAAAAGTTATTGTAATATTACTGGGCCGGGTTAACCAACCAAGTAGTGAAACTCGTTTGTGTTCATAAAATGTTAGTTCAAATAAAATGTTTCATGGATATTGTGGGATCGTTTTGGTGTCAACTTCTTCGTTAACTTCATACTAAGAATACATACCATTTGGGTTCTAGAAACATAGGATATAGTATATCTTAATGGAATTTCCTTGCAAACAAGTCCGTAAATACGCTTAAAAGATATACCGACGCGCTACGTGACTACTGCAGGTGTTTTTTATTGAAGATAGAAGAATTAAAGCTTCTTTTAAACGTACATTAAATAAAATTTATTTCTATTTATTTATCCTGAAAAAAGTCCTGACACAAATTTTATTTTAAATACTCTTATTATTAAACTCCCAACTTATATTTTACAAAAACCTAATATTTAAGAATTCAAGACACCACAAACATCAACCATTACAAATGAAAGTTTTAAAACTAAATAAAAATGCAAAAAGAATAAAAAAATTATAAAACATTTTCAGAGATTTAATGAATAATAAGGACATGATGGTGGTGTCTTGTTCTGAGAAGTTTTAGGTTGTTGTTGAGAACGATATTTTAACGTTAGGGTTGGAATGCCGAATACGAGACATAATTTATACTTTTGCCCTGAAAATTTGTTATAATTTTTTTTTGTTTGATAAAATTATTATATTAGATAGGAAATTTATTATTATTTATTCATGAAAATTAGGTAGCTTCTAAGTATATTTTTTTAATATTGTTTGACGGACATGATTTGTACCATAGGTATCTGTAAATATCATCTGTAAATATTTAGTTCTTAAGTTTTGAATTGTAAATATGTATAATGTTTAATAAAGTAAGTTAAAAAAATAAATAAACATTTTGATTTGGAAAATGCGTACTAATTTTTTGAATGTGTTTAAGTAATAATTAGACGAGTAGTGTTTTATCTGATGACATCTGTATCATATGATAATTTTTCGTATTTTAAATTTTGAAACAAATAATTTAAAGTATAAAACCAAGTTTTCTTTGAATAATTTGAACACCCAGACATCTTTAAGTGTATTGTTGTTCCAGCAATCTTAAGGGCCTCTGGGCGTCAGAAGCATGACGCGATTTCCACTTTGTAAACGTCTACTATAATCTCTAAAAATAGTGAACTCTGTGATAGGCGTTCAATTTTCGAACCTTTTGGTTTAAGTCGACAATTTTGCTTCTTTTAGTTTACTTCTTTTTTTTGTTATTTTTTCAGAGAGGCTAGATAAAAAAAATGAGAAGCAATCATTAGTTATAGCGTGCAAGAAATCATCTAAGGGTATGTGAGTATACATTGCAAGTCTTGCAAGATTTCAGCCAGGTGATGTTTATTACGTCTCGTCTATTTTAGTGCAGTACTATGAGGAATTTAATGTTCCCTTGTCTCTTTCTTTGACGATGCTTCTTAAGCTTAGAAAATTTGATTCATTATTTAGATAGTCATAAGCAAAAAAACGTCCAGTTGACCTCCTAGAATTAGATAATTTCCAATTCAACTTGGTATCCTAGCATCTTAACATGAAGGTCAAGGTCGAGGTCAGATATCAGATATAGTATTATACAAAAGGAGGAAGGATGTTGACTAATTTGCGGAAATATTTACCTATTCTTTCGTGTTGTAACCTATGTAGGATGAACTCCGCCGTTGTCTTTAATCAAACGTGATTAAAAACTGTTGCTACCAATAGCTCTTGACTTTTAATATACCTTAATAAGTAAGGACAACGAAATGAAACAAAATATACATTGTATTTTTTAACTGGTTAAAGTTCTATTTTTTTATTTAGAAGAAGGCTGTTTAACTTAGAGTAGTTTTTTAATTTTTTTCAAAGAGCCTTTATGTTGCTAGATTTAAAGCAATCTTCGTAGACCGTGAATATTCGTTTCTCTTTAAAATGTTTAAAAATAGGTCCTTACATTATGTGAATGACGGGAAGGGCGGCGACGGTTGTTGGCAACCGGCTTTCTCACTAACCACTTCTAAAGCAGCTGAAGTATCAGCTATTTGACGCTATTTCTCTGAATGTGTGGCACTCTTATTAGGATTTAAAAGAAAAACTCTGTATATCGATAGGCCATAACTAAAAAATTCTCCCATTGGTATTCGCTCTTAGTTCCAAGAACTATCTTAATTGATATACTATAATTTGTAGCCTTAAGCTAAGACTTACATAAGTTTTTCATTGGTGAAAAGATATTTGTGATGATAGAAAGCTACACATTTTACTACTTTAAAGCTACACTTAATTTGCGTGTTATACAACAACATTTGTAGTGTGGGTATAACGTTTAAAAAATAAACTGTACTTGAAATCACTTCAATACTATTTTCGAATATTTCTTTTTTCTATGTGAAATATGATTAAAATAGTAATAAATTAGTAACAATGAACAAGTAAAAGTTAAAAACAAATAATAGGAAACAAGATTATATTATATATTGTGTAATGACAATAAATATGTTCGCAATATCGTATCGTGTAACTTACAATAAATATTCGTAATAAAATAAATAGTCCGGTATTAATACAATCTTAGCGGTCATATAAACAAAGGCGGCTTCACAAATATTGACAATGCAGAACTTGATTGTTTACTTATCTTTCCCTAATTTTATTTCACGAAAATATTTGTCCATTCACTTCTTCTGAGTATTTTTTATGTTGTTAGCTGGAACTGTTTTGCTTTATTTATTAATTAATTGCTTTATTTAGTAATAATTCATTCGTATACCAGGATCTGATGATAGAATCCTAGAGAAATCGAGGGAAACTCGAAAATCCGCATAACTTTTTACTGGGTGTACCGATTTTGATAATTTTTAATCGAAAGCCGATGTTAATCATGTGGCCACATTTAAACTTCATCGAGATCTGATTATAACTTTTGGAGTAATCTTTGATAATGCGTATTTACTTGACTAATTTTTCATCTACCTACTAGGGTAGACTGGGTACGGTTGAAACGGTGGACGGTTGAAACAAAGCGAATATCTCGTGAACTGTGCGTGAAGAGGTGAGGGGTACAAAGGGAGGACGAAGCGGTCGACAGGTCGAAACATGAATTTTAGTGTTGCGTCATTCTTCGCGCGCTGTACTTGTGTATAGGAGACCCCATTGTGTTTTTTGACTGAAAAGTAAGTATTTTTGTTCGTGCACTTTTGCTATTATTATGGTTTTGATTAAAGTTAGAGTATTAAGAGTTTTGTATTGTTTTAGTTGACGTTTGTAGAATATGGCAGTATGATTAGTTTTAATCCAAATTTATTATCAATCTTCCTGTAAACAGTTTTATACCTAGAAGGGGGGTTGGGGACAGTTGAAACACTTTTTGTGGGTACGGTTGAAACATTTTATTTATTGAATTTTCTTGTTTCTCAGATGCCAAGGGTACGCCAAAGGAAGACTACGAGAGGTCGGGCTGACTTATCAACGTACAAACAAGCCTATGAAGATGTAAAAGCGGGATCTTCGTTAAGAACAGCGGCAGAAAAGAATGGACTAAACCACTGTTCCCTGTTGAGGTACGTACGTAAACGAGATGCGACTGGTGGCGATGAAAATCAAGAAATGGGATATAAGGCTCACAATCGAGTGTTTAACCAGGAACAAGAGCGTGAGCTATCTAAATATTTAATTAGATGTGCAAATATATATTTTGGCCTAACTAAAAAGGATGTTATGAAATTGGCATACGAACTAACCATCAAGTACAACTTATCACGACCTCGGACTTGGGATGACAAAGAAATGGCTGGTGAAGAATGGTTTCGCATGTTTATGAAAATAAATCCTGAACTGTCAGTACGTGTAACTCAGGCTACAAGCCTTTCTAGGGCGACTAGCTTTAATAGAAGTAACGTTTTAGCTACTGCTATGCCCCTTGTTCTTACACAATCAAACATTCAAGCTGGCTTTCGCGTAACTGGGATTGTGCCATTTAATCGGCATTTGTTTACTGAACTCGATTTTGCTCCTGCATTTGTAACAGATAGGCCAAATCCTGTAAACGCAATCGAGGCAGCTGATGGCCCTATTCAGTATACTAATACACCTGAAGATAAAACACCACCACAATCACCTTCTATTTTAACCTGCGAACTACCAGAAGATTTTTCTAATGCAGATCTTTTTGTAGAACAAAAGACTACTAACATTCCACAGTATACACAACTCCCAGACAGAGAACGGAAAAACATTATTACGCATCCAGAACCTTTGATCTCGCTACCCAGACATCAAAGTAGTGTGCAGCAAATTTCACTCAAACCCTCTACAAGTTCTCAATCCATTCCTGTGTTGTTAAATCAAACAGAAAATATCGCGACTTCTAGTACACCACTTTTGTTTTCCCCTGAAATAGTACGACCACTACCAAAAGCTCGTGCAAGGAAATTAACAAACAGGGGGCGAAAAACTAGGAAATCTACAATCTACACAGATACGCCCGAAAAGGAAGAGATAAGAAAAGAACATGAAAACAGACTGAAACGAACCAAAGCCAAGCAAGTTAAGAAAAGATTAGATGGAGGAAGGATTAAAAGAAATGCTACAAACAGAAACAAAACACATTAATTATCATCATCAGAAGAAGAGGATTGCTACTGCCTTGTTTGCATGTCAGCATATTCGAAAAGCAGACCGAGGGAAAAATGGATCCAATGCACAAAATGTAAAATGTGGGCGCATGAAGAGTGCACAGAAGGTTATCTTAGTTATGTTTGTCACAATTGTGATTCCGAATGATCTCATAACCACTTAAGTATTTTTGTTTAAAGGTTGATTTTTTATAGAAATAGAACATTATTTAGTTTCTATAGCTGAAGAGCTAAAAATTTTTTTAAGCTGTTCTATTTTATTTTCTTAATCAAAAAGTATTATTGTTTTGTTTTGTTATTTGTTTATCTATGCATCCAAATGTAGATGTTTATAGAAATAATTTTTAATGTTTTTCTCAAAGTGTTTTGTTAGCTGGAGTGCTAACATCTAGTTTAATATAATGAATGCTGTTGATTTTTGGGAAATATAATAGCAAGTAGTACATACACAAATAAAACAAATAAATTATCGTCTCCAACATCTGATTGTTATATAAGTAGTATAAGTTGTAATTAACATAAACCTTTAAAGACTGATTAATAATAACGTTAAATCCTAAGTGTTGTACAAAGATTTGAATATTGATGAAAAATATTTGTGATATTCCACTGTGCCATTACGAGTCGTTAAATTTTATTAGATGATTATTAAAACATGTTTATTTATTATATTTTGTATTATTTGCATGTGTTTCAATTGACCCCAGACACTGTTTCAACCGACCCTGGCATGGGGACGGCTGAAACAAATTACATTTTTTTTTAAATTTGATTTTATACATACAATACAATACGGTAATTTCAAATAACATTGCCCATTAGTAGACAGATATACGGTCTTTTATTTAATATAGTTCCTTCATCGCCCGCTTAATTAATGCTGATGCTATGCACGACAAAAGCTAAAATGTTTCAACCGTACCCAGTCTACCCTACGTTGTATTACTTGTCGGTATAATTGAAGTCGGTTTTTTTTCGTTTGCCTGCAAAACAATTATTAAATATACTTTAAGGGTTTATATTTATTAAAACCATTAAAATAATTTAAAAGTAAAATATATGCAATATTTGATTAGCTATTTAAGAAAAGAAAAAAACAAAACAATTATTATTTATACCTAACTTTACAGTTTAAAATGTTCATTAAAAAATATATCCCCAAAATTACGAAGTAGAGAATACACACGTAACTGAGTATTATTATTCAATGCAATCAACAAAATTCGCAAAATATATAATACATTTTACTGAAATAATAACCTTTAAAGCTCGAATGAACTTTGTGAGGACAGGCTGATTAAATTGGCTGAGCGACAATATTCCATAACGTAATGCCCGAGCATCGCACAAATAGCTTATATATTTTATTACCTCACAATTTACTTTAAATGTAGTTTTTTTAAATCCCCAACGCAATTTCTTAACGCCTAACTAACCTAACTTCTGTCTGTGTATTTGTCTGTAGTATCTCTCAAACTCTCTGTGTAGCTCTCAAACGGACGGACCGATTTTAAGTGAAAGAGTTTCTTTGCGGTGGTTCTTAGCTACATTTGGTCAAAATCGATCCAGCTGTTTAAAGAGTAGGTATTACCTTTTTTCCAAAGTAATGAAGGAAGGTATTTTCGGCATAGAATGGAATTATTACGTATTGTTTTTGGGATGTTTTAATATTAATAGTTATTCAAGATATTCTGACGTAGTTTTTTTAATGTTATACTTAAGCTGATTGAAATTATTTAAGCATTTTATTAAGAAGAGTTAAATGTCTGTACTAATATTATGTTAAACTTTGTTAAAATTAATTTACCAAGCCTAATAATTTATATAATTTCATAAACTAAGCAATAAGTATTCTTAAAAAGCAAAGTAGCAATTAAAAGTCAAGTATCAGAATGCTTGCTTTGATACCAGGCCGCAGCGCATACTCGAACGTTTTTAACATCTAGTAAGGGAGATTTAACCCGTGTTAAGACCTAATCTAGCATAATGTATTAAAAAAAATCCTTTTTTGCATAAATTGTTTCCTTATTAAGTCTAAAATATGGTAGTTTTTATACGGTAGGTATACCGATTTTGATGATTCTTGTTTTAATCGAAAGTTGATATTGGTCTTGTAGTCCTATTTAAATTTTTATCGAGATCTGATCATAACTATTCGATTAATCTTTGATAACGTGTATTTGCTTGACTATTACTTCGTCTACTTACGTTGTATTACTTGTCGATGTAATTGAAGTCAGTTTTTTTCGGTTGCGAGCAAACATAATTATTCAATGCAGGTGTCTTCAGAACGCTGGACGCAGAACTTTGGTTCTAATGAATGTTTTTAGCTAAAAATACAAAAGTACATTCTTGTAACGTTATAAATAAATGATAAAAATGACAAAGTCCTCTTTCTTCATGTTCCTCACAAAATATTTCAAAAAAATACTTAAAAATCAGATGGTCAAACCAGATAACCCCATACTCTTACCACACACATGCTCTAACTTTAAATCTTAATATTCATTACTTTTATTTTTATTATATTATGAATTTAAAAAAAAAAACACTAAAGAAACAAATAGTTAATTCACGAAACCTATGAACGGGCGCCGGGCGTCGTCACCGCTTGAACTTGCACTGCAGAATAAAAAATATATTTAAACTAATGTTATGAAGAAGTGAGGTTTGTATATTTAAATATTAATCTCTGAAATTTAGCATATACTTAAATTTTTCATTCTACTCTCTGCACCTGTGATTCTTTGCTGTCCTTTCTCTGTACTCTTTAATAAAACTGTTAGTAGAATATTTTACATAAATATTTATTCTACCAAATAAAGATTGATATTTGATATATATATTGAGATTTGATCATTTGCATTTGCAAATGATCAAATCTCCACTACTATAGTTTAAGAGATACAGGAAGATGAACATTAACGCTAATTACACTGCGGCGGGGTGGCCAGAGTAGAAAAAAGGTCAGGCTCACCAGATCATGTATCTGGACCGGATCAGGATACAATGACGCATGCTGGATCCGGCAAGCTCTATCAGGACCAGGTCTGGTCCAGACAAGGATAGCCTGATGTAAAATATAATCAAGTATGGTAAGGCATACTGGTTCAGGACCCGGTCCGGTCCAGACAAGGACATACAAACAAAAACTGTAAAAATTTTATTTTGGCATATTCACCGTGTATACATCCACATGCGTTTAATAAAAAGCGGTTATTTTAATATTACAAACAGACACTCCCATTTTATTTATTTGTATAGATAATAATCATTATTATTATACATATTTTATGCTATTTGGTTCTTTAGTTAGGAGACAATTTTAATTAACAATATGAGAAGCAAAATGCGAAGCCGACAACGCTTTTGCTTCCAAGATGGCGTGGTGGGAGAAACCAGAGCTTAAAAAGTCCGTCAACGTAGATGCGGGACTACAGACCTTTTACTGCTTGTTTTGTGCTTAAGTTTTAATACCAATAAAAAAGAGTTTCTACAAAGAGTACTTACTGCAATTAATGCAAAATATTTATTATTTATTCGCTTAATTCCAATTTTTGTTATATTTTCTATTAGTGTGCAAAAAAGGGAATCCTACGACTGAAAACAATATTTTTAATTACCTACTGGACACCTCGCACTACAAGGGATGACGTACTATACCATGCGACTTTTATAAGCTTTTATTCGTGTGTTTTTGACGGTATTGACAAGAAATAGTAGGTAGGTTAAGAAATGAAAATTTGTGTTCTCCATCTGTAACGGTGCTTATCGTCTCAAACGTCAATAGTCTGATAATAGTTATAAAACATCGAATAAATTTTCAAGCTACAACTACTGCTATCCGCATTTTGAATCGTGTATTATTCACTATTCGGCAAATATATCCTTTTCAAAGTATTTTAAAATAGAGACCTTAAATTGAACTCCAATAATCAACGTTAAAATTAAAAGTTTATTTGAATAAAATATGTTAAAAATTATGCATTTTTAAATAATAATACTCACATACTTATTTTAAGAACAATTTTTCGTAAACGACATAAATAAATATTTTTATAATACTAAAATCTCAGATACTAAAATATACATATTAATAACCCAAGTAGGTAATATCTAGTGCCACATTGATTGGTCGATCCTATTTGATTTGATTAATGACTGACAAGGGTGCGACCGATGTTTAACACATCAACTTGTTGATTCATAATTTAAATGTCGATCAAGCTGAAGAGCTATTTCTTAACCCTGTAAGTGATCTTTTCCTTTCACAATTTAGCTATTAATCTTGAAAAGTTGTTAACTTATGTTTGTAAGTTATGAATTAACATTTTTACTTTTCTTAACATAGTCAAAAATAACCTGTAAATATGACCTGTAGATATATATACTCGGAATTACCTTTGTTCCTGTTAGCATATATTTTAACATACATTACTACAATGTTTAAAAGCTATCGAGGGAATTACTTATAACACAACGTGATGGGTAGAAACATAGTAATCCTACTATGCTTCTATTGTGTGTGTATCCACGTAGATACATGTGAAACTGCGGACTTCATCTTACAACATAACGAAAACATCTGGAAACCTGTGAATTCTGTCCGATCATTTCAGTCAAAAAATTCTTTGCGAATAGCAAACAAATAAGTTATATATATTTTTTTAAATATATGAGTAATCCATTGGCGTATGTTTTGAATTTTCAGGTAGAAAAATTATTACAGGTTTCTTGAATCTCCTAAAGGGAAAATTCAATTTTCTGGATCTGTGATTTTTTTGCGCAGCTAGTTACGAACAAAGGCGAAAAAAAAATATTACAAATTCTTTTTGCATTAAAGCAATAAAATTGTATCCAAAATTTATGAAGCTATTCATTCGCATTACACATATATAGCCGACATTACTAAATAATACAACTGAGGTACAACTAACTAACAATACAATTAAAAGACAAGACTCCTACAATTATTATTTAATTAGTTTTATTCAATTTTATGTTGATTCTACCGTTTGTAAAACATATATGGTTGCCTGGGAACCATATACATAAACGTCTGCACACTAAAGCTTCATTTTTCAAATGCTTCAAGAAATAATATAATAAGAATAAGTTCTATAATTCAATAGCTAGTTCATTGTTGACGTCAGTCCGTTGCACCAGTTGTTCCTAAATATCGATGACGCCGCCATATACATAATATCTGAAAGTTTGTTTCATGTCAATCGGTTAATAAATAAAAAAGTTATCCCAATTTAAAGAATTGCGTTGAACATTTACTCGTAAAAACCCAAACGGCGGTGCTTATAATCCAAAATAAACCAAAAGATATATCCAAAAAATGTTGTCCAAGGTCACTATTCCACGTGGACGAAGTTGTGGGCACAGCTAGTATAAAATATAATCTTAATTCTATGTATATACATATAATATAAAACTTAATTATAGAGTACTCTGTTGTTGTAAATAGTCTCTATTTGTAGCATTCCTTCACAAAGAAGCTTCATGATACGTCCTTTTGATGCGTGATAAAGCAGAGCTTCAGATAAACACAGGACTTCCCGAGTAAAATTGTTTCACTAGCAAACTTTTGGAGCGGAATAAGAATGACTACACTCCTCAAAATTGATTACTTAATCAAGATAATGCAGAACTATAATATAACTAGTACCTTCTATATAAATAGGCAAAAGATAGCTTATGAGGTAAATGTAGTAATTGAAGAAAAGAAATATTATCTCACTCTCAACGTTGAGAGAGATAAAGGATAAACTATTAATCAAGCGGAAACAGTCTGCGCAAGTCTCAGGCGAGAGAACCCCATGTTCCGCAATTTGTGACTTTTAAGAAGTAAAATTTACATTTTAGGGAAAAAATAAAACGCCATCGGTATGGTATTGAATTATTACAATATTAAAAAAAAAACACTTTAAATATATTTATTCACTTTAAGACGATAGAGAATAAATATTAAAATCTTTATTAGTCTGTGTTTCATAAGAAAATGAAAAAATCTTGTTTATTTTTTCACTGATTTCAAAAAAAGGAGGAGGTTTTTAATTCGACTGTGTTTTTTATCTGTTGATTCTTTTTATATTAGAAAATTGACGCTTGTAATGGGTCCACCAATTTAAATTTGAGTCAAATCTGATAAATAGTTTAAGAGTTTTCTCTAATAATGCGTGTTTAATTGACGTCGACGCAGGTAGCGTTGATGACGGTCTAATTTTATTACTTGTGATGTAAATTTTATGTCGTTTTATTTTTTGTTTGAGATCAGTCACAACTATATTTTTTTTACTGTAGGTGTATTGGAATCAATAATTTGAAATTTTTCTAGAAAAAATATCTACATTTTTATTTTTATTGAAAAATATGTCAGAAGAATGATTCCAAAGTTGAATCCATTGAGGTAATGTCGATAGGACCCAAGGGACAGGATGAGACCTTTTCTTGAACTGTCGAAAGTTGATACGGTCGGTCGCTCCTGGGTCAAAAGGGTCCTTAAAGCCTTTCTTCGAGTTTGAGAAAATTGAACCGCTATTCAAAGTACGCTGTGGTACTGAGTATATATATATATATATATATATATATATATGTGTTTATATGTATAAGTTATGAAATATGATGCCTTTATATAATTTTATGTTTTATATAACTGGTAAGTTTTACTTGTAGTTTAAAACAGGTTATTGAAGAATTTTTAAGTATCTATCTTTTTTTATTGATTAGTCACAACCAAATTTATAAACTTTATAGAAACTATGATACCTAAATTGAACATTGCCCTATGTTAATTTTCATACTTGATTCACAATTTAGTAATTTGGAAGATACTTATTTTAATAGCAGCTTATTTGTTTTATATATTTATTTTTATCTAGTTGTCATTTGTTCTAATATTAAAGCTATATATCTATATAGAGATATATTTCAGAAAATACTATGTTAAACTAGAAATATAAAATATATTTCAAATTATGTTTTACTATATCTTAATAGAAGTTATGTTTTATTGTTATAGGTATGACAGCAAATCATAATGTCAATTGTTATCTAAGTATCAGATTTCTAGAACACGCAAAAGTATATAAACGGACGTCCAGCGTCTTCATTAACTCCTGTAATGGAATAAGTTAATAGCAAAGGCGAGTAGAAGCTCGGCGGTGCAGTAAAATAAAACTGTTTAAAGGTCCCCGCTGATTTCCATTTGAATAAAACTTTTAAACATACTTTCTTTTATATAAAATAATTCAACCTTAAGAACAAGCGACGAAGATATTTAACGACCTTGTGTTTTTATTCTCGGTTATTATTTCTATTGTCATTTTGAGGCTCGTTACTAATCAGCAAATGGTTTACGTAATGAAGTATTATTAAATTTCATAATAATTACTATATTTCAATTTTAATCATTTTACCATTTACTTTTAACAAAAAATTCAGGGAATTCAATTTTAATCCACTAAATCAAATCTTATTTTGATCATTTATTTCTATTATTATCCTATTAACTTGAATCGGAGCCCGATCAGTAGGAACTCCCAATATTATATTACTGGACAAATTATAACAATTATTTATTTTTCTTACTAAAGTAATTATTAACCCTATTTTAAATAAAATATGAGATAATTTAATTTTTAATTAATTAATGAGCTTGTTATTAAGCATTTGTTTTGAAAAATGAAGAAATAATATTTATTCCATTATTTTTTTATATACTTATTGATTGATTCAGCCTGTAACATCCCACTGCTGTTCATAGGCTTCTTTTTCCTTGTAGGAGAAGGATTGGAACTTAATCCACCACGCTGCTCCACTGCGCGTTGACAGATATGTTCTCTACTAATCTGTCAATCGCTTTCAGGTGCTTATGAAAACAACCGGGACCGACAGCTTAACGTACTTAGACCTACAAGAACAGACATCTAGATCGGAAATGAATATGTATAATGTACAAATACAAATATCCGAATAAAACGAATTCATCACTGCCGGTGTTTAGGCGCCAACACGGCAAACTCTACTACTAGAGCATTCGTCAAATTTTAATTCCTCTCTCATCTAAATTCTCTGGTTTAAAGTCAGTAATAATATTAAATATATATCTTTGGTTTTATTAATACAATAAGAAAATCTTTGTGTGTATATTTTTATGTGCAAGTGAAACCGAGATAAGTGTATTTATATTCTTAACTGTTTCAAAACAGCAAATAAGATTGAAGTTTAAAATAATTATCTACAATATTTGATTGCATTAGTGTTTTCTGTAAAACACTGTACCATATACTTACTTAAAACATTTTATCAAAGATTGAGAAACTTCAAAGAAAAATTATAACCATTACATAGTATAAAACAAAGTCGCTTCCCGCTGTCTGTATGCTTAGATCTTTAAAACTACGCAATGAATTTTGATTCGGTTTTTTTAGTAAATAAAGTGATTCCAGAGGAAGGTTTGTATGTATAATACGTGCGTAATTTGTATGACTAGAGGAACGCTGCAGATAGTTTTACCTACAGATTTCTAATGTGATATTGTAAATAAACACATTTTTTGCGCTTACATTGCAAAATATTTATTTTATACTAGCTTATGCGCGCGACTTCGTCCGCGTGGAACTTATAAAGGGGAACAATTCTATTATACACGATTTTTGCGATAGTTGAACAGTTCACGCAGCGCACGCAGTGGCAGTTCTCAAACAAACAAACAAACTCTTCAGCTTTGTAATATTAGTATAGATTTAATATCAGCATTGCACACATGCGGAGCCGGGGCGGGTTGCTAATTTAATAATAATTGAATAGTATCCGTTCTTCCACTTACACTCAGAGAGGATGTTATACTTGTATAAATATTTGTTCATGTCTTTGAGGTTCGGACAGGGCTTTTGACAGCACATGTTGCAGTTGATCTTGGTTGTAATCACAAGACTCTTGATAACGATTGTTGCTATTAGAAACACACAGCGGAGCAGTTTAGAGGTTTGAGTACCCACCCGTTTCCTACATATACATATACCTAACACACTTCAATAGTCTATACTACTAGGTGTCTTTGGCTAACAGTCTGATATTTCGTTCATTGGATATATGCAGTTCTAGTTCAGTGTTGTTTTAAGATACTTCAATAGGATCTTTAGTTTAGTAATGTTTAGAATATTACTATCTAGGAACCAGTGTTTTATTATTAACGACCCAGATTTAATCAAATTAGCCAAGATAATCATAAAAAAATTATTATACGATATAACTTTGACAAGCACTAGGGTATTATGCTATAAGTCAGGTTCAGTCAGGGTCAGTTTTCGAAAATGATCATGCATTATTCTGCTGTTATCGTCGCTGAGAGTTGTAAATAGATATAAAACGGTGAAGTGATCAGCTCGCCTAGCAATTTGTGCTGATATTACGATATCACGGTGACATGTGATTATAATCTCTTTCAGGCGGTAAAAGAAAAATTATATGTAGACCGTGCTCTCGAAATTGTTTCGTGGAAATAATATTGCCCTATAACATGTTAAGAAATTCTTGCTGAAATTGATATGAATGATTTTTTTTTTTTCAATTTCAAATTTGTTTCTGAAGAGCTTATGAATCGTTATTGTACATAGTTTATGGAGGTTTATGGAGGTATTATTTGATTTTTATTGAAAAAATCTGAAGTATTAATTTTCAAGATAAGAATAGAGACAAAAACCCAAAGTACATTTTTGAAACTCGTCAATATATCACTCAAAGATTGAAAATTCTGCCATATGTCTTGATTTGAAGCAATCGTTAGAAAACGTGTAGTATACAATATCTATTTCATTTTTATAAGGTTGTATGTACTAAATATGATATGATTTATATGCGAAGCGCTTATTATTTTATTATTATTAATATTAGAAATATAATGTTAAGTAATTGTTATTAAATATATATATAATTATATACAAACATTGTATGAAGGTCCAAAGCCTCAGAAATCGTGCCATGGACCAAACTCAGTCACTAAATAAATATTTACAATTTTTTTTTATTTAAACTAATGTAATGGACAAAAGAACAAAGTATTTTTTCTCATGAAAGTTGACACTACTCTACTAATCATAAACACAGGTGAAATCGAGACGTTCGTTTAGTTAATATCAAATTAAAAACAGCGTCACAACGTAACTTTTATAGCTCAGAAATTGCAGAAAACATACTAAAGATGGGATTTATCTTCTCGTCTGTAATGATAATAATAGATATACTGCCTAGACATATACAGAACAAGAAGGTCTAATGGTTCATTAAAAATATAAATGATGCTATTAAATATTGTGGTATTTACCACCTTTTATGATTAATATAAGGTTATGAGCTCCACCAAAACGGTCTTTGCTAATAGGTTTGGGCAAAAGACGTCTTTCTAGGGCACAAATAAAACAAGTAATGACGTTTAGCTGATCGAAAGTTAACTGGTTTTAAATATATGTAAATACTAAAAATAAAAATTGATATTAGTGGTTTTAAATATATGTTCATAATAAAAATAAAAAGTGATATTTGGAACTTAAAATGTTCTATTGAAAGAATCTAATTATAAAATTAGTTGTAACCATAAAATTATAAAATCAAAAACACAAATTGACGCTTTTCGTATCGGATCCCCACGTAATTTACATATGCTTCCCTGTTCAATTCATATATTTCAGAATGGATAGATACACTGTCGTGAAAATATAGAAATTCCGAAGCAAAAAACCTCGATCTAGAAAAAGGAATAAAAGAAACTTTTAAATAATATGCTATTGGCATATACGATTTACTACTCACTTTCTTTCTCTCTTCTACCTTGATTTGCTTAGTCTATGCCCGACACAGTAAAAAATGTACCTAAAGTTCAAAAAACTATACAGTCATAGATAAAAGTAGTCATAAATAAAATTACCTATATGATAGATAATTATAATCATAGGGTCAGATATTGGAAGAAGTGTTATAATTATTTATTTTTCTAAAAACACCTATTTGCATTATTTGTACTATATTAGCTTATCTTAGCTCGTCGGATACCCTTCGTGATGTTAAAATAGTTATAAAGTCATGTATATACATCAAAAGTGTGATTTTTGACGTTGTGGTTGGTTCTGAATAAAATGGTTCTGATAAAAACAGCAAAACCAACCAGTTCCAACTTTGCAGAGTCCTTGGTTGTTTCTATAGACCAACGTATTACAATTTACAGTTGACAATAAATAGATTTAAAATTTAAGTTGAAAAGCCTTTAAAACACCGTAACTGACTTTTTTTCTAGTTCTCTTCATAGCTTTGACAGCTTCATACATACTATAATTGATTTATTCAGATTCTGTACGCAAATACGCACGAATATCTTGTACGTAGCAGAGGCGGCTCGTGACATCTTTTGATGGGCGTTCACAAAAAATAAACGAAAAACTAGAGCTTACCATTTATTTATTTCTAAAAAAAATCCATTCCGTCCATACAGATTCACCACCGCAGCAGGCGCCAGCTCAGACACCAGACACGGAAAATAAAATCATTAATTACTTTCTTCACATCCACACAACCAAAGGTTTTGAAATATTGTTCAGATTTAAAAACACTTGTAAAAGATTTAGTAATCGTACTACAATTTTGAGTAAATAGTAAGTACAATTTTAGTTCCAGGCACATTTTGAGAGTCTTTTTACACTTTTTAATAAAATATACTCTGTATTGTTCATTTTTAATACAAAATAAAAACTTTAAAAGAAAAACTGTTAAATTACTAACGAAACCGATACGTTTGTTTGTATACATAAGAACGGCAACAGCGCATAGGCCGCATCGGCAAGTCATACCCGCTGCGCGTGGAACACCCCGCACGTCGCATGGCCGAAACTGCGGTAGGTGTACCAACGTTGCACGTGAGCGGCGCTCCAGACTAGGCTCATTTTTCAAATGAAATCTTTAACTTCACGCGTCGGCCTGTCCCTTTCGCACTCATTGAATACAGCTACGAATCGTACCTACTAAACTTCGTTTCATTGGAACGCAATCACTGGCGCTGCAGTCGTAGGTACAAGTTAATGCCAAATATACGTTATATAATAATACTAATGAATAATGAATTAATGCAAATTAAAAATAAAAAATAACGATAAATTAAAAATTGATACAAAATACACAATTACAAGGTTGAGAGTAATTGCTTCTCAAATACTGATAGGCGCTTCAACAACTCGTGTTTTTTTTGAAAATCATATTTAAATACGAAGTACATATTTATAAAATATGATTAATATTTTTCGATTTTACCGACATAATAATAAAAAATAAGAACTGCCTATTTAAATAAAAAAGAACGAGTGCAATTAGAAAAAAAAAAAGAAAAAATCAAGGATACGGGGATTTGAACCGAGATCTTCTCGGTTGATCCCGACCGGCGAATTTCCCACCGAGCTATTGCAACTAAATTGACAGATGCGAAATTTACCTACATATTCTAACGATGTTTTTTCACTCCCTAAAAACAGGGATAAAACGACATTTTCTAAAAATGAATCCTAGCTAGATAAAATTGTTGGAGCCGTTTCCGAGATTCAGATTATATATATATCGACGGGCCCGAAGAACAAAATCGTATCTGCAAAATTACCAAATTACAGTACGTAGCTTAGAAGTTCTGCTGAAATACAATCATTTACTACTTATGCAAATAAAGATGTTGTTTGGAAAATCATTGTAAAAGCTAATCAGGAACTTTGTTTATTTATTTCTACATGTTTATAAAGACTTTAACTTTTATTTTAGGCTAAAATTAATTCTTATAATATTATAGGGATTTGTTCTTCGGAACTACCCAGCACTTATCTAAATATACGATTTTGTTTTAGGAAATTGAATAAAAAAATAGTAACCCATGTGAACATATGATGTTTTTCTCAGATAATTTTGTCGACAATATAATAGTATGTGCACATTTATATTAAAGAAAACACATTTATTTTTAATAATCATAGCTTTAATAATATAAAAGTAGCACAGTGGGATCTTCGTTACAAAACAAACGTCAAATAGGTGTTAAAAATTCTCTCATCATTACTAGACAAATCATCATAAAATATAAAAGAAAATAAACTTTAAAAAGAAATAAACAATTACTCTTATTTCTTGATCCATTCAGGAGATTACTTATTTAAAATCACAGTTTCAATTACGATTACTAGTTAAGTCCTAAACTTTCTAATTCGTTTTTATATTTTATATTAGTTTTTTTAATCACAGCAAATTAAAATTAAATCAGTCTCAAGGTTTCTATCATTATTACATAAATCAATATTATGGTTATGATTCATCGTCATATATATCGTTTCTTTCATCATTGCAATCAGAATTATAATATGGTAAAGATTTAAAGAATACTGCATGAATTTATGACACCAGAATCACACATGCTCAGTAAATCTTTATATTTAGTTTTTGTTAGCTTGAGAGGTGACGAATAAGCATACAGGTAAAATATTACCTGAGTTTCTTGTATCGCTACGAACAATTAAGCATTCATAAGTTTCTTGGTTTCATCATTCCATCATCATTCCAGCCTATTGCAATCCACTGCTGGACATAGGCCTCTACAAGTTCGCGCCAAAAATACGTGAACTCATGTGTGTTGCCCATAGTCACCACGCTGGGCAGACGGGTTGGTGACCGCAGCGCTGGCTTTGTCGCACCTATGACGCTGCTGCCCGTCTTCGGCCTGTGTGTTTCAAAGCCAGCGGTTAGATGGATATCCCGCCATCGGTCGGCTTCTTAAGTTCCAAGGTGGACTGGAACCTTGTTATTGCTTTGTCGCCTCTTACGACACTCACGGGAAGAGAGAGGGGTGTCTATATTCTTTGGTTTAAATCAGACTTATAATACAGTTTATTCGGTTCTGATTTATCAACGAAAACTTCCTTAATCTTAGTCCACAATATTTTCTGTTGTCTAAAATTCTTGTTCCACAATTTGTCATTTACGTGAACCTTAAAATTAAGAAAATTTTCTTGTGTCATATTTTTTATCACATACGGTTCTCCTTTTGTTTTTGCCCATCTTACAAGTAAACGCCATTCATCTAGTGTGTAAATAGTTTTTGAAGAAGAGGACCGCTCTATAAGGGCATGCACACTGTCTCCCTTGTTCTGTGTATGTCCCTTTTCAAGAAATCGATGTGTGGTTGATGCCTTGTACTTTTTGGCTGCATACAAATATGAAAAAAAGACAAATCTATTCCGATTTTGGCCAGCAAAACTATCTGACCAGAAACGAAATTCTTTGGCTCCTAGTTCTATAATTTTTATTTACAATTTCGCGATATTGACGCGTGGTTGTTTATTGAAGCATTCAAGTCTTTGTTGTTTTGTTATTTTATCCACACACTTATTTCTATAACTACAGGGCTTTCCCATTATTTTTTCACCAACAAATTTACCTCGCTTTGATACATAGCTCTTTCCAAGCAAACTTTTTCTTTTCACGTCAGACCAGTCTTGCTTATGTACCAAGCGTTTCTTTGATCTTTGCTTTCGTGTCATTTCTGGTATTAAGTTAGATGCACTAATGTTTAGCAATCGAATTGAATCAACCCAACTAGTATGATCGGGACAAAAAGGGTCATTACATTTTATGTTTATATTCACGGGGGAAGGCATTGGAGTAGCTAAAACCATATGTTATTTATGTCATATAAATATATGGCGCAGAAATTCTAGGATCTTCAAATTCTCAAATTCTTCAATGTAAACAGCTGGTGAGTTATTGAAACTAGAGGTTACTTCTATAAGTAATGGTGTAAGCACTTCGTCAGGATGTGAGGTTTGTACTAAATGAGGAAGTGGTGAATCAAGATGCTCGCAGTTGGCCTGAAAAATATCGGTGTTAACTTCGTGTTGATAGCCTAATACATTTGTGTGGACCTTTTAATCAAAAACGTCATGCCAAATTTCTGCCATATCGACGTCGATATTCTGAGTCGCTGGCGGCAAAGGAGACGTGTTGGTGTTACGTTGACTGGCAGATTCTGTCAAAATGAAAATAAAAATGTATTTAATTTGTGTGGTATTATATTTAAAAACTATTGATTTACATTCTAGTTATATATTTTTTCTTAAAAAGAGGTTAAATTAGATACTTTTGAGTAGAACATGCTCGCATGTTAAAACTTATACGACAAACAAAATCGTTTATTTAGATACAGCAACATTTTTTGGGTACAACTTCGTACAACAAGATCGTATGTGCTTAAGGATGAATGACTTTAAACTGATTTTTGTCGAATAAAAACTTATGTGAAACTACTGGGGTAAAATTAAATACACCACAATTAAGTATTTTAGTGTCTATAAAATATAGGTAAATGAAATATGTTGATTGTTAAGGAACAATTACATGGGTTATAGATTTTTGTAGAACAACATTGTAAATTAACAAACGACCAAAAGATACGCGTTTTAGATAATTTTGGTAAATTAGTTTCTAGACTTATAAAGTAGCACCAGTAACTATTATTTTAATTACCTTAATGAAAAAAAAAATATCTATTACTTACCTTGTTTAGAGATTTCTTCGTCCTCTTTGCTACAAGGAGTTGGATCGTTACTAATTTTATCCAAAAAAAGGGCTAAATTTAATATTCTCTCTATAAAGACGCACTAGACATTGTTACAGTCACTTATTACTCAGGAAACCTGAAATTATGATATTAAACCGAATTCTCGAGGAATTCTTGATGTCTTGCTAAAATGTTCGACTTTGCCGAGTACAAACACGTAAATGACGATGGGTCGCGGCACGCGGGGTTTCGGGGTGTAAAGAACAAGCTCGTATATGTGAATACATGTTTGTTCGCTGCAGTACATTGTAGATAAGATGATGTTCGCTTGAGTATTTAGAAAAATAAAAGACCAATAAATAAATAAAAAATATTGCCATGTAGCTTTTTGCATGTTTAATACGAATCAATAATAAAACAGATTTGATCTTATTTTTCCATAAGATTTTGTTCTTGGGACCCGTCGATATACACAAGAAATATACAATTTATAATTATACAAATAAATAAAATATTTATAATTAATACAAATAATATACAAGAATTGCTCGTTTAATAGTTTAAGATAAGATACTAATAATACACTATTGTATTGGCATATTAGAATAGAAATTATTTTAGTAAAGTATAGTATTTAATATAAAGAAATATAGGATTTAAAATTACGTGTGTAATTTTAATCCTATATTTGGAGTGGAAGTGCACTGCAAAAGCGCTCTTTACGACAAGCCGCCTCTGGTACATCGCTTGTTTTAAATTATACTTTTGTGCCATTTACAGTCAAAATACTTGAGTTTTATGATGGCTGTATAAAAAAGTTTAAAAATAATTTATTTCAAGTCCCATTGAGGGTTGGTACGTTTTTTGGTCAGAGAATTGATACTGCAATACAACGGGGAAATGCTGGCAGCATTCTTGGCAACATTTCACAAGGACTTGATTCATACCAAAATGTCTGCAATTAATTAGTTTTTAAGTTTTTCATTTGAAGAAGAAAAAGACTAATGACGATATAAAAGAACTTTTGATGCCTACTTTTTAAAAATTACTTTATTTCAATTTTGTTTCAATTATATCGTTACGAGCAGTTTCTTTTTTACGTTTGGGTATATATTTTGGTAAATTGTCAAATCGTTGATGTACCGAGGTGTTTATTTTTTTAATCATTTTTAGAAAAAAATAGTCTTTGTAATTAATGTGAGTGGAATTGCAAAAGAGAATAAATAATACACGCATTTTTAATAATAATAATATAATAGGTATTATATTTCAAACATAAGATTTAGACACCACAGGTAATTAAAAAGAAACATATTCTTCATAAGTTACTTTTTGATATTTTCTCCCTAAAAATATTTAGTACCTTTCTTATATTCTACAATCATGGATCACAGAATGTTCTATTGTATCTAAGTTTGATCATATCATAAATAATATACATATCGCTAACTTATAAAAACTTAATTTTATCATAATAATTATAAAAGATTATTTGCTTTATTAACTATATAATTATTTAATTCCTCATTCATCTCGTACAAAAAATAAAAGGGTGTAAATATATCTCTGAAAATGTAACAAGGTAACAAACACAATATGTATCGAGAAGAACATCGAGGTCAGTCGGCTTGGGGTAAAGGCTCGTAAAATTGAAGAGCGAGGGATGCGAGGTAACTAAGGCGGAGCGCGACGACGTCGCACGCGACGCCCACAGAGCAGTCGCTGAAACGCATGCCTGAATTCCGGGCTGAATACGGTGTATATCACTGGATTCAGCGTCGAATTGAAATAGCCTAACCATAAAGATAGGGATGTTAGTACAGGACTAACCTCACAATTACACGTCGGAACTAATATAGCTAATACGAAAAAAGGAAGCCAGCACGCTACAAACGCACCAGTAATTATTGCTAATGTCTTTGCCGCTTTTCGTTCTCTTTTGGAATCAGCGGCCTCTTTGGGCTTGCGTTTTACCAGTGTGGGATAGTAAGCTGCGGCAACGGCGCCGTATCCTGTAGTCGGTGGATCTGCTTCTAGGCCGTTAGCGCAAGATTGTTTCTCAGGACTAGTGTTGTTTGAGGAAACATTTGTGATCCCCGTCGTAGTAGTTTCCGATATGGTTGGCAATGGGCGACCGATAACTGCAACGACAGCGGCGGCTATACCACCACTGCCTCCTGCAGCTACTAAAGCTCCACCCGCTGGAACAGGTGGTGGTCCCGCGCCTCGTGTGGTAGTACCGGGTCGTCTCCTTATTCTCTTTCTAGCAGTTTGGTATATTCGCCAATACAATATTAATATAACGAGTACAGGTACGTAGAACGAAGATGCCGTTGCAAATATCTGATAACCTACGTCCTGGCTGACAACGCATCGTAAGTCTTCTGAAACTCGTCGATTCCAATCGGAATCTTTCCATCCCAGTAAAGGGGCAATACACACCAGGAAACTGGCGATCCAAACGCACGCGATCATGTAACCTACACGGCGAGCGGTTCGAGCGTGGATGTAGTCTATGTTTGTTACAGCCCAGTACCTTTAAACAAACAATTATAAACATTAAACACTATAAATTGTTATAGACTACATACGTTTATGCTTCAGACTGTAATATCCCAATGTTGAGCATAGGCCTCTTACTCCAAGTAGGAGAAACATCAGAGCTTAATCCACCGCACTGCTCCAATGCGGATTGAACGGTATATTTCTTACCATGAGTAACGATTCCTATCAAGTGTATATGATAACAATTGAGACTGACGGCTTAACGTGCGCTCCGAGGCATGGTGGGGAGACCCACAAGGACTGCACAAACACCCAGACCACAGCAAGTATCTGAATGGCCAGTAAAAATATTTTTCATTTGCAGGGATTGAACCCACAACCACTAGCGCAACAGCAACAAACCAGTGCTGTGACCGTTGTGCCAACGCGACGTTATAGTCGATAGTCTACATGTTGTATATAAATATATATTCTTTATTGCACTAAAATAAAAACATAATTACAAGTCATTTTTACAAAGGATGTTGGCAAGGGCGAACTTATCTCTGTAAGAGATCTCTACCAGGCTACCCATGGTGGCGAGAAATGATGTTACCGCGTTAAATATTGTTCCCGTTATATTTTTTAAGTATGTCCGGATGAAATATTCTTGGAAATAAGGTTTGTTACTTCATTTCTCGCATACTTTCAAAAAATTCAAAGATAAATTGTAATATTATACGAGTATGTATCAGATTTTCTGATATACGTTTTTATTCTAAAATATTAAGTGAATGTTACCTGTCCAGAGCGATGGCTACGAGATGTAATATAGAGGCAGTGCAACAGAGCACGTCGCCTGAGGTCCACATGTCGCATAGTTCTGGGCCCAGAGTCCACCGTTGCGCTACTTCGTACACTGCACCCAGAGGCATAACCAAGCAAGCCACTAATAGGTCTGCCACCGCCAATGACAAAATAAGTTGATTGGCAGCACTTCGTAGGTGCCTCTCAAGGAGTATTGCAGCTATCACAAATACATTACCTGTTTGAAAATAAACGAAATATAATTATTTATTTCGTTGACACACCAATGAAGATAAAAAAACTACACACAACATTATTTACGGTATCTTAGCAAAATTGCCCATGGATTCGTCTTTATTAATATTTTCAGCGGTTTTAATTGTTTTGCACATCAATCATCTAATTTTAAAAAGTCTTTGGAAACTTTTTTTATGTACAAGTGAGTGATTGACATGATTCAGCCTGTAAAACTCCACTGCTGGGCATAGGCTTCTTTTTCCTTGTCGAAGAAGGAGTGGAGCCTAATCCACCACGCTGCTCCACTGCGGTAGCGGATATGTTTCCTACTATGGGTAACGATTGCTATAAGCTTATGATAATAACCGGAACCGAAACCTTAACGTGCTCTCCGAGTTACAGTGGGAAGACCCAAAAGAACAGACATCCAAACTGTGAAGTTTTTAAGGATTACTTACAAAGACTAAAGTTATTGTTTTGTTGCAAGAATAATAATGAAATTAGATTTCCGAATTTTTGATCTCTTGAGTTTGAAGCTAGCTAGTCTGTGGTAGTCACAGCTCTATATATATATTTATATTAAATAAACTGTTATATAATATTTTAAAGAAACACGTGTGTCTCATAAATTGTTTAAATTCGTTGAAATGCTGATGAATATTAATAATAGTTTCCTGTGTCATTAACAAGAATAGCACGGGAAATAAGTAATTAGTTTACAAATATCTTACCTACTACAGTTGCCAAAATGAGTAAGCCCAGCACAGCGGCTTTAGCTGCAGCGCGTAAGAGAGCTGAAGGTGATTCAAAGGGCGCATCCCACCATGTAGTATTGGCCACAGTGGTATTCCATCCGCTGGGCACCCAATCAGTGGTGTTATAGGAAACGTTCTGTACTGGCAGCTGGTACAAGGTCTCCCAATCCAACAAGTCATCGTTTCCGTCCGCAACCTCCATACTCTTTCACCGAAACACTCCGCCACCAACTATATAAAATTGATTTTTAATTAAATAATGTTGTAATTTATAAGTAATTGTTAAATAGACACAATTACATTTAGCATGTAATTGGAGAATAATTTGTCTCTAGTTCAGAGCAACGGTTCAGGCTAGAACCGCGAATGCCACGGTTATGTGGTTTTTTAGTTTTAATTTTTACCCACATTCGACTGTAATCGAAAATATATCAAGAGAAATGTACGTTTCAAAAGAAATTTTTAGATATATACTAGCTGTCCCCGCAAACGTTGTTTTGCAATATATGTCATTAACCCATTTAATCCCCCCTCCCCCATAAGTTAGGGGTATGAAAACTAGATGTTTGCCGATTCTCAGACTTACCCGATATGCACATAAAATTTCATAAAAATAGCCCCAGTCGTTACGAAGGAGTATTTTAACTAACATTGTGACACTAGAATTTTATATATACAACTTGATCTGGCGTCCTTCCGTATAGGAACACATAGAATATATGAAAAAAATTAAGCATTAATACTAATTCTACATACATCGCTATATACAGCTACTAGGTATCTACAGCACATTACTACGTAACTTTAAATTCAACACATTTGAAAAAAAATGTTGAGAAGACATGAATAAAAAGGCTATTATATACTAAATATATACTCTTTCTTACAATAGAAGAAGGGGTTTTAATCATCAGCAAGATATTTACAGCACTTTATAGCATAAAAATAAAATGTTAGTCTTACTGTCCGTGTTGTATTTCCGGAAGAATAAACTCAAGGTGGCGTTAGTCATTTTGTAACAAACTATATGATTTGATGAAGCAGAAAATATTATCTGGAAAAGAAAAAAAATCCATTAGATTTGATTAATCTATCTATATATATGATATCTAACATAATATTCTTTAATACCGGTTATTTTTGTATAAAACAATATAGAAGCAACGAAGTAACCCGAAAGTATATTGATTTTACTTTAGAGGATATACGATACGAAAGCGAGACTTATTTCATAAAAGCTGGAAAGGTATCAATACATCATTGCGTTTGTAGATAACAATATTTTCTCAAATAATGCGATCAAAATAGCGATTTTTGTGCAAACCTTTCTCTTGGAATAAAGCTTAGTACGTGACAAGGGTACGTGAGGCGCCTTACCCCTTCAAAATACGAAATAAAGCAAATTCCTTTCGGTTATCTTATTTGCTCAGACAACAGTGTCAATAGAATTAACGAATACGATGACTTTGGAGCAGGTAACGCTTAATATTAATGGAATATAATATACGTATAAGATTTTCAGTTTGCTTTCGCTATTACACATCGTATAAACAAACTATTGTCTTTCTTATTAACACAATTTTTGTAACATAGTTACGAAATAATTCTTTAGAGGTTGTCGTTAGAAGTGTCTAGTAACTTAATAGTATATGTTCTAATATGTATAATCGAAAACCATAAAATCAAGTTTTAATTTTTTAACCGACTTCAAAAAAGGAGGAGGTTACTCAATTCGACCATATATATATATATATATTTTATGTATGTTCGGGGATAACTTTGTCGTTTGTGAACCGATTTTGATAATTCTTTTTTTGTTGGAAAGGAGATATCCCTGATTTGGTACCATGATAAGGAAACCCGGATCTGATGATGGGATCCCAGAGAAATCGAGGGAAACTCTCAAAAATCCGCATAACTTTTTATTGGATGTACCGATTTTGATGACTTTTAACTTAATCGAAAGCCGATGTTTATCATGTGGTCACATTTAAATTTCATCGAGATCTGATTACAACTTTTGGAGCAATATTTGATAATGCGTATTTACTTGACTAATTTTTAGTCTACCTACGTTGTATTATTTGTCAATATAACTGAAGTCGGTTTTTTTTCGTTTGCCTGCAAACACAATTATTTACAGGATGTGTTTGCGTTTGACACTAATGGAAATACTGGTTCATAATAAATCCTATTACTTGGTATTCTTAAATTTGTTGCACATAGGCTTAGAGTCATTTAGATCGATTTGACATGTGTATACTTATACAATATCCAACAGATTAAAGTTTGTGATGTATTTTTTTTGTCTCGCTTGATGAGGACTCTACTTTATTTGTCAGACATTTCTATTCGAAATCTGCAAAATTAAAAGTTGTTGTTCATTAGTCGAGGTGACCTTCTGTTGTCTCTTTCTATACTAAAACTTTTTTAGTCAATGGTTAGTTTGGTCCTTGTTTTGGTTGAAAGTTTTTAACATTATTTACTTCAAATTATTTACTCGGTTTGAGAAAAGTAAAAAAAGCATCGTTTTTAAGTATTAACATTTCAATTAAATTTTTGGTACATTTGTATTTATTTATATTAAGTACAGTGACGATATTTATTGAGAATGTAAATTGAGTAGTGTGTAAGAAAGCATTCCCTTTTGGCTCACGAAGTACACTATTGCATAGCAGTTCATCTGTTTAATTTTTCAACTGACAATATTGCAACGAAGACATGTATTCAAAAACACAGAAATTATAGACGCAGATACATTTTGAAACAATATGTAACTTCACTATCTAGTAGATATTTTGTTTTCTTATATTCGTTGACATTGGAAAAACTAACTACATATATTAATTCTGTAGATATGAATAAGTGCTTGATAGTAACATCGAATATAATATTATGGCTCAATTATAATAAATTACGTTCACCCTTGTCTAACATTTTGATATTAGAAAACGGTTTATATAGTGATAATTTGAAAGCTGTCAGATGTAATAAAGAAAGTTCCTTAAAGACTATCACTACTATTTACCTATTATCATACACCTTTTTTTATTTAAGCTTTCCAGAACTAAAATTATGCTTGGTTTTATCCTTAAAAACTTATACCTTCAGTTGCTAGTTTACAACCGTTTCTAGTCAGTCTTACTATTTATTACCTTAAAAAATCCTAGAACCAATTTTCCATAGTCAAAACACAACTTATTTACCTACTCATAAGCGGTGAATTTTTCGTGTAGCATGAACAAAAGTGGCGAATGGAGAAACTGTTTTTTTTTTTTTTGTGTTAGTTAGAAATGAAGACAAAATAACGTTACTTTTGTTTCAGAGAGATTACTGTTTTAGTTGTGAAAATTAATGTACAAAAGTCAAAAAATTTCTTCCAACCTTTTATTTTTAGGTCAACAGTTAATATTTTTAATATTGGTTTAATAATTTAATTGCGTCGTAAAGAGATTTAATAAAATTGATAGTGTTTAAATTTCGCTACTATTTAAGTTTATTTCATTTTATTCTGAGGTAGACAGCAGAAAATTTCCTGCTCAAAATATGGAGCAGCCTGAATGGGGAAGTACCTCGACCTTACAGAAGATCACAGCTAAATAATACTGCTTTCAAGTAGTGTTGTGTTCTTAGTCAGTAAGGTGACCAGAGGTCCTGGGGGGAATTGGGGATAGGGTCGGCAACGCCCTTGCAATGCTTCTGATGTTGCAGATGTCAATAAGCTGCGATAATCATTTACCATCAGGTAAGCCATACGCTTGTTTACCGACCTAGTTGCATAGAAAAAAAGAGTGGGCTCTAGATCATACGACTGAAGTAAAACTTCTTTAGCTCCTATAGAAATATACAAAACGTAATTTTATCTCTTTCTATCTTCACTAACTTATATCTCCCATTCAACTTCCGTTTGCCTCACCCGATCACACTTTTCGGAACGCCCTCGTCACGCATTCACCAGCTTACTCCCCAAGTCAAGCGTGCGTAAAGAGGTTTAACTTCAAATTAAATAAACTATTTTTTTATGTTAAACTATTTTATTACTATAAAATTGATGTGATTAGGTTATGTACTAAAAGTCTAGCTACCAGATCGCATCAATCTTCTCATCAATCTGGGGTATTGATCAAATAAATATAAAATCCGCCATTTTGTATCGGTGGCCATCTTGGACAATAAGGAATATATTATGTTATATAGTATGTAAATATAGTATGTTATAATCACAAGGAATATATTACGTTGTATTGTCATCAAGATTTAAAGTGTGTACCAAACATCAGATCAATCTGTCATTAGGAAGGGGGTAAAATTCCAATTACTAAATTCGACCCAAACAAATAAACTGGTCAAGCTAAATAAAACTGATTATTTTTTACAACGAAATGGAACGAATGGAACGAAACGAATGGAATTTTATACACCGAAATCCAAGTCTTACTTAGCTACTTTAGTGATTTGAATTTTTTTAAAGATTTGAATTACTAGATCATTTTAAAATAAAAATAATGTGTCAACATCGCAGCAAGATTTTATGAACTAATAAAAAGGCAATTATTTTATTTTTATATACCCAGATACCCAGAATAAAGCTACGTGTACATGTAGATATTGATTAAAGTGATTTAATTGATTATTGTTATAAACATTTATAACATATAGTTAAAATACTATTACATAAAGGCTAAAATATAGAAGGGTATCCTTTATAACATTAAAACAGAATCTAAAAAATGTCTTTTACAATGTTTTCTCTTCTTAGCGTCGTTTTGTAGTAAGTTTTGTAGCATTCAATATAATGCTTCAGCACAGTATTAAACAAAACCCTTCTCTAGATATTTATTACAAACTGTTTTCTGTTTTCTCAAAGCCGCATTTGTGGTTTTGTTTTATCTTTACTTTAAATTAGAATCCGCAAAGAAAATTTCTAAAAAGTTGTTAATTAAATTAACTAAATTCGGCTTTGGAATTGCTTAGGTATATCAAATTATTTTTGTAGAAATTTAAAAAGATATTAATTTCGGTCCACCAAAATATCGTATTGGATATTGGAAATAAAATGATTGTTGCGTTAGCGTTACATATTTTCCAGATATAACATTTATATATGGACCTATACATATTAATAATTTAAAAAGGAAAATGCATAGAAGTGGTCGTATATCTCTATAATACTCTCAGACATTGTTTTTCTTCATATAATACATTGTTTCTTCATACACTACAATGTAGTGTATTGTTAGAATATTCGTTGTACTATTATTTTATAAAATACGTAGAAGTGACGTCAGAAAAATGATGAAGCAAACAAACAAGCTCTTCAGCTTTATAATATTAGTATAGATAATAAGATACAAATTTTAATACAATATACCTAATATTACAATAGCTGTGTCGTTTTAAAATTAATAATAAGCTATAATAGTACGTACGTAAACCCGTAACATAGGTACACACACACGTCAGCCTATCGCAGTCCACTGCTGGACATTGGCCTCCACAAGTTTGCGCCAAAATTGGCGTGAACTTATGTGTTTTGACCATAGTCACCACGCTGGGCAGGCGGGTTGGTGACCGCAGAACTGGCTTTGTCGCACCGAAGATGCTACTGCCCGTCTTCGGCCTGTGTATTTCAAAGCCAACAGTTGGATGGTTATCCCGCCACCGGTCGGCTTTTCTCTCGCTCTCTAAGTTCCAAGGTGGTAGTGGAATTATGTTATCCCTTGTCGCCTCTTTTTTGTTGCCGTAACCACACAGCCAACAAAATATGTAAGGGACGCGTAATTCACACACTGAAACGTGTTACATATATAAACGTTTAATTGTATTTTATAGACAGTACAGAACTTACATCATGGATATTAAAACCAAGTCAAACATGAAATTCACGGGTCAGATTGCTTTAACGGTGTGACGGAAGATTTTCGCTGTCTCAGTTCTGTTTATCCATACTTAAACAAAATTTACATCGAGTTTGAGAAACCTTAAATATACACATTTGTATAATAGTATTAATCAAGTTATTTTGCTTATTCGTGTCTAATAAATGATGAGCTAGTAAAACTGTATGTTTTAATATACAGTTATATAGTTAAATAAACAAAATTCACACAAACTTTTTATTTTGTTACACGAAGCATGTATTCTAAAAGTTGTCTTATGACGCGAATCGGGTAGAAAACTTTAAACATGATTCGTTAAAGACTTAAATAATGTTATATTTCAACATTGTTGTGCATTTTTTTGTGGATATTACTATATATTGTTTCCTTGTGGCTTATTTTTGTGTTTTACCTTATTTTGCAATGTTTCCCTTTATTTGAATAATAAAGTTATAAAAACAACCGAATTCAAGCTTGTATGAAACCGTAAACATAGTTTATTTCTCATAAGAATGGTACTAGCAGTCGAGGGCAGTAAACATAAATCCAGTTCCTTGATTTACATATTCTCTCTATACTTTTTTTGGTACCTCATTTTATGTCATTCTCATTTAAGCGTTCGACTCCACTTCATCACTTCGAATATATTGAATAGATTTCAGTAAAAGTCATCTAATGGAAAACACTTTCGACAATGGTGAAATGAACATCAGAAACCCTTCAATGTTCGTCAAGGGTAAGGCGGCTGATGATTCATTTACATTTCGAAATAAGGAATTGGCTTCATTTCAATTCCTATTTAACAGACATTTATTTGATTAGTGTTATAGATATAACATATTTCAATGCGTTTGAGTTTTCTTAGTATATTTTTACGTATACGAGAATACGTGTTAACTTACGCATCTTTGTTTATTTTACAAATATTACATATTATAAAACAAAGTCGCTTCCCGCTGTCTGTTTGTGTGATCTTCGTTTTCTTTAGTAAATAGAGTGATTCCAGAGAAGGGTTTATATGTATAATACATTCATAATATAGTAGAGGAGCACTGATAGTTTTAGAGGTTTCTAATGTGATGTAGTAAATAAATACATTTTTGCGCTTACATTGCAGACGCTGGCTGAACCCAACGAGATAGGTCAAAATAATGTATATGGTAAAACCGGGAGAGATGCCGCAGTGGGATAGATGCCTCATGTTCTAAAAACCTAACATCCCGAACTCAAATAAAAATTAATCGCATAAGTAGGAGTCGAAGTCACCCTGTACCTCAGATATCCACAGATATTCGTGTGGCAAGGACGCGTTTGGATCGTGTGTGTAATTTTCTCCGTGGCGAAATTTACAAATACGTCAAAGTTTTAAAGGTTAGTATTTAAGGTTGTATAATTTTATAAATAGTAATAAATTCCGTTATATTTTTTATCACGTCTATATACTGGGTCATTGAGTCTGCATATAGTTGTAAATAGATGCTATTTTGTTTATAATTTATTTAAAAAATGCGTGGGCATCTATCCCAATCACAAAGGATAGTTGCCCTGATTTTTTGAGGTATAGGTGCCCTTATCCCTTCATTCACCATATACAGAGTAAGTTTATATGTATATTTTTTTTTTGTGTCTGTTATATTTTTTATGTATTTACGTATATTTATGTTTGGATGTTTTACTGATTCTAGCAGAACTATGCCACGAAAATAGAAAAGAAAGGAAGAAATGCGAGCTCGAGTATGTAACTATATGGACTATAGAAAACCTACAGTCAGCTTTCGATGAGAAAGTATGATTGTGCAATGTGCATGTTGACACTTGATATGAATATTTTAGACCAACAATTAAGAATTTATACTTTTGTTGAACAAATGCTTGTAGATATGGGAGAAAGTGATAGCGCGACGAATAAGAGAAGAATGTGAGGTCACACAGAACCAATTTGGATTTATGCCGGACCGGGGAACTACGGACGCCATATTTGCACTCCGCCAACTCTGCGAAAAATATCGACTTGCACAAAAAGACTTACATATGGTGTTCGTGGATCTGGAAAAGGCATACGATAGGGTCCCCCGTAAGGTTCTGTGGTGGGCTATGAAAGGGAAAGGAGTGCCAGAGAAGTATGTACGACTTGTTCAGGCGATGTATGATAGAGCTAGCACCCACGTCCGGTCCGAAGCCGGAGTAACTGGCAAGTTCAATGTGGCTGTAGGTTTGCACCAGGGGTCGGCTTTAAGCCCGTATTTATTCCTCCTAGTAATGGATGTTCTAACATCAGACATACAGGAGGAAGCACCCTGGTGTATGCTGTTTGCTGACGACGTTGTTCTTGTCAGAGATAATGCTCTTGAGGTACAGAGCAGACTAGGAAAATGGCAGGAAAGACTGGAGGGCGCGGGATTGAGAATAAGTAGATCTAAAACCGAGCACTTATTCTGCAATTTCAGCGGTTTGTCCGGTTTTTCCCATATTTCCTTGGATGGTGTATCCCTACCAGTCTGCTCCGACTTCCGGTACCTTGGGTCATTAATACAAAATGACGGCAACATAGACCGTGACGTGAAAAATAGAATAAATGCGGGATGGATGAAATGGCGACAGGTCTCTGGAACAGCTTTTGATCCACGAATACCCCTTAAACTTAAGGGTAAAATCTATAAAACGATCATAAGACCTGTCGTAATGTATGGATCAGAATGTTGGGCAACAAAAGTGACGGATGAAAGAAGAGTGCACGCAGCCGAGATGAGAATGCTAAGATGGATGTGTGGAGTAACGAGGAAAGATCGGATTGGAAATGAGTATATAAGGGGAAGTTTGAAAGTAGCACCCGTGACAGAGAAAATGAGGAGCAATAGGTTAGCGTGGTATGGGCATGTAATGAGGAGGGATGAACGCTATGTTGGTAAAAGAATGTTAGGGATGAATGTCGAAGGACGAAGAGCGATCGGCAGACCGAAAAAGCGATGGATGGATTGTGTGAGTTAGGATATGAGAAAGAAAGGAGTAAACACTGAAGTGACGAATAATAGAGAGGAATGGAAGAGGAAAACATGTTGTGCCGACCCTACATAAGTGGGATAAGGGCAAAAGATGATGATGAATAAATGCTTGTATAATTTAATTAAATATGAACTTAAGAATTTATATTTTAGTTAAACAAAAGTTCTAAAAATTTAATTAGGTATAGTAATCTGTGTATTATAAAAATTATTTTCTAATTATAACAATTAAAAGGTATAAAAAAACACAAAATTTTTTCATTGCTATGGCCCCATGTTTCTTGGAGACAATCGATGTTTTAGGAGTAGAACTAACCTAACCTAACATTTGGTTTGGGTTTTTCGTTTACACGGTTTAAAGGGCATCTATCCTACTCACTATTTTCATGGTGGGGCAACTATCCATATAGGTATCTATCCTCAAAAGAAAGGGTTCACGAAAAGCTAATTTCTGCTTAATCTGCATTGGCTAGGTTGAAAAAAAATAGTCATAATTCAACATAAAGGATTGAGCTAGCTACATTAATAAAAATTATTCGTATAAAAATCATATTTTTAAAATTAGGTGGCTATTTCAAAAAGTGAGGCATCTATCCCGGTTTTACCCTAACAATAATAATAAAAACTCTTTATTGTACACCAAGAGTGAGCAAAATTACAAAAATAAAAACAGGAGATAAATACAAAAGGCGGCCTTATCGCTAATGAGCGATCTATATATATAACAATATTGTACACCTTAAAAAGGTCTACAAAAAAAGTCCGCGATGATATATGTTTAACTCGTATGGATAACCCACAATAACCTTTTTTATCCTTTAATTTTTACGAGAAATAATTAGTGTCAGCTTTGCACACGTGCGAAACCGGGGTGAGTTGCTAGTTATTCATATTATGTATTAAATAAAAAACATTTGGTCGTGTGTATGATCTTATCTAATCTAGGTTAAATAATTGATTCTAAAACTTCATTTGTTGTGATATATGTGTGACTTGTTTAATTACACAAAAAGACTTAAAACTCGTTAAGAATTCGTTGGTTAACAAAAACTTTGAATGAAAAAATGTTAACAGAAACCAATGAGGAAATGAAGAAATTAAAATTTAAATTCGTTGTGAAGCCAGACAGTGAAATATTTGTATGCTTTTACAGTTGAAAATGTTATATCAGTCTATACAAGTAAATAAAATTGGAGTGTTGTTTTGTAATATTAAAATAACAATTTTTGTCTGTTTGTCTGTTTGTCTGTCTGTCTGTTTGTTCCGGCTAATCTCTGAAACGGCTGGGCCGATTTTGACGGGACTTTCACCGGCAGATAGCCGATGTAATAAGTAGTTTATTTATTTTATAACTCTGCGAACTGAATATACCTTTTTTGTTAAAAAAAAATTAAAATAATATTAAATAAATTATAATAATTTAAATTCCACGCGGATGAAGTCGCGGGCCCAGCTAGTTTGTACATATATGTAGAGACTTATATAAGTGAAAAAAAATATTTTGAAGCATTTATTACGTTAGAGGAAAAAAAACCGTATTAGATAATTAGAGGAATAAACGAAATATTTATATCTTTTTACAAACAGTTTAACTAAGACAATATGGTCTATGTTTAGAATTAGCTTCCGTTGGGACTGCCAAGTATAAAATTCCCTAAATAAAACAAAGAAAAAGAAAATCTAAGAAAATTCGATAGGTTAGTTTATTCGAAGTAAAAAGCTTTGATGTAGGAGCAATAGCCTCATGTATTGAAACTAAATTAGAGGAGAAAGCGGGCGTATCCGGTGTCACGACGATGAAGCGCGGTAGGCTGTCTGTTTCCGTAAGCGACACCCGCTTCCTATTACGCAGAGATTTTCTTCAACACTCTATACGTACTCCATACGCGAAGCGATATTAATGAAATTCAGATACACTAGTCTGCCGACGCGGAGGACAAATAATACCATTTGAAATGAAAAAGTTGACCTTTACTTTTTTTATAAACGTACATAACTTATGTTAAAATGTTTATGTTTGTTTTCGTTAATTATTGTATAACAAAGGAGTTTTATCAAACGTGTTTTTATACCAAAACAAAAGATTATCTGTGTGAAAGAACGAATTTTATATATAAATACGAGTCATTCTTTTTACGTAAAACTTCTACATTTACTGAATATATAACGGAAAGAGTTTATTTGTGTATTTCTAATTAAAATTTGAAAAAAATATAAAACAAACGCGTCTAAGCTCTTCGCGTCTCTAGCATTCTTATAGCCAATGTATCTTAAGTAATTGTAAAGAAAATCTAACATGTTTTCTATGTTTGGATTCTAACGGGGTTTTATTAATAGCTACGTTTTATAATACAATTACAATAGAAGTTAAATTTACGTTTAAGCATTAAAATGTATTAATTATTGCTATTTCCAACTAGTAAATTAATATTTCAATAACTCATACAAAATGATTAATGAATAGCGTTCAGTCATTTGTTACTTTCAAAAGGACCGAACATAATTTGGCCCAGTGCGTCAAGAATAAATATGGGACAAAATAATTTATTTTAGGTTAAACAAAATAGAATGAATAATCTAAAATGGAAAATGTTAAAATTAGATAATTATTTTTGAAACCATTTATTAAGTTTAATCTATAGTCTTTGTTAAATTTGGATCTCCCCGAGACGATCGACTTTAACAATTGTACGTAATTGATAATCGCAATAAATCGTTTATAATTTTATGATTCCTAGCATAACAACATTGTTCAAAGTAGCCTTAATGTTTGTGTTGATCTAGATGAAGAGGTTTTTTTTTTTATTTTTGACAAAATCTAACGAGCTCAACGTGTAGAGCTGGACAGCTCTACTCACTACGTTGAGCTGTTGAGAGTTTTTTCGACCTCTTCTCGGATCTGAGGGTGAGAGCAAACGGCCCCGCCAGCCGCTGTTTTTACCTTGGCATGCAGATTTCTCTCCAATGGTCTTTGGAAAACTTTGGACCCCCTTCTGCTCTACAAGAGTAGTAATGTATCTCGTATTTGAGCAGTGAAAGTCTCTGCGCACAAGTTTCCGTATCCTCTTGGAAAGAGCATTTTGTTTTACCAAAGCTATTTGAGCAGAGGGCCTACGCCGCATTAGATCCAAGGCTTCGGGAGAAAGTTTAGCTGCTTCGTTGACTTCGTTGGTGGAAAATGTCTGCGACCCAGTGTGTCCACGTTGTTAGTAGTTACCAGTGAATCGAATCGATTTTGGAGTTGAAGTTGAAACTGCTTGGAGCCACATAGTATTTGGGGCAGTGTAGGTCGGAGAGTAGGTTCCATCAAGTGGGCCTTTTTCAAAAGCAGTTGTGCTCTCTGGCTTGATTGATTTCATTACAATTATAACATTCTGTTTGCTTTAAAAGTATGTGTACTACCTAATATAATTGCGGCAATATAATGTGTACTGATGTGTACAGACTAAACGCACACAGAAATTTAAAATGTGAATCGAAAATATTGTGCCTACGCAATTGTGCTGCTCGTTCATATAAAAATCATTTGAATGTGCACTATCGGGTCCACTTTGACTGCAAACCTAAAACCACAGACCTATGTATAGTCGGTTATGTGTACCTATGTTAAAAATAATCGCTTATAGTATATTCTCAAATAAATATTGTAAATGTTTCTACTAATACATACAGTCAAAGTCCAAGTCCACCCGATAATGCGGAGTAATAAATTTTTTACACTTCATATATTGCGAATCCGTGATTCTTCGGAAATCCGAGCGGCACGGTGGAGGCGTTATTTAAAAAAAAATATGAAATTAATGTATAGATTCCCTTTTACTAGCAAAGCTGAAAATAATTTTGCTGATTGATTTTAAAGTTTTATTGCTGGATCATAAAATAACAAAGATATAAATTTTATTAAGAAGTAGTAAATTGAAAGTTTGGTACCTAAATTTCAAATAGTGTTTTATGTAACCCATTTACTTCTTACTTACCTTTCGTTCACAGTTGGTTAATTTTAAGTGTTTATATTTAAGATGGATACAAGCAACGTCTTTGATTTCGAATCTTTAATACAGTTTGATTGACAGGAGCTTTGGTATAGACGTAAATAGTGTATTAAAATATTATAAATATATTTTAATGTTCCTCTTAATAATATTACCAGTTCCTAAAGTTTTTCTGTATTACGTAATGGATAAGTAGGTACTTCTTCTTAAAGTGACCTCCAACTTGATAATTATTTTAATTGGTTTACAATTCGTTACCTTTGAGAATACCTATCACAAGGACTACATAACTTATATAAACTTTTGTTCAATCAATGAAACTAGTAGCAAAAAGGTATTAAAGCCGCTAATATTATTTAAACGTTATATTTTAGTTTAATAGCAATACATATTCAAAACGTGCTAATAATTTATTATACGCGTCAGGATTTTATAGTTCAAATTTCTACCAGTAATCCATTTTGCAAATATGGTCCGTCTAGTATTGTTGAGTTATTTAACGAATACCTGAAAACGATACAATAAACGTAACGAGATATTGTAACGAATACAAGTATTACGTGAGTTGTCAAAAAGAGGGGAATATTCGAAACCAAATCTCGAGTAACTTTTTTTTTATTGTTTTGCAATCTCTATAGTTTTTTTCGTATATGTAAGTTGCATTTATAATGGTTTTTTCAGTTTGTTAATTACTATCTAAATTGTCTTTTGTAGTTTATCAATAATGTAAAATTAAAGACGGTGTGTTTGACTGGTTAATTATAAACTCTCAGAAGAACTCGACGTATTAGGTAATGTTGAAAAAATAATAGAATATGTACAATAATATTGTTAAAAAATGTGTTTCAATGTTTTTGTGTACTTTTATTTTTAAAATATTGAAAATGTATAAAGATAATTCTATTTATATTTATTTACTTTTGCACAATCCCGCACTTTGTTACTTATAATCTCCTTTTACCTGAGGTTGTCTAGAAAAGATTGCTTAAAGCAATAAGACCGCCTTTGCATGCTATCATTGTGACTACTTTTTGTTTAATTTTATTTCTGTACTGTTGTTTTTTTTTCCTTTTTTTTACTACGTAAAAGTGTTTGATTATATGTATGCAAGAAGAAATAAATAAATAAAACATAAATTTTAAAGGGATTTGTAAGGAAATACTTTTTATATAAAAAACTCAATATATAATAATAATATGAATGTTAATATCATCCCCAGATTTTTTTATTTCATGTCTTCAAGTACAATGTGCCCATTACCAATAAACCCATCCATAATATCACACAGTATGGCATTCCATTATTCGAAGAGTGAAGTCGTTAGAACAGGAATTCTCGCTTTAAATTTATTCTCCCTCCTATAAACGCCTAATATTCTTGAAGTTCCAGGTACGACTAGTGATCTATGACACAAATGACAATCCTGGAGAGCGAAAAAAAGTTTGAGTATCATATTTTTTAACACTCACTAGGATTTATAGTACAGTAACTGTAATATGTCGTTTCCTATAATTAAAACTGTCTGTTTGTCAGTGTTTCTCTTTTTACTATGAGCTCCTATCAAAATTAATTTTTTTAGCTATATCGTGAAAAAAAAGATAAAATATTTGAAAAATTTGAGTGTATGCCATCTATTCCTACCAGCCATTCGTTTCCTATACTAAAAACTAAATGTTATTTCAAAAGATAGAAAAAGAAAATAGACAAAAAAATTTCAATGCCTAAATTCGATTTAGAAATATTATTATATTTTTTATTACACAGCCCGACTAAGAGAGCTCATTTGCCCCTCAACTTTACACAACACAATACTACTATTTATAATATTATAATATACTAATAGTAGTATTTCTTTTACTCATTAGAAACAACGACCATACATAAAATACTAAAGACATTGATTTGCATTAGGTTGCAAAGTCCAGGATTATTTGTTAAATATTAAACCATTTGATACGAATAACTACTTATTAATTTGGAATAAGCTAATTAAACAATATTTATAATAAATAAAATAGTAAATTAAAAATTAAGTGCTTTAAGCAAAATAGCTATATTTAGAACACCGAAAATCACAAGCAAGAAACTCGTACGAATAATTAATTTTCTGTTACGTCAGGCTTCTCTAATATGATTTCCTTCAATTACTCTCTATTTTGTAAAGTTTCGCAAAAATAATTAAAAAAAGGAATCGTTATCACTATGTGGTCTATATTTATGGAACGGTGCTGATAGTTTAGGTAGCATTAATTGAAATCATCGCTTCAGCCTGTAATATCGCACTACTGGTCATAGGCCTCTTTCCCCATGTAGGAGAAGGATCAGAGCTTAATCCACCACGCTGCTCCAATGCGGGTTGGCGGATATATTCCCTACTACGAGTAACGATCGCTATCAGGTGTACATGATAACAACCGGGACCGACGGCTTAACGTGCTCTCCGAGGCACTGTGGGGAGACCCACAAGGACTGCACAAACACCCAGACCACGGCAAACACCTATATGGCCAATACAAATGTTGTCAAATGTGTAATTGAAATCATAATTATTATCATCACTAGTGGAAAGATTAAAAATCGAGTGAATAGATTTTTGTTGTATTTGTGTGTTGTGTGCGCATCTGATCCTACGACACAGGAGAAAATACTAGTGGTACCGTTTAGTGTGAAGCGTTTATTTATTATTATTATTTATAATGATAAAACTTGAAAATTCTTATTATCGTACCACGCCCAGGCTTAAAGGTTTTTTTGCTACTTTCGGCTGTCGCTTTTATAATTCGTTTGTAGACATTCAAAATAAAACACTTAGATTATTTATGTAACACGTCTATAATCCTGTTCTACCGTCATATGTTTGGAAAGGTAACAAGGGTCAAGACAGTTTGGAAATGAAACAATCTAAAAAACTTTTGTTGTCAAACCAGAAAAATATTTTACTCAATATCTTATATTTTTAGATATTACAATTTCTTAATGTATTCATTTATATCTTTGGCTGTACGTGTAATAGCGAATCGACAACATTGTGTTTAAAATTGTGTTTGTGTCATGTGTTTTCAGGACTGCTTTCACAATACCCAAAAGTCTATAACATGTTATAAAACATGATTTCAACATTACGTAGTGCTACATCGAGCTATTTTTAGGAATTTTAGGTTCGTAAACCCAGCTTTAAAATATTTCAATATTAAAAAATGTAGCTGAAAGACATCTGTTAATTAAAAAGTAAATATTAAAAGTAGATTTCAATGACAGCAACTGTCGTTTCTCGTCATCTGACACATCGAAGGAAATTTATAAATATCACTTTGATAGAACGATTCCTATTAACCAATCGATGATTTTAGATTCAATAATGAGTTATTTGGATTTAATGTAATATTTATATAAATTTAAAAAATATAATTCATTTCAATTTAGAAATTAATAAAAAAAGTCACACAGAGACACCTATGCAAAAATAACTAAAACAGAATATTTGATGTTTGCTTAATCTGAATATTTCAATTCTGTACAAGTTCCCAGTTCGATTCAAAAATTTATTTTTGGATATGAAGAAATTGATCAGTAATTTTATAAAAGCGTTACCGATATAACAAGTAACGTGATTAAAAGCATGATACATTAGTTTTCAATAAACACGTTAATAATATTACTAGTTGTCACCCAATGGTCAAAATTCAACCATATTTCATTTAAATTATAACTTGAAACATTGTTAAGGTTCTATTGTCAAAAACTATACTTCTATAATAATAAACAAAAGACTATATATGCGTGTTTTTGTCAAATACATGGCAGTGTGTAATTTTTTTTTTATTGATTTAAATAATGTATTTTTTATGCATAATAAAAAAATTAGCATTCTGTACTCCTTCTCTATGTAAACCATAGGCGTGCTCAATTTCCAAAAAAATGGTTCAAGATTTTTGCTCTACGTATTAATATATAGATACCAATATAAAGTGTAGTAAATATATATGATACTCTGTTAAAATCAATGATGATATGTATTTCTGTATTGGTGTATGATAAAGTGTATTGTTATATTATGTTATATATTTCGTCATATCCTAGTGAAACATTACATTAGTTCTTTTTTTTTTAAGTTTTATTACAATTTTATAATAAATTGTGCTAACGTCTCGAATTCAATGAATAATAAATAATGTGGTCTCTTTAAACCATAGAAACTTTATTTAATAAATCTTAGAAAATTAACATAGCGTTACATACTAACCAAAAACTGTCTGTCAAACATCTGTTATATACATGTAAATATTAGAGACTAGCTGAGCCCGCGGCTTCGCCCGCGTTGAAATCAGTGTGACACAAAGTTTTCCCGGCAAACTTCCAGTGAAAGTCTCATCATAACCGGCTTAGCCGTTCCGTAAGCCTTCCTCTTGAAGCCCTCTCTCCATTGGTGAAACCGCGTGAAAATCCGTTCCGCAGATTTTGAGGGAATCAATCACATACACTTGGGGTCTTTGTTTTATGATACACTACTGTCGCTACGTCCGCGTGAAGCGTGCGTCGCGTTTAACAAAATGGTTCGTTGAATTCGTCAGAATTGTGGTATGAAATAATGTAGTAATGAAATAGTATTGTAGTGTAAATATGTTTAAAATATACTGCATGCAATTTAGTTTTTAGTATGGTTCTATGTAACTATATGCCACGGAATAGCATAACGCACGCTCCTCCGTAACTTCGTGACGACAGGGGTAAATAAAAAGTATTCTAGTAACGTAAATATTAGATATTGTAAAAAATATATTTTTTGTACTACTTATAAGTGATCAATATAATTGTTTCTTGAACACAAAAGGTTGCGTGGTTATTTTGCTTTAAACCGATCCTGCTGTATATGTTTCATACAAACTATCAACCCCAATTAAACCCCCTTAGCGGTGGGATATCGCAAAATCCGTTCTTAGCGGACGTCTACTAATCTACCTCACTGCCAAATTTCATTTTTTTTCATCCTGGATGGATGGACCATCCAGAGATTTTTGAGTTCTCGTGATGAGTAAGTCAGTGACCTTTCTCTTTTATATATATAGATTATGATGCATTATTTGGACACCTCCTCACCATCTATAGAGCATACATTTTAAATTTCAAGTCTCTTACTTCAAAAACATAGGACATTTATACAAACTTCCAACCCCCGTTTTATCCCCTTAGGGGTCGAATTCCGTAAAATCCGTTCTTGGCGGATGTGTACGACCTATAAGGAGTCTATCTGCCAAATTTCAAGTTTTTAGGTGTTATAGTTTCGGAGATTTAGTGATGAGTGAGTCAACCTACCATCCCCCGTTTTAACCCCGAAAGGGAGTTGATTTCCAAAGATACATTATTTGGACACCTTTTTATCATCTATAGAGCATACATTTTAAATTTCAAATCTCTTCTAAAACATAGGACTTTCATACAAACTACCAACCCATGTTTTACCCCCTTAAGGGTCGAGTTTCGTAAAATCCGTTCTTAGCGGATGCCTACGTCCTATAAGGAGCCTACCTGCCAAATTTCAAGTTTGTAGGTGTTATAGTTTCGGAAATTTCGTGATCAGTGAGTCAACCTACCATCCCCCGTTTTAACCCCTAAAAGGAGTTGATTTCTAAAGATACATTATTTGGACACCTCCTCACCATCTATAGAGCATACATTTTAAATTTCAAGTCTCTTACTTCAAAAACATAGGACATTTATACAAACTTCCAACCCCCGTTTTATCCCCTTAGGGGTCGAATTCCGTAAAATCCGTTCTTGGCGGATGTGTACGACCTATAAGGAGTCTATCTGCCAAATTTCAAGTTTTTAGATGTTATAGTTTCGGAGATTTAGTGATGAGTGAGTCAACCTATCATCCCCCGTTTTAACCCCGAAAGGGAGTTGATTTCCAAAGATACATTATTTGGACACCTTTTCATCATCTATAGAGCATACATTTTAAATTTCAAATCTCTTCTAAAACATAGGACTTTCATACAAACTACCAACCCATGTTTTACCCCCTTAAGGGTCGAGTTTCGTAAAATCCGTTCTTAGCGGATGCCTACGTCCTATAAGGAGCCTACCTGCCAAATTTCAAGTTTGTAGGTGTTATAGTTTCGGAGATTTCGTGATCAGTGAGTCAACCTACCATCCCCCGTTTTAACCCCTAAAAGGAGTTGATTTCTAAAGATACATTATTTGGACACCTTTTCATCATCTATAGAGCTTACATTTTAAATTTCAAGTCTCTTACTTCAAAAACATAGGACTTTCATACAAACTTCCTACCCCCGTTATACCCCCTTAGGGGTCGAGTTTCGTAAAATCCGTTCTTAGCGGATGCTTACATCCTATAAGAAGCTTACCTGCCAAATTTCAAGTTCGTAGGTGTTATAGTTTCGGAGATTTCGTGATGAGTGAGTGACCTTTCGCTTTTATATATATTATAGATTATAGATATAGATAATTCAAAACGCGCTCATCTAAATGGGACTATATGACACGCACCAGCGTTCGATTAAAAAAGAATCATCAAAATCGGTACACCCAGTAAAAAGTTATGAGGTAACACATAAAAAATACATTCGAATTAATAGCTTCCTCCTGTTTTGAAATTGATTATAATGAATTTTGCTTTTTGTATTGTTGTGCATATAAATGTTTAAATGCACTAGACTTCCGTGTACACTATTACATTGTCTACGCGAATTTATTTCGGCCGAAACGGAGACCAAGGCTTCGGCTGAAAAACCTTTTTCGGTCGGATGCTACAAATTAGAAACCTCTTAATATTTCAATTTCAAACTAAAAAGAGTAAGACTTTATTTTGAATAAAAATATATTTATTATTATTTTATTGAGGTATAAAATTAAGAGAGAGTGATGAGTAATAAGACTTGTCGAGTGTTCTTGTATAAAAAGTGGCATGTATTTGTGGTTACGGCATTAAGAATATAGCCACCCCCTCTCATTCCGTGGGTATCGTAAGAGGCGACTAAGGGATAACACAGTTCCACTACCGCCTTGGAACTTAAAAAGCCGACCGATGGCGGGATAATAATCTAACTGCTGGGTTTGAAATACACAGGCCGAAGACGGGCAGCAGCGTCTTCGGTGCGACTCACGCGTTCTGCGGTCACCAAGCCGCCTGCCCAGCGTGGTGACTATGGACAAAACACATAAGTTTATTCCATTTTCCGCACGAAATTGTGGAAGACTACATTAGGCTGAAGTGATGATGATGATGATGATGATGATATTTTAAATAATAGGATCAAAAATTCGTAATACGAAACCACATTTTTGGAACGAAGTTTCCTTACGACAGGCTTGACATTTGGCTAGGCGATCGAACTGAAAAAAATGTGATAATAAAACCGTAAGAAAAATATATAACTTGACTTTTTCTCGCGTTAGCGGGTTGTCGCTCTGGACGTGTGCGTTTTTGGTGACAGCCTTGACAGAAGCTTGCACTCTGAATACGTTTTCTTATTTATGTATTTATTTATTTATTTATTTTATTGATTTAATGTTATTATTTATTTTATGTATTACATATATATCTCTTTAATTATTTACTATAAGTATATTATTGACTTTGACTGTTAAATATGAGTGAGCATCATTTGTGTGAGTCTAGTCAGGCTGTATGGCAGTTATATTATTATATATTTCTTTTCTTTTTTTCTGGAATATTTTTATTGTTACTTCTGTTATTTTTTTCTCATTATTAAGTTTTTTTTTTTCTTCTTTTTTTACGTGTCTATCTTTCGTTGATTTTTATTTTATATTCTCTTTTTTATTAAGCACATTATGTTCTTGTGGCGTTTGGCGTCTGAAGTCGCCGATGCAGGCTCTGACGGAAGAGCAGCGCCTTAGCAGTAACAATTTGCTGCTAAGCAATGCTGAGGCAGAGACCTGGTTGGCCTTCTAACTTATTGTATTATTAAAATTTTAAATGATTATGGCCAATAAAGAACTTTTCTTTCTTTCTTTCTTTCTTTTTTATAACGGAAGCGTGCATATGTTTTGTTATTTGACTTAATAGTTTGAATTATTATTATTATTTTGTTTGATTTATTTTATTTTACGGTATTTATTCTTTTCTAAAATAACAAATACCGTAATTAAAAACCACTCAACGAAATTAAAAAAATTCAAGAACTAGAAAATATATATATAATTCGAACTTCGAACCTATCTGGTGTCCCATGACACCACATAATTTATATTTACTATTATAGGTGCGACAACAAGATTATTTTCAGTGACAGATACATAAAATTTCGACTTACATCGCTGAAGATTTATTTTTTACAGGATAACATTTTTATTTGCAGAGGGTTTATTTCGTTTGCATTTCAATTTTTTTCTTCAATAATTTATTAAAATATTGTTTTAGAGAGTCACTTTTTCTATCTTATATTTCAATTATATTTTTCATCCATACTTTCTGGAATCAAATCTGAAATCTGCACTGTCTATTTAAATTTAATACTATGCTCTCTAATAGTCTCGTGAGAAGCCTTGACGATTTTTAGCCTCCTGAAGCACCCTAAATATATTATAATTATATATTTGGTAAGAATATAAAGGCAATATAGTTTAAAGCCAATGGTTATAATTTAGCCTTTGCGGACTATAAGAAAGTTTAAACGTCTATAAAGGTTCTCGTGCTAACCAATCGATTTAGTACAATCCAATTGTGTTGTTATGTCTAAGTACTAAGTGGTTTTTAAGAAGTTGAATAATTGTTTAGATCAAAAATATAACAGTGAATAAATTTTTAGATTACAAAACTTGAAGAAAAATTTTAATATGAAAATGTCGTTGTTAATAGCAAAATTGATATATCACAGCACGTTAAGGTTGGCTAGCGTATAAGAAAATTTGCCGCCACAAATATGTCTTCAAAACAAAAGCCATTAAAATGCACTCAATATAATACGGATTCGTAGAGCCTTTCAGCGAGAAGGAGCGTAAGTCATTAAGCGAATCAATATTTGCTAAACGTCTCTCTTCTTCCCTATCCGATTATCTTCGAGTCGCATATTATATTCTATTGCTATTAAAACGAAATCGGACTTCTTTGGAAAAACATTGGAAATATATACGTTTCCTTATCAAGATTCAACTGAGGTAGGGCACAAGAGGAATTTCCTGCTCAAAATATGGAGCAGCCCGACTGGGGTAGTACCTCGACCTTACAGAAGATCACAGCAAAATAATACTGTTTTCAAGCAGTATTGTGTTCCTGTTGGTGAGTAAGGTGACCAGAGCTCCTGGGGGGATTGGGGATTGGGTCGGCAACGCGCTTGCGATGCTTCTGGTGTTGCAGGCGTCTATAAGCTACGGTAATCGCTTACCATCAGGTGAGCCGTACGCTTGTTTGCCGACCTAGTGATATAAAAAAAAAAGATTAATCCTGTACGATTTTTTTTCAACGTGAACAAAGTCACAAGGAACCGCTAGTTTTATATAATTTATAGTAAATTATTTGCTTCTAACTTTTACTGTACATTTTAACATTACGTGCTGCATGTAACTAGCTCATAAGTAGAAGTCGTAACTGACGTGAAGCAATGAAATCCTCGAGAGGCGAAATAAACGGGCAACTTTGATCATAAATCATGCTTCCCTTTGCAGGCAACGTTATTAGAATTTGTTTCCCTTTGGATTAATAAACATTGTTATTAGAAAGTAAAATAGTAATAATATTATCACTTGGACTTAAAATTTAAAATACATATTTCTCATCAACAAACAAAGCAATCAACGTCCATTTCTATAATTACCTTTTAGCGTGTAGCATTTTGAAATACAAATCATTTTTACGGTAAAGATTAATAACACAATTTGGCGATAGTAAATTCTTGGCAGAATGAAAACAGTCTAAAGCATTCTCTAACTGATTATTAACGCAACATTGATTAGACAAAGTGATACGTAAAACAGCGTGAAACTCTGTCATTAAGAATCCAACGGCTTGGGCTCATTTTCTCGATCCTCCTTAAAGACTTTAATCATCAACGTTTTAATTAAATTCTATGTAACCTCAATCAGATATTACAATTAAGGCTGATTTTATTATTTTAATCCAAAGTAAAGTAAAAATTGTCATACTCCCAATTCTGTTGAAATTTTCTTTTATCTAAATTCTAATTTCAATTTATTCGATATTTTTTTTAGGTACAGTACTAGATTTAGTTTTAATGAATACAGGGCTGTTCAAAATAAATAAAACCTAGATGCGCGGACAGACTTTGTTCTGCCAAAAGTTAATAGTAAAAAAAAATAATTTTTTTGTATTCATTAAAACATTCCGCGGTCCTTAAGAAAGATACAAAAAACTACGTGATATTGACGAAATCATCTGAGCTCATTTAGCACTATTAAAAGCCATTAGCCCTGAAGAAGAAGAAGAACTTCAATTCACATCAAAGAAATTATTCTTCTAACTATCCTTCTAATAATCTCTTAATATTAAAACTGCATTACTTTGTTAATGTTAAAAATTTGAGTATTCTTTTTTGATATAAATTATATTTTTTTAATTTCATTTGAGGTTAATGTCACAAATCTTAAAAAAATAATTAAATATATACATTTATTGTAATGATGATGATGATGATACATTTATTGAATAGAATGCAGCTATATTCAGTTTTAATTACAACATAAATTTGGTCGTCTCAGACTGTAAAAGGAGGTAAACCTAAGTAATGTAGATTAATTGGTGACATCAAAAGCAGCTGACTAAATCATACCTCACCATGTGCTTAGTAATATTAAATGTATATATTTCCTTAAAATAATTATGTATGTAAATTAGTTATTGTAAACCATAGTAAATCTTTGTTACAATCTGAAACATCTCAGTCATTAAAATGCCTAGCAATTTTTAAAGTAATTAATTTCACATCTTAAAATTCACTTAAATGGCAAAAACTCTATCTATCAGTTTATTTATTTTTTTCAATTTATAGTGAGCACGGACACAAGCAGAATATGAAGCCATTACAGCAAAGATACTCGTAATAGAAGTGTACATATGTATGAAATTATGAATACACATACAACTCATTGTAACTGTAACAAATAATATACCTGTAGTTAGTTATTATCTGTCATTATTTAAGGATTTTAACGAACAATATCAAAAAAATATGCTATTTGTTTTATTATATTATAAGGAGCTATTTTGACTTTTTTTATATGACTAGGTCAGTAAATACGCGAACGACTCACCTGATGGTAAGCGATTACCGTAGCTGATAGACGCCTGCAATACCAGAAGCATTGCAAGCGCGTTGTCGACCTTACCCTAAATCACTCAAAGAGCTCTGGCCACTCATTCACACTATGAGTGAGTTTGAGTGAGTGACTCAGCCTATCGTAGTCCACTGTTGGACATAGGCCTCCCCAAGTTCACGCCAGACATCCTGGTTTTCCACAATCCTCATCCAGCTTACACCGACAATCTTACGTAGATCGTCGGTCCAGTGGGCCGGCGGACGTCTTACCACGACGCGGTCTCCACTCAAGGAAACGTGTGCTCCAACGGCCATCGGTCCTGCGACACGATGACCAGCCTACTGGCACTTTAACCTGCTAATTCTGTAGGCTATGTCGGTTACTTTCGTTCTCTCCCGGATAGTCTCATTTCTAATCCTATCTTTGAGATAAACCCCAAGCATAGCCCGTTCCGTGGCACATTTAGCGACTTAAAGCTGTGGACCAGTTCCTTCGTCAGTGTCCACGTATCGGAAGACTCGACGAAGCCTGCCAAATGCCGCCCATTCCAACCGGATCTTCCTATTATCCTTCTCGAAATTGTCTCAAGCTCTGGTCACCTATCTAAAAACAGGAACACAACACTGCTTGAAAGCAGTATTATTTAGCTGTGATCTTCTATAAGGTTTAGTACTTCCCCAGTCTGACTGCTCCAGATTTTGAGCAGGATGTTTCCCGTTGTACCCTTCATCTTCATTTTCATTGGCCTTCCGTCACACTTTTCAGGAATACGCAGAGTTGCCTAAGCTCTGCGCCACCCTGTCGACCTCACTGGCTAGGCCCACAGGAACGAAAAGTCGATCGTGTGGAGCCAGTCCGGCTGCAGGATTCATTAGCATTTTAGAGCTATGCCGCGAATGCTTGATGGAGACCCTGTTCCGGGTTTCAAATGAAGTTTTCCTTGTCCAGGACCTTGATGATTTTGAGCCAGGTTTATCCCTCGGTCGCCTTTTACGTCCCCCACGGGAAGAAAGGGGGTGGTGCTATTCTACTCGGCCGACACCACACGGTCCCTTGTTGTTGTGGCCTACCTCGGTTATTATTACTTAAATACTATTACTAATAACATACAATTACTTAATTGATCTAGTTTGTACATATTAATAGTAATGCTTCAGCTTATACACAACTCTCAAAACCGCTTGCGGCAAATAATAGACTGGTTACATACGATTCGAGTTAGATTTCGTGAAGCACGTCATACGAAACGATTGATCAACCGGAGAGAATTCTAAACATATCAAATACAAGCTATTTGTGGACTCGGAATGTGATAATATATTACTTATAATAATATTAACCGAAATTTCGAAGCGAAATCACTGAAGTGAAATTACACAATCAAACCCCCGATAATCTCTGTATAAATCAGTACCTACTTTACTTTTCAATCCATTAGTAGCTTTTATAACTAATGCTCGATAAACTGTTAAAAAATTTTTTTATGAACAATCTTTTAAAGAATAGTAAACACTATAATGAATTAGATTGGTAAATACCGTAGTAAAATGGGTACATTAATTGATTATATAGATAGGTTTTGATAGCAGTTAAGGGTATTAAAAATATCCGTGATAGCATTTAAAAGATTAAAAAATAAGCGAGGATAGTTGCAATTACGGTTGAACGGTATTGATAGCGTCGCTTCGATAGTTTTATTGCCAGGATTTGTACTCGTATTGAGCGTATCGTTCGCTCACTGATGTGGCCTTCAACGTACAGACAGTATAAATCCTGTCACCGTATACGATAATACCTGTTTAGATCCATCATTTAGTAGTATATATTTTTATTTTGTTTGTTGTAATCAATCAATCAATATGAGATTGACTACACAACGGAATGGGAAACCAGATTTATTTGATGCTCATAAATCATCTATGAAGTACGTAATAATTACTTGGACTCGGCGCTTTTTACCTATTTATTTACTTATGATTAAATCGTAGGGATTTTTTTTTTAAATTTAGATAGATCTAACACTAGGTTTCTAGTAACATCACTTTCATTTAATACAATAGCATTTCACAATAATTAACATCTTACATGCCACTCAACCGCCAACCTGCGTTGGAGCAGCGTAGTGGATTAAGCTCTGATCCTTCTCCTACTGATCCAGTAGGATGTGATCTATTGTAAGTAGTAATGCCAAATAGATGTCTTTAACTATATTATATTTAACATTCAGAAATTCAATGATATTGATTAATTTTTTGGTAAGATGATAATTTTATTTATAAATTAATATTAATAATTAGACACTATTAGTTCGGATTTTTATATTGTAATTGTAAATTATATGTATAATTATATTATCTATATATATATAAAAATTTCGTGTCACGATGTATGTTAGCCATAGGATCCGAAACTACTGAACCATTTTTTATCAAATTTTGTAAGCATCTGTAATTTGGTCCAACTTGGGAGACAGGGTAGTTTTTATCTTAATTATTGATCTCAATATTTTTTATTGCAAATTAAATGTTTATTATACGAATTTAGAGTGTATTTGTCGGTTAGTTCTATAAAATCTTAATAGATGGCGGTTTGGTATCTAATCCTTCTCCTACACGGGGAAAGAGGCCTATGCCCAGCAGTAGGATATTACAGGGTGAAGCGTAATATCTACCGAGACATTATGATTTTGTGTTCATTATATATTGTGATTAAGTTAAGGTTGTTGGATGCCACTACGTTTATGTGAATATATTTTTTAGACGTTCGTTAAGTGTGTAAACATTTTGCCCAATTAATATTTTCATTTCATTTCATTATAATAGAAAATAAAATATTGTTAATAATATTGTAATTTATATAAATTGTACTGACAATAACAAAAATATGAGTATGATAATGAAATAACGCCTATGTAAATAAAAAGTCTTTACAGTGAATACAAAAAGACCGAAATGTTAAAATAATTTATTATGTACTTTAGTATGATAAAAATATAACGTATTATAAATAAGTAAATGAATAAAAATGGACAACAAGTATAATTTTGTAATAAATAAAATGAATAAATCAAAAGTAACAAACTTATGAGATACAATTATTTAACATTTTAAATGAGGAGGATATACCTACCAATAGAATAAAATAATCATAAAATCAAAAACATCATACTTCGTCCCATAAGAGCGAGCCTGTATTTAACGGGTGAAACCGGGGAGATCATCTATTTGAATATATTAGTATTATAGCTAGGATTTTGTTTAGATTTAACAAAATCTTGATTAATTGAGTTTTAGCAAATGTAGGACATATCTTACGTTTTCTTAAGCTTCAAATGTTTGTAGACGTATTTTGTTTAATGTATCAGATGTGATTGGCATATTCCTATATTAAGAGATAAACAATTTGATATTTGTTGTGTTACGGTACTCGTAGTTTATAAAAAGTATATATATATCTTAGATTTAAGTCGTATTAATTATTACATTGGAGAAATGTTTACTAATTTATTTATTGTTAAAATAGCAGAGTGTTAATAGAATATATGAATTCATGTTTTTATAAATCACTCAACGACTTATTATTATTTCAAACAATGGCTTAGTGTTTAAAATTTGTACAATGTTTCATTCTAAAGCAATTTCTACGTTGAATTTCCGTGATTTATTGGTTTTTCTAAATAAAGATAAATTACAATCAATGAGTATTTTATGAATATTTAGTAGGTCATAAATTTCTTTTTATTACTCATTTTAAACTTAAATATCGATGCATTTTATTAGGTTTTACTTGTTTTAAATTAAAAACAAAAACTAGTATTGATATCTAAGGAATATATCTAGGGAAATTTTAATATTTTTAATATAGGTATTAATCGTATGCGTTTATCATTCTACTGTCACACGTAGATTTAATCAGGCTATTCAAATAAATATAAATAAGACTGAATGACAAAAACAGTTATATTAAAGCAAGAAACAAATTTCAATAAACATAATGGCTAATTGTACATGGTAAGTATGTATACCTATTGGGGGCCAATATGCGGTGCATTCCCTGGTGAGCACGACTAGTGCTACGGCTACTACAGCAGTTACTACAGTCCGTGGGCGGCCGGCGGGCCGTTTACCTTAGACGAGGTTGTTCCCACTACGGCACAAGTTTTAGATGTTTGAAACACATAAACTGCAACGAGATCTTGTTTAAAACACACTGTGACCGTGTCGACCCGAGTAGTGGGGTCACGTAGTTTTGTTTACGAGCCGGGAGTCTAAGGCGGGCGGCGTAGAGGTGCCGCGATCGTGAAGCGACCTTCGCGTTCGGCGCGCAACAGATCAACAGATAGGAACGCGGGTGCACGGCGGCCGGGGCGACCGGGGTACAGTCGACGGCGCGCGCCACTCTCGCGTCGCGCCCCGCACCTCCCCTTCTGACGTCACCAGTAGAAGCCTCCGAAAATTTCTCACGGGTGATCGTTGTATCGTAAAAGCTACACACTTTTGATAGAATAGCGTACATATTCAAGCTTTAGTATGATTTATTTATTAATACATTTTATACACATGAGACTTATTATTGAGCTTAAACGCAAGATAAATATATATGTTTAGCACAACGTATTGAAAAATTGATCAAACACACTAATAGTAATTAATATAATATTATGGTTGCCCAATATTCTCAAGGTAATTTTAATTATTTATTATCAATAATTTTAACTACAGTTGAATTTATAATAAAATTGATTATTTTTATATTTTTAATTTCCATAAAATCTTATTTGAGATCATTTTATAGCAAAATATTAAAGAATTAACACGACACCTATATTGTGAGACTTAGTGATAACTGTTATGTGAAATAATAAGAAATCGAAAGCTGCAGTGATTATTACTAAAGAAAAAAATTGTATAAACTCATTAACACTGACATGTTCATTTTATTAAGCAAATATTTAAAAATATATAAATGTACAATTATCATGTATAATTTATAATAATATTCATAATATAATAACGATCTTTCGTTTGATTGAACATGTTGATGTTGCACTTGGGAACTACGACTTCGATAATAATTCTATTTCGTGATGCACGAACTGGTTCGTTTAGTAAAAATCTCAGATTTTTGTTGTTACAAAATTTGCCCTATATATCTTATTGCGGGTAAAATCGCATATGACATGTTGGCAACATTAATCAGATTACTGATAACAACTAAACCTAAATGTGTAACTAATTCGCAGTAAAATTGTAGTTAAAGCAAATCATTAAGACAATAATAGATTTTTTATTATTAGTTCACGTTAACTGGCTCGTTAGTTTATACATTTATTTATTACACAAAGAGGAAGTAAAAGCACGTTTGCGTTAAGTTGTAAACGAAAACGTTTAACGGATTTAGTGTGAACCTATCGGCTATCAAAGTATGAAAACAGAACGGAAGAAAATGAGTTTAAGTAAGAAATTATTTTAAACCTGGTTCCTATACTTAAAAAAATATTGGCGTTGTTGTTAACCAAAAAAAACCGACTTAAAATACTCATTATTAGGGATAAATCTAAAAATATTCGTTAAATCTCGCTCAAATTTAAATTGGAATATACGACTAGCACCAGCTTTCAAATAAAATAGGAATCATGAAAATCAGTACAGCCAGTAAAAAGTTGTGGTAACACACATAAAAATAAACAACCGAATTGAGAATCCTTTTTTTTTAAATGGTTAAATACGATTTGTTTTGTTATGGAACCGTTCAAATTCAAATACAAAATAGAATGATCGAAATTGAATAGTTTTTTTATTGATCATTAGTCTAGATAGTTAAAACCGAATACGGTCCACCGTAAGAACTTTTACACAAGATCGGTCAGAGCAAACTGCGATCGAATATATCGGCAATTGAATTACTGTTTACATTAGTCTGATGTGACCGAAAACATTTGTCGACGAAAACGATCAAACCGACCTAATTTAAAGCGCTATAAGAGCACGATTTTATTAGTAGGTACAGTGTAATACCGTATGGCGCGTCGTCGGGCAAATTTAGGGTACGGCGACACTGCGAAGTAATGCGACGAATGATGACTTGATGATGGGTTTCCCTTTTATTTTACTTTTTCTCTTATATATTTTAATAAAAACAATGTAACATTATAAGCAAATATCATCACTTACATACGAGCATATACTTAATTGTGCACATTTGTAACACTGCGAGCAGATTTAGCATTCAAATCATTATAAAACTACATTGATTGCAAAATGATTTTCGCAGCGTGAACGTGTTTGCTTGCTAAGTTGCGGTTCTTGCGGTCTATCTATATCTAATATAGTAATAGAATAATGGTTTATACGTCCAAGAGTCAAATATCGAATCAGCTGTATCTCGTTACAGTACGTACTACGTCACAGTGTGTAACTGGGTCATATTCATGCAAAACTTTTAAACGATATTCTACAATCAATAAAATCAAATTATAAAAAGCGCATTTTATAGACTTTTTTAAGTTTTATGAGCCTAAAATTCCTCACAAAAATTAAGTAATTTGAACAAAAGGATGTTGACGTATGTATCCCAATAACAACATATATCACGTAATAACACTATTGTCTGCCATTTAATCCAATTAGGAGTTTACATTCGCGTGTGAAGGAGAAGCTGAACTATATATTGATTCATAGTGTTTGTCTATTTGAAGACTTCTTCTTTGATTTTAAAAAGCTTACTTAAAACATAAAGCAATATAATTCAGTATATATACACAAAACGCGTATAGTATAATTAATTTCACATTACCGACATCATTTGTCAGTAAAAACAGTATGATATAATATTCAATATTCTAGCATGCCTCCTGTTTTTTAACCGACTTCCAAAAAAGGAGGAGGTTCTCAATTCGACTGTATTTTTTTTTTTTTTTTTTTTTAAGGTATGTTACATCAGAACTTTTGACCGGGTGGACCGATTTCGACAAATTTTGTTTTAATCGAAAGGTGGTGTGTGCCAAATTGGTCCCATTTAAATTTATTTGAGATCTAACAACTACTTTTCGAGTTATATCTAATAATGCGTTTTTACTTGACGCTTTTTTCGTCGACCTACGTTGTATTATACCGCATAACTTTCTACTGGATGTACCGATTTTGATAATTCTTTTTTTGTTGGAAAGGGGATATCCCTAGTTTGGTACCGTGATAAGGAAACCAGGATCTGATGATGAGATCCTAGAGAAATCGAGGGAAACTCTCGAAAATCCGTAATAACTTTTTACTGGGTGTACTGATTTTGATAATTTTTAATTTAATCGAAAGCTGATGTTTATCATGTGGTCACATATAAATTTTATCGAGATCTGATAACTACTTTTTGAGTAATCTTTGATAACGCGTAGTTGCTTGACTATTTTTAACCGACTTCAAAAAAAGGAGGAGGTTACTCAATTCGACCGTATATATATATATATATTTTTTTTTTATGTATGTTCGGAGATAACTTCTTCGTTTATGAACCGATTTTGATAATTCTTTTTTTGTTGGAAAGGAGATATCCATAGTTTGGTACCATGATAAGGAAACCAGGATCTGATGATGAAATCCCAGAGAAATCGAGGGGAACTTTCAAAAATCGTAAGGGCGACTAGTAAATTTAATCATGTTTTCATTAAGTACTATAAAGCACTACTATTTAATAAAGGTCTGGAGTCGATCTGATGATGGAGAAGAGAGATAGTCGAGGGAACTCTTCAACAATTTATAGCAATTACCTACTTTTTGAACTTAATTCGTTTCTATTGATGAGAAATTTGCACCTGTATGAGTTATAAGTGCCATTACAGTCTGATGATGGAGACAAAAGATAGTCGAGGGAACTCTTTAACGATTTATAGCAATTACCTGCTGTTTGAACTTAATTCGTTTCTATTGATGAGAACTTTGCATATGTATGAGTTATAAGTGCCATTTCAGTCTGATGATGCAGACGAAAGATAGTCGAGGGAACTCTTCAACGACTTGTAGCAATTACCTGGTGTTTGAACTTAATTCGTTTCTATTGATGAGAACTTTGCACCTATATGAGTTACAAGTGCCATTACAGTCTGATGATGGAGACGAAAGATAATCGAGGGAACTTTTCAACGATTTATAGCAATTACCTGCTGTGTGGTCATCTATGTCGCAGGACCAGGTTTGATGATGGAGCCCATAAACACTCGAGGGAATTTCTCAACAATTTACAGCAGTTACCTTTTGCTGTTTGACGACCGCATTGATATAATGGTGCATGTGCCGTGTCGGCGGCGCCTAAATACCGACGGTCGCGGGTTCTATTCCCGCTCGGAGTGGATATTTATGTTTATACAAATATTTATTTTCGGTCTAGTTGTTAATCCTTGTGGTTCTCCCAACCTAGCCTCAGAGAACACGCTAGGCTGTCAATCCCGGTTGTTATTACGTACACCTGATAGCGAACTTTACTCATAGTATGTCGACGCGTTAGCGCAGCGGTAACAGCACCGGCTGTTGCGCTATCGTTAGTGGGTTCAATCCCCGCGCACGACAGACATTTGTATTGGCCATATAGATGTTTATCATGATCTGGGTGTTTGTGCTTGTGTATTGTGTATGTTTTCGAACCCCCGACATAAGAGAAAAAGCATCCTTGCTAGATCTTCCCATCACTAAAAATTGTAAAATAAAATAATTTTTAACAAAAAAAAAACCGACTTCAAAAAGGAAACTAAAAAGTGAAAAATAAATTTACTTAGTACAAAGTAATTCGTATTTTGATTTAGTTAATCAGAAATGATTAAATAAATATTTTATAATTTTGAAGTTGGTGCCAAGTAAATACTACAACAACCTGGCTACAATAACAAATACAAACAACACACACACAACAAACAAGTACAAAAAATATTATTAGATATGTCAAAACAATAACAAAATAATAACAGTATTCAACCTAATAGTCAATGAAACAAATTATGAAAGAAAACTGAATACAACTTACGAGTAGATACTAGAGTAGTTATTATTTTACTTGGCACCGACTTCAAAATTATAAAATATTTATTTAATCATTTCTGATTAACTAAATCAAAATACGAATTACTTTGTACTAAGTAAATTTATTTTTCACTTTTTAGTTTCCTTTTTGAAGTCGGTTTTTTTTTTGTTAAAAATTATTTCGTCGATCTACGTTGTATTACTTGTCGATGTAATTGAAGTCGGTTTTTTTTTCGTTTGCGAGCAAACACAATTATTTCAACGCAGGAGTCATTTTGTATATGATGAATATGCTTTTATCATCAATAGGTACATATAATAAAAATGTAACGGATCGCTGTCTGTACATGGAATGAACCTTTATCAATGCAAGTAGCACCCAAAACAATGATTGTTAGAATTTTCTTGTTTGTCTGTTTGTATGTGTGTTTGTGCACGCTAAACTCAGAGACGGTTTATCTGATTTCGATGTGGTTTTCACTAATAAATTGAAATAAACTTTACTTAACATTTAGTGTTTGTTTCATGTCAATCGGTTCATTAATAAAAAAGTTATGCCAATTTAAAGAATCACGTTGAACATATAAATACCCAAAACGTGGACGAAGTCGCAGGCGCAGCTAGTAAGTAATATATTCTCTGAAACGTTGGCTTTTAGTTACGAAAAACACTAGGCATTTTTAAAAAACTCACACGTCTTAAGAGTGATGAATTCTTACGATATATATTTAAAGTATTCGTTAAAAGCACCCACAATTTAATCTCGCCGTTAAACCGCGTGTTTCTAACGTTTTCAAGTAGCATTAATATTTTAAGAGCAACTCGGGGACTTACGGCAACTCGGGGTTTACTATATAAACATTTAAAAACTCTCTAAAAGTATTTTCGAGATATATAAGTATTTTGTACGCCTTATTTGTTGTATTGTTTGTGATTATTTTAATACAACTGAAATAAGTAATATGCATTGTTAATACACAATTATCCATTTCATTCTGGGGTAAAATTAAGGAATTGTACTTATGATTAATATATCAAGGATAATTGTGTTTGCTCGCAAACGAAAAAAAACCGACTTCAATTACATCGAAGAGTAATACAACGTAGATCGACGAATAAATAGTCAAGTAACTACGCGTTATCAAAGATTACTCAAAACGTAGTTATCAGATCTCAATAAAATTTATATGTTATCACATTATAAACATCAGCTTTCGATTAAATTAAAAATTATAAAAATCGGTACACCCAGTAAAAAGTTATTGCGGATTTTCGAGAGTTTCCCTCGATTTCTCTGAAATCCCATCATCAGATCCTGGTTTTCTTATCGTGGTACCAAACTAGAGATATCCCCTTTCCAACAAAAAAAGAATTATCAAAATCGGTACATCTAGTAGAAAGTTATACGGTATAATACAACGTAGGTCGACGAAAAAAGCGTCAAGTAAAAACGCATTATTAGATATAACTCGAAAAGTAGTTGTTAGATCTCAAATAAATTTAAATAGGACCAATTGACACACACCACCTTTCGATTAAAAAAAATTGTCGAAATCGGTCCACTCGGTCAAAAGTTCTGATGTAACATACATAAAAAAAATACAGTCGAATTGAGATTTGTCGATTGAGTCGGTTAAAAATACATACAATGCAACAGACAATTATTATAGTTATTACATATGTATATAAAAGTGTAATTATTCATAGAATTTTATTTATTTGTTAGGAATGTATGTACATATGTGATTAGGTACTGCTAATACAAACTGCGCAGAAACTAGGGTTCCCGGAAACGATTGACTAGCCCGTGGGCGCAGTTTGTAGACCTGCTTTCTGCTCCGAGGCTTGTGGGTTCGATTCCCACCCCAAATCTAGGTGTAATATAAATATTTATTTATATATGTATTATTTATACCAGTCGGCTGTTACCTATAACAGCAATAAGTTGCTTAATTTAGGAACAGACGACCGTGTGTGTATGTTGTAGATATGAATTTATTTAATTATTTTTGAGAACCAGGATTTTCGATACTTTGTCTTAACAGAACTGGGATGTCCCGTTCTTTCGGTTTTTTTTTTAGTTTTTATTATATGAAATAGGTGTTATTATTAAAAAAAAATTTACAACTGAACATTTGAGTAGCTATCGTTAAATTTTAAGTAATTTTGCAAAAAACTTAAACAGAACTAAATCACTCAGTCTTTTCGTCTTCATTTTCTTATTTTTCTATTCTCGTGTTTAATATTAATAAATAAGTAAGCATACAATTAGTAAGCATCATCTGCACAGCTACCGTCACGAATTGTCTATGGCCATCTTTTTGGGGCAGTGGCACTGGTTACAAGGGATATATTATCCTGAAGAAGAGATTCTGAAAAGAGAAGTAATGTTACTTATGAATAATGCAAGAAGTAAGCTGCATTTATATTATTGTAAATACTTAGATATATAATATGTCTTGAAGCTATTATAGATTAGAAATTAGATATTACTATTATATTACTATTATATTGGGCTTACCAAGTGAAAACTGTGCTTTTTGGTATCTTACCAACCCTACCCCCGACATACCCCAAGAGCTCTGGCCATCTTAATTACCACAGACACAACACTACTTCGTCTACTTTTACGTTTCAGTCTGTAATATCCCACTGCTGGGCATAGGTCTCTTTCCCCAATGTGGGTAGAGCTTAATCCACTACGCTACTCCAATGCGGGTTGGCGAATATATTACCTACTAAGAGTAACGATCGCTATCAGGTGTACATGATATCAACCGGGAACGACAGCTTAACATGCTCTCTTAGGCACGGTGAGAAGACCCACAAGGATTGCACAAACACCCAGACCACGGCAAACATCTGTATGGCCAATACAAAGGTTTGTCATGTGGAGAGAACACGCAACCGCCAGCGCAACTGCCACAAACAAGTGCTGTGACCGTTGCCACAACGCGTCGTCACTACTTAAGAGCAGTGTTATTTATCTGTGATCTTCTGTAAGGTAGAGGTAGTTCCCCAGACGGGTTGCTCCAGATTTTGAGCAGGATATATCCTGCCATGCCCTACTTCAGTAAAAATCTGGACATAGCAGGCATTAACCAGAAGAAACCCAAAGCAAAACAAAGTGGTAGTCTAATTAAGTTTTTGACAATGAGGGACATGCACTACTAATCATCCTCTGATAAGGATACTCGAAGCGCAAAGTGAGTTTGGAGTAAAGAGTTTTAGTAAGAAACGTAGTTGTCAAATAGCTTACTGGCCATGGTACTGAAAGCGTAAGCTCCTGAATTGACATTGATAATACTGTACTTTTTCAAACACCATTGATGCTGGCTGCAGGGTTTTAAATAGGGCTAGACGATGTTTCGCATTGGTTTTGGTCGATATTGCACCCCCAAGTGCTGAAGCCGACATACGGTCTAGGAATGCCTACCCGGGCATCCAGGATATCACCCGTAAATGGGTTCCCTGCGATAACAAAAAAAATATATTTCGCATTGGTACATAGCTTCTTCTTCGCAGTTTCGTCCTTATCTTGAATATTGTTTGCACCTTTGCATGTGTCCTTCAAGGACTTCAAGGAAGGTGTAAAACAACTATAAACTTCAACTCCTAGACTTCGTCAACGAAGGGCAGTTCGTAATATCGTTTATGACCTTTAGATATCCTTTCATCTCTCCATAGAGACTTTGAATCTACATCACATTTTACCATGTATGGGGAGATTTCTGAAGAGCTCGTTGACATAGTTCCACCCACTCTTCAGAACACGTTATTAATCTCATCACGTGAATATCTAGTTTGATTGTCTAGTTCAATTTAGTATGAATAGCATATAATAAAATAAAATTCCCGAAAGTACCGAAAGAACCGGGACTAAAGTTCCCCGGTTTCCGGGATTTCCAAGTTTTGAACCCTAGCAGAAACTTACATTTATATTCTTCATGATAAACACAAGTAAATTTCTACATTGTGTTGTTTGCCCTACTTTCATACGGTAATGAAATTAGCAACACAAAAACCGCTTCAATTTCTTATTTTGCCCATGACTCAACATAGTGTATGTTCTCGTATGCAGCACAATCAAAACTAATTTATGTACCGGTTGTTCATTTGCAATTAAAAAGAGAATTAGAAATGACGGTGTCTAAATAATAAATCAGCCCAAATGTAGATAAAAATGAAAGCCGTACTTTTCAGTACGGCAGATACAGTAATAAAATTGATTTACTCTTCGATGGTAATGATGGATTTGTATCATGTACATACATTTTGATAATGATATCAAAATGTATGTACAAATACGCAATATGTTTGTATTACGCTATTCAATTCTGATAGAAAGTGTCATTTATTTATATTTCTTGTAACCTTTATAAGCAATGAGATACAAATTATATTTTTATTTATTTTTTAATCGATTTAATGGATTTTATATTTAATACAGTACCTAGAGGTACTTATCCTTTATGAACTCTATTTTTACATTGTTAGCAAGATGGATGGAATTAGAGTAGTCTGAAAAAAACTTTTAGTCTCAAAATCTATAAAACTGAGAGCTCGGGGACATGTAACCTTTGGCATTTACTGTTAGATCCAAACGGAGAGCCTCGAGAGGAAAGGTAGCTTCTCGTTTCTCAGTCCCGACTCGGTTTAAATAATTGAATATACTACTACTTTACGCGATTTTTGCTCGTGTAAAGATCATAGTATAGGTTTTATAAAGGTCAGATTGTCATTGTTTTTGAAAACTTTTTCTGGTATTATTAAATAATTAACGGACTTTTGAAAATTTCAAATTGTGCATTCATATATAAAATATTATATATGAATGCTCTATATGAATGATATATATTTGCTGTGTGGTTGCAATAAAGAATATAGCCACCCATTCCCTTCCCGTGGGTATCGTATAAGGGATAACATAGTTCCACTACCATCTTGGAAATTAAAAAGCCGACCAATGGCGGAATAACCATCCAACTGCTGGCTTTTAAATACATAGGGCAGCAACGTCTTCGATGCGACAGAGCCAGCCCTGCGGTCACCAATCCGTCTGCCCAGCGTGGTGACTATGGGCAAAACACATGAGTTCGCGTCATTTTTGGCGAGAACTAGAGGAGGCCTATATCCAGCCTTGGACTGTGATAGGCTGAATATAAAATATTACAAAACTTTCACAATAAAGTGTTTGTTTATTTAATATATGTATTTTATGTAAGTATCATTCCAAAATCTTTATTGGATAAAAAAGAAAAGGAATTTAATACTATACGTAAGGTAAAACCTCTGTACATTGCGATACGCACTCTCCAACGAATGCTTTGTTCAAATGTCAAAGGTTTACAACCACATTAAGGTGTGAAAAACGGTTAAGTGTGAGTCGAATTTGCTCACAAAAAATATTTACAACTATCGTGTATCATCATTACTCATCAGCAATACTTATATGATACAATAAATAAATAAAAAATGTTAAAAAAATTTCCTTCGTTTGTTCTTTAGTTTATGGATGTGATTAGTTTTTAATTTAATTTGTATTATATGATGTTGTAGTAAACACATTAATAAACTTATAACTTAAATATATTCCATTATTATTACCTTTTACAATTAATTAAGCGATAAAGCTATGTTACAGAATCGATGGCCAAAAGAATCTCAGTGATAGCGATTATCTGTAGGTATACAAAATTCCAAAAGTACGATTGTATCATTAAAATGGTTAGAGATAAAAACCTATTACTTTATTGAATAAAGATAATGCTACTCATTCATATTTAAGAAAATATACCAAATACATTTTGTACTATGGACACGTCGCAAAGGGTTCCATACCTACGAATTGTATTTATCTAATGTGACACGTTTTTATTATGTGTGTTTACATTGTTTGGTTGTAAATGACAAATTCATATGTTATAATAAAATTAATAATAATAATTCATCATCACTTCAGCCTATTCCAGTCCACTGCTGGACATAGGCCTCCACAAGTTCGCGCTAAAAATGGCGTGAACTCATGTGTATTGTCCATTGTCACTACGCTGGGCAGGCGGGTAGGTGACCGCAGAGCTGGCTTTGTGGCACCGAAAACGCTGCTGCCCATCTTTGGCCTGTGTATTTCAAATCCAACAGTTGGATGGTTATCCCGCTATCGGTCGGCTTTATAAGTTCCAAGATGGTAGTGGACCTGTGTTATCCCTTAGTCGCCTCTTACGACATCCACGGGAAGAGAGGGGATAGCTATATTCTTTATTGCCGTAACCACACAGCTAATAATAATTCATACTAATTATTAATTTATACTCAACTTCGTACATCAGTAATGTGCGCTATAAACTCTTTATTAAAAACTAATGAGTGACGCAGTGCAATTGTATATGTCCACAAAATAAAAGGTATTTTGGTCATATGCATTCCTGCAACATTTAACTAGCGTTACATGCATGTGATATTCATTTAGCGTGTATCACACCAGTTTTCATCATATTCGTATTCCGAAATAATAGTTGGAACAAAACCCGACGCAGTGACGCAATATTAACAAAACGCTTGTACTATAGTTGGGAAAAGTTAGTCAACTAACACATTGACATGGTTCAGTTATATAACCTCATATACATAGCATAGATAGTATATTTATTTATATAATTTCATTTTAAAATGGAATTAGCTATATAATAGTCGAATGAATTCATTATACTTGACATTGTAAGTACTTAACTTCAAAAGTGAATCCAAAAATATTTTTAGGGGTCCTAGAATGACGTTCTATGCTAACATCATAACCATCACCGCTACCACTATGCTAACACCAGAAGGAAGGTTAATAGTTTAATGTTTAGCACTTAATTCAAGAAATTTTTTCTAAGACAACGATAGAAAAGTATTGTAAAAGAGCACCATTCAAATTTTACTTTCTTTTTATTAAAAGACGCTAAAGCTCTGAAGTCGCAAGCCAGACGTCGAAGACGTGTAGTAGTCGTGAGTACGCGTAGTAGTCGTGACTACGCGTAGTAGTCGTGGGTGTGCGACAATCCTTAATTTTCCTTATACCTAAAATAACAGTATCAAAAGCTATACGAGAACATAATACCTATCAATCAACTAATTGCGACCGATTTCTCTGTTCTCAATAGAAGGTCGAGATCAGACACTTCATTGTGTTTGGACCCTTCAGTATAATCTGATAGCGTCATCAGCGAAATATCGAGTTGTATATAATGCTTGTACACAAAACACTGTAGAAAGAAGAATTATCTTTTTTTTAAATTTATTTATCAAACAAACAACATTGTACGTATTAATTGTTTGATTAAAAAAAACTATATGAGGGACTTTATTACATGAAATTGATTGATTGTCGATTTTTTGAGTACGTAATATTATAATAGAACTTTTTTAAACATATGATTTTGAATTTACCATTTTATTTTGTTTTTAATAAAAATAATAATGAAAAGCAAATACGCAGATACCGATGAAGTTTTCCAGTTGCAGTAAATAATTTTAACAGTAATGGTAACAACACAAAATATTTATCTTATTTACAACTACGGCTTGTTTTGCGATCGTTTAAACTTTCATAATAATTTATACCGATCATTTTTCATATTTTATGACATTACAATTAAAATTTTCTACGATGCAAAGAAATGTGTAACAGTCAGTGTAAGACAATGAAAAATATTAAAAATAATGTGGTGTCATGGGACACCAGGTAGGAACGAAGTTCCTTATGATAGTATAGAAGCAACACAATTTGAAAATGTTGAATTTTATATATATTTTCTAGTTCTTGATTTTTTTTTTTTAAATTTTCTTGATTGGTTTTTAATTAAGTACATAAAAGTATTTAGGAAATTTAGTATTTTAGAAAATAACAAATACCGTAAAATAAAATAAATCAAACAAAATAATAATAATAATAATAATTCATACTATTAAGTGAAATAAAAAAACATATGTCTTTATTTATTTTTGTCGACGGTATAAAATTACATAAATAATTTTAAAAAAGTTTATTTTTGTTATTTATCAGCTAGTTAGCTGACCCGGCGAACTTCGTATCGCCTACAAGTGACTTTTAAGTATTATCACAAATCTTTTGTATGGGAGTATAGAAAAGTGTTGTTTTTAGACTTTTTCAGGAAATTTAATTTTTTTTTTTAAATTTTTCTCTCCGTAAGAACCATCCTCGTACTTCAAGGAATATTTAAAAAAAAGAATTAGCGAAATCGGTCCAACCGTTCTCGAGTTTTGCGCTTAGCAACACATTCAGCTACTCATTTTTATATTATAGATATTTTAATTTTACAAACGTCATATTATACAGTCGTGTGACTGATATTACGTCACCTCCGTTGTATATTTTTCTTACGGTTATAGTATCACATTTTTTTCAGTTCGGTCGCCCAGCCAAATGTCAAGCCTGCTGTAAGGAACTTCGTTCCAATTATATTACAGTATTCTCTGTTTGCTTAGTACTCGTATATGACTTCGCTTATTTGTTATTTCAAAACTTATATTAAATGGTGAGGCAAACGAACAAAAGTATCTTAATATCCGCGCTCCATTTTCTCTGAAGCAATATTAGTTCTTGAGCCGGTAGAATTATTTTTTCTTTTAATCCGTTGCGACTATAGATACCTATGTATATGTATTGAACGACAAATAAAGATTACTCAAAAAGTAGTCATCAGATCGATCCAATTTAAAAGAGGCCACATGAGAAGTATTAGCTTTCGATTAAAGTAAGCGTCATCAAAATCGGTAAACCTATTAAAAAGTGATGTGGTATAAAACATCGTAGGTTGACGAAAAAATAGTCAAGTAAATACGCATTAATATCTACGATTTTGTGCTGTGTGGCTACGGCACTAAAGAATTTAGCCACCCCCTCTCTTCCCGTGGGTGTCGTAAGAGGCGACTAAGGGATAACAAGGTTCCACAACCATCTTGGAACTTAAGAAGCCGACCGATGGCGGGATAACCATCCAACTGCTGGCTTTGAAATACACAGGCCGAAGACGGGCAGCAGCGTCTTTGGTGTGACAAAGCCAGTACTGCGGTCACCAACCCGCCTGCCCAGCGTGGTGACTATGGGCAAAACACATGAGTTCGCGTTATTTTTGACGTAAACTTGTGGAGGCCTATGTCCAGCAGTGGACTGTATAGGCTGTAATGATGATGATCTACGAGTTACCCACACATTAGGAATTCTAAACATTTTTTAATATCATATCAAAAATTGACCGCTCCAGCGGGGTTCGAACCTGCGTCTCCGACTGACCGTGTCGGCGCTCTAGCCAATTAAGCTATGGAACGAGGTACCCGTTAGATCGAAATTTTTGATATGATGATTTTTATTTTCGGTTTAAGCGAACCGTGGCGCCGTCTATAGTGAGCTCTTTACAGAAACCCGTAACTATTCAAAGTTTCATATTACAATGAAAATCTTTGACAGGAGACGACACCGTGCTATTTTTAATATCTACGATTTTATTTTTGTGTTACCCACACATTAGGAATTCTAAACATTTTTGAATATCATATCAAAAATTGACCGCTCCAGCGGGGTTCGAACCTGCGTCTCCGACTGACCGTGTCGGCGCTCTAGCCAATTAAGCTATGGAACGAGGTACCCGCTAGATCGAAATTTTTGATATGATGTTTTTTATATTCGGTTAAATCGGTGTATAACCCACAACATTACAATTCATTGACTGTAAAAGTATTAGTTTGTTTTTTTGTTGCTTCTTAATTTTATTTTAAACAAAAAAAATAATGAAGTAGGACACAGCACAATATATGCTGCTCAAAATCTAGAGCAGACTGGGGAACTACCTCAACTTTACAGAAGATCACAACTAAATAGCACCGTTCTTAAGTTGTGTTGTGATTTGAGTGACTGTGATGAGTAAGATGGCCAGACCTGGGAGTGTCGGGGTAGTGTCGGCAATACGCTTGCGTTGCTTCTGGTGTTGCAGGTGTCTATAGATTACAGTAACTGCTTATCATCATTTGCGACATATACCTGTTTGCCGACTAACATGCATTAAAAAAACAACGTAAGATTATTTTACGAATATATCTTTACAAAATATTTACTTTACTTACTGGTACAATAATACTATTTACTGTACATACATAGACTAGATATAGACAATTTGATTAAACTATAGTATACTACACTAAAGTAATAATTTATTATTTATTTATTAAAAAAGTGTTTCAAATATTATATTCTTGATTGATAAAATTTTTATACAAGTGCAATCTGGATCTTGGAAAATCTTTTTTTAATAATTATATTTGACTTTATTCTACACAATTACTACAAAAATTTCTACGCAAATTGCAAAAGCAGATAATATATATCTGTCATACAACATTTCAAGTAAAATATGTAGGTCAATTGTGAATTTTTGATATAAATTGCACACGCAGGAAATTATGGTCATAATTAATTTAATTCAATAAAGTACAAAACAGTATGTTCTTTATGATTAGTATTTAACTATTAAACAAATTCTTAAAATATTAAAAGAAAAACTAAGCATACGAACATCTAACTAGAATTTTCTTTACATTTATGAAAATCTTCAAACTCATTCTATTGCAATAAATAATTTGAAGAGTTCTAGAGTATAGTTCAGAAAATGCAGTGAATCAAGAGGTGAGTTTTCAGAGTATGATGTCCATTTATTATGTTATTGAGTAAGCTAAAGTGTTCTCAACTGAGGTTTCTACTATTTCTTATGTAACACATAACTTGTAAAAATGCCTTTCATTTAGCAACTGAAACGTTTAAAAGAAATATGGCTTTGATTCACGGAACGTTCACTTCGAGGGTATTTCTTACAGAGTACATATTTTATTTTTTGTACTTGTATAAACAAGCCATGTTACTAAAAACAAAGTACATATTTTATTTTAAAATAAATACTAGTTCTAGTAATATAGCAGGATGACAGTCTTTTCGATGTATTGGCGAAAAAAAAATATATATATAAAAGTCTTTTTATTATTTGATAGCGTTCAAAATGTTGCTTTGCCGCGCTTTGTAGGGTTTGGAGTTGTAGAAATAGAATAATAAACTAATTTTAAAGTTATAAAATTTTAGTAGCACGCGGTCAGAAAAGGGGGTAGGTTCGGAATCAGGTGCGTTAGGCACCTGATTTTCAGCCTTTATTTCCTTAGCTGGCCCACGCCGCGACAACGTACCTTAGAAAGTAAAATGGAAGGACACTGGCCTGACTAATTCCCGGCGATGATGGTCTTCAGTTCCGTCTTCGTCCGATGACCGGCGGAGATCTCCACCGGTGTAAATGCCGGTAATCAGTCAGCCCGTTGTTAATCGAGGGCAGTGACTCGATTTGTAGCAAAGTATAATTAAAGATATAAATATAAAAATAAATCCTGGAACGAAGAAAGTTCCGAGTCAGGAAAAGAACAATTCAGAAACCAGTGTCACAATTAGCAAAATAATAAATAATTACAATTTTCTCGTTAAGTTAAGAACACCAGCAATATGTAATTATAATAGATATCATGAGAACTTACCCCAGCGGGATTTAAGCCGAGTTAGGGTCAAGGTTAGGTCTCGAGGTTCGGCGGAAACGAAGTGCAAAGAAAAAGAAGCAAAGACACGCGAGCAAGGCGCTCCTTCCCGCGCTCGGGAATATTGACAAGCAAAAGTCTATGCGTTAAGCATAGTCTGTATTTTTATAAATTATTAAGTTTAAATTTAGATATTAAATTATTTTATAATTTAAGGAGTAGACAGGAATATTAAATTTAGAATTTCTAATTACAATTAAATTGATTTTATTAAAGACAGATCAATAATTACCAAAAAACATCAGCGGCATCTATCAAGTCAGTTAGAGAAAAAACGCCGATATGAAACACAAATAGTCACGAAGTGTTGAAAGATGCCGATAGATGGCGCTACAAGTAGAAGCATGATAAAAATAAAGTGAAAAAACTTAACCTTTACTACAAGATCTTATTTATTAGAGTAACGTTCCAGCACAACGTTACAGTACCCCGCCAAAAAGCGTAGAATTTTGCCTACTAGAGCAAAATCCGACTGAACTAACTACTAAACTCACTGCAAGATAAAATACTTAATTGCAGTCCTACACACCAACTATGCATAACAACTAAACTTACTACACTTCCATTCTATACATACCTCACATCACATACATCATATCCATACATCACATTGCATACATCACATCACATACACTCTTTCACCTCTCATAATAATCTTTTAGTCAGTAGTAGGTAGCGACACAAAGATCCTTACACACAGAGTAAACAACTGCAGCACTATGTTGTTCACTCAATAAGCTAGTTTAAGAGTATTAAATAGTATTATTTAGTTTATTTAATACAGCATAATTTAGGTAGTAGATGTTAAAAATATTAAAGTTGACAGCAGTATTTAGTCTTAGTATAAATGGGGGTCCATTGTAGTCTATATGGGTACCCTAGTACGGTTGAAGCAGGTTCCTCGCCTCTGATTAATACTTCATAGTTTAATTCATTTTTGTTTAGCAAAAAGAATTTAATGGGGTATGTTTCCATGATATCTAGCGATCAAAACGATTACTATTAAGTTATACAAAACAATAAGATAACGTAGGTTACAGAAATCTTAAATAGTTAAAATTTTAAAAGTTATAGAAGTTATACAAATCGCAAATAGTTAAGATTGTCGAATAATAGATCAGCTGTTTACATGTAAGTATAGTTAAAAGGTGTTCTTTACAAAGTATGCTACCTATTACCTACACAGAATTACGCTTAGTGACAAATAAAATGTAAAAACAACGATAGAAAATTTATGAATTCGGAAATGAAACTAATTGTAGGTAGTTGAAAAATTTTTGTAAAAATAAATTGAATTTAATAGTTATTACTATAGCTCCGCGAACTAATACGTATTACAACAATTAATAGAGTTTTGTAGTAATTTTATAGTTTTAAAGCGATATGTTAAATAACTACTTAAAAATTTTGACGTATAGCACGGCCGATTCGAAATAAAAAAATATTGTAGCAAATTATAACATACGAAACAAATATACAATTATAGGAAATATAGTGACAATTAAACAATAATTAAGCAAATAAATAAGTACGTACCAGTTCGCTCGGCGATAGGTCACCTCACGTTCACAATGCAGCAAGTGTAGGTAGATTAGATTTACACATAATTGTGTTTGCTCGCAAACGAAAAAAAAAACCGACTTCAATTACATCGACAAGTAATACAACGTAGATCGACGAAAAAATAGTCAAGCAACTACGCGTTATCAAAGATTACAAAAAAGTAGTTAACAAATCTCGATAAAATTTATATGTCACCACATGATAAATACCAGCTTTCGATTAAATTAAAAATTATCAAAATCGTTACACCCAGTAAAAAGTTATTACGGATTTTTGAGAGTTTCCCTCGATTCCTCTGGGATCTTATCATCAGATCCTGGTTTCCTTATCACGGTACCAAACTAGGGATATCCCCTTTCCAACAAAAAAAGAATTATCAAATTCGGTACATCCAGTAGAAAGTTATGCGGTATAATACAACGTAGGTCGACAAAAAAAGCGTCAAGTAAAAACGCATTATTAGATATAACTCGAAAAGTAGTTGTTAGATCTCAAATAAATTTAAATGGGACCAATTGGCACACACCACCTTTCGATTAAAACAAAATTTGTCGAAATAGGTCTACCCGGTCAAAAGTTCTGATGTAACATACATAAAAAAAAAAAAAAAAAAAAAAAAAAAAAAATACAGTCGAATTGAGAACCTCCTCCTTTTTTGGAAGTCGGTTAAAAATAGGAAAAAATACGCTATCACAACGTGAGCAGGCCTTAGAAATTACACGTTAAGGGCGCCACTGCCGCGCTTTGTGGGTTTTAGAAGTTGTGGAAATAGGATAATAAACTAATTTTAAAGTTATAAAATTTTAGTAGCACGCGGTCAGAAAAGGGGGTAGGTTCGGAATCAGGCGCGTTAGGCACCTGATTTTCAGCCTTTATTTCCTTAGCTGGCCCACGCCGCGACAACGTACCTTAGAAAGTAAAATGGAAGGACACTGGCCTGACTAATTCCCGGCGATGATGGTCTTCAGTTCCGTCTTCGTCCGATGACCGGCGGAGATCTCCACCGGTGTAAATGCCGGTAATCAGTCAGCCCGTTGTTAATCGAGGGCAGTGACTCGATTTGTAGCAAAGTATAATTAAAGATATAAATCTAAAAATAAATCCTGGAACGAAGAAAGTTCCGAGTCAGGAAAAGAACAATTCAGAAACCAGTGTCACAATTAGCAAAATAATAAATAACTAGCTGTGCCCGCGGTTTCGCCCGCGTTGAAATCAGTGTGTCACAAAGTTTTCCCGGCTAATTTCCAGTGAGACTCTCATCAAAATCGGCTTAGCTGTTCCATAAACCTTTCTCTTGAAGCTCTCTCTCCATTGGTAAAACCACATGAAAATCCGTCCAGTAGGTTTCGAGGGAATCGATTACGTACACTTTTGGGGACTTTGTTTTATAATACACTAACCTATTGCCCGCGACTACGTCCGGGTGGTTATGATGATATGCATTACTATTAAGATGTTTAACGCAATTTTTCAACGGCAACGGCTTCGCTCGCGTTGAAATCAGTGTGTCACAAAGTTTTCCCGGTAAACCTCCAGTGAAACTATCATCAAAATCGGCTTAACCGTTCCGTAAACCTTCCTCTTGAAGCCCTCTCTCCATTGGTGAAACCGCATAAAAATCCGTTCAGTTGATTTTGAGGGAATCGATCACATACACTTTTGAGGACTTTGTTTTATAATACCTGTTACTACAACTGTTACCTGCGACTACGTTCGCATAGTTATGAAGATATGTACTATTAAGATTTTTAACGCAAATTATTTTTTTAAATAACCTATCAGGCGAACTTATAGCTGCTGTACATGTTTCATACAAACTATCAACCCCAATCAAAGCCCCTTAGCGGTGGAATATCGCAAAATCCGTTCTTAGCGGACGTCTACTAACTATAATCTAATTTCAAATTTAATCTTTGTCCATCCTGGATGGATGGACCATCCAGCGGTTTTTGAGTTCTTGTGATGAGTGAGTCAGTGACCTTGCTTTTTTATATATATAGATTACGATGCATTATTTGGACCCCTCCTCACCATCTATAGAGCATACATTTTAAATTTCAAGTCTCTTACTTCAAAAAATAGGATTTTGATTCAAACTTCCAACCCCCGTTTTATCCCTTTAAGAGTTGAGTTTCGTAAAATCAGTTCTTAGCAAATTTCTACGTCCTATAAGGAACCTACTTGCCAAATTTCAAGTTTGTAGGTGTTATAGTTTCGGAGATTTCGTGATGAGTGAGTTAACTTACCATTCCCCATTTTAACCCCAAAAGGAACGTTATTTCTAAAGATACATTATTTAGACACCTCCTCACCATATATAAAGCATACCTTTTAAATTTTAAGTCTCTTACTTCAAAAACATAGGACTTTCATACAAACTTTCAACCCCACTTTTAACCCCTTAGGGGTCGAGTTTCATAAAATCAGTTCTTAGTAGATGTCTACGCCCTATAAGGAACCTACCTGCAAACTTTAAGTTTGAGGCTGTTATAGTTTCGGAGATTCCGTGATGAGTGAGTCAACCTACCATCACCCGTTTTAACCCCAAAAGGGAGTGGATTTCTAAAGATAGATTATTTGGACACCTTCTCACCATTTATAGAGCATGCATTTTAAATTTAAAGTCTCTTACTTCAAAAACATAGCACTTTCATACAAACTTCCAATACCCGTCTTATCCCCTTAGGGGTCGAATTTCGTAAAATCAGTTCTTAGCGGATGTCTACGTTTTATAAGGAGTCTACCTGCCAAATTTCAAGTTTGTAGCTGTTATAGTTCCGGAGATTTCGTGATGAGTGAATCAATCTACCATCCCCCGTTTTAACCCCAAAAGGGAGTTGCTTTCTAAAGATACATTATTTGAACACCTTCTCACCATCTAAAGAGCGAACATTCTAAATTTCAAGTCTCTTACTTCAAAAACAAAGGACTTTCATACAAACTTTTAACCCCCGTTTTACTCCTTTAGGGGTCGAATTTCGTAAAATTAGTTCTTAGAAAATGTCTACGCCCTATAAGGAGCCTATCTGCAAAATTTCAAATTTGTAGGTGTTATAGTTCCGGAGATATCGTGATGAGGGAGTCAACCTATCATCCCCCGTTTTAACCCCAAAAGGGAGTTGCTGTCTAAAGATACATTATTTGGACACCTTCTCACCATCTAAAGAGCGTACATTTTAAATTTCAAGTCTCTTACTTCAAAAACATAGGACTTTCATACAAACTTCCAACCCCCGTTTTATCCCCTTAGGGGTCGAATTTCGTAACATCCGTTCTTAGCGGATGTCTACGTCCTATAAGGAACCTACCTGCCAAATTTTAAGTTTGTAGGTGTTATAGTTTCGGAGATTTCGTGATGAGTAAGTCAACCTACCATCCCCCGTTTTAACCCCAAAAGGGGGTTGATTTCTAACGATACATTATTTGAACGCCTCCTCATCATCTATAGAGCATACATTTTAAATTTCAAATCTCTTACTTCAAAAACATGGGACTCTCATACAAACTTCCAACCCCCATTTTACCCCCTTAGGGGTTGAGTTTCGTAAAATCCGTTCTTAGCGGATGTCTACTTCCTATAAGGAGCCTACCTGCCAAATTTCAAGTTTGTAGGTGTTATAGTTTCGGAGATTTCGTGATGAATGACCTTTCGCGTTTATATATATTATAGATTACAATTTTCTCGTTAAGTTAAGAACACCAGCAATATGTAATTATAATAGATATCATGAGAACTTACCCCAGCGGGATTTAAGCCGAGTTAGGGTCGAGGTTAGGTCTCGAGGTTCGGCGGAAACGAAGCGCAAAGAAAAAGAAGCAAAGACACGCGAGCAAGGCGCTCCTTCCCGCGCTCGGGAATATTGACAAGCAAAAGTCTATGCGTTAAGCATAGTCTGTATTTTTATAAATTATTAAGTTTAAATTTAGATATTAAATTATTTTATAATTTAAGGAGTAGACAGGAATATTAAATTTAGAATTTCTAATTACAATTAAATTGATTTTATTAAAGAAAGATCAATAATTACCAAAAAACATCAGCGGCATCTATCAAGTCAGTTAGAGAAAAAACGCCGATATGAAACACAAATAGTCACGAAGTGTTGAAAGATGCCGATAGATGGCGCTACAAGTAGAAGCATGATAAAAATAAAGTGAAAAAACTTAACCTTTACTACAAGATCTTATTTATTAGAGTAACGTTCCAGCACAACGTTACAGCTTAATTTTTGATTATTTATATTCTATAATCTAAAATAATATAAAATCAAAGTCAGTAATATTATCATCATTAATATGTTTGGTTTTTTATCTTTAGAATATTAATATAATGTTTTATAGTTAAAAATAAATGTATTGATTTGTGGAGAGAATATTTTTATAAAAGGTTGAAAGACAAAAGAATCTGGTATCGGACCATACAACCTCACCCGCCCAATGTACCTTGGATAGAAACAGTGTTATTGAACAGAAAAGGCGTGGTCACTGCTTTACGGGTACGATCTAGACATATTCCATTCAATAACTTTGGCCACTTGATGGGCATAACTCCACACGCTAATTGTTCAGTTTGTGCAGTAGCAGAGAATGCCTATCATATTTTAATGGAATGTGTTAAGAACGAAATCAAAAGAAGCCAATTTCTCCTAATAAAATGTTTAATACCAATGTTGGAGAATGTATTAGCATTTTGGCAACACCATAATCTATTTCGAGAAATTGTATAAATTGTTCAAAGAAGTTTTACCATTAGTGTCTTAATGTTGTTATCATGTAACTATAATATATATGTATATACAGAGCGACACAGTCGCAGTAGTGGCAAAGCTCCTAAATAAAGAAAAAAATATATATCTCATGTTTATTGATATCAATAATATGTGTCTAGGATACTGTATAGTTTCAACATTTCCAGAAGGTTTTTTGACTAAGTAGCATTCTGATTCTTTCCCAAGTGGCGGTCTGCAATTTTATGATCACGACAATTTTCTTACGATTCTGCCTATAATACCCCACTGCTGGTTATAGGTCCCTATCTCCGCGTAGAAGAAGGGTCGGAGCCTAATCTACTACGCCGTTCCACTGCCAGTTGGCGGATATATTACCTATTATGAGCAACGATCACTATCAGCTGTTTATGATAGCAACTGGGACCGATAGCTTAACATGGTCTCCAAGACACGGTAGGAAGAACCACAAGTATAGAAAACCGGACCTAAAGTAAATATTTGTATAAATAAATACCCACTCCGAGCATGAATCGAAATCCGTGACCGCCAGTGTTCAGGCGCCTACGCATCGCACGCAGTATTACACCAGAGCGATTGTTCTAGTTTTAATTAATAGTACCTGGATGACCGAGCTTAGCTCGGTTTTTTTGGTAAATCGTGTTTTTGGAAATTTTATTTAAACACGAATTACATAGCTACTGATAAAATCTGAATAATATTTTTCGATGTTAGCGTCATAATAAAAAAAAAATATGAACTGGTTATTTAAATAAAAAAAACACGAGTGCACTTAGACAAAAAAATCGATCGGTAGACATGAGGATTTGAACCAGGGTCGTCCCGATCGTTTCGGGCCCGGCCCATTTCCCACCTGAGCTTATAACAATATACATATATTATAACTTTATAAACCACTGCGAAATTTATCTTCTTATTCTAATGATATTGTAACCATTTTTTTCATTATATAACGACATTTCTAAAAATGAATCCTAGCTAGATTGATTTATCGCTCCAGAAATCCGCTGCATATTAAATTTTATGAAAATCGTTGGAGCTGTTTTGTTTCATTTCATTCGTAATTCAGATTATATATTTACATATATACAAGAACTGCTCGTTTAAAGGTATTAGTTTTGTCTTTATCTAAGTAAGTATAGTTAAAGTATGAAAGGTCAACACCTACATAAAAAAATGATGAAATAAGAATTAGAAGAAAGAGGAATAAAAGTTCGTAATGAGTGATAAAAACCAAGATAATAATTTTCGATTTTTTACCTGTTATACATTCGGTCACAGTTGTGTTCCTAGAAGTAAAATCTAGAATTGTTTTGTATTAATACATCTGTTAACATGTATATTTATCAGTTTTATAATGCAAACACTTAATTCCATATTCTGCACAAATAAAGCCGGGAACAAAAACAAGTTTGCAATAACTGGATTAAGCAAAACCTGAAACCTTTCGTTTCATGGAAAAAGGGTTTTTACCGATCACTGACAAAGTAATGGACCGTTATTGCTTTTATTGTTACAACAAAATACGTTATTTAATTTTTATTCTACGTGGAAAAAGCAACACACTACAAATAAATAATATTTTTTATATAAATTAAAATTAAAATTGTATAAAAATCTTTCCTTTTAATTTACAGGCACTCAGTCCGTTTTTTAATTTATAATGAAAATAAAAGAATAACAGTTTCAGCTTTACAAACGGATAAAGTGCACTCCGAAATGTAAAGAATTTTAACTGAACTGTAATTTCCTAGTTATTTCCCAGTAGCAACATCAGCAACAAACCGTTGTAAATTTCAAACAGTATTTCCATTATTCCAAAAAGAACCATACCCAATTCTTAATTTTATACGTCACGTTATAATGGAATTGAAAAAGAAATTCTTTAAAAAGAAATTTAAAGCGGTAAGAGGAATAAAGATCTTCAATTATTTCAATGAAAAGTAATCTATAAGACGACCAAAAATATATCTCTACTCCAACACCGATCTGTTCAAAGAATTTCCAGAGGCCTTGAGTTGTGATGTCTGTAATCAGAAAACAAAGAGGCTTAACTACTTAAGCAAATCAAAATCTGTAGTCTGTCGTCATTGTACAGAGACCAAGCGCCTTTTATTGTTAGATAAGGAAGAACGGCCGTTGTCATATCTGACCTTGTAAGGAACAATTACTGTACCCGAAAATGTTTTGAAATTCTCTTTATTGCAAAGGAAAATTTATTTTCAGTTTTTTTTGTAAATATTTTTGAATGACTTGTGGTTTGTTTTTAATTCAAATATGAAATATAACATATTGACGACTTGTTGACACAACGGTCACAGGACTGGTTTGTGGCTGTTGCACTGGCGATTGAGGGTTCGATCCCCGCACATGACAAACATTTGTATTGCCTATACAGATGTTTGCCGTGGTCTGGGTGTTTGTGCAGTCCTCGTAGGTCTCCCCACCGGGCTTCGGAGAGCACGTTAAGCTGTCGGTCCCCTTTGTTATCAGGTACACCTGATAGCGATCGTTACTCATATTAGAGAATAAATCCGCCAATACGCATTGGAGCAGTGTGGTGGATTAAGCTCGGATCCTTCCCCTACATGGGGAAAGAAGCCTATCCCCTGCAGTTGGATATTACATTCTGAAGCGGCGTGTGTAATTTTTTTTAATCGATTTAATGTATTTTTATGCATAATGAAAAAAAAATTATGCACTTCTCTACATAAACTTTAAGTGTGCGAAATTTCATTCTACTCCGTCCGTGCAATTTTCAAAAAAAAAATTTCAAGTTACATACTTAATAAAAAATATTTTTTAAGTTTCAAAAATCTTTTAACTTAAAACGAAATCGGTGTGAGTGTGTAGTAAATATGTACAAATTTTTATAATATTATAAATATTTTAGTTTTATTAATGGAAATGACAGTAATACTAAGTTTTTAAATAAAAGTAAAAGCTCTTAAAAAAATAAGCTTGTATTTAAATGGGCTAAAACTAATCAACTTTTCCTTTAAAACTTTTACTATTGACATATAACGGCATTAGACAATTTATATGGTAAAAAACTTCTTGCACGATTTAAGTACTCATATTTACTTTGAAAATTTTATAACATTTGATAACCACATTGTAGGAAAGCATAAAAACTTAGTTTGCCATTTTCAGAGGTCCGCCATGTTGGATTTAAAGTAGCGTTACTTTATATTTCGAATTACTCTCAACAAGCTATATTGTAAGAGTGCATTACAAATAACTACTTCAACATCTTGGGGGTTCCGCCATGTTTGGTTTAGAATGACATCAAAGAGCTAACTATGCATTGTCATCCAAATTCAACCTGTATACAAAAATTTGGCTAAATACAAAACATACATATACCACAGACACATACACACACACACACACACACACACACACACACACACACACACATACATATACACATACACAGAATACAGCCCTGTGATTGATAACGGAAGGCTTAAAAACATTTAAGTACAACGTGACCTTAAGTCTAGAGCATTGATGTGTAGAGGTGACATTCAAGAAGGTATTTGGTAATATGCAAAATATTATAGTCATGACTATTCCGGTTGATTTTAAAGTTCTTAGGCACTAATGTGCTATTTTTTTATACCATAGGAGTATTGTTTTATTCAGATTTGTAATGGCGAATGATAGCTTCATTTTTATTTACAACTTCTTCCCTAAACCATCTTTGCCTTTGTTACAGAAGTCAAAACGCATGAACGCACCGCCCACTTGATGATAAGTGGTCACCGTAGCCTCTTACTCCAGAGGGATTATAAGTACGTTGCCGATCCTGAACCTGACCCTCCCCAGGAGCTCCTGACAGCTTACTCACCACAGCATCACAACACTATTTAAGAACAGTATATATAGTGTGCTAAAAACATATTTATATTTAATCGAATTTCTACCAACAGTTAGATCCTGGTTAGTCTCACTTACCATTTGCAAATGGCGTACCATGATAGCTCGCAGCTAGGATGAAGAAAGAATCAATACTTGACTCGGCAGGAATAGATCGTTGGTTTCGTAGCCTTGACCCTCGGACGCCTGGCTTCTCTGCCGGTAAACCTTCATCCTTTTATATTTCTGAATTTAAGTAAGATATGTAGACATTCTTCTACTTTTTATATTTTAAAACAATGTAAGTGAATTATTAACTTTTTTAGAAGGCTGACGTTTCGGATACATTACAGCAACCGTGGTCACCGGAGGACCTCCTAATAAACCGCGATCAAATCCGAAAAAGTTGTTTCATTATAATGAGTGAAAAACCAGGTAAAAATTAAAATAATGTTAGTGAAATTTCAAGATAACAATAAACTCTTTATTTCAGATAAATACATTATAGTTTTAAACATAAGAGTTAGGCCTGTAAACATCTTGTCGCTTACAACAATAGCTTTGGACGGTTTTCATATAATATCTTCTATAGATATAAAATCGTTGATTTATTCACTTACACTCAATCTCACTCACTCACACGAAATCTCAAAGACCGCTGGACGTATAAAGAAAAAATATAGCAGGGAGGTGGTTTATAGTTAGTAGATGTCTGCTAAGAACTTTTTTTTTTTTGATAGGGGCGGATAAAGGGTCTAAGGGTTCTCACAAGTTTGTATGAAAGACTTTAATTATTTGTGCTAAAGGCTTAAAATTTAACAGAAAGATATTTAGAAGTTAGTAGACGTCTTATAAGAACGAATTTTGCAACTAGAGCCACATCAAAGAGGTCTAAGGACTTTAAAAAGTTTTTACAAAATTTCTTATTTTTTTTTGCCATGAACTTAAACTTTGACTGAGAGGTGGCTAATTGTTACTAGATGTCCACCAAGAACCGATTTTGTGACAGGGCGCACTAAAGAATTCTGTGGGCTCTCTAATTTTTTTATAGAATACTATATTTTTAAACCAACAACCATGAAATTTGGTAGAGAGATATTTCATAGTTGTAGACATCCACTAAGAATAAATTTTGGGAAAGAGCCACATAAAGGAGCTCTATGAGTTCTGGAAATATTTCATAAAAGTCCTTAATTTTTTATACTACAAACATGAAAATTGTCACAAAGGTAGGTAACAAGTAGTAAAGAACGGATTTTGTGACAGGATCAAATGAAATTTTGTTTTAGGCTATTGCATATAACATAAATAAATATTCCAGCGTTTGCGGAAATATCAATGGTAAAATATGAGATTAGTTCGTATTACTTAAATTATCTAAAAATTGCTTGAGAATACCCAAGAGAAAATTGTTTTTTGGGCGACTGTTCTATGAAGCGTAATCGAGTTCAAGCTCTGTGAACAGTCTGGTAGTTCAGATCAGCATGTAAGGTGAACCATACATGTCGTATACGAAGAGGTCCCAAATAATAATCCCAAAAATATATTATTAATTTCTAAACGAGAGAAGCCGCGGGAAACTGCTAATTTAAAGTAAATAGAACAAATAAGAACGTAACAAAAATATTTTTTTATCAATAATTAAAATATAATAAAATTTCATGATGATAGATAATTTAAATTTTAAATGTAAAAAATTACTATATAATTTAAAAAAATATGTTTAATTAATCAATAATAAATTATGAAAAAAAAAATATAAGTAGGTAGTTAACAAACAATATTTTGAGTTTTTAATTTTAGCTGCTTCTTCAGCTAGAACTAAAAACTTCCAAATAGAAGCTTTCTTTCTTTCTTTCTTTTTTTCCAAGCTTTTAGCGACTTTAGCAGAAGCTTAATAGAGCTAGACAAAGGTAATAAATTAATTGTCAATATTGGACTACTACTCTCTAGAAAGTTATGCATGTAACAAAAAATACACGGGTCGAATTAGTAGTCTCCTCTATCTTTTCCTCTGTTAAAAAAAAAAGGATTTAGAAATCGCCGGTATCAATTTTTGTATTGTTTTGTTAAATGCATTATTTTTAAGTTTTATATTTTGGTCTTCTACTGCAAATAATCTAAATATATTTTGACTATAATTATATAGGTATATTTAGATTTTGGAGTTTAATTTAATAAATAACACAATTCGATTGAATTGTTTATTTATGTATCCGCAAATCCTACGCACACAAATACTTCTTACAAATATCAATTTTATTAAAGATCCAAGCGTACATAAGTACGTCTAAAACACAACCCATACGGTTCGTATTATTATTGACGTGAACAGGAGCAGAAAAGTAAACATTCGGGTAAATCTTTACTTTTCTGCGGATGCCTAACATTGAAGAGACAATCTATTTACTGTCAAGTTTCGTTCGCTAACACAAATGGTTTTTATTATCCCTTTATTATACGTATACCTTATATATAGGTTCAGATGTATCAGTAAAACATTGTTAGATAAAATAAGAAAGTCTTAATAGAGAATATTTGATCCTAATAACAAGATATTAAATCTACTTAAAACTTAATGTAAATATAGTAGGTACCTACACCTGTAGGAGCAATAACAGGTTATTATTCAGGTCAGACTCCTGCGTACTTGAGTACGATATATTACATTTAAAGAATTATTTGAAAGGAAAATTACTCTTTTTTTTTTGAATTTTTGTATATGAGTAATGATTTTTTAAATACGCCTTTTGATCGATTCTTCGTCCGATATTTTAAGACTTAATTTAACTTCCCAGTATACGTCATATGCAGCACTGTAGTTTAATCTAATATATAAAATTCTCGTGTCGCGGTGTTTGTATTTAAACTCCTCCGAAACGGCTTGTCCGATTCTCATGAAATTTTGTGTGCATATCGGGTAGGTCTGAGAATCGAACAACATCTATTTTTCATACCCCTAAATATTAAGTAGTCCACCGCTATTTTTTTTTTAATTTTTAGATAAATTATTTATTTTTTATTTTTTATGATACAACATTAAAAAATACATACAACCCTAAATTTTTAACCCTCTACGATCAACCCCTATTTTTAAATAGCGTTTAGCGGCAAGACAACGTTTGCCGAATCAGCTAGTAATATATATATATATATAATATAAATACAATAATATAATAATTTTCTTTATTTCAGGTAACAATTGACCCATAAAACAATTCTTCTTAAACAATTATTATAACACAAATACAACTAAAAAAATTAATGAATGTCACGACAATTTGCAAAATATAATAATACATCATATATATCATATATAAAGCTTTCGCTCAGGCATTTGTATCGCAAGGTTTCTATCGCAGCAATGATCATCTTCAGCACACTATTTTGGCTCTACGCACAAAGATGCGTATCGCTTACGCATGGTGGTGCGGAAACAGTTGTTTCTTGCGTCTGCAAGCTTAGAGTGGGCGAAGAGGATATTTGTAAAAGTAATCCTTCAAGGGGATCTCTAACGAGACCCTTCTTAAAAAGTTTGAAGGAATGCAGTTAGGAGTCGAACACCTTATATGGTAAATTTCCTAATGTTTAGTGTCTTTAAATATATAGAAAGGCATGCTTATTCCATTAACGAATTGAAAATGATAATGTTAAACTGAAGTTTTGTTAATCTACGTTACCCTAAATTCGACATAATGACCGTCCTATGGGAGCGACAAATCCGTCTCAACACCACATGTAGGTATGTAGATTCTTATTCTCAAAGAATGGTTTTAAACATAATTTATCTTACGTTTCCTTTCATCTATGAAATCATTGTGTGATCGCGTGTTTCATTATTTTTTTAGAAATAATTATGTACCTTATAATTATTACATGGTATCGTTTACGTTCTTTGAAACGCTTAGATTAACTCTAACTTTAATTTGAAATAATTATTTACATCTTCAATATTAAATTTTCAAAAACAAATACGACAGAATGAACAATGTCATCCATATATAAGATCGTGAAGTTAATTACTTTGAATTTTTATCATCATAGTAATACCGTGTAATAAACAATGAAAATTTAAAATGAATTTCGAACTTTGATACGCTCACGCTTGTAAAGTTGATTCAAAGCCGCCGCTTGCTCATTAACGCGGCTTGCGGCGACGCCGACGCCGCGTATCAATTTTCCATGAGTTAACTTGTATATTTGTATTGCTTTTAACTTTCATGAAATACTATTTTTTGTGTTTCTTGTACAATTAAGTTTATATTGTAATTAAATTTTAATATGTTATAAGTCGAGTTAACCCAGTGAATAGAAGGATAGTTCTGACTGATTTGGATAGGAAGCCACGCTAAGTATAATACAGTAGCGTGCTTTCATCGCTTTAGTTGTACGTCTGTTATAACTAAAAATACGTGTTAACATACAAGGACACAAAAATAAGAAAGAATACTCTAAGAAATAAAAATCTCGTGTCACAGTGTTATTGCAGTACTCCTCCGAAACCGTTTGCCCGATTTTTATGAATTTTTTTGTGTGTATTTGGTAAGTCTAAGAATAGGACGTAGGCTATTTTTTATATTCGTAGGTGATATAAATTGACTTCTCTAGATTTTTCGGAACGAAGTTCCTTACGGCAGGCTTGACATTTGGGTGGGCGACCGAACTGAAAAAAATGTGATACTAAAACCGTAAGAAAAATATATAACGGAAGTGACGTAATATCAGTCACACGATTGTATAATATGACGTTTGTAAAACTGAAATATTACTAGTAAACTTTTTTTTAAATATTATGTAATTTTATACCGTCGACTAAAATAAATAGACATATTTTTTTTATTTCACTTAATAGTTTAAATTATTATTATTCTTATTATTATTTTGTGTTCGTAATTCAGATTGCTTGTATTGTATGCGATTTCAAGATCAATCGGTATTAAAACTATTAACGTTTACTTTTACTTTGAAATAAAACTCACTTGCCTAATGAAAGATAACCTTCGTGCTCGTAAACTACGTGCCTTACTATCATCTTACAATCTTCATCTCTTACCCACTGCTGCAACTCATCATTTTCCTGATTGCACCCCTTCTCTTTTAGATTTAATGATTGTATCTTCAATTGATAATGTTCCAGTTCATGGCCAACTTTCTGCTTCTTTTTCTTATCACGATCTACTTTTCCTGTCCTATCGTGTGCGTCCCCCTAAACGTATACCTCAAGTAATCTTTCGACGTAGCTACAAGAATATTAACCAGGAGGCGCTGGAAAGTGATGCTTCGAATATTGATTGGTCTGATGTATTGAGTGGCATCAGTATCGACGAAAAAGTTAAAAACCTTAATGCGAAGATTTTAGACCTTTATGATCGTCATGCACCACTTAAAAGAACCAAAGTCAAGCATAATCCCGCTCCCTGGCTTTCCGATACTATTAAGGAGCAAATGGCATTAAGAGATCGCGCTAAAAGGAAATTCAAAATTTGTCCTTCCGGAAGTAATCTCCAAAAATTCAAAATTCTTCGTAATCGATGCAACCGTCTTTGTCGTGCCGCCAAACGTCAATATTTTCACTCTTCTCTCCAAAATAGAAGTACTTCAAACGTGTGGAAATTTCTTAAGTCCGTGGGTATCGGTAAATCACCTATCCTTTCACCTAGCGATTTTGACTTAGATGCTCTCAACAATTTTTTTTCCCATTCTCCTACGAGACTGTGTTCTAACGTCAAAAAAGGCACTCTAAAATATTTATCAGAATTACCATTGTCCAATACTCCTTTCTCCTTTACACCTATAACTGATTCAGATATTAAAACTGCAGTCCTTTCAATTTCATCGCAGGCCGCTGGCAATGACAAGTTATGTTTGAAAATGATTACGCTGATTCTTCCATTCTTATTACCGATTCTTAACCATATTTTTAACTACTCTCTTACCACTAGTACCTTTCCGAAAGCCTGGAAACAAGCGAATGTTATTCCTTTGCCTAAAGTTACCAATCCTTGTTCTTTAGCTAATTTCCGACCTATTTCCATATTGCCTACTCTCTCTAAAGTTTTTGAATGCATTGTCCGCAAGCAGTTCTCTTTCTTTTTATACTCTAATGATCTTCTCAATTCACATCAATCTGGCTTTCGTCCAGGCCATAGCACAACTTCGGCTCTTATCGACGTAACTGATGATATTCGCTTAGCCATGGAGAATAAATCGCTTACAATCCTTATACTTATTGATTTTAGTAATGCTTTCAATTCTATCGACTTCGATATCCTTCTTGGCGTACTAAAATCTATTAATACTTCTTTATCCGCGTTAGCCTGGTTTGAATCCTATCTTCGGAATCGTTCACAGCGTGTTCAAGTAAATACATCGTATTCCAACTGGTGTAACCTTACTGTGGGAGTTCCCCAAGGTGGCGTACTTTCCCCTCTTCTTTTTTCAGTTTTTATTGACTCGATCACTAAGGTCATATCTTCCAAATACCACTTATATGCTGACGATCTGCAAATTTATCGCCATTGTAAGTTACATGATGTCGCGTCTGCTATTATCTCCATCAATGATGATCTAAGGCGTATTACTGAATGGGCTGATAGTTTCGGTCTTACTGTTAACCCGGGAAAGACTAAAGCATTAATCGTAGGTAGTAAACGCATTCGCTCTCGACTTGATATAGCTGAACTACCCCCTATTACCATCAACGGCGTTCCTATTACTTTTTCCGACTCGGCTAAGAACTTAGGTGTTGTTTTTGACTCCAATCTTAACTGGAATGCTTATATCAATGAGATCAGTCGTAAGGTATACTTTTCGCTCCATTCTCTAAAAGCACTACAAAATTTTTTACCCTTCAAGACTAAAGTTTCTCTTGTGCAAACTCTCATACATCCGATCATTGATTACGCCGATGTCACTTGCTTAGATACCACCGAAGAATTGCTTAACAGACTTGAGCGACTACAAAATTTATGCTTGCGTTTCATTTTCGGCTTAAAAAAATATGATCATGTAAGTCACTTTCGTAAACAGCTTCAATGGCTACCTATCCGCCATCGTAGAAATTTTAGAATACTTTGTTTCCTTTTTAAGACTCTTTTTAATCCTCGTTCTCCTTCGTATCTACGGGACCGCTTTTCTTTCTCTCACGACGATGATTCTCAGTGCAGATCACTTAAACGTTCTCTTCTTCAGATGCCCACCCACCGTACCGATTTTTATTCTTACTCCTTTACTGTACATTCCGTTAGACTTTGGAATTCCCTACCATATGAAATTCGCGATTGCAAAACACTATCGCTATTTAAGAAAAGAGTTAGAAAATTCTACCTTAATCAATCCTAGTCTAAAATCAATTTAATTAAGTGTCCTTATGCGTATTGGAATTTATTATCGTATGTATTATATTATGTATCGTATATGTGTATGCGTGTATGTATAAGTATCGTATTATTTGTATCTACGTGTGTATAAATTATTATGTATTTATTTATATATTGTATAATTATGTATTTATATTATATTTTTATTATGTATATGTTTAGATTGTACACGCTAATTTTGCGACTGTTTTATAAGTTTCCTGTAGCAGGACTACTGGAAGAGATTCCATCATGGGATAAGTAGTGCCTTTGTACCAGCATTGTTTATAAGAGCTATTTCCTTTTGCTTTCCTAGTGTACATAAATTGTTAAATAAATAATAAAATAAATAAAAGACGACTCGTATGATAAAGATTTCGTGTATTGTCTGACCAAATAACAACGAATAATGAGAGAAGAAATGATGAACGGTACAATTTAAATTTTTGAACAAAGAAAAAGAACGTATGAAGTTAGGCGAGGTCCCCCCGCCCGTCGCCCTCTCATTGGCTGATAAGCGGCAACTTCATATCATTAGAAGCGCCACTACCCACTAGATGTCGCTTGAACATGGCCCCCGCCTTGGAAGTACCTACTTCCAAAGAAAAAGGGTCTCAGCATGATGTGGCCTCTTTGGTTGCGCCCTCGTCTACCGGTTGCAACGGCAGCGGGCAGATTTTTGAGAAAGCTCGTTGAACGATGCTCGTTAGCGGTGCGAATATCTGCAACACGAGCAACACCATCCTTGCCTGGATAGGTGCGTAAAATCCTCCCCAATCTCCACTTCAGAGGCGGGAGATTATCCTCTTTGATAAGCACCAGGGTGTCAATAGTGATGTCCCTTGCATTGTGTTTCCACTTGGTTCGGAGCTGGAGCTCCGACACAAATTCCTTCGACCATCGCTTCCAGAAGTGTTCCCGCATTTGCTCCACCCTTTCGTAGCGAGTGAGACAGCTGGTGTTCCAAGCAGTGAGATTGCTGGCAGGCGCGATCAGCGGTCGTCCAATTAGGAAATGAGCTGGGGTGAGAGGAGAAAATCGTTGGGATCAGAGAACATAGAAGTTAGGGGACGGGAATTTAGGACAGCCTCGATTTGTGTTAATACAGTACTGAGTTCCTCATATGTTAAATTCGCGTTACCGATTACACGTTTCAAATGAAACTTACATGATTTTATCCCTGCCTCCCATAAACCACCAAAATGAGGAGCGTAAGGCGGGATAAACGTGAAGCTTATGCCAATATCAGCTGCAAAATCGAATATTTTATTAACGTTTTTATTGAGTTCATGTAAAAACTCTTTTTCAGCACCAACGAAATTTTTTCCGTTGTCAGAAAATATCTCTGCCGGCTTACCACGACGAGAAATAAAACGTTTAAGTGCTAGAATATAATCTTGTGTGGAGAGGCCACTGACTAATTCTAAATGTATAGCTCGAGTAATAAAACATACAAATAAACAAATATAACCTTTAACAATCCTGGCTCCCCTCCCTTTACGATTTAACAAATGAACTGGTCCAGCGTAGTCCACGCCACAACGGATAAACGGAAACCCGACTTCTAAACGTTCAGAGGGCAGATTACCCATGATGGGATTCAAAGTCTTACCTTTCATTCGCGTACACGTGACACAATTGTGAACTGACTTTCTAGCTAAGTTCCTAGCACCAAGTGTCCACCACCTTTCCCGTAAAGAAGACAGTAGCAGCTGAGGGCCACCATGTAACAAACGTTTATGTTCACTTTCAAACAACAACACTGTGAGTCGATGTTTACTACACAATAAAATAGGATGTTTCTTATCGAAACTAAAACTAGTCGAATTAGAAAGCCACCAACACGTATTAATTTGTTATTGACCATAAATACATTTAAACTCGTGATTTTATTAAATTCTTTTTTGTCTACAACCTGTTTTAGCGGAAGATCATTAAATAAACAGCGATAAACGTCCGGAAACGATTGCAACTGAGCGATACGCGCTAAAGTTAACTCTGATGCATTTAATTCCTGCACAGACAAATGTAAACTATCGTTATGCGGCTCACCACTACGCGTCTACGCGTGTTATTAATGAAACACAATACATACGAACCGACGCGCTTCTACTTATTATAGGACGAGAATCTATTGAAATCGATAAAACTATTATTACAAGGCTCTGTACATGTTAATACAATAGGTTTCGATCGTAATTCCGGTAAATTATCGCAAGTATGTCATAAATTTTCAGATTTAAACTTAAAATTATGTTTTCGTAAACAACTAGGTCCGTGCCACCATATGTCTGACCTTGTGAGCAGTTCAAAGTTAAGACCCCTAGACACTAGATCAGCTGGGTTATCCTTACCTTTTATATGTGACCACATTGAGTCACCGGTTAACTCGTTTAATTCTGTGACTCTGTTTTGAACAAATGTTTTTAAAGAGTGCGGAGACATCCGTATCCAACCCATCACTACAGTGGAATCTGTCCAAAAATAAACGTCATCGAATTTTAAGCGCAATGAATTAATTATCTTTTTATAAAGTTTCGCACCTAATAATGCCCTTACTTTTAGCACATAACAAATTTACCGCCACGTCAGAGTCGCAATCATCATATGTACGTATAAATATGTGAAGTTCGGTGTGTTGAGTGTGCATGCTCCTTACGAATCGTGGAATGCGTAACTCACTCAAGCGGTGCAATGTTTTGATGTAACGATTCCAAGCTACAGTGACGTCATCAGGTACCGCGTCATCCCATCCGATTTTACTTAACCAAAGACGTTGCAACAAAATTTTTGAAATAATGACCGCAGGAGCTAAAAGTCCTAGTGGATCGTATATTTGTGAAATTATAGATAGCATTACACGTTTAGTTAATGGAATAGAATCAATTAATTTATTTTTAAAATTGAAATAATGATTATAATGATAATGATATAATAATAATTCGTCGCTGTCACTATGCCATCCTAAGCCTAGTGTTTTATAAACAAATCTTCACACTTCCTCTCGTCCTCGGCAAGAACGTTGGAAACGTCTGGAATTTCTTCGATCTCCAAAAATCTTCTTATTTTAACATCTAAATTTTGAGCAACATTACAATGTACTCGATTACTATTACTAGTAGCATCTTTATTTGTATAAAATATAGGACCCGAAATTAACCAACCTAAATACGTATTCTGTAGGTATGGACCATTCGGTAAATGTATTTTTTGATTTTGCAAAAATTCCCAAAACTTATCTGCTCCTATCAAAATATCGATTTTAGACGGAGTATTAAAATAAGGATCGGCAAGGTGAACGTTTTGTGGTATGCTAGTAAGGTCGATATTAATATTTTGTTTTGGCATATTCGAGGTAATAGACGGTAAAACTAAACATTTTATACTCGTATTATAATCGCATATTTTTGAACGTATAGGTATTTAAATCGCTTATATTAGGGGGGTAAAGTTATCCGCGTCCGTAGGTATTACCTAACCACTTGACCCTACACGTGCCCCCTGGGTGGTGCTAAATGAATAACAAGCGGAGAGTGCCTGCGCAAGCAACCGTGGGCAGTGCCGGCGCGGGCACTCCCGTAACACACACACAATATACTCACCTAGAACACCATATTTACACTACACAGATACACTCTCACAGGCCCCCATACGCGCAAGAGCATACATACTAAACATGCACCTATACACTTTCTACACACAATAGACACTCACAACAAGGTCTAACATAACACTTCTGCAGGGATGGTGTGGTCAAGTTCCTGCGGACCTTCCGTCGCAACAATAAGCGAGGGTTGGCCTTAATTGACCACCCGCGTGTTTGTGCCGTGCGCGGGGACCCGTAAGGGGGGATGAAGGAATCTTGGTGGCTGAGCCGAAAGGTTGTACGTCTCCAAGGCAACACTCCACTTTGGTCTGGATTTCTCCTGACACGGGAGGCCGGAGGCTAGCCACCTTCGGTCAATCGGCTGCGACGTCCCGTCAGAGGGCCGTCAGGCGAGAGCTCTGTCCCGTTGGGGGTGGACGACGGGTGGGACGGTGAAAATCATCTCGCCCAGCTCGGCCTGCTTCCTGGCGGGGTGGGGCTCTATATTCTGAGGTGACTTTTGGCGCTGACAGCGTCCCCACTTGAGGGCTCGAAGGAGGGTGGAAGCACTCTGAGGATGAACTTTTTCTACCACTATTATGGCAAACAAAAACAAAAATAAAAAACCCAACACCAAGGCTGCACCGGGGGCGAACAACCCCACTGGAGCGCCTACCAACCAACCGGCTGCACCTCAGGCTCACAACCTGAGTGTTGCGCCAACTGATGAACCGGCTGCACCTCGGGCTCACAACCTGAGTGTTGCGCCAACCCAATTACCGGCTGCACCTCAGGTGCAGCACCTGAGCAGTGAGGCAGGTACAAGTACCATTGACCTCACTTCTCTGAAGGCAGCAATGCCGACAGCCACCCAAACCTGGCAGGATGAATCTTGCTGGAACCTGGTGACTGTTAAGAGAAGAGAGGTCAAAAAACGTGACCAGGTGTCGGCTCGCAAGGGGAAGCGGGCTGTAGTCCGTGCGGAGGCGCGGCGAGCGCGACGCCCCACTGACGACGGGAGTAGACCACTTGAAGCTGCCGAAGAGACCGAAAGGACCCACGCTGCTCCTGTCAGTGTTGCGCAGGTCCCTGGCGTAGCCGGGCCAGCTGCACCTGTGGGGGCACCCTCTGAGGTTGTGGCAACTGCTGCTGCCAGCGCCTCTAGAACTAAGCGAGCCAGACGCCGCAACAAGATTACGACGAAGGTTAGCCACGGGGAGCACCCGAGACGATCAAAACCCGCGAAGCGGGACCGACCGGATGACTCCTTTACACCTCAGGGTAGTGGCAAACGTCGTAAGCCTACCCACACCACCGACTCCATCAGATACGCGGACGCGTTAGAGTCTAACGACTACTGTGTCGCGATCATGATGGAGCCTTACCACGACCTCTCGAAGGAGCAGGCTGAGGCCATTGAGAGACAGTTGCAGGGGGTGATGGACGAAGAAATATTCTCGCCCAGCACTTCCGCAACACCCGTTGCTGCACCGCAGCTTAGGGGGAAAGCCTTCCATAGTGGGCACCCTTAAGATGTGGTGCAGGGATGATTTTGCCCTTCAGTGGCTTCGTCGCTCCATAGGGAGGATCACTTCACCACGCGCGGGAACCAGGCTGGTTGTCAGAAAGCAGTCTGAGATCCCGCGGCGCGTCAAAGTGGGGCTCTTGATCCCACAGGTGGACCCGGAGGATACTCTGGATAAGATCCGCCTGCGGATCATGTGCCAGAACCCGCAGTTCCGCGTCTCCAACTGGGCGCTTTACAATGCGGTGCCAACGGAGGAGAAGACATCCATGTATATCCTCCTTGGCATCCCCTAGGATGACGCGGAGAAGCTGAAGGGAAGCGAGCGTAGAGTTTCCTACAAGTTTGGTAACATCTACGCTCGCTTCCACGAAGACCGCACTACCGCACTGCCGAATCTCGGAGCGGACGAGAAGGTCCTTAGTGACCCAGGCAGTGCTGATAACAAAATGGTGGAGGGACAGCCGGGCTCCAGTAAGGAGCCTGTCGTCGACACCGGCTTGTCCGAGGGGGGTCTCCAAATAGACCTGGATGATCTCTCCAAGGACGAGCAAGGTGATCCTGACGACGCCATCCTGGAATCCAGTGATGATGGCGGTGCCAGCTCCACCTAAATCACAACTACTAATCACCCAAGTCAACCTCCAGCACAGCCAGACTGCGATGGCTAACCTACGCAGATTGCTGGAGGGCAAAACGAAGACCGTGGCCCTGATCCAGGAGCCGTGGATCAGGAATGGGAGGATCTGCGGTCTAAGCAACATTGGAGGTAAGTTACTTCTAAATAATAACGTACACCACCCACGCACTTGTATATACGCACACAAGAACGTGAACATCACCTTAATAACCGAGTTCTGTAGCAGAGATCTTACAACCGTCAGGCTACAAAAAGAACCCTCTTCAGGCTTACCTGATGTGGTGATAGCATCTGCCTACCTGCCGGGTGATGCTGACATCCCCACCCCAGAGCTGGCCGCGCTTGCTGAGCACTGCGAGCGCCAGGGTCTGGAGCTCATCATATCCGCTGACTCCAATGCGCACCATGCGCTATGGGGCAGCAAGGACAACAACCAGCAAAGTGAGGACTTTGTTTCTTTTTTAATCGCAACTAATCTTAACATTATAAATAAAGGATCTGAACCAACTTTTGTAACTTCGAGATCCCAAACCATCATTGATCTAACTCTGGCAACAGAGCATGTGTCCGAATTTATTTCAGATTGGCATGTGTCTGACGACGTGTCGTGCTCTGATCACCGGTGGATCAAATACAACCTAGAAGTCACGTTGACGTCACCTAAACCCCGCCGTAACCCTCGGAAGATGGACCGCGGCAGGTATGAGCTTCTGACAGCGGAGAAACTCAAAGGCGTTGTACTACCCGATAACCATGAAGGCACGGAGGACATTGATAACCACATCAACCAGATAACCGACTGCCTAATCACCAGCTTCGAACAAACATGCCCACTTTCATCGCCCAGTGCGCGACAGTTTCGCAGAGAGCACTGGTGGGGACCGGAGCTCGAGAAGCTACGACGCAGGGTGAGGAAGTTGTTCAATAGAGCGAAGAATACTCGTCTAGAACACCACTGGGACGCCTACAAGCAAGCCCAATATCACTACAAAAGGCGCATCAGAATGAGGAAGAAGGAGTGCTGGAGGCGCTTTTGTACCAATATTGAAACGAACAATCAGGCGAACAAAGTTAAGAATATAGTGTGCAGCGAACCAGTGCACAACCTGGGATGCCTGAAGAAACCGGATGGAACATATACCAAAACGGATCTGGAAACCTTAGAACTGTTAATAACTACACACTTCCTAGGATGCCAAATCGAAAGTAATGTGGCATGGGAGGAAGAGCCAAAGAAGACACCTTTAATGGTGGACTGGATCACCGCCAAGAAAATTGTCACACATGACAAAGTAATTTGGGCCATCAACAGTTTCCTTCCATATAAATCTGCAGGACTGGATAAGGTGTTTCCAGGTCTGCTAAGATGGAGTGATAGGAAGCTAATCGACCACCTTGTCTCCATATATAGGAGTTGCTTAGCTTACTGCTACATTCCAAAGTTATGGAGGGAGGTCAAGGTAGTCTTCATACCCAAACCCGGCAAAGGAGACTACTCGCAACCAAAATCATTCAGACCTATTAGCCTTACCTCCTTTCTACTGAAAATTCTGGAAAGGCTAATAGATCGGGAGCTGAGGAGCACCACTCTGGTTGAGCAACCTCTGAATCCCAACCAGCATGCCTACTCAATGGGCAAATCAACGGACTCTGCCCTACATAAGGTTATATCATACATAGAGGGCAATCTCCACCACAAGATATCAACCCTAGGCGCCTTTATCGATATTGAAGGGGCCTTTGATAAAACTAAGTTCACCAGCATAAGCTGGGCCTGACTAAGCATGGAGTCAATAACACAATTGCCGGGTCGATTGACAGAATGCTCAGGTACAGGGCCATCCAATTCACTGTGAATGAAACAACTAGAGGCGTTGTAGCGAGGGGGTGTCCGCAGGGGGGGTCCTTTCCCCACTTCTGTGGAACATAGTGATCGACGAACTGATCACCTTACTCAATGACCGCAGATTTCTCACAGTTGGCTATGCAGACGACTTAACTGTACTCGTCAGTGGACCATCTGAGAGGACAGTCTGCGACCAAATGAGGGCCGCACTAAAAGTCTTTGAACAGTGGTGTGTAGACCACGAACTAACAGTGAACCCCGCAAAGACGGAACTTGTGATGTTCACTAATAAACGGAATTTAGGGAACCTTAAACTTCCTAAAATATTTGGCACCAGTCTTGCTTAGATAGTAAACTTCTTTGGAACAGGCATTTAGACTCAAAAATCAACAAAGCCAGCATAATCCTCTGCCAATGCAAACGGCTCCTCAGCAAAAGCTGGGGCATATCACCCAAAATTACTCTATGGCTTTACAAAACCATTGTCAGGCCTATTATTACCTACGGTGCGGTAATCTGGTGGCAGAGAACAGAACTTATAACCGTTAAAAATAAGCTCCAGCGGTTTCAGAGAATAGCGTGCTCTGCAATCACTGGCTGCATGCGTACCGCTCCCACGGCATCTCTTGAGGTTATGCTTGACCTGGCACCGCTTGATCTGTTTATACAACAGGAGGCGGCTATGTCAGCTATCAGGCTGAAACACTTGGGCCTGTGGTGCAACCAGGAGGGTCCACACAACAAACTTTGGAGCAACCTTGTGAGCTATGAGCCACTACTTGCCGCTCCATGTGATAGGATTCCCAAACAACATATTTTTGAAAGGAAATACCATATACAACCATTTGAGGCTGAAAGAGACCAGTCCGGCATACGTGAGGTCCGCATCTACACGGACGGCTCCAAAATGGGGTCTGGCACCGGTGCTGGAGTGTACTCACAAGACCTTAATATCAATTTATCACTAACACTGGGCCAACACAGTTCCATCTTTCAATGTGAATGTGTTGCGATAACCCATGCAGCCACCGCCGTCCTGTCAAAAGGCATTAGGGATTGCAAAATCCGTATTCTGTCGGACAGCATGGCTGTACTTAAAGCACTAGGGAGCAACTCGGTCAACTCTAGTCTTATATACGAATGTCATCAAACCCTGGAAGTATTAGCCTCAAATAATGAGGTAATCCTCCAGTGGATAAAAGGACATAGTGGATCACACGGTAACGATGCTGTCGACGAGCTTGCAAGACAGGGGTCCAATACAAAGGTTGCCGGCCCAACTATCCTTATGCCGCTACCTTTTGGACAACTGCGCTCGTGGGTAAGGCAACGTACACGTGCAAATCACAATGCCCTTTGGGCAAACCAAACCGGCTGTAGACAGTCTAAACTGATACTCACGGAAGTATCACCGCACCTAACGTGCCGACTGCTCAGTCTTAACCGTTTGGACATCCGAATAGTTGTTGGCACGATTACCGGCCATATGGCACTTAATCTCCAACTATTCATCATGAATGCAACAGACAGCCCTCTTTGCAGGGGCTGTCTGGCTGCTGAAGAAACAGCCGCCCACGTAATCTTGGAATGCGAGGGAGTGGCCGCACACCGGGCTACCATCCTTAAAGAAATAAGGACGCTCCGAGAAGCCTGTGAACGCCCCAGGAGGCTTCTGAGCTTCTGGAAGGAGCTGGGCTAGCTGAATTAGTCAGCCCTCTTTTCACGCACAACGGACCACCTCTGTGTCTAAGTGCGGAAAACCGAGCCCACTACAATACAATACAATACAATAATCGCATATATTACTCGACTGAACAACCGATTGACCTATACCCGATATCTGTAAAGTGGACTGTATTAAATTAACGTTTAATCGTTTACATAATTGTTCTGTAACGAAACAATGTTGACTTCCATTGTCTAAAAGCGCTCGCGTAGTATGAAATACGTTCTTACTGTCGGCTACTTCGATTAAGGCGGTGGAAAGCAAAACGGAATGAGACAACATGCGCGACTCGTCAGCTGTGCTATCAATATTTATGTTAGTGCGGGTAGAATGCAGCGCGGTCGACGTAGTGGTCGCACTATCTTGATCAGCTGATTCCTTATTTATACTATAAATAGGAGGTAATAAAACATTGTTAATACTTCCTAAATGCAATAACGTATTGTGTTTAGATTGACAATGTTTACAGGGCCCGAATAAACAATTTTCTATTGCATGACCCGAACGTAGACAATTACGACAAACTTTATTATCGTTTATTAATTTGATTCTATCTTTAACTGTTAAGTTTAGAAAAATAGGACAAGTGTAAAGAGCATGATTGCTACTACATGCGACGCAGTTATAAGAACGTTTATTACTACCCGACTTATTCGAAGAATCTTTACGCGTAGAAATAAAAGTATGTAATTTTGTTTGCGATGTCGGTTTTTTGATATCACTATGAGGCCGATTATCGTGCGATTTTTGCAAACTAGCACTCGTATAATTAGCATGTATCATTTCTAATGTATCAGCTCGATTGCGGAGGAAAGTTAACAAATCATCTAACTTTAATTTAGGACTAGAATCCTTTTGTGTAGCGTACGTAATAGATCCTTTGTAATTTTCCCACTCTTTTTCAGTAGAAACGTCTAGTTTAGATGCTATTAAATAAATTATTAAAGTATCCCAATGCTCTGTGGGTTCGTTTAACGTTTTAAGAGCTCGCAAATTACGTAAAACAGTATCTATTAATGTTCTGATTTGTTTAGGCGATTCTTTATTCCAGGTACAGTAAATAACGCTTTGATATGATTATGCACTAAAAGCCGTTCATTATTAAATCTGTTCTCAAGTACAGCCCAAGCGTGCGAATAGTTGAGAGCTGTAAATTCTAAAGCGCTTATTACTTGATATGCACTACCGGAAAGTGATGATCGTAAATAATGAAACTTTTGAATCGCATCGAGATCTGAACGCATATGTATCATACTAACATATGAATTTTTAAATTCTAACCATTGATCATAAGAACCGTTAAAGGAGGGTAGCTTTATTTGAGGTAATTTTATACTAGAAGTTAGCGAGCTATTACAGTTAGAACCGTCATTCATATTTGATTCAATTAAAGACTGTGCTGATGCCATACACGAAAAATAAATGTCTTCAAAATTTTCTCTGTATTCTGTATGATCTTTCATATTATCAGACACTAACTCGATTTTACATTGAATTTTGTTAAACGCCTCATAACTTTCTTGAGCACTTTGCATTCTTAACTTTAATTCTGCTTTTTTAATTGAATCTATAGCAATTTGTTCTACATTTAAATTATACAAATATTTTTTGGATGAAGTTAACCGCAATTTTATACTACCACGCGAACGTTTTAAATCAACTAACGAATCCTGTTCCGAATCTGATTTGCATGGAGATTTTGGCAATTTCACCCTTACTACTCATCTTGATGGCTTAAAGAAAGAAAAGATACTCACAATTTTAAATGAATTGACTGCAAACAAAAACGCTGAACGAAGTTACGCTTAATCCTGAGCGGATGAGGATGGATGGATGAAAAGAGAGATGGATGGACGATTACGCCTGGAGATCTGTAGATGATGAGAATTGATGGATGGATGATGTCCAGTCTGCTTCAATTCTACTCAAATTTTGATCCGTCTCGAAGTACCAAAATGTTCGTAATTCAGATTGCTTGTATTGTATGCGATTTCAAGATCAATCGGTATTAAAACTATTAACGTTTACTTTTACTTTGAAATAAAAGACGACTCGTATGATAAAGATTTCGTGTATTGTCTGACCAAATAACAACGAATAATGAGAGAAGAAATGATGAACGGTACAATTTAAATTTTTGAACAAAGAAAAAAGAACGTATGAAGTTAGGCGAGGTCCCCCCGCCCGTCGCCCTCTCATTGGCTGATCAGCGGCAACTTCATATCATTAGAAGCGCCACTACCCACTAGATGTCGCTTGAACATTTTGTTTGATTTATTTTATTTTACAGTATTTGTTATTTTCTAAAATACTAAATTTCCTAAATACTTTTATGTGTTTAATTAAAAACCAATCAACAAAATTAAGCAAAAATCAAGAACCAGAAAATATATATAAAATTCAACATTTTTTTTTTCAAATTGTGTTGCTTCTATACTATCCGAAGGAACTTCGTTCCTACCTGGTGTCCCATGACATTTATAATTTATTATTGTTTTTACTTTTTGGACTGATTTTTTTTTAATTTTTATAGTTTCGGATCAAAAAACAATAGATCTCTGTCGGGGGGTCTTTTCATATTTTTAACCGACTTCAAAAAAAGGAGGAGGTTACTCAATTCGACCGTATATATATATATATTTTTTTATGTATGTTCGGAGATAACTTCTTCGTTTATGAACCGATTTTAATCATTCTTTTTTTGTTGGAAAGGAGATATTCATAGTTTGGTATCATGACAAGGAAACCAGGATCTGATGATGGGATCCCAGAGAAATCGAGGGAAATTTTCAAAAATCGTAAGGGTGACTACTAAATTTAATCATGTTTTCATTAAGTACTATAAAGCACTACTATTTAATAAAGGTCTGGAGTCGATCTGATGATGGAGAAGAAAGATAGTCGAGGGAACTCTTCAACAATTTATAGCAATTATCTGGTTTTTGAACTTAATTCGTTTCTATTGGTGAGAACTTTGCATATGTATGAGTTATAAGTGCCATTACAGTCTGATGATGGAGACAAAAGATAGTCGAGGGAACTCTTTAACGATTTATAGCAATTACCAGCTGTTTGAACTTAATTCGTTTCTATTGATGAGAACTTTGCATATGTATGAGTTATAAGTGCCATTTCAGCCTGATGATGGCGACGAAAGATAGTCGAGGGAACTCTTCAACGACTTATAGCAATTACCTGCTGTTTGGACTTAATTCGTTTCTATTGATGAGAACTTTGCACCTATATGAGTTACAAGTGCCATTACAGTCTGATGATGGAGACGAAAGATAGTCGAGGAAACTTTTCAACGATTTATAGCAATTACCTGCTGTGTGATCATCTGTGTCGCAGGACCAGGTTTGATGATGGAGCCCATAAACACTCGAGGGAATTTCTCAACAATTTACAGCAGTTACCTTTTGCTGTTTGACGACCGCTTTGATATAATGGCACCGACTTCAAAATTATAAAATATTTATTTAATCATTTCTGATTAACTAAATCAAAATACGAATTACTTTGTACTAAGTAAATTTATTTTTCACTTTTTAGTTTCCTGTTTGAAGTCGGTTTTTTTTTATCTAGTAAAAAGTTGCAATAAAATCTTTTTGGTTGATTTTTTTTAACTGACTGTTTTAAAAACCATGGAAAGATGACATTTTAAAAATTAAATTAAAAAGTAAAAAACAGTTCACCATTTTGCTGTCCGCCAACCTGGGTGAACCCAACGAAGAAATTCAGTACATTTACAGTTTTACATTATAAAAGGAAAATTGCAACTCAAGCCAGGAAAAAATATTGACACGTTTATGGACTTAATGCATTGCCAGAGTAGAAAATTGAGAGAGTTTGACTAGGAAGTATGAATGGATTCACAATATTGCGCTGATTAAGATCAGATTTCGTAGATTAGTAGTGTAAAGTTAACATCAAGAGAAGATTGTCAAAACTACTTATTGCGGTTTTTTATTGAGAAGTCCCAAAATTTTTACACCAACGGAATCCTGTCACTACCTACGAGAGTCAAGTTGTCGAAAAAAAATGGTACACATACATTATACTTAATTTAAATAAATTTAGATTTTTTTTATCTAAAAGTTCTTTATGAAATACAAAAAAAAACTTTTTTCCCGACCTAATACGTATAACCCTAAATTTTTAACTTTCTACAACCAACCCCTATTTTTTAGCAATATTAGCAATATTAGCATTTTTTCTTTTATTCACAGATGCATCTGATGAATTTTTATGTATTTAGCCCAATGAAATCAGACAGTACGATTACTATAATCGATTGAAATAATCGATTGCCGGATTGATCAATTATGAATCGATTAGTTATCCCTATAGACAACATTTATCGATAAATACCACATTTACACTGCTGTAATATCTATCTATTACCTCTTACCCAGCCAACAGCCCGAAATAGAACACATAATAAAGAGATAGCACGAAGATGAGAAAGAAACCAGAGTTGTGGAATAAGCACAAAGATTAAATGAATGATGATGCATTGCCTCGACTTACTACACTGTGCAACAATTTGACGATAGCACACAGGGATGTTATACACAATGAAGCATTGATTGCTTTCTTCTTCTGAAAGATATTTGTATTGTTATTGCCAATTTGCCAATCAGTCATTTCGTTATGCGTTCGTCAAATCAAAGTCCACCTGATTTAACGAACGTTGAAATGAATTGTAAGCTGCAGTACAATACTATAGAAATGGCAGCGATTGTTACTCGCAACGTTTCTGTTACTATTTAAAACATTCTCAATTTGTGAAACTAACTAAACATTCCTAATTTCGCTATTTTTTGGAAAAATAGGATGATAATAAAATAATGTTATCCTGTTGGCCATATTCGTCCTAATAACTATACAATCTAGAAATTATCAGTTTCTTATGCACAGATAAATAATTTCTGAAAGTTAAGTTAAGCAACACACCATTTAATATGTTTATAATATGAATCTACATTCTACATTACTAAATAATACTACGCTTCAGCCTGTAATATCCCACTACTGGGCATAGGCCTCTTTCTCCATGTACGAGAAGGATCAGAGCTTAATCCACCACGCTGCTCCAATGCGGGTTGGCGGATATATTTCCTACTATGAGTAACGATCGCTATCAGATGTAAATGATAACAATCGGGACCGACGACTTAACGTGCTCTCCGAGGCATGGTGGAAAGACCCACAAGGACTGCATAAACACCCAGACCACGGCAAAAACCTGTATGGCCAATACAAATGTTTGTCATGTGCGGGGATCGAACCCGCAACCGCCAGCGCAACAGGTACAATCCATGGCTGTGACCGTTGCGCCAACGCGGCGTCTGTCGTGTCGTAATGAGTAATGTTCTTAAATAACACTACATTCCCTTAATTTATACCAGAGTGAATTAAAAGCTTTATAAAAAATAATAAATAAGTATATCTCAATTAACTATTGACATACGTAGTAATACTAAATATTAATTTTTACATTTTACGCATATGTCCTAACGGTATTCTCTACGTATTCGCAAGGATAACCTTTGACAGATGCTTTTACGATACTCCGAGCCCTTAATGGACTTTTATGTACCTTATAATAAAATTTATATCAGAGCCCTCAACTGAGTGCCAATATCATATCATGACATATCACGTTACGTCATCTACGCTTACATCTCTTCTGATAAACATACACGTATAAAATATGTATGTTTGAAAATATCACTCATGTCGATGTTCAAGCGTTAATGACACCCAAATATACAAATCGTGCTAATGACTAATGACTTCTTAAATATTAATTACAAAAATATTAACACCAGTATAGAATAAAATATGGAAATATTTATTATACCGAACGTATATGTATTTGGCCTTGTTAGTATAACGTAAGCTACTTTCTCTGGATGAAATAATAATAAAAATCATTTCTGTATCCGATTTTATCTTTTGTAAACTGACAAAACATCTATTCATTTCATACTATTATTGATAAGGGTTTTTCTTTTCTAGTTGGATGTACAGGTTATTCTTAAACAGTCAAATCTCCTTTTAATTAAGTGAAGTATCAATGTATCTTGACGCCTAATCACCAATGCACCCGAGTGAATGAGTCACCCGAGACCATGGCGCCCGAAATATCAGGAGTTTCAAAATAATAATCGCGGTAAGTCCCGTAAGATCAAGTGCTCTTAGTGACCGTGATAGTTTTAAAAACTTATGCTATAATTGTAAATCAGTTAAAAAAGTTTATTTTAATCTTTTATATAATAGGAGTTTAATAAGTTAAAAAGTTGAAATATTAAATGTACTTTGAATGACAATTGTTTCTGTATTTCTTTTAATTTGTTTCTGATTTACATTTTTGTTCGTTCAGAATAAGGAATGCAACAAAGACCCTTACTTCATTTTCAGACTTTATCATCCGTAGCAAAAGCATTACAAAACATTTCCCGTAATTACTAAATTATTTGAAAGATAGTCGTTCTTACTCTCTCTCTTACGGTCTTACGATGATTGTTATTTGCAAAAATTTTACTATGGCATAATCAGGTAATTTTTCGTTAAAATGTAATTGAAATAATTATGATTTTTATATGTACTATAATAATTAAATTCAAATACACCGAGGCAATTATCGAGTATATTTTCAGCTACTGTTTGTTTAAAATAAATTTTGAATTCGGAGAGCAAAATTTTAAAAACTATAATTGTGTTTGCTCGTAAACAAAAAAAAACGGACTTCAATTACATCGACAAGTAATACAATGTAAGTAGACAAAAAAAAAAAACAAAAGCACTAGTCGTCACTACGATTTTCGAGGGTTTTCCTCGATTTCTCTGGGATCCCATCATCAAATCCTGGTTTTCTTATCATGGTACCACACTTGGGATATCTCCTTTCCAACAATAAAAGAATTAAATTGAATCAAAATCGGTTCATAAACGTTATCCCCGAACATACATTAATATATATATATATATATATATATATATATATATATATATATATATATATATATATATATATATATATATATATACGGTCGAATTGAGTATCCTTCTCCTTTTTTGAAGTCGGTTAAAAAGACTATTAAAATGATTATAATACGTGCACGTATAATTTTCTATAAATTAATTGGAAGTACTGTGCTGGCTACGGCACTAAAGAATTTAGCCACCCCCTCTCTTCCCGTGGGTGTCGTAAGAGGCGACTAAGGGATAACAAGGTTCCACAACCACCTTGGAGCTTGAGAAGCCGACCGGTGGCGGGATAGCCATCCAACTGCTGGCTTTGAAATACACAGGCCGAAGACGGGCAGCAGCGTCTTCGGTGCGACAAAGCCAGTACTGCGGTCACCAACCCGCCTGCCCAGCGTGGTGACTATGGGCAAAACACATGAGTTCACGTTATTTTTGGCGTAAACTTGTGGAGGCCTATGTCCAGCAGTGGACTGTATAGGCTGTAATGATAATTGGAAGTGTGATTCAAAGGGTCGGCATGAATCGTGGAGGTGGTGCGAGACAAGAAAGAATATATTAGTAGAAAACCAAGCAGAACAGAAGAATGCCGCGAACGAACGTTTATTTAACCATATACGCTTCGCACAAATTCTTTAATAACTCTTTAATCAAATTGCTTCTTTTGTACAATTTTTTGTTATTTAGGATTGTTAAATTAATATTATTTTATTAAATAACAAACAAATATTATTTTTATGGAATCGACTCAAAATGGAATCACTCTAAAATACTTTAGACGAATTACCCTAACGAATTAATAATTGCACATGGAATTGTAAGAAAAAATGTGTATGAGCTTTGAAATTTTTTATCAAAAAAGAATAAACAGTACTTAATTATAGTAACAGTGCTTATATCTCAGAAAATGTTTATCTACCATAACTCGAACATCACTTGCTGTCGCCACCGCTTGTCCTCCACATCCCTCGCTTTCTTGAATCAGTTTCTTTATATCAGGATATTTTTTTAAGCCCGATATAACTTTGAATTGTAATAAATAACACAATAATTAAATGTTACCTTAGTCAACACATTACTTTAGACACTCAAAGTCGTAAAACTTCAACTGATGAGCTCCACTATGTCGAATCTCGCCATTTTTAATCGACTTCCAAAAAAGGAGGAGGTTCTCAATTCGACTGTATTTTTTTTAATGTATTAACACCTCAGAACTTTTAACCGGGTGGACCGATTTCGACAATCTTTTTTAATCGAAAGGTGGTGTGTGTCAATTGGTCCCATTTAAATTTATTTGAGATTTAACAACCACTTTTCGAGTTATATCTAATAATGCGTTTTTACTTGACGCTTTTTTCGTCGACCTACGTTGTATTATACCGCATAACTTTCTACTGAATGTACCGATTTTAAAAATTCTTTTTTTGTTGGAAAGGGGATATCCTTAGTTTGGTACCATGATAAGGAAACCAGGATCTGATGATGGGATCCCAGAGAAATCGAGGGAAACTCTCGAAAATCTGCAATAACTTTTTACTGGGTGTACCGATTTTGACTATTTTTTTGTTGATCTACGTTGTATTAGTCGTCGATGAAATTGAAGTCGGTTTTTTTTCGTTTGTGAGCAAACACAATTATTTCTGTTAAAGTCTACAAAAAATGTTCTTTAATTAATATTGTAATCATATATTCAATGAAATAGGCACGATGTATATGTTTGCCCTCTATATATTTACAATAATTCTATTACGAGCAAGGAGAAATAAAATAGGTCATTGCGGCTCACTTGCTAGCAAAGTTGACCACGCGATAAAAGTAAAAACATTTATGGAATCTAGTATATATACTTTATTGTACTTAAAAATACATATAGAAACATTAAATAATAATAAGGTTTATGGCGAAGGTGGACTTATCTCTAAAAGAGATTTCTTCCAGTCAACCCATGGTCATGAGTAAGTGTTTCATATAGCGATGCAAACAGTGCAAGAAGTATTTATTAAGAAGAAAAATAAAGAACACCAAAAAAATAAAAAAATAAAAGGTAATAAAATTTATATATATTTAAAAATGTAACATACTACATACTAAAAAATACATAGAAATAAACATATACATACTATAATATATAAGTAAATACATACATATATAATATATAAAACAAAGTCGTGCTAGTTACACCATTTATAACTCAAGAACGGCGGTTTTTATGATATTTGTTTTTTTGGATTTCTCTTAGTCCCGAATAGGATAATAAGTATTAATAACATAGGAAACCTGACGAAAACATAAAAAAAAAAAAACAACAAACATTTAATGTTCATCCCGTTGATACGGTAAACTCTCCCTTAAAATTAAAGAACGTATATAAATAAAGCTTTCGAATATATATATATATATATATATATATATATATATATATATATATATATATATCGACCGCGTATCGTTGGTCCATCGGGCCTGAGAACGTCCCAATCTGCGTTTGCCAACATGCGGTCGGTACTCCAAGACACGTCTGCTCCAGCGGCCACGGATATTCATTTGTATTTTTCTTTGTAAGGAGTAAAGGTAAATAAAATTTAGATAACTCCAATTTAGATAATAGGTTTCCTTTTTATGTCTGGGTTGTCGGGAAGAAATGGCGAATTAGCCATAAGTAAATAATTAAATAAATAAATAAAAAAAAATTAATTCAATATCCGTTTTAAATATATAAATACTTGTGGTTAATGTATCCTTAAATGAAATTCTTCGTTTATATTTTTTTTTATTCGAATTAACGTAAACAATACCTAATTTCGTTTAAATACATACATTTCATCGATGTGTATCCCGTAGTGATACAATAAACATCCTGTTGATATTAATTAACGTTGGATGAAATCAACCATTATTGACGTACATTAATATATCCCTCATAACTTTAATTTATAGGCAATTAAAGAAAATCCTCACGTATTGCATATAATATATATTTCAGAATGTAGTAAAGGAGGCAATTAAGGAAAATATATCAAAGACTCAAAGCTAAATTGTAATTATAACATAAGTCAGTTCATTTTCTGTGTAAGTATGCATGCGTTGAATTTAATAATTTAATTATAATGTCAACTTTGAGACAGTGGAAAATGCAATTACACCATTTATTAACCAGAATAAAGTCGATTAAACAATATAAAGTTAAAATTATTTTGAAAATTTAAACATTGCACATAAACTAAAACCCACTATCCTTGCTAGGAAAATATTTTTTCCTAGTTGTATACTACTATATTAAACACCGAATCCAACACAACCATTCTTTGTAACTTATTTACATTACGAGACGCTTCCAATCCGTAGCTGGTGCACTCACTCAGTACAGCTTTATCAATTTTAAATAAAAAATATCGACTTGAGAAAATATCACTATATAATAAATTAATCCCTAAGAAAAATCAAAAAATATTTTAAAATGCCAATCTATTTTATCGCTTTGAGAGTAACGCCAAGTTTTAGGGCTTAGTTGTAACATTTTTATCACACGTATTATTTTACTGTCGTAGACCTCTACGACACCTTAACTATGTCAAACTTTTAACTACCTTAACTGTGTTACAAAATGTATTTAAAAGCAGATAAATATATATTTTGTTAAAAATGAGATAAATAATTAAGCTAGGCGAACCTCGCGCAATTTTTTTTCTTATCAATCGTAGTTTTTTTAATCGACTTCAAAAAAGGAGGAGGTTACTCAATTCGACCGTATATATATGTATATATATATATATATATATATATATATATATATATATATATATGTATATATATTATGTATGTTCGGGAATAACTCCGTCGTTTATGAACCGATTTTGATAATTCTTTTTTTTTGTTGGAAAGGAGATATCCCTATTTTGACACCATGATAAGGAAACCAGGATCTGATGACGGGATCTCAGAGAAATCGAGGGAAACTCTCGAAAAACCGCATAACTTTTATACTGGCGTACAATTTATGGCAAAATTTTAAATATCTTTTATTGACCTTATTAACGAGTGATAACATTAAAAATCGAATAATTATGCCAACTTACAGTAAATGTATTAATTTTGGGCTAAAATTATTACAATTACTTACTAAATAACAAATATAAAAACAATAGCTTTTAAAAGTGAAACCAAGTCAAACGGCGCTGTTTCAAGGTTATGTCAACTGTTAGTTTTTGTAGTGATGTGACAAAATAACGAGGCAATTGTAATCGAATATTTTTGTAATCTGTCGGTGTAATATAAAATGAAACGTTATTATATAATTTTATAATATATAATAGTTAGTTAATAATAAAGCTAGTACGTCCAAACAAAACTTAAGAAAATTAGTGTCATAATATCAGTCAGATGAATAATAATTGTGTTTGCAGGCAAACGAAGAAAAACCGACTTCAATTAGGTACCTATATCGACAAGTAATACAACGTAGGTAGACGAAAAAATAGTAAAGTAAATACGCATTATCAAAGATTACTCCAAAAGTTGTAATCAGATCTCGATGAAATTCAAATGTGACCATATGATAAACATCGGCTTTCGATTACATTAAAAATTATCAAAATCGGTACACCCAGTAAATTTTCTATTTTTTTTTTTTTTTGTATTGCTCGAAAAACCTATTTTTAATGTATATTTTCGTAGAAAAAAGAGAAAAAGCTATAAAATACATATAAAACCACAGTTTTCGTGAGTTTATACTCAACATCGGCACTTAACAAATCATTCAGCGTAAAAAATCGAATGTTTAATTTCGGTACTATACGCTGTTACAAGGAGCGTGTGAGCAGGACGAAACTACCGCTTACCGTTTTTTCAGAATTTACAGGCCAAGTATCGAAACGTTGTAAAATACTTTGACGTAGGTACTGTATCGGAAGTGACACTTCCGATAATTTACTAAGTAATATATAATATATGTACAACGTAAAAAAACGTAACGTAAGTCGAAAGAGTCACGTTCGATAAACTTTGATAAAATTATTCCCAAGTAAATAATCGAAACTGCCTGTTTCGATTGTTCACACTAATTGATGAACGTAGTGAAGTATTTAAACTAACATTTCTCAAAAACTATGAAGAATTTTGGATAAAATGACATATACATTTAATTTTCGATAAAAGTTTAGCATATATCTAAAATTATTTGCAGATAGCATAATAAATGACAATTTTGTACACAAAATTAACCTCATAGTGCTCTTCTGTAAAGTGCCTTTTTTCAAGTCCGATATTATACGTAGGGACAGTAGATATATACGGTCGAATTGAGTAACCTCCTCCTTTTTTGAAGTCGGTTAATTAAAAAAACTTTGAAAATAAAATAACTTATCACTTTGATTTTGAAAAATATGAAGATGCTTTTAAAAGAAGCATGCGAAAAGTCACAAGAGATGACTGGATGAAGGTGCTTGAAAAAACTAAAAAGATTATATTTGATGACTTTAACCGCGATATCCGTATAGATACTATGATTGACAATAATTTGATTATACACGTTAGTGAAGATGACTGCGACTCCTCAAGCAAATTGGAAAATTAAATTGTTTGGCATAGTCTTCAGTTATGTATTTCATAATATACATTTTCCAATAAATAAAGCATTTCTATTTTTTTCTCTTTACGATTCAATTCAAATAACTGATTCATTAAAAATTTATTTACATTGTGAATATTTATTGAATATATTGAAATATAATTCCCATAAAAAATAACAACATATAAATTAAATTGAATAAATCGACTCATCCGTAGAATAAAGTCCGATCTGTAGATTTGATAGTTTTCAGTAGAGGCTAAAGAAGTTGTTGACTTTTGTAACTCTTAAACGGTAAGACTTGACATTTTGATTTTTTGGTATGTTGTTACATTGCCTCTGTCTTGTAAAATGCTTTATAGCGTATATTTTTAAATCGTTTATTACACGAGATAGTGAGTTCTATGTTACCATATGACGTTTTACTATGGAATAACTTGGGTCCGTAGTGTATATTATACATTGTTTTACGGAAATGTCTAAAATAAGCGACGTCCCATATTAAAATGTTTCGTTTTTTATTGGAATTACCCATAACTTTAACAGTCCATTGTGAATAATAACATTGAAATATGAAACATAATTTTAGCCTAATTATAACTAAACTCTAATGTAACTATATAAAAGACGAAAATTATATTTTAATTGTTTTTTAATTTAAAAAAAAATCACAAAATAGGCATAGATCAAGTAAAAAAAGGTAGATAACGCACCTAGAACAGAAAAGTGAAGCCACTTTTTTAAAGATGTGTGAGTGAGTAAAGTGTTGACACCTTTTAAAAAAACTCCCTAAAATTTTTATTAAACAATTAATTTAATATAGGTAAAATGGGTATGTGAAAATAAAAACCTGTTTATAGTTTTAAATAAATTTACTAAAAATAAAACAAAAAATCGGTAGAATAATAAAAAAATATATTCGTAAGATCGTATGAATGGACACTTCCTATCCCCTCTGTTTATCTCTTTTCAGTTTGCAGTCGGTTTTTTTTAACTATTTTTCTTAAACCTAGAATCCTTTATGTTGTATAAGTTTTTTAAATTTTTGTCGCTTAGAACTCAGAGTCATCGTCATTGTTTGCATTTTACTGATATGATTTAGTCTTATGTTCAAATATTTTTCAATCACTAATCGTATTAAATTGACTTTATGCGCATGGCCAGCATAATCGTGGTCATTTTCCAAGTAATGAAAAGTTCTGTTATTACCTGTAAAAGAACCCAAAATCTGCGTGACTATATAGTTATGCTGGCTTTCTCTCACCAAATTTATATTCTCCATGGACAGTTTTCTTATTATGAGTTCTCAAGTTGCGCATATGTCAAAAACATCTTGGGAAGGAAAACACAGTCCACCTTTATTTCGAGCCAGGATTAATTTGTGGAAGTCGTGTTCTTCTTCAGACATTAAACTATTGAGACACTTTTCACATTTTAGTATCTTTGAAATGTAGTGTACAGTGCTACCAGCGATATAACCAATTATTATTTTTTTAAAATCATCGTATTCCGCAACATTCAGAGTGCTTGCGAGTTCTGCCGTATCTTGTTGTATTTTACGGAGAAAGTCTAGTGAAGCTAATTCGTGTTCTATTGGATACTCCTGTTCTTCATGTCTATAAGATGTCCTGGTTGAATCAATAGTTGACACAGTTGTAGATGTACAATTTAAAATGGCTACTTCTTCTGACGGGACACAGTTCCCAGTGGATAAGCATTTTAATTCGAGATGGAATGGAATGAAAGAAAGATGGATGGAAGAAAGATCAGAGCTTAATCTACCATGCTGCTCTAATGCGGATCGGCGGATATATTCTATGAGTAACGATCATAGAAATCGCAGGTGTACATGATAACAAGCGGGACCAACGGCTTAACGTGCTTTCTGAGGCACGGTAGGAAGATCCACAAGGACTGCACAAACACAGCAAACGTCTGTATGGCCAATACAAATATTTGTCATGTGCGGGGATCGAACCCGCAACCGCCAGCGCAACAGCCACAAACCAGTGTTGTGACCGTTACGCCAACGCGGCGTCCTATATAATTTTAATATAACATAATTATACAGGAAGAAAAGGGTGAACTTTTTATTTGAAGTCGGTTAAATATACCTTTTTTTGGATATCCTGTTCTATGGACTCTGCGAAGTCCATGTTTTGTATCATACATGTCAGCCTTATCAAAATGGTCTGAACAAACCACACTTGATGAGGATGGCTGCCATTGTGGTTCATTTCGGCTCAGTCTTACAGCCGCTACCCATTCACCTCTTATTAAAATATTCGTTGGAAACCTAAAACCATGAAATTTGATAGTAAAATATGGGTACCTAGTTTACTCAAAAATTGTAAAAAGTTAAAACATAAAACAAACGAGTTAATAATTCATAAATATATTTTGATTTTTTTATTTTCAATTTATGTAACATAAAATAACACGAGAAAAAAAAACAATAACTATGTCTACTTTTTACTTAATTATTTTTCTGATTGCGTACAATTTACTTACCCACATTTTGGGGTATTGAAAAAAAGAACTACTGGCAACACTCCCGTGGTACGTCATTTCGTGACATTGAAATTATAAGTTCCGAATAACCTCAATATTATTTTGGAATAACAAGAAATATAAAGTTTTATATGTAAGTACTTACGTGTGAAACGATATTCCTTCAGATTTTTTGTTTACTTTGGTATTGTTTTTGCACCATTTAATCACACAAGACGGCATTTTATAAGCAAAGTTACTGTATGAAGCCTCGTGACATACTAACGAAAATGAGCGTAGTTTGATGCATATGTGTGCGTGAGCGCGTGTATTTACTTGAAGGAGCCGAGTTTTGTGGCTTCACTAACAACAAAGGTCGCGCATTATCTACTTTATTTTACTATATCTATGAAAATAGGTAACAAAACCATTAGATGGCATCACTTTGATTAGCAATCACATCACAGTTAGATTAGGTTAAAAGTTACAGATCTATGCTCCTGATAAAACAAAATAAATGCTTTAATTATAAAATAAACAATAACATAGTTTTTTCAATAACATTGACCCTTTATCATTTTATAATTAGAAGCACCTAGGCGAGGATCTATACTTTACAATTAAATTGTATGTATACTATAACCTGGTGAATTCCTGGTGACGTAACAGTTAAAACTTAAAATAGTAATTAAATGGCATATCGTATTATATTATTTATTGTATGGTAGGTAACTATTAAATAGGTAGCCTAGAAGAATTACAGTAAGGACTTAAATATCAGTTTTAAACTTATAAAGGTACGTGGTATGTATTATAGAAGAAGATAACAACAGATAAAACGCATTTTTAATATCATATCCAAAATTGACCGTTCCAGCGGGGATCGAACCTGCACCTCTAGCTAACTGTGTCAACGTGTTACCATACAATAAATAATGTGATACGATATGCCATTTAATTACTATTTTAAGTTTTAACTGTAACGTCACCAGTTTATAGTATACATACAGTTTAATTGTAAAGTATAGCATAAGATATTAAAAATATTTAGAGTTCCCTAATGTGCGGGTAATACAAAAATAAATAATACGGATAAAACGTACTTTTAAATATTTCACTAGTGACTGACTCAAAATAAGTCACTTAATAATCAGCCTCATTAATTTATCAATCACTCTTGCATCGTAGCCTAGACGTGTGTAGGTAGGTACACATACTTAATAGCAAGGAAATATTACGTAGACAAACAATAAACTACAGTGTTGAGTGCTTCTATAATTACTTATTAAATGCCTTGCAACCTGCTTATCAGTCTGGTGTTTTTCAAAGATTCTTTTTTCTGGACATTCATCGCACTGATCCTTTTTGGGAATATGGAAAGCTAAATTGAAGTTTAAGTTGACAATTTCACGATACTGGTGTTCTTTTATAGCCTTAGATGTGTATTTCTCAGAGTCGAACCATTGAAGATATAATTTGAACATTTTCGCAATACTAAGTCCCCTTGTAGGTAAAGTTTTTAGCTGTTCTTACGGATATAATGCGATTCAATGAGTACAAATGCCCGAACATGGTCACAAACACTTTGTTTCATTGCATAATTTATAACAATGTTGTGCTTTTCGTGGCGACCCCGTCTGTCCTTTTCTAATATAGCACTTCCATCGTACTTCTTCCATGCAGTCTTTAAGATAAGAGTTGAAACTGCAAGACTATAAATTAACATAATTTGTTATACTTCAATTTTTTCGCAGTGAGATGCGTGGGATCACCTGTAATCAGCGGGAGATTATACTTAAAACTATGTTTTCTATTATTAACAGTGTCATTGTTTAGGCATCTTTTTTTCTTTATTTTATTGGAATATTTGAAAGAACGTTTGTAACAGTATTTACACGATGGTCCTATTGTTTTTACGTCTACGTACTACGTACGGCTTTACCGTTTTTTGTTACGTATGTTTTACCAAAGTTCTCAAAGGATTTGCGTTTAAGGTCTGTCCATTCTTTTGGGTGCCTCTGCCGTTTTCTAGTCGTTGTAGTAGGTGTAGTGTAATTGCTTTAGTACAAAAGAGCAGGCGTATTCGTAGTGCTAAATGAGAACGAAGAAATCAAAGAGTCTACATGATTAGCGCAGAATATGCTATCGCAGGACTTATCGACATTAGTAGGAAACGGAATGGGAATTGGCACTGATAGTCTCAAATTTATCGGAGCAAACCTATCGTCAGAAACTTCTAAGTCTTCAACCTGGCTATTGGCGAATTTTTGAAACTAGAAGGTGCTTCCAAAGAAAGTGTACTAGGTTAATTGCTGTAGACTCTCTCGGTAGACAGATCAGACGTGGTATTCGTCATTGAGTTGTCGCAAGTAATTTCTTTGGTTCCATTATCTTCATGCAGGATTTCTTCCCATACGTCAGCTAGTTCCTGACAAATTTCTTTTGCACCAAGAGGCAATGATGAAGTTTGATGTGTCATAGTGGTTTCGTTATCATACACAACTAAAATTAAAAGAAAAAACTGTATTTATTGTAGGTATTCATAAAATACTATTAATATAATATGTTAGCAATTAATTGAACAAATGTTAAATTAAAAATATTTATAAATAAAAATATTTTCAAACAAACAACGTCCTAACTGATTTAATTTTCCCTGTAACAACGTCCCATCTTAATATCGAACCGATGAATTGAATCACAGATTCCGTAGAAAAACGTCTGATAGTCACATATAATGCTTCAAAGTTCACTTTTGTTCGTATAAAATTGTCCTAATATTACATAGGACTTCTACTTTTTACTATTTGTTATTACATTAATAATTGCTACCAAGTGAATTTGTATTACGACAAACGCATTTTCGTACTCAAAATGCTATTTCACTACCCCTCCGTCAAAAAACGTCTTATGTAAAAATCGATCGCCCACAACTAATAATTGCGATAAAAAATACATATAAATAATATTTATCAATTTAAGACCTAAATGTTATATAACGAAATAATGGAACAAAAAATCGTCAACTTACCAGTATTTACGCTGTTCTTCGTATAAACCGCATCATATTCTGTAAATTTTGAATTAAGATCAAGCTCTTCTGCGTCATCTTTGAGCATATCCAACATTTTCCGAGATCGTAACATCTCTAAAAATATGTTTTTTCATATAAAGCACCGATAAGTTACACTTTTATATCAAAGGGAAATAAAGCTAAGCGCATGCCACAAAAATACCCGTTTTTCAACGAACAACGGCCAGAGTGACGAACGGACGGGGCGCTCGCGCCACTCCTGCTGCCCGCGCGCCGTCGCTTGATCACTTCGTGCGTTATTATGCGGAGCAAATGTCAGATAGAACGTTATTCGATTCTGTATTTCCGAACTAAATAAAATATGAAAATTCTAAAAACGTACGTCTGTAGAGTTCGAATTACTTCTCTCGTCTAGCTATATAACTCGTTTTTGCTTCATGATCACATCGGACTCTCTCTCTCTCTCTCTCTCTCTCTCTGACTACGAATACGTCGAAATATGCATAACAAATGCAATAAATAATGTTACTAAATATTATTAATATTATTTATTTTACATCACTAGTCATGATGAATTGACAGGTGTCAGAAACGCATTCTTAGAGCGGCCGGATTGATGCGAAAGCGATCCCGTGGCGCGCCGCTAATGCGATAAGAGTACCACGGGGTTTTAGTGGGTATTCAAGGTCGTTCCCTCCAGGCCAGGAGCCCCACACTCCCGTGGGTCTCGTCGCCAGGCTGCGTAAAAATTATTTCCCAGCGATAAGAATATTCAAAGAATTTACCGACCGAAGTCATTTTACTAGATTTCTATAGATGGCGTCACGACAAAATACTTAATATGAGCACAAGCACTATCGTCATCAAGATTACTCAAAAAGTACTCATTATACCTCGATAATATTTAAATTGGACCACATGACAAGTATTAGCTTTTGATTTATAAAAGAAACATCAAAATCGGTGCACCCAGTAAAAAATACTAACTCCCCAAGTAAAGCGTGCGTAAAGAAGTTTTACTACAAACAATAATTGTGTTTGCTCGCAAACGAAAAAAAAACCGACTTCAATTACATCGACGAGTAATACAACGTAGATCGACAAAAAAAGAAATATCAAAATCGGTATATCAAGCAGAAAGTTATGCGGTATAATACAACGTAGGTCGACGAAAAAAGCGTCAAGTAAAAACGCATTATTAGATGTAACTCGAAAATTGGTTCACACACACACACTATCACTTCAGCCTATCGCAGTCCACTGCTGGACATAGGCCTCCCCAAGTTCGCGCCACATATCCCGGTCTTCCGCAATCCTCATCCAGCCTAGAGCGGCAATCTTACGTAGATCGTCGGTCCAACGGGCCGGAGGACGTCCCACACTGCGTTTGCCAAGACGCGCTCTCCACTCTAGAACCCGTCTACTCCAACGGCCATCGGTCCTGCGACACAGATGACCAGCCCACTGCCACTTCAACTTGCTAATTCTGTGGGCTATGTCGGTTACTTTCGTTCTCTCGCGGATAGTCTCATTTCTAATCCTGTCTTTGAGAGAGACCCCAAGCATAGCCCGTTCCATTGCACGTTGAGCGACTTTAAACTTGTGGACCAGTCCCTTGGTCAGTGTCCACGTCTCGGCTCCGTATGTTAACACAGGCAGGACGCATTGCTCGAAAACTTTTGTCTTCAAGCATTGCGGAATCTTCGAAGTGAAGACTCGACGGAGTCTGCCAAACGCCGCCCAGCCCAACCGAATCCTCCTATCGGCCTCCTTCTCGAAGTTGTTGCGGCCTAGTTGGATAGTATGGCCTAGGTAAATATAATCCTGAACAACCTCGAGAAGGGTACCATCGACCGATACCGGTATCGGTATGACTTGGTTGTTAAACATAACTTTCGTCTTATCCAAGTTCATACAGAGACCGACACGTCGGGAGGACTCGTTTAGGCCGGCCAGCATTTGGCCTAACTCATCCAGCGTCTCCGCAAAGATGACAATATCGTCGGCGAAACGAAGGTGAGAGATGAATTCACCGTTGACGTTGATGCCTCGTTCCCCCCAATCCAAGGTCTTAAAAACATCCTCTAGCGCAGTGGTAAACAGTTTCGGTGATATTACATCCCCCTGTCTTACCCCACGCCGGAGGGAAATAGGTCTAGTTCTTTGGTCATTGACATGAACGGTCATCGTCGCCGCGTCGTACATAGATTTTAGTACCTCGATATATCGCCAGTCGATATGACATCTCTGCAGAGAGTCCAGGACAGCCCAGGTCTCGACGGAGTCGAAGGCTTTCTCGTAGTCCACAAATGCCATACACAGCGGTTGATTATATTCTTCCGTCTTTTGGATAATCTGCCGAACAGTATGGATGTGGTCCACGGTGCTGTAGCCATTTCGAAACCCAGCCTGCTCTGGTGGTTGGAATTCGTCGAGTCTTCTGGCGAGACGATTCGTAACAACCCTCGAAAACAGCTTATAGGCGTGGCTCAGAAGTGAGATCGGTCTGTAATTCTTTAACAGAGACTTATCGCCTCTCTTAAAGAACAGCACCACCACACTCCTGGACGACGCCTCCGGCGTGGTACCTCGGTGGATGACGGCGTTAAATAGTCTTGCCAAGGCTTTCAGGACAGGTCGCCCTGCGGCTTTAAGGAGTTCAGTGGTAACTCCGTCATCCCCCGGGGCCCTCCCGTTTTTAAGCTGCCCGAGCGCTGCACCAATCTCATCCTCTTCGAAGTCCGGGATACACTCCGAATAATGGCGCAACAATGGTGCCCGTGGATCTTCGGTGTCCCAAGTCGCAGGCTTGCGTGCGCTCGACGAGTACAGCTGTCCATAAAAATTCTCAACCTCTTCTCGGACCTGAGGGCGAGAGCAGACGGTTCTGCCATCTGCTGTTTTAAGCTTCGCAAGAAGGCTTCTCCCCAATGGTCTTTGGAAAACTTTGGACCCCCTATTCTGCTCAATCAGAGTAGCAACCTCTCTCGTATTTGAGCAGCGGAGGTCTCGGCGAATAATTTTCCGTACCCTCTTGGAAAGAGCCCTCTGTTCTGGCGAAGCAGCCGGCAACTCGCGCCTCTGCCGCATCAGATCCAAGGCTTCGGGAGAAAGTTTGGACTGCTTCGTTGGCTTTGTTGGTGGAAAGTGCCTGCGACCCAGTGTACAAACCGTCTTCACCACGTTGTCGGTTATCTCGTCCACGTCGCTAGTAGTTTCCAGCGAATCGAATCGGTTTTGGAGTTCCAACTGAAACTGCTCGGAGCCACATAGTATTATCGAAAAGTGGTTGTTAAATCTCAAATAAATTTAAATGGGACCAATTGGAACACACCACCTTTCGATTAAAAGAAAATTTGTCGAAATCGGTCCACCCGGTCAAAAGTTCTGATGTAACATACATTAAAAAAAAATACAGTCGAATTGAGAACCTCCTCCTTTTTTGGAAGTCAGTTAAAAACTGACTTCAATTGCATCGACAGGTAATACAACGTAGATCGACAAAAATAGTCAATAACGTAACTAGTCAAATTATAACCTCATAATTTTCGGCATTTAAAAACGATCAGAATTCCTATATGCAGGATTCCGGGATCAAATTATCTAGTTCTGACTAAATAAATTAAAAATTAAATTGTATCGTATATGTTTATTTATTTACATGCCTTTTGTGGAGCTTATACCATAAGAAAAAATTGCCCAACGTCTGAAACGGATAGCTTTTTTGTTCCAAAATCATGGTCTTGCCTAGAAGTAGTTCTAAAGCCAAATTGGACGTTCTAAAATCTATTTGACATTATTTATTAAATTTTGTTTAAATCTGATCTACATTTTAATGTACTAAAATAAATAATGATGTTTAAATACGAATAAATTACAGTTTTAACCATAACAAATATAAAATTAAAAATATTAAAAAAGTGTAATTTTTATTGTTCTATTATAAATGTTTTAAATATATTATTAATCAAATACATATGTACATTTTATGGTACTTTAAAAACATAATAATAAATCATTTTTACAAAGGTAATGGCAACGGCAAACTTATCTCTATAAGAGATCTCTACCAATCTACCCATAACGGTGAGAAACGATGTTACCGCCAGACACAGTAGCGCAAGCGTTGATAAAGGCTGATAATAATATTAAAGCTATAAATAAGCTTATTCTGTAATATATACATTCAATATTAGTTACCAATATAAAATAGATATATACTTAACTACATACACATTTACGTGCACATATACATACATGAATATAGAGAGTATAACAATTATGAGAGGTTCATGACTTCGGAGAAAAGGTGATTCTTCAACTTGATTTTAAAACATAATTCGAAGTGCTTTCTTGGACCACTTTCGGTAAACTATTCCAAAGCGTAAATTATATTAGAAAAATAATCGCAAAGGGGTTGCCTCACACACTACACTCACACATTTCAGCCTATCGCAGTCCACTGCTGGACGACTCCACTCCAAGACACGTCTGCTCCAACGGCCATCGGTCCTGTGACACAGGTGACCAGGCCACTGCCACTTCAACTTGCTAATTCTGTGGGCTATGTCGGTTACTTTCGTTCTGTCACGGATAGTCTCATTTCTAATCCTATCTTTAAGAGAAACCCTAAACATAACCTGTTCAGTTGCACGTTAAGTGACTTTAAGCTTGCGGACCAGTCCCTTCGTCACTGTCCACGTCTCAACTCCGTATCTTAACACAGGTAGGACGCATTGCTCGAAGACTTTTGTCTTTAAGCATTACGGAATGTTCGAAGTGAAGACTTGATGAAGCCTGTCAAACAAAGCCCTAAAAATCCCCAATCCGGGCCAGGCTATTTTTGTTACCTACCGACAGTATAAAGCGTGTAGAAAATGGAACCGTTTGGTTGTCTATTATTTTCGCGGCATTACTACTGTTTACTTTAAATACAATTAATTGAACAAGTTCTTTAAAAAAATAAATCAAAACTACAACTAAATATATATAATTTATATATATTTCATAAATATTTATATAATGTTCACTATTATTATTATTTTACTGAATGTCACTCCACCCGCCCAATACATAATAGATTATTAATTATTATAATAACTACTTATATAAATAATATAGTAAATTATCTTATACTTACATGTATAAATATAAGCGGGTGAAGGAATACGCCCCGGCAGGGAGATCAAACGGCCGGAGGTTAGGGCTGTAGGCTGAGAAACCGGCGGACAATCCTAGCCGAGTCAAGTAACACCGCCTTCTGCATCCTGGCTGCGAGCGAACCGTCCCGGATCCCCAGTTGCCTCAGATGGTGAGCGAGGCTAACCGGGATCAAACCGTTGGTAGATATTACGATAGGGATTATTTCAGCAGACCCCACACCCCACATATCGACAATCTCGTGCGCCAGATCCAGATATTTACGTTTTTTCTCAGTCTCGGCTTTCACGAGGTTCTCGTCATGCGGGACGGTGATGTCCACTAAAAATACCCTCGACTGTGCCCTGTCCATCACCACGATATCAGGCTTGTTCGCCAGTATCGTCCTGTCTGTGGCGATAGGCAGGTCCCAGTAGAGCCGGACTCCGTTGCGTTCGAGTACTGGCACCGGTGAGTATTGGTAATGCGGCATCCTCTGTTCCAGGAGACCGTACATAAGAGCAAGCTCTTGGTGAAGAATCTTGGCCACTTGGTTATGTCTGTGCAAGTACTCAGTATTAGCAAGCGCGGAACAACCCGAAAGCACATGCCTGAGTGACTCACCGGGATGACGACAGGCTCGACAGAAGTCGGGAGTGCCATCCTTCAGGACGTGCTTTCGGTAGTTGTTCGTCTTGACCACCTGATCTTGTATTGCACAGACAAAACCTTCGGTTTCCCCAAAGAGGTCGCCGAATCGCAGCCACTGCACGGAGGCCTTACTGTCTACGTGTGGTGCGTGAAGCGCCTTGTAGAACCGTCCATGCAGTTCCTTCTCCATCCATACGGTCTCCCGGTCAGAGGTGCTCAGTATGACCGGTTTCTGCCAGTTCTCTTTGGCCAAGGCTAAGGGGCTTAGTCCTTTGTCACACATTGAAACGTCACCATGCAAAGCGCTGTCCCGTCTCGTTTCAAAGTAGGCCCTGAGGCTGCACACCTCGCGGTTATGCATGGTCTTAGCGCTTAACATGCCTCGACCACCACACTTCCGCGGGATGTACAGTCTCATGACCGACGACTTAGGGTGATGCACGCGATGGTACGTCATAGTTGTGCGGACTCTTCTGTCCAGGGCGTCAAGTTCGGTCTGAGTCCATCTGAGTATGCCAAAGGTGTACAAGAGAGTGGGCATGACCCAAGCGTTATAGGCTCGGACCTTGTTGGTTCCAGACAAGTAGCTCCGAAGAACTTTTGTCAGCCGTCCAAAAAAGATTTCACAAACTGCCTGTTTCACTTCCTTCACTCCTATGCATTGTGACATACCCAGATACCGGTAAGATTCAGCTTCGGAAAGGGTCTTGAATGATGGTAATTCGAGACTAAGCGGCGACGATTGAGTCACCTGACCCCTGTCCACATGCACGACCGCACACTTATCCACTCCAAGCTGCATCCTGATGGAACTGCTGAACTCCGTAGTGATTTTCAGCAGTTCCTGCAGGCGTGCAGCGTTAGGTGCCACCAATTTGAGGTCGTCCATGTAGAGAAGGTGGGAGACTTTAGTACCTCCTCTCCGAAACTGAAAGCCTATCCCCGAATGCTCCAGCAGGGTGCTTAGAGGGTTCAAGGACAAGCAGAACCATAGTGGACTCAGGCAATCACCCTGGAAAATACCCCTCCGTATCCTGATTGGGTCATCCGCGCCCGTCAGTCGCTCGCCCTGGAGACATCGGATCGTGCTCCATTGCCCCATACATACTCCGAGGAAGTCTCGAACTGCCTGGTCAATCTTGTACAGCTCGAGGACCCTCAGGAGCCATGAATGAGTTCTTTTTGTAGTCGATCCGGCGGCCGAAAAGTTCCGACGGTTGCGTCTGACAAGCTGGCCCGCCACAGAGTCGACGAGAAGGAGCTCCTTTGTACCGCGACCGTCTCCACGACATCCGTTCTGAGCTGCAGACAAGATATTAAACTCACCAATATGTCGTGAGATCTTACAGCTCAGAACGGACGTCAGTGTCTTGTAGATGGAGATCAGACACGTTATGGGGCGGTAGTTGGTGGGATCTGCGGTGTTGGTGGACTTAGGAGCTAAGTGAGTGATCCCGGTAGTGAAAAGGTTCGGGAGTGTCTTCCGATCTATTGCCTCTTGGTATTGTTGAGCCAAGGTCGCATGGCAGACCGAGAACCCTTTTAGCCAGTAGTGATGCAGACCGTCGGCCCCCGGACTTTTCCAGTTCGGAGCCCGCCGAACCGCACCACTGACGTCTTCCGTAGAGATGGCGATTGGGTTCATCGGTTCGATTTTAGCACATGCGTCCTGAACTACTCCTTTTTGGGCGACTGCTCCCTCAGTGATCGCCTCCATAGGCGCTTCGCTACGAACGCTTTCTTGTTGCGTTGACCCTGCGTTGCGCACTGTGGACACTGGTTCGACTTCAGGAGCAGCCTCACGTCGAAGTCGTTCGAGCTCGGCGGCGTCGAATATGCCCTTTCGTTGGATGTACCGAGCTCGATCTGTTCCGTGACAGTTAAAGTGGGCTCAAGCAGTAGAAACTCGCGGTGCATTACTGCCCGGTAGCCAGTCCGTCCGGTCTCCCGTCCCACAGCCCTACAGTACGCACGCATGACACTCTCGTTCATCTTCTGTGTCCATCTCATGTGACGTACTCCACCAGCGGCGGGCGCCGAATGCTGAGTCCCTTGGGACTCTGTCGTCGCCAAGCCAACTAGTGGGGATGGTGGATAAGCCGACCGGTCAGGTGGTGGTGCCGGTCGGCGGGGTTGGCTGGCGGTCCGCATGCTGCCACGTCCAGTGCCAGCTCCAGACGCGCCCTGGCGTCCCCCAGGCAGCGGCCCTATGCGCCTTTCTAAATCATCCTCCATCATTTTTATTTATGAGTGCTAATATACTCACTCGGAGAGGCACTCACGCTCTCCGAGGAGGCTGCGCAGGTGTTATGCAGCTTTTGTTGCCTTTAGTCGCATTTTACGACACCCTAGGCATAGGAAGGGGTGGCCCTATTCTACTCTGCCGGAAACCACACGGCTATTATTATTATCATTATTATATATGTTATATTTCCTTCCATTTAGAGTTAATTGTTTTCAAATTATACTTCCCAGGGGATATAGGTTTAATATGAAAACAAGTTTTTTTTGTGTTTTTCCTGTTATTTTATTTTTTCACGTTTGATAATTTAAATTTTAAACGGATGGATGGTCGTAATTGGCCTTTTTGATTATATTTCATTCTAGTTTGTTTTATATTTTTTTCTGTGCTGTGTACCATCCCTTATAAGTAAATAAATAAATAAATAAATTACTCTATGAAAGTCGAATACTTTATCACTAGTAGATATATCAAGCTACAAATGCACTTTACAGATAAAAGTTTTCCATTAATAACCGAATGAGTAACGTGAACAAGGGAACACCATTAAAACACATATTATGTCACTCAGAAATAATAGCATTGGCCTAATTTGATGCAGTAATTTTTAAGTTTGTTCATTATAATCCTGCAAATAAACAAATATTTAAATTAAAAATAATTTTTAAATATTTCCTCTTTATACATAAATATAAAATACATAAATGTTTATGAGAAGGTAAAAGTATTTGGTAAATTTAATATAATATTTTTCTTTTCAGGAAATAAGTTAACGTAACCTTATTTAATTAATGTGACACTCGCCTGGCCTAAAATGAGATACGCTTCTTGCCTATTTTCGTAAAATTTGTTTAATGTCACATTGTGTCGTGTAATTATTTTAAATTAAGATTTCTTATTACATCATCATCATTACAGCCTATACAGTCCACTGCTGGACATAGGCCTCCACAAGTTTACGTCAAAAATAACGTGAACTCATGTGTTTTGCCCATAGTCACCACGCTGGGCAGGCGGGTTGGTGACCGCAGTACTGGCTTTGTCGCACCAAAGACGCTGCTGCCCGTCTTCGGCCTGTGTATTTCAAAGCCAGCAGTTGGATGGCTATCCCGCCATCGGTCGGCTTCTTAAGTTCCAAGATGGTTGTGGAACCTTGTTATCCCTTAGTCGCCTCTTACGACACCCACGGGAAGAGAGGGGGTGGCTAAATTCTTTAGTGCCGTAGCCACACAGCACGTTTCTTATTAAAAATTAAGTTATTATTATAATGAAATTTGGTTATACGTATAATCTCCGATTATACAGATATAATTCACTATACAAAGAGTTCAATAAAGAGTTTTAGGGGTTTTTTATATGTCCCATTTTTTTAGAATGCAGTTTCCTCCTCCTGCAAATCCATAATGCTGCAGAAGAACGTGGTAGAAACGGAACAAGAAAAAGATCTAAACTCGCTCCCGATTCGTTGCGGAAGGCGCGACGTAGGACCTACCTGGTCAATTTGCCGCCGTAACGCCGGACCAGCGGGCGTTGTATTCGAGGAAGCCTCTCAAGAGCTATTAATCACGATGGGCCCTTAGGGCAACCGCTAGTGGTATCGCGGAAGTGCAACCGTGTCCCCGTGATTCCACCTAGGTGTATCGAAGGACCCCCCAGACACCCCAGACACCCCAGGAGCTTTGGTCCGTGTGAGTCGGACGTAACCCACGGAAAAACCGTTGGGATGTCCCGGTAGTATGCGAAAACGATCTCGTTTCAGTGGGTATTCTAGATCGTTCGGAGCGGGAGCCCCACAATCCCGCCGGCCTCGTCAGCGGGTTGCGTAAAAACATTTCCCAGCGGAAAAAAATTATTTAAAGAAAGATATATCTACCTATTATTGTGTTATTATTACACTATTATTTTTTTCTCGAAAACAAACCATTTAAGCTAAGCCGAAATAAAGGTCTTTATTGTAATGTAAACTAAAGAAAGGTTTAATAATATGTTCAAAGACTGATAACTATTTATTTTTTATTTTTAAACGAAATGGGTAGGTGAAAACAGCAATGTTAAAAAAAGACTATTGTTGCGGATGCGTGTTTTGGCATTTTAACTCAGTAACTGATATCCTAAAATCATCTTGACCTTACGCGTCACATAAACAACTCGTTAAATAATAATCGTTTCAGCATTTCTCGCAATATTAATACACAATTATTTATTTTAATAATTAACTTAATTTTCATAATTTTATTTTTACAGTTAACCAGAATTTATTATAAATTATATGCATTTTTATTTTATACTAGCGAACCGCCTCGGCTTCGCACGGGTGCAATGCTGATACTAAATATACTACAGAATGTCTTTATTTATAGTTAGAAGCTAGCTTATATAGCATGGTTATTAACATAATAACAACAACATTCAAATATGCGTCGTTAGATTACACGTTGTTACAGAATGCGTTGAGGAAATAAAGGTTCACTGCTCGTTCCCGGTAGGTGATAGCATGATAATATGTAGCCTATATGTTGACCCGACTTCTTAATAATATTCGTGCCAAATTTGAAGTAAATCAATGCGGTACTTTTTGAGTTTATCCCGGACATACATACAGACAAACAGACAAACAGACAAATAGACAAAAATTCTAAAAACTATATTTATGGCTTCGGTATCGATTGTAGATCACACCCAAGTATTCTTTTAAAAAAATATTCAATGTACAGTTGTGACTTTCCTACCATTTTATTATATGTATAGATATATAAAAAAGTCATTTTAACTCATTTACATTCTCCTCCGAAACGGCTGGAGAGATTTTTATGCAATTTTGGGTAGGTCTGTAATGTATATTTATTTTACACCATCAGAAAGTAGAGATTTCAACGAACAAAAAACCCACCGACTTAAAAAAAGCTGATATTTTGACGTGAGAATTTTCGATTGAAAAGGTGCTTTTTCGATATTGAGATCAAAATAAGGTGAAAAAATAAATATTTTAAATCAAAAAAATTACACAAATTAATTAAATTTTCACAAAATTTTGTAAAAAAAAGAAGAATTTAGTAAAAGATAAAAATAAAAAACAACAAAACTGTTTTTTTTTTCACGAGAATTTTGAGGTTATGTGAAATAATTGTGTTTGCTGGCAAACGAAGAAAAACCGACTTCGATTAGGTATATCTATAAGTAATACAACGTAGGTAGATGAAAAAATAGTCAAGTAAATACGCATTATCAAAGATTACTCCAAAAGTTGTAATCAGATCTCGATGAAATTTAAATGTGACATGATAAACATCGGCTTTTAGATTAAATTAAAAAACCATTAAAATCTGTACACCCAGGAAAAAGTTATTCGGATTTTCGAAGTTTCCCTCGATTTCTCTGGGATCCCGTCATCAGATCCTGGTTTCCTTATCATGGTGTCAAAATAGGGATATCTCCTTTCCAACAAAAAAGAATTATCAAAATTAGTTCATAAACGACGGAGTTATCCCCGAACATACATAAATATATATATATATATATCGAGTCCAAAGCAAAAACTGCAGCAAAAAAACTAGGTATTCTCTCTAAGGTCAGGCGATACTTCACTCCAGAACAGCTGCTTCAACTATACCAAGCACAAGTTCGGTCTTGTATGGAGTATTGCTGCCATCTTTGGGATGGATCCGCCAAATACCAACTGGCAACTTTGGACTCGGTGGAAAAACGAGCTAAGAGACTCATAGGTGACCCTACTCTGACAGACACCAAGTTGCAGAGTCTCGATCATCGGCGTAGGGTAGCTCGTCTGTCGGTGTTCTACAAAATATATTTCGGTGAGTGTGCGAAGGAATTACACGATCTAATTACCCCAACAACCTTCCGCCATCGGGACATCAGGCGCGGTCGATCGTTCCATCCTTATGTCATCGATATGCCACCTACGCGCACAAAACGCTTTGGCTCTACTTTCCTGATGCGCACAGCTAAGGAATGGAACTCGTTGCCCGCGTCTGTGTTTCCCGAACGATACAATCTGGGTGCCTTCAAGGCCAGAGTGAATAGGCTGTTATTGGGCAGGCATGCTCCACCTTCGACCGCATCGTCACTTAACATCAGGTGAGATTGTGGTCAAATGCCTGCCTATTTGTCATAAAAAAAATATATATATATATATATATATATATATATATATTTATATATATATATATTTATATATATATATATATACGGTCGAATTGAGTAACCTCCTCCTTTTTTGAAGTCGGTTAAAAAGTGCAACTACAAAAGTTGTAGATCTTTTTACTATCTACAATTTTACCATTGAACTTTTTTCCATACGACTTGTAGTTTACCCCGGATATCAAAAAAAATCCTTTTCGCCTTTACAATAATTCTTTACAAGACTATAAAATTTCTTATCATTTCAGTTGTGAACACAGTTTTTTATACACATAGTAGTGGTGTCAGGGTAGAACACGGTAGGACAACCACCGTGCCCGGTTTGGAGTACTCCAGACATTGTTCACAATTTTTTCAACTGTTATCTTCTGTTTATCGATTGAAAATTCTAACCTATTGCTTGGGATTACATATTGAGCAACGCTGAAAAAGTGACACGCGTTGTGAAGTAAGAACGTGCAGTTTTAGAGTAGTCTGTAATCAAATTAGTGCCATCCATGACACTATAATTACTTTGGTCTTTGAATCAAAATCAATAATATGAAAGTAAGAAAACTGATGATAACCAATGAGGAAAGAAACTTTAAAGACCGATTAACAAATTATCACGAATCTTTCTTTTTTTTCGAATTGACGAGTGCTGTTGGCTCTATCGGCTTTTACAGCAGCCAGACACCGGCCGAATATCAAGTATCGAATACAATATTAGACTACACTTTGACAGCGCAATTGATCTACGAACAACGCTATCTGTGTTTTATTGTATGAACTAATAATTATTAAATATACATTCAACAGAGCGAGCGGAACATTTCATTTCTATTATGAAAATAAATCTTATTGATGACAGCGACGGTAGGTTCTGTAGGCTGAAAGTAAAATTCTAAAATCATAGTTTTGGCCTCCATGGCCTATTTTTTGGACTTTAAGGGCCAAAAAATAGGCCCGGGTTATAACTTTTTTTTATACGCATTTTATTACTTGACCATTTAAATTGAAGTGGATTTTTGTATGGAGAAAAAAAACAATCTAATATGTGCTAAGATTGAAGTAAACATAGTTGGGTAATAAAATAAAACCTTTTAAAATATTTAATGCTACATGCATATATCACAATTATATAAAAGCGATAAGTGACTATAAAATAACAAGATGAGTGCAGCATCATTTTCTTAAGAACTGTGAGATATAGGAATATCTTTTATGATATAAGGGTTCATGACATCAAGCTAATATAAACATTAATCGGGGTTATCTCGAATTATTCGTATAATTACTTATAGTGCGCTTTTCCTTTGGCATTTAATGTGGAATCCTCTGCATGGTCTGCACTAGTAAAACACGAATAAATATTTCTCGAGAATATGTAAGTTATTTAAATATATTTTTTGTACAACTTTTTTATTTATGGACAAAGGTTTTTTTTTATTTTAAGGAAAGTGAACTTTCAATTATATATATATATTTTTTTTTATTTTGTTTTACATTTATCAAATTAACGAATGAAATTAATCTTAAAAAAATATTATATGTAAAATTGATAAAAAATAATTATTTTTTGAAATAATAACAAAGAAATTAATTTTAAATTTTTAAATATTATATATATCTATATATTACAGAAATTAATAACTTTTCCATTGCCGTTTGCTGTCGCTTTTACAATATTTATATCTCAGTAGCAGCGGTGTTTTTGTGTTAGACGCGAAAAGCTTACAAGGCAAATATCTTGCAATAATTCTTAGCCCAGATCAAATTTCTTATTCAGCACATGACCGAAGGATACCTTTTTTCAGTATCTCTTTAGGCCTTGATTACTGTTTTTGCGATTCAGGAATCGTTATTAAAAACATCTTTAGAATGTAACTTAAAGGATGTGTTTCCTTTAAGTTCTTTGAAATCTACTTAAAGGAGGATTTTTATGTATAGGATATAGATTTTTATGAATTGATATAAGAAATTATAACACAATAAACTACATGAATGTGTAATCACTGAGAATTAAATCACACTTACCACGAATTAGAAAACATTTTTTTTTTTTTACAGCATGAAGGCCGTATTAATATTAGCAGTCCTTGCTTGTGCCTTGGCGCTGTCCTATGGCGACTTGATCTGCGGCTCGAACTACTGTAAACAAAACCCGTGCACGGCCCCTATCACTTCCTCTACTTGCCGTCCACCATCTACTTACCGCCAAAACCACGCTGGCATGTGCGCTTGCTGTCCAGCCTGTGTTACTTTGCTCTGTAAGTATTCATCAAAATTTTACATTTAGGCTCTATCTACTTTATTGAAACACCAACTAGAAGACAATATTTATCTTCAAAATATGTTTAAGAAGAATTAAAAATTAATCTTTATATCCCCAAAGAAGAAGTTAGAAGAGTGTTTTACATATTTCTACGTACAAAGTTAAATAGAATAATATTTACTATAAGTTACTGTGTCATATGAAAAGTAAAGAATAAAGTAAATAATTAATCATTTATTTAAATGAGTAACTAATTACTAAGTTACTAATAATTTATATTTAAATAGTTGCAAAAACTTAGTTTTTTTTGCGATCGACTCGGAATAATTTCAGAATAAAATAATTATATACCTACTAGAGAATAATTTTGTAACTTTTGCTCTTTAAGATTTTTATTTGGTTCGTTTTTTTTAAACATAGTAGTTATAATTTTAATTAATAAAAAAGTTTATATTAATTTTTTTCTTACAATTACTTACCGTTTTCTTAATACTGATCAATATAGCTTTTTGTACGCTTTTCAAGAATAAAAAAAGGAGTTGTGATACTTATTTGTCTGTAAAATTATCTTGCCGTATTTTTTATATGATTTTCTTCCTCATTTTTTTTAGCCGAAGGAGCTGCTTGCAAGGTTTATAGCAAGGAATTGGGAGAAACTCCCTCAGCAGTCTGCAAGGAACCACTCAAGTGTCTTAAAGGCGTTTGTACGAAAGTCACTCCTAGAGGATAAATTCTAATTTATAAGTGAAACGGCTTAATATATATGAATGTTTAAATTTGAACAAATATTATTTTTGTATGTTTATTTCAACTAAGTTTATGTCACTATAGATATAATTAAAAAATTTGTTTTATTTATAATATCCTATGTCAGTTTTTAAACGGTTAGATAAAAAGATTTGTCGCATATAAACCACCAGTCTAGACATATTATGCACATAATGTTATTTAATAGTTTGCTTATTTTAACGTTTTGCTAAAAAACTCACACGATATATTTTTATAGATTCTACGACTTTACATATTCTTAGGTGATAAAACAGACACGAATTTTTGCTATAAATAGTTTTTTACGCTTTCGTGTTAATTTAAAAAATTAACTAAATAAATTCGGTATCTTGTTTCGTGTAAACTAATGAAACGTTATACTTCGGCTCCTCTATTTCCCACTTTTTTTTTTCTTTTATATCTGTTGCGTGTACTAAAATTATCTATACAAATAAATAAAATTAGAGACTCTTGAATGACGAGATTTGCACTTTTACTAACAATCAATCGGACTTCGGCTAAATAAAATAAAGTCCTGCAAAAACTTGACGGGTAAAAGAAATTAGCGTCAATCTATACAAATAAACAAAATTGGAATGTATGTTTGAAATATTAAAATATCCGCTTTTTAATAAATTCATATGTAATTATATGTATACACGGCACATATCAAAATAATTTTTTTTACAATTTTTGTCTGTCTGTGTATTTGTTCCGGCTAATCTCTGAAACAGCTGGACTGATTTTAACGGAACTTTCACTGACAGATAGATGATGCAATAAGGAGTCATTTAGGCTACTTTTATTTTAGAAATATATTTATTTTATAACTCTGCAAACTGAACAATAACTTTTTTGTTAAATTCCATGCGGGCGAAGTCGCGGGCACAGCTAGTTCTTATATATATTTTTATGACTATTTCTTCGTTTATGACAGTTAATAATATAATGTATAGTTGAATAAATCTTGAAGTTTGCCTCTGAAAAGAACTATGTTTTGCCTGGTGCTCGTTTTTAAAATTGCATATGTTACTCATCATATACATGGGCTCAAAATGTTTCTGATGAAATTGTTAGTCAATATTAGAGACGAAGATTTTCTTATAAACGACAAATAAAAAAATTGCTTCCTAATAGAGGCAATATACACACTAGTTCCATCCTTAATGACTGGTTGTCGTACATTGCTATGTCCATCCATTTTATGTTTTTGTTTAACCATATATCGTAGTTCACTTCTGGAAAGTTCGCGCCAAAAAAGACGTGAACTCTGGTGTTTGCTCATAGTCACGCTGGGCAGGCGGGTTGGTGACGAAGACGCTGCTGCCCGTCTTTGGCCTGTGTATTTCAATACCAGTTGTTGGATGGCTATCCCGCCATCGGTCGGCATTTCAAGTTTCAAGGTGGTAGTGGAACTGTGTTATCCCTTATTCGCCTCTTACGACACCCACGGGAAGAGACGAGAAGGCTATATTCTTTACTGTTGTAACCATACAACATGTATAGTGATTTAGCAATCTGAAAATTCGCACATTCAGCATGCAATATGCACACAACAGAAGTTTAATTATATTTTGACAAAAATACCTTTTATGAAACAAGCATTTATTGCAGTTTATATTCAAATTTTATCAGATTGTGTGATTTATTAGCTTGTTTTCAAAATTTCACGTCAATATTTTAATGAGAAAACATAGAAACAAATATTACAAATGAAAATAATGCCATAGCAGAAATAACCTAGCTAAAATTAAGTCCTACAGGAAAGTAAGACATTAGGCGAATGTTTACATTCATTAGTAAGAAAATTTTACAGTTACTTTAAATTTTTAACCGACTTCCAAAAAAGGAGGAGGTTCTCAATTCGACTGTATTTTTTTTTAATGTATGTTACATCTGAACTTTTGACCGGGTGGACCGATTTTGACAATTTTTTTTTAATCGAAAGGTGATGTGTGTCAATTGGTCCCATTTAAATTTATTTGAGATCTAAGAACTACTTTTCGAGTTATATCTAATAATACGTTTTTACTTGACGCTTTTTTCGTCGACCTACGTTGTGTTATACCGCATAACTTTCTACTGGATGTACCGATTTTGATAATTCTTTTTTTGTTGGAAAGGGGATATCCCTAGTTTGGTACCATGATAAGAAAACCAGGATCTGACGATGGAATCCCAGAGAAATCGAGGGAAACTCTCGAAAATCCGCAATAACTTTTTACTGGGTGTACCGATTTTGATAATTTTTAATTTAATCGAAAGCTGATGTTTATCATGTGGTCACATATAAATTTTATCGAGATCTGATAACTACTTTTTGAGTAATCTTTGATAACGCGTAGTTACTTGACTATTTTTTCGTCGATCTACGTTGTATTACTCTTCGATGAAATTGAAGTCGGTTTTTTTTTCGTTTGCGAGCAAACACATATATATATATGTATGTTTGGGGATAACGTTTATGAACCGATTTTGATTCAATTTAATTCTTTTTTTTGTTGAAAAGGAGATATCCCAAGCGTGGTACAATGATAAGGAAACCAAGATCTGATGATGGAATGCCAGAGAAATCGAGGGGAACCTTCGAAAATCGTAGTGACGACTAGTGCGTTTGTTAATTTTTTTCGTCTACTTACGTTGTATTACTTGTCCATGTAATTGAAGTCGGTTTTTTTTGTTTGAGAGCAAACACAATTATTTAACGTTGAATAAGACGATATTACGCACAATATAAAGTTTTACTTGATTAAAATTTTACATTACTTTATATAATGCCTATAAATATTAGTAAGTTAGTATTTATTTATTAAGTTAATATTTTAATTATACCTGCCTTGCTTGTATAGTAATATGACACATTTCATTAACACACATTATAATTGTAAGATTTTTTTAATAATTAACTGATAACGTTCCTATTTAATCAATAATATAGGTAATCTACGGCAACCGCTGGACTGATAGTCATACGCAGTTTCACGTGAGCTATGAACTCCGTAATTGATAAAAGATTGCAGATTTCAATTTCAATACTTGCTTTATGTGACAAACATGTGTTAAATATTTATTTCAAACAATCGTGCAACAATAAACAAGTTTTACGTGTTATATCTTATATCTACCCGCAAATATATTAGGTCAATCAAAGTTTACGATAACTAATTTCATAAACAGTACTAATCTGAGCGAGCGCATCATATGTTTACGGACAACGGACGATAGTGATTGTGAGTTAAGTGAATAATGAAGAATAGGAATAATATTTTGAAGAATATCTTCAAACGGATATAAATGAAAATTTAATCAATAATTTATTGAAAACATTACTGTATTTTATGATTGTTATCTGAAGTGAAAGGTTAGTACGATAAAAGGTAAAGCTTTAGATTAGGAAAAACCGAATTTCGGGACCGTGGGAGGAAGGGGGGGGGGGACGCCACCCCTGGTACCACTGTCACACTTCGAAACCCCATGGTTATGGAGATATCCATGGTTAAAGTTTTGAGGTAAGAAGAGGAATTTCGCAGCTTTCATACATTATTTTCACATTTCACGCACCTTTTTTTTTAACATTTCACACGCTATTTTCATATTTCACACGTTTTTTTCACGTTTCACAAGTTATTTTCAAAATAAAAACGATCTCGACTCCAAGATCAACAAACGATACAACTTACGTTACTCATGCTCCGTTCCATAGTTTTCACATGTAATAACATAACATTCACATTTCGCACTTGATTTTAACATTCCACACGTTAATTTAACGTTTTCACACGGTTTTTTAACAAAGGATACAACTAATGTTTAACAACTGAGAAATAGATGTTTTAATAAAAAATGACAGGCCCCTTATCATTTCGCTCCAAAACAATGTAAGCATAAATTCATTGTTTTTGTTTAAATAACTGTAAAGGCAAAGGTCTTAGACCATACAGCCTTGTTTCATGTTATGTTTTTTAATTAAATATATTTTATTTTTATTTATTTACTGTTATGAACGAAAAATACCCAATATTTTAGTTCATTTTATATGACAATAAATAAATAAATAAATAAAATATAATAAAGTGAAAAACATGACATGAATAAAATTTTTTTACCATAATCTGACTTCAGAAAGGGGCCGTTTATAGGCGTAATTCCGTTACAAATAAACCCTAACCTATCTAATTTAAAAATTACACCGTTTATAGACATAGTTTTGTTACTAAAAAAAACCCTAACCTATCTAATTTTAAAAATTACACCGTTTATAGGCATAGTTTTGTTACCTAAAAAAAAAAAAAAATAACCCTAACCTATTTAATTTAAAAATTACACCGTTTATAGACATAGTTTTGTTACTAAAAAAAAATAAAAATAACCCTAACCTATCTAATTTAAAAATGACACCGTTTATAGACATAGTTTTGTTACTAAAAAAAAATAACCCTAACCTATCTAATTTAACAATTACACCGTTTATAGACATAGTTTTGTTACTAAAAAAAAATAACCCTAACCTATCTAATTTAAAAATTACACCGTTTATAGACATAGTTTCGTTACTAAAAAAAAATAACCCTAACCTATCTAATTAAAAAATTACACCATTTATAAACATGGTTTTGTTACTAAAAAAAATAACCCTAACCTATCTAATTTAAAAATTACACCGTTTATCGACGTAATTTTATAACAGTAAATAAAAAGAAAATATATTTAATTAAAAAAACATAACATGAAACAAGGCTGTATGGTTTTAGACCTTTGCCTTTATAGTTATTTAAACAAAAAATGAATATATGCTTACATTGCTTTGGAGCGAAACAATAAGTGGCGCGCCATTTTTTTTTAAAAACATCTATATCTCAGTTAATAAACATCAGTTGTATCGTTTGTTAAAAAACCGTGTGAAAACAATAACTTAAAGTCTGAAATGTTAATCAAGTGCGAAATGTGAATATAACATCTGAAAGCTACGGAACTAAGCATGGTTACCGCAAGTTGTATCGTTTGTTGATCTTGGAGTCGAGATCGTTTTTACGTACTCCTGTTCGAAAATAACTTATAAAGTTGTGAAACGGCGCATGGATTGCACTGCCCGCAGCGCCGGAGCTAAGGTGAAATCAGATGCGGAGCTCAAAGGTATTATAATAGCTTTAAATTCTTCCTCTAATCTCAAAACTTTAACCATGGATATCTCCATAACCACGGGGTTTCGAAGTGTGGCAGTGTTACCTTGTATAGCTTCCCCTACACCCTCCGCCCCCCACACCCAAAAACCCCATAATTCGGTTTTTCCTAGTCTAGATCTTAGCCCAATAAAATACAAAGCTTCGAGTATGTTTATGTATATAATATTAAATTCGTACAGTTTTATTGTTTATTGGTTAAATAAACATTTTCATTGTTTCCATAACACAAGATACTATAGTTACCAGTGGTACATACCCATTACAGATTACTTAATTAATAGTGACGAATTTTCATCACGAAATATAAATTTGTGGTCACAAATTTAATTAAAAAATTAATATCGTTTGATCAATCTTCGAAAGAATTTACTTGGAAATAATAGTAACTGATTCATATTTAATAATAAAGTATCTACTTCGAAATAATAATTACTAATTTTATTATTACAGATGAATTCGTTATGTGTTATTTAATTAAAAAGTGTTTTAGCTAGGAACAGAGATTTTTTGTACATTAAAAAAGATATATGAAGTCTTCACAGGGTCAATAGTAGCCAAAATTATTATTTTTTATTGCGGGAAAAATCTGAATCTGAATTTGATGCAGTTTTCCCAATTGTATTGCTGGTGGTCTGACTTAAAAACCGACGCATATTTTTACGTCCTCGTTCACTGCATTATTTACAATAACTTCATAGAACGAAGTTATGGGCACAACTATTAGTCACCATGCTTATACATTTATAGTTAGCTCAGATTCATATGATATTATACCAATCTAGATAGAGCTTCTTGCCTTGTTACGAATAATTTCTAAGTGTTAATTATATATTATATACTTTTCAAATTTTAGAAATGAGTTTACGCAGACCGAGAGGAAACACTGCTTTACAAAATGGCGCCACCATAGAAGAGGAGAAGACTAAGAGTCTCGATTTCACTCATCGAGAATCACCATTGACAGTTCTCATCGAACACTCGCTTCACATAAGAGCAATATATCACATATTCGTTGTCATTCTACTGATACTACTGTGTGACACCGTGATATATGACCTCGTCGAGCGTGGAAAGCAAGTAAAATTATCATTTTAATTATACACAAGTAGGGATTACAATCCCGTGGATATTATAAAATCGAATTGAAACTACAGGTTTTTTTATCATATAATATTGGGTATATTAAACTTTTATCTGGCGCGTCATATATACTCGTAATTTAACAATCATTATTTGTTTCCTAACAAAATAACAATTATAGTATCTTAAATTTTTAAAAATGCGTTTTTAAAAGAAAATGGGAAATTGTAATTTCGTTTCCCATTCGGCGTCTTAGCGAACTGCCAATATATCCTGAGACTTCTTGTAAATTGTAATAATTTACGATACAGGTAAGACTGGATAGAAGTTGTGACCATACCAGGCATAAATCGATAATTGTTAATTGTTCAATATATTAACATTGCATTTATAATATTTTAGTAACAACTAGCGACCCGCCCCGGCTTCGCACGGGTGCAATGCTGATACTAAATATACTACAGAATGTCTTTATATAAAGTATGAAGCTAGCTTATAGCATGGTTATTAACATAATAACAACAACATTCAAATATGCGTCGTTAGATTACACGTTGTTACACAATGCGTTGAAGAAATAAAGGTACACTGCTCGTTCCCCGTAGGTGATAGCGTGATAATTTGCCTATATGTTGACCCGACTTCTTAATACCTAATATTCGTGCCAAATTTGAAGTAAATCCATGCAGTACTTTTTGACTTTATCCCGGACATACATACAGACAAACAGACAAAAATTCTAAAAACTATATTTTTGGCTTCGGTATCGATTGTAGATCACACCTCAAGTATTCTTTTAAAAAAATATTCAATGTACAGTTTTGACTTTACTACCATTTTATTATATGTATACTTTTCATAAAAAATATTGAATATTATTTGAACGTTAGACTTTTTTAATTAAGTAGTATTAATTTTGAAATAGCGATCCGAGTCTTTAACTGACCGTATTCGTATGTATGCTAATGAAAAGCTTACGAGATCAATTTGGGTCCCTAAGGATTGGTCCGCAATACGAAGATATACTGTTATTAATGTAATGAACAAAAACTAATACTGTTATTAATGTAAATGTAAATTTTTATATGTATGTTGTAAGTGTGCTTTTGAAAATAAATAAATAAATAAAATGAACGAAATAAAAATATAGTAAAACGATAATCGTCATTCTACTTGTTAGAATACAATAAGCATAAATGGAAGAAAAACATAACAACTAATTAGGTACATTTTTTTTCTCTAACAACGTCATTCAAAGTTCTTTAACATCAATTTGATACTTGATGTTAAAGAACTTTAATAATATATTAATAAACATATATTATTTTACAATTATATCTTATTGCATTAATATTCATATACAGTTCATTAATATATTTTTAGATTTCTGTGAATTCACGCATCTTTGAGATTCATCATTTTTTAAATAATGTGTTGGAATGTATTTTTCTAGAATAAATATTGGCGTGACGTCAGTCGTGTATGGGTTCGGTGACATCAGACGCGGCGCCAAGCTGTGGTTGTTTGAGCTAGCCGTCGCACTAGCTTTTTATCCCGGCTTGAAAATCTATGTCGCGATATGGAAGATTATCAAAGATTATCCAGGTATTAAAATGTCTGTCAACAATATCAAAACTTATTCTCACTCTTAAAGACCCAAAGGCTCTACGGAGACGTTAGAGCTTCCTATTTTACCAGCCTTCTCTTCTTATAGTTGGAACATATTTGTTTTATTTTTCGTATAGTTTACTTAAATGCTGTACAAGAGATCATCACTACACCCTATCGCCGTCCACAGCTCGACATAGGTCTCCACAAGTTCGCTCAAAAAATGGCGTGAACTTATGTGTGTTGCTCACAGTCACCACGCTGGGCAGGCGGATTGGTGACAGCAAGGCTGACTTTGTTGCACTGGAGACGTTGCTGCCCGTCTCCGGCCTGTGTATTTCAAAGCCAACAGTTGGATGGTTATTCCGCCATCGGTCGGCTTTTTAAGTTCCAAGGTGGTAGTGGAACTGTGTTATCCCTTAGTCGCCTTTTACAACACCCACGGGAAGAGAGGGTACAAGAGTACAAGAGATTAACTTTTTTAATTTGACTCTTGAAAATTGAACAATACACGCGCTAATTTGATCTCAGAGCTGGCCGGTAGCGTATCATTTCCTACCAATGGAACTATCTCAGCAATTATTTACATATAATTATATATCTTGTATAATAGATCTTGTTAACGATGATCTTTGTTTTTATCACAAGTATCTGATAAAAATCGATAGCAGCGTAGCCGAATAAGTCGCAACTCATCTCCAGCTTAGTAGAAAAGGCTTTTGCCATGCTTTGGGACGTTTACAGGCTGTTTTAGTACACTTATTTTTTAAGTATTGACGAATACAATTTTAACGAAATTAAAAATAGTTAATTATTATTTAACTTGGGGAGACTTATGTCCAGCAATGGACTGCAATAGGCTGAACTAACTAACTAATTATTTTAGTTATTTAAACTTCTTCGCTTATATACTACACGTATAATTATGTGTTAAAGTATTTAGAAAAGGGATATTTACTACGGCTTCAAATATGAGATAAAAATTAAGTGAAGGGTGAAAATGTTGTGTGCAGTGTCGTAGCTGTCAAGGGGGTATTTTGTTCAAGAGACCACTGCGCTTTACGCCACTTCAAATTAGTCACTTCGTTGGCCATAAACACGTGCCACCGAACTACTAAGTTCACTTCACTCCAATGGATAGCTTATACAGTTGAAGTAGACGTAACCTTTAAACTTTCAAGAGTTTGCTTTATAAATTGACATTTCAAATATTATAAAGCTGTAAGCTCGCATAAATCTAGTAGCTTATTAAATTTTAAAGATTTGAACAGCAGTCGCGTGCAACATTGCAACATTGCTTTATTGTTTTAGCAAGTAGGTATACTATTTTTTATATTCCATTATACTTTTACATGATTAATGTAGGTGAGAATCAGTTCAATATAATCTATTTATTTTAATGCATACTGAGCATGCATTATGTCTAATTGCTATTGATAAAAAAACACCAAAGTTCCCTTAACTCACTGCAACCGGACTGAAAATGGTGTCATGATTCTGGTATCATAATTAATCACAATAACACAAATTTATTACGTTTAAAATCCCATAACTTTGCTCTGTTCCCGGTAAAATAGTCATTGCTCACGTCCACAGCTGCTTACGTAATTCGAGTCCTACCACTTCTCCAAGCTGCTGCAGCCACCCAGTTTTTGAAGAAATGAGCTCTTAAAAGTCGAACTAATCTATTACCTCGGATTAACAACAACAAGCTCCGGCAGTTTTTAGCTCATCACTTCAGCCTATCGCATGTCATATATCGCTGGACATAGGCATCCACAATAACACGCCAAAAATGGCGTAAACTCATGTGTTTTGCCCATAGTCACCACGCTGGTTAGGAAGTTGGTGACCGCAGGGCTTGCTGTGTCGCACCGAACACCCCACACAGGCCGAAGACGGGCAGTAGCGTCTTAGGTGCGACAAAGCCAACCCCGTGGTCACCAATCCGCTCCACAGTGGATTTAAAAAAGAGATAGATAGATTTAGATAGAGATAGATTTAGATAGAGATAGATTTAGATTTAGATTTTAAAAAGTGGTCAACTCGATGTGATGACAAATTGTTAAAAGATAGCAAAAAAAATGACACAAGAAGAATTCCGGGAAAGAACTGGTTTGTTAATCGATATAGTTAAACAGGGATTTTGCACTACCAAAGACGGTTGCACGACGGTTTTTTACAAATTTTGAAATATCTGCTGAAATAACTGGCATTCACCTTGATTTAATCAAAAGATTTGCAGCTATTTTACAAACTATTTCATCTGGGCAACTTATTAATAAGCAAAACAACTCAACTCAGCAATACTTTATATTAACTTATATACATGGTATTACATACCTTCAAGTGTCTATAAGCTGTTGCTTCATGGTGCAGACATTTGTGAAAGTTTCTCATTTATTCCCATAGGCATGCTTTTCGAAGAAGCATCCGAAGCGCGAAATAAAGATTTCTGGAATGTTAGACTGGCCCACACAAGAAAAATCGGTAGAGTTGAAAGTAATTTGAACATAATCCACAACTTTCCAATTAACTCCGATCCCTACATCACTCATATTAAACCAAAATTTGTTCGATCGTAAAAACAATTATTCCCAGAGGCCAGCGCATTGATCTTAAACAATGAACTTTCAGAGGAAACAGAGATTTCTCAAGAAAACGTTGACCCAAATATTATGTGAGTTTTGTTTCTAGTGGACTAAACTACTACTCATAAATGAAGGTTGCTCCCCGCAACCGCGTGAATCCGGCTGCGTTGAGTTTTTATTTCTTCAAACTTATCTCAAAAACTATTATTAAATATAAAATTTTAAACATTGTAAGCATTTAAGTTACTATATAATTCTAAAGTAAGGAGATATTTAATATAAAAAAATAGTTTTTTCAACTCGCAATAACTCAAAAGTACGCAGAGATAAGTAGAAAGTATCTTCGAATAAAATACTCAGAATCACTTGTTTTCTAACATGTGTGATCGCCATCTCGACAACTCTTGAGAATTTCGAGAAATTAACAGAAATTTAATTTCTTTCATACAAAAAAAAGTAATTATTTTTTTTTACCAAGAAAATAGTCATGGTAGGATAATAACATTTTTTTTGTCTTGTTAGTTATCCTAATCTTAACCATCAGTAAAATTTTCGTGCCTCTAGAATCAGTGTCCATATTTTATTAAATCGGGACTACTGTGTGCCTGCCCAGCGTGGTGACTATGGGCAAAACACATGAGTTCGCGCTATATTTGGCGCGAGCTTGTGGAGGCCTATGTCCAGCAGTGGACTGCAATAGGCTGAATGATGATGATGATATTATACTTAAATATATATTTTATATCATATCCTAACAGTGAAAACTTGTAATTGACCTTTTAGTAGTAAGTCTAAAACTATACTATAATTGTCTAGCTGTAAGTTTTCCTAAATAATAAAAAATAAAATAAAAGAAATAAAAAATACTTATTAACACATTGTACTTAAAGTCATACTAAATAATTAACGTATTTTTTTTATAAAGGTCTCTGCAGAGTCTGGTCTACAACTGCAATAATCGGTGTGATAGCACTAGAAATACTGCTAGTAGCCGTTCCAGTGTATGACTTAGCTCAGACGCATTTGGCACTGGGATCTTCAGCCATTGTCACCTGCGAAATGGTAAGTATTATTAGTCTGTTATTATGAAACAAGTGATTGCTTTTCTCCTAATATTTCGTTTTGGAGGCTAAACAAAATAAAAATACGTTATTCATCATAATATTAAGAATATTATAATAATTTATACGTTATTCTTAATTAATTATAGTGTATTTGTTTCGTACATCTATTACACCTTTATTTTATTATATATCTTATTATATATTGATTTTACCTTTATATAAATATCGATAATAGAAACAAGTAATTTTTGCCTACAGTGGTAACACCACTGCCATACGGTAGAATCTCTAAAATACCCTTTTGCTGTAGCTAGAGAATCTGTTTGGTAGTTTATCCGCGCTAAGAAAATAGTGAGTCATCTCTGTCACTTAGCTTATACTCGTAGCCACACCCGTTAAACAATTTAAAAGTAGTAAATTAGAACGTCTGTCTGAAGGGCTTATTTCAACTGGTCAATATGAACACACCTTTTTAGTATAAAAATATCTTCTTCTAGTAAAAACTTTGTAGCCCTTTTTACGGAAATTGCGCGGACGGAGGAGTATGACATTTCATACACTTAAATAGTTTATATAGAGAACGAGTACAGAATGCTAATATATTTTATTTAATTATGCATAAAAATATATTAAAATAATAAAAAAACATTACATACACTACCATTTATTTGACACACATGCATATTATACTCTTTTGTTGGTTGTCAAAGTCTGTAGTCAAATTGAAAATTTAAAAACAAAGGTTCTTTATTTTCATCATTTTTTTGATTTTTTTATTAGTTTTTAATTATGGTCGAATTTCGACCACTAGGCGACCACTAGTAAGAATAATTTAAACAAATATGATAACATATTTTTGTAAGGGTGAAAAATATGTTATCATATTTGTTTCGTCTTATTCTCCATAAGACGAAACTGCATGAAATCACATTTAATTTTTTTTTACATGTATTTGTTAAAATGAAAATAAGACAATAGTTTAAATTCCAGTAAGCAATACTAAGATTCAAATGCTACGGTTTACGTAATCCGCCAGTAAATTAGAAGCTTTACCCAAGCAGGAAGATATATGCATGTGTACGCTTTATGACTTATGTACATTTAGTAGGTAAATATGATTATCTTGTTGTTTAATGATATGCGTATTTTATGTATGTAAATGTTATCTGTCTGTTTGTTCGTTACGCTTAAAGTCTAAGCTTAGTAAAAGTACATAATATGAATTTTCGGGAAATAAATAAAAACCACACACTTAGCTGCTCCCACTAATATTTACACCTGGTTAGTATTTCCGGAAACACAGTACTCAAATGCGAATGCCTAGACCATGGCAAACATCTGTTCGGCCTACACAAACGATTGTCTTAAGCAGGAATCGAACACGGGCACAGAAAATGAAATTTAAAAAATAAATGATTGAGTACCTAAAGACACGTATTTTTTTTCTCAAACTTATTAATAGCAGACGATGCTGCGGGATCCATTTTTGTTGTTTTGAACTTAATCTCTGTGCATAAAAGTATGTGTTCTACGAAATTAAATTTAAACACTGAAATATTTCTATATAAGATTAGAAATTTCTTGCGGTTTCACTCTCGTTGGGTACTTATATATATTCATTAAACATACTTTGGGGTGCGAAGACGTCGGGGTTATCTTTTTTTGGAAGTGTGAGGAAAGGGTATTAAGTTCCTCGTCCGCCATCGCAAAGGGAGGATCCTCCAACCAGACGGGTATTGTGTCTGGTGGGCTACCGCCCCGGTTGTTCTCGGGTTCTTGTATATAATATGTTCAATTGTTCTGATAACTTTGATATCGCGATGTAGGATACGTCAGTTCTTAGTTCGTAGTTCGTATGTTGAGCGATAGATGTCGCTACAATACAAACGTATATGAAAATACTATACACCATTAGATATATATGTATAGGCGCTCTCGTTCTGAAACTACCTTCTACAGATTATGTTTACTTTTTTTCTTTCTTTGTAATATTATAAATGCATATAGAAGGCACAGTTTGAAGCGCCTTTGAAGTCTCGCTACATATCACGTTTTATAGATGTTTTTGAGGCCTGCTTGACAGATTAGCTTCTTTTACCTACCCTTTTTTTTAATTTGCTTTTAGATTAGGTTGTGAGTACTTTATAGGAATAAATTTACACACTTCTTTTGTATATTTAAATAATAGTTAATTACTTTTCTATAAAATAAAATTTTAACCAATGCAAAGAAAATAAGTTAATTAGAAAAATCCTTACGCTTCAGCCTTTAATATCCCACTGCCTCTGCCTATAGCCCTCTTTCCCCATTTAGGAGAAGCGTTAGAGCTTAATCCACATAAGCGCTACCTGCCCAGAAAATAATTCAAGCGCTTTTTGAAATACATTATTACAGCCTATACAGTCCACTGCTGGACATAGGCTCCAAAGTTCACGCCAAAAACAACGTGAACTCATGTGTTTTGCCCATAGTCACCACGCTGGGCAGGCGGGTTGGTGACCGCAGGGCTGGCTTTGTCGCACCGAAGACGCTGCTGCCCGTCTTCGGCCTGTGTATTTCAAAGTCAGCAGTTGGATGGTTATCCCGCCACCGGTCGGCTGTTTAAGTTCCAAGGTGGTAGCGGAACTGTGTTATCCCTTAGTCGCCTCTTACGACACCCACGGGAAGAGAGGGGGTGGCTATATTCTTTAGTACCGTAGCCACACAGTACACCGTAGCCACACAGTACAATTTACGTTTTGAAATACACAAACGATTACTTAATAACAGGCATATTTTTTTAATTCTTTTTGGGTACTACAATGTCAGCATGCTGGGACATTAAGCAGTATGTTGGTTGGGGTGTATTATGGGTATAGTATGGTCGGTATGTGACCTATATCACATTCTACTTTAAATCAAATGAGGACGTAAGTATATCCTGAGGCAATTTCCATTTTGTTTGTGAATTTTGTAACTTTCTTCCGTTAAGCGTTTAGCCACAAATCTGGTGTGCACAGTGATCCATTTACTGAAGGTATTTATATATTGCAGAATTTCAGGTTTGAAAGTTTTATCTTGTAGGTCGTGATGTAACAGACGATGACTAAAAAATATATGGCAAGTAAGTAAATAAATCACTTAATTCGTGATAAAAATTTCACAACCATTAATTTTAAATAATTTTGGAGTTTTAACTAAACGAAACAAATTAGAAATCGAAGTGCCTAATTCAAAAATACACTATTTGATATTAAAGAACCTAATAATAGTATGTACTGTGTGTAGGTACAAAATATATACCTACATGGTTACGTAACACGACTAATTTAATTAATTAATATACCGCTAAATTTCTTCGAGAATTACTGTATATTAACTAAAACTTACAAGAAATACCAGTATCTAATCTGCTTACGGTCGAAGGTGAAGTAAACTAATGGAATTAAAGTCAGGAAAAGTTCGGCATTCTGTAAGATAAATAATTAGAATGTAGGAGAACGAAATAGAGCTACTTGTAAGTCAAAGTTCTATGCAAACCCAAAAAAAAAGGTGAGCAAACATACTCTCAGAATAAAGAAATTAAAAAATAGTTTTTTATTCTTCGGTGCCATTATTCAAATCATAATAATATCCACTAAACGTATACTAAATGATATTACAAACAAATTAAACAATTAATTAAATGTTGTAGTCATAAGATGAACTGTCACAAAACTTTTCAAAATAATTTGTTTTCTTAAATGTTTGTTATTCGAGCTCTATCTTTACCGCACACTCTCAATTTTAGTCGATCAATAAAACAGATAAAACAGAGACAAAATTAACCTAATGTCACAAAGGATATGTACAATATTTATTTTCATATTACGTTTGCAGCTTCATAATTATGTTCTTAGTTGCTTTGTTGTTAGGTAGTTATTATAATTAGTAATAATTTATTTTTGTGTTACCCACACATTAGGGAATCCTAAACTTTATTTAATATCATTTCAAAAATTGACCGTTCCAGCGAGGATCAAACCTGCATCTCCGACTTACCTTGTCGGTTTGTATTCGGTTCTAAGCGACCGTGAGTTCTTTTACAGAAGCCGTAACTATTCAAAGTTTCATATTACAATGACAATCTTTGACAGGGGACGACACCATACATTTTTTTTAATTCGTACTAACTTATTTTTGTGCTATCCACACATTACGGAATTCTAAACAAATTTGTTTAATGAGAGAGATGTAGGTGTAGGTTGGATCCCCGCTGGATCGGTCGATTTTTGATATGATATTTAAAAAATATATAATTAGTAAATATTAAAATTTAACAGTTTAACAATATCATCCTAATTTGTGACACTATAAAGACTAGCCATGAACATATACGCAAATAGTAAGTGTAAAATGGTAAACTTTTCGAATTTCCAGTTTACACTATGAACTGAAACTACTTAGTTCGCAACGTTAAGCAGTAACGAAGCACAGTTCCGTGGCTATTAGTTAAATGTCGTATAGTGTGCGCACAACATTGAATAAATTTTTTGACGTGACATTACAACAATAATTTAAATAGATAAAATATACTTTATTCATAATACTATATAAATAATACTTTTTCTTTATTAAATCCAAACCAGTTTTGAAATAATTGACTGAAACTTATTTATCGTGGGAAATAATAACCGATTAAAGTAATTATCGGCACAATTACAATGGTTGAATATTGAAAGCCTTTAGATGCCTCTAAAAAATACAAAGATATAAAGCGACAAAACAGTGTCGAAAGTGAAATGTAACATAAATCAGTAGAGACCCTTGTCAGGGCCGTGGCTGAGGCCATTAAATAACGGCATCGCACCGGCTGGGGCTGACGAAACCCCATTATTAGAACCGCGCCACCTGCCAACCCCCTCACACCCTTTTAACTCCACGTCATTTATTTCATTAGAATATCACCCTAATAAACATTGCTTTTGCAATTCACGTTTATGTGAGAGGCTGTGATTACAACTTCACGGTAATGTCGTGAGCAAAATTACTAGCTAAGGCGACGCCAACGTGTAAGAACGTCAATGAAAAGTGTCACATAGTTTTATTCATATGTTGATTCAACTGAAGAGGTGAAGAGAACTTTTAATCTAAATCTGAATAATAATTATCAAAATAGTTACTTGTCATTGCAAAATTTTTTAGTGTAAGAAGGACATTTATTTAAAAATTGAAATTGATTAGTAAACTACACTAAAAATGTTAAGATGCTACTATAACAATAAAAAATTAGCACGTTTAACTGATTAATAAAAACTAACGCCTAACAAGTTGCTGTTGGCTACGACACTAAAGAATATAGTCACCCCCTCTCTTCCCGTGGGTTTCGTAAGAAACGACTAAGGGATAAGACAGTTCCACTACCACCTTGGAACTTATAAAGCCGATCGATGGCGGGATAACCATCCAACTGCTGGCTTTGAAATACACAGGCCGAAGACAGGTAGCAGCAACTTCGGTGCGACAAAGTCAGCCCTGCGTTCATCAACCCTAGCGTGGTGACTATGGGCAACACACATAAGTCCGCGCCACTTTTGGCACGAGCTTTTGGAGGCTTATGTCCAGCAGAGGACTGCAATAGGCTGAAATACTGATGATGATGAACAAGTTGAAAGAAGTGAGACCAATTTTCTCTCGTAATTGATAAAAAAGTCGTTTTAACGTTTTACACTATAATTTATTTTTTCATTAATAATAAAACTGTTATTTTTTTCAGTTTCGTTTCGTGATGAAAATTTGCGCGGTCGCTGTTGCTTGTGCCAATCGATGTAATGACGGAGGCACAAAGCTACCCTCTTTTTCACATTTTGTTTACTTCTTGTTCGCACCAACGCTCCTGTATCGAGACGAGTACCCCAGGTAAATTATATAGACTTGATTGTTAGGATTACTATTTTATTGTTGAAATATTCAAAAGAAGTTATTTCAGCACTACAACTAACATATACGCTGGAAAATAGTAAAAAATACATAAGCAATACATATAGCATCTGCTTCATCTGCATTGTAGAGAGATAATAATAGGGATTATTTATGCGTCACGTACATATATATTAATGCTGGTAGATTCGATAATACGGATACTTAACACTAAAAGAAAAGACTGTAGAAAAAACAAAATAGCATTGTTTTATTATCATAATAAAGACGCATTTCCTTGCAGCCGTCACCATAAACGTTAACCCTTATAACTAACCTTACCAAATAAATTACCCCTACTAATTAAATAGAGTAAATACATTTTGAGATATCAGCATACGCTTTATTTTTCAAAACGAAAATTTACTTGCTTCAAATGAAATAAATCCGAAACTTCATAAATTCAGTCAATTCATAGGGATCCGGAATGTTATTAATCAATTAAATATTTAGAAAAAAATATACAACAAAATGGACGTCGATGGGTACCCAGGTTATACAAGGGTTAACGGAGACGGTGAGAGGCAAGTGTGGGCATAACCCGGATGGTAGTTTTACGACTCAAACTGTGTTTTAACGAGATAATAAGGAAATCAAGCTTTGTTTATTTAGGTAGTCTTACACAATGCGCGCCACTCACAGTCTCAGGATTTCATTATCCTTTTGGTCGTTGACTGCGAGGTGCATGATGTGTTTATTGACTACTATAATTTGATTAAGTTGCCAGTTAAGTTGCAAATTTATATATTCTATTAGAACCTTTAATGATTTCCTATTAATATTTTGTACAAAAAAAAAAGCCGAACTGAATTCGAAGCCGAACATTTTACGTGTCAAGCTTCTTTTATTATTATTTTTTCTTATTAGTTTTAATTATTAGTAGATGAATACCATATAATAATTTTATTAATTATTTAAAATATTAATTTTGTAATTATTCATAACAATGATACAGTGCAAAAGTGTAAGGAATTCCATATTGGTAACAATGTTAGTCACATCCACGTTTATATATAAATCGTGGTAAATAATGGTGGATATAGTACTCGTCAAATCACACGCCCCGCCTTTTGATTTAAAAAAATCATCGAAATCGGTCCACCCACTAAAAAATTCTGATAATATGCATTAAAATAATTGTGTTTGCTCGCAAACGAAAAAAAACCGACTTCAATTACATCGACGAGTAATACAACGTAAATCGACGAAAAAATAGCCAACGCGCAAAGATTACTCAAAAAGTAGTTATCAGATCTCGATAAAATTTATATGTGACCACATGATAAACATCAACTTTCGATTAAATTAAAAATTACTTATTAAAATCGGTACACCCAGTAAAAATTTATCGCGGATTTTCTAGAGTTTCCCTCGATTTCTCTGGGATTCCGTCATCAGATCCTGGTTTCCTTATCATGGTACCAAACTAGGGATATCTACTTTCCAACAAAAAAAATTTATCAAAATCGGTACATCCAGTAGAAAGTTATGTGGTATAATACAACGTAGGTCGACGAAAAAAGCGTCAAGTAAAAACGCATTATTAGATATAAATTTAAATGGGACCAATTGACACACACCAACTTTCGATTTAAAAAAAATTGCCGAAATCGGTCCACCCGGTCAAAAGTTCTGATGTAACATACATTAAAAAAAAAAGAAAAAAATACAGTCGAATTGAAAACCTCCTTTTTTGGAAATCGGTTAAAAATACAATCGAAATGAGATCCTTCTCCTTTTTGGAAGTCAGTTAAAAATTGCTCATAAAGCATACTGCGGAAATCGCTTCCATTTAGTTTTTAAATGTCATTACCGCGTCACAATGATAAGTTCTAGAATAGAATTCGAATAATGGAGCCAAGAGCAAATGACATTATTTTTTTCCCTACATAATGAATCAGCATTTCGATGCAATCGTCAACATTAATATTTACGCATTCTCTTAGTGTTTACGCATAATCTTCGTGTTTTTTCGCTTTGTTATTTCCAATTTGTTACAAATATGTTATTGACATTTAACTCCAATTAACATTAAATCTCTTTGACCTGGCACATTTGTATTTAACAAGCAGCAGAATGTTGCCTGTTTACCACTTGCGTGCTCTACCATTAGAAATATATTGTTATTGTTGTGATTATGAGAAGTAATATCGCTTTGAGAAATAATAACAACGAAGCGAGGCAATATCAAGGCTTTCTTTGAAACAAACCGTGTGCCTATTGAAATAATTCAGAAGTCTTGGTTAATATAACGGGTTCTAAAATTAAATATTATTGTAATAAAAACACCTTAGTGTCTCATTTTATTATCAATGGGTATAGTTGCTAATATTTCTCGTGTAATTTAAAGTAGCGTTAAAGATTACTCTTAAAATGTATATCTTCATGGGGCCGTATCATAACTGTATTTAGCTCTTAAACCTCAAACCTAAAGTACATGAGTCCTGGGTAAAGTAAAGGGCAAACAAGCAGAAGGGACACGATCGGTCCGGATTAGAGAAATCCTCTGAAGACTTTCTCCACTGATGACATAATATACAAACAAATAAGCCTTCTAAACATAATTGAAACCACAAGAAGACTTTTATTTTTGTGGCATTGTACTAATATTCTAGCTACTCCACAATTGTAAATAGTTAAAAGAAAAAGAAAGTGTTTTGTGTAGGTAATACTTATACAAAAATAATAAAATATAATAATTTTTTATCCTTTTATTTTGAAACTAAAAAAAATTTGCAATATTTTTTTAACCGACTTCAAAAAAGGAGGAGGTTTCTCAATTCGACCGTGTGTGTGTGTGTGTGTGTGTATGTATGTGTATATATATATATGTATATAGTCGGGGATAGCTTCGTCATTTATGAACCGATTTTGATAGTTCTTTTTTTGTTGAAAAGGAGATACTTCAAATGTGGTACCATGATAAGAAAACCAGGATCTGATGGTGGAATCCCAAAGAAATGACGACTAGTGCGTTTGTTAATTTTTTTTTGTCTACTTACGTGGTTTTACTTGTCGATGTAATTGAAGTCGGTTTTTTTCGTTTGAGAGCAAACACAATTATTAATACAATGTTTTTCTTTAATAAGAAAAATCTATATATACAATAAGTGTTGGAAAACTTTTTTTAGAAAATAGCGTTAACACCCAGGGGCTTATTTACCGTCGTATCAGACGTTCCTGTCAGTTATACAAGGCTTTCGAGCTTCCTAGTTTAATAGGACGCAAGATACCGAGACTGTAATATTATTATAACAGTTGTCTAATAAGCAGAGATCATTGCAATAAATCCGTCGTAGAATAAATAAATATAAAGTTAATAAGGACATTAAACAATATTATATTGTTAACAGCTTATTAGATTTACTAATTGGAACAACATTTTAATAAAATCAAATACCTAATTAAAAATTAATAATATATATATATATATATATATATATATATATAGGTATATATTTCATGAAACACTATCAGCTTCTTTAGTCAACTTTCTTATAATGAAGTAAGCCTGACCCACTAAAAATCTGGAGCAACCCGACTGGGGAATTACCTCGGCCTTACAAAGATCATAGCTAAATAATACTGCTTTCAAGCTGTATTGTGTTCCTGTAGTGAGTTAGGTGACCAGAATTTGTGTCTATAAGCTACGGTAAGTGTTTTGCAAGCGTCTATAAGCTATAGTAATCGCCAACCATCCTGTGACCCGTACGCTTGTTTAATTGTTACAAAAAAAATGCATTCATACTGAATTTAGTTTAATTTATTTGATGACGTTAAATTTTTCAACAAGAAACAACGATTTTAAAAAATATATAATGTTCTATTTAGTTATATAAGTGTTAATTTTCTATTAAATAGATCAAATTAAAATTAGTTAAAAGAATAAAAGTCTAAAATCATAAAAGAAATTGGCACTTTTATTAGAAATGCTACTAATAACGCTGTAAACTGTCACTCTCAGCGTAACCCTCACCGTTGTTTTACAAGTTTTCACTCCCCATATTTATTTTCATTCCGCGTGCTTCATATCGTTTCTTATAGAGGAAACTCCAAAAAACTGTATGGACAAAACACACATTTATCATGAGCAAGAATCAAATCCTCAAGTTCTAGCGCAGTTGCTGGGATCGTTGCCCCTGATCCGATACCAAGGAAAAATAAATTCTTAGAAATACCTACTACGATTCGCACATATGTCTCTTTTAAACATTTTAGACACCTAAGTTAAAGTTACTATGACCATTGCACCAAACGGTTGCCAATGTAACAAATATATAAGGATATAGATACACTTATATTAATACTAGCTGACCCGCAAACGTTGTTTTGCCATATATATTATTAACCCCTTAACCCCCCCCCTTCCTTATAACTTAGTGGTATGAAAAATAGATGTTGGCCGATTATCAGATCTACCCGATATGCACACAATATTTCATAAAAACCGGTTCAGCCTTTTCGGAGGAGTATGGTAACTAACATTGTGACAAGAGAATTTTATATACATATAAGATTAACAACCGCTCTGGTGTAGTGATTCGTGTACCATGTACACGCCTAAACACCGGCGGCTTGCGGGTTCGATTTCGGCTCGGTATGGATATTTGTATTAGTACAAATATTTCTTCCCGGTTTGGATGTGTGAGAGCACGTTAAGCTGTTGATCCCGGTTGTTATCATATACACCTGATAGCAATCGTAACTCATAATAGGAAAGATATCCGTCAACATCAACTGCAGTGCAGCAACGTGTTGGATTAAGCTCCGATCCTTCTTCTACATGGAGAAAGACCTATGCCCAGCAGTGGGATGTTACAGACTGAATCGTGAATGGTAAATAGTGATATTAATATTTAATATTAAGTACTAATATTCTAATATTCATATCATATTATTCTTTTTACTGTCTATACACTCTTATCAAGAGGTAATAAGTAAATCCGCTTTGGCCGATTATATTTCATTTTATTTTAATGTTTAAGTGTATCATTTTTTACAGAACACAAAGAATAAGATGGGGCGTGGTTGTGTTCCATCTTTTAGAAGTTACTGCCATTATATTTTACAACAGTTTTCTATGGGAGCGCTTTATATTGCCGTATTGGTCGGATTATGGGAAAGAACCAAAGGTAATTACTAGTATCGGAAATTTATTTATCTACTTATTAACAATAGCAAAAATTACTTTGGGAGGTTTACAAATATTTATTGTATATTCTTGAACCTTAAATTAGACTTCAAAGTAAAATTGGCAAGAACGTAACTCTCGTTATTTTCTATGAAATGATACATGGTGTATTTATTTTACATTATAGCTATAAAAAACTGTATTTATATAATCAGTAAAGCTACTTAACTAATTGTGGAGATTTTTTAGAATAATTACTGCATTATTAAGAAGTAACATACGCATCGCGATACAATTCATGAGAAATGAAGGAAGTAGGTATCATAAATGTCAACATGTTTGAAGCCATGGGGATCGATTAGTCCGCTAAAATTATTTTTGTAGCGTATTATTTTTAAATAATTCAACTTAAAGAAAACTATAAAATAAACAATGTTATAGGTGGAAGCCGGGACAGTTGTACGCGGAATGTTTGCTTGTGTGCTGCCCGGTGTTATATCCTTCCTCTGTGGATTTTATTGCATTCTACATGCCTGGCACAATGCATTCGCAGAAATGCTCAAGTTTGGAGATCGTCTTTTTTATGAAGTAAGTATTATAGATTTAAACGAATTATTTTGTTTTCACCTATTAAATAACTTAATACATTCATTAGAATGACAGTAATAAATAAAGATCATTAATATAGTAATGAAAAATTAAGGTAAATATTATAGGTCAATTTAAGGTAAATTTTTAAGAGTATGTACCCTCTTTTTTCTAAGACCATTGGTATGTATCCAAGTATTTGTTATCACACACAACTGTGCTTTCTGATGTGTATTTATTATATTTGAATAATCTAATATTTTTTTACTAACATTTAAACTAATAGTTTAAACTTCGTATGTTTTTCATCATAATATATAATATTTATAACAATATAACAATTTTTATATCAAATTTCCAGCGACTATAAATAAAACAGCTGCAATGTGTCATCTGTTGGTCATGTTTCTTAATTTCATCAAGTCGAAATTTAGTTGTATTAAACTTAAATGAAGTTAAAAACCAGTCTTAGAAAATTGGAAACTTGACCATGATTAATTTATAACTATTATAATTTATAACTATTAGAATTACATAATATTCAATACTATAAATAATTGAAATATACTGTTTTCAGGATTGGTGGACAACATCTCGTTTTTCTCGCTACTACCGAGCCTGGAATCTTATTGTACATTCTTGGTTACGCGATTACATTCATCATCCTTTAGCCCCATACACAGGTCGCGCTGTGTCTACTTTTATAGTATTTCTAGTAAGTGAAATTATTTAATACAGTTAGTATTAGTTGTTTAAGGTTTTTGTCACAGAGAAGGAGATAACAAATAGTGTATGAATAATCGTAAGCTACAAATATAGAGTTAGACTAAGTATAGAAACAAAAACAAATCATATGCTAATTTATTGTTTCCTAACCAGAAGTCTGAAAATAACTGAGCTCTAATACAAGATTTATGCTCTGTTATAGTCCACTAAGCTGACAAAGAAACTAAAATATAACATTTCGTACCTAATCCAATCAAAAATAAGTGAAACAAACTTTTCTCACCTGATTTTAATAACTAATCTTATTTTTCAGGTATCGGCTGTTGCTCATGAGGTAGTGTTGGCTCTCTCCTTTGGATTCTTTTATCCAGTGTTGATGATAGAGTTCGGAGGTTTTGGCCTTTTAATGTTGCCTTTAACGGCTTCCAGTGGATCTCGCTTTCCTAGCGTATTTAACCTTTTAATGTGGTTATCATTTTTTATCGGAAACGGTAAGTGATATATACCTAACTCTACTTAATTAACAACAACATTAATTTGATAGAAAAGTATATTGATTATATGCACCCTAGAAATAGTATACGTAGTCATATTATATATGCTTATACGCCGACACGGTCGGAGACGCAGGTTCGATCCCCGCTGGTACGGTCAATTTTTGATATGATATTCAAAAATGTTTAGAATTCCATTTGTGTGGGTAACACAAAAATAAATCCTACATATTAAAATATTATTTACTTGTGCATTTATATATAATAAACATTAAAATCCTTTTTAAATACGATTATAGCTCATACGAAGCCAATGGTGGCTAATAATTGTTAATATAAAAAGAAGTGTATGTAAACTACAAAAATGTATTTCTCATAGGCTACGTGCGTTATTTGTCTTCACTGCTAAACTCTAAATAGAATCGCTACGAGTATGAATATTTTCTTATTACTACGTAATTTAAAATATTTATCAATTTTTTTCAGTAAATTATATACACTGACTAGAAAATTTAATCCTTGGCTTTTTTCTAAGCCGGGAGTTTCGAGTCAGTTTTGATTACATACGATATATAATAATAGACAAATAGCAATGAAACAGTGTGTATGCTATATGAATCAGCTGTTTTATTACAGCTGTTACCAAGTAAAGCAAACAACAGATTCAGTTTAAATTTCGTAGACAATAATTAACTCGTGAATATACTTTTACATTATCATTAAGTACTTATACGTTTATCAAGATCGGTAGTCACTGATTATGACCTGATTATTTAAAAAAGCAATAAGAGTAAAAACAATTTTACCAACTAAAAATATCCTTATAGCTACCTATATAAAATTAAGTTTCTGACTTCGAAAAGTAAACATTTCCTTTATGGTTCAAGTTATATGCAAACATAATATAATCAATAAAAGAATTGCCTATAAAACAACTGTTAAGCGTATATTAATAACTCTTTAATAACTAAAGCATATTATTCGGTTAAAGATGTCGAGTACCTTCAATATTCCTTTCATCGTAATCTATGTTCTGTATCAATAGCTATCATTGAAGCAGAACATAGATTACCACATTAACATAATAATATATCTTATCATTAAATAATATATCTGAAACCAATAATTGTAATCAACAATTAAAATAAAGACGTTGAACTTTATATAATCAAACTAATATGTCTTGAGTTTCAGTTATCAACACAATATTTTGTACAAAAATAGTCTAAAGAATAATAACGCACCCAAGTTTCATCTCCCAGTCAACTTCGCATTGTGAACATTGCGAAAAAAAAATTCTTTCATTTTGTTAATACCGAAAATCACTTGACCGGCTAAATTTTATTACTGAAAATTTCAGGACTGTAAAACGACCGGATTCCCAGGATTTCGCATCCCGATCGTTTTCAGTCATAATCATTCATCAAGTACACTGAATCAATTTTCATACAATTCTCTAGTTCTAACTAAAAATACTATACGTTTAATTTAATGATATTTTTTTTTTATTTACAGGACTTTTGTGGAGCTTATATTCGATGGAATATTTTGCAAGAAAAAATTGCCCACCATCTGAAACGGACAGCTTTTTTGTGCCAAAATCATGGTCTTGCCCAGAAGTAGTTCTAAAGCCAAATTGGACGTTCCAAAATCCATTTGACATTATTTATTAAATTTTGTTTAAATCTAATCTACATTTTAATATAAATATAATCTTTAAACATGAATAAATTACAGTTTTAAACGTAAGAAATATTAAATATATAATGATTATATTATGAAAGCTCAAACGATAAGTTGTGACATTATTTAATTATATTGAAATAAATGTTTCCTTTTTAATGTGTAATCTTTAGTGTTCTTCATTTTTCCTTTTAGACACGTGAAAAATTCAACCAACCATTATTCCATTGTTTATTTTTTATATTATAAATGTTTTAAATATATTGTGATTAAGATACATATATATTTTATTGCACTTTAAAAACATAATTGAAAATCATTTTTACAAAGGATATTGGCAAGAGCGAACTTTTATCTATGATAGATCTCTACCAGTCTACTCATGATGCGACGGTGAGAAACGATGTTAGCGCAGCACACCCAGTAGTGCAAGAGTGATAAACTAAAAAAAATGAATAAAAAGGTTAAAATAATATTAAAGCTATAAACTTATTCTGTAATATATACATTCAATATTAGCTATCTAATTGCTGGCTAATGGCTTTGAAATACACAGGCCGAAGACAGGCAGCAGCGTCTTCGTTGCGACAAAGCCAGCCCTGCGGTCACCAACCCGCCTGCCCAGCGTGGTGACTATGGGCAAAACTCATGGGTTCGCGCTATTTTTGGCGTGAACTTGTGGAGGCCTATGTCCAGCCACTGCTGTCCACTGACTGCGATAGGCTGAAGTGTGTGTGAATGTGCAACACCAGGATAAGTGGAGCGGGGAGGGAGCAAATATTTTTTTATTATTATTTAATCATTTACACATTTTATAACTAATTATTTAACTACTATTTTTACAGTTTGTTAATTCACTTTTCCTTATGACTACAGAACTGCATCAAAAACTTACAAAAAAAAACTTACGAACTATTCCTTAAATTATTTAACCTTCGTTTTTATGTTGACTTAAATATATATATGCAATATTTACACAACATAAATTTTCTACGTCTTATTCCTATTGTTTGCATCCATTGCGGCTTTTTTGCAAAACTGCAGTAACAGCTCTCTGCTATTTGCGGTTTCAAATAGTTTTGACAAAACATTTTGACACAATTTTGTTCCCAGCCGGCTTTCAAGACGCAGTCTCTCACAGTCCAGGGTTGGGCACTCCAGGAGGACGTGGAGGACAGATTCGGAACACCCAGGGTCGCAGATGCACGACGGACTCCCCTTACACTTGAAGCGGTGCAAGTAATCGGAGAATCCGCCATGCCCCGTCAACACCTGGGTGACGAACCTGTCCACCTTTATTTTGCTCGTGATCCTGTACGTGCCTATCGCGTCAGGGAAGAACACCCTGGTGACGCCAGCCGTTTCCCCGTCACGATACCGCTGGTTCCATTCATCAAGCGATTGCATACGAATGCTCCGCTTGATAAACGAAACCGGGGGGATAAACAAAACCTAGATAGTCGGCACGCTCGTTCTCCTCTAGCCCTGCGTGGGCTTTGATCCAGAACAAACCTATATGTTTGTCCCGGAGCAGAGCCCTTCGCAGGTATTCTCGCGCCTCTACGGCCAGGGGATGGAGGGCTTTCGGATTTTTAAGTGTGAGCAGTGCCGACAAGGAGTCTGAGTATATCCCAACTGATCCGGCCAAGTGGTTCGCGGCCATCCGCGCCGCCCAACCTATCGCCAAGAGCTCCGTCTGGTAGACCGTACAGTAGGACGGTAAAGCAAACTTGAGGGTTTTTGTTTTAGCGGCGCCAGCCCATATGGACAACGCCGCCCCCACTTTGCTGCTTCAGGCAGCCTTATCGCTAATACAGCGATTTCTTCCAGGCAACCTTTGGGCAGAGGACTAAATAAGAAGTGTGGGATGGGGCGCAAAAATGTTATGTAACATACATATGAACATGTTATAGTCACAAACGTACATGTACACCAGGGTCGTACATTTACTATACATTTACATACATTCAGATATATACATATACACATACATATACATACACATACACATACATACACATACACATACATACACATACACACACATACACAAATACATATATATCAATAATAGTAAAAAAAAACTTGATGAATTTTAAATGAAAGACAAAACATCATATAATAAAGTACTCATTGAAATAAAATTACTCGACATACATTAAGACGATAAATACGTTTCTTTTGTGAGTTTTTTGAATGTCTCTAATGTTTGAGCATTCTTTATAGACAGTCGCAATGAGATCCAAAGACGACAAGCTTCCACAGTAAAAGATTTAGAATAAAAGGATGTAGAATGTGGAGGGATCTTCAATATCCGACTTTCTTTCGAACGGAGAGGCCGTTCGTGAGAATTACAGAGAAACTCAAATCGATTTTTTAAATAGTGCGGAGCAGAAGGATTGAAGAGGATAATATAAAGAAGGGTCAATATGTGAGTATTCCTGCAAAGTCGTATTAAGCCACTTGAGTTAAAAAAAGAAAATATATTATAGTTATTTTCGCAATTCGGGTTAAATTGATCTTGGTCGACCAAGCACTTGAAATCGAGTTCGACATGACAGGTGGGGTGCGGAGACCGCAGAGCCGAGGTCATCCGCTCCACCTCCCGATCCACTATCACCCGCTGCGGCACCCCCTCCGCGCCTCGTATAAGGTCGCTGCTTCGCGAACGCGAAGGTCGAGGGGGAGTATCCCAGCGAGCAACAGGGCGGAGTTCAGAGAGGTGGTTCGGTATGCCCTGCAAAGCTTCTGCGCGAAGCCCCGTTGGACCACGTTTAGCTGCTTGCGAATACCGAGTTTATACACGGCCGGCGCCCAGACGGCAGCCGCATACAAGATCACAGGCTCAACCAGCGCTCTGTAAATAATAGTAATTGTGTTACATCTCAATTAAATTTAAAGGACCTCCTGGAATCGGGAAGGGTAATCTGGTGTTGGGTAGCGCGCTTTCGATGCTTTTAGTGTTGCAGACGTCTGTAGGCTACGATAATCACTTACCATCAGTTGAACTGAAAGTTTGTTTGCTGACCTAGTTATATAAAATTATGTGATATCATGGGACACCAGGTCGGAACGAAGTTCCTTCGGATTGTATAGAAGCAACACAAGTAAAAAAAACTGTTGAATTTTATATATATTTTCTAGTTCTTGATTTTTTTTATTTTGTTGATTGGTTTTTAATTAAGAACATAAAAGTATTTAGGAAATTTAGTATTTTAGAAAATAACAAATACCGTAAAATAAAATAAATCAAACAAAATAATAATAATTCAAACTATTAAGTGAAATAATTGTGTTTGCTCGCAAACGAAAAAAAATCGACTTCAATTAAATCGTAGTAATACAACGTAGATCGACGAAAAAATAGTCAAGTAACTACGCGTTATCAAAGATCACTCAAAAAGTAGTTATCAGATCTCGATAAAATTTATATTCGACCACATGATAAACATCAGCTTTCGATTAAATTAAAAATTATCAAAATCGGTACACCCAGTTATTGCGGATTTCCGAGAGTTTCTCTCGATTTCTCTGGGATTCCATCATCAGATCCTGGTTTCCTTATCATGTACCAAACTAGGGATATCTACTTTCCAACAAAAAAAGAATTATCAAAATCGGTACATCCAGTAGAAAGTTATGCGGTATAATACAACGTAGGTCGATGAAAAAAGTGTCAAGTAAAAACGCATAATTAGATATAACTCGAAAAGTAGTTGTTAGATCTCAAATAAATTTAAATGGGACCAAATGACCACCTTTCGATTAAAAAAAATGTCGAAATCGGTCCACCCAGTCAAAAGTTCTGAAGTAACATACATTAAAAAAAATACTGTCAAATTGAGAACGTCCTCCTTTTTTTGGAAGTCGGTTAATAAAAAAACGTGTCTTTATTTAATTTTAGTTGACAGTATAAAATTACATAAATAATTTTAAAAAAAAGTTTACTAGTAATATTTTAGTTTTACGAACGTCATATTATACAATCGTGTGACTGACGTCACTTCCGTTATATATTTTTCTTATGGTTTTAGTATCACATTTTTTTCAGTTCGGTCGCCTAGCCAAATGTCAAGCCTGCCGTAAGGAACTTCGTTCCAAAAAAACACTTTTCGATTAAAACAAAAATCATCAAAATCGATTCACCCAGTCAAAAGTTCGGAGGTTAACAAATACATAGAAAAAAGTACAATCTAATTGAGAACCTCTTACTTTTTTGGAAGTCTGTTAAAAATACGATAACGAACGTAGAAACGTCGATGTAGCGTATCCTACCTACCTATATTTTCATAAAAATAATTATAAAATATAGTCTAAATGTGGGTAAATAAACAAGAATATTATATTGATATAAATTTATTTTCCTGTAATAAAAAAACTTATCAATAATTATGCTACAAAATTGCAATAATCACAAAATTTCTTTAACATTTTGAAACCTATATACTCAATTAGAAGTTTTATATAAGAAATGTTTTGATTTCAGTAATCGACATGGTCATCCTCATTCATCCACGTTAGACTTTCGAGAAGTACCAATAAACCGGATACATGACGTTTCAATACGACGTATCTTTGAGTTCCATTTTTAATCATGAAGAATCGCACAATGATTGTCGAAAGTGAGCGAAAGTCATAATGTGTAGTTCGTCTTAGGAAACTAATAAAAAAATTCAATTTCATTAATAAAACTCGTCTAAACTAAAAAATTGGCACAAATAATCTCTTTGGGTCACTGTGTTCGCAACTAACGTTTAAGATTTCGTGCACTTAATAACACTCTTAAAATTATCTACATAATAAATGATTATATACTAATTGAATATTAAGAATGTGTTTAATCATCTGCTGATAAATTATAAAACTATATATTTAAGCTCCATATAAAATTTATTTTATCAAAAACGTGTCAATAATCTATACTTATATCTTATTAATAAACAAGTGTTTTCTCTTACAAATTAAATTTTACACGCATTTATTTAGTTTAGCGTAGATATTTGATTTTCTATTAACCCTATTGTAGATATGTCGTGGGTAAAATGAGTAAACAATGTCTATCGGTAATGAAAGAATGTGAAAGATGAGGTTTTTTTTAATATTAAAAAAAAATTATACAAACATTTTAATATTTTTACTTGAAATTTAATTTGCAAAAATATTTAACTTCATAACAATTAATATTAATTGAAAATTCTTTAATGCAGTCTTAAATCATTTTGTTCATTAGTGGCGAATATAATGGTTTTACTTTCTTATACATATATCAATTTTGTAATTTTATTTATTCATGTATTTGCTTAACATATAAAATATTTATCATAATTTTCACGTAGATTCGTATAAGCTTATTATAAGTCAAACAAAATTTTGAAAGTGACTAAAAACGTGAAGTAAAACTAACTAATAATACTAATAATAATTGAATTCAATAGTTAGGGGTCATCCTTAAATTACGTCACATGAATTTGATGATTTTTGGACCCCCCCCACTCACACTGAGAGACATTTATGAGACCCCCTTACCTAGGGGGTGACGTCACATATTTTGCCAATTTCCCATTAAATTCTTATTTGTTAAATTACAACATCAGTTATGAGAATATATTTATTTCCATTTAACTAAAAATTCTATAACGATATATTGTATTTTGAAATGTGATGTCATAAAATATTGGACCCCACCCCGCCCCTTGTCACTTAATGACATACCCCCCCCCCCCTCTCCCAACAACAGATAACATAATTTAGGGATTGCCCCCTATTTTGCACAAAGAAATAACCAAGTCATTATCTTCACAGCCCTTACCGACTATAATATAGTATATAAAATAATTTAGTCATGACCAAAAATAAAATCATTAATAACAAAGCTGTGTAAACATGCAGCACCAAAGTAAAGGCAAAAACTATTTGCTACAAACAAAACGCATCTTTCGATGTACGTGTTCTGGTAATAAAATACAATGTTTTTGCAAATATTGTATTTTATTTATACAGAGACAGGAAATTTTGTGAATTATTATAAACTGAGTTTATAATTTATAAAATTATGACAAATAATTTATAATGCACTATTGTGATTAATAGAAAAATCAATTTTATATTTTAAAAAGTATGCGCTTTTGTTTAATTTGTAATGGCATTTAATTTTTCATTGTTTTTATTACACTGCAGGGGTGCGGTCCTGTTCCTTAAACAATGAACTTGACATTCTGAAAAAAAATACAATTTATTTCATATCAGTACACATTCAAGCTAATAAAATACTGTACATAATCATAATTTATTATCTTTTCTACTATTGCTCCAGTCTTTGTATGTTATCATACAAAAATCATACTTTTTTGTCACATACTTTTATTTTACCAGTCAACACTGGATAGAACATGTAAAATCAATAAAAATAAATATATATGGGTTGAATCAGAATTTTTTGACTGACTTCAAAAGTAGGTTCTCAATTCAACTTTTTTTTTATGTGTTTTACCTCATTACCTTTATTGGGTGAACTGATTTTGATGATTCTTATTTTTAATTGAAAGCTGGCGCTTGTCATCTAGTCCTATTTAAATTTAATTAAGATCTATTCAGTACTTTTTGAGTTATTTCTAATAATATAATATTTACTTAACTATTTTTTTCTCTACCTTTGATGTATTACTTGCCGATGTAATTCATGTCGGCTTTTTTTCATTTGCAACCAAACAGAATTATTGTATGAATATATATGATTAAAAAGACAAGTGTATACATTTAAGTAATTAATTTATCAATACTATACTATCAAAAAACTTATGTTTATTTATTACTTTTACTGATTAACTATATTCTGTAGTATTTTTTAGATCAAGAAAAGCATTATTAACCGTTATAAGTACTAAAAAATGAACACCAACTTTCCCTGTTAATACAAAATGTATATATAAGTCATTACCATATACTAGATTAGATAGTATGTGGTCAATACCACAGGAAAAGGAGCAGGAAAACTTGATGATATATATGGTAATGACTCATTCTACATGTTGTGTGCAAAATTCTCTCTGATAAAAATGTTTGGTAATATAAATATTGATTTTAAATTTATTTAACCTAAATCAGATTATATTACAATTTGATATTTTGTAAAATTATTACGCATGTCTTAAGATTATATCTGCAGTATAAATGTAATAAATACTGCAAAATACTTACTTGCTTATCATATGCTTATAAATGTAATGTGGTATAATGGTCACATTCACAACTGATGGACTTGCTTCTATGACCCTTGATATCTCCTTATCTTTCATGCCTACGACATTAATGGTATTTATTTCAAGTAATTGATGATCAGTCAACAACCCATTGCGTGCAGCTGAGGAATCCTTGACTAGTCCAACAATTTGTCCATCCTTAAATTGAAAGCCAATATGACCGAGAGAATCCTTGTGTAAAGTTACAGTTCTTTCGAATGGCCTAAAAATGTAATATTGCTATAATTATTTTTTCTGTCATCAATAGAAAAATAAAAGTAAAGTTAATAACCTTAAATAAATTTAAATGTAATCATTTACCTGTCACGAACTGCAAGTCTGATTCCATTAGTTGGAGCTTTCTTTAAAAGTGCATGACTTTGTTCCATACTCAATCCAGCCATTGCTACATCATTTATCTCCAATATCTGGTCACCAAATCTTAGTCCAGCTAAGGCAGCTGGGCTTCCGGCCTCAACATAACACACAAAAATCCCATTATTGACCGAATGCAGTCTTAAGCCACATTTACCATGCTGGTCTTTACAAATAATAACTTGTCTTATCCCTTGAGTAACTGTCGCTTTTAACAAACTAGGAGACTGCGATGAAAGTGGAGCCACAATATTGGTCTCTGCTCCCGAAGGATGAACCTTAAATAAAAAATGAGGATATGTCTTATTAACAGATTCAAATATCATAATGGAAATATAGTAATGGAATTGTAAAACTTACTGTTTGTATTTGATACTCAGGCATATTAAGAGCAATAACATCAGGTGAGAGCTCTAATCCCATATATTCACCTAATGCAGGATAAACATGTCTTGGTGCGCTAGGCGCTACAGCGGCTGGTTGTGGCTGGTACGGCAATTGATAAGACGGTGGTGCATGATTTTGTTGTTGAGCCATCTGAGCCCTTACCATATTATCAACTTTCATATCTTCTAGAGATGGGTAAAGAGACATTTTGGCCGTTTGAATATTGCACAAGATTTAATATCTAGTTACCTTACACGCCCTATTGTATTAATAGGCAAGTGCGTGCTTTTTAAAGTGAATGTCGTTAAACTGAATTTAATTATTACTTCAAAACCAATTAAACTAAATCGTCCTTGATTATAGACGCACAAACAATCAACAAACTCAACTGAGAGTTATCACCAAGTTATCACGATACTATATAGAGTGACCATCTAGGCATCTACTATTGTACGCAGAGTATGACTAGTTGACATAGGGTTGCCAACCATACTTTATAATAAAGTATTCTACTTTATTTTTGGTAAATATACTTTATACTTTTGCATACAAAAATACCTTATTTTCAATCTTTACTGTGATGCGTGAAACAAAATACTCATTATGGGTACTTAACTATTTAACGGTACACATAAGGTAAAACGGATGATGGAAAGGATTTAAAATTACTGAACGAAATGTTCGATGTCAGATGTGGTGTTTTGAATGTGACAGGACAGGTCAACAATCTGACATTTGTCACAGATGTCACTACTCACTATCAACGATATTGTAGAAAAATTGACCATTGGCTTTGTTTATATGTAGTTAAGGAATCAATGGTTGGAAAAATGGTTTGACCTTAGCGAAGATAACTGGCTTTCAATACTTCCTAACGTGTCCTTAAAAAATGCGGTTAAATTTGAACATTGTGAAATGATAATTATAAAAACTAAATTACAAGACGGATTAAATATTAAGATGCAGGATATATATTGCGAATGTATAGTAATGAATCTAAAGTAGCGAGAAGAGAGAAATATAGCGTCAATAAATTAAATTAGAAACGAATTTTTATTTATATAAATATAAATATTCATTGTTAAACAAGTTTGAAACATTTAAACATAACAAAAAATTGTTAGCATGTGCTAAAGGCACACAAAAATACGTTTTTAAAGCAATAAAAACATAAAATTTGAAAAATACTTTTTTTTTCTTCCAAATACTTTATTTTTTCCTATCCAAACCATTTTATACGTTTTTTTTTGTCAAAAAAAGTTGGCAACCCTAAGTTGACAACAAAGAGTATATAAGTAGTTGACAACTAAATGAAGGCGGAGTAAACAAATGAACGATGATTCAGATGTATAATTGACGCTTGTTTTCACTAGTATCCTGTTTGACTTTGGCAAGGAGGACTTTGGTCTAAAAATATACAAAGTAAAGCTTCTTATAACTAAGAGGCGAGGAGAACTGGAGAATCGAGTACAGACTTTTTAAAATATAATTTCTACAAAGTAGATAGTGAAAAGGCGCGGCAAAGTAAACAAATCTTAATATGGTATCCCTAAATTACTTCTGTACAACCTTCTTTACCCTTCTGTACCTTGAGGCTTGAACTTACTTTGTTTAGTAAGTGACAAATAGTCTAAAATAACTAATTATTACAAAAAACTAACAAGATAGTTAAGACATATATATAATTTACATTCAAAGGTTGTCTGGAAGAGATCGCTTTTTTAGCGATAAGACCACCTTTGTACACTGATCTTTATTTGTAATATTTTATTGTTTTGATTGTTGTTGTGTATAATATAGTATTATTATTATTATTCAACAAACAGAAAATAAGCTTTCTTAGAATAAATTATTTGGTCTTTATCGTCTTCAAGACCAGTTGAATAAAAAATTAACAATTACCAAATAAAGAATATGAAACTAGTTGTTGGGGAAACAAATCATTCAGCCAAACAGTCGATTTTAATTAAAAATTACAATGTTAGTGTTGTAAAATATTGTAGATGTCGAAATGATTCAGCTACAATTCTTTTTAAATTATGGACTAGCTATCGAATTCAGCGGCAACTTTATCTTTAAATAAATACTAAAATAAAACAATCTAAAACCATACTTTTGAGAAAATTATAATAATTAATTTTACAACGATTTCAATGCTATCGTAGTCCGTAGGCGTCGTACCACAATTTCGTCCAATTATTTATTATTTATTCCATTCTTAATTTATTAGCACTAGCAATGATTTTGAAAAAGTCTTATGTTGTTATGTCAATTGATAATTATTATGTTTTTTAAAGAAAAATTTTGTATGTTTTTGTAAATATAACTAAATACCTATAGAGTTAAGCATCTCCTTTGAATAAATATTTCATGGACCACCTTAATGGATCCACCGTCTAACAATAAACAGCGTACACCAAGGTGATTAAAAATAACATGCATTTGAAATTAAATAATGATATTACTATACACATCAAGTATTATATTGTTTAAATTCACTTTCATTTGAATTTTGATAATGATATTGTACAAAATATATTATTTTATTGTTCAATTACAATTAAGTATATTTAATATACATACAAATTTTATTATTATTTTTTTAATAATATTTCAGTCGATGTCGAGAATGGGAGCGTCAAAGGCGTTTAAAATTCAACGACGCTATATCAAAACTTGGAGAAATTGTTAAATCTATTAATAAAGCAAATAGTGTTAGTGGAGATGAAATTGATAACGTACAATATCCTAAAATTGAAATAGTCCAAAAAGCTATAATATGTTTAACAAATTGTGTTCAAGAAAAGACACAACTAAGTAAGTTATTTTTGCTATCCTTTGAGTTTTGAACTATCACTTTATCCTAATGTTCACATCCAATTTAATGTTGTTTTTACAGAAGCAGAGATATTGGCCTTAGAAATTAAACTACAAGCTATAGAAAAGAAACAGTGTGATAAAAAAGACGTATCGTTACAAGTTACATTTGGTACAAATAAGAAAAATCAAAGTGAGTGTTTGGTTTTTTTAGCATTTTTAAGATCAAGAGATTTTAAACTCCATGTTTTATGATTCTGCCTTTATGTAATTAGGGTGAATTTAAATAAAATTACAAACAACATAATGTAATACAGAAATAGCACATTAATAAAGCTTACCACTTATCAATATAAAAAACATGAATTGCTTTAAAAAAATTTAAAAATAGGACCTGAACAGTGCTCTGTACCATTGACCAAAAAGGACCAAAATTATCCTAAATTCGGATTCAGCAATTCGAAATACATAACCCTAGGTAAGTTTAATCAAAGGTACAGACACTATTTCTGGGACATTTTTTATTTTATTCAAAATCAAAATAAAAAATAGCTTTATTCAAATAGGCTCCAAGAGCACTTTCGAATCGTCATTTTACAAATTAAAACTTTAAAAACAAATTATTATTTTTGTAAAAGTGAAGCTACCACCGATTCGGAATGTAGATTCTGCAGAGACAAGAAACTCCGCAGTTACTCTTTTGAAAATAATATATAAACTGTGTTTTAGTACATAATTAGAGACATGTTGCATGAAATACAGCGTCACTAAGTCCACATATCTTTATCAACTATGTAATCCTGCACCGAGTAATAAGCTTTATCTATTTTTTTTTTTTTTTAATAAAAACTTTAAATTTATGTTGAGACAATTCCAAAATTATTTGTGGTATTTTATTATACATGCGAATACCATGACCCAGAAAGAAAAGGTTTACCTTGCGCACTCGGAAACTTGGAGTTACAATTTTGTTATTCCTTCTCGTGTTTACAATGCGATTATTACTATTTATTTCAAAACAATGAATATTTTGATGGATATACATAATATTGTTATAAATATACTGCGACGGGATCCTTTTGGAAAACATCCCGTAGGGAGACTCGAGCTCCAAGATCGTAAATGCCGCGAGTAGCCCTTTTTTGCAAGATAAATATAGTTTCAATATCTGCAGCATTACCCCACAGTAACAAACAAAGTATTTTATTTATAAGATCGCCAACATAATAATAATAATAATATATTCTTTATTGTATATCAAAATATAAACAAAACAGTAGTGAGTAAAAAAAAAGATATTCAAAGGCAATCTTATTGCTGAAGAGTAATTTCTTCCAGATAACCTTTGGGCACAGGGCATGATATAGTACATACTGTACACTGTTGCTACAAAAAAATATAATAATCACATTAATATAACTAAGTGCCAGCAAAATTACAGGTGACGACAACATGCAAATGAATAATAGTAAAATTGAGACCGCGTACGTTACAGTAGAAAAAATATTCTATTTACATAAGGAGAACAATGTTAAAATAGAACAATATAGAGTAGATCCAGTAGTCAGAATAGTTTTGGGAACAGAATAATAATTCATGATTACTCAAATGATATTAGAATTTTTCACAAAGTTATTCAATTTAAAAATGTCATTAAAATTAAAAACTATGAGTTACAAGTAATAAATAAAATAAAAGAAAAAGCGCATACAAAATTATTATCATTTGAAAAAAAAAATAGAAAATTCATTCAACAATGTCATAAAAATTGAAAATTATTGATTAAAAGAACCAATACATAATATAAATTAGAAAAATATCATAAACTTAGTTAATAATCGAACAATAAATCAAAAGTTGTACACAAAATTAACACCTATATGACAATTGACATGTTTACCCACTATCTAATCTTAATAATTTCCTTCTTAAATTTGTAGAGGGCTGTCTGAAAAAGGTCTAACTGAAATTTTTTTGCAGTTTTGTTGAATTTTTTTTAAAAATCTATTTAAAGGAGCATTTTTGCCTAAATTTGAATTAAATTTCGAACCATTTAAAAAATTATGGGACTTTGATATTCTTGGCAGCTTCATCATTTCATCATCATCATCACTTCAGCCTATCGCAGCCCACTGCTGGACTTAGGTTTCCACACTCAATCCACACTCACAACTCATGTGTGTTTTGCCCATAGTCACTCACACTTCGACCTGTGTATTTCAAAGCCAACCGTTGGATGGTTATCCCGCCATCGGTCGACCTTTTAAGTTCGTGGTTCGGTGGTAGTGGAATTGTGTTATCCCTTAGTCGCCTCTTACGACAGCCACGGGAAGAGAGGGGTTTGCAATACTCTTTGCCATAGCCACACAGCTTATTAGGGATACTACAGGCTGAAGCGAAATTACAATAAATTATGGTTAGCTTTTATTAAATTAAAATTTAGTGATAGATAAATTTTAAGAGAGAATTAGAAGCTATAGATAATATATTACTATAACGTCTGCCAAATGTAGTACCTATTTCAATTTCTAAAGGAGATTTGAGAAAATATCTATTTGGGGTAACATTATTTTACTGTTTCTCGTATCTCCTTCATCGCAATCTGTAGTGTCGTCATGCTTATTGTAATATTCGAATTTTTTACTATATTATAAAATACTGATGATTAATACGATTTTTTTCAGGTAGCAAATATGTAAAATTATTAATGCTTAATAAATCGAAACAGAAAAAACTGAAAGAAAAGGAAAAATCTACATCAGAAAAAACAAATGTTTGTTACAATAAAGAGAGTACTTTAAATAAAACACCTCCAAAGTTACCCAAATTACTACCATTAACTAATGTGAAGAAAGGTTTGTAACTTACTGTAATAATTTTTCGCCCAAATGACTGTTATGGAATAATTTTAATACATTGTCTTAATTTTCAGAAAATACCATTGTCATGCTACCAGCCACACCTTATATCTTTCCGCAAAGACCTGTTTTGTTTCCTCAACCACCAACAATCGTCTTAGTTGATGCTAATTTACAACCAATAAACAAATCAGCCACTATTCCTATTATCAGCAGAAACACAAATGATATTACAAAAACTACTATGGTTAATGTATTGCCAATATCTGCGTACTCACATCCTTTGTCAGCAAAAACTAAAAAAGGTAGTGCTAAGCCTCGAAACAGTAACACTAAAAAAGGTTCTAAAAAAATTAAACCAATTGATAAAAAGGATCAAATATCTGATAAAAGCTCAGAAACAGGTCAGGAGACGGAAAAAAAAGATGAAATAAATGGTGATAATGTTAAAAATGTTATCAGTCCAGATGAAAAAATTAAAAAAACACAAGCAACTTCAAATGATAAAGAAATCCTAGGTGAAGCTAATACAAGTAAATCAAACCCAGAAAACTCAATAACAAACAATATTGCAGTTTTAAACAAAATTCAAAATACCTGCGAAGAAACTATTAATAATCAAATAAAAGACTCACCAAAATGTACAGAACCATCAATAGCACAACCAAATATTGAAAAATCAGCGTCACCAACAAACAAAGAAGTGTCTCTGGAGAAATCTGAGAGTAGTAGTAATTTAAGTGTTGCTGAAGCCAAAGATAATAAAGTAACTGCTCCAAACAAAAGTGTTGAAGGTGAATTTAAAAGCAAAGAAAGTAAAATACATGCTATTTTAGATTCTAACATTTGTGAAAATGTAGTAGATGTTGGAAATGCACGATTAGAATTAGCAGAAGAGTTTTTAGCTGCTTCTCCTACTGCAGCTTTCTTAATGTCCTTTCCATTAGTCAGTGGCAATAGAGCGGATAGCCCGGCTGAAGAAACTCAGAATATTACTGCAAAAGAAACCAATCTACGAAATGAAACACCACATGAACAAGTCCCTTATTTTGAAAAACCTAATATACCTGCTAATAAACCCAAAACTCCTAGTAAGCAACAGATTACACCAGTTACGAATATTGATAAATCTATTGACCATAATAAATATGAAAATAGTAAGTCAATAGAGGTGAAAACATCCACAACTGTTTCTAATCTGGTAAATAACGAAAACCCTTTTTTGAGTTTACCATTACCATCAGTAATACCATCAAGTTGTGCTCTTACAGATTCTACTTTTGGCTTAGATTTTGATTTATCTGTTAACAAAACTGGTACAACGCAGTCTACATCATTCAACAGCACAACCAATAACATATTTTATAAAGGTGACCCATTTAATACAGTTAAAAGTACAATTTATAGTACAAGCAATATTTCTACGAGTCACGAATTTAATAGCTTAGGCTTATATCCTTGTGCAATGGACAATTACGCCAGTAAAAATAAAACTGACTATTCTAATGTTGATGATAACCTTATGAAGAGATTAACATATGACATTGACTTGGGCTGGTCTCACAAAAGTTTTGATTTTGTAAATTGTACAACTAATGCTAACAACTTTCACAAAGATAGTATATTGACCAATACCACAACTCCATTTTCGTCGACTTATAATCCCTTTAATCCTGATTTTCATGTCCCAATAGTTCCAAACACAGCAAAAAAGAATCCGACTAGTAAGAGTGGCAGTTTTCCAGAGCAAATTACTAGTTTTTATAATCAAGGACCCAATTTGTGGCCAGATGATATTTCATCTATTTATACAAATAGTAATGTTTCAAAAAATTTTATTTCGAAACAACAGAATTATTTTCCTACAGATCATTTACATACTAACATGTCTACGAAGATAAATGCTAATCCAAAACAATTTTATACCAAGCATATGACAGAAAATGCAAATGAAGGCATTTTAAAATCCTCTCCCATAGTAGGACAGAATGTTGAAAAATATACAAAAAAATCTCCTAGTAAAATGCACATAAATTGGATGACATCTGAAATAAGGCCGCAAAATAATTGCAATCAAAATCAAACTGAATTAAAAGAAGCCACTAAAACACCTTATTCTCAAAGTGATCTGGGATCTAAAAAACATACACAGAGTGAGAATAATTACTTTCCTATTAATATGCACCATTTTCCGTCCCAATCAAATCACGAAGAGCACAATGTGTGGCCACCAGCACGAACCGCAGGAACTACAGAAATTAGTATGGAACCACCTCCAATCAACCTTCCAACTTTAATAGGAGACTTGGCTTTGGGTCCACATGATAAGAAAAAGACTGAGACTATCAACAGAACTTTGCCTCATACAGATTTACAAAACTGTAGCAATTTTCTCTCAGTTACTCAATTAATGAATCGGTCATCCGAAAATATGCCGTTAAGACCAAATGGGTTACTAACAGATACACAGAAGTCAATTCCCACAAAACAAAATGGACCTCATAACAACGAAGTTAACAGAAAAACGCGCTTAGAAAACCATCCTCAAACATGTTACGGTTTTAACGATTCTAAAGTTTCACATACATATGACAGCATTAATTCATTTTCACAAGCAAAAACCAAATCTACTAAGACTGATAAAAATTCTAAAACGCAGAAAAATAGCTATTCTGCCGAAGCTTTAATAAGAGGAGGAACAAATTATAGTCAAAAAATTCCGGATAATGGGGCTAAATTTGTGGTGCCACAGAAATATAACGATTTTAATGTATCTCAAGATAGTGGTGTTGCTCAAGTATCCCATTTCCCATCGATAATTGATTATTCCGATAATAGTTACGCTGGACAACAATTTTCAGGCACAACTTTATATAATTCTACTACAAACACCATATCAAACAGTTTTTATTCGAATTTTATGCCTGGGAGTGGTAATTTAATGAGTAGTAACTACACAAGCGGAGCGTTTCCAAGCGAATTTGTTGATTACAACCAAACTACAGATTGTAACAGTTATTCTAATCACAAGTACAGTGAATTTAAAATGAGAAATAACGTAACTACATTTTCACATGAGAAAGATCCTCCTAATTACAAAAGTTCAAAAAGAGAATCTGCTGCCAAACACAAACTGGAATGTTCCAAAAAGGAAACCAACAAAAAATACCAGAGTAAAAGAGCTAAATTAGGTAACAATGAAGTAGAAGAATGGAATGATACATCTCATGTACTTTGTCAAAACAAAGTTCAAACTAAAAGACATCAAAATATTATATCAGAAGAAATACCATTTTCAAATTATGTAGGAAATCAGATGCCTGCACAATATCAACCTGACATCTTTAATACCCACATTATGCAATCGAATATGCAAAATATGGGAACGAATGCGGATAGGTCGATTTCTGGCTTTCCAGTAGCTTCACGCGCAAACTTTAATCTTAGCGCATTGTTTCCAGAAATAACTATGGTGGGTATTGCACAAGTTTTTAACAGTAAAATATGTTACCGCTTACAAATGGTCTAATTGACAAATTACTTTGTTTCAGAAAGTGCAATGATATTAGGTGGAATTCTTGTTTAATTGATGAAATATAGTATACGCATTTTCCACTTATTAAATATAAATTATGTTGTTGATAATAATCATATTTTATTGTTAAATATTTACAAATTGGCAAATTCGTAATGAATTTTGAGATTAGTGTTATCATGTTACAAATGTTTTATTTGAAAACGACGTCTAGCAACATATTTTAGTCCCTAATTACTCAATAAGATGTAAATTAAGAGTATTTTACATTAATAACACTAAGAGTAATAAAAAATAACAATCATGTTTTTTATTTTGCCTTAAAATCCTCGTGAATATCATAAACGAAAATTACTCATTTAAGTTGTTTATTTTTAAAGAAAAGGTTTCATTAGTTTTTTGGTGTTTTCGTCTGAACTTGCACATTATAATGACTAATTTTTTGCTATTTATTAACGGTACAATATTCAATAAATAAATCTTACACTCAACACTAGTTCGTCCAGTTCCATTTCCAGTACCACCTTGGAACTCAAAAAGTCGACCGATTGCGGGATAACCATTTAACTGCTGGTTTCGGGGCTTCTTCGGTGCGACAAAGCCAGCCCTGCGTTCATCAACCCGCCTGCCCAGCGTAGTGACTATGGGCAACACACATGAGTTCACGTCATTATTGGCGTGAACTTATGGAGGCCTATGTCCAGCTGTGGACTGCGATAGGCTGAAGTGATTGATTGATTGATTGATTACGTTAGTGGAACGGCAATTTCAACGGTCGTGGTTGATGGCGTTGCGGGCCTTAAGTAGAACGTAGCCATAGTAAACGGTTGTATTCACATACAGTTTAATATATATATATTTTATAGACGCAGTTTAAGTAATCCTATTCTTGAAATTAAGCACATGGTAGATTATAACGAAAGACCTATGAGGGTAAAATTTGTTCTGCCTGTACTGTGCACCCGGGCGTCGTGATCTGCAGGCAATAGTACAATACAAATATCGATATATGTATTCATCTTTAAAAAACAGTTGATAGATATCGTTGATATTTTTAACGAAATATCGATAATTTCACATTGACATACTATAAATTTAAGCTTTAAGTGTGAATCCACGGTCTGTGGCGTAGGTATTATAAGATTCAACGCCCTGGATCAGTAAAGTTTGCCGTCCAATAAATTAAATTACAGATAACAAGGCAAAAATAGTGTATACAATAGAGTTCTGACATTTCGGAAAAAAACGAATTCATCCAAACTATGTTTACAAGCAATAGGTAGGTATTTAATACTTGATGAAACTAACAATACTCCATTATAATTAGCTGACTTTTTTTAGACCGCCCATTCCATATAATAATCGAGAAAAGGGAAAATATCCAGAATATATACGTATTCGGGTGATCTTTTTTTTAAGTTCCTTTGTTTGCACAAGGCACCGACTTCAACCCCATCAGTAGATAGCACACAAATAATAGTATTTTATTAAAGGTAGTAAATAGGTTTGCATAAGAAGACTTGTTTTAAATTTAATCTTTGTTAAGTTATTCACTTCAGTTATTCACTTCAGTTATTCACTTTGTTGTCCATCTGTCTATCAAGACCCTTTTTCTCAGAAACGCCTAATAGAGCTATCAAGCTGAAATTCATATCAAATATTTAGATCTACTGTCCCTTAGAGCTAAGAAAAAATAAAATTTCTAAGTCAACGCAATTAAAAGGTACCGCCGTTTATGCTGCAAATTTCAACACTCGCAAGGTAATCAAAACCTAAACGGTCCCATGAACCAGAATCTTGAGAATTGTACAAAGCAATGTCTTATAGCACAGATAAAGGAAAAATTGCTAAAAGCATAGATTTTTTGTTACCTACATCATATAATAAAAATATTTTTAATGATTTTGTTTGTACAGAACCCTCGATGCGCGAGTCCGACTCGAACTTGGTCGGTTCTTTTTCGCTTTTTAATTTTTGAAGTCAGTTCTTTAAAAGGTAGTTTTTTATTTGTGCTACTGTTGTAAATCCAGAAAAGGTATCCATTTTAATGTCACTACATATATCTTCTATCTATCATCGTCCTAACACACCTGACAATAAAGAAAATATTGAGCTTTAGGACCAATATTGGCTACTAGCAATACCCGTGCGAATAATATGCACTAAATAAGTACAAAATTAACCGACCGCCAATCATGTTGACATTGTTTCAAAATTAAAGCCGTCATATAGGTAATTTTAATAATTAATTAATTTACAAAAACAAAGGCAATAATAAATATTTTTTGTTGTTGATGGCGGCAGAGCAAGCAATTATCTATAAAATGATGTATAATTTATGTGGAGTAATTGTCAGGTTTTTTCTGGAAAGGGAGGCAATCATCTTAACCTTAGCGTATTCATATAGATATATGAATTTTAAACGTCGTCACCGTCACACTAGTAAACAATAGTTAATACAATAAGTTTATTTTTTTTGCAGGTGTTAGGACGGTCTGAGCCTTACTACCTGTTATTTCTTTGCATTTTCTGAAAACATTTACCATAGTAATGTGGGTATATTTTTTACACACATATTTACATTTTTTGTATTGTGGAGATAAAAAGGTAAGTTTTCACCAAATTTCATAAAATAATTTTATAAAAGATAAAAATAAAAAACCAATAACTTAGTTTTTTGAATTTTTCACGTGAATTTTGAGGATATGTGAAAAAGGTGTAAATAGAAAAGTTGTAGATCTTTTTATTACCTACAACTTTGCCATTTAACCTTTTTCCATAGGACTTATAGTTTAACCAGAAATTGAGATAAACCTTTTTTTACCCTTAAACCCTACTACTTCCTGGACCTCAGATCACCCGTAATTTATTTTTCCTTTCATTTTCGTTGTATTCTCTTCTTTTTACAATGGATTTCATCCTACTATAATTTTTTTTTAGTTTCAAATATTATCGGCACTGGTCTATCATATCTAAGTATGAAGATATTTTGTATTAGTTAATGATGCGTGTCATGTGTGGGGATACAAATTCACCGTGTATACAGTTACATTATGCTTGTTTACCTTGACCGATCACAGCTTACCAATGTAGTTCATTCATACCGACGTTCTGATAATTAAAATGTTTATAATGGTTACACGGCATTAACATATTAAAATAGTCAAATATTTCAAAAGCTGGAAAAAAAGAAAGGATGAAAGGGTTGATCCATAAGATTCGTATTTTTAAAAAATTGCATATTTTTCCAAAAGAATTTTATTTTTATTTTTTTTGTTTTATTTGTAAAATAAATAGATATGACAAAAATTTTTTTTGCTAGCCTTCAATTCGTGAAAACGTTAAAAAGTATTTAAATATCAAATAAACCTTTTCTGCGTTATCTTAGAAATACATTAAAAGCCTCAAGGCGTTTTATTGGTCCGAGTTTCCAAGATAGTACAATAAACTCGTATCTATGTCTAGTTTACAAATTCCAATTTTTTTTTACCAAATAATCAATAATTATTTTAAATTAATTAATTCCGTTAATACCTATATTTTGAAAGCTTTCAATAATTTAAGTTTAATACGTATGATTTCGCCAATGTAACGTTCTACGATTACACAGTTTTGAAAATTCAAGACCAAGTTTATTTTTATTAATAATCATTTTGTATTTATTGACACCCAATAAAAAAAGAGGGGTGTGTAAAGTATCATTGTCCTCCTTCTAGTCAATAAGACAAAATAAATGTATGTTTGTACTCAGGGTTTATTCTAACTATTGTATAGACTTACATTTTTCTACATTCACACGTAACCGTTAAAACAGTCTGCCATACGTGAATTCACAACTCAGTCACTCTCGTAGTCAGTCTTGAAGCGTCATCGGTTCGTTAAAGTCGTGCAGAAATAAATACGCCAAAAGCGCGGCAAACTTAGCAACATGGCGCGAAAATAATTTCAAGTTTATTAAAAAATAAATTGTTTTAAATAAGAATGAATAAGAGTTAATTTAAGTGAGTGGTAATAAAATAGAAATAAACGTAAAATGACAACAAAATTGACTAGGATTCTGGTAAGGATTATACATAACTATATCTACTTATTTCTAGCTTGTAAAAGTAAATTTTGCACATATACTTAATTTTTAGAGTCCTATGTAAAATTCAAAGCTTTGATCCTCTCCTACATGGGGAAAGAAACCTATGCCCAGCAGTGGGATATTACAGGCTGGAGCGTTTATCGTATACCTAATTCAAAACTAGTACAATTCTATATTTTTTTAAGAGCGCGCAGTCCGTTTTTAAATTTAATATGTAGAAATCTAAAACATTTTTGTAATGAAGAAAATTACATTTTCAGCAGCAATGTTTTGATTCTATGTAGCTACGTTACTGTGTATCTACGTTACTACTCTAAATTCTCTCCGTTACTTTTTATTTTTTATTTTTAAACTACTTCCAAAAAAAGAGGCTCGAACATATATTATTTTTATGTATGTTACCTCAGAACTTTTTACTGAGTGTACCGATTTTGATGATATTTTTAATCGAAAGCTCAGTATCATGTGGTTCCATTTAAATTGAACTGAGATCTAACAAGTACTTTTCGAGTAATATCTATTATATCTAATAATGCATATTTGCTTGACTATTGTTTCGTCGACGTCGTTACGTTATTATTATTCCGCATAACTTTTCTGAAAGCTGGTGCTTGTCCTGTAGTGCCATTTAAATTTGACGAGGTCTGATGAGTTCTTTTTGAGTAATCTTTGATAGCGCGCATTTACTTGACTATTTTTTTCGTCGATGTGATGATAATAAGTAATTGAAGTCGTTTTTTTATTTCTTTTGTATGTCTCATAATTTGCCAATAAGTAAGCGTCTGACTTGCGCTTTTTATATATTGGTACTCATTTACATACTTTTTTTTAACGCAAAACAACTAATGCACATAGTTGTGTATAAATTTCCTATAGTCGCGCATTAGTATCACAGACAGACGAATATTGCAGGGATATATTTAGTTTATATGCCTTGAGGTACCGGCCGAGTAGAATAGCACCACCCCCTTTCTTCCCGTGGGGGTCGTAAAAGGAGACCGAGAGATAAACCTGGCTCAAAATCATCAGGGTCCTGGAGAAGGAAAACTTCATTTGAAACCCAGAATGGGGTTTCCGTCAAACATTCGTGGCATAGCTCTAAAATACGAAAGACTCCTGCAGCCGAACTGGCTCCACATGTATCGACTCGTTGTTCCTGTGTGCCTAGCCAGCGAGGTCGAGAGGGTGGCGCAGAGCTTAGGCAACTCTGCGTTTTCCTGAAGAGTGTCCTAGGCGACACAGTGTCTGTCTGACACTGTCTAAAACGTCTGTAATAGACCGACTAAGGTCAATGATGATGATGATATTTAGTTTATATATCAGCTAAAAAATGACAATAATATAAAAATAAGCCACATGAAGTTTCTGAAAATACTTCTATAATTATGATCTCATCATGCCCCACCTAAAAAACCGGGTTTTCATTTCAAGTTTGCCAGAACACTAAGACAAAGACTATAAGAAATATGTAAATGTGTATGGTATGTATTGATAATCCAGAATCTTAAAAAACCGTTAAAAAATACTAATAAACACACAATACAATTACATGAAATACAAAAATATTTTTGTCTTGAGCTTGCAGTTATAGTATGTTCTAATGTTCATAGTTTTTTATTATTCTTTATTCTCCAGTCGATTAAATTTTATAGGTAACTTATTATTTAACACCAAAAAAATATTTTTGTTATTATAATTAGAGTACCTATAACAAATATTGTGTTGTTTTTAGTGTCTGATTTAAAAGACTGTTTCTAACAAATTAAGTTAAATTTATAATATTCTATTGTGTTTTTTATTCAATCCCACACGATTCTTCAAAAAGAATATTAAGAACACTTAAAAAGTGTTATACTTATTAGAATAACATCGACGAGATTAATTCTTTCTCTGAGATAACGTGCGTGAGTATAAATTATGTGTAATGTTTTTCTGCGCGAGTATACGAAGGTTAAGAAAGTTTTATGTAACATGTACTTATTTGCAAGATATAGATAGGTCATTTACAAAAGTCTGTTTGGAAAAAAGTATATATATTTACAAAAACGTGTTCAATTATTTTTAGGGGTTCTAATTTTTCTTCAAATTTCACCATTCATTATTTATTACTTCATATTTAATGCGAATTAAATTATAAAGCTTAAGAGTTAACATTAAATTATTTTTTACGTAAGATATCTGATCTTTATTAAAACTAATTTAATGTTCGAACCATTCATTACCATTACTCTTGAACTTATACTTGTAATATATATTTTCTCTTCATTAATTCATTTAAATTGCGCATATATTAAAAAAATCGAAATTTAAAACTTGCATAATTTTCCATTCTTACACAATCTATATAATATACATTTTGTATATTTTTTAAATAAGCATATTACGTATTATTTTGTATTTCATATACAGCCGTAAAACATTTGTCCAAATAATGTTTAAAAACATAAATAGTAACGATTATATACTTCAAATATTATGAAATTTTTATACGTTAAAGTATCCTTTCGCGTCGACGCAGTGGCCACACAGCCCGTATTTTACAATGTCTATGTATGAACTATTGTCTTATTTTCTGGGCGTGTGATATAACGAGACTGTCCGTTCTACTGGGATATATGTTGTGGGTTACAAGCTTTTTTAATTGTTATCGGTTTATTAAAAGATGTAAAAATAAGAATTGTAATATTGGTAAAATTTTAACGTTAGTTGATTTAGCCAAATTTTACAAATTGCATGTAAAATATAACAGTATATTTTTGTTCAATATCCATGACTTATCTTATGAAAAACGCAGGCGTAAATGTAGCAATTGATAGACTCGAATTCACGTGAGTCTATCTATCATTCGAAAATTGCTTATTTTATTTGACTGTGTTCTTGTTGTTTAATAAAATTTTGTATTTAATAAAAACAGTTTAATATAACACTTATCGAAAAATGTTTCTAATATTGAGTACGTACAAAACATTGTTCTATTTTATTAATTTTACCGACATTTGTTTGTTTTATATAAAATATGCTAATATGCTTTATAATATAAACAGCTGTGTGGTTACGGCAGTAAAGAATATAGCCACCCCCTCTCCTCCCGTGGATGTCGTAAGAGACGACTAAGGGATAACACGGTGTAACTGGCACCTTGGAACTTAAAAAGCCGACCGATGGCGGGATAACCATCCAACTGCTAGCTTTGAAATACACAGACCGAAGACGGGCAGCAGCGTCTTCGGTGCGACAAAGCCAGCCCTGCGGTCACCATAAACCGCCTGCCCAGCGTGGTGTTTATGGGCAAAACACTGCGATAGGCTGATGTGTGTATATGTATTTTGTTGTTGTCAAACTGATGAACAAATAACTTCAGTTTACACCGACAAGTATAGTATCATAGCTACACATTATTAGATACTAGCGATCCGCTCCATCTTGGTACGGTTGCAAAAACTATGAGTGTTCTTCCACTATATTATGTATTTATTATACACATAAACCTTCCTCTGTAATCACCTTATTTACTTAAGAAAACCGCATCAAAATCCATTGCGTGATTTTAGAGATCTAAGCAGTTGCGTAGTATTCTTTTGAGGGGATTTCCCTGTATCAAATTTAGTTAGGGACCCAAAAGAAAGGTAAAGATTTCTCACAAAAGAAACAAAAATGCTTGCATTAAAATAAATATTTATTGATTGATAATTTATCATTTCCTCCTAGAAATTGGGAATCCAATTAAAATAAAGTAAGTTTTGGAAGTTCCGGGAAGCACGAAATTAAATAACATCATGGATAACATTTTACTATTATTTTTTTTTTGCTTATATATGCTTATACGCGTTAGTGACGTTAGTGAGTAGACTACACGCCTGTAGCCCGGGGACCCCGTATCATTGATACGGTTGATACGGCGGTAACTATGTCCCTGGATCTAAACATACAGACATCGGGAAGCGACTTTGTTTTATACTATGTAATAATAATTCAAAAACTACTCGTTAGATCTCGATAAAATTTAAATGACAAGACAAGCGTCTGCTTTCGTATTTAAGAATCATCAAAATCGGTACACCAGTAAAAATGTATGAGGTAACACAAAAAATACGGTCGAATTGACAACTTTCTCCTTTTTTTGAAGTCGTTTAAAAAGTTGACATATCTCTGTATGTGTCGCAACTTACATGACATTTATATGTATCGGGTGCGATTCCATATAAAGGTTGCGCGGGCGCCTGGATCAACACTGTTTTATAGATGCGGGTTCGAACCTTCCGCGCCGTGCGGGCAAATCCAACGTGAATACTAATGAAATGGTTATGCGCATGAAATGTATATGTGTTAGTGGATACAAATTCAAATAGTCTTAAACATTATTGATATTTATGTGTGTATTTTTGATATTCTTGGAATTAAGTAATTTTAAGAATTATTACATAATTTTAAGACATTTACGGTCTAATAAATTTACTCCGGATATGTAGCGGGTTTTTATTAATTTCTTAATGTTAGTTAATGAGTCTACTACACCTGTGGGTATAATTTCATTTAAGTAAAAACAAATGTACGAATAATTTATTGTACTAAAATATTGTCTATACACATATAGTAAAATGGTAGGAAAGTCAAAACTGTACATCGAATATTTTTTTTAAAGAATACTTGGGGTGTGATCTAAAATCGATACCAAAGCCAAACATATAGTTTTTAGAATTTTTGTCTGTTTGTCTGTATGTATGTCCGGGATAAATTCAAAAAGTACTGCATGGATTTACTTCAAATTTGGCACGAATATTATTAAGAAGTCGGGTCAACATATAAGCTACATATTATCATGCTATCACCTACGGGGAACGACCAGTGAATCTTTATTTCTTCAACGCATTCTGTAACAACGTGTAATCTAACGACGCATATTTGAATGTTGTTGTTATTATGTTAATAAACATGCTATAACCTAGCTTCACACTATAAATAAAGACATTCTGTAGTATATTTAGTATCAGCATTGCACCCGTGCGAAGCCAGAGCGGGTCGCTAGTTTATTATTATTATTATTTATTTATTTTATACTTTATTGTACACCACAAATATATTACAAACAAAGCATAAAGATAGTTACAGACAGTGAAGTACAATGGGCGGACTTATGGCTAATTAGCCATTTCTTCCAGACAACCCATAGTTTATGTTATAAAACAAGAAGGGTCATCTAATGACATTGTGAATGTCAAGTTGTTAAGTTAAGAATGAAAACTTAGTGATGAATTTTATAACTATTATGCGTTTATTTTTGTTTTCAACAGTAGGTATGGTTACATTGCATGTTTAATGTATTGTATTACATGTATTGTTTTCGTTTATTGGAGAAGGCAAAATAAATCTGATATAATTATTAAGATGATCTTAATTGATTTTTTATTATGTGATAGACACGTACATGAAACAGCTCCATTATAAAATTTGAAGAAATATATTTAAAACCTTTATAACATCAATTCTAAAAAAACACTGTCGACTTAAGAACCTCCTCCTTTTTGGTAAAAATAATTTATATTTGTCATAGTATGACTCCTGGAACGAAAAATGTTTAAAGAAAGTATAACTAATAGTATATAAATGGATTTGCTCGCGAACGTAAAAAACCCAACTTCAATTATATCGACAAATACCTACCTAATGATAATATGAAAGATAATAGACGAAAATAGACGAAAAAATAGTCAAGAAAAGGCGCGTTAACAAAGATTACTAATTAAGTCGTTATCACATTTGGATCAAATTTAAGTGAGACCACAAGTATCAGCTTCTGATTAAAAGGGGAATCATCAAAATCGGTATATCCAGAAAAAATTTATACGCATTATTAGATATAACTCGAAAAAACGTTGTCAGATTTCAATTAAATATAAATGGGACCACATAGCAAGCATCACCTTTCGATTAAAAATCATCTGGTCCACACAGCTAAAAGTTCTGAGTTAACATACAAAATAAATACAGTTGAGTTGAGAACATCCTCCTTTTTTGAAGTCGGTTAAAAATACAGTCGAAAAGAAATTATCCTCCATTTGTGGAAGTGGGTTAAAAATACCGAATGTTAAGAAAATGGATAATTATTACTGTGCGACCATTAATGGAAATGTCTAAAACAATAGACACTAGAATCAAACAAATTACCTACTTGACATTCACAACGAAAACATTATTCTTTCTTCTTCAAAAAGAGTAAATATAATGAGAACAAAGCAAAAAAGTATGGATACAAGGTTTTTTTAATAAATAAATTATTTATTAATGAAAACGTAGCCAAGAATACAATAAAAAAATAATCCTCAAAGCAATAACAGCTTGTTTTCCTAGCAGGCGGCACTTTCCGTGCGACCGTTGACGTAGTAAGTTGGCAACTATGTCAATGCCGCAGTCATACCTACTGCTCACTATCTGCTACTTACCACTTATCGACTTCTTCGGTTATTGAAAAATGACACCACAATCCTTCAAATTTATCTTCCAAAATATGAAAATACTGATAGTTTCAATACCGTGGAATTAACTAACTTTTGAATTTTACGTATTAATTAGTTATGTATATTTTCAAAATGTTTTCATCAGTCCGCAATCGGTCACAAAAAATATAAGTATTTGTGTTAAACTTTATTTTATAGATGATTACCATAGAGTCAATAATAAATGTTATATATACCGCGTCATAGCTCACTCATCATGTTATACAAACTGACTACATGTTATACAAACTTTGTTTAGTTATACACAATGAAATATGTTTATATACATTGTTTAGGCCAAATCGCGCCTTAGAGCGGTTGCCTTAGGGTTTAGTTTAACCGTGGCTCTGTCATTTATTACTTATGATTTTGTAATACCATTTCGCTGCGTTAGCGACGCTTTTTTCTGTATGGGCTTCATCGGTGATATCGCCAGGTGGCACGACCCCCCGCCGTCGCCGTCGCCCGCGCCGCTTAGCGGCGAACAGTCTCGATTCCGCTCTCAAGGTAGCGGACGTATCGCTGCTCGATACGGCGAATATAGTCTCGCGTCCGCTCTGCAAGGTGTGGCCGTATCGCTGCTCGACGGCCGGCCAGTTCCCATTGTTGGACTTATTGTTTTGCGCGTGCCTCGTGGTTTATTAACTGCTTACTTACTTACTTTACTGCTACCGTTTTAATTGCTGTACTTATAACTTAACTGTAAAGTCTCGAGTTCGCTCTGCACGAACGCAATTTTCTGTGTCGCTTTATGAGAACCCCAATGTCGGGTTCGGACTCTTGGCTGGCGTGACCGCACGCAGCCCTGTGAATATATCTAACGATTTATTTGGTAACTGTAAATATTTAATTGCTGTGCTTATAACTTAACTGTAAATATTCGTTGTTGTGCTTGTAACTGTAACTGCTTGTGTATTTCTTTATAATCAATTCTGTGACCGGGGGTGCCTACTCACTGTCGAAGTCTGGGGGCCTGGGGCCTCCTTTTCGGGGACCGCCAGGACACCTATTTACACTCAACGTCACACCACACCACACGACCTACACACGTTCCCTGGCGATCTTAGACCTCAATCGACCCTAGCTGCCCTTCGAAGGTAAGTGCAACTTCACGCTTATTTTCAACCCCTTTTTTGTGTTTGATTGCTCACGCCGCATATCCGATCACCATAGGTATTCCGTACCCGACCCTAGGCAGTCCGCCGGGAGGTCGCTGATGGGCCCCGACCTCTGAGGCTCTGCTGGACTGGCTAGGGCCGTAACATTTTGGTAGCAGAGCGTGGTTGCCGTAACATTTTGGTAGCAGAGCCCCCCACGCCTTGAGCTGCGTGAGTTTAACTGATAGGGGTTATATTGGTTTAGGTATTTGTATTTTGAGTAGCTTCGGGTAGGTCTAGCCTGTGTGGCACATCCCTATATATATTTTTTTACTGTTTATATTTTCTTACTGTTATTACTGTAATTATTGCTGTGATTTTGTATCGTATTGTATCTGTATTTTTTATTGTTGTATTGGTTGTTGGAATTTATATCACTGCATTTGTTTATCGTTATATATGATGCCGTCTCACAAGCAACCCAAGGCACCTGCGCTGATAATTCAGGAGCAGCTGCGCTGGGCGGCGCATGCCCACACATTGATCGGGCGCGCCGACCGAGTGTATAATTTAGCGCAGCGAGCGGATCAGGTTCGGGATCGACTGGCCTTGGTCGAGAGCGCATACACTGAGCTTTTGTCTGCGGATGTGGAGAGCGGAGTCAAGGACTCCGCTCGTCGGGATTATGAGCAATTCGTCGACTTCACGGACGACTTGGTTGAGGCAAGGGGCAAGCTGGCGCATGAGGCGCGTGAGAGCCAGATGGAGGGTCTGGCGAAACTGGAGTCTCCGCGGCGGAATCCAGCTCAAGCTGAGCTATTAGGTAAGTTGCCCACATTGGACTTGCCCAAGTTCTCGGGTGCTATTGGTGAGTGGCTGGCCTTCATAGGCCTCTTTGATAGCTTGGTCCACGCCCGGGGGGACTTGTCCCTCGGTCAAAAAATGGCGTACCTGCTATCTTCTCTTGAAGGGGAGGCCCTTGCGGTCGTTGGTCACTTGAAGTTGGCCGACAACTCCTATTTGATCGCAAGAGACCTCCTCGAGAGGAAGTACGCAAACACCCGGCTGCTGGCTGACGAATATGCCCGACAGCTTCTGAATCTCCCGCTACTGACTGACAGGACGAGGCTACGTCAGGATATTATTAATCCTGTCGTAGTCGCGTGCAATTCGCTGAGGCGCCTGGAGCTTCCGGTCGACGAAGGGGCCGGAGGTTCTTTTTTGCTGCTCCACCTCGTACTGTCCCGCCTACCCCTCGATCTGCGGATCCATTTTGAGGAGAGTTATGGCGGGGACGGAGCGGATCATATCCCGTCTTTTAGAGACCTGCTGCTCTTTTTAGAGCAACAGTGTAGGCAGGTCGCAAACGCGGCGGGCGCTGCTGGCACCTCCAGGGCAGCTGAGGGGCTCAACCCGCCCGGGAGGTCATCGCCGACACCGCGGAAGGCAGCTGGAGCTCCTTCCGGAGGGCGCCGCCCTCTCCCTACATATACAGGCCTAGTGGCCAGGGAATCTCCTCCTCCTCCTACTAACTGCAACTACTGCCGCGGGTCGGAGCACCGGGCCGCGGCTTGCCCTAAGCTGCGGGCTAAGCCCGCCAAGGCGAGGCGGAACATAGCTCGCGATCGCCGCTGGTGCTTCTCTTGTTTGGAGCGGCACTTGCAAAGGGACTGTCCGCACCAGCGGCCCTGTCCGCACTGCTCGGGTCCTCATCATGAGGTCTTGTGCCTGGGCCCGTTCAGAGCTCCTCCTCGCGCCCCTTCCGACCGCGCCGCTGCCACGGGCGGGGGCGCTAGTCAGCCCCCTCTGGCGCGTGACGCTTCTCGTTCGCCCACCAACCACTGCGCCCCAGGTTTGAACAGGGGACATTCCCCTGAGCAGTTGGGGGGTCACCATGCCAGGGGCGGGGGGGTCTGCAACCCCCCTCCTCAGCGGGTCGAGAGAGAGTTCGCCGCCACTCAGCTGTCGTCAAGACCACTGTCTCCTCCCTTAGCTAAGTGGCCGCGATTGGAGCGCCACCCTCCCCCCCTTGGTCGGAGTCGGCGACCTTACCAGGTCCCTAGGACCTCTTATCTGTCCCGGCCCGCTAGGCCGGGGCCCTCTGAGTTCCGGGCCTCTCCGCTTAGCGCTACCTTGCCGCCGGTGGTCGAGTTGTCACCTGACTGCCGCTACGAGGACCCCCGGCGCGAGGACTGGTCCGATGGAGGCAGCTCCAACTAGGTAGCTGCCGCCCTATCTCCCACCACGGCCACCTCCACTGAGCCTTTAAGCTGTCAAACTGTCCTTTTGCAGACAGCCTCAGTGCAGGTGTACAACCCGAAGGGCGACTGTCTAACATCTCGCGCCTTGTTGGACTCGGGTTCACAACATTGTGTGGCCTCTATTTGGTTGGTGGGAAGACTAGGGCTCCCCTGGAGCTCTGAATCACGTCGAATGTTTGGCATCGGAGGCCTGGAGCCTCCCGCTCCTAGGGGAAGAGCTGAATTAATTTGCTGGCCCTGTCTTAGGGCCGACGCACCATCCGGAGCGTCATCTTTAAATGTATCCCGTGCTACAAACTGAAGGCCGCCATTTCTCACCCTATGATGGGCGACTTGCCAGCCGATCGCGTCACTGCCATCCGACCATTCGCTGGAGTCGGAACTAATTTCGCTGGCCCTGTCTTAGTCAAGTCGTCCTGCTTTCGTAACGCGTGCTCACATGGAGCCTACCTGTGCGTGTTCGTGTGTCTCTCCACTAAGGCCGTTCATCTGAAACTTGTAAGTGCCCTCAGCACTGAAGCCTTTGTGGCCGCACTTAGCTGTTTTGTTTTTGCCGTGGGGTCCCTGACCTGATCCGATCCGACCCTGTTTCGTTTACCGATTTGCTCGCGGACATAATGCCCTTCTGTCCGGGACGGGGGATTGTTTAGGCCAAATCGCGCCTTAGAGCGGTTGCCTTAGGGTTTAGTTTAACCGTGGCTCTGTCATTTATTACTTATGATTTTGTAATACCATTTCGCTGCGTTAGCGACGCTTTTTTCTGTATGGGCTTCATCGGTGATATCGCCAGGTGGCACGACCCCCCGCCGTCGCCGTCGCCCGCGCCGCTTAGCGGCGAACAGTCTCGATTCCGCTCTCAAGGTAGCGGACGTATCGCTGCTCGATACGGCGAATATAGTCTCGCGTCCGCTCTGCAAGGTGTGGCCGTATCGCTGCTCGACGGCCGGCCAGTTCCCATTGTTGGACTTATTGTTTTGCGCGTGCCTCGTGGTTTATTAACTGCTTACTTACTTACTTTACTGCTACCGTTTTAATTGCTGTACTTATAACTTAACTGTAAAGTCTCGAGTTCGCTCTGCACGAACGCAATTTTCTGTGTCGCTTTATGAGAACCCCAATGTCGGGTTCGGACTCTTGGCTGGCGTGACCGCACGCAGCCCTGTGAATATATCTAACGATTTATTTGGTAACTGTAAATATTTAATTGCTGTGCTTATAACTTAACTGTAAATATTCGTTGTTGTGCTTGTAACTGTAACTGCTTGTGTATTTCTTTATAATCAATTCTGTGACCGGGGGTGCCTACTCACTGTCGAAGTCTGGGGGCCTGGGGCCTCCTTTTCGGGGACCGCCAGGACACCTATTTACACTCAACGTCACACCACACCACACGACCTACACACGTTCCCTGGCGATCTTAGACCTCAATCGACCCTAGCTGCCCTTCGAAGGTAAGTGCAACTTCACGCTTATTTTCAACCCCTTTTTTGTGTTTGATTGCTCACGCCGCATATCCGATCACCATAGGTATTCCGTACCCGACCCTAGGCAGTCCGCCGGGAGGTCGCTGATGGGCCCCGATCTCTGAGGCTCTGCTGGACTGGCTAGGGCCGTAACATACATTTTTATATTTGATCTGAATGTTTCCTCGTGGTTTTCCCATCGTAGCCTTAGGATCGCCTAAATATGCCCGTCCCGATTGTTACCTAAACAACTTAATAGCAACCCTTACTTCCGGGAGAGTAATTGTATGTCAATCTTTAGTAGAGCAACAGGACAAATCCTTTGTTCAGCAGTGGAATATCAACAGAATACTCACATTTTGTTCAAAACATATCTGAACAATATGTCTTTGACTACAATTTTTATACATCAACGCCAATAGCTGCGTTTTTAACGTTCTGTGGGAGCACGGAAACTAGGTACCATACCTCGTTTCCTAGCCACTCTCAACTATCTCCTACTTTTCGTTCTTTAGACATCAATGGATTTGTTACTCGACCGGTGCATGGGTATTCTGTGAAGGCACTTACTAAACATCAGTTGAAACATATGCTCTTTTGCCTACTGCCTTGCCATAAAAAAATTAAGTAGTACTAAAAGTGGCACGAGTAACATGCCATTCTCGAAATAACAAAATATTTATAACTGTGAATAATGTAATGATTGGTTACGGTGCTAAGAAAAATATAAACCTAAATTTATATACTTACAAATAAAGATTAAAGATGTATATAACAGTTTTATACGATAAAATATCTTACAATTATAATCAATTAATCAGTTACAACACTGGTTTGTAATAAATATTTATAACTATTAAATTAAAATTTAAGAAACTCCTACACAGTCTCAGCTGCTACCTATAACGATTTTTACCAAACACAGCTAAGAACCGCGGCCCTAATCAAACTCGCATTCGCGTAAAAAAACTGCAATAAAATAGGTCCATCAGCTATGATAACGCAGATAGACACAATCAGACATTATGCATTGGCATAAAACATTTAATACCCCTTTTTTGCGGTGGTAATTAAAAATACAATATTTTCTAAGTTTCATTGAAATAAAATTAACTGGTGTATACGAATATCAACATTGTCTGCCACGATTTATCTTTAAAAAAACATAATATACCGTTCCATTGGTATTTTATCCATTAAATAAGGAAACCTTGATAAATAATAGAATTGTCAATAAAGGATGAGAAAGCGACGTGTCCATGATTTCTGGATAAATTTCAATTACAGTGCGCAAACACTCCGATAAAATTGACGTTAAAATATAGATACTATTGGTGGATGAAATTAGATTCAATTTACGGTTTATAATAAGTTTTTTTTTTTTGTTTTAGTCATCGAGAACGTAGTGTTTAGTCACGGGTATTTATTACTGATATTTTAAAATCAATTTTATATTAATACTAGCTGTGCCCGCGACTTCGTCCGCAAGGAAGTAGACAATAAGTATAATAGTATAAGTTTGCAGAGTTATAAAATCTAAAATAAAAGTAGCCTTAGTTACTCTTTATTACATCAGCTATCCGCCAGTGAAAGTCCCGTCAAAATCGATCCAGCTGTTTCAAAGATTAGGCGGAACAAACAGACAGACAGATAGAAAGACAGAGAGATAAAAGTTGTAAATTTTTTTTTATTTATTTATTAAAAAGCGGTTATTTTAATACTTCAAACAGACACTCCAATTTTATTTATTTGTATAGATTATTATTATATATATTTATGACTACGAGTCTGTTGATTTTAAAATTTAAATTTTTAAGTTCTTACGTTTTTTAAAAGAGAATCAATTATGTTACAAAAAATATTTATTTTATTATTAACATGAACAAAGAACTCGAAATATAATATACTAAATAACCTGTAAAGTTTGTCCGTTATAACCAATCTGACAAACGTTGATGAATTACAAATAAGAACACATTTTGACAATCGAACCTTTCCAAAAGGAACCGTGCCAAATTTAGGAATATCAAGTATGTAGCGTCCAAAATCGGATATACATAAATCGTACTTATCGTAAGTTTCTGCTTATCGTAAGTTAGTGCTTTCAGTAGTTTAGGTTGTATTTTTTGACCTCCAAAAAGTGTCCTCCAAAATGAAACGTACGAAATTGGACACGTACTAGTTTTATTATAAATACCTATTGTAGATAAATGGATGGTAGATAGTGAAATTTCTAGGTTACGTAGGTAACTGTTGTAACTATTGCAATACATATTTGGACTATTCTCACCAATTTTTGTCGTAATCATACAAGCATTTTACTATATTAATTTTTTTATAGGTAGGTATAGATAAAATGAAGAAGGAATAAGTCAAATTCTTAAATCTATCAAAATCATGTAATTCGAAAAAAAATCATATAAAAATTTCAAACAGTTAAAAGTGGAGGACCTAAAATAAATCATGTTAGATACATGTACATAAAATACTTTTTATTTTGCTATTATATATATTTGCTAAATAATAATAATCATTATTTATAGTGACTGATACTTAATGAGACCAAAATTTTATAACATAAGCCATTAAATTTAATTTTTATTGCTTTTTATTATATATATTTTTTATTTTGTAAAAAATAAAGTCAGTCGCTAATTGCTTTTTTTTATCAGGTATGCTTTAGATTTCAAAGTCACAGACCAATTAAAAATATTTATACATAACCGTTACTTTATATACCCAGAAATACTTAAAAAGACGCACTTTCGTAATTTGTTTGATTTTTGATAAAATAATAGCTTAAATATAAAAGATTGTCATATTATTTTTTTCATCTATATAAAAAAAAATTGAAGTGTCTGTTTATTATATAAAAATAACCTTAAGCTTAACCTTTAAGCTTTTTATTAAGTGCATATGGATGTATACACGGTACATATACCAAAATAACATTTTTTACAATTTTCCTCTGTCTGTCTGTCTGTTTGTTCCGGCTAATCTCTGAAACGGCTGGACCGATTTTGACGAGACTTTCACTGACATATAGCTGATGTAATAAGTAGTAACTTAGGCTACTTTTATTTTAAAAATTTATTTATTTTAAAACTTTGCGAACTGAACAATAACGTTTTTGTTAAATTCCACGCGGACGAAATCGCGAGCACAGCTAGCTTAAAATACAATTCAAGAGAAGGTGCATGTTGACCTCCTCCTTGAAAGCTTGTGCTTCTTTCCCGGTGACGGGTATTTGGCAAGCTTAGTATATCAATGAATAAACAAAAACAAATAAATACGAATTAGTAATTATTAATTTCAGCCCGAAAGCATTATAATTCTTAAAAAATACTATTATATTTATTTCACATATCGATAGCCTCTGAATACTCATTATAATTTAATTTCTCAAAAAGTGTGCAATAATGCACAGATTACCCTATTAATTTATGAAGCACGTTGACTTAACCCGGTCATAGTTATATAAATATCTCCCACGGATGTTATTTTTAACAATATACTACACAAAATGTCCTCCGTCTAGTGCGAACTGACAGTGTCCTACTTGTTGCATATTCAGTGTATCTCTTAACTTTGTATACAATTAACATAACAGGATATATAATACAATACTTTCACGGAAAATCAAAATAAGAATAAACACAACTGAAAAAGTGCAATAACAATAACAAATGTAAATCACGACGACACTGATGTTTTTTTTTTTTAATATTAAAAGATGTTTCATTCTTTACTGTTTGATATGTAACAATAAATGCACGGAAATGTGCAACATTTTTTAAATGAAACAATGGAAACCATATGGTTGAAATGTTCGTGGAAGCATATTGGCTGCCAAGAGAAACATGTGGAGGATGGTTATAATTACGCATACTCGAGGTGTCTAACTTTCACAATACTATCTGAATCGAATGTACGGTTTTTACAAACCTGAACCTGTCACAAGAAAACAAGTTTCGGTGCTTGCTTTTAAACTTATTGCGCAAATGCCAATATCCAAATAATTAATAACTCGTGTAATGTCATTTATTCAAACAAAATTAAATACATAGACATAGATCTTAGTAAATTTTTAATCAATTAAGACAAACACATAACTTGGGAGGGCTATGTCCAGCAGTGGACTACGATAATCTGTAATGTGTATATATAAATTAATTTCATTAAAAAATATTATAAAATTGACCTTAAAAAGATAAAGTAAAATCTAACACATTTAAACTAATTTTGAATCATCGCCAAACAAACAAGCGAGTAAATCTTATACCGTGCCGGCAAAAATTTTGTGGTAATTATGGCATTTTTCTTACGTTTTATATTAATATCTATGTATATTTTTTTCCTATCAGTTATCCTCTATTCAAGTCTATTATTATATTTCTTATGAAATTTTATTTTCAAAGGTTTTGTATTGGATTTGATTGTTCCCATTTTGTATTGGAATTTTAAACTCGATTACCCAATAAAATTGAATAAAAACGATATACATCTGTAAGTATAGAATTTTTAGCTTATTAGGAAGTAGAATAATAATATTACACTTTATTGTACACCAAAAATAGAAACAATACATAACAAAGAAAAAAAGATTTTAACTGTATATCATTAGGTACAAAAGGCGGCCTCTTACAGGCAACCTTAATTAGGACAAAGGAAATGATCTAGCGTCAGCATAGGTGTAAGTTACAATAAATTTATAAGAAATGTTCAAATGATTAAACATATACATATGTACATACATACATACATACGTACATACATACACTCATATATACATACACTCATATATACATACATATATACTTATAAATTACTTGGTTATTGGTGAGTAAAAAGATAATTGAAAGGTTACGTTATATTATTAAGATAAAGTAGTTATATATTTCCACGAACGACAATTATTTAATTTTTCTCTATCATACCCTGATTTTGTTGCGATTTTATACCTGTACAATACCAACAATCTTTTAAGATATATTTAACATAATTGACTAATTTTATTGCATTAATTATATAGGTATGTACATAGATACAATTTCGTGTGATTTTGCGTCACTTGAGTCCAAATAATTCGTATTAAAAGTCATTTTCATTTTACTTTTATTTAGCCCTATATATATATTTAAGATAATCACACAAATGTTGATATAAGAATATCACTTGGTCATAGTCATTTTCAGAAGAAATAGCATCCGCTCGTCATAAAGATAAAGTTTGCTATCTTCCGCCCCTTAAAACAAGTTTTGCGCAAAAATTTCAATCCTATATGGGTCCTTCACTCTACAATAAGATTAATGCTATTATTAACATTTACCCTTTAAATACCAAAAAATGTAAAGAAAAACTTATTAACTCGTTAAAAGTTCAGAATTATTACGATATTGAAAAGATGTTCACGCTAACAAAGTAAACACACATACACACACACACTTATGAATCTAAACATGCACACTTAATATAATAAAATAATTAGTATATAAGAATATAAAAAAGCAATATGTAGAATAGTCTTGGTCAGTGGACTCGCGTCGACTTTTAGAAATTTGAAATTTAAGACTAGTTATTAAGGCTTCTAGATTCTAAATTGCGGTGAAGTACCGATGCATGTTAAAAAAAAAAATAATAATATATGGAATAACAAAGGCACGGGTATAATAAGCCTGATATATCACATCATTAAAAAAAAAAACATGCACACTTAAACGAACGCAAAATACGCACGCACGCACACATTTATGCACGATGTACACACACACGAACACCTAAACATACAAACAATAGTATGCATAATATATAAATATAAATGGAAAATCTGTAAGAAATACATAGTAACTATATATATAAAAAAATTAAATTAAAAATTAAAAAAAAACCCGACACAATAACTTGAGTTGCCTTTAAAAAGTAAAAAAAAGATTAAAGAAACGCAATCTTAAAGTACCTAAGTATGTACGAGTATTAATAATTCAAAAAAAAATACATCGCGTTGGGGGACCGCTTCTACTTATTTATTGCCTACTATTTATTTTTTCATTAGTATCACATCGCCTACCTACTAAAGCTTTTATCCGAGCCTTATTATTTGGGCAGACGTCGCGTCGTTGACGGTCGTATCCGAAGCGCAATATTTTGAAGTAATTTTAAAAGTTTTCTTTTCTTAATTTTATTTTTTAATTCATCTATGTTTCTTAGTTAGGTTAGTTTAGACAATTTGTCATTGAATTGTTAGGTTTGGAGTACTTTAAGATTGAGTTTCTTTAATTATTTTTTACTTTTTAAAAGCAACTCAGGTTATTGTGTCGGGGGTTTTTTTTAATTTTTAATTATATTTTATTTTACACTTTTTATAGGTACACTTATTATAATGTAGATTTTGTATCTTATCAGAATTACAAAGACTGAGATGTAGTAATTGATACTTTCACTTGACATTTGTATTTCCTTGTCCCAATTTTCTGACACCATAATCATAACTTTAAAACAGCTTTTCATCAATTTTCTCATCAAAAGAAACTAAGAACACTCTCGATTAAGTCATTAATATTCTTTTTCAGTGCTCTTTCATTTTTTTTTATGTCACTAGGTCGGCAAACAAGCGTACGGCTCACCTGATGGTAAGCGATTACCGTAGCTTATAGACGCCTGCAACACCAGAGGCATCGCAAGCGCGTTGCCGACCCAATCCCCAACCCCCCCAGGAGCTCTGGTCACCTTACTCACCAACAGGAAAACAATACTGCTTGAAAACAGTATTATTTTGCTGTGATCTTCTGTAAGGTCGAGGTACTACCCCAGTGGGGCTGCTCCATATTTTGAGCAGAAAATTCCTGCTGTGCCCTACCTCAGTTTGACACAACATGAGTATACATTCACAGGCATTCTGTTTTACATCCCCAATTTTAGCCCCATTAACTTCAAACGGCTCAACCGATTTTTTTTTAAATATTTTTCATTAATTTTTATTATTAATTTTGTAAAGTGCATATGATGCTATTTCATTTGGTACTTGGGTAAATTTACTGACATTCGGATTTCCATCCTCATTTTCTCCCCACCACATATATTTGCAGATATTGGGTATTTTCCCCACTTTTACCCCCAGAGTTTTTTCAGGGCTCAACCAATTTTCATTGAACATATTATTTTGTAATGTGCACGTGATACGCTTGCATTTGAGACCCCACTAGATTATATTTGCAGACATTCGGTTATTCTTCCCCACTTTCACCCCCCACAACTTTTAAACGACTCGACCGATTTTCATCAAACATATCTTAAAATACTCGCCCGTAACTCACCTATCATACAAAACAAAACTAAATTGAAATCGCTTCATCCGTTGGCGAGCTACGGACTCATAGACAGACAGACAAAAACGTCAAACTTATAACACCCCTCTTTTTGGGTCGGGGGTTAAAAAATAAATTTAAATATACATAGAAACGTGCTTAAGTTCATAGTTATCGTTGTTAAACTATACATTTTCGGTTGAACACAATGTAATTGTTACCCTACCTCATATTAATTATTGTTATTTGTTAACATGTTATTAAAAATAGTGTACTTGTGATGAGGATGCAATGTAAATTTTTGTTTTAAATATGTAACGAAAGAGACTGACATCTAAGATACAGGTTATGCCTAGTTTAGGTGTAATGATGGAAAATAAAGAAATGTAAATGTATAATAAATATAATTTAAAAAATCTAAAATAATAGGCAGGAAAAATATGTCAAAATCAGTATCTTAATTGGAATCTGAAGAATTTTCTGAAAAATATGGGGAGATCATATAAACAACAGATCGAATCGATAACCTCGTTCATTTTTTTCGATTTCAATTTAAGTGAAATAAGTACATACTGAACACACTTAAAAATAACTTATTCTAATGTCATATAGGTATGTATATCGCTTCAAAAAGTTCTTTGTTTAAGTCCACAATTTGTCCCATTTGTTTACCAAAGTATCATCTGTTATTTCGCAGGTTTTTTTCTCTTAAGCATTTATTTTACGGAATTGGTCCTAAAAATGCGCTATATGGCAAATAGCTTAATCCAAGCAATTTTTTATCACAGTTCAAGAGCGTGCGTTTTAAAGCCGTTGCTATCTGCACTTCAAAACGCTTTACGACCAGACAATATTGGAAAAATGTTGGTCGCACATGTGTCAGAACAATTTGCGATGAAGTCCATTTTACATTAGAACTTATTTTTTTTATAAACCTAGACCATTTAGTTACATTTTCTGGTTTTTGTAATTTTCTCGGTTCAGAGGAAAACAATAGAAAAATATAACTTCATTCATTATAAAAATAAAACAAATGTCTACAAAGTTTCACATCCTTGAATATTAATAAAACAAAGTCTTGAGTTATGTTAGCTATATCTTATTTGACACTAAATACGCGTTAAGATTGAATAAAATGTCGTCCTAAAACCGCATCACTTGCATAGGGACCACCTTAACTTTTGATTTTACTAACCTTAAAGTTATATTTTATTTTTATTATAACCTGTACTAAAAATGGGCATTCTACAGGGACCAATGCTAGGTCCTTTTCATTTTTGAAGTGAAAACTTCTTTAGCCGCTTTGGGCACTTTTTGTTAGGGGAAAATCTAAGGTTCGCGTCACCGATATGCTTATGACTGGCCCACGCGCAGCGGCCGTGTGTGTGCGCGTTATGCGCTTTTTGAATGGATGAAATCTCGTGTGTTCGCGTCACCGATATGCTTATACCAGTATATCTATAGCTATACAGCTGATGCATTGTGCAACAATAGTGCTGTGTATATCTTATAGTTGAAATTGAATGGATTTAGTGAAAAGTTCAATGTGTATATACCTACTATGCAGTGTTGAAATAGTATTTTTGTTTGAATATTATTTAAATTGTTAAATTGTAGAATCATTGTGCAGTACTAACAAAATAACATAACAATAAACTTTATTGTACGCCAATACACAAATAATACATATCAGATCGAATTTAACAGAGTATCATAAGGTACAGAGGGCGGACTTATCGCTGAAAAGCGATCTCTTCCAGGCAACTTAGGGGCAGGGAGATGGTATTGTATCGGTGTAGGTGTACAAATTGAGATAAACGTTTGAATATATTAACTTAATAAATACATACATACATACATAAATACACACATACAAACATACATACATACATATATATATAATTTACTATTGTAGGTACTACTACTAGTGAGTACTAAATAAATATACTAATATTTTTAAGATAAAACATAAACAACAGAAAATTATTTTAAAAAGTTCTAATTTTTCACTGCTATCGGCAGTCTCTATAACTGCCACTTTTTTATTTTAATTGCATTAAGGACACTTGTTATATAGTGTTCTTTCTGATCATACATCGCTTATTTATGAAGTTTATCAAAAAAAAAGTAAATTATGTCGTGAACAGCTCTTGATCACGAAGTCAAGATTGGTTTAAAATAACCGTCTTGATTTTGATGATTTCAACAAAGCTGCTTTTGTTTTTTATTGAATATCAGTCAAATATGTATTGAGTTAATAGCTCATATGTGATATGGGGTTTCAGAAAAAGTCAATCATCTGCAACGGAAACGCTCATAATTTAGTGAATATATATTTTTTTTTAAATGCAATTGTACGTAACTCTCATAACAAGTAGAGCATAAGTTTGTCCACACCATAAAATGTTCAAGTATCGGCAGTAAAGATATCCATATTATAAAATAATAGGTACATATCTTTACAATAGGTACTAAACTTGATTGACGCTTCTGACTTCTTATTTTAGGACATCAACTCCGACTCATGACGGAACCTATCTCAAGAACTGAAACAGGCCACTGTTGAAAACTGTTAAACTTTTCTGTTACTTGTAATTTGTTCTAAAATATGTTTATCTCCTTGCCCTTTACTAAGCACTTGGTTTTTTGAGTAATAGTACTGTAAAAATGTGTAAAGGTATAATTAAACGTCTGTCTAGTGTTAAGAGAGAATTATTTGCCCAGAAAGTTAGAATTTCAATGCTTGCATGCAAAACACTACTAGTACAATTACAATCATTCCAACCCTTCTGCGATTTTTACTATAAACATCTATAAAATATTATTTACCCATTCATGTTTTGTATTTTAAATATGTATGACGAATAAATGAGAAAACTTTGAAAATATTTCACTATAATTATGAGAACTTTATAATTTAAAATAGGGTTTTCCTTGTTCGCAGTGGCACTGGTGTTGGTGTATAATAATAGTTGCTTTGAATACTTCCCATGGAGAGAAATTCACGCTTGGATACTTAACGGGGTCTCAACGGCGGCCTGGCGACTTAAATTATCAAAAACCTGGAAGAGTTATATCTGGTAAAGTTAATTTTATCCCAGAACAATAATTTTATATGAAAGAAAGTATGATTTTATATATGGAAAGTTTTAGATGAATTCCTTTTCATAAAATTGAGATATTAACAGCCTGTTTCACCAGTTGTGAATAAAGTTAGAAAGGTACAAATAAGTTAGGATTAAACTTTAACAGCAGAAGGAAGAATAGGCCATTATGACTTGTAATAAAAAAATACAAGTTTTAGATACATATTTGAATAGAAATATCTCATAAATATAGTGGATTTCGATTGTGAAAAATAATAATCTGCTTAATGATACTTGGATATCGTCATCCGTCAAATAGTGTTATCTAGAACTGATGGACAGGCCCTAAGTAGTAATAGTATTATTAATTTTAATACTTAGGTACTAAATTGTTTTATTTAGTTTTTCCGTCATCGGTACTAGTTAATTTTATTGTTGGTAGTAGCCTATATTTCACAGAGTAGTCAGTATCAGCTAAGAATCGAAACTCCCATATATGTTCACCTATTTTTGTCTACCTATTTGTTTCATCCAGTATGATGTTTATTTGTTCTTTTTTATGTATAATCTACATTTTAAAATGTAACAAATACAAGGAAGTAGATCATTTGGATACATAACGAACTGTTTATTTTAATGTGTTTGACAATCCGAATGCCACGAAATGCTAACAAAATTAAAAATACAGTTTGGAATATGTTTATAATAAAAATACCAAACAAGTTAAACTGAGATCTTAATTAAGCCCATTAGTGTGTTTATTAATATTAATAGAATAATTTTTTTCTGATTTTACTTTATTATTGTATTACATTTAAATGTAACACTTCACACTTGGATCTTTAACAATCGTATGATTATAATTCTGTTTACAAATTTTGAAAAACTTTTGACTTTTTTCTTTGTAATATATCATATATATTTTTGTTGTTTTTCAAGTCAATAATACTTATCTCGAAATATTACTTAATTTTAAAACAATTCTATTTGTATTTATCAAACATTTAAAACAACGCTTTGACTAATATAAATGATGACCAGAACTGTAATCCAAGCAGATTATCATTACCATAGTTACCAAGTTTAGAGTATTTATAAAGTAACTTTCTTCTTTAGGGGCAATCTCAATGGCAGTGGATGAAGTAAACGAAAAACTACTCGGACCCATGGGACATTCATTAGACTTCGTCGTCGCCGAGACTTATGGCCAAGAAGAAGTTTCAATACGACAGGTAGTATTAAATAAATACCGATTACCGAATATCTACATATCTGTATATCTGTACTACGTCTGGTATAATATACATACATACATACATACATACATACATACATACATACATACATACATACATACATACATACATACATACATACATACATATTTCTAGTCAAGTCTTAAAATAAAGTTTCATCCTTTTAGTTTAAACACATTTTCCCCCTGTTTCATTAAACTTTTGAGTTACGAATATCCAAATAAAAACCTTATTTTTTCAAAATTACTGGTTAGTTCGGAACAACAAATAAACAAGTTAATCTGTCAAGACATGCTATTTATTAGTGCAGAAAAAATGAACATAAACGTTGTAAGTCTATTTCTTTACAATATTTTATTACACTTAATGTAGGTATGTACGTATATATAACTCGTATTAAAAACATTTGCTTCCAAAAATAAACAAAATAGCATTTTCTTTCTCTTTACTAAGGATAGTTTTACGATATAGTTAACGAGAGTTTTATTTGCAACAGAGAAAGTTTACGATACTCATGACTTGTTGAAACCATTTGGTTACTTTGTGATTATGTCAGCAGATGGCATAAAATGCTTTATATGTTTGCAAAAAATATTTATTCTCACTTATGTCCTATTTATTTTAATACAAAAACCGGTTCGCGTACTTTTGTCCAAGTACAATCGCATGAAAATAAATAATTATACACGACACACGATTCATACCATCGACACATCCCACTGCTATGCATATACCTCTTTCTCCATCTAGGAGAAGGATCGGAGCTTAATCCACCACGCTGCCCCACTACGGATTGGCGGATGTTTTTTCTAATAGTAACGATCGCTATCAGATGTATATGATAACAACCGGGATTGACTGTTTAACGTACTCTCCGAGGCACGGTGGGGGGATCAACAACATCCAAACTGGAAAGAAATATAATATAATAAAAATCCCGAGCGGGAATCTAACCCGCAAACCACCGCAATCACCAACAAAATGTTTAGGCGCGTACATGGCACACACATCACTTCGCCAAAGCGGTTGTTAATAATAGTTTACTCAAAATGATTTTGTTATAAAGCATTTGTACAGTTAGTTATAAAAAGAAAATTGACGTAATTAATGATAAATTATGCTTATTATTTTTGTGTAATAACTTCATAAAACAAATCCTACAGGACTACGTGGCAATATTAATATGTTTAATACATATATACATAACAATATCCTCATGGTTTCTCCCGCTTTGACATTTTATGGTTACTGTTTCATAGTGAAGATTTATAGGGATATGGATTACGTAGACTCTGCTTGATTGTCAAAAATACAGATTTATATTGTAAGGGTTTGTCACCCTTTATCGTTATTAATAGATGGTTTTCGCATTTTCAAATATGTTTTATTTCGATACCTATGACATTGAAACCTGCTGCATTTTTATGACCAGCGTCGTTTAGTAGTCTTAAATATAGTCCAAATGAGTAAATAATATTATTAAAGTCATATTGATAGGTTATGATGGAACGTCCAAAAAAATTAAAATATTAATTTGTAAAATCTTATAACTATATACATAAGTATAATTGTTACTGTATATAACATAAGATCCGAACATATAAGGAAACTAGTCTAAGAATGAGCTAGCGTAGATGTCATCACTAACACATAACATTACACTTTATAAATATAACCCTTAAATGTCAGTGACCCGAAGACACGCGTTTTCTTATCTAATATAGATATCGAAAACTACACAAGTAGATTTGTATCAATTAGTTTAATATTCATTTTATGATGATTTGTATGGTTTCCACGTCATGACAACGACACGCAAGGTCACACTTGAAAGTCGCTAACTCGATAAATCACGAAGGTTATCAATTCTCCAGATCCGAATCGCAGATCGTAATTATTACCGAATCCTCGCAAGCGACACGTGTGACGTATCTTTACCGTTTCTTATACATTAAATTTGTCCATCTTAATACATTCTGCCATTTATTTTCACACGGAAAAAAAATAAATGTGCAACACAAGTTTGGAATACAGCTTTGAGTCCAGTTTACGTTTAAAACTCGTGATGAGGAAAACTAATAGACATTAAAATTATTAAAATAACAGAACGTTGCAGATTCAATCTCAACTACTAAATGCAATATCTGTAGAATATAATTTGAATATTTCTATAATGCACATTTTCCTCCTATTCTTTGTAATTTATTACTCGACTGCGGCGAAGCTCAAAAGAATGGTTACCTGTTCTTGATCTAAATTGGTGTTCGACTCCTAACTGCATTTCTTCAAATAGGGTTATGTAGATGTTGTGTAACACGTTATTTGTAAAAAAAAACCCTAGATCTTTTTTTAATTTTAATTTGTTTTAGTATACGAACTACTCTAACTATGTATTTCTGCATAACCGTTAAAAATTGTTTTTCTTAACTCTAAAAAACATCGATGAAGGGAAATATTAATACCAACTGCCGCATACAACTAAAAAACCGCAAATGGAACCTCAATGGAACATTATGGCCGTGGTTACACACTCACGAATGTGGAACGAGTCAATCTAAGTAACTCGTCTATTTAAACAAAGTCAAATTTAAACATGAGCTAGGATTTTTTTTCACGTGGAAATATATCTATTAAGCCTGCAGAACCCTGCATTTAAAGGAACTGAGCTAGGAGTCGAACGCCTTATATGTTTAAATGGGCAAGTTCGCTTATATGTTCCCTTTTACATGACTATTTTACAGAAATTATTTCGCTCCGTGGTTTCTGCGTATAGCACAATATTGTTAGTATCAGAAGTAAATTACATTCAGGAATCATCGGAAACCCTTATTAGTTTCGTTTATTATGCTTACTTACCTGACCAATGCACTTGGCTCGTTTTCTCCGTCAGGCAATAACAACCAATATTATAAATTCACTGTTACAATATGAGTAAATTTGGTAAAATTCGTTCGCGTACAAAAACCTGCTATATCTTATTACTTAAATTTTGCAACACAAAGACAAGTTAATTTTGATACACAAAAGTAAAAAATAAATAAGGGTCGCCCGCAGAGCACAATCCGACGTATCTTTCGGTTAATGACAACGTAAATTGCAGGCTTTTCCCAAGAAACAATTAAGTACTTCAAAAATTCCGTCTCTTTTGTGTAAGATTAAATAGAATCACTTCTTGTTAAAACGAGATTGGCCCATGTCAAAATTATTTAAAAAAATTATTAAATTATTCTTTATCTATTTTATAGATTCATATAGTACAATAAAAATAATGACTAGACTATAAATATTAAGTAAATTATAATATAAAGATTTAAAGCTGTGTCAAGAAAATGCAAGTTTGTTTAATTAATATTTATAAGTAGTCATGTTGTGTTAGTTAAGTCCTGGCCAGGTCCTAATGGCCTGGAGTGCCTGTCACTGAGGGTGCATAAAAACTTTAAAGCGCATCATTCTCTGTCTACATCAGGCTGAGTATACACACCTTACTTAAACTGTTTACCCAATAAAATGTTCAAAATTTATAAAAGAATTTAAAATAACCTTTTTATTTATAATAATAATTATTCATCAATTATAAATAGGATTTCAAACTATTCAAGTAATCTACTCATTATCATCACTTCAGCCTATCGCAGTCCACTGCTGGACATAGGCATCCACAAGTTCACGCCAAAAATGGCGTGTACACACATGTGTGTTGCCCATAGTCGTCACGCTGGGCAGGTGGGTTGGTGACCGCTTTGCTGGCTCGGTCGCACCGAAGGCACTGCTGCCCTTCTTCGGCCTGTGTATTTCAAAGCTAGCAGTTGGATGGTTATCCCGCCATCGGTCGGCTTTCTAAGTTCCAAGGTGCCAGTTACACCGTGTTATCCCTTAGTCGCCTCTTACGACACCCACGGTAAGAGAGGGGTTGACTACATTATTTAAACCGTAACCACACAGCAAGTAGGTAATCTACTAATCCTTTCCAAAAAGTAGCTCTAATTGCATTGATTTTTTTTTTCAATTTAATTCAGTATTTATAAAATATAGCAGTGTCTTTGCTTTTTATGTCTTGATTTTAAAGCAAGACATTAATCGTTTTTTTTTTTTTTTTTTTTAATTATTAACGATATTACACACTGCACTGACTCTAATGCCAATACATCAGTTTGGCAAAGGATAACTGACGGTTATAATTTATAGCTCTATTTAATGGCTGAATTGAAAGAAATTGCAAAATGCGCACTTGTTTACGAAAAATATTTTTCAACAACAGAACGTCAGTATAGTATATGCTTTTATTGAGAATTTCTAAGATAAATGAGTATTTCTTTATAATTTGCCAAACAGTTAATCTTTGTAGATAACGTCTTAAGTGCTGGATGATAAATTGCTCTTAAAACTTTATTTTCATTTAATTATAACTAAAAATAAATTTACTAACCGATGAAAAATAGGCGTAAATAAAAACTGGTGTGTAAATCGCATGAGTTATAAATATAAAAAAAAACTGCATCGCTTTTATTCTTCTTATAATCTTTTATTTAATGTGATTAAACAAGTCAGTATTTTTTAAGTTGACTGTATTTTATTATCTCTCAAAATCTATTACTCACCTCAAATGTGCCACCATGTTTATTGCATACTAGCTGTGCCCACGACTTCGTCCGCGTGGGATAAAAAAAAATATTGTTCAGTTCGTAGAGTTACAAAATAAATAAATTTCTAAAATAAAAGTAGCCTAAGTTACTCCTTATTACTTCAGCTATCTGCCAGTGAGACTGCTGTCAAAATCGGTCCAGCCGTTTCAGAGATTGGAACAAACAGACAGACAGACAGACAAAAATTATAAAAAATGTTATTTTGGTATATGTAACATGTATACATCCATAAGCATACCGTACCGTACATCCGTAAAAAGCGGTTATTTTAATATTACAAACAGACACTCCAACTTTATTCATTTGTATAAATACCTAAGTGGGTACACTGTATTTGATAGGATAACCCGCTGTAGAAAAGTCTAAAACATTTTTACTTATTCTTGTTGAGTTTCTGTTGAGTGGTATTAATGTAAGATATTTACAGTTAGAATATAATACAAATATGGTGGTATGGGTAAATATGATGACTATGGGTAACACACATAAGTTCACACCATTTTTGGCGTGAACTTGTGGAGGCCTATGTCCAGCAGTGAACTGTGATAGGCTGAAATGATGATGATGATGATAATACTACAAATAAGTGACAATGCATATACATATATATGTAACATTTATATTTTCCTGTTATGTTTTAGGTCATTTAAAACTTTTTAAATCGAAACAAGAGCTACTTTAAAAAGTCTTACCTATAAATAAAAACAATCAATACATTTTCTACAATCGTATTTTCTTTCTGTATCGACTTATAATGAGCAACAAGACGGAGAGTTAAATCAGTGGCCACAAGTGACTATTGCACTAGCGACGCGACCGTTCTCACTGTGACAATTTTTCACAACGTCAATTTTTCCTGGGCGTTTGTATTTTTTTTTTTTTTTGGTAATATGTATTACAAAGGATATCTACTAGACCGTCTGACTGTTTCTGTAATTACATACGTTTATGATCAAACTAGATTTGTTATATAAAATGGGTATTCATGCTAAGCAATAAAGAAATAAGTACACTTTAACGAAACCTGTATATTAAAATAAAATACAAAAACCAGTGTGCTTTAGCCACACGTCTGAAGTAAAACTTACGAAACGTAATTCTCTCTCTTTATATGTTCACTAAATAATATCTCCGTCTCAGCTTCCATTCGCCTGGCACGATCACACTTTTCGTAACGCTCTCGTCACACATTCACCAGCTTACTCCTCAAGTTGAGCGTGCATAAAGAAGTTTTACTTAAAAAATATTATAGGCAATCTCGTGATAAAAGAATGGAATTGAAAGGAATAAGCTCTAAATTCTTATTCCTAATACAAAAGGTCTGTGCCCTGCAAGTGTGTGGGTTGTTACAACACAGTAAAATAAATTAAAAATATATGTACATAAAAAGTAAGCATATAGCGTATAAAAGCTACATACAGATATTGTCCGTGACATTAAATAAGTGGTAGATGGTCCCATAAAAGTCAACAACAAGTATTTAAAATTATGTAATTGTTAATATATACTTTGTAATTGTATTGAGACTAACATAAACATACTTACATATATACCGATAGATATAAACTTTTATTGCTTAGTAACGTTTTAAAAATTATTTTAATTACTCTCAAATCAGGTTGCCGCTCTGTGGGCCGCCAATGTGTCTGCGTTCATTGGTCCTCAAGAAACGTGTGTGCATGAAGGACGCATGGCCGCCGCCTTCAACTTGCCCATGGTCAGCTACGTACGTAAGCTTAAAATTTCTCTCATATTTTAGGACAATACGAGTATATTGTCTTTAAAATCAATTCCAAATAGGATGTGGTTCTCAATTCAAGTTATAGCTTCAATTTTTATTATCTATATGTAACGCAAGATTTTCACCAATTCGCAAAAATGAAAATATAAATTTTGTGAAAGACCATTTGTAAAAAACATTGAGAGCGTTTTTTCACTTAACGGTAAATTGCCTCCGACACTGAGGAAACTATATTGCTTTTTCAAGACGCGATTGCAGATCGCAAGTATGGGTGGTAACTAGTGATCAATCACGGTCTGTCGATACCACACCAAAACCTCCCATAAAACCCTACGAAAACATTATGGGTTTGAGACGTAAAGAAATTTTATGACTGTAGGTAAACTATGTCTTCTGTAACTCCTTAGTTACATTTTAACGCATTACACGCGAATAGTAGTGCCTACATGTGATTTAATTTAATACCCCTTGCTTTTATCTACCCTATAATGTATTACGCATCTACTTGTTTAGGAAGAGGTTTTCGACCGTATATATATAAAAAAAAAATTATTATATTCGGGGATAACTTCGTCGTTTATGAACTGATTTTGATAATTCTTTTTTGTTGGAAAGGTGATATCCCAGGTGTGGTACCACGATAAGTAAACCAGGATCTGATGATGGGATCCCAGAGAAATCGAGGAAAACCCTTGAAAATTCGCACAGCTTTTTACTGGGTGTACCGATTTGATGATTTTTAATTTAATCGAAAGGCGATGTTTATCATGTGGTTACATTTAAATTTCATCGAGATTTGATTACAACTTTTGGAGTAATCTTTGATAATGCGTATTTACTTGACTATTTTTTCGTCTACCTACGTTGTATTACTTGTCGATGTAATTGAAGTCGGTTTTTTTTCGTTTGCCAGCAAACACAATTATGTGTGAAAAAATACATATACATTTAAAAAAATGTCGTGTCAAATAATTGTAAATAAAAAAAACAACAGATTTGCGTATTACCTACTTGTTGAATCTAAATTATTTTATGAATATTTTCATTTTTTTGGAATTTATTGGAGTTTACTCCTTAATAATCGATTTTCATATAAGGCTGGCATATATCCTGGGGGGATTGGGGATTGGGTCGGCAACGCGCTTGCGATACTTCTGGTGTTGCAGGTGTCTATAAGCTACGGTAATCGCTTACCATCAGGTGAGCCGTACGCTTGTTTGCCGACCTAGTGACATAAAAAAAAGGCTCCCGGTATGAAAAAAATATGAGGAGTAAAATCTACTGAACGAATGACCTCGTTACGTTTCTCGTAACGTTTTAATAACGCCATGTATCGGATCGTGCGTCGGAGCTGACACACACTTTTGTTATATAGGTAGATAGTTCTATACTGAGTGATATTATTTAAATATTATAATGCCGACAGAGAAAATTTTCTCGTAAGAAACTAAAAATCTCTACTTTGCGTTCAAAGAACTAAAAATAAAAATCAAAATCATACAATAATAAGATAATATATATTATTGAGGAATATTTGAGGTGAAAGCATTAGTTTTCCCTAACACAATACGCAACAGTAACGTGTCGTTAAATGAAAAACTACAATGACTATCGTCACTCCAGTAAATCAACCACGAGATACGCATATTGTTATCGTTTAATGAAAATATGCTTTGAGTGTGGGGCTTTATTTATGGCATTGCTAACAAGATTTTCTTATTAAATATAATTTTGAATGTAATTAAGGTGGTATTCATTAATAATCTGAACGTGGATTGAATGTAGAAACGTCTATTTGTTAATTTCTAACGAGAAAGCGGAGTTATGGAAACCGTAACTACGATTAATGTATCAGAATTAAATACTCTCCATATCACGTAATCAATACATATAATAAAAATGTAACGGGTCTCTGTCTGTACATTTAATATGTGAAAAAATATTATTGGGACCTTTATCAACGCAAATAGCACCCAAAACAATGATTTTCAGAATTTTTGTCTGTTTGTCTGTGCATTTGTGCACGCTAATCTCTGAAATGGCTTATCCGATTTGGATGTGGTTTTTACTAATATATTGTGGCAAGCTTAGCTTAATAATTGTTTCATTTTAATCGGTTCATCAATAAAAAAGTTATGCCAATTAAGGAATCACGTTGAACATGTAAAGTCACTATTCCACGCGGACGAAGTCGCGAGCATAGCTAGTATATAGTACGTATGTAAAATTGTATATGGTACATGTTCAATGACGAATTGTCATAGCGGTCACAGCAATGGCTGTAACGCTACTGATCACTGGTTCGATCCTTGATCATGACAAAACTATTAGTCGTTGTCAAGGCATGGATGTAGTGTGTTTATGTTGTGTGTTCATGTTGTGTGTTCTTCCGAACCCAAAACATATTATTTAATACTTCCAAATTTTATTGAATTTATCTTTCATTTAAATATTAAAGTTTACAACAAAATTCGTTGATAAATATTTGTCTAAACTGTTTATTTAATTTAAACAAGTGTTTGCTATCTTTCTTTTAATCAATTATTTTAATTTAAGGTACTTTCAGCTTTCCGTTTAGAAAAACAAAAATAAATAGAGTTGACAAAATTTTATCTTAATTTTATGTAAATTGGTCGCCCCTAAGCGCAATCTGGTCTGACTTTCCAATTTCTTTAATCTTGCCAGTGATCCTAAAATTATATTGACAGCTTTGATCATATCGCATTAAGATATATAGTGTTTACTTAATTCATTACCATTAAAGTCTAAAATAAAATAGTTTTAAGTTTTGTATTTAAGTAGAAAATACAATTTATTCTATTCAAGGGTGTTACCATTTTACTTTAAGTCTGATATTTAGTTTTATTTTTGTATTAGAATGTTATCATATATAAATATGTATTAAACAATTTCAATGTGTTTCGTCTGTAGACTATCAATGGTTTAAATATTACACTGTTTTTTTTTCCATGGCCTCCTTTTGTTTTCTACTTTAAGTTGAATACTACTAATTATGTTATTATTGGCTATGAACTGAAACATGCTGACTAGAATAATGAAATACTAGCTTATTCTTTAGTCCATGGAATAATAAGTAATATAAATTTATATAAAAAATACTAGCTGTGCCTCGCGGATTCAATCACTTTAATTTGAGGAAAAAAATAGCCTATAGCCTTCCTCGTTAAATGGGCTATCCACCAAAAAAATAAATTTTCAATTCAGCCCAGTATTTCCTGAGATTAGCGCACTTAAAGAAACAAACTTTTCAGTTATAACATTAGTATATATGTATAGATTTGCTCTCAGAAATGGTCGTATGCAATAGAAAACGTTTAGTTATTTCATATCTATTTAGCCAGTAGATACGGTATTGGCGGGTTTTTCCGCGTACATCCAGATTTTGTGAGAATTCCGGGGGCACTTGAAAACACACAGATATTTTGAAATCACAGACAGATACTACAATTTCATTTATATGTATAGATAAAGTATTTTGTTCCAGTACTGTAGAGACGTAGCGAGCTCCAAAAAACACGTGTACGCAACGTTCGCCCGCACCCGGCCTTCGGACATCGACATATCGCGCTCCGTCATCGCCGTGCTCACGCATTTTAATTTCATGCATGTAAACATATCAAATACTTACCAGAAAACTATAAACAATGTCGTTTTACTTGAAAAGTTTTACAGGATTAAAAAAGATAAGAAGATTTGCGATTTCCCAAAACTTTTCTTTTTTAATATACAACTAAGTAGGTGGACTAACAAGCAGATGGATTACCAATGGTAAGCAATTACCGTAGCTTAGAGACGGCTGCAACACCAGAAGCATTGCAATACCAAAAGTCGGTCCTACCCCCAATCCCCCACCCAGGATCTCTGGTCACCTTACTCACCACAGGAACACAACACTACTTGAAAGCTCTATTATTTAGCTGTGATCTTCTGTAAGGTCGAGGTAAGGTACTTCCCTAGTTAGGCTGCTCCAGATATTGAACTGGTTATTTCCTGCCTTTCAGTTTACTGTTCCCTACCTCAGTTGCAATGAAATGTAATGAAAAGTACAAAATTATGACAGTTTAAAACGTGATAGTAGATTCGAAACGTTGATCCCTGGTGATTAAAGTCTTTTTTACAGATTGCTATCGTCTATCTGAATGCACCGAACCATGATTTCTCTAGACTGGCATTCGCTATAATAACAGCTGCTAAGGATAAGAAAATAGCAGTCCGAACCGTTCAAGTATACCGTCAGCCTTATTACTACGGAGACATAGCAGAGAATATAACTCGAAATCCATTCCACGATATTGTTAGAGAAACATACAAAGATACTAGAAGTGAGTTATATATGAGCTGCAATTACTTTTATCTGCAAACATTGTGGAAAACTAAAAGGTTGTTCGTGTTTCAGTTTATGTGTCGGTTGGCTATTATCACGACCACATCGGACTCATGCAGGCCTTGGATGCAATGAAGTTATTAGATACAGGTAAGACATAATAATCATTTACAGCGCCACTGCGAAAGAAACATATTTTAAAAGGAAAATGTAGTCAAGAAAGTGATACCCACGCTAATGAAATGGAACATTATAGGTACTCCATGCTGCTCTATCAATTTCTCGGTTGAAAAATATGAGGGAATAAATTCGATAAGCCGCGACTAATATATGTGTCTAGAATGTTTCTATTGTTGTCTCAGAAATAACATCACTTTATTTCGAGTGGTAAAGTTTTGTTAACGTTATGAAAAGTACAAAATTATGACAATTTTTAGTTACAAGAAATTTTATTGTTCATTTCATTCCACTATTGTCTATATAACACTATCTTTTAATTACTGCTTTATATAATTTTTATTTTTTAATATCATCTAAAAAGATCTGAGTTTTGTAAAGAAAAATATTTTTAAGAAAATATATCAATTTTTCATAACCGTTCTGGTTTAGTATTGCGAAAATTCTATTAAAGGTCATATTCAGGGTCCATTCCTGCTTGAAATAGATACCAATTTATGTTCATATAAATACGTATTACTGGCTTAGGCGTTATTTATTTGATTATTTCTAAGCAACGTTTATTATTTCTTTAGAACCTCAAGTTACCTTAAGAATCTTAAAGTACTTCCGAAAACAAGCAAAGCAAGCAATAATAATTGTTGCTCTTAATAGGAAAAATATGTAATGTATGTAAAATATTAAAGATAGAGTAGCGTAGAGAATTAGTTCTTCTTAAGTAAAGCCTACCTTCAATGTTGTTGCCTTCCTTCAATGTTGTTTGACTAGCCCGTTCACGCAGTTTGTAGTGCCCTGCTTTCTGATCCGAGGGTTGTGGGTTCGATTCCCACCCCGAGTCTGGGTGTCACATACATTAATTTACATATGTAGTATTTATATATATGTATATCGAAAAAAAATATGTAGCTATACCAGTCGGCTGGTACCTGTAACACAAGCTTGCACAAGCACAAGTTGCACAAGTTGCACAAGTTGCTTAATTTAGGAACAGACGACCGTGTGTGTATGTTGTAGATATTTATATTTATTTATTTATAATGTGGAGAGAAGTAGTAGAATCTTCACATGCTGTTTTAACTCAGTTGAAATGTTTTTACAACAAACTTAAATTCGGAATGTTAATCTACGATTAAAATTGTAGGTGAATACGCGGCAATCGGTGTTGATGTTGAAAAATATGAGCCAGAAGAGGCAATCAGGTATCTGTCGGGTCCATTACGGAAAGAGCCCGGACCCAATGTCCCGAAGGCTTTCCGGTCGTATCTCGCAGTGGCTCCTTCCCCCGCACCCTCCTACCCTGCTTTCGCCAGGGAAGTGAACCGACGACTGCAGATGCCGCCTTTTAACTTCACCAATCCTTTGCTCGCATTAGGCGGAGAAAAAGTCGTAAGTATTCCTTACACTTTTCATTCCATAAAATTGAAATAAAATAAAACCAGTGTTTGCCAACCCTAACTCTCCTCATGAGCTTGGGCTACCTTACTCGCCACAGGAGAATACAACACTACTTGAGAGCAGTATTATTTAGCTTGAGATCTTCTGTAAGTCCTACCTTAAAATATTTATTTCGCCATAAGGATTATACACACTTAACCAATGTCACAAAATTGTCTACATTCTCGAAAAAAAATAACTTAACAATACGTTAAAAAAATCAAAAACAAAAGTCAAGGTAGCAAACAACAAGCTATATTAAAAAATTACTACATATTAACATTAGGTACATTACAAATTTAGGTAATGTACAGTGTTTATCCAGCAACCTTGCCTTAGTCACAATAATTAGTACACACTAAATCCTAGTGTCTCGGAAGACATCATTCTCCTATTATATCATCGGCTTTATTAAGTAATACAATAAATTAATTAATTGCCTAGGTAGGCCGTGAGCAAAAAAAACCGGAAAAAGAGTACTATCGGTATTTTTTTTTATTTGATGTCGTATGGAAGGCAAAAAACGTAACAGTATGGCTACGAAATTATCAGAACAAACAAGAGACAGCCAATCGTGTGTGGCGAAATCACCACATGCCCATGACATAGACTGGTCGAGCTTTATTCAATCCCATACCTTTTCATCGTTAAGGTATTTCATGGATGTTATGATGAGATTTATAAATTATTCCATAAAGTTCGCACATAATAGTATTTTTTAAACTTCTGTAAATATAGAGAATGAACCGCAGTCGTAATCTCATTATATACTAGCTGTGCCCGCGACTTCGTCCGTTGGGAATTAAAAAAAATTATTGTTCAATTAGCAGAGTTACAAAATAAATAAATTTCTAGAATAAAATTAGCCTAAGTTATTACATAAGCTGCCAGTAAAAATCCCGTCAAAATTGATTGAGCCCTTTCAGAGATTAGCCGGAACAGACAGACAGACAGACAAAAATTGTAAAAAATGGTATTTTCGTATAGTGCCGTATCATTACATCCGTAAATCATTTAATATTACAAACAGACACTCCAATTTTATTTATTTGTATAGATTATAATTGTGTTTGCTCGCAAACGAAAAAAAAACCGACTTCAATTACATCGACAAGTAACACAACGTAGATCGACGAAAAAATAGTCAAGTAACTACGCGTTATCAAAGATTACTCAAAAAGTAGTTATCAGATCTCGATAAAATTTATATGTGACCACATGATAGACATCAGCTTTCGATTAAATTAAAAATTATTAAAATCGGTACACCCAGTAAAAAGTTATTACGGATTTTTGAGAGTTTCCCTCGATTTCTCTGGGATCCCATCACCAGATCCTGGTTTTCTTATCACGGTACCAAACTAGGGATATCTCCTTTCCAACAAAAAAATAATTATCAAAATCGGTACATCCAGTAGAAAGTTATGCGGTATAATACAACGTAGGTCGACGAAAAAAGCGTCAAGTAAAAACGCATTATTAGATATAACTCGAAAAGTAGTTGTTAGATCTCAAATAAATTTAAATGGGACCAATTGGCACACACCGCCTTTCGATTAAAACAAAATTTGTCGAAATCGGTCCACCCGGTCAAAAGTTCTGATGTAACATACATAAAAAAAAAAAAAAAAATACAGTCGAATTGAGAACCTCCTCCTTTTTTGGAAGTCGGTTAAAAATAGAAATTCCATTAAAGAAACAACTTTTTTTTAAGCCGGCATTTAGGAAATGGTAATTTGTGACCGGTAATGAGTGTTACATATATATATTGAGACATGTCGATCGCTATGGCTAATGCACCGAATTTCTTCGTTAGATTCAACCATTTTGGTGGCCAGAACAACAAATGAAAAGTTTACATAGACATTAAAGCTCCAGTATCTGGGGGGTCTCGAATAATATCCCCCACCAGTTATTCTAAATATACAAACAATATTAAAACATAAAGTAAACAGTCTATAATATATAACGTTTTAACTTCTACATTATGATATATTCAACTAACCTACATTTATATTATAAGAAATAAATAAATTCTCTCCTACACAAACGGTAAACATAAGTCATAATTCTTTTACGTATAAGTTAATATCAACAACCAAACTAGTCCGAATTAGTAAAGTTTGTTATAATATTGTAGTAGAGTTAGCTGTCCCTTAGGCTGACTTAACTAATTATTTGCACAAAGAATACAAATAAGATCTACATATCCACAATAAACTATACAGGTACATTCTGTTTCTGTATAATCTAGAATGATGTCACCAAAAAGATAAAATAAATTCACTTATACGCAAAACAAGTTACCGCAACTCGAAACATGTATCTCTAAATAAAAGTAGGTATTGTATGTTTAAATAGAAATTATTATTATTTAAATGTAATGTTAATTTACATATTGTACATATAAGTACGTCATTTTGTATTCGATTTTGTTAATATTAAATTTGTTTGTATTAGCTATAAGTTAACTATATCAAATTGTTCGCGATCAATTTGTTACGTAGGTATTTTTAGCCTTTTGTTATCAGCTCATAACCGGATAGCAGATAGCATTACTGTTGACCCAAATTTCCAAATGGTTATTGTGATAATTTGCATACTTCTTTAAGAACTAGGCTAATAAGTCGAATATATACTAACATTATCCTAATGATTAATCTTTACCTTCAGTAAGAACTGAATGTTTTTTCATGTATTTTCTAGTAGCATTTTTTGGCAGTAAGTAACGATTGAACTAAATTTCCTTTTTTTTAAATCTGCGTTAATATTCCTAATAGTATATAAGATATACCGAATTTATTATAAAAGATAGATACTATTCGATTAATATAATTCGTCATTCGGATAATTATAATATGGTGTTTGAGTAACCCATCGGTATAGGTAATTTTTTTAACGAAAACTTAATTCCAATAAAGAGAAAAAGTTATTTGTGTTTTAGTAATTTTATAGTACCAGAAGATTGAAGAAAAGTTTACCTTTTTTCATTATGGATGCAATAAGTCGATATTAGTTACAAGAGATACTGTGAAACTAAACTTTTTTCATTCAATAATAATCATTAAAGGAACGGCTTATGAACAAGTTTTGGTTGTTATGGTAGCGTTCTTATCCTACGTAATATAAAATACAATTAATTAACAACATATGAAGTATTTCGAATAAGTTTATATTTTACTAGAAAGTAATTAGATTTTCTTTCGAATTTCTCTTCAATTATATTTTGTATTATTTTTCAATTCGAATAATTCGAACAACTCCTTTCTAGAACCAAAAACACGCGATTTGATCTTTCGAATGAAACATGAGTACTTACATATCTGCTTAAAGAATACCTAATATTATGTATCTTTTATTTTACTAAATGATGGGTTACTTTAAGTGTATATGGCGTTGAATTGTGGGAAAGATACAAATTAGGGGAGAGTGGCCCGACGATGTCACGATGATACTTTTTACGATATACGTGAGATGAATATTAAACAAATTAAATACTTTAGAAACTCTGGCCTTTGCCGTATTTACCATATACTGAAATAAAAATTTACTATAAAGTTCTATTTACAAGACTTGTTAAATTAATAACTATAATAGTACTAACCTATAATATAAAAGTATGCAAAACCTTTGGTGGTAAAAGTCTTCTGCTCCTGCGAATAAGAAGGGAAAGATTTAATGTGCCTCGCTCTTCTATCACCGGTAGGTAGATTTCAGATGTTTCAGAATTTCTTAAACAATTGGTTTTCTCACAACGTTTTTCTTAACCATCGAAGAGAAGAAAATTTTATACTTAAAAATTTCTTGAACTAGCCCAGATATAAACCGGCATAGCTCAATTAACGGCTCCGCGTTAACTTTTTAACTGAGGTAGGGCACAGCAGGAATTTCCTGCTCAAAATATGGAGCAGCCCGACTGGGGTAGTACCTCGACCTTACAGAAGACACACACAGCTAAATAATACTGTTTTCAAGCAGTATTGTGTTCCTGTTGGTGAGTAAGGTGACCAGAGCTCCTGGGGGGATTGGGGATTGGGTCGGCAACGCGCTTGCGATGCTTCTGCTGTTGCAGGCGTCTATAAGCTACGGTAATCTCTTACCATCAGGTGAGCCGGACGCTTGTTCGGAGACCTAGTGATATAAAAAAAAAACTTATTAGTGTAAATATTTAAACATGATGATACATATCGAAAATTTTTAAATTCTCTTAAAATGTTCCGGGCACGATTATCTTACGTTATACGGTTATTGAATATTATTTTTGTTATCAAACTCATATAATATCTGTCAGCTAATAAAAGTGCTGTAAAGCTACAACTTTGCAGTTTTTTAATAACGTCATACACGTTAGACATATTCTTGGAACATCGAGATATTTCTGCGAATAAGATTCCTATTGCTCTTTTTAAATTAAAATTGACGAAACAATTTCCGTTTTTCTTTCCTGCCAAGAAAAGTCAAAGAAAGCTATAAAACAATCTACACTTATCGCGATCTTCACGTTCTGATCTTAAATATATCAATACAAGTTGTGTGCAGGTCTCTTTAAACGGCGTTAAAGTGCAAACAAGATAACGATAAGTACAAAATTAAGATTATAAATAAAATCCCAAAAATATGTTAACTGATATTTAGATAATTTGATAAAGAGATAAAATAATTTTGATCATGATGGGTATATTACACTTTATGGACTTTTTTTTAAGACTTAATAATAACAAGCGTTGTATATCAATAAAATAATAAACAATTTATTCTATACAGAAAATAGGTCTTAGTCACTGCCTAAAGAGCTGTTTTAAAACACACCAGTACAACATCTTGCCGTGAGTCGCTCGCAACGTTTGCTGTTGCAATCTGTTGTAAGCAATTCATCTTAAATTTGGGATTCCAAAAGGGAGCTTGAAATAACAATTTAACGGTCTTATTCCCATCTTTTATATTGTTTGCCAAGTCTAGCAAACCAATATGTTACAATTCAGCTCTACATTTCTCAGTTACAACCCATTAATTAACCCCGTCTTTACTTTACTGGTTTATCCTTAAAATACCTCTGTTCTTGACGCAATACTTTAATGAGTTTTTTTTTTCATTTATTAGTACAATGATGCAGTAAAGTAAGTCAAATTAGACTTTATATTTTTGGCTCTATATAAACATGTTTTATAAAGTATTAAAATATTTGCATCATATACGTACACGACCTGGCGTTTCCTTTTATATTTAACAGTAACATTATATTGTAAAATAGGCTAGTTAAATTACAGTAATGTACTAACTTAAAAAAAACTAGCTTTTTTACAACTTTCACTATGATGATGATATTTAATAAATAAGAGATGATTGTTAGTAAGAAGAAAATATTATTCGTTTATGATATTGGACTGAAATTAAAATAAAGAAAGAAAAAAATAATAATTTAACGTGACGAGTAAGAGAGCCAGAATCTTAAATGTACTTGTGACGTCTTATGGTACAAGACGTCCACAGGCTATCACTTACCGTCATTAACATTTTATTACACTTTTTAAAGAGTAACTGCGGAGTTGCTTGTCTATTCGTCTCTGCAGACTTTATATTCCAAATCGATAGAAGCTACATCATAATTAATTTATTAAAACTAATATAATTTTAATTTGTAAAATGACAATTTTAACGTGCTTTTAAGCCTATTTCAATAAAGTAAATTTTGATTTCGATCAAGCGACCCGTTTGCTTGTTTGTCACCCTAGTAATAACAAAAAAATAAAACATTTGTCCAGATCCCAGTCGAAGCGGCGTGGCTCCACGACGCGGTGTGGGTGTACGCGCGGGCGCTGGCCGATGCTTTACGGACAGGCGAAGGAGCGCGAGACGGCCGTGCCATCGCCGTCCGGATGAGGAATACTACGTATCGTAGTGTCATGGGGTGAGGTTTTTTTTATTTTGCTAAACTAAAATAGTTAGTCCGCCATATTGGATTAGACTGACGTCACTTTATTCGAATTATTCTTAGCAAGCCCTTTAATTTGATACCCATATTGTAGAAATGCATTTAAAATAACTAGTCCGCCATCTTGGATATACCGCCATGTTGGATTTAGAATGATGTCACAAAGTTAACCATGCATTGTCATCCAAATTGAACTTGTATACAAAATTGAAGCTCATTAGGTTGAAGCTATCTGCTTCAAAATTGAGTTGCTATATTTCACCCGAACAAACATACATACATACATACACACATACATACATTGCAAGCTAAATAAAACCCTTACATTTGATACCCATATTGTAGAAGTGCATTAAAAATAACTACTCCCCCATCTTGGATAAGCCGCCATGTTCGATTTAGAATGACGTCTCAAAATTAACCATGCATTGTCATCTAAATTGAACTAGTATACAAAATTTTAGCTCAATTGGTTCATCTGCTTCAAAATTATGTTGCAAGATTTCTCCCGAATTTACATACATACCATTGCAAGTTAAATAAAAGCTTGTAAAAAATGAATGTTGCTAAGCGCATAACTCGAGAATGGGTCAACCAATTCGGCTATTTTTTTTTTTTGGTATGTTTATTAAGGCCCACGGAATGATTAAATCCTAAAAAAAGTAGTATAAAAAACTTATTCAAATTTTTACTAATAACTATTGACAGATCGAAGTCTGTCCGGTCAGCTAGTAATGTAATAAAAATAAATTAGTATATAATTACCTAATCAAAACGTCTTGTTCGATATTATTTATGTTAAACGTAGTGGCACGCCCTGGCTTCACATAGGTAGGTATATACAATTTACAAATGCAAAAATAAGTGTATTTAGAGCTATATACTATTAAATAGGTAGGTGTCTTGTGATAGGTCTTGTTCATTGTCTATCTTAAGAGTGTATGCTACCTCAAATTGATTATTTTCCACTCGGCAGGATGTCCATATCTTCCAAACTGCTGAATATTTAAGTTTGAAATTTATGTATGGTAAAGTTCAGGACATAAACTATCTTTCATATGTTTCGAAAACACGATTCCATAAAATTTTCTCGATACAAAAAAATCGCAAAATTACCTCTAATTTTGTATTAAAACCTTAATATCTCAGTAAATATAGAAGTTATGGACTTGAGATTAAGCATGGTAATTAAAATAAGTATGAAGAACATTTCATATGTTGCGTTTTTAAAAAAATAACTATTGGTAATGTTTGTGGGGAGAAAATACATATAATTCGCGCGATGAACAACCAAGCGCTCTCAATTCTCATGTGTTTTTAGTATGGGTGAAATCTGAATTCGAGCTGAGGTAGTGTAGCCCCTTAATTATGAGCTTTATCGAAGTAGATATTATTTAAAAAATTTAGAAAGAAAAGAAATTTTAAACTGAACGTCACAATTTTTGAATTTTCATACTCAAAACTCTAAGTGGTACTCTTGCGGACATGAGACACGTGATTTTTATTTATAATAAGTTGATGAGGAGATTTCACATCTAAAGCGGTTGCCTTACACATACAAAAGGGTTAAATACAGATGTCCACAAACGTTATGCCGGGATATATAAACCCAAGTAGATTATGATTCGATGACAAGGGTCGACATGGGTTACATTGATAGCACTTTCATATTAAGGAAAACGTAGAATGGGTAACGGACCGTTCAGGGTAATTCAATAAAAAAAATTACAAGCTTAATTGATTTGAGCGCTTGATAGTAGCTTGATATTTTTGTTTCTATGCTACAATGACATTTATATCGAATGATACGTTTTATCTATGTACTAAAATTATTGATCATTCCTAAAGTAGTGACTCAAATTGATATTACAAATTACACAGCTACTTCCACTGCCAGTAGACAATGCACTCAATAAACCTCACGTGTGCCTATATTACGTAACATGGACGCGTTAATATGCTTAGAACGTACTTGACCGTGCTTCTGAGCTAAACTATCCTTACTACCAGATTAGTATATCATCAATTTTGGCGAAGCTCCAACACCCTAGTGACATTATTGACATATACACAACGCTACAGAACATACGAGCCAAATAAAAACATTTGTGAAACATACGTATGTATGAGTAATAAATATTAAACAATATTAAATTGACATTAATTTTGTGACTTACATTATTAATACATATAAATGAAATAAAGACCGAAAATCTAAGGATTAAAACATATGACTAACTTTAACTACTACACTACACTATATACACTACTACTATACTATTAAAATTATATTATGACACATCGTTTATTAACCAACTTTATCATCAAATTTTTCTTCTATTTTAATTAGAAGAAAATTTTTGTACCAGTGACTAGAGCTCCTGGGGGGAATCGAGGAAGGGCTCGGCAACCCGCTTGCGATGCTTCTGGTGTTGCAGACGTCTATAAACAACGGCAATCGCTTACCATCAGGGAACTGTACACTTGTTTGCCGACCAAGCTATATTTAAAAAAAAGAAATTTGATAAATAAATTCCTGTTAATCTATCCATCCATCCATCAGCCCTTACAAGTCCACAGCTGGACGTAGGCCTCCCCTAACGCTCGCCACTCCATTCGGTTTTATGTCCTCTGAATCCAGCGGCTTCCAGCAGTTTTCCTTACATCGTCAGTCCACCTGGTTGGAGGGCGGCCTGCGCTTCTTTTGCCGAGATGCGGTCGCCATTCGAGAACCTTTCTTCTCCATCGGTTGTCGGTTCTTGTAACAATATGGCCTGCCCATTGCCACTTTAGCTTGCAAAAATAATAATTTTGAGAGCTATGTTGATAACCTTCGTTTGTCTTCGTTCCTGTTAATAAAACTTAATAAGCCGACAGTTTAAAAGATAATAAAGCGACTATTACACATCTTTTGCAAAATTAATAGTTTGATAATAATTACAGTGACAAAGTAATTTATTAAAATGTTTAGCGCCATGTTATCGGAAACATTAATTGTGGTTCTGTGACTTGTCCATCTGTTATTTGCACTACAATGTTGTGGTATTAAAACGTACAAAATATGAAATAGACGAGGACTTAAAAGCGGGCGGTTCGTGCTGTTGCACTGCAGTCAACTGTATAATGGAATAATGTGCTAACGATAATCTATTATCAAACTTCAATAGCCATAACTTTCTTTATTTTAATAATAATTATCACAATTTTGGAGATAACGACTGACTTGACGACGCGTTGGCGCAGCGGTCACAGTACTGACTGTTGCGCTGGCGGTCACAGTACTGACTACCAGTATATAAGTGTATAATCTATGGTACTGACTGTTGCGCTGGCGGTCACAGTACTGACTGTTGCGCTGGCGGTCGCGGGTTCGATCCCCGCTCACGACAGATATTTGTATTGGCCATTTAGATGTTTGTCGTAGTCTGGGCGCTTGTGCATGTGCATTGTGTATGTTTACGGACCCCCAACACGGGAGAAAATCCTACTGGGGGCCGTTGAGTGTGAAGTGTTTATTTATTGTTTTAATGACTAGCCCGATGGTGCAGTTCGTAGTGGCTCTGCTTTCTGCCCCGCGGGTTGTGGATTCGATTACCACCTGAGCCTGGGTGTAATTTTGTATTTAAGTATTTATATGGCTTATTTCTATGTATATTTATAAAAAAATATATTTAGCTACAGCGGTCGGCTTTTACCTATAACAAGCATTAAGTTGCTTACCTTAGGAACAGACGACCGTGTATGTTATTTAAAAAATCGTTTGTTAGATTTATACGGCTATGTTTTTTAATAATTATAGTTTTTTTACGGCCTTGAAGAAACAAAGTAGATAAATGTTTCATTTGTAAGGGGTTGTAGATGTGGATGAATGATGTATTTTCAGCGTTACAAAACAAAACATTTACAAAAATGTTTTTAGTGATGTTTGTTCAGTTAAAACAGCTCTACGTGTCACGGTTTGCGCTCGTTTCCTAAAACACTGAGTAAACATTTCCTCGTACATTTATCTCACAATGAATCAATATAAAACAACTCTGCAAGTTCTCTAACCAAATCCGCAAGATGTTTTGATTTCTATATTCACAACGTGTAAAATCATACATGCACACTGTAAATAAATATTTTATTAAGGTTATATTAAAGATGTATCCTTTGTTCTACTGTATAGAATAAGGATATTTTGCAGAAAACTTAAAACATATACAGTAGTTAAAAAGTTATTGATGTGTTGGATACAGTCACCCGTAAAATAGCATTATCCATAAGTGGTGAAACCGGGCCTTAGAGGACAAAAGTCCTATAAAATTAATGTCTACTAACTAAGACTAAATAGATAATAATGCGTTTATTTTTTAATCTGTCATGCTTTGAAAACTTTAAAAGCTAAGGATATTTGGTAACAGGTATTGGGTTCACATGGATGAAAATGGCGATGCCGAAGGGAACTACACTCTCCTATCCATCGATCCAACGCGCTCTCCGGGACTCTATCCACTCGCCGTTTTGCACAAAACTGCTCCGGTAACGTAATCTACTTTTTTCTAACTATTCGTCAGACTGGAATACCCTGGAACGATCTCCTCTCTGGAATAAAAATCTAAATCGCTTCAAAAGAGGCCATCGGGTGAATGGCTCACGTACAATTGTGAAAACGGAAATAACGTCAGATCTTTAGGATCTCTAAAGATGTCACGTCTGTCCAATATAATATTACATTATATACAATAAAATTATTTTATTTTAAGGAGAATTAAATCTTTACGCATTTTGGATGCGCCTGAATTGTATTTTTGGCGAAAATGTAATAAATAACAAAACATTTTATAAACATCTTTTTTTGAATTCCTAATGTGTGGGTAACATAAAAATAAAATCTTAGATATTACAAAACATTTCGTATTAAGATTAAAGTAAACAGCATTGAAAATACCAAAAATATGTGATAATATAATTAAATTATTACCTACATTTTTTAAAATATTTTGAGATTAAAATCTAAACTGAATTTATTTATTTCTTTACACTTTTTGCACACCAACACTAAAAGTAATAAAAATTTAATTACGTAAACAAAAATAATAATGTTGCATTAGTTGCAACAGGCAGCCTTATCGCTAAAGCAGTGATTTCTTCCAGACAACCTTTGGGTAGAGGACTAGAATTGTTACTGGGGATAGGGGCGTAAAAATGTACTAACAGATATAAACATAAATACAACATAAAACATACGTATATTTTTTTCTATTAATATTATTTTTATTAACAATATTGTTCTATGTCTTTTAATAACATATATTATTTCGAAATGTGTTTTAGCGCTGGATTAGAAAAGTGTTGTCTGAGAAAAAATTTCATTGCGGACGCTCGAAATAGACATTCTTTTGTACAATAAACGTAGAATGGAATTCTAAATAAAGCTTACACTTTATTAAAAGCCAAAACAACATACAAATCCGTGCCTATTTATTTAGCTACTCTTAAAGGACCATTTACTTTTTATGTCATCCAGGAATTACGACTCCTACGAGAGGTCAAATGGCCTGGCGGTCGGGCGCCCCTCTCGGAGCCGCCTTGCGGATTTCGAGGAGAAAAATGCGTCAGTGAGTAACGTATTACCAAAATCCATATCGATAGAGCGTTAAAAGTGGAATATTCATGACACCCGCGGCGACCGTAAAGCGCCCTAATGGCTCGCGTACGTAAGTAGCTAAAATAATAAGCAATGGACTGTTCCATTAGTCGAGCAGATTTTGTAAGTAAAAAACTTCTAGTCGGCTGGAGGTCGGCATTAAGTACAGGGCTCGTAAGAGATCGGGGTGGGTCGTAACTCGTAAGCTCGTAAAGGCCTCGTAACGCAGTGGGACAGTGCGAGCGACAAGTGAGGCGAGCGGACATCGCCCGCTGCGGCGCCGCATGACGCACTTTAGCTTTCAGACGACATGAGTGCCTAGTGCGAGCTTTTAACCGACTTCCAAAAAAGGAGGAGGTTCTCAATTCGACTGTATTTTTTTTTTATATATTTTACATCTGAACTTTTGACCGTGTGGACCGATTTCGACAATTTTTTTTTAATTGAAAGGTGGTGTGTGTCATTTGGTCCCATTTAAATTTATTTGAGATCTAACAACTACTTTTCGAGTTATATCTAATAATACGTTTTAACTTGACGCTTTTTTCGTCGACCTACGTTGTATTATACCGCATAACTTTCTACTGGATATACCGATTTTGATAAATCTTTTTTGTTGGGATAAGGGGATATCCCTAGTTTAGTACCATGATAAGGAAACCAGGATCTGATTATAGGATCCTAGAGAAATCGAGGGAAACTCTCGAAAATTCGCAATAACTTTTTACTGGGTGTACCGATTTTGATAATTTTTAATTTAATCGAAAGTTGACGTTTATCATGTGGTCAAATATAAATTTTATCGAGATCTGATTATTACTTTTTGAGTAATCTTTGATAACGCGTAGTTACTTGAGTATTTTTTCGTCGATCTACGTTGTATTACTCGTCGATGTAGTTGAAGTCGGTTTTTTTTTTCGTTTGCGAGCAAACACAATTATGTTTAATCCGCCTCGCAATAACGGGCGTAAATTTCATTTTGTATGGGAAATTCGGCAATTCAACCTAGTTCTCGCGTTTGCCACTAGATGACTCTGTATCGATTGTATCGTATAACTATTCTTTATCGTCTAGGCTGCAGTGTTTTAATTCCCATGCAAAATAATCTTCACGTATAAACGCGTTTCTCTCATGCTTCTGTGAATAAAACTCGCACTAGGCACTCTGATGACCGTTACTCGTAAGTGTTCGCAGTTGGTCCAAACAGTTTAACTAAACTTCGCTATTTTATCCTTAAGCGTACATACTGAGTGAATAAATGTTACATAGGAACAAACAGAAATTATTGGATCTATTAGATCTATAAAAGTGATTTACGTTTTATGTTTTGATATATCTTAATCCATATCAATATCAATGGGTAGCTTTCAAGCGAAATTACTGCTATTTGTAACTTTTTATTTAAATATTTTTTATAATTCTCAAAAAAAAATATTAAAATATTCAATCACTTTCACGGCAATTAAAGATAAAACTTGGTTTTACGAACTAGAAATACTTAACTTACTTTCTATTTTAGACCAAATACTCTTCATAAATCCACCTAAAGAGAAAAGAAACATTGAAGTCCGTTATGATACAACAATAAGTATACAGTCATTAGCTATAAGTCACGTTACACGTAGTACAAGTCATTACTGTATAAGCACGACGCAACAAGATTATAAATTGCAGCAATATTAAGTGTCTGAAGGGTATCAGCGTTAAGTCAAATCGCTATAGTCACTCTCGACGAGTAGATGTTACGACTATGTTCGAAGTTAGGTCATCAAGCTTGATCCACGTATTAACCCGCTTTAAGTTACATCATTTGCAACAGACTCTCGATCTTGGCTCATGGCCTTTTAACGTATTTTCTACAAAATTTAATTTCAAAGTACATCGCAATCTTGATAGGAATGCTGAAGAGTATAAAATAAGGGATAAAATAAGTTGGTTGCACCAAGTAATTCGTTACAAAGATATTTGTTATATAAACTCGTTTTAACAAGGTAAGAAAACTTCTTTAGTAATCTCTACATTACAGAAATAATCTTCTGCTAACTCTAGTCTATGATGTAAAGGTCATAAGTTTTAAAATTTTGTTATACACGGTATTAGCACTTAGGTAATTGGTAAGGTAAATTACACTTTCTATTTATATTCTGCAATGGTTGGCTGAGAGTCGTGATAAAGAGGTTTATGACAAATGTATTTTAATGTCGTTTTATCTGGAATTAATACTTCTGGGCGCCACCAGAAGATTTCGAATTATTTGTTAAATTTAGGCTCGTTTTCGAAAGGTAATACTAAGGTAATACTAGGTAATGACTTGTACTACGTAATGCAATTGTTGGCGGTGTTTAAATTTCAAAACTACTTATTTACTTATTATACGCTGAGTTGCACGAAAAGAAATTAAAATTTAACTAGTGATTAAACTAATTTAATCGCAAGAATTGTATGAAATTCTTGTGATTAAATTAGTTTAATCTCTACTTAAATTTTAATTTTGTTTCGTGCAACTCGGCGATAGTATCTTAAAGTCAAGTAAAGAGAAAAAAAACAATAAAAAAGAAATAAAACAATTTAAAATTATTTTCACCGTTACACCTTTATACAAAAGAATCATAACTTTATAAACATCAAAGTATTATTTTGTTGTTGGTCATTTTAAGTTTCGGATATTAGTGCACTATATCAACCCCAATGTCAGAGTTAGTTAGTTACCTAAAAAGTTTCAAAATTTGATATAAATAAAATAAAATGATCATGTTTAAAAAAAAAAACAACTTCGTCAAACGGAACTTTGAACTAGATCTATCATTGTCTCAATCATTATGACGCGAATGTCGTTACCATTCATGTTTTCTTCCCTTATCCGATTTCATACTTCAGCGATCTTTCAAATCCGCTTTTATGTAGGATATCCCATCTAAATCTTCTACTTACAAATTCAATTGAAATGCCATTACCCGTATATTTTACAGGGATATAACAGACCTCTATCACAGAATGTTAATAATATCGACTAAACGACTTGTAAACTACTTCGAATAACCCTTTGATTTTCTTCAAATATCTTGAGAATATTTTTAAGATATTAAAAACTATTTCTAAATTTGACACTGGCTTCAATTTACTTTTCTTATAAATAGAAATGTTCGCCTTTTAAACCTAGAGAGGATTTATTTCATAAAATGAAATGTTTTTTAAAACATTTAAAAAATTGAACAAGCAGAACTCGCATAACTATAACTTGGTTTAAATGTACATGTACATTAGAATTAAGAAACTTGAAGTTACAATAATTTTCAAATCGCATCAAAACAGTACTGCGTAACTCCGATAAATTTCTTTTTGGGGCCGCCGTAAGTAAAATTCACCGTATCGTGCCACTTTGTTTAAACAGCGTGTACTGCATACTAAATAGGGTTGAAAGTTAATTAAAAATTGACTAATGATGTATACTGTTATTTTTATCTGTACAAAAGCTTGACTTCAACTTTTAATTTATCTTTCGAACACTCTATCAACTATGCCGAGAAATAAATTGCGAAGTTGCTTTTGATAGAAAATGAGGTTACAATATCATAAGCGAGTTAACAGCAGACTCTCGACTTGTTATCAAGTTAAATATAAAACAATGGACAAGCTGTCGTGAGCTTCGCTAGACAAGTTGGCAGATACCCATACAGTCTACGCTATTATGCACTGGTATGCAATACCTTCAACTTATTCAGCACAATTGCCAACTATAATGACTAAGTATAGGTATAAATGTGTAATGTAGAGTTACTTGTAGTTTGCGTCGCTGTCCTAATTGTTTTATGTATGTATGAGATTACGTTGTAATATTGTTCGGTTCTATGTAGGCTCAGCTAATTAGTACCACCCACCAACCTTACCTATTGTTGTCACTTTCATATATGTTTTGCTTTGTTTAAGAATGAATAATGATGAATTAAGTCTCGTCGACAAATCTTTTAAAACTAGTCATAGGGTTATTAAAGTATTATATGTAATTTGAACCCAGTTTCCTATTTATTTGTCTTTCACACAATGTAGCTAGAAAAGTTTTACAAGTCAATGCATAGACAAATGTCGTCAGAAATATTATCAATATTCGGTTTTTCTAAGTTGTCTTAAAATATACATAACGAGTATTAAAAACCATATACCTTTATTATATTCGATTTTATCAATATATTGCTGAGAATGGATAGTTCTGACTTTTTCAAAATATATCGCAGATCACGTGGGCTCTTGGGCCCTTGGTGCCTCAGGCGGTACTCTAGCACTGTTAGCGCTGGCTGCACTCGCTCTGTACCGCGGCTGGCGCTATGAACAGGAACTAGACTCACTCTTGTGGAAAATCGACTTCAGGGATCTGCATCTGCCCGATGAGGACCAGCGAAACAACAAACTGAGTAGGTAAACGGAACTTGTATATGTTGTATGCATGTGCTTACTAACGATTGCATGATATTGATACTAACATGCGAGTGCATGAATTGTTTAGAAACAAAGTATTTGTAACTTTTAAAAATAATTTCAACGTTTTAACCTGAACTGCTTGCAAAAGTTACTAAAAATGCGGATTCGCTGATTATTAAACACACTACGTCATTCTCTACTTTTCTTTTTAGGTAGATAGCAATTTAAAATTAACGTTTTAAACATATTTGAAATTATGTTTAATTTAATGTAGGGCTTAAAACCAAGAGGAATGTTTACGTAAAGAAATTGTGATTTTTTAAAAATGCTATACATGTTTTATGTACCGCTACGCTACCGCGAGTGAACACGCGGGTCACGGTTAGTAGTTCATCATCATCCCTTATCGTTGATAAATCATCACCAACCCTTTAGTCTATCGCAATCCACTGCTGGACATAGGCCTCCCCAAGTTCGCGCCAAAAATGGCGTGAACTCATATGTGTTGCCCATAGTCACCACGCTGGGCAGGCGGGTTGGTGACCGCAGGGCTGGCTTTGTCACACCGAAGACGCTGCTGCCCATCTTCGACCTGTGTATTTCAAAGCCAATAGTTGGATGGTTATCCCGCCATCAGTCGGCTTTTAAGTTCCAAGATGGTAGTGAAATTGTGTTATGCCTTAATCACCTCTTACGACACCCACGGGAAGAGAGAGAGTGGCTTATTCTTTACTGCTGTAACCACACAGCAATTGACATAGTAAACAAACGTAAATATCCAAAGTTGTACCTACTATCTTAAATACATAACACTTGCAAAAATGTTAATATTAACTTTTAACGAACTGTCTTATCGCTACTGTTGAAGAAAACTTTGTTATATGTAAAAAACCGACTTCAATTACATCAACAAGTAATAACACACATAAAAATAACACACTCGAATGTAAATCTCCCCCTTTTTTGAAGTCGGCTAGAAAAGACAAGCAAGTCGGTCAGAGCTAATTTTTTTCAGCAAGATAGCAGCGCGGGTGTAAATGCAAACTCTAACAACGCAATAAGCAACGAGAAGGGCAGCGCGGGCGGCGCGCGCTCCAGCCAAGTCTCGCTCAGCTCCAACCCCGACCTGGACTTCCGCTACTCCGCCATATTCACCGAGGTCGCCTTCTATCGCGGACGCCTTCTTGCCGTGAAGCGCGTACGACGGAACCAGATCGACATCAACCGGGAAATTAAAAAGGAACTCAAAATCGTAAGTAACACTTTTTTTTTAAATTTCATGTAGGCGGCAGAAAAGGTGCGGATGCTTGCTCGACTTGAAGCTAGTACTACGGAACCAGATAGACATCAAAAGGAACGTAAGTACCTACAACTTTTTTTTAATCCATATAGGTGGTAGAAAAGATTATGGTCCCTCTGATGATAAGCAGATACCGCAAATGCGTAAGCTTTTATCGCCTATAACAATAGGGCGTTGAAAGTACGTTGTTAACTCTACCCCCTCCCCTCCCCAGGGGCACTGGCTATCTTACTCACAACAGAATTATAACACTACTTGAGAGTTATTTGTCTGTGATCTTCACTAAGATAGAGGTACTTCCCCAACTAGGCTGCTACGAAATGTCCTGCAAGATGTATCCACTACGCTCTACCTGAATAAAGTTTTTTTTTTAATGTTTGTCCTATTAATATTATAAACACGAGAGTTTGTGTGTATGGATGTTTCTTTCACGCAAAAACCACCGAATGGATTTTAATGAAAGCTTACAATAATATAGCTTATACATTAGAATGACACATAGGCTATAATTTTTAAAGATAGTGTGTGAATTTTCTAAAATATAACGATTATTGTCAAGTAAATCTGAAAAAAATTTATCATCTGCGAGCTATTCTGGCGTACGCTGAAAAAACTGTATAGTTTACACTATATTATGTATAAGAGAGATGTTCATCTTAATTAGTACTACAAAAAAGACCGTGACAGCATATATCTATTTTTATTAGTAAGCCGTTATCGTAAAAACAGTGAACCATAAATACACTGGTAAAAATCAATACATTTGGTAAAAATCAATTTGTTACTGATTTTTATGCCGCAGAACCAATTTAGATGAATTTTGGTATAAAGATAATAAATAATAAGCTACTCAAAGTAGTAGTAAAGTAGCTAGTTATCTATATATAAAAAAAACTTAAAACAAAATAATTTTATAACAAAATTGCACCCGAAAACCCAAGGCACCAAATTAAAATACTATTATGTCGGCACCAAACAAACAAACAATGTGTGAAGAGTAATATCATAAGACCGGTTAACGATTCAGCGCATTCTTTCCCCGAATTCCATATTACGTTTTTTATATTTTTATATTTTATTTTTATGTTACAAAGCAATTCGACTTTAGATTAAAAAAATCATTCCAATTATACATAATGCAATTTTAGGGTAGCATTCAGTTCATTAAGAAGAAATTTAGTTGATGAACAAAAAACCGGCGACTGCTTTTCTAACAGCTCTAATTTATTTTAATATGAAAAATCTCGAAATAAATATATAGAATATTCTACTTTTTTATTATTATTTTTCAAAAATACAAAAAACACATTCTTAACACTTATTCATAAGCCTACCACGAAAACTCACAAGAGTTTATCCGGACAATCCGCCGCGTCGCATACCATATTATTATATAATAAGAATAACAGTTGTAAAAGTTTGTTTACCAATAACCGTTTACTCTGTGTTGTTTTACTCTAAATTGGCAACTTTTTTTGTTACAATTAATTTCGAGAAATTATCTAAGTCAGATAAACCAGTTCCAAGTTATGAATAGTTAAATTACGGTCGTTATTTAGCGATATTTGATTTAGGCGACGAATAAATAATCAATCTTAACATTGGCGTTCTATTCACATTGACGAAGACGAAACGTCGCGATGCGTCATGAATTTACTGATTACAGAATATCAAACTGTGTTTCAATATAGAAACGTTCGAATTTATGTTAATAAGATATCATGTCGTGCGGGGACGTGCGTCGACGACACGCGACAAGGCGCCTTACTTTAATTTACGATTAATTCTGCGTAAAACACACGATATTTACTACAAGTATTTTTGCATTCATGATGAACGGGTAGAAGTTATTTTCTTTATTGATAGTTATTAATCGTTATTGATTTAAGTCTCATGTAGGTACAATACAGATAGATATATTATTATTTAAAGTAAATGTTTTCATAAAAGCTATCTAATCCTAAAATAGATTTCTTCCTTCACACACAGAAATTACAATTTCCAGGCTAAAATTAGAAAAGCTAGTTGTAAAATCGATTTATATGGTATTAAAGCATAAAAATATGGCAATTAAAATTCCAGACAAAATGTAGGTTTGGGTCACGTGCATTCCGGCGATGTTGGCTGTTCCAATGTTAATACAGCCTTACCTTTAAAGTTTGATTTGTTTTGTAATTTTTTAACTTTTGATCTGAATGCTGCATTGAGTTTTTAATAATAATGAACAAAATAAGTTGTATAATATTATAATTATATCGATATATAAAACAAAAATATTCAAATTGAATTGTCTTTTTCATTTTTTTCGTCTACCAAAAACAACTAAAATAAAGTTAATTGGAGTAAATACGTTCATAATATAAACAAAATATTTTTGTAAAAAAAATCTATCCATGCTCTAACAAGTAAACAATTCATACGCTGATACCTAAGAATAATTTATAACAACAAATTGAATAACTACATACTGGTTTTTACTTCCACTAAAAAGACTATAAAGGGCATTTTCTCGTATTACAGTTAAGCCTACCAGTCCTACATCCCTTTGTAAACGATCTAAGAGAAACGATATCCATTGAAGCTCAGCCGCTTACGAACAAGAAATTTCATTCCGTAACAAAATAGAAAGATCTATTGCACTCATTTATAAAGACTTTACTTACGCCTCGGGTTAAACACAACAAAACAATTTACTAAAGACAAAAGCGTGTGTTTGAAATATGAGTATTTTAGCCTGGCGGAACTGATTAAATCGCTCAGATTACTTGACGGGAAGATATGTTCCCTCATTATTTTTCTTGCGTTGTTTTTCATAACGATGGTAGCTTAAATAAATATTGTATAAAATAGATTTAGTCGTAATTTTAGACTGCAAAAAGACATAAATAAATAATAATTCCCTAATTATACAACAATATATATATTAAAATCTCGTGTCACGATGTTTGTCCGGGCTAAACTCCGAAACTACAGGACCGATTTTACTGACATTTTGCACAGATATGTAACGTTGTTCAACTTAAAATATTGGCTATATTTTATTTCGATTAATGATCCAGATATTTTTATTAAAAAAGATGAAAGATCAAATATAAGACAGCCACGGATACTTACTATTCCCTATTACTTTACGCGATAAGGACAAATAAACAAATACAGTTGCTTTCGTGATTTTAAGGATTGTTTAATTGCTCTTTACGAAAAAGCAATCTATTATTTATTTACTTCGCGGTCTAATTGATTCTAATATTTATTTACTTATTTAACTTAAAGTTTTCTTTTGTATTTACAAGACTTTTGTTTTACTCTTGAACTTAAAGTAAACCAAAAATCGCTTCACGACTAACAATAAGTTACCAAAAAATAAAGTGAAACATATTTCAGTGGTGTAGAATTGTTCGGGATGGTTGTTGACGTGATTTATCATATCCGTTATGGGAAAACTTTAATATTACAATACCACGATTCTATGTAGTCATACAACATAAAACATGCTTAGAAATATTTTATCTTTTGTGACTGAATATTTCAAGTATCAATAGTCCTTTGTTTTGTACACCTTTTTTTATTTTAGATTCAAAAACAAAGCACTTATATATACGATCACATTTTACGTTTATACATATAATAAAATGGTAGGAAAGTCAAAACTGTACATTAATTTTTTTTTAAGAATACTTGGGGTGTGATCTACAATCGATACCGAAGCCAAAAATATAGTTTTTAGAATTTTTGTCTGTTTGTCTGTTTGTCTGTATGTATGTCCGGGATAAACTCAAAAAGTACTGCATGAATTTACTTCAAATTTGGCACGAATATTATTAAGAAGTCGGGTCAACATATAGGCTACATAATATCACGCTATCACCTACGGGGAACGAGCAGTGAACCTTTATTTCTTCAACGCATTCTGTAACAACGTGTAATCTAACGACGCATATTTGAATGTTATTGTTATGTTAATAACCATGTCATAAGCTAGCTTCACACTATAAATAAAGACATTCTATAGTACATTTAGTATCAGCATTGTACCCGTGCGAAGCCGGGGCGGGTCGCTAGTTTACAATAAATAAATATTATTAATAGTTTGTTCATTTGTTCAACCTCAATATAAAATAATTACGACGACGCGTTGGCGTAACGTTTACAGGCTGTTGAGCTAACGGTTGCGGGTTCGATCACCACACATGACAAAAATCTGTATTGGCCATACCGATATGTTTGCCGTGGTCTGGGTGTCCTTGTGGGTTTCCCCACCGTGCCTCGGAGAGCACGTTAAGCTGTCGGTCCCGGTTGTTATCATCTACACCTGATAGTGATCGTTGAACCCGTATTGAAGCAGCGTGGTGGATTAAGCTTTGATTCTTTTCCTACATGGGGAAAGAGGCCTATGTCCAGCAGTGGGATATTACAGGCTGAAGGGTACTTTACTAGTACAATTTTATAATTACCATATTTATTTTGTGTTTTACTGAAATAATCATTACCAAAAGTTATAATAGAATAAAAACGATTTCATATAGGTACTAACTACTACTAGAGGCGATCAATAAAAATGTATTTTTTATAATAGATGAAGAGGACTTAACCGACTTAGCAAAAAAATTTTTAAAAATATTTATTTAACAAGATTTCAAATAACTTGAATATTTTTTGTAGTAAATATCATTGACCTAGTATCGAGTATTGTCTGAATTTTTTTTTATTTATTTATTTAGAATCGCCAACAGATTATTATCTACACTCGTCTAGTTAGAATTTAATGTCAGACTTTGCCGTGTATTTGGTTTAATAAAAGACAAAAGGACATGTCATTGGAACCTCTTTTGGAACACGTTCTTAATATAACAAGTTTTTGTTCCACGTTCTTCGTACTGTGCAATAATAAGAACTACGAAAATCTTAATGGAAATCGACATCGACGGTATACAATCAAGGCCCGAAACACGTCCGTTCTGAGAATTTTTGCACGTGCCCCCGTCGAATCCCGCCTTCAGGACAGTAAAACAATAGCTTTGAATGGATGCTAGTACAAGACTTTATGTCAGATACTATTCATGCTTTGACGAAATCAATATAATTCCTCCCACTGTCGCAATCTATCATTCAATTGAAAAAATGCATTAAATGCCACGACCACGCATTGTGTGCTGAAGCTGTTTGCATTACGTTCGCCGGATATAAGTGAACAAAAATAATATATATTTGTTTTACAGTCACAATAGTTACGTGATAGTATATGAAAACAAAATTTAGATTTACTACCACAACATTAAAAATAGGTTCAAAATTAATGTAGAGTTTAAAGCTATTTTACATTCATTAATTGAATATTTTTGGTAATCTTTCAAATATTTTTAATAATACCTTATAATATTCATAAATCCTATAAATTATATCTATAACGAGAACAGCCTACGCAAACGTGATCTATCAATTTCTCTCATAATATTGATATTGATCATAATAATAATCTGTACCTGACAGTCTTTACTCTTACGCAATGGAATTAGATGTTCGATTATATAATTGGCTAGTTTTCCGCCGCGGCTTCGCCTTATTTAACTGTTCCATTAGTATAGATTTAAAATTTGATATAATTATTTAGAAATAAATTATTCATTTTTATAACGAAAAATACCTTATTTATTATTTATTTAAAAGCAAAAATATTCCGTTATGATTGCTTTTATGACCAATAATCTACGCAATTACAAACCAATTATTATTTAATAAAAGCGAATACAATTTTGTAAGTTCAATAAGAGGCTTTTCGGATTTTCCTCAATAATAGACCTTTATAAAATGTTGTTCACTTTCGGTATGGGACTCTTGAACATAATCCCTATTCTTCGCGACCGAATCGTATTACGTGTAATAAAAGACGGTTATTTAACGTAAGTATTTCATAGGTTTATCCTTGTCACAGATGCGGGACCTACAACACGACAACGTTAATGGATTCGTGGGAGCTTGTATCGAGCCTCCCAACGTGTGCGCTCTCTCCGAGTATTGTACTAGAGGTAGTCTTAAGGTAAATTATTTTTGCTTCTATTTAACAATAAATATATATTAATTACTATAATTAATAAAGTTTTGGTAAACATTTGTATTACTTAAATATTAAATTTCCAGGATATTTTAGAAAATGAAGACATCAAATTAGATAATATGTTCATCGCTTCACTCGTAGGTGATATTATTAGGGTAAGTGAAAATACACTGTTTGTCTTTGTCTTGTTATTTTATAATGTATAAAGTACCTATAATTATAATGGTTACATGATAGCTTAACCTTGTGCGTAACAAAGCCAATTGGAATGTTTTTAACATAAATTAAGATATTTACTACAATGACTTAACGAACTGATACCTACTTAGATTGGAGTCTACTGAATTAACATTCTTGACGAGTTAGTACAATACGTCCTTATTACATAGCGGTATTATATAGGTATTTGCATTGGAAATCACTTTCGTTTGACATAACGCTTTGCAAGTCACTGTTTTGCACTTTACACATTCTTACATCTTGTATACTAATACGTGAAGCAAAAACTTTGTATCCTTTTTTACGAAAATTGCGCGGACGGAGGAGTTTAAAACTTCGTACACTATAGTTTGTATAGAGAAGTTTTTAATTATGCATAAAAATATATAAAATAAAATAAAAACACTACGCACACACGCACATTATTTGTTGATTGTCAAAGTCTGTAGTCAAATTAAAAAATTAAAAACAGGTTATTTTAATTATTAATTTTTTTATATTAATTTTTTTAATTATAGTTGAATTTCGACCACTGGGCGACTAATAGTTCAATAAAATCAGTAACCGAATACTTTGTAAGTGAAAATATAATGAAAATACTATCTCGTAAAAAGATGAATAATTAAATCATTGAAACAACATAACATTATATTGCAATAAATACAACAAAACTAACCATTGTTTATAAAAAATAGTAAGTTTGATTACGCCATTACCAGTAACTAATGGTCGAAATTTTATACTTCACGTAATAATATACATATAGATAATAATTCCTCTTAAATTACAATTCCATAATGGTCTCATTTAAAGTTCAATGTGCAATAGAAACTATTTAAGTTCAATCGTGGAACTATTCAGAGACAGCGAACAAATTTCAATAATTAGAAGAGAGTAACTAAATATAGATAATATAGATTTTGTCAAAAAAAAAACTATTTTAGAATAAATTTTTTACTATTGTAATATAAATCAATGACATATTTTCAGCTGACACAGTAATAAGTCTTATATTTTTATTTATTTATTTATTTATTACCTAATGCGGTAGTACATAACCAAAACTACCACTGACCATAACATATAATATTATATCATTAGTAGACTATTTTGATTACAAAAAATAGTAAAGCGTTGTATTTGTGTATATCATATATAACTCTCTTAAATATCGATTAAGAACAAATCATACATAGCTGGTCATTCGATTTTAGTATATAAGTAATATACAAAAAAAAAAAATTAATGATTTTTTTTCTATCGGATAGGGAATGATCTTCATCCAAGAGTCCCCGCTGCAGTACCACGGAGCACTTCGCCCATCAAACTGCTTGGTCGATGCGCGGTGGGTGGTAAAGCTCGCGGACTTCGGCCTCAGAGAGTTCCGGAAGGGAGAGCTGCCCCCCTCAGACCCCACTGTACTTCGCTCCCATATTGACAGTAATCAGCTTTATTCCTTCTACCTATACTAATAATATTAATTTTGTCGGTTAGTTATCGATAAACAGGCTTGATAAGTAGAGACCCATTTCATTGATTGCCGATACTGGAGCAAGCGTTAAGCAACACATAAAAGTTTATCCCATAGTTTTCTTTCTCACAGTCAAACTTCCCTTCAAAAATTTGTGAATTTAAAACTTGTCTTACTACGTGAGGTTAAAATAGACCCTTAAGCTACCTAACCTCCTTCTGATAAAGCCTATACATAACTAGAGCGAAATAAACTTTAAAGCGAAAATAATTTTGTTATCTAATAGAGAAGTTCATAATTCCAGAGTTCGTCTATATAGACGATTCACATGAACTAAGAATTTGAATTGTCTACTTCGTGAAAATATTAGATGAAACAGCGTTTACCTTTGTTTTTACTACTTTTGTATTTCATTTGCTCTTTATCATTTTTTTTTTAATTACGGCATACACTTCTATTATACGTGAATATAAATAAATAGGTAGCTACATAGTATACAGAATGAATTAAAAAACTATGAATCTCTTTTTGCCAAGTAATGGTAGTTCTAAATTATATTGTTCCTTAAAAATAATGTTAAGTTAATGTAAAAATAATAAAAACCTGTTTTGTTAAATTTGAAATATAGTTGCGAGTTTACATCGACTGTTTTTGACCATTCCATATATCTGACTGATCTAAAGACCGACATACGAAAACGTTTTTTTTTTTTTTTATTAAAAAAAACTGTTTATGTCAATTTTTAAAATTAGAATTATGATACTTTTATTCGCCAACTTTTTAATAACAAAAACATACAGAACTCTGTACACGTTTGAGAGTATTTTAATAATATCTATTAGAATTTAAATAAAATAATGAACATATGTATTTTTTATAAATTATGTCATTTCAAATGTGTCCACATCTAAGTGAGCAACTGCTAGTTCGAGTACAGTCTCAATATACTGCTGCATTGCAACAACATGTAATAGAATATTTGTGTCTTATTTCGCTTCTTGTAAAGTCGATCGTTTTTAAAAGATAACAACATTTAGATTAGGTAAAAGTATTAAAATAGTATTAGAAACATTTAAATAAAAATCTTCTATAATAGTTATATAAATATCGAAGGTCGTAACCCGAAAGCACTCAAAATTTAATCAAATATTTATAATAGAATACGAAACATTTTATGAATGTTTGGGCTTTTCGTGATATCGGTAGTTTCAAACCAATTCCCGGCTATAAAATAAACCTAATATAAACACACTCGGCCATCACGATTAGTACGCTCTACATTTCATAAATACAACTTAAGACGGTGCTAAATATACATTGATCCACAAATTTTATGAGTCTATATAAGAATGTTGTATTAACAATTTTATTTGCTTTTCTATCAAAGTATAAAGTTACAACATTAGTGACTTTACGAATATTGAAATACATATAATACATTATTATACCTACATGAAGACCGTTCTAGTACTGTAGTAGTGCGTGTGTCGTGGAGGCGCCTAAAAACCTGCGTTCGCGGGTTCGATTCCCGCTCGGAATAGATATTTGTATTAATATTTGATCCGGTCTAGGTGTCTGTCCTTGTGGGTCTCCCCATCATACATCGGAGAACACGTTAAACTGTCACTTCCGTTAGTTATCATAGATATAGTCAATAGATACGCGAAGCAAGGAATATATTCGCTAGTATAGTGGAGCATCATGACTAAACTTCCACCATTCTTCAACATGGAGAAAGAAACTTGTGCCTAGTAGTGGGATGTTACAGGCTATCATCATCATGAATCTTAATCTTATTATCATACCTAATCGTTTGCAATCAATTTACATTCTCGATCGGTCGTCGTATAGTAACAACCAATATACAAACTCACTTCTGGTATTCACTACCCTTGTTCAGTTTTAAGAAAGAGAAGTCTTTAACTTATTGCGATATGGAAATTGCTCAAAGTCTGGACCAGCCCAACTGGAGAAGTACCTCAAGCTTACAGAAGATCACAGACCTCTCGGGGAGGGGCGGAGGTAGTGTTGTCAACGCACTTGTAATGGTTCTGGTGTTGCAAACGTCTATAGTCGACGATAGTTGCTTCCCAACAGACGGGCCGTACGCTTGTTTGATTAATCGTAACCAAAAGTGAACTCGTGCGTGTCGGCCAGGTCTCGCGTACCTGTCCCCGGAACTGCTGCGCGCGGCGGGCTGGGGCCAGGCCAGCGTGCCCGCGTCGCTGGGCGGGCGGGCGGGCTCGCCGGCGGCGGACGTGTACGCGTTCGCGCTGCTGCTGTACGAGCTGCACACGCGGCGCGGCCCCTTCGGGCCTGACGCGCCACCGCCGCCCGCGCTGCTGCGCCGCCTCGCGCACCCGCTGCCCGCGCCCTACAGGTAGGTGCGTGTCTGTGACCTGTGTCCCGCCGCCCGCGCTGCTGCGCCGCCTCGCGCACCCGCTGCCCGCGCCCTACAGGTAGGTGCGTGTCTGTGACCTGTGTCCCGCCGCCCGCGCTGCTGCGCCGCCTCGCGCACCCGCTGCCCGCGCCCTACAGGTAGGTGCGTGTCTGTGACCTGTGTCCCGCCGCCCGCGCTGCTGCGCCGCCTCGCGCACCCGCTGCCCGCGCCCTACAGGTAGGTGCGTGTCTGTGACCTGTGTCCCGCCGCCCGCGCTGCTGCGCCGCCTCGCGCACCCGCTGCCCGCGCCCTACAGGTAGGTGCGTGTCTGTGACCTGTGTCCCGCCGCCCGCGCTGCTGCGCCGCCTCGCGCACCCGCTGCCCGCGCCCTACAGGTAGGTGCGTGTCTGTGACCTGTGTCCCGCCGCCCGCGCTGCTGCGCCGCCTCGCGCACCCGCTGCCCGCGCCCTACAGGTAGGTGCGTGTCTGTGACCTGTGTCCCGCCGCCCGCGCTGCTGCGCCGCCTCGCGCACCCGCTGCCCGCGCCCTACAGGTAGGTGCGTGTCTGTGACCTGTGTCCCGCCGCCCGCGCTGCTGCGCCGCCTCGCGCACCCGCTGCCCGCGCCCTACAGGTAGGTGCGTGTCTGTGACCTGTGTCCCGCCGCCCGCGCTCGACCGCTCAGGGCTTGCAGGCCCGCAGCTCGTTCGATTCCGCGGGAATGATCTGCAAATTCCGCACTCTTAAAATAATACTGTACAATCTAATTCAAAGTCCATGCTTTTGTTTATCATATCCTAAATAATAAAATTTTATTTGACACTTCATATACAATTTAACAATTATAAGTTGATTCATAACAAACTAATAATTAAATCATAATCGCGTTATGTGTTACGGTCTAGAAATGACAGGGGCAGAGAAATGTGCAAGTCCATAAACCATTTGACAGTTATCGTCTCAAATAGTCGGTAGATCACAGCTATAATACTGCTCTCAAGCCGTGCTGTGTCCCTGTGGTCAGTGAGGTAGCTACAGCTCCTAGGGAGGGTCGGGGGTAGGGTCTGTTGCGATGCTTCTCGCGTTGCAGCTGCAGGCATCTGTAAGCTACAGTAATAATCGCTAACCATGAGGCGAGCCGTTCTTGTTGCCGCCCTGGTCGTACTAAGTTTGTGGTCGCCAGGCCGCCGCTGGAGGCGCTGGCGGGGCGCTTCGACTGCGTGCGCGAGTGCTGCGCCGAGTGCTGGGCGGAGGACGCGGCCGCGCGCCCCGACTTCAAGGCCGTGCGGGCGCGCCTCAGGCCGCTCCGGAAGGGCATGTACGACTAGCTTTATGACTATAAACTTTTACCCTCACTGTGAACACTTGATTCTACGGGACTTACTATGATTGTCGTTTTGAAACTCCCAATGTATGCATTCATGAGTTTCATCAATAAATTCATTCATCAATCAATCAATACACATCTCATAGGCGCTGTCTAACGACATTGCATCTAAAAAACGTTAATTAATAATATGATTATTGAAATACTTTTAATCTACTTCCTCCATTTTCTCAATACAAAAATATACAATATGGGCATTAATGAAGTATATAATCTTATGAAGCAAAAAATGAACACTTGATTCTACGGGCCAACAAGATTGTCATTTTGAAATTCCCGATATTTAGCGATTGGTAACCAAATCCAGTCGAAAATCGAAAGAAGACTAGCTTACTTTTATCATGACTTCAATGGAAAAAAACTTATCACTGTTTTGCTACTTTTGATGAAGATAATAATAATACTCATATATACCTTTATTACAAAGCTTAAGTTTTTATATTTTTGACACGCTAATCTCGAGATCTAAGGGTCCTATCACACAGAACACTGGCCAGGCGATGCTTTTTCTATCTTAGTGGCGTGATACCACGAACAGATTAGTAGTATTGTAATGGATTTCATATCGTAAAAACCACGTCCAATTTCATGTAACAAATTTTACGTAAACCCCAACTATCGTACAGACACTCAGGGAAAACAATTATAAAGACAAAACTGTTTTTACTTATAATATTTCTGTAGTTTGTTTTTCCACAATTTTAATTTTAAAATGTATAAAAATACATTTCAAATATTTCAACTCATATAAAAGTATCTAAATATTGACTAAAGTTTATTTTAATTTCAGGAAACCAAATATATTTGATAACATGATAGCTATGATGGAGAAGTACGCAAACAATTTAGAAGCGCTAGTCGACGAGCGCACTGATCAGTTGCAGGAGGAAAAGAAGAAAACTGGTAAGCTTTGAACCTACTTGTTATCGGTTTAATCTTATTAATAATAACTCTTTTGTGTATATCTTTTGAATTTCGATAAAATTTCGTTGGAAAATCAAAAGCCAGTCGAAGAAAAATATTCGAAAACAATCATCGCCCAGTAAAAACTTTTAAATTATATAACAAAATAACAGTAAAGCAGTGTTTACATAAAAGTATACAATTTTGTCGTTCTCCATAACTGTAGAAGAAGATATCGTTTATATATTTATATATGCATTATTTCTATGTATATTTATAAAAAACAAACAGCTATATCAGCCCGCTGTTACCTGTAACACAAGCACATAGGAACAGACGACCGCGTGTGTGTTATAATATATTAATTTATTTATTTATCGTCTATCTAATGTAAAATAAGTAGGTATATTTTACGCGTAAGGTTTCAGACATAGATTTATCAGAAATTTAAGACCAGACTAAATACTAAAGCGTGTATTTTGCAAAACTATATTGTTTATAATTGTGTTTGCTCGCAAACAAAAAAAAGCCGACTTCAATTACATCGACGAGTATACAACGTAGATCGACGAAAAAATAGTCAAGTAACTACGCGTTATCAAAGATTACTCAAAAAGTAGTTATCAGATCTCGATAAAATTTATATGTGACCACATGATAAACATCAGCTTTCGATTAAATTAAAAATTATCAAAATCGGTACACCCAGTAAAAAGTTATTGCGGATTTTCAAGAGTTTCCCTCGATTTCTGTGGGATCCCATCGTCAGATCCTGGTTTCCTTATCATGGTACTAAACTAGGGATATCTCCTTTCCAACAAAAAAAGAATTATCAAAATCAATACTTTTAGTAGAAAGTTATGCGGTATAATACAACGTAGGTCGATGAAAAAATCGTCAAGTAAAAACGTATTTATTATATATAACTCGAAAATCAGTTGTTAGATCTCAAATAAATTTAAATGGAACCAGATGGCACACACCACCTTTTGATTAAAAGAAAATTTGTCGAAATCGGTCCTCCCAGTCAAAAGTTCTGAAGTAACATACATAAAACAAAATACAGTCGAATTGAGAACCTCCTCCTTTTGTGGAAGTCGGTTAAAAAGAAAAGAATATTACCTATATCATGATACATTTTTTAAATAACAATTTCATAATGTAATGACTCGAGGCCTAGTTTTATGTTCTATTCTAATAAATTGTATTGTTTTTGAAAGCTGCTCCTTAATTTTTATCTTGTCTTTTACAAAATATATTTAAATAACCGTTTTCGAGTCCCGCTGGCTCGAGGCTCTGTTTGATTAATATGGCAGATACGGCAGTGACTACGCCCCTTGTTTGGAATATTATATCAAGATATATAATTTTCGACACAAACTGATCACGTTTACTTTTAAAATTATTCTAATTGAAAACCATCATTCGCTTCCTTGTCCATTCAAGACAAGAGATGGCAACCTAAACTATTTCCGTCACGATCGGGTCTGGACACTAGATTTGAATATTTGTCTGGTCCACTAACCATTTGTGAATAACGATTAGTTTTACTCGATATTATATGAATGTCACGATCGACGCGATCCAGTTATGTTAACATTCATCTGCATGTCTAGATAACTATTGATTTATAAAATTTAAACGTTATAAGAATTTTTATATTTAATTTATTGGAAGTAAAGCGATCAACAAACTTTCTCCAATATAATTACAATAAAGAGACCTTAGCCCAACACTGGAAAGTTTACAGACAGTTAAAATTTAGTTCAATACATAAAAAAGTCAACCTATTTCATTTCAGCCTATCACAGTTCACTGCTAGACATAGGCCTCCACAAGTTCGCGTCAAAAATGGCGTGAACTCATTTGTTTTGCCCATAGTCACCACGCTGGGCACGAAAACATTAACGAGTCTTTTAAATTTTTAACGTAATATGATCGTGTCACAAACTATTGTTTCATTAACATTATTTTTCATTTAACATTTTGTTTCATAGGTTACCGATTTATTCATTCAATATAATTATTTAGAAAATTAATAAAATAAATAAATAGTTTGAGACACATAATATAAATCGATATCTAATTACATTAGTTAATTAATGTACTTTCAGAACTGTGTAGAAGAAACTTAGAACCTTACTAAGTAAAACTGTGTACACACAATTAGGTACTTATTTTAATAAACGCAGACTATCAAACGATTTTTAGAACTTGATAAATTCTATTGAGTCGCTATAAATTTTCGACCGTAAAATATAAAGACGTTCCTGAGATAAGAAACCGTAGTGCACGACACACGTATGCGTTCGTTGACAGAAGCGTTACTGGAGGAGATGCTGCCGGCGCCCGTGGCCGAGCAGCTGAAGCGCGGCCGGCGCGTGATGCCCGAGAGCTACGACTCCGTCACGATATACTTCAGCGACATCGTCGGCTTCACCGCCATGTCCGCCGAGAGCACGCCGCTGCAGGTCACCGTCTACTAATTGTGTTCATACCTACACTAAATTTAAATAAAACCAACACCTCATTAAAAATTAGTGTGAGACAGTGCCAGGACTGTTCCTTTGACCGGCGTGTGTTAGACCACGCATGAACGCATTAACATGACCGTATCTACTTAGGGGACATCCATTAATAACGTCAGCTATTTTTTCAGTTTAGACCCCTCGTCGCCTTAGGTGAGATTTAGTGAGATTTGCCTGGTCCCCCTCCCCCCTCTCCTTAAGAGTGACGCTGAATATAATAGAGATTGATGGGAAATAGTAAACTGTTCAAGTATACTATAATTCATTTATTTCAATTAAATAATATACTCGTAAATAGTAGCTGTGGCTCAGATTATTAAGAGCTTTAGGTATATCTCTCTATTTATCACATTGTTGAAATTGTTAACTAAACTAAATTTTGAATCTTATTAGGTAATGTAGGTATCCAAGCCCTTCTGCAGTATGGGATACAAATGCGCTGGTATATAGAGATGCGCAAATTATTCTTTATGAATTTAAGAGTCGAGTATCTCAATATACTTGTGCGTATGTACGGATTGTTAAGAAAGTGGTGTACCAGTTTTGGTTTAGATTCCTGGTCATCGAAAATTACAAGGTTCGTTATTAAAAAATATTACAGAAAGAGACATATAATAATGACGTAAACCTAATTAATAAGTATTCATACGTCATTATTATACATGACATTTTAAACTCTATTAGGTATAAATAATATCGTCATCAATAATCAGATAAAGACGGCAATAGAAGTTGTCAGATCGATCTGCAAGCGAAACTAATCTTTATCACCTATGAATCTGCAAGCGGCATTTTCAACCTTAGGGTGTTACACTTTCTTGGCCGACGGTACCTATATCATCATTTATACCCATCAGCATATTTTAAAAGAATAATATCATCATCTAAATTTTTTACATTTATTTTTCCAACAAAGTAAGTCATACTACATACTGATTAATGTGTATCGATTAATAAAAACTTTGCTCGTAATACAAAATAAAACATTTATTAATTTATTTCTATATTACAGGTAGTCGACTTCCTCAACGATCTCTACACGTGCTTCGATTCAATTTTAGAAAATTTCGATGTTTACAAAGTGGAAACAATAGGAGACGCTTATATGGTGGTGAGTATTTCAAAAAATATGATTAGGTACACGTAACAAAAATTAAATTATTGAATAAACATTAGTGTTTTCTTTATTCAAATTTACAAAACGTTTTTCATATCTGTGGTGTACAATAAAGAATAATATTACTAGAAATCAACGTCTATAATTACATATACTATAACTATATAACACAAGCGTGTGAATACGAATTAAATTCAAAACAAAATAAAAAATAAAAAACGTTAAGAAAAATTGGATGATTTTCACAAAGTTTATTAAATTAATCATTCCATGAGATGTGTAGTTTGTACAACGCAACTGAAAATTTGCATCTTATCTTCAAAGACAGCCCAGCAGCTTTGCGTGGTTTTGAACCAAGACGCATACAGGCAGACGGAAACAAAAAAAAAAATAACTTCTTAGCTTATGAAATAAGTACCTACTTATGTATAGGAATATGTATAAACATTATTGTTATATCTTGTTAGGTAAATATTTCTTTACGGTTTGGATGTCTGTCCTTGTGAATCTCCACACCGTGCCTCGCAGAACACGTTAAGCGGTCGGTCCCGGTTATCATATACACCCGATAGCGACAGTTACTCATATTAGGGAACATATCCTAATACGTGATTTCCAATCCGTCTTCTACATGGAAAAGAGGTCGATGCCCAACATTGGGATGTCGAGGTTGGATCGAGCCGTATCGTATATAGACACTAGCTGACCCCGTAAACGTTGTTTTGCCATATATCTTATTAACCCCCTTAATCCCTCCCCCTATATAACTTAGGGCTATAAAAAAAAGATGTTGGCCGATCCTCAGACCTACCCGATATGGACACAAAATTTCATAAAAATCGGTCCAGCCGTTTCGGAGGAGTGTGTTAACTAGCATCGTGACACGAGGTTGAATATCCGCGCGCAGGTGTCGGGGCTGCCCCTCCGCAACGGCATCCTGCACGCGGGCGAGGTGGCGTCCATGGCGCTGGCGCTGCTCGCCGCCTCGCGCGCCTTCCGCGTGCGCCACCGCCCCGACCACCGCCTGCTGCTGCGCGTCGGCATCCACTCGGGTACTGGCGCGTGCACAGCGGGCCAGCCTGGCGCCTTTGTTTTTTTTTTACGTGGGGAAAATCCATCATGGATACCCTCCAGCGCGGGGGCGCCAGAGGGTTATGTCAGACTCCTGCTGACTAAAAACCACCACGTGTGAGCAGTCGTCCGCCTGGGTGAGGCGAGATGGGGTCGCGCGAGCATTCGCCACCAGGCCCCGGGTCACCCTGGCGCCTGCCGTAGCTATTATATTGCGTCGCCGACCCTAGGCGCTCTGGTCGCCTTACACACCACGGAAACACTCAACTGCTGAAAAGCAATATTATTTAGCTTTGATTTTCTGTAACGTTGATGAGATGCTTATTGCTATTTTATGGATATCATATAGGTATTTAATTAATGCTATATACTTTTGTTTTTTGTTTATACTGAACAAAACCTTTATTTGCAACCCCAGCACGATACTCAAAGTGATATCTACTATATCGTCAAGTACTCAATATCTGTGCCGGTACCTATACTAGCCCTATCTATCCGCCAACGTACAACAGGCTAGCCCTGCTAGTTGTCAGTCGTGATAATTCGTGATAATTGAGAATTTGCATGATTTTTTTTTTGTCTCAAATTCATTATTTACATCTTTATAATGTGGAAAAGTATAAATAAGCTTGAAAATATTTAAAAAAAAATTAAAAGTTAAATTTAAACGCCACCACTTAAGCGTGCGCTTTGAATGCCGTCGTATGACGTGTCTTTTTGCTAACTTGTGGTATCGCAAAACCCATTTATGGGTGATATCCAGGATGCTTGGGTAGGCATTCCTAAACCGTTATGTCGACTTCAGCACTTGAGGGTGCAATACCGACCAAAACCCCTGCGGGAGCCTTTAACCGCTTTAATTGGAGGGTCCCGGATCTGCAGGCAACAGGATCTCTCCAGCGACAGGCTGGCCTCGGCGAAAAGGCCAGACTTCTCCTCCATGGGGACTGTCCAGCTCACCTCTGAACAATCCCGACGAATAACAAAGTACCTGGCTAACCGTAATTTTTAGTAAATTGTTTTTTGGAAATTATATTTAAATACAAATTACACATTGATAAAATATGAATAATATTTTCCGATGTAACCGACATAATATTAAAAAAAATGAACTGGTTATTTAAATAAAAAATCATAAGTGCAATTAGAAAAGAAAAGGTAACAGACGTGGGGATTTGAACCGTGGTCTTTTCAGTCGATCCCGACCGGCCGATTTCCCACCTGAGCTATTACAACTGTATTGACATTTGCGAAATTTACCTTCGTATTCTAACGATATTGAAACCATTTTATCATAGCCTAAAAACAGGGGTAAAACAAGTTTTCTAAAATGAATCCTGTATATCGACTTATCGCCACCGAAATCCCCTGCATACTAAATTTCATGAGTTTACGCCATTTTTGGCTCGAACTTGTGGAGGCCTATGTCCAGTAGTGGACTGCGATAGGCTGATGTGACGACTAGACTAAATTTTATGAAAATCGTTGGAGCAGTTTCCGAGATTCAGATTATATATATATATATATATATATATATATATATATATATATATATATATATATATATATATATATATATATATATATATACATACCTACTGCTCTGAAGTATGCTGCAAGCTGCTGTTGCAAAAAAAACTAACAAATAGATAATTATAAAGATGTGACACAGGAGCTACTAAGTAACCAAACAAAATCTTGCTATCCGCTTTATTTTTGGTTTATGCAAATATGACAGCATCTCCCACTTTTGTACTAAACTCAAGTGGCTCCCTATTCACCTTCGCCGTGATATGCACATCCTTTCTTTCCTATATAAAATACTCCACGATCAAGTCTCCTCCTTACCTTCGATCCCGTGTCAATTTGCTTCCTACCCCCACACGCTCTAGGCGTTCATGCATAACAACTATGCTTCAAGTTCCAAGGCATAACACCAACTTCCGAATAAATTCCTTTTCTGTACGCGCTGCTAAACTTTGGAATAATCTCCCTAAATTCATTCAAGAAAGCTCATCGCTTTCTACTTTTAAAAACTACCTAAGAACTATCTGCTTGCCAAAATCAGTACAGATGTATGAGATGAATATATAATTATGTAGTATATGTATGTATGTATGTTTGTTTATGTGTGTATGTATTTATTTGTCGTATATATTTATCTTGTAGAGATAAATTTGCCCTTGGCAACTTTCTATATTATAATAACTATTGTAAAATTACTTAGTGCTATAAAGAATATAATAATAAAAAAATAATAATAATAATACAAACATACCAAAGTAAAAATTAACTTATAGGTAATTTGTACTTATTAAAAAACTTTGAGAACCAATATAATATTTTAGCCAAGAAACTGCGATTTTTTATCCGATGTCACCAAAACAAGTGTAAGATCGGATCTCCGCCTATAACTGTCAAAAACTCGAGTAAATGGAATCAATAAAACATTAGATGTCTATCAAATATAGACAAACCTACATTCACTTAAAATCATCTTAATCAGGTTTTAACAATTCTTATCACAAGCACTACTTACGCAATATGAATATCGACTGTGTGAGTTTTGTACGTCTGTATTCCAGATAGCTGAACTGAACGCTCCATTTTTTTCACTTTTAATATAATATTTTGTGGGTTTAAATAATAACTAAATAAAAAGTATCTTTTAATTATATTGTGACGATAGTAAAGAATAGAAAAAAAATATTTGAGACAAATTTAAATTTTATGCATATTCCCTATTGGAATCATCACGCGACTGATTTTTTCTAATTTGAAAGTTGTTCGGCAGAATTTTTTGAATTATAATAAAATACTTCTATTTTATATTTTTTCCTAATCACCTAATTAATGATTCAACAGGCCCAGTGTGCGCGGGAGTCGTGGGACTTAAAATGCCTAGATACTGTCTGTTTGGTGACACCGTCAACACTGCCAGTAGATTTGAATCTACGGGAGTTCGTAAGTATAATAGCGTACTTTTATTTATTTTTTTAATGATAATACTTAGACAACGACGCGTTGGCGCAACGGTCACAGCACTGATTTGTGGCTGTTGCGCTTGCAATTGTGGGTTCGATCCCCGCACATGACATACATTTGTTTTGGCCATAAAGATGTTTGTCGTGGTCTGCGTGTTTGTGCATTTTAAATCGTGCTTATCTTTTCCACGATTTATAAAATATATACTATAACAACAAACACAATTTCCTTGACAATAATTGTGTTTGCAGGCAAACGAAGAAAAACCGACTTCAATCATATCGACAACTAATACAACGTAGGTAGAAAAAATAGTCAAGTAAATCCTCATTATCAAAGATTACTCCAAAAGTTGTAATCAGATCTCGATGAAATTTAAATGTGACAACATGATTAACATCGGCTTTCGATTAAATTAAAAATCATCAAAATCGGTACACCCAATAAAAAGTTATGCGGATTTTCGAGAGTTAACCTCGATTTCTCTAGGATCCCATCATTAGATCCTAGTTTCCTTATCATGGTACCAAACTAGGGATATCTCCTTTCTAACAAAAAAAGAATTATCAAAATCGGTTCATAAACGATGGAGTTATCCTCGAACATACATAAAATATATATATATATATATATATATATATATATATATATATATATATATACGGTCGAATTGAGTAACCTCCTTCTTGAAGTCGGTTAAAAAATACGCTTTCTAAAGCAAAACAAATTTTAAGTTCCGACCAATAAGCTGTGGGTCTCCCGACCGTGCCTCTCAGAGCACGTTGAGCAGTCGGTCCCGGTTGTTATCTTGTACACCTGATAGCGACGGTTACTCATTGTAGGGAATATATCCGCCAACCCGCGTAGCGTGGTGGATTAAGCTCTGATCCTTCTGATGATGCTTCTCCTACATGGGGAATGAGGACTATTTCCAGCAGTGTGATGTTACAAACTGAAGCGTAATACTTACTAAGAAGCGTTTTCTTCGATTTCGTTTACTAAGAAGCTGAGCAAAGATAGCATACGGTGGCGTGGCTGTATAGATAACCAATTTTTTTTTTATTCTTCAGTCGAAATTAATCTTTTACGTCAGCGCGGTCGTAATCAATCGAGAATTATTGACTGCGTAGTCAAAGCTGGTTAGACCGACTATAAAACTACTCGATTTCCAGCTCTCAAAATCCACTGCAGCGGCGCGTGCAAGGCGCTGCTCGACCAGCTGGGCGGGTACGTGCTGGAGGAGCGCGGCGTGGTGGCCATGAAGGGCAAGCGCGACCAGGTCACGTGGTGGCTGCGCGGCGAGCAGCCCGGCGCGGCGGACGCTCGCGCCCGGCGGCGCGCGGCCCGCGGCGCGCCCGAGCGCGGCCCGCGCAGCTCGCTCAAGACCAGGCCGTGGAAGAACCAAGTCGGCAGCTTGCACAGGTCTAACCACGCGTCTGACTTTCACATTATATGCTCACGTACTCGTATTTGAATTTGAACGTATTGTAGGCTCGCGTATTAAGGTCGGTTAAGCCGTAGTTTACACGTGATTAATGGTCTATTAATCATATGTCGAAATGTATATTATGAATATGTATAATTATAGATAACTAATTTAATTTTCTCTAAAGAAAATTTTAGAAGTATTCAATATGAACAGCTCTTTACAATTTCAAAACAAGAGTCAAGAACAAAGGTATTGGCCCCATTCCTAACAATGACCCATCTTACTCTGTTAATATCGGAAATGTGCAATAGACCTACTCAGTATTCGTTCGTTAAAAAAAACAGACTATAGCAACATATCAAAATAAAAATATATCTTTTTTTCAGGTGTTGCAGTTTAGAATCTCCAAAGAAACTTCGTTTCGCTTCTAGCAACCATTTAGAGTCGCACACAGATAGTGTTTTACATCATCGAAGTGACGAATATTTAATGGAAGTGAGTCTTACTTTATTTATTCATAATGTAAAATCTCTATATAAAGCTGATTTTATGCAGTTTTATGTATATTATGTAGTTTCAATTAACCCGAAGAACGAATGAGTTACGACTATATAATGTGCCAAATCCAAAATCGTAACTGCATTCGTAGATTGTTGGTATTTAATAATTGGGCACACCATTAGTTATGAAATTAAAGTTCGGGGCTCGGTCGAACTAAGAACACGCTCGGCCCCGCAGGCCGCGGGCGAGGCGCGCGCGGCGGGCCCGGCGCTGCTGGCGGCGCCCAGCCTGCGCGAGCACACCAGCGTGTCGTGCCCCATCATCGAGCAGGCCGAGAGCTGCGGCGTGCGCCTCGTGGTCAACGGCCGCGACCCCGCCGGCGTGCCGCTGCTGGCCGACGCCTAGCCGCGCTCGCTCTAGTCAACGTCGACCGGGGCCGGTCGGCCCGGTGCGACCCCTACCGTCCGTGCGGTAGAAATCGTGTGATCTACGTCAGTATTATTAAGAGCCTCGTTCGATAGAAATTATTTAATAACATTAAACTCTTATTTCACAATTGACGGTAACATCGTTTTACTTACACGTATTATTTACAACAGCGTTTCATATACATATAGCGCAATATACACATAGACGGTAGTCTCACACGGCGGACTCGCGGTCGAGCAGGTGCGGCGCGCGGCGCAACGACGACGAGGTGCTGCGCGCGCTGCCGCCGAAGATACCGAGCAGCCACGAGCGGATCGCGAAGCGCGGCGTCTTGGCGCCGCTCTTCGCGTCCGCTACGTTCTCGAGCGAGCGCCACTTCTTGTAGAACTCGATGTAGTCCGAGTCGGGCACCTTGCGCTTGGGCCGATCGAGCTTGTTGCACAGGCTCGCCTTGCGCAGCAGCGGGCTATCCTCGTCGGCGCGCGGCGGCTCGTCCGGCAGGCCGAAGGCGGTGCCGTTGAAGAGCGTGGAGGACACGGTAGCGATGGCGACGTCCACGTCCAGCGAGCGCGTGGTGTAGTGGCGGCGCAGGCGGCTGCGCACCGCCAGCACGTCCAGCGAGCGCGCCGGCCGCAGCGCCGCGCCCTCCGCCTCGCTCGCGCCCGCGCCCTCGCACGCCGTCGACGACGCGATCGAGCTCAGCGCTCGTCTGTCGAGCGAGACCAGAATCGATTCAATCTTCGCTACACGACCGTATCGTGTGGCGAATGCGACCATAAATCGAAATAAAAATAATAATCTTAAGCTGTATTAATATTGAAAAAAAAATAAACATTACAGCAAAAACAAACAAAATAAAAAATCTCCCTTGACAACACAAACGAGTCTAGCAAGTGTTAGTAGACACGAATACAACGAGCCGTCAGTCGGACACGCACCTGGAGTGCGGCGCGAGCGCGGCCCGCGCGGGCGGCGTGGCGGGCGGCGGCAGCGACGCGCCGCTGTGCAGGCGCTGGCGCGCGCGGGGCTCGCCGCGCAGCTCTGCGGGCAACACACGCGCTGGTCACGTGGTCACTCGCCCGGCCGCACGCCCTCGCAGGCGAGCCGACCGAACGAGTCGTTTATAATCGTGAGCGATGTCACAACCGAGCGAGTCTTTGTATTCCTAGTACTCACTGAGATAGCTCGAATGCCATGCGACTTAAAATTGCAAAATGCTCTCAAACATGCCATCAAAAACAACTCTTTTAAAACGACTATATTCGAAGAGTATTAGAGAGTATAGACAGAGTCAGTTACCCGAAATCGAAGGATGTCTGGAGTCCGTTAAACGAGGACTTCTCCTGGGCCGACAGAACAGGGGGCGCTCCTCGCCCTCCACCGGCCTCTTCTGTATCGCTTTTTCGGTGGCACCAACTAACCAGTACGTCTGGAGCTAAAGATGAAAATAACAATTATTTAACAAAAATTTGCCGTAATCCTAAACGATATCATAACGAGCTCAAAAGGCCGAATCACCTGTCCCTTCCCCTTGATGGGGATAGTCCCTCGCGGCTCCACGATGTAGCCGCCCAGCTTGTCGAGCGCCTGCTTGCAGCTGGGCGAGATGTGTATGCGCAACGGCTCACCGTTGGATTCCATGCGAGAAGCCGTGTTGACGGTGTCGCCGAACAAGCAGTAGCGCGGCATCGTCAGCCCCACCACGCCCGCCACCACCGCACCTGCACAACCATGTATTGTTGTTTCAAAACTAATTTCAATTTTACCGGCACAGACCAAAGAAAATCTTAGTGGACAGGGTTCCCTTACTACCCTTTCTTTAACCGCCTTCCAAAGATTATTCTCATTCTATTTAATTTTTTGGTATAACTAACATAAAATATAAAAATATTATTAAACATACCTGTGTGTATACCTATTCTTAATTTTAAAATTTCATTTGGTCTGTGAGATATTTTGTGACTCTTGACAGCGTTCAGCAGCTCCAACGCCATCGATGCGATTTCTCCAACATGTCTGTCATTATTTCTTATCGGTAGACCCGATACCTGATGAGACATAATCATTATAGTTGATTTTTTTCTACATAAAATCAAAAAAGAAATAATATATAATTAATTTAGTTGATATGAGTTATAGTTGATGGTTAATTATAAGAACGGGTCCAAACAATCCCATTCTACACATACCACCATGTAAGCATCTCCGATGGTTTCAACTTTGTAAACATCGTAGCCTCGAATGATTCTGTCAAACACGGTGTATAGGTCATTGAGGAAGTTGACCACCTGTAATGCCATAATAAATAAATAAATGGTTTCTCCTATCACTAAGATTTCGTTATAACAATTAAGTATATCCAGAAAAATATTCTTAATTTATAAATGTGTTTGCTCGCAAACGAAAAAAAAAACCGACTACAATTATATGGACAAGTAATACAACTTAAGTAGACGAAAAGAATTAACAAACGCACTAGTCGTCACTACGATTTTCGAGAGTTTCCCTCGATTTCTCTGGGATGCCATCATCAGATCCTGGTTTCGTTATCATGGTATCACACTTGGGATATCTCCTTTCCAACAAAAAAAGAATTATCGAAATCGGTTCAAAAACGTTATCTCCGAACATATGTGTATATATATATATACGGCCGAATTGAGTAACCTCCTCCTTTTATGAAGTCGGTTAAAAAATAATTATGATGTCTATTTTATACCTGTGTTTAAAAATAGTCATAATAAATAAGTTCTTTTAAGCGTATCTATAATATTTGCTGAGTACTTTTTTATACGATTCAGCCAGTTAACATCCCACTGCTAGGCATATGCCTCTATCCCATGCAGGAGAAAGATTGGAGCTTAGTCCACCACGTTGCTGCACTGCGGGTTGGCAGATATGTTCCCTTCTATGAGTAACTCAATTTTATTGCATATTATTTTTATGTATGTTACCCCAGAACTTTTTACTGAGTGTACCGATTTTGATGATTTTTTTTTAAATCGAAAGCTCAGTATCATGTGGTTCCATTTAAATTGAACTGAGATCTAACAAGTACTTTCCGAGTAATATCTATTATATCTAATAATGCATATTTGCTTGACTATTTGTTCGTCGACGACATTACGTTATATTATTCCGCATAACTTTTCTGAAAGCTGGTGCTTGTCCTGTAGTGCCATTTAAATTTGATCGAGATCTGATGAGTTCTTTTGAGTAAACTTTGATAGCGCGCATTTACTTGACTATTTTTTTCGTCGATGTGATGATAATAAGTAATTGAAGTCGTTTTTTTATTTCGATCGTATATCTCATAATTTGCCAATAAGTAAGCGTCTGACTTGCGCTTTTTATATATTGGTACTCTTTTACATACTTCTTTTTTAACGCAAAAACAACTAATGCACATAGCTATGTATAAATTTCCTATAGTAGCGCATTGGTATCACAGACAGACGAATATTGCAGGGATATATTTAGTTTTTATGCCGTGTGGTGCCGGCCGAGTAGAATAGCACCACCCCCTTTCTTCTCGTGGGGGACGTAAAAGGCGACCGAGGGATAAACCTGGCTCAAAATCATCAAGGTCCTGGACAAGGAAAACTTCATTTGAAACCCGGAATGGGTTCTCCATCAAGCATTCGTGGCATAGCTCTAAAATGCGAAAGACTCCTGCAGCCGAACTGGCTCCACACGTACCGACTCGTCGTTCCTGTGGGCTTAGCCAGTGCGGTCGAGACGGTGGTTCAGAGCTTAGGCAACTCTGCGTTTTCCTGAAGAGTGTCCTAGGCGACACAGTCTCTGGCTGACACTGTCTAAATCTTTTGCAATAGACGGACTAAGGCCAATGATGAAAAATAATTAGTAGATGTTGACCTGCAGCGGCGTGCTCTCGGCGGACATGGCGGTGAAGCCGACGATGTCGCTGAAGTATATCGTGACGGAGTCGAACGACTCGGGCTCCACTCCCTCGCCCGTCGTAAGGCGGCGGGCGACTGACCTGCAACAAATACACAGTTATTTGCTATATACACTCTTATGAAAAATCAAAGGTTTTACACTATATAACCTACTAATAAGTGACCAATTTAACTTGTATAAAACAGAGAAATCAAAAGTAAGAATTTAGTATAATTCTATAGTAATTATAAAAACATAAATTGGTTTATTAAAATGAAAAAAATAAGTTTATCAAGTTTTCTCATTACTTTCAATAAATAGCTAATAAAAAACAAAAAAGAATTATATTAGTATGGTCTATAGTTTTTAGAATATCGTTCAAAATATATAAGTTAGGTTGCTTAATAGTATGTTTTAGAATATCAAAATAGAACCTCAAATATATATAGTTTATATATTTTGTGACAAATTACATTTAAAACATTTTATGCCTAAGAGTCATGCCAATATGGAAACTACTGAAAAAATATTTTCTACACTACTACATAACAAATATAAATGTACTAATAAGTAAAAAATCATCAAACAAGGAAAACATTAACAGTACGAAACAAATACCTACTATAGTAGTAAAATATTAAATGTATTTAGTAACTATTGAATACTCACAACAGTATCCTTATGCCAAAACCATACAAGTTAGATTTCAAATAATTATGAGTACCTGTACTCATATAAATAAAAAATAACAATATTTCAAAACATGCTTTAAAAGGATTTCGATCTACATTAACTAGTGTGTTCGAATATAAGCCACGGTATTGCTTACACCGACCAAGATGCATAGTTAAACCACAACCAAAGCAAGCTCTTAGTGTCATCTGGCTGAAACCTAAGAACAATTGTCACTAATGAGAAGCGATGTTCCTGCACCTACAGCATGAGACCAACTGTATTATCTACAATCACCAGTAGAGAGTTAATTACCTCAAGACATTTTCACGACATTTCTATAATGGATTCAACCCCCACATCTGGAAAAGAACACAAGTACAACAAAGTGAATACAAATACATTTTTTTTTCCCTTTTGTTACGAGAGCATGTACTACTGTTTTACATCAAGTCCACGTCGATGGAACAAATGACATTTGCACCCCGAAATAGACCTTTATTTTGTATAGTTGAAATAGTATTTAAAATTATCAACATTTCGAATATTTTTTTTTCTTTTATAATAATAAGATCAACCGCGACTAACAGGGGCAGATTTACTCTACAGTGTACCTAAGTACCCACGAACCAAGTATAGATCGACGTGTTTATATTCATAAATACCACTATCGAGGACGCAGATGAGCGAAAATTCGGTTTAATGACAAATTATGTAATATAATGAGAATGACTTGACTGGACTGAATGTAAACCAGTACGCACACCGCTGCGGTCGGCCGAGCACGATGCGGCTTGTTGTATTTGCGTCTTCCTCGTCTGTGCTTACGTTAATATTAGTTACAACATTACGTACCTTCATTAGTAACGACAACATCACCTCGCTTAATACTACGTCCAAGTCTAACATGCACACTTATTGTTTTATTTAAATTCAATATAGGTGTCTCGAACACCAATTTATCAATTTTATGTACATACAAAGTGACAAAATGTCTAACGACCTATTTTTAAAGATATGAGATTAAGAATATTTTCTTTTTACGTTATGATATTTATATAAGGTATTTTTTACGTGTAATACTATTTCATCCTATTTCATTCCATTCCTGTTATGAGCACTAAAAATGAATGAAATAAAAATGCGAAATGAACATGAATTATTGGTCTGGAAAAAACAGTTACCAATAATTGAATATTAACGATTTTTGCACATACGAGCCGATATGGCACTATCGAATATACATTTAACATACACAAGAATTAATGAAGCCACATCGAAAGTTACATCAGGTGACATTAAAACATTGATGCCAGAGCATTCGAGACAGCGGACCAAAGCCACTTACTTTGGTAGCATTCTGTGAAGCAAGTCTTCAGTCTTCTGCTTCTCTTCTATCAGCAGCCTCGTTCTCTCGTTGACTAGCTCTTCTAAATTATTAGCGTACTTCTCCATCATGTCCATCATCTGGTCCATAATATTTCGAGATCTACGAAGCAAAAATAACGTCTCAGCATGAGTAGGAGCGTCATAGAAGCGGAAGTTCGGACGATTTCTATTACATTTCTATGTCACTAGCTTTCCCTTATACGATATATGTCAGTTACCCTCGGTCGCGTCATAACTAAATTTAGGAAAATGGCGCAAAAAAATTGGAAAATTAAAAAAAGTATACAACTATTTAAACTTCGATGACAGTCCTCGCTTTTAAGGGTGAAGACAGGTGAACTTCTGTCCGGTCAACTAGTAACGTTCGCTTCACGAGCATGCTTCAAACCGAAACGCGTGTAACGTTCCGCGAGCAGCGAGCGCGACGTACTTGCCAGACTTGAGCTTCTTGAGCCTCGTGCGCAGCGTGGGGAAGTCGGGGCGCGCGGCGGGGTCGTCGGCCCAGCAGTCGCGCATGCAGGCCAGCAGGTAGTCGTCGGCCTGCAGCGCGCGCGTGTCCGGCCGGAACGGCTCCTCGCCCTCGCGCCGCGCGCGCTTCACGCGCTCCACTATGTCTGCGAGGAGCGCTCGGCGCGTTACGATACGGCGTACATACGGTCAAAGTTTCTATTGAAACGATGTTAATAGCTAAAGCTTAATGTGCACGACTATTTAACGGTAAACATGTGTGAATGTAGTAACGCCATATTTCATGCGAGGTTTTACTAATTTTATATCAACACACCGTTTTTTTTTTAAGATTAACTACGGAGTTTCTTGCCGATTTTGCAGAAACTACATTCCAAATAAATCCTTTTTACTTAAAATAATTAAGACAATTTTAATACGTAAAACGACGATTCGAGAGCGCTTTTTTAGTCTATTTGAACAAAGCACATTTTGACTGTGACATAAAATGAAATTTCAAAAACTATCACGAGACTCGTCGATCACGGTCTTGTAAGACCGTGTCGTAGATCGTTGGTAACATTTACTTGTAGACATGACACTCGCTACTACGAGTATTACCATATGGAACTCGAAAATCTCCAAGTTTGGTGTGTATAACGTACTATTATATAGATACGACGTTATTACACTGACCACAATAAATTGCGACAATGGCGACGATAAATACGATAACGATGAAATATTATTTCACACATCATATTTGTCATACGTACGTTTTGATGTAAGCCGATATTTATATGATAGCGAATAATTCTCTGCTACTGTGACTTCATGTGTGAAATGTACATTTGTACATAGGTTAGTTAAGATGTCGCATTCCTTATCCTTACCCTTAGGTTCCAGAGAAGTAGTACCGAAGGGTCCTCGTCTAGCGATAATTTCGTAAAGAATAATGCCGAAAGCGTACACGTCGCCTTTCTGCGTTCCCCCGACAGTTCCATTCGGATCGTCTAATTGTCTCAGTAGCTCTGGTGATTTCCACAATAAACCTAAAAAAATACGACACAAATTAAAAAAAAAATTGTTTGACTATTGGTTTGTATTTTAAAGTTAATTTTTATCTCTTAAGATTTTTTCAATTGTTGTGAAAGATTGTTTTTTTTTTGTGTATGATAAGCGGTTAAAAAAGAAAATATTCCTGTTCTAAATCATAAAAAAGAATATGAATGATAATTCACCTCTATAATATTGATGCTCTCCAATAAAATCATTTTCAGCACAATATCTTAACTCATGCAGACCGAAATCAGTTACCTAAAAATAGTAATACATTATATTAGTACACAAAATGACATTTACTTCACACAACAACTATTATATCTATTAAAATAATAATAATTATTACCTGTAGCATCCACCTCGACGTGACTACGCAATTCGAAGATTTAAGATTTCCGTGGAAGATTAATGGCGACGAATGAATAAAAATCATACCCTGAAATAAAATTAATAATAAATTTAAAATGTCGAGAACATGCCACTACCAAAGTATTACTGAAGAAAATTGGCTCATTGCGGTGTGATCTAGATGACTACAGATAATAAATTACTCGTTTAGTACATTGTTTACCGAGATATGTTTTCCTTAAGTTAAGAAATTAAAAGATAATAAAGAAGAACATAATTATTATGCAGGACAAAATTCTTACTAAACATTTAACACATCCCTTGAGATAAGATGGATAGAATTAGATGTTTATGAAATAAATATTTTCTTCAAGTTACTCTTATATAGTTTCCGAAAATATGTAATAAATAAATAAATATCTTATAAAAATAAAAAAACTACACAAATATTAAAACTAAAGATAATGTAAGTTAACCAAATATTGTGTTACTAGCTGACCCCGCAAACGTTGTTTTGCCATGTGTTATTAGCCCCTTTAATCCCCCCCCCCCCCCCATAACTTAGGGGTATGAAAAATAGATGTTAGCCGATTCTCAGACCTACCCGATTTTTCGATGACAGTCCAGCCGTTTCGGAGAGTATTGTAATTGGTAACCAACATTGTGACACAAGAATTTTATATATAAGATTTTATTGTAGGCCTATCTAATTATAGTGATTCTTACCTTAATAAGATCATGTACCAATGAGGATATAAACATCTTATCGAGCTTTATATCTTCATTCTCAATTATATCCTGGAAGGAAAAAAATATAATGGTGAAAATATTTTCATACAAAGTTAAGATTGCGATTTTTATCTAAGTGCTCAAAGTTATGAAATTTTACAATAGCGCCCAATCATTTTGCATCACTGGTCGCAACAGTCATATAGACCATAGACCTAGACAAACATCTCAGTGAATCACGACTGATACTATGTACTGATAGTATGTACTATAACAGTCCGTAGAAACAGCCGGGCGGAGGCCTCTACGCTCAAGAGGCGGAAGCCTTTCGCTAGAGTCGTGGTAAGTAATCTCGGCAAGGTCGAAAGGAGGAAGTCACTGCATTTTAAATAAGTACTGTATTAGTACTGTAGCAGTCTGTAGATGTTCTACTGCTAGGTGAAGGAATTCATAGTTTCGAGGCCAGTCGTGGTAAATCAGCACGGCAAGGCTGGGCCAGGCTCACTCACATACAAGCTCCCCTTGGCGCAGTAGTCGGTGAGCAGCAGCACGCGCAGCGGCTCCACCACGGCGCCGATGAACGAGTTGAGGTTGTCGTGGCGCAGCTCGCGCAGCAGCCGCATCTCCTTCATCACGTCGCGCGTGATGTCCTGCAACCGCACGCTCTTTAACTACACCATCCATAGACTACGTCACACGTTTAGGGGTCTAGGGGTTGTCGAAGCGTTACGTTGTATGAAAAGGCGTGGAGAGGCGAAAATTTCGTGTCATCACAGTCCAAAATCATTATCATTATCATTATATGATTTTACTACGTATGCTACAGCTGCAGAACCTATTGTTACGGCGGACGATAATGTCGAGAACATTCTAGAAGGTGTGAGAAAAAATATATTCTCAAACTTTCTCGAATATCCTAGAGCCTTACCCTCTGAATATATAAGAGCCCGGTGTCGCCCGCCAGAGTAAGTTCGATTTGAACAGCGAAACGAAAAGGAAAGAAGTTATTTAAAAAAAAAATTAGGGATTGGAAAATTTTATTAAAATACCCTTGCGAAGCCGGGGCGGGAAACTAGTATATATAATAGTTTGTATTAAAACATGACATTTAAACTATATACGTACCGCTTACTACAACACATTACACTTGGCAAATAAAGATTTTAAACTCTCATTTTTAAGTGTTAACGTTAAACAAACGACGCTAATAAGCTATTGACAAGCTAATGAAGCTGGCTCTTACTACTTAGTAGGTGTACTTGTGACGTGGCACTAATACTATTATAAGAAATAATTAGCATTTTAAATGTAAGAATATCTTATGGTTATAATAAAAGTCATTGACGTTACTCACTTTCTTTTTTGAAAATTTTAACTCCTTTATCCTGACTACATTGCCCTTGTAGTGAGCTGTTGTAGTAAATATCTGTGTGCAACATCTGCTCTCACACGATATGCCACTAGCTAAACTTAACTGAAAATGAAAAAAACACAATGAGAATATCTTTACATTTCTTTAATAAAAGCTTATTGAAGTATGTTATACTTATCGAATTCTAAATGAACTATTTTCATCTTTATATCTATGAATCTATGTATATTCCGTTTTTTTGGAAGAGTCCTAAATAGTAAACAAACCCCTGTCAATCGTATTTCACGTTTTTTCCGCATTTATCACTCACTTTCACAACATATTAGCTAACGGACACTTGTAAAACTCCATTTACTATTTATTTCACTAAAAACAAATATCAATTTTTCATTTTAAACACATAAAAATTATTAAAATACGGATTTCGAGCGTACAGATAATTAATATTTTCGAAGATGACATTTTAATATCTTTTTTGTGACGCAAATAGGGATGTGGTCATAATATTCTTAGAGGTGAATGAGTATAAGAGAATGAAAGGCATGAGCGATAAAATGGGCCGTGTTTTTTACTTATATTTTAAATTTTCACGAATCATAATTTGATAGTAAGTTATAAAACAATGTTACCGTAAAGCGATTTGATATTATGTTTTAGATATTGTTTTTTTTTTTTTTTTTTAATTATGTTGAGCGTAAAAAATGCTGACAAAATTTTATAAATGTCAATCTTTTATAGTAAAGTGTTTATTGTAAGGGTTTTATTTTATATTATGATTGTTTTCACTCTGAAAAGGAGATTGGGGACTTTTGGGCCAAAATGTAATGAGTATGGATATTGTTTAAAAAATAAATAATTTAAAAAATATCAGCTCAATTCTGAATCTAGAAGCGGAGAAAATTGAAAAAGATAGTTGTCATCAAATTATTTGGGTATCGATTCAACTATAATCGATTACAGAATTCAAAAAGAAAATGTTTGCACTAGTTAATTAACTCAAGATATTTAGATGCACAATTAAAGCTGTAAACAATAAAGAACATTTAAATAAAGTTACATTAATATCGAAAATATCAATTAATATCAGATAAACCAAAATGATTATCGATTTCGTATCGATTTAAAATAAATCATATTTTTACAGTAATACTGTGTCCGTCACTCGTTTCATGTTTACTGTTTTCCGATGCATTCTGAGTCCATTCCTGATATTTATTTATGGTTTCAAGTGTATATCAATATTGGTAAAGAGTTTTCAAACAGTCTTCACTAAATTTAACAAACATTAATGCTACAAGAACTTAGTGATCGGGATTTTGTATAGACATTGTAACATAACCTCACTTTTACAAAAAGTCTTATAACTCCACTCTCAGATAGCCAAAATATAGATAATTTTCAGCAAGAAATCAATAAGCCTAAATGCATTAATTATTGTTGATACCATTTTCATTTCACTACATTTTGGCCCAAGAATGTATGGAATCGTATCCATCTCTTTTTTAACGCATTGGCATAAAATTTTATTGTAGTTCACAGGAAATTTTGTGGGACTTTAGTATAAGACTTAGGGTTACCCAATGAGAGCTACGTGAGCAACAGTGTTATCAATCCTTTTGTTTACATGTTATAGAGTGTGCCGCCGGCGCAAGGCTCTATATTTATAGTGAATACAAATAATGTGACAATAATACTAATAGGGTCAACTTTTTTTTCTAGACACAGGTGGCCTATTTTGTTGTAAATTTTATTTTTGACGTCTTATTTACCGACCATTTTACATAAACGAAATATAAATTTGTGGCCTTTTATGCTCGATGCTCGATTAATATATATATATATATATATATATATATATATATATATATATATATATATATATATATATATAGATATATATTCGTTATTCTGTACCTCTACTAATTCTTAGAAAAAATATTCAATATATTATTAGGTTTTGAAACAATTTTAGCAATATGTTAGCGTTAAATATTTGAACATAAAATGAATTTTACTTTCGTCTATGGCTTATTAATATTGTTCATTCATTTGCTCTTTGTGTCACTTTACTATACTTACAATATTACTCTATTATCTGTGGTCGGAAGTACGCCATATTTGTTTACTATTTAGGACTCTTCCAAAAAAATAGAATATAAATAATTTTTTTTCGCCAAACGCGGTTTTTCTTATCATGTTTTTCTTTCAAATCTCAAACACGAGATCAATTTTAAAAACAAATTTAGCAATTGCAAATTCAGAAGTAAGAAGCAGTGTCTCAAACATCTGTTATATATAGATACAGACAATTTTATTTACCATAAATAAACGTATAATTCTCACCTTACTTGGCGACCAGACAAGACCGCTGTTTAAAAACCCGCCTATCTCATGAGGATCTATTTTCCATAACAGTCCCTCTATCTCTTGTTCAATTTTCCACTTTCGATAAATGCTTATAGTAACAACAAGTGCACAGAATAAAGTAACAGCTAACGTCCCGGCCACGACCAGCGATGTGATTTGCGAGTCGTCCTTGGGACATTTTTCATTGAGGAAACCGCAAGAAGGTTCATCCTCGGGTTTGACGTTGTCTGGCCAGTCGATTGGCAACCGCGGGTTTAACTTGTATTCCTGTCAGTACATTCAACATTATTTTAAAATTACATGATATAATTAATGCAATTAGAAAAAAATATATGCATGCAAAACTCATGAGTCACGATGATCTCGAAATAGGTGTCAAATCTTGCAAGATGCCAAAATAATAAATAGGGAAACATACTCTACATTCTTGAGATTACAGTAATAGTGTACTACTAAATTTATTCTGAACTTGCGTTTCATACTGTATTCATATTTCCTAATAAGTAAGGAAACTTTAAAAGTGTCCACTGATATGATATGTATACTTTAGCAGATTTTTTTTTTTCAAAAACATCTCGCAACAATATTAAGTGCTTTTGCAAGGTGTCGATCGGCGTTTTGCATATTATGCAATATTTATTATGAAGTCTTACAGGAAATTCTCGACTGCTCTGTTGAAAGTGTCCGACAGGAATCATGCCATGAGTGCAGTTGATGCCGACCTCAGTGAAGTTGGCCGATTTGAAGGCGAGCACTGAGAAGTTACCCTCGGAGTCCGCTCGCTCGTCCAAACGGATCGACATCCCGGACACACCTGGGTGAAGACACATGTAGATATAATTTTCCTCATTTGGCACTACTGAAAGCCATTAACCCTAAAGAAGAAGAAGATATAATTTTCCAGAAAACTATGTATGACTTATATTTAAAACAAGCTGTGCCCCGCGGTTTCAGCCGCGTCAATTTGCAGAAAAAACGTACTAAAATATTATACAGACTATAGCCATCCTTGGTTAGCCAATTCAAAATAATTTATCAATTTTTCAAACAAGAAAACAAACAAACAAACAAACTCTTCAGCTTTATAATATTAGAATAGATACTAAACAACAGCATTGCACCACAAGGATATACATACTAAAACTTATAACTACAGTATCCTGATAGTCTATACTATGTTACATACGAATATGATAAGACGTTAAAGACGTAAATATTAAAATATTATGACTTTACGGTCATTATATTTTGGTACTAAAATAATAGAGGATATTAATAGTAGCTTCGTCACAACGCTACTTTAATCTTTACGCCATTAATGTCCTTAACTTGATATATACTTGTTATTAAAATAAACCGGTTATCCTAAATGAACGTTCACCGAATGTTACATTTAGGTTTGCTAAAACAGATTTGTACGTGTATACATTACTTACTGCGAAATGGAGTTATGCGAATCATTTTGGAAACAATTAAAGACCCATTGGTGGCGATGCTCATTAACTTTTGATATGTTAAGGTTTCATTTTTCAATCTCGTTTCTTCGTCTATAAGTTTGTGCAGGGCCGTCGCGTATAATCGCACAGAGTCGTACAAATACGCAGCATATATAGAAACAAACTGAAAAAACATAACAAGTTATTAATAATTGTCTTTTATACCAAGTTAGCGTACAAACTTTTAAAAATCTAAGTTGTATTTGCTTTTCATATTTACTACTGCAGATTAGTATTTATACAATATAAACAGATAAAATGTTACAAGTATAGATTTCATTAGCATCATGTACACCTAATACGAGGGGCGGCTGAAAAGTTCTGAGCCTAGGGCATTAAGAGTCTAGATAAAAATCTAAATAAAATTTATTTTTCAATATAGTCCTCCTGGACTTCAATGCACCTTTGACATCTTTTATAGAGGGCTTGTATCCCTGATAAAAAGTAACCCGCGTCTTTGGCTAGAAAATGTTCATTAACGGCCACCTTCATCTCTTCATCATCCCCAAATCTTCGTCCCCGTAAGTCTTTTTTCAAATTTTTTAATAAAAAATAATCGCTAGGTGCCAGATCTGGACTATAGGGAGGGTGATTTACTTCATCGAAGCCAGTTTCTCGCAAGGCTTGCCTCGCAATGCGCGCCGTGTGAACCGGCGCGCTGTCTTGCAAAAACAAAATTCCTTTGCTGATTTTACCTCTTCTTTTTTCGACAATGGCTTCGCGAACTTTTTTTAAAAGCCCAGCATAATACTCTGCATTCATTGTAGTTTTTTTTTTGGAAGGTAATCTATGAGCAAAACTCCTTCGTAATCCCAAAAAATAGTGGCCATGACTTTGGAAGCCGATTTTTCCACCTTGAACTTCTTCGGCGGTCTTTCCCCCTTCTCTATCCACTGCATTGACTCCTGTTTTGAGTCTGGGTCATATTGTCGGATCCACGTTTCATCAACGGTGACAATACGAGTGCAAATTTCTTCCAAATTATCCTTGCACAAGTCTAAAAACTCTTCAGAAGTTTCAACGCGCCGCTGCTTGTCAAGTGGCGTGAGCATTTTTGGCACGCAACGCGCACTGACTTTATTCATATGCAAATGATTGTGTATAATATCTCCAACTCGTTCCTTACTAAAGCCAAGCTTTTCTGCAATCTGCCACAATTTTATTCGGCGATCGTCCAGTACATTTTTTTTTTTACTTTTTCGATGTTTTCATCGGTGACTGCGGTGTTCGGCCGACCCGAGCGGGGGTCATCTTCCAGAGTCTCTCTGCCTTGTTGGAATAGGCGTGTCCATCGTTTAACCGTGGCTGACGACGGTCCAGATTCTCCGTATACACTAGAAGTTTCTTCAAAAATTTCTTTTGCTGTTTTCCCCTTTTTAACGAGGAATTTGATGACGGCGCGATGCTCAAACTTCGTTAAGTGCAGTGATGACTCAGACATGGTGATGTTTACGATTCAATTACTCAAAGCGTAATGAAGCTAATGACGTGAAACTTCCCTTATATAGTGGGTAGATGTCGTTCAAATAGTGACCCACCGGATAAGTAAATAGTACGATTGCAAGTACCCTAGGCTAGGAACTTTTCAGCCGCCCCTCGTAGTATCATTACTCATTGTAGGGAATATATCTGCCAAACCGCATTGGAGCAGTGTGGTGGATTAAACTCTGATCCTTCTCCTACGTGGGGAAAGAGGCCTATGCCCAACAGTGGGATAATACAGGCTGAAGCGTGTTTCACCTTGTTGAACTTCTTCTCGAAGATGGTGGGCAGCGGGAACTCGAAGGGCGGCATGCTGTTGTAGTCGCGCACGCGGCTGGTGAAGTACTCGTAGCTGCCCTCGGGCTCCGACGACACCACCACCAGCAGCGACTGCGCGCGGCGCCGGAACTCCGCGGAGTTGGGGCACACCAGCTTCGACGCGCGGTCCTCCGTCTCTGTGGAGACACACGCCACGTCACCATTACGCCTTCTTTCTTTTTTGAGCCTAATTTTTTGGGATCGCTAAGGTTTCGCAACTGGACGTACAGCCACTACTTTGGCAAAGATATAGAGTATAAATAAAATTTGACATCTGATATTGGATTTGATATCATTAACTCATATTATCTCCACTGAACATTTAAAAAGTAATGCCATTGAAAGATCTATAACAATGTAAGTAGCTTTTAATTACTTTATAAATAAAACAATCTATATTTCGAAGAACGTAAAGAAAAACATTTTAATTGTAGACTAGCTGTCGCCACTTAGACCAAATATGACAAAATATTCTTGGAACTTCTTTTACAGAAATTTTAACCTCGTTATTGAATCTATGACGTTTTCACTATACTCAGAAACGTGAATCATATTTTGGCTTTTCACAAAAACGTAGCGACCGCGCAGGTACACAAACATTACAACAAGCATTGTGCTCAATTTGCATAAACAACGACATTACTCACTTATTAAATATTTCAAAGAATCCTTGGGCGAGTAAGTCATCATATCGACGAATATGACCATATACTCTCCCTTCACGAACAATTGCAACGATTCCATTGCCGTCATCATATCTATTAAGCCAGTTGGTGAACCCAAGAAGACATATACTGCAACAATGGAACTCCAGTTAATATACATATCAATAATTTACATTTGAAAACTTCTGTTGGCTCGTACAAATTTACACGTTTATATTTACTGTAGCACTTTGTTTACAAATAAATAGGTTCTTTAGATCACGTAATTAAAGAATTGGAGTGGCAAATATAACATTTACAAAAAAAGTCTAACAAACACTATTATATGTTACATATTAGTAGAAGGTATAAACCAACAGTAACGTCGTTTATAGAATGGTGTAAATGATTCACTCAATGATTAAATGTATAAAGCGTTGCGAAATGCACTCACTGCGAGTCTTGTTCTTGGTGTCCTGTATGAACTGGTACCAGAAGCCGGGCGCACAACAGGTCATCTTTTCCTCGCAGCACTTGAAGCCGTCGATGACGGGCCGCTGGTGATTCACCGTCATGTTGATCTTCTTGGCGTGGTTCTCCAGCGTCAGCGCCACCGTCACCCATGACTCCTCGTACACGATCGAAAACTTGTTCCATCTATAGTACCGGAGCAGTGATATAACAGATTTCGTCGCCTGAAACGGTAATAGCGTATCGTTTTGATTTAATTCTAGAAATTGTTTGAACATGAGTTTTTGATTCAATATCTATATACCTGCGTGTCTGGCGGTTCCAATCTCGCGAAATTCGACAACGTCGAAGTTTGGTAATCTGAACATTTCTGAAACAATGAAAACATATACAATAACTTCCAAACTTTCAATTGCATTCTGAATATTATATATTCTTATAACGATTTTATATATAAAGATTTGTCTTCATTAATTCGTCCTATCCATTTTTGTGTTACCCACACGTTAGGGAATTCTAAACAATTTTTTTGGCCTATTAAACTATGGAACAATGTACCCGTTAGAGCGAAATTTTTGATATGATGACTTTATATTCGGTTCTAAGCGACAGCGGCGCCCGTCTATAGTGAGTTCTTTATAAAAATTTATAGAATTATAGATTTTTGATATGATACTTATTAAAAATTGTTTTCATCAAATATTTCATTTAACAAGAAATGGAGTTGTCCTTATCTTTCATAATATATATATTCATTTATATGATTCTCTTTATTCATTTATATCGATTGTGAATTCATCAATCGACAATAAATGTTAAAACAGGTGAATAAATATCTAAATAATTCTCACATAGGATATCATGGGCAGGTTGCGGGACTGCGCGATGATGGCTTCCGTGTGGCAGCGGCCCTCGGGCCCGAAGAAGGCGACGACGCCCGAGCAGCTCATGTCGGTGAGCAGGCGCGTGGCCGTCACCGTGTCGCAACGCGTGTCGTTCCACTCCAGCAGAAGACGGACATCGGGTAGCAGCTCCACGCCATCGTTGATCTAGAAATTTGCCCTTTTATTCTAAAGCTAACGACGATTAACGACTTTGCATAAGTTTATCTTATCAGTGAGTGAAATAATAAATCTAGGGAATTATATACTGCTACATTTATTGTTTTTTTTTTTTACAAATGAAATGCCCCGCAAAGCACGAATTTATTTTTATTATCTAAACATGAATTACCTAAAACATTGGATATAGTATAAATTATAACACATAATAGTAACATATCAACGATAAACACGTGTAATGTAAATAAGTATATTTAAATATATACAATAATATAAAATGGTTTACTACCCATGCAGCGCATCATTTCCACTGCTATGACGAATCTAATGGTCGCTATTTCTATTAAAGACTGTCAAACTGTTAAGCCTAAAAAGTGTGACAACTAAACATTCACACATACATACATACACACATACATACATACATATATATATATATATATATATATATATATATATATATATATACACACCTGAACGGACCATATATGTCCCATGTAGCAGTGGGTTCAGAATTATTTTGCTTAATTCGTACCTACATATAGCAAGCAGAGTAAATATTTGGAGACTGAAATTGGGACGTCAATATTGGAAACGTCAGTTTACATTCGAGAGCATTAACTTAAGTAGGTAAGAGAAAGTATTGGTGACGATGTCCACTCTAAAGATAAATAGTGGTTTCATTTGACTCAATATCATCGTAGGTACTAATTATTGAAATTTTGCACGTAAGCTATATAAAGACTAATTTAGTTTAAAATTAAAATACTAATAATTTCAAAAAATAGTAATTTTCTGTTTGTTTATTAAAATATTGTTGTGATAGTGTGAAGTGATAATACGAGTACATTCAATTATACACCACAGCTTCTAGAAATTGTAATAACACCTTGACGTCAGATGATATTAGTGTTATAGTGTTTCATCACTTGTTGGCGTAATTAAGATGATTAACATAACCACACTAGCATCAACGCTCGGTTAAATGTTTAAACGTCGAATAACATAATTTTTAAACCACCTATCTGAGCCATCATCCGAAAAATCAGTCAATACTTAAACATACCTCCTTGAGGGCCATAGAAAGGGCCCCGGAGATGGCGAGACCCTGCCTGTCTCTGTGCTCGCCTTTAATGGAGGGCAGATAGCCGATTGTAATGTTGTACTTCTTAGCGGGTGCGGCGACCGAAGGCCCGGCCAGTAGCCCCAGCGCCGCGAGTAGGAGCACTCGCGCGCCGTGCCACATGCCGTCGCCTTCACCGCGGCACTAGCACCTGCAAAATACACATATTATCGTAGCATTTCATGTTACATGTATACAAACTTTTTGATATCTAAACCAGACATTGTAGGTATATCTGTTTAGTATTAGTAATTTGAAAATTGTTCCATAAATACGTGACCTATATACCTAACGCATGCTTCTACACATGTTTTTTTAGATAACTACAATATGTATGTACAATAATCTAGCAAGCACATGATGAAAATTAAAAATATTTTATATTGCATTAAACATCGGAGTCTTAAATTGTAAAGAAAAGATCAGCACAAGAATATAAAAGTAATAGCAAATCCCTAATATCCCTAATCCCTACTAATATTATAAATGTTAATGTAAGTTTGTTTTTTAATTTGTTTGTTACGCTTTGACGCGAAAACTACTTAACCGATCATCATGAAACTTTAAACACATATTCTTGGAGGTATTAGAAGTAACATAGGATGCTTTTTAATAATAATAATAATAATAAATTGTTTATTTGCAAGAACATGGTGTTGGAGGTGTACAGAATTAACATTTGTATAGTCCAAACATGTTCTACCTTACGGTGTGCAAATATTAAATATTAATGTGGTTATTATACAATATTTTTAACATTAACTGTAGATTATTTATCTTTGAAATATTTATATTATTTATAGATTATTAATATATGATTTACTTTCTTCCTAAAACTATGCAACCATTATTAATATAATTGAGAAAGAAAAAGTATTAAATTATTTATACATTATTTTTAATATATGTTATAATCTCTTCCTAAAACTATATAATTAATATACCATAATTGGAAAAAAAATTATACATTATCAATATGATTGTTATAAAATTTCTTCCTAAAACGATATAATTAATACTACCATAATTGATATGTTTCTTAGATGTGACGTTTAATTGACTATCTCTAGGGTCATTAAATTAATATCCTAAATTCCGTGCACTAAAAAGTCATTAACATCGTAATACATTTTCTCCAACAGCAGATCAAATAATTTTTTCTTAAACATTGCAGCAGTGGTAAAATAATTCAATACGAAGGATGTCTCGGATAAAAGCTAGTATAATTTAAGTTTGTTTGTTACGCTTTGACGCGAAAACTACTTTACCGATCATCATGAAACTTTGTACACATATTCTTGGAGATATTCGAAGTTAATATAGGATTCTTTTTATTCATAAAAAAAATCAATGCGAGCGAAGCCCCAATTAAAAGCTAGCATGTATATAGATATAAACACCTCTCACATACCTATACATATAATTACTAAAATTTATAATCCTTTACCTTTTATAAATAACATAGAATCAATGAATAGTGCTACGATAGTTAATTTTTTTTAATAAGTTAAAAAATGAAATAATATTCAAAATACCTGACCGAAAATTCTAACGTATTTGATTTAACACGGAAACATTATATATATTCGTTTCCAAAAGATAAATATTGTTAACGACACAAGACGTTATAATTAGTAACCGCGATAATGATAGCCAATGACTAAAAATAGTATAATAAAAACAAAGGATCATTATAACTTTTGTGTTGACTATAAGTTTTAGTTATCTTGCTACTGTCCTATCATAAATATAATTTAATTAAACAAAACGCAGTGCGTCGAAAAATTAAAGCTTACGCAATAGTCAAAACATTACATATACTTAAAATTAATATTTTTTTAACCGACTTCCAAAAAAGGAGGAGGTTCTCAATTCAACTGTATTTTTTTTTATGTATGTTACATCAGAACTTTTGACCGTGTGGACCGATTTCGACAATTTTTTTTTTAATCGAAAGGTGGTGTGTGTCAATTGGTCCCATTTAAATTTATTTGAGATCTAACAACTACTTTTCGAGTTATATCTAATAATGCGTTTTTACTTGACGCTTTTTTCGTCGACCTACGTTATATTATACCGCATAACTTTCTACTGGATGTACCGATTTTGATAATTCTTTTTTTGTTGGAATGAAGATATCCCTAGTTTAGTACTATGATAAGGAAACTAGGATCTGATGATGGGATCCCAGAGAAATCGAGGGAAACTCTTGAAAATCGGCAATAACTTTTTACTGGGTGTACCGATTTTAATAATTTTTAATTTAATCGAAAGCTGATGTTTCTCTTGTGGTCACATATAAATTTTATTGAGATCTGATAACTACTTTTTGAGTAATCTTTGATAATGCGTAGTTACTTCACTATTTTTTCGTCGATCTACGTTGTATTACTCGTCGATGTAATTGGAGTCGGTTTTTTTTTCGTTTGCGAGCATACATAATTTGATACAACAGAAAGAAAAGAATAATTGTAAATTTCTATTTCTGTAAGTTAATAAAAGGAAGGCTTCCTGTGGCGCGTTTTCCGCCCTCAAATGTAGGAATTACTTCCCTGCTGTCAACTAAGTAATTGGCTCACAGCCGGTGACCGATTAAACCAATTGACATGACGTTATTTTGACAAAGTGACTCCGGTGAATACGGTTTCAAGAAAATTAGCGAACTAGGTACACACACGGTGGCGCACAAAACAAAGGTCATGCCAGCTGCGTCTGACTAAAAAATCAATACCATTAACCGTAAGAAATTTGTGCCAAATAATTTACACATTATATCGGAATATAGCTTTTTATATAACACTAGCGACCCGCCCCGGCTTCGCACGGGTGCAATGCTGATACTTAATATACTACAGAATGTCTTTATTTATAGTGTGAAGCTAGCTTATAGCATGGTTATTAACACAATAACAACAACATTCAAATATGCGTCGTTAAATTACACGTTGTTACAGAATGCGTTGAAGAAATAAAGGTTCACTGCTCGTTCCCCGTAGGTGATAGCGTGATATTATGTAGCCTATATGTTGACCCGACTTCTTAATTAATTCGTGCGAAATTTGAAGTAAATCCATGCAGTACTTTTTGAGTTTATCCCGAACATACATACAGACAAACACACAAAAATTCTAAAAACTATATTTTTGGCTTCGGTATCGATTGTAGATCACACCCCAAATATTCTTTAAAAAAAATATTTAATGTACAGTTTTGACTTTCCTACCATTTTATTATATGTATTGATATTTCATTAAAACTATTGAAACGAATTGTCTATAAATACTATATTTTTTTTTCTAAGAGTCAAAAAGATAATTCATGACGTCGATAACAGGTTACCTCTAAAACGTCCAAACCGCTATTTGTATTACTTTTATCTATACAAATAAATAAAATTGGAGTGTCTGTTTGTAATATTAAAATAACCGCTTTTAAATGAATTCATATGTATGTTATCACGTTACATATACTAAAATAATATTTTTTATAATTTTTGTCTGTCTCTCTGTCTGTCTGTTTGTTCCGGCTAATCTTTGAAACGGCTGGATCGATTTAGTCGGACTTTCACTGGCACATAACTGATGTAATAAAAAGTAACTTAGGCTACTTTTATTTTCGATTTTTTTTTTATAACTCTGCGAACTGAACAATAATTATTTTGTTAAATTTCACGCGGACGAAGTCGCGCGCACAGGTACACAATAAAACCAACTACAAAACGTTCTAATAACAAAATGAAACAAAGTAATATTTTCCTTGTTTGGTTTGATTTCAAAAAGTCATTTACGTATTTGTTTTTAAACGAGCGTTACTTCCTTCAATATAAATGACAATGTTAATAACATACATTAAAAAAAAAAAAAAAACCCGGACGAATTGAGAACCTCCTCCTTTTTTGGAAGTCGGTTAAAAAATACATATGTTTTGCCCATAGTCACCACGCTGAGCATGCGGGTTGGTGACCGCAGGGCTGGCTTTGTCGCACCGAAAACGCTGCTGCCCGTCTTCGGCCTGTGTATTTCAAAGCCAGCAGTTAGGTGGGTATCCCACCATCGGTCGCCTTTTTAAGTTCCAAGGTGGTAGTGGAACTGTGTTATCCCTTAGTCGCCTCTTACGACACCAATGGGAAGAGAGGGGGTGGCTATATTCTTTACTACCGTAGCAACACAGCGAATCATAATCGTGTTTCTCAGATATTTTTTTTTCGCAGAAAATGGAAAGGTGACCAGGGCTTCCGGGGGTGGGGGGATTGGGGATTGGATCGGCAACGCGTTTGCGATGCTTCTGGTGTTGCAGGCGTCTATAAGCTACGGTAATCGTTTACCATCAGGTGAGCCGTACGCTTGTTTGCCGACCTAGTTATATATATAAAAAAATTGATTTATGCAGGATACCAGGATTTATATTATTACCAGAAAAATAGAATTGTGTAGAATAGAATCGCGGGTGTCGCGCGTCGGGCGGATACGATACAGACCAGCAGAGACACCGATCTCGCCTTGAGATAACGTCAGCGATAACGTTCTCGAGCTATTTTTAGACTTTAATAAAAAGGTAATTTAACAAAATTAACTGTACACAAGAAATCTTATTTAACAATATTTGAAACTAACTACTGGTTGCTTATAAAAGTTCAATTAATGGTTTTCTTTACAGTAATAAAGACACATTTCTAGACTATCTTCAAAGATAAATCGCGGCGAAAGAGATCCCGGATTTTTAGGGACATGAAATAATGTAAGATGGGCAAGCAGAGTTACACATACTTTCCTCACAGTCCCATTACAAAATCATTATTCATATGGAATACAATAATTAAGTTAATAAAAAATACAAAATATACAACTTAAATAAAATAATTTGAAAAAAATACAAACTTTTTTAAGCGTATGTCATGAAACTGTAATAATTTTAATTATTGTAATATTTTGTCATGATACAAATTTAAGTTTCTATCACAAAACAGATAATCCTATAGGAATTATGTATAGGCAGATTGTTACAATATAATTAGTAACATGAATAATAAGGTATTATAAATATTAGAATTATAAACTATTTAATTTATTTACTTTACATTTGCTAACTCATTTATACATGTTTGCTGATTAAGTCATTCGTAAATAATAAATTCGCACCCCACGAGTATGAGTTAAGCCCCTACGGGTGCAAACAAAAACATGTGTTGAAAATGATTTGTATGTTTTATCCTTTTAGTTATTTCAGGACATATCGTACTGTTTTGAATACAGTATCGCTTAGTTTAAGTAGGCTATTTACAGGCCTGAACTTATAGCTTTTGAACATGTACCACTGAGCAGTTTCGTCACCAATATATAGGGGAAGTTGGAGGTTAATTTACCACGCATTGCCACAACGGTTGGTAATAAATAATTTGCATACAAAAAGGAACTTTCATTATCAGACTATGAGGTAAAATACTAGGAAGAAATTCTTTACAGTTTCTGAGGCACGGCGAAGGATGTGACAAGAATGAACAGTCAGGTCATTAAAATTTTTGCTATCATTACCGCAGAACGATTTTAAACTCAAAACTTAAACATTTCAGTAATTATAGGAATAGATGGAAAATAAAAAATATTAGGTGGAAGGCGGTACTTAAATTTGTAGGTAGTGTTGCTGTGTGGTTACGGCATTAAGAGGAAAGGGTACCGGGTCTTTCTCCATACAAACGTAGTCGACTGTTTTCTCCCTGGATAATGACACTAGATCAAATATTTTTGTGACATAGAACTCTTTGCTGCCATGACCATGCCCCTATGTTTTGATTTTTTTCATATTCTTATTATCATAGGAATTAGGAGACTTCAAAAACTCGAAATATTGCATAATTTTTTGTACATTTTCAGACACTCATTAAAAAAAATATATGCATATTTTCAAAAAAATGAAAACATAGGGGCATAGCCGAAGTCTTCTTTTATTTTCTAAAAAAAAAATTTTTAAAAAATTGCCATGTTCTGAGGAGAAAACAGTCGACTACGAAACACTGTTTTGGTCAAAAATTATATACCTAAAACGGTCTGAGCTGCAGTTGTCCCTTTCTTGCTTTTTGGGGGATAGGTCTGGGGGAGGGAAGGGTCAAAGCAATACGTATATACGCCAGCGAAGTGATGCCTCATAGTCGACAATTATATCGATACACTAGTGATGTTATTTTTAGTCGATATTTTCTAAAATTCGTATTAACAAAATTAAATAATTTCTCTTTTCATAACTACAATAAAACCGTATTTGTATATGCGGTTTTTATTGTAACACTGTGCAAACCTGGGCTAACGAAGGGTTTCGCTAACAAATAACAATGATAATTATGGTGAATAACTGTGTTGTTTATTTTTGGTATCAAAAGGGCTCAATACAAGGATTTCAAAAAAGTATATTATGATTATTATTACCGTAATACTAATAAAAAATACAATAAGAAAGTTTAAAAAATTAGGACTGCTCTTTCCCATGCCTATGCCAAGCAAGCTGCGAGCCGCGCTTCTTCCTCGCCTCCTAGGCGAAAAACAACTTCGGGGTTTACTCTTTCCAATATATTTTTTTTATCAATTTCGGAATACTTTGTAAAAAGCTATGCATGGTCAAACATAAATAAATATAGGTACGTAGCGACTTTAGAACCTCCTCTGTTTTTTTTCATCGGTAAAAAATTGCTTAGTTGTTTTCTTGACATTACTGAGGAGCAGATTATTACATTTGGTCGAATCTATGTACCTATGCGATTCGTATTTGGACTTCGCAAATAGAATCATATTTCTGAATTGCGTAAAAAACTCAAGTGGCCCCACTAGCGTAGCATTCCTTGGAACCCCGGGAACCTTGGGACCCTGTATCAAAATTAGTGGGGGGGCAGGCAAATGATGGGTAAAGATTTCTCACAAAAAATGCTTGCATTGAATTAAAATAAATGTTTATTGATTATAAGTTATAACTTCCTCCTAGAATAGACAATAGTGAGTGTAGTCTGCTGTAGCTGTTCCTGTTCCATCGAAATCCTTAGGTAATTTTTTATCAGTTTTAGTTTTGAAAAACATCAAGTTAATACCTCCGGAAAATTGGATGCAAGGCTATTGAATTTTATCAGTAATAATTCCATGAATTCTTTAATGGAATGAATGTTTTGAATTTCGGATTTTAAGCTAATTTAAAGAGCTTGTAGTTCCAAGCTGGAGAGTTATTAGCCTTGACCTGCAGCAATAGATGCGGGGGATCGTTCGCTTCAGCCTGTGAGGCCAATACTATTAGTGCTATGAGCAGTGTCGTTTGTCGTGTTCTGCATTATTTCGATGTCAAGAAGTCTAGTGGTGCTAATTGTATCCACCAGTGGTTTGCAACCAATGTGCGAGCTTCGTGCGCAATGTTTCCGCGTACATTCAAAGTGTGGAATGACCTTGCTAAAATTTGGGGGTTTTAAAGCGTCTAGTGTCTACATCTTTTCTCTAAAGGCCATGGGCGACGGTAGCCGTTATAAATCAGATGGCTTCGTCTGCTTGTGTGCCCCATTCTTATATAAAAAAGATTAATTCATTGTTCATAATGATTAACTGAATCCCGAAATAAACGATGCAGAATGTTATCAACAATTGGGCGCACGCTTGACTCGGATAAAAGAGGACTGCTTTTCAGACTTCAGTCATTTCTGAAGTTAAAACTCTATAGGTATGTATGACAGTTTTTTTATTCTTTTTTCCAGGAAGCACAAGATTAAGTGACATTGTGGATAGCATTTTACTAATTTTTGCTTACACACCTTAGGGGCCCTGTAAATAGGGGGCCCCGTATCATTGATACGGCTGATACGGCAGTAGTTACGCCCTGAGTGGCACCCAATTCCCTACTTCGGGAATACGTATATTCTCAACTTACTTTACTCTATTCTTTTTAATCCTGTTGTACCTGCTTATCTAAAACGACGATTTAAGTTTCTTAGTGATTCCAATGAACGCAGTTTTCGTTCTGAGGAAAGCTTACTTCTTGAATTTCCCTCTCACTCCTCTTTCATTTATACTAAATCTTTCACTGTTCAAGCTTGTCGACTTAGGAATTCTATAGACGTGTAAAATCGGTTTCTATTTTTAACCCACTTCCAAAAAAGGAGGAAGCTCTCAATTTAACTGTATTTTTTATGTATATTACTTCAGAACTTTTGACTGAGTGGACCGATTTCTACAATTTTTTTTTAATCGAAAGGTGGGGTGTGTCATTTGGTTTCACTTGAGTTTATTTGAGATCTAACAACAACTTTTCGAGTAATATAAATAATACGTTTTTACTTGACTATTTTCGTCGACCTACGTTGTATTATACCGCATAACTTTTTACTAGGTGTACCGATTTTGATGATTTTTAATTTAATCGAAAGCTGATTTTTATCGTGTAGTCATATTTAAATTTCATCGAGATCTGATAACAAATTTTTGAGTAATCTTTAATAACGCGTATTTACTTGACTATATTTTCGTCTACCTTTGTTGTATTACATGTCGATGTAGTTGAAGTCGGCTTTTTTTCCTTTGCGTACAAGTCGAACTCGGTCCACCCAGTCAAAAGTTCTGAAGTAACATATATACAAAAAAAAAGAAAAATACAGTCGAATTAAGAACCTCCTCCTTTTTTGGCTGGGTTTCGAAATGGCTACAGCACCGTGGACCACATCCATACTGTTCGGCAGATTATCCAAAAGACGGAAGAATATAATCGACCGCTGTGTATGGCATTTGTGGACTACGAGAAAGCCTTCGACTCCGTCGAGACCTGGGCTGTCCTGGACTCTCTGCAGAGATGTCATATCGACTGGCGATATATCGAGGTACTAAAATCTATGTACGACGCGGCGACGATGACCGTTCATGTCAATGACCAAAGAACAAGACCTATTTCCCTCCGGCGCGGGGTAAGACAGGGGGATGTAATATCACCGAAACTGTTTACCACTGCGCTAGAGGATGTTTTTAAGACCTTGGATTGGGGGGAACGGGGCATCAACGTCAACGGTGAATTCATCTCTCACCTTCGTTTCGCCGACGATATTGTCATCTTTGCGGAGACGCTGGATGAGTTAGGCCAAATGTTGGCCGGCCTAAACGAGTCCTCCCGACGTGTCGGTCTCTGTATGAACTTGGATAAGACGAAAGTTATGTTTAACAACCAAGTCATACCGATACCGGTATCGGTCGATGGTACCCTTCTCGAAGTTGTTCAGGATTATATTTACCTAGGCCATACTATCCAACTAGGCCGCAACAACTTCGAGAAGGAGGCCGATAGGAGGATTCGGTTGGGCTGGGCGGCGTTTGGCAGACTCCGTCGAGTCTTCACTTCGAAGATTCCGCAATGCTTGAAGACAAAAGTTTTCGAGCAATGCGTCCTGCCTGTGTTAACATACGGAGCCGAGACGTGGACACTGACCAAGGGACTGGTCCACAAGTTTAAAGTCGCTCAACGTGCAATGGAACGGGCTATGCTTGGGGTCTCTCTCAAAGACAGGATTAGAAATGAGACTATCCGCGAGAGAACGAAGGTAACCGACATAGCCCACAGAATTAGCAAGTTGAAGTGGCAGTGGGCTGGTCATCTGTGTCGCAGGACCGATGGCCGTTGGAGTAGACGGGTCCTAGAGTGGAGACCGCGTCTTGGCAAACGCAGTGTGGGACGTCCTCCGGCCCGTTGGACCGACGATCTACGTAAGATTGCCGGTGTAGGCTGGATGAGGATTGCGGAAGACCGGGATGTGTGGCGCGAACTTGGGGAGGCCTATGTCCAGCAGTGGACTGCGATAGGCTGAAGTGTGTGTGTGTCCTTTTTTGGAAGTCGGTTAAAAATCAATCTGATACGTATTATTATTTTCTGTTGGTGTTCAATAAAGTGTATTGTTATGTTATGTCATGTTAATCAACCACTCTTTAAAAAAATTCAATCGATTACGTAATTTGCCTAACTAAAAAAACATAAACAAAATAATAATTGAAAAAATCGCCTTCATGATTTTTGTAAGTGTACAGTACATAATGTTTGAAATTGGTGTAATTTATTTAGCTATCTTTGTGTAATTATTGAATTTTTATCTTGTTCCAGCTTTTTCAATTGACTTTCTAATAGTTGTTCTTCACGCAGGCGGCTTTTCTTGTTTTTTTTTATTTATAATATTATTTTTAACCATTGTTATATCGCCGCAATTATATGTTAATTAATATATATAACCTATACCCATGTATTAATAACTGCGACAAACATGAGACATTACAAATTATATAGGTACTAAGGCAAACATTTTATACTGTGTATGTACTATATTACATATATATACTATACTTACACTTATACTATTTCATTACCCATTCTTACACACACCTCAACCATGTAATTACATACCTAATTCATAAATAAAGTACCTAAGTATTTCGATAATTACCCACAAAAATATAGACATGTATCAAGTCACAAAGAGTATCCAATTCAAAATAATAAAACATAAATAATAAGTAGTTTACGAAATTCAATAATAGTAAGCCGAGTCACAGCAATACGATGTAGAACAAATTCAATAAAACAAGCCAAATTCAGAAAAATAGCACTATGCGCTATATGTACTCGTAGTCAATCACAAACGAAAGATGCGAATACTAAAATATCGTCAACAATTAATAGCTGAATAGCCGGCGCACGCACACTAACAAAACGACAGTCACACATAGAAAAAACGGGGCGGAGATGGCGCGGGGCGCGGTAGCGGCATGCAGCGCGACAGAAACATTTTATTCAAATACCTATTTTTGAAAAGTCTCTTCGGTACCCTTTCCTCTTAAGAATATAACCACCCACTCTCTTCCCGTGGGTGTCGTAAGAGGCGACTAATGGATAACACAGTTCCACTACCACCGTAGAACTTAAAAAGCCGACCGATGGCGCGATAACCATCCAACAGCTGGCTTTGAAATACACAGGCCGAAGACGGGCAACAGCGACTTCGGTGCGATAAAGCCAGCCCTGCGGTCACCAACCCGCCTGCACAGCGTGGTGACTATAGGCAAAACACATGAGTTCACGCCATTTTTGGTGCGAACTCATGGAGGCCTATGTCCAGCAGTGGACTGTATTAGGCTGGAATGATGATGATGAATGATGTATGTATTGGTTTTTTTTTAAGTTTAAACTTCTTTAGCCGCTTTGGGCGCTTTTTGGAAACATGTTGTACCGATCCTACATAAGTTGAATAAAGGCAGGGAGAACAAAAGACTGCAGAAGTAGTACCGATTTTTTTTTTTTTTATTTAATTTTTAAAGGATCTTTTTGCTTTCTCTCATGATTAGCTTTTGCTTTCGCCGGAAGAAAAAGCAAAAAACTGTTGGTATGGCCAACCAAAAAATGATCCTAACTTTGAAGGAAAAAACATAACAGTGACTGATTCGATTACTAGATCTGATAGTAAAATACCTTTTGAGTTATCACAATAAACGCATACATAACTGACTATTTATTTTCTACGTTGTATTATTTCAATGTAATTAAAGTCGGTTAACACAATTATCAAATTATTAATAGTGCATTTATAGCGACGGTAGTCTATGGAGACTAAACATTGTCGATTGCTGTATAAAATATTTATTTAGTAGCGATGCTCCGCGGCCTCATCCGAGGTTTTGAGGAAACATCTTATAATACCCTCACCGGCATATTTAGCGGAACATAAAATAAAGGTTTGATATCAGTATCATATAAGGTTGCTGGCTGGTTTATACGTCACTTAATTTAAAAAGAAATATTTTCAAAGTAAGAAAACAACTGAACATCACATTTTATGCAATTGTTTTAATTTTATTCAAATACACCTTATCTGGAGCAAACTTCGAATATTTCTTCCTTCTGAGTTTGATTTAAAATTTCATTGAAATACTGTTTTTTGTTAGTTTTTTTTTTAATCGCGTATCTTTTTGGAGTTGAGGACTGAATTATGCCTGACTTAGCCCCAACGGAGATTGCCAGGGCACTCGAAATGCAAAGAAATGGTCAAACCTACAGAGTGATATCCAGAGATCTTCGTCGACCAGTTTCAACGATCCATCTCAGTATCCAACGGTTCAGGGAGACCGGTACTTAAGTGAGAAGAGCAGGACAAGGCAGAAAAAGACGCACTTCGAGTAGGGATGATCGTTTCATTCGGCTTCGTGTACGTAGGAACCCCCGTTTGACAGCCGTCCAAGCCCGACATGAATTAGAAGCAGTACGACGTGTAACCGTATATGAGCGTACGGTACGAAGAAAGTTCGAAGAAGCTGGTTTGGGTTCATTTGTGCCCGCCAAGGCTCCAAGGTTCGAGGTAAATCATCGTAGAAACAGGTTAACTTTTGCTCAGGAACATCGACTTTGGAAAGCGGACCAATGGAGTAAGGTATTGTTTAGTAATGAGTGCAGAATTCTCTTAAATCAAATTGACGGCAGGCAAAGAATATACAGACGCAAAGGAGAACGATACATTCACACAAATTTGGAAACTACAGTTGCATACGGTGGTGAATCACTAATGGTTTGGGCGGACATTTGTTTGGGAGCTCACACAGACTTAGTAGTGATTGACAGAGGGACTCTGACTGCAGACCGCTATATCAGAGAAGTTTTAGAAGAAAATGTCGTACCGTTTGCCCCGTATATCGGTGACGATTTTGTTTTTATGTAGGATAATGCTCGGCCGCATACCGCTCGGGTAACTCAAGCTTATCTTAATGATATGAATATCACTGTTATGGAGTGGCCGGCGAGATCAACAGATATGAACCCAATAGAGCACGTTTGGGACTTGCTGAAAAGAAAAGTTAAGTCCAGAATTCCAGCTCCTGCCAACGTGGGTGAACTGCGAATCGCCGTAGTTGAGGAATGGCGGAGACTATCCCAGGAGACCATCGATAACATCATTCTCAGTATGCCTAGACGAGTAGAAACTTAATTAATAAGAGCACGTGGAGGAAATACGCGATATGAATCACCATTTTTCTAATTTAATTAATTGTTATTTTAATATTAATTTTCACTTTTCCCGGTTACATGAAAAGTTCAAAAATGTACCATTTTTCACAAATAGCCTTTACTCGCAAAATCTGTTCTTAATGTGATCTCATTTTAAGAAAAACAAATGAACCTTTAAATAACAAAAGAAGTGTAGTAAGTAGATTTTAAAATAAAACCATATTTTTTTTAATTATGGACCTTTTTTTGTGTTCCGCTAAATATGCCGGTGTGTATATTTTTAAACTATATTACCGTACAACTCGGACGACTTAAAGTCGCGTGGTGCGATGCGGCGTCGCGGTCGGTTCATTCGATTTTATATTATCTCCTAAATTATGCGGCCAAATTAAATGCTATAAAAGACAAAGTTTATTTTTATAAAATTAGCTTGTTGATAAAATATCATTCATATGTTCCGCTAATAATATCACCTTTTAATTTTTTGTGATGATTAATTCGTTGCAAAGTTATTTTCAAGCTAAGATATATTTTAAGATATTCATTGAAATCAAATCATGTCAAGGATTATTTTGTTCAAAAATAAATACGTGTGATGAATAACATATTTATTTGGATAAGTATTAATATCATGTCCACACAACAACCTTCGCAAAAAAATTGCATTATTTTTGAAGAAACTTTGATTACCATAAAAAGGTTATAATGAGTTAACCTTAAAAAAAATAAAAATGCTGTCGCGGACTTTTTTTAGAACTTTGAATGGCGATCAATTCCATCATACATAATTTTTGAGTAGGTGTAGCTCTTTTGCACGCAACGTATGCAACGGAAACTCTCAAAAAAGAATATTTTTTTCCGTTTTCGTAACAAACGTTATAAATACTCAGCTCCTATTGGCTGTAACTTGATGTTATATAGCCTATAGTGTTTCTCGGTAAATAGACTATTTAAGACAAAAATAGTTTTACAATTCGAAGCAGTAGTTCCTAAGATTAGTAACTCTTAACGTTAAACAAACTCTTCAGTTTTATAATATTAATATACTTTTGTGGGGGAAAAATACAATTATAAATATTTAATATTCAAATTAAATAGATTAAGCTACATTATTTTCAAATCTTTATAATATAATACGTAAAGCAAAAACTTTGTTCCCCTTTTTACGAAAATTGCGCGGACTGGACGGTATGAAATTACACACTTATAGTTTATGTAGAGGAGTGCAGAATACGAATATTTTTTTTAAATTATGCATAAAAATAAATTAAATCAATAAAAAAAAAAACATTACACACACTACAATGTATTTGACACACACGCATATATACTCTTTTGTTTTTTTTTTTTTTTGTCAAAGACTATTAACATAGATGTATATGTAGTCTTTGACAACAGAACCTTAATAACGTTGAAAGTTATAATTTAAATTAATTATTGTCGAAATTCGACCACTACTTATTAGAAACTAGCGGCCCGCTCCGGCTTCGCACGGGTTAATAAAATATATATAAGCCTATGTCATTCACTGAAAAAATGATTAAAATCGATCCAGTACTTTAGTTTTATTCATAACTGCCCGTGGCCCGCACGCGTTAGCTTTAGAGTAAAACAATTCTTCTTTCCCTACACCATGAAGATTTCCTGCTATCTTTGGAATATAATCTAAATTAATACACTACAATTTTACTTATTTACTTTTTATACACATACTATACTTATATACCGCCGCCCCGGCAGGCCGGACCGTCGCAAACGCTACGTCCCGCAATTTTTAAATCTGTAATATCTTCGAAAATATTCATTTAAATCATATGCTGCAAAGGGCCATATAGATCTATATTAAATGAACAATGTATTTAAGGTATTTAATTAGATAAGGATTAATGCTGTATTGGTTAAAATCGCTTCGAAAATTAGCCATTATTTGTCGTAAAAAGTAAATGACAAAAAAATATTATTGTGAGTGATGAGTGAGAGAGATAGACATATACCATAGCGAAGTTTTCTGTAGACCTTTTCAATACAATACTTAGTACATTATTTTGATAAATCTCGTAGGGTTCAGCCTGCGTTTGCAATGTAAGCGAAAAAAATGTAATTTTTTACGACATACATTAGAAACCTCAAAAATAACAGTATTTCTCCACTATTTAATGGATGTTATTATACATATAAACCTTCCTCTTTAATCACTCTATCTATTTAAAAAAAAAACCGCATCAAATTCCGTTGCGTAGTTTTAAAGATTTAAGCATACATAGGGACATAGGGACAGAGAAAGCGACTTTGTTTTATACTATGTAGTGATAAGTATTACAAGTCATACAACTGCCTATGTATACGATAAACATAAGAGAAAAACGCACGATAGAATTTGTCAAAAATACACTGAAAGGATGTAGGTAGTTCTAAGTATTTAATTATGTACAACGCATAGTTATTCGTTGCCAATACAAAAATAAATATAGGTATTATTTTTATATAAACATAATTATTAAGTTCTTCCTTTTTTTATAAAAAAAGAAAGTGATTCATGATAAAATAAGGTAAAATTTCACAATTATAAAAATAGCCGTACTAGATGTATTAATTATACTACATCGATTTAGTAGTGATTATAAAAACAAATGTATTTATAAGATTTTAATGTTTTACTTACAATAGCTTATCTATTACAAATTTTATAAATGGTTAGCGTAACTTAACGTCGTGCCTATTCATGTTGAATATTTGTAACCTCGACTTTGGATACATATTTACTAAGATATAAATAGCACAATGAATATATAAAGTAGCAGGCTGAATCAGCGTGATGTTTAGAATTTTATGCATTTAAAACACATAAATGTCCAAATACTACTAAGTAGGAGTAGAAAACTAAACTATAAGATATAGCTTTGTTTTTTTTTTTTACATATCAAGAGATGAAATTAGTGAAGTTCAAAGACAATTTTTTACCGTTAATTATTATTATTTCAATAAATGAAAACTACGAAAATATAAAAAATATAACTATATATAATATCATTTTTATTACTTGTAGAAAATTTTAATCATTTCTTATAATATAGAGCCAGTCTGAATGGATTTTTTATGTAATTATTTTTACTGAATTCTAATAGTTCATGATATTTTATGCTCTTCTTACAATAAATATTTAGAATCAATAATAATTGATTTACAAACGAACAAAAAAACCAATTTCAATTGCATCGACAACATACAACGTAAGTAGACGAAACAGACAAGTAAATACGCAGTATTAGAGAGGACTCACACATCACAATTTTTTTTTTTTTTGTATCGCAGGGGAACCCATTTACGGGTGATATCCAGGACGCCCGGGTAGTCCTAGACCGTATGTCGGCTTCAGCACTTGGGGGTGCAATATCGACCAAACCCATGCGGGAGCCTTCAGCCACTTTAATTGGAGGGTCCCGGATCTGCAGGCAACAGGATCCCTCCAGCGACCGGCTGGCCTCGGCGAAAGGCAAGACTTCTCCTCCATGGGGACTGTCCAGCTCACCTCTTAACAATCCCGACGACGTCCTGTCTAGCAGGACCGGGTTCCCATCCCGGCCCGACACGAGCACAGGGGCGTTACTGGAAGCGCATTAAGTAGCGCCTCCTACGCACCCCCGTTCGTCGCCTGCGGACGGAGGCCTCGTCGGTGGCCTCCTCTCTCATCCGCTCGTCGTTCTCCTTCTGGGACATTACTGTCTCGCAGAAGGAGACCATCGCCGTCCAGGACTCGTCGTTTTGCCAAGCATCGCGGTGATGACGCTAGGCAGTGATAAGTCCTCTCCAAGGACTGTCGTCAAATTGCAGCCATCTCGGGCACACCTCGAGGGTGTGCTTGGCAGAGTCCACCGCCGCACACATCGCACACATCACACACACACACACACACACACATCAGCCTATCGCAGTCTACTGCTGGACGCAGGCCTCCCCAAGTTAAGACATACAGACAAAATTTATAAGAATAGTACCTACCTGAAAAAGTTCCAAAAACCACTAACTTTGTAATCTGTAGTTTATATTTTTTTTAAATAATTTTAGATAAAATAATATGCAGAATACAGCCGAGCCTAATATTTGGACACCCAATAAAGAAGGACCTCAAAAACACAAATAGAAACCTAATAAGGAATTTAAATCGTGTGAAAGAATAAAATAAGGAATGAACTTTCAAGAGTTGGTATGAGCTTCAGCGTTTCTTGAAAAATTATTAAACTTTATAGTTTCAGCGTGCAGAAATTGCTTTCAATAATTGTGTTTGCAGGCAACCGAAAAAAAAACCGACTTCAATTACATCGACAAGTAATACAACGTAGATCGACGAAAAAATAGTCAAGTAACTACGCGTTAAAATCGGTACATCCAGTAAAATGTTATGTGGTATAATACAACGTAGGTCGACGAAAAAAGCGTCAAGTAAAAACGCATTATTAGATATAACTCGAAAAGTAGTTGTTAGATCTCAAATAAATTTAAATGGGACCAATTGACAAACCTTTCGATTAAAAAAAAATTTGTCGAAATTGGTCCTCCTCCTTTTTTGGACGTCGGTTAAAAAGGTTGAATGATGATGAAAATAATGTCGCTTCAGCCTGTAATATCTCACTACTGGGCATAGGCCTCTTTCCTCATGTAGGAGAGGGATCAGAGCTTAATCCACCACGCTGCTCCAATGCGGGTTGGCGGACTATTAATAGGTACAATGAAATCTTCCTTGTTTGTGACAGAAAAAGATCTGGCCGTCCACGTAGTATTCGCACGAAAAAGGCAATCAAAACAGTAAGGGAAAGAGTTCGAAGAATTCCTGTCCAAAAGATTTTATCACGGGAGATGAAGATAGCACCTAGATCCATGTTGCGTATTTTAAAAGATGACCTAGGACTTGCAGCCTATAAGATACGTACTAGTCATTTCTTAACTAACTAAATGTAATAAAGTATAGGGTGGTAAAATCAAAACAACTACTTAAGCGATACGCAAAAGGGGTCAGAGAAGAATTTTGTTTACGGGTGAGAATTTTTACAATTAAGCAATATTTTTTAAAAAAATGACCGCCTTTATGCTCAAATCTCTGAGGAAGCTTCCCAATTAGTCAACAGAGTATAACGTAGGCATTATCCAACTTCAGTAATGGTTTGGTGGGGTGTTAACTATGAAGGAGTGCCTGAGCCATATTTTTGTGAAAAAGGTTTCAAAACATCGGCACAAGTGTATCAAGATACTATTCTTAAGAAGGTAGTTAAGACCCTTAACAACGCAATGTTCAATAACCAAAAATTTTCCTTTCAGCAAGACTCCGCGCCGGGTCATAAAGCTCGATTCACCCAATCTTCCGACTTACAAACGTTCCGGTTTCATCAGAGATGAAGACTGGTCGTCATCTAGTCCCAATCTCAATACCCTGGATTATGATTTATGGCCAGTTTTATAAAGTATGGCTTACTCATAATGCCACGATAATTTGAAGTCCCTAAAACAATTCTTACGATTGGCAGTCAAGAATTTTCAAAATCATTTAAAAGAGTGCGTGCTTCTTTTGATAACTGGCATCAACGTTTAAAGGACTGTATTGCAGCCAATGGAGACCACTTCGAATAAGCTTTATACATTTTAATGGTTTTATATTAATGTATTAAACTAACACAATGTATTAAACGAACAGACTGTATAAATTTTACGTGCAATATAAAAAATGTTTTATTTTTCTTTGTAACAATATATGGCAAGACTAAGTATCTAGGTATTAATTTTATTTTGTATTGTTATTTACTATTTTGATCAACAACTACTAGCCAGTGGCTATTGTTGAAAAAAAACGAGGAAATTTAAAGCATAGGTAACATAGGTTTTATATAAACGTATGTTTTTATCGAAGTAGTTATCGTACCACATACAAATACTCTTTATTGTACACTATCAGGAAAAAAGTTTACACCGAAAGAAAGAAAATATAGACAAAAGGCGGTCTTATCGCTAAAAGAGCGATCTCTTTCAACCTCTAGCACGAAAAGGATATGACAAAAGAACTAGACGGCATGGAGGCGTACATACTTACATAATAATATATACATACATATAATCATACATATTAAAGTAACGCAACATACTAAGAGATCTCTAGCACTAGCACTTACAATCCCACGACAAGAGTTCATTCGTAGAAGGTTTTTTGTTAATTCGACATTTAAAACGTTTGGATAAGCGGAATAGTTCGCGAAATATCGATCTCCAAGTGTTTGGGTAGCCACTCCCAACCACACCTTCCATACAAGATAATAAAAATCGATCACTCTGTGCCGCCCCGCCAACATACTAACATTATAACATTACTCCCATCACTTTTACTACAACAAATATTCATACAAAATTAACTTATTCTACAATAGTAAAATTTCAAGCGTGGTTTAAAATAAGTTTAAAACTGCCTGAAATATTGTTGAGATGGATATCTCAAGTATATCATTAAGAGTTCGATAGATAAATTTAAAAATAAATATAAAAGAGAATGGAGTTACGTGAAAAAAAAAATCAATTTTACTAATAATAATTGTGTTTGCAGGCAAACGAAGAAAAACGACATCAATTACATCGACAAGTAATACAACGTAGATCGACGAAAAAATAGTCAAGTAACTACGCGTTATCAAAGATTACTCAAAAAGTAGTTATCAGATCTCAATATAATTTGTATGTGACCACATGACAAACACCAACTTTCGATTAAATAAAAAATTATCAAAATCGGTACACCCACTAAAAAGCTATTGCGGATTTTCGAGTTTCCCTCAATTTCTCTGGGATCCCATCATCAGATCCTGGTTTCCTTATCATGGTACCACACCAGAGACTTTCCAACAAAAAAAAGAATTATCAAAATCGGTTCATAAACGACGAAGTTATCCCCGAATTTTGATTGAATTGAGTAACCTTCTCCTTGTTAGGCACGGGCTGTTTCCGCAACTTTAACGTCTTTATGTGATTATTTTGCGTGAAAAAACCTTCTCCTTTTTTGAAGTCGGTTAAAAAAAGAACTAGATAGAAGAAGTAAGTGAAAATCTTATGACTTCAAAAATAAATAAAATGTTATATTTTGTTACATTACTTGTGTAAAGCACCAGTAAGGCATCAAGAACTAGTGAAGATCGGATTATTTCGGGCAAACAATATTAATTTCAAATCACCCAAAATAGATTTAAAGACAGAGACAAAAATTTTAAAGACAATAGATATATATATCCGATTTAGATTTTATATATATAATAAAAATGTAATGGGTCACTGTCTGTACATTTAAGATATATGTGAAGAAATATTATTGGGACCTTTATCAAAGCAAATAGCACCCAAAACAATGATTGTCAGAATTTTTGTCTGTTTGTCTGGTTGCCTGTGCGCTTGTGCATGCTAATCTCATAAATGGCTTATCCGATTTAGATTTGGTTTTTACTAATATATTGTAATAAGCTTAGCTTAACATTTAGTGTTTGTTTCACGTCATTCGGTTCATAAATAAAAAAGGTATGCCAATTAAAAGAATCACGTTGAACATGTAAATCACTATTCCACACAGTTGAAGTCATAAGCACAGCTAGTATAAAATAAAATCTATATATATATATATATAAATTTCAACCTAATAAACAAAACTAAGTCAATTATTTATTTGCTTAATGGCTTTTTGATGTAATAACCAAACACATATCATTAAAATACTGGTAGATAAAGCTGTATGGCTTTGTCTGTCTTTAGCTCAACATATTTTGTATAGTTGTGTAACAATGTAAATAAAATATCACTATAAAATACAACATATTATCAATTTTAAGAATATAAATAGAAAAACTACTTATAAAAATATAATAATATATCATTTTAACTAATAATAATTAAAACATTATACTATATGACATAGTTCGCTCATCCATAGAAAACTCCTCTTTTTCTAAATTATTAAACAGATTTAATACGTTATACTTTATACACCACACCACCACGTCACCTTGGGTATTTAATGCAGTTTAATTTATTTATTATTATAATATATTCTTTATTTAGAATCCAAGAATAAAATCATTCCAACTGAAAAGATTTGCTGGCTGTGGTTGTCTTAGCCATAATTTCTTTAACAATTGGTTCATATTAATAAATTGGTATATATGGTATTAGTAAAAGAATATTAAAAGTAGTAAGTTACTTAGTAAAAGAATATATCCAAAATTGTATTTTTATTAAAATCAGCAATTTGAACTGTTTCAGCGTTACAATCCATGTTCATATTTAAATCTTATAGGTATGCTTACATTTGTACAGTGATATAATTTATTTAGTAATTTCAGTTGTGAAGATGTATTATGATCCAATAGTATCTTATTAGATCATATGCAATCAATTGAAGTTTTTTAACTAATTTACAAGTTCTAAAGGTTTCTCAAGTTACTTACAATATGGAAAATGTCAGTTATTAATACAGTTAGAAGTTATTATATACATATATTTTAGACCTTCTTTTGATTAAGACTTCTTATCATCTTCATACATCTATCCATATAGGGGGTTTATTATGTGATGTAAAACTATTTGTATTCACATGTTTGTCTAGTTTTAAATAGCAGCAATACTAAATTGTAAATATACTAAATTAAAGATCTATCCATTTTAAATTTATATATTATATTTCATCATAACAATATTAAGTATATGCGACATATTTTTATAAATCATCAGTAACAAGCCACTAATTGGGTAGGTATATATTTAAAAATGGTTTTACTTACCATAAATATGTTATTATTTCTCTTGAAAATTTTCCACTTCATAAGCAAAGTTACTTTCATCACATTCGAGTGAAATTGTTCATCCAAATAATAACTCACTTAAATAATTCATTTACTCATAATAAAAACAGCGTAAGTATTTACAATCATATAATGTTTACAGAGACATCAGACTCAATACCACAGTCGAGTTCTAAAAATACTCCAACACGATAAAACAGTATGAATGTGTTAAAACATAAAGCAACACAACGATGACAATGAGCAAATGTGGATCGCGAATCCGGATTAACCACTACGGTTCATCTGAGCATCGATGTGTGAGACGCTCTCAACGACTATTGCTACCCAATACTTAAATGATAAAATACAAACACCAAACATATCTAAAATTACATCTCAAATGATACATTAATTTGAAATTGCTATACACTCAAACCTTAGTTTAGTTAGCAAGTGATAAGTGCCTGACACAGAATGATATAGTAGTGTTAGTTACGGAAATAACTTTAATAAACACTAGAAAGTTAAATGTAAATTCTTAAAACTGAATTACATATTCAAGTAGACCACTACAAACAAAAGGACAAACTGCACAGAGAAGTACTCGCAATAAATTCAACGTGAGCAACGCAAAAATGTACTGTTGCCAATACAGAATACACCATAGCATAGATTATACACTTATATACTGGTATAGATCAGTATAGATACGCCTCAGAAATAAAAATTGATGTATCATGACCTCCCCCACCAACAGATGGCGTGCACGTACAATTTTATTTCTATAATAATACTACAGATGGCGCTGTTTAGTATTAATCAGAAGAATAATTATTATTCAAGTAATATACTGTATGTAGTTTTCACACTTTTTCCACTTATTTATTAATATAAACAGTTTGTATTAATAAATTGGTGGAAATAGTGTGAAAAGTACATACAGTATATTACTTGAATAATACATTAAGAATATTTTCTATTTTTTTGTGTTAAGTATTAAAAATTTGATTTCAAATTAATTCTATTTTACCTAATATTAACAGAAAATCGAGAGTTTAAAAATAAAACACCAGTACCATATATAATTTATAAAACTGTTGTTTATTTTCATCTTTTATTATAATAATCAAATGCTTGTTTTTTAACATGATCATTCCTACCAAAATTTTAAAATTTTCATTGGTTTAACTTCTCTGTATGAGGATATTCCCATTTGGAAAAGCGATGTAAGGGTCCTGAAAAATTTTAATATTCTTAAAATATTGCTTTATACATAAAAGTGATACTAAAGAGACAATAGTGAATTCTAAATGCAATGAAAGGAATAAAAAGAGTTAATTATTACGTCTATTTTATTAAGGGTGTGATTTAAACAGTTTGCAAAGTATTTGTATCACTGTTAGCAAAAACATATTACTGATTAGCTAGTATAGTGGGCAGCAACATACAGTCAGCAAATATTTCTAAATCCGTCTCCATTTTTTATTGTCTCTGAACAGTTATAGTATTTTTTTTTGCGGCTGAATATATGTAAAAGCAGCAATTAGTGACCCACGTGCTGGTAATATAGGCCTTTAAGATAATTATGCCTAAATAGTATGCCAAAAAATACCTAACTGCAAAATTAAATTAGAAAACCAAAAATTTGAAAGAAAGGGATCCCTATTTAGTAATAATGGGATAGTGTCATATATATAGCTTTATTTTTATAACCGTCCCACCCACTTTTAACGAACACTGCTGATATTATTTGAAAACAAAACGTAATCTATTTTTATTGCTAACCAAAATTTAAATATGAATGCCAATCAATCTTGCTCCACCAAATAATTATTTTGCAGTATGACTGTTTTTTTTTTTGCAGATACATAATAAGACAAGCTGCCTGCTTATGTTTAAATTACTATTATTATGATTTTATAAAGAACAAATTTTGCAGCCTGATTTTATTATTACTGAAAAAATCCTTGTATGCTTGCCAAATGATTTATAGGCTGTTTTTCTTGCTAACCCAATTTTAAAATGCCAAACAAATTAATTACTTCTTTTATAAAAAAATTTACTAAGTCGAATAGAGAAGAAAAGAGTAATCTTGGTATAATACTTAATGTCTAAATACTGCTTTGAAATGTTTCTTTAAATAATTTGAATACTCACCATCAATATCACATTTGAAATAACATTTTAATTCAGCTGATTTCAGCATTTTAAAATACTTAATCAAACTGCAAAAATTGTAATCCGTGTAATAAAGAGTCAAGTTATCAGTCATGCAATCAGTCCGGGGTCCAAGTAACAAGCCAGATGATGTCGTAACACGTAGAACATCAAAAAGTCCGTAAACAAGCCAAAACGTAGGGAATAACACAATAAAATTAAAATCACAACGAACACTGAACAAACACAAAAAAACAGTGATTCAAAATTCAAATATGGCCGACTAACGCACGATGGGCCTCAATAATATTGCCACGGCAAAAAATATTGGAGATAAATTAAAATATACTTATATTTTATAATATATTTTTTCATACCTATGAATCGTACAAAACATGTTTGATTGATTATTTAAATTAATTATATTTGCAAAAATTCTCGACTCTACTGCTGCTACTGCCATCTATTTTTGGCACATTAATATATCACCCCGAACTCACCCTCCTCGTCCAAAAGATGGCGTTAGTTTGTATGAATATTTTTGAATTACGATATTGTATGAGAGTTTCACACCCCTGATACACCACAATTACACCACTGAATACACCACAGATTGCTGATTTATCTGTTTATCATTCAAGTCCCAATGAATATTGCAACAAGATGCTGCTGTCTCACTTTTTCCAACTATCCAACCAATGACATATTTGTACCACACTACGAATTTAAAAAATATTTATTAGATAAATTTTTCATTTGAACTTTTACAATTTGTTATAAATATTGATAGTAGTTTGTATGTTAAAATTGAAGCACTCATAACATTAACTTGTACTTCTTTAACATTACGAAATGACTATTAATTTATATTATGCTAAGAAAATGTGCTATATGCTAACTGACCACTAGCCACTGTGCTAGCTAACCACCGAATAATAATTCTCGAGATGATGCTGCGAGAGTCGATATTTTTTAGACAAAATAAATATAGACACGGTCAGTGGGAGATCCAGGTTTCTGGAACGTGGAGGTCGCTGGAACGGTCGATTTTTAATATGATATTAAAAATTGTGTAAAATATAGAAAGTTATTTGGATTCCTTTGAAATAAAATCACAGGAACAAGTACGTTTAGCCAGTAGTAACAAATAATTTACGTAAACGTTGCTTGGATTTCACCTGTAACCTGTCTTTGAAACTTGTAACTAAACTGCGATCTAGATAACCAATCAGTTTTAAAGTACTTGAGAAAATGAGGGGTATAAAATCAAAGGCAGCTAAATCCATTTCCGATAATTTTTCACAAACAAAAAAAAAAGCTTTATTTTTACCACAAACTGGCAACATTGTATGAACAAAACTCATAATAAGTAGTGGGGAAATTAGAACTTGATGAATAGCACACTGAAAGACCACAGCTACGGGTTATTTTTCTGTTGAATAAATTAAAATGGAGTTAGCTGTATTTGTTACCAACTTTTGGATTTAGCTAAGTTTGATTATGACATAAGTGGATATGGCTGGGTTTGTTTCTAATAATAATCCAGTCACGTGACAAAAATAGTGATGTATTAAACACACCAAAAGATAAAATAAGTTTATTTATATGTTTAATTATATCACTAATTCTAATAAGTCGTTGTATTATTATAAGAAATAAAAGGTGTTTATGACATTAAAGCGAAGTAAAACAATAAACAAACACATTTTAATTATGAAATTACAATTTTTTATTCATGAAAAAATTTGTTTCAGTAAAGTTTTGCCTTATCTTTAACTTACACCCGTATACCACACTCTTCGTCTTGAGAGCCCATCTCACAATCAATTTCTTCGGTGGGTTCTTCATCTTCATCGATTTGAACACTCAACACGTTTGTGTAGAACTGCAATTGTTGCAGTTCTGCCCAATTTTCGCCATAATGCTTTGTTAATAGCTGCTTAACATCTCGTAATTTAAGGCTTTTCACCACCACGCCTTTCGTAATAATAGATGGTTTTATCATCTCGGTTGTTTTGCCAGCTTTGCAGATGGTCTTTGATACTCCAGTATCGGAGTTATAGAAAACTTCCCCACGCACCAACACATTTTCTCGGGTTTTAGACCTCTTTAAGATGAATCGTTTGCACTGCGATATTTTGAAATGAAACTGAGCAGTTGTTTTCAAAACTTGCAGTACGCATGTTTTCCAGTCGTAAATGGGTACGCTTGTCAGTTCCGTAATGGTGGCGTATTTGCCAATAATGTCAATGTACTCCGAAGGCGATGTGATAACTTCTTTTTTCCGTATTTCTTTTTCGATGTTCCCAAAAACTCTATCGGCAGGCATGTATGAATGACCGGTAACTGGAAATACCAGCTCAATTTTGTTAATAGATTTGTTATCCAATAGCCATCGACAGCACATAGCTAGCATTGAGCTATTTTTATTCTGACCTCCACATCCATCTGCTATCAGACGGATGTGACTGACGTTTGTGAAGTCGCTTTTATTTAATCGGTCGTAAACGGCGGAAGCTATTTCATTTGCACTTTTAGCAAATTCATTCTCGGTCCATGTATAGGCAAACGACGTATCTTTATTTAACGGATCTTTGGAAGATCCTCGAATCATTGCAAAGTTATACAGGTAAAGTTGTCTGCTATAGTAACAACTTTGATCCGGCAGTTTAGGCAGAACTAAGTTCTTTTGGCAATCAAAAGAAAACGTTGCCATTCCTTCCTTTTTCTCTCTGAGCATGTTAAAGAATGCGCGTGCCTTAAGTCTGTGTATTCTTTTTTCTGTCATCAGGTTAACTTTTACCGATTGATCATTTTCAGTTTTAATTTTTTCACTCAATTCAATACATTTTGAACAGACATCGGTTCTCGGTGTTCCGAAACTCAGGTTAAAATCTGCGTTAAAGATAAACCTGAAGTACGAAGATTTCACAGTACTGTCAGGGTTTTGAGACTTGTATAACTTATACAATTTATTGATGTTGAGCTCGCTTGGGAGATATTTACGCTGTTGCGTTGAACTTCGGCAATAATGTGATTCGACACATTTCAACGATTTTATAAATTCACGGACAGATTGTCTTTTAGCGGCATACTTCTGGGTCTTACGGTCGCCACCCCTTTTTTCGTCAGGAAGTTTTCCTGTGGTAAAGAAATTCTGCATCACAAACTGCACACGATATTTTTTTATTCCAAGTGTATTCAAAAACACTTGTTGGCATACTGGCACAATTTTTTTTTGGGCATATATAGCATACTTTATGGTATATTCTCTGCATTTCCTGACATTTTTTGTAGGCCGCCTGCGACATGTTTTTTTTATAGTACAGCATTTTAGTATTAATGCATCCTGTTTAGCTTTCAATGGTGTTGCGTAGAACCTGTCATGGAATTTTTGTAGATCTCGTACTTTTAATTTCTTACACTGGTAAGTTTTTGTGTCGTGATTACAGGTAATCGGTTCCGGTAAACTGTGCGATGAGTACCTGTAAAAAATACTTTGAGTCAACACTATAGGTAATATAATTCAGATATACTCTGGCCACTCTGGGCTACCCAATGGTCCAGTAATGTAGCTAAATATTGATTAGATTCGATTAATTTCTTGATGTTAGTGAAATTACATGTCGAAAAAATAATGAATTACAGAATAACATAGTATATACTCAGATATTTTTTTATATAATCGGTAGGTACCTACTCATAAATTTTTATAAAGTTTAAGTTTTTATATAGTTTTTTGCAGTACGAGGTAATATTGTATGGATCTACTTTAATTTTGCTCGTTCGATTTTACTAGCTTACATACTTAACTTGGGCATGGGTGGAATTTTTTAGCTCTAAATAGGTTTTTAAAATACTTAACTTCACCAAACGGGTAATACTATCTTCCAAAATGTCGACAACAAAAATATTGAAGCACATCACTAGCGAGTACTAACCTCTCTTTTTTTGCCAAATTTGCTTTCCATTTCTCTGGTAATTTTGGACGTTTTCTGGACTTCCCCGGTAACGCTTCTGTTACAGGCACCTCCATTATACCTTTAATTAAGTGTTCCACTACGTTTTTCTATTCAAGCTTCCAAAATAACAATGAATTTGAATTAATTTAATAAGACACGTTCGAGCTCGACAGTATGCGGACGGCCATTTTGAATGAAGGACAATGAAGCTCTCTTATTGGTCGTTTGCAACTTTAGCTGTGTTTGATTCTCACTAACCTGGATTTAGCTACCTTTGTTATTAAATGGATTTTTCCAATGAGATTTGTGAGCGATTTAGCTGCCTTTGATACATAAAGATTGTCGAAACTAGTAGCAATTTGTTAGACGCATACAATGACATTCACAACTCAAAAATTACAAAAAGTGGATTTAGCTGCCTTTGATTTTATACCCCTCAAATATCCTTATTTTCGTAAAAGAAACTTTACAAGTAGTAAAACCTTTTATAATTGATATAACCCAAGAATTCACAGTGGATGCAGCTATAATAGATAGGCTCATGTCTCAATGGAGGAACATAGTAAACATTAAATAGGAATGTACGTCTTCCACCGTAGAATTCTGGAATGAAGTAACTGATTACAAAGATGCAGCTGACAATAACCCCTTTGCAGATTTATCTCTATTGGCATTATCTTTATTATCGCTACCATATTCTAACGCAGAAATTGAACGCGTTTGCAGCGAGATGAATGTTGTTAAAATTAATCTTCGCAACCGTATGTTGATAAAAACTTTTAAATCCTTTTTATACATCAGATTTTGCCTAAAGAGAGTGGGGAAATGCTGTTATTTTTCACACAGTTCCAGATAGCGTACTGCGCTCTATAGGTACCAAGGAGAGTTATAATCTTGACAATGAGGATTCCACTTTTACAAGTAAATCTGCTGCAGAAGTAGACCAAGATATTAACATTGTATTAGAAACATATTAGATTAGATCGTAAAATTTTGATCGTAAAATAATGAAAAAAAATCGTAATTGATTAAGAAATGTTTAAAAAGATTTTGTTTTGATGTTTATTTGAAAAATATTAGTATATTTTTTAGCATTACCACTTAGCTTTTTTTTTTAACAGCAGTTTAGCAAATTTTGTATTAAACTTGTTGGCAGCACTGTGTCAATGAAGTGACACGTGAAAGACTCGAATCCGGCTCTCAATAAATAAAAAAAAAAATAATGAAGTGACACCTCTTTACTACTTTCGTACCAGTATCCAGTACCTATCCAATTTTCCGTTTTATTCTTATAAACTCTTTGGTTTCTTTGTTTGGTGTCGTTTGCGTAACAAATAGCTCTGATAAATACTGTTTCGTCGTGATTATTTCATGTATATTTTAAGAATATTGAGTTCAACGTATAAGTGCTAATATTCAGATAATTGTATTCAAAAATAAAGCAAAAACAAAATGGGGAAAGGATTCAATAATTATATGTGTAAAAAGTTCTTCCATCCAGCGTCTAGAGATAATTTGAAACGGGTAAAAATATATTTATAAAGTAGCTTTCTAATGTTATCGTAATTATTACTTTACTATTTCTAAAAACATGTTTGGTTTTCTACCTTCAAAATTTATTAATAGTTTAAAATTTTTTAATGTCTAATGTCTTATATGACTCATTACACTACCTGAATGATTTATTGTAATTGTTACAAACCAGGTATGGATGGCAGAACAGAAAACAGAAGCTTATAAAAAAAAGCAAGAAGAATTAAGAGTACAGTATGAGAAAGAGCAAGAATTACATGAAAATAAGTAAGTTTTGAAGACGGCAAACATTATTAAACTTGTTTATTTATCTGTTTATACAAATAAACAAAGCTGAAGAGTTTGTTTCTTTGAAAGCACTAATTTCAGAAATTACGGAGTTGACTTGAAACATTATTTTCGTTTTGACTAGTCCTTTTGCCATTATAAAATCGTAGTAAATTTTCTCCCTCAAATTAACACCGCAACCGCAAAGCATGGCTAATTAATAATAAGTACATTAATACATTTTATATTATTTTCAGAGCTCTATTGAGTAAAGACAGTAAAGATAAACTAAGTTTAAATTTCATGTATGAGCCTCCACCAGGAGTTAAAAAGGAGAGAGAACGGGAAGACAATGAACCTGAATACAAATTTGAGTGGCAACGCAAATATAATGCTCCTAGAGAAAGCTATTGCAAAGGCGACAATGAAATCAGAGACCAACCATTTGGTATTCTGGTCAGAAATGTCAGATGTATTAAATGCCATAAATGGGGACATATAAACACAGGTCAGGTGAACTTTCTTAATAAAATAGGGGGTTGTCAATTCAACTGTATTTTTTTATGTTTGTTACCTCTAGAGATGCACCAAATTTAGGTTTAACCGAATACGACTGACTATTTGGTCCAAAATGTACCGAACCAAATGTTCGGCCGAATCATTCGGTTCAATTTTCCGTGGTAAACAGGTTTGTACATGTCGGTACGACGCTCTGCAAGAGCCGGGCGGCGTATGTAATCGCCCCCTCCCTGCCCTTTGCTGAATGAATTGCGAAAATATGATGACACGTTAGCGCAGCGGTCACAGTTCGGGGCGAGGTGGCGAATGCTAGCACGACCCCATCTAGCCGCACCCAGGCGAACGACTGCTCACACGTGGTGGTTTTGTTGGTCAGTAGGAGTCTGACATAACCCTCTGACGCCCCCGCGCTAGAGGGTATCCATGAAGGATGTTCCCCACGTAAAAAAAGTGACTGTTGCGCTGGCGGTCGCGAGTTCGATTCCCGCTTACGACAGATATTTCTATTGGCCATATAGATGTTTGTCGTGGTCTGGGCGTTTGTTCTTGTGTATTGTGTGTGTTTCTGGATCCCCAACACTGGAGAAAACCATACTGGGGGCCTTTGAGTGTGAAGCGTTTATTTGAATGGAGGCAATAAGGCGAGGAGCTATCTCATTTAAAAAATTTTTAGCACTGCTTCTCCAAGGTCCAAGTGTTTCGACCGCAAACGGCACAAAAATGTAATTTGGAATTAGTGACGAATATTTGTGCCTGTGCTTCATCAAAAAGTGGTGCACCTAGAAGACAAAATGTACTTGAAGTATTTTTAAATTAGAAGCAATTTTATTAAATAATTCCGCTGCCAAATTAATTTTGGAAAGTGGTAGAAGATCTGCGAAATAAATTTAATAAATAATTCTTCTTCTTCTTCTTCTCCTTCTCCTCCTCCTCCCCCCCCCCCCTTCTCCTTCTTCTCCCCCCCTTCTCCTTCTTCTCCTTCTTTTCCTTCATCATAAGAAGGGCGCAAAGGGTACGGTACGAGGTAATTAGTACGGGTAAGGGGTGTAGAGGGAATGGTAGGAGAGCTTTGGGATTGATGAGTGATTTGAGGAAAAAGCTCTATAGGAGAGCTTTGGGATCGGTGAGTGACTGTAGTTAAGGCTTCTAGCCTAGGCGGCGCTTGAGAAGCTGCAGCATAGAATAGCCGGGGCAGATGAGGCACACATGATGAAGCCGCTGTGTAACCAATACTCTCTTTGGTCATAATTAGTTTGATTTGTTTTTGCCTTTCATGCTCTGGACATTTTCATCTGAGACAGAACAGGTTTCGCCAGAGTGAGGTTGAGCACATTTGTAGCATCGGGGGGTGGAACGGCACTGGCCCTTACTATGACCAAAACGGCAACAAGCAAAGCATTGGATGATCGGTAATTGGTGCAAAGAAACGGATGCGTGAAAACAGAATACTCTCTCAGATAAATTCTGTCCGAGAAAGGTTAAGGCAACTGTAGTAGTAGGTAGCTATTCAGGTTTCCAATCGGTAATTCGTTTTTTATTTAGGCGACGAGCTTTGATGATTTTACCGCAGTTATGAGGGTATTCTATTCCCTCGACCATATCTGATAAAGACCATTCAGTGGGCACAGAGCGTACCACGCCAATCCTCGTGACTTGATATTGTGGGATAGAAGCCGCGTAATTATTTGCGGATAGAAGAGGATTATGGACAAATAAATTTGCTAGATCAGCTGACAAAAAACCCACAGAAATCCCATTTCTACCTAGGTTTTTAATGCCTCCGTTAACAATTCCATTTATGGAGTTTTTATGAAGAAACTGGGCAAAATTGAGAAAGCGAATAGATGGACCAGGTTTTTGCACAGATAACAATTTAGAGATATGAACGGAAAAGTGACCTTTATTATCCTGATTATAAGCAACTTTAATACCTGTGAAATCTGGATCAGTATACGCATCTTGCACAGAGGTAGACGGAGGAGAGGCTTTCTTAACACTCGGGTTCAGGATCCATTAATAAGCGTCCTTTATTGCCTCCAACGCCGCCACCTCCCCCATCAGGAGGAGGTGAAGCGTCCCAATCCATATTAGGGACTACCACTTATTACACAAAAAAAAACAGCACTACTATACAAAACAAACCGGCACAGTACACAAAATATAACAGTAAACACAAAAATTTCCACCAAATAACGAAAAATACACTAGTGCGTGTTGACTCTCACTTCCCCTCAAACCAAAAAAACTCATAACTTCTTACTGGGTAGACAGATATTTTTGGTATTACAATTTTGAAAATAGATCAAGGGCAAAAATGCACAATGTTTATTATTATTTATTCATTTATTAAACCAGTTGATGTTACCAAACATTTTAAGTATTTTTTGTATAATAAAAGTATGTGTTTATATATATTTATGATTAAAATATAATTTTTTATTGATTATTGTTATAATATAATTTTTAATTACAGATAAAGAATGTTCGATGTATTCTCTGTCAATGAGCGAAGCAAGAGCTCTTCAAGCCTCAGCTTCTGCTCCTGAAGAAGAAGAAGAAGAAAAACCCGATGTTCCTACATTGATGCAACAAATGAGAGAGACAGGTCTTGTGATGAAGGCGGGAGCTATGCCTCTTGCAGCTAATAGAGTTCTTGATACTGACTCATCACTTACTGAAACTGATCTTATTAGCCAGCTAACAAAGAAACAAAAGAAAAAGCTATTAAAGTAAGTAAACAATACAACACATATATATGTACTAGTTGACCCCGCAAACATTGTTTTGCCATATATATGTTATTAGCCCCCTTAACCCCATAACCCTTTATAACTTAGGGGTATTTAAAAAAGATGTTAGCCGATTCTTATACTAGCTGACCCCACAAACATTGTTTTGCCATATATGTTATTAGTCCCCTAAACCCCATAACCCTTTATAACTTAGGGTTATGAAAAATAGATGTTAGCCGATTTTCAGACCTAACCAATAATATGATAACTAACATTGTGACACTAGAATAAATAAGATAGATATTTAACTTAACATTGCTTATTTTACAGAAAATTGGAGAAACTAGAAAAAAAGAAGGAGAAAAAACATAAACATAAACCCAAACATTAAATATATGTTGTAGAAAAAGTACAAAAGAGGTGTTGCTAAATAATAGTTCTAGAAGTAGGATTATATAACTATAAATCATTTATTTCAATAAAAAGAATATTCTTACATAAGAGAACAATATTTCACACACTTGTTCTTTTATTTTATGTTTATCATCATTTACTTTGTAAAATAATCTTTTACTTTAAAATAAAAAAATAGACAAATATTCTCGACATTATGCATCTTATTTTAAAGTTAATAATGCAAAATTCTTTTTCAGAGGATATAATATATTAACTTTAATGGACTACATTAATTAATTTAATTAATGTTTTACTGTCTTAAATTTGTCAATGTTTCACTTTTTGTTTTTATTGTACAATTAAAGATCCAGGCTAAGATCTAGACTAAGAAAAACCGAATTATGGGGTTTTTGGGTGTGGAGGGCGGAGGGTGTAGGGGAATCTATACAAGGTAACACTGTCACACCTCAAAACCCCATGGTTATAGAGATATCCATGGTTGAAGTTTTGAGGTTAGAAGAAGAATTTAAAGCTATTATAATACCTTTGAGCTCGTACTGTTTGCATTGTGTGACAAATCGACACTTTTAAACAAAAAAACGCGTCAGACATAATATTCTAATAAAATTAGTAACATTGCGTGCTAGAATATAGGTTTAGAAATTCGAAAAATACCCAAAACCGAATCGGAACACCCCACTGTCCACGTGGTCTTGGTCTGTCCTACCCCTTGAGTGTTTTTTTATGCCGCGGAGGCGCGGAGGGAGGGCAGCCCTCGCCCGCCGTGCGAAAGCGCGCGAACGAATGCGTAGTGGAGCGGCTGAGGCTCCGCTGCGGAACGGAGCATGAGTGAGCGTGCTTTCGCACGCAAGGGCGGAAGGGCTGCACTTCCCGCAGCGCCGGAGCCAAGCGTTCCTCTAACTTTCGAAATTCTTCTTCTAACCTCAAAACTTTAACCATGGCTATCTCCATAACCATGGGGTTCTGAGGTGTGACAGTGGTACCAGGGGTAGCGTTCCCCACCCCCCCCCCCCCTTCCCCCACGGTCCCGAAATTCGGTTTTTCCTAATCTAAAGCTTTACCAAGATCCATTTTTTTTTTAGAGAAACGCCATAATCTTACCTCTTCTGTTTTTGTTCAGCTTCCCTTTTTCAGACAAAACCCTATGCCTTTTTTTTTAAATTATTGATTAGTGAAAACATTCCATAATTTTTATTTATTCATTTTGACACTATAAAGAATGTCTGATAATTGTGATGCAAATTAGGGCAGATCTAGATGATAATTCTAACAAAAAATATATTAATTGTAAATTTTATTTCCTTAGTAATATTAACTGTTAAAATGTGTACCTGTAATGAAGATACTTAATAGTATATAATAACACCGTTTTTTCGTACATTATGATTTATTATTTGGATACCACAATATTAATCTTATTTAAATATTATAATTATTATTCATAACATAAAATCACAGATTTTTTAGTTAACTATAATAAGTCTAAATTTTTACATATGTCTTTTCATCAATTTCTATAATATCTTGTCTATCATTTCTTTCCTTCCAGTGAAGATATAATACACATCCTATTATAATAACTATTATTGCAGTTAATACAAAAACACTCTTGAGAATAACCTTACTAGGAGTAACAAACAATTGCGCCCTCCATTGTGAAGGATCATTCGGTGGAGCTGGAATTAATACTATTTGAGAATTTGGAATTATCTGAGTCCAGCTTTTAGAATAACCTGACAGGCCAACGGTTAGTGTATCCACAAAATTTGGTGTTCGGTCGAGTCCAAATATTGAATAGGGTAGCTGTAAAGCAAAGTAAGCTGACTGTGGTAATTGTGCACATACTCCTGTTCTGTAAGTGCCTTCTTGAGACCAAGTGTTGTAACCTATTTTCGGACCTGGTAAATTAGTTCCTGAAATAAAAATATAATTACAATAATATCCAATTGGTCTTAACACTAATTCTAAATAATGATTATTACAAATTATAATCACTTATAACTTACCAAAATTTACTTTCCTAGAGTATAATGTACCATTAATAGTAGGTATTTTCTTATTACTTAGGCCAGTAACAACAATTACTTTAATGAAATTTGTATCATATTCTAACTCATTTTTAAAGGCCTTCATCATATATTTTTGAGTTGAATTTGTAATATTTTTCTGTATATAAATAACATCTAGAACTCCATCCATATAAAAATCATAAAATGTCGCCATAACGACGTTATTTCCAAAGGAACTAAATTTTTCCCACTGAACTTCAAATGTTCTATGAAATTTACACCCGGGTAAATTACACGCAACATTATGAAGAAGAAAGACTTTTGTATTTTTGTTGTTGACAGGGCTAAGAGTCATAAGAATATCGGGATACCCATCCATATTGTAGTCTCCACTCCGCATTGTAATCGTATCTAAGTAAACTTCATCTCTCGGAGGCACAAACCTCCACAGAGAACCTTTACCATCATTAAAATCAATTTGCAAATCATGCCACTGCTCATTGTCATATATCAATATGGTACTGTTTATGCATTCTAAATCATAACAAACTGGTATCACTAGGAAAAATTCTCCAGAAAGTGCAACATCGATGAACAATGCCTGACCATAGATTGTTGGATGTCCAACCAGTAATTCTATACTATTATTATATCTGAAGCCATTAGATTCTTCATTCAACCAAATTTCAACATCTAATGCAGTTGTCACTAAAAGATCTGCAGCATTATCATCATTTACATCTAAAAAGGAATGCGAGTGCGGTAATTTTATCTCCTTCGAACTTCCCCCAGTCATCAATATTTCCAGAGGAGTAGACCTTGTCTTATCAAATACCCAAAATACTCTTTTATTTTGAGCATTTATACCAAATAGGTCCAGAATCATATCTCTATTGTAGTCTAATACTAATGGTTGACCAATAGTTATTGCTTTTATTAGAAGTGCATCAGAACAATTTAACGCAGGCATGCCACCCCATAATATTCTTACTTCATGGATATTAGAACTCACATTTTGAATTTGAGTAGTTATCAGTATATCCATAAATGCATCCCCATCATAATCGCCTGGTACAATACTAGTAATATTGAGATTATTAAAACTGCAAGAATAAACTGATGGTCGAAGAAAAGGTTCTTTATCATGAGCTAAAAATACTTCTATGCTTGAAGCGTTTATAATAAAAGCATCAGTCAGTTCATCTGAATTGAAATCTCCAAAAGCAGCAATAAGGCCCTCATTGTTATTGCCAAATGAACTCTCCGTCATATCACTATTAACTAAACAATGGATGAGCGCCACATTTGACAGAGATAAATAGATAAAGATAAACATTTTTGAATACATAGCAAAACATAAGGCCTTATATTATAGTTAAGTGTTACGAGAAAGTCGATTAATAAGTTTACAATTGCAAAAGAATTAATCACTTCACTTCAGCAACCTTTGTTTCAAAACATGTAAAATCACAATTAATGAATTAACTACCTACTTATAATACATATTGATACCATTATTGCTACTTTATTGGTTTACAACTTTACATTTACAAGTGTTAACTGTCAGAGTCATAGATTATACACTTATATATGGTCAGAGTTAACAACAGTGTGACCAGATTTAAATCGAACATTGTGCCAGCTACTCGTTTAAATTCTGCCTTATTCTGCTACTCGATGGGGTCGTAATTCGTACGAGGATTTAAAAGAAAAAAAGGCAAGTTAATTATTTCAAATATTTATTAATCAATTACAGCTCCTAATTTTATGTGGCGTCCATGTTTTTTATATAAAGTTGTCGAGCTTTATGCTGTCTTTACCATATTTTTTGATGGCGTAAAATTAACGCGTCCACCTTGTTCTGTAATTGCCTGTTTCACATGTAAAATTGCAGCAACATGTTCATTTTTTTAATTTGTTCTGCAGGATTGTTTTTATATTGTTCATTTGTGGAAATAGGCGTTCCCAAGCTTGTATTATGCAGGCAAAATCATTTGCGCCTTTGCATAATCAACCAAGTGCGGATACTTTTTAGATCTACTCGTATCAGCCCTCGTAATTTTTGAAATGTGGCCCCAAAACAATTGTGTTCATACTCATAGGCGTGGGATTAGAAGTTCCTCTATTCTAATAGACCGGTCGCTGCTTTGTCCAAGTTAAGCCCCTGATATTCTGAGTTAATTGTTTGCATGGCAGATTCGTTAACTAAATTAGAAAATTTAGAAACAGTTCTGGCCAAACTTGTGAATTCATTGTAGACAACGTTTTGTGGATTAAAAAATTGCATTTGCTCAAATAGTTTATTATGTTAGGTTAGGTTAGCAACGCAAAACGATTTCTCTAAAATGTGCTCGAGTGCTGCCAGTGCATAAAGAAAAATCTGATATTGTTTTGACAAAAGTAAAATATGTTTTTAATACTACTACCTAACTGAAACATAGCTAATTGTCAAATCCTATTACAATTCGATTGCGAAGGTTTTATAAGATTCCGCCCAGAATTTCCTTATTTTCAGAACTGCGACAATCTGCTAAACCTTAAATTGGGAATCTAATTCTGCTAAAATAGCAGAATTCTGCTAAATCTGGTCACACTGGTTAACAACCAAACACGCAACATGCACGCAACCAAAAGACCGTGACTCTCTCTATGCTTCATGACCGTGACCATGGACCGTGACCATTCGTGACAACAACCAATGCACTTGAGATATGATTCTTTAACTAATTAATAACTTGAATTTCTACGATGGGACAGATTATTATAGTAAGAAAAATTAAGTCATAAATGCGGAAATCTGGTTTTTTTATTATTGATTTAGGCGTAAAAAATCAACCTGACGCAAGAACGAAATTTTCGCAACTATATTTTTTCTTATTGAATTAATACAATTTTATATTTTATTAAAAACATTATAAATAACGGGCACAACGCCAAAAATGTATTTTTTAATCTCTCTTGCTATTGCTATCTCTTGTATATTAATTATTTTAACTTTAGAAACATAAAAATACTTGGGGCAAACATAAAAACATAAAAATACTTAGGGCAAAGGAAATGGTCTTGCTGACGCTAGACCATTTGCTTTGCCCTAAGGTTGCCTGGAAGAGATCGCTTTTTAGCGATAAGGCCGCCCTTTGTACCTAATGAATATATTGTCAATATTTTTTTTTCTTTCTTTGATATGTATTATTTCTGTTTTTGGTGTACAATAAAGTGTATTATTATTATTGTTAAATACTTTCGATTTTGAATACCTACCGTTAACTATCATGAATGCTTTATTTGTGCATATTTCTTGAATGTTTGTAAAGTGACTTACGCGTATTGATATATTAGTGAAATTAGTGTTGGTAGGTTTGACGCTTGACAAGTTGACACATTGTAACTGTAGTTGGGGACAATGTCAAATTGTGAATTCTGATCAATAATATTAAACAAAAATGGCTGATGGAATGTTAAAGCTTAGGCGTAATCGCCCCGGTTCAAAAGCGAAGGTAAATAATTTATACCGCAAGACCTATCAATTAATCTCACAATATTTCAAACGAATCGTTTTTTAATTAGGACTTCTGTCGGTGGCCTGATGAACCTTTTGAAGAAATGGATAGCACTTTAGCTGTTCAACAATTCATACAACAAACCATCAGACGCGATCCTTCTAATTTAGAAGCAATACTTAAAATGCCAGAGGCACAGGACGAGGGAGTGTGGAAATATGAACATTTAAGGTTTCAAAATTAATTATATTTACTTTTAATAACTCATATTTACTTGTGCAAAAAGCTAAATATGGGTTTTAACTTAATACCATTACTATTACAGACAATTTTGTATGGAACTTAATGGTTTAGCAGTAAGATTACAAAGTGAGTGTAAGCCAGAAACATGCACCCAAATGACTGCAACAGAACAATGGATCTTTCTATGTGCTGCACATAAAACACCTAAAGAATGCCCTGCTATTGATTATACGAGACACACTCTTGATGGAGCTGCCTGTTTGTTAAATAGCAACAAATATTTTCCAAGCAGGTAACAGTTTACATTTATTGAAGGTTCTAAACTTTTAAAACATCAAATAACCCATTTTAAACTATTTTTGATATTTGTAATATTTTTCAGAGTAAGTATAAAAGAATCTTCAGTGGCGAAATTGGGATCAGTATGTAGAAGAGTCTACAGAATATTTTCTCATGCGTATTTCCATCATCGTGCAATATTTGACGCTTTTGAAAAGGAAACACACCTGTGCAAAAGATTTACAGAATTTGTTACAAAATACTCAATCATTTCCAAGGAAATTCTAATACTGCCAAAACTGGATGATGAGACACCTATTACTCAACCAGTTGGAGAATCAGAAGCTTAATGCAGATGTAAAAACATTTCAGAATTTTGTTTACTCTTTTTAAATTATTAAAAGGATAAATTTAAACATCTCGAATACCACCAAAAGTATTTCATATTTAAGAACAGTAAAATCATTATTGATTTGTTAATAAAACGAAAAATTTGTGATTTACTTAAAACCTTTTGGTATCCAGTACCAATACTAACATTTATTACTCTTCAATAGTATTGTAGTAAATATATTTATGTAACATGTAACCTGTTTACTACGACAGTTTTTTTTTATTAAATCGAACAAAAATGTGTTGTCTGAATAATATTTATCAATATAATTTTCATTCCCTTTTGAAATAAAATCTTTTATGACAATTTTCTTTTTTTAATAAAATTTATATCCAATCAATTATAATTAGTAGATTTAGTTTTGAAACATTATCTTAAAGGTTTTGAAACTAATAAATAATTTAATAATTAACATTCAGAGTACAAAATAATTTGATCTGTTTTTAGCCGACTTCAGAAAAGGAGGAGGTTACTCAATTTGACTGTATATATATATATATAATATATATATATAAGAAAATAAAAAAATATAAAAGAATATATATATATATACTTTTTTTATGTATGTTCGGGGATAATATTTGGAAATATTACTAAATGAAGATCTAATTTGAAGTAATGTGAAAACAGGTACAATATGTTAACAGAAACATCTGGAAAGGACACTCCAAAGAACTTCACTATGGATAAATTTCATGGAAATGATTTAAAAATAGGGCAATCGGGTGAGCTATTAACAAAATCTAAAGAAGATGTTGAAAGGCGATATTCCACATGCAAGTACAGAAGCACGTGTTTAAATGCAAAGGATTTTTACATAACTTGGGACGAGACAACAATAAAATCAAAAAAAAAAATAATTTATTCAAATAATACATTTCAAATATTCCGTACTTGAAGAAATGTAACAAATTGATATATTTAATTCTATAGTATTTGTAAAAAATGCTAATATACTGATCTTAAGAATTTTAACAATGTACTTATGTTTAATGATGACCAATCTGCAAGTGATGTGCTGAATGTCTATCTGCAAATATCCAAGTGAGAAAAAAGGTATCCATTATTTTATGGCAAACCTTAACAAGATCTTTTGTGTTATTTAAGTTTCATTAGGCATTTAAATTTATAATTGTAGCTTATATTGAGATACTGTTCAATCTTTTAATTTAGATTTAAAATCACATTTCGTATTGTCCCATAATATTTTCTTTTTTGTATATTCTTTATAAAAAAGTTTGTTTGAATTCTTCTTTTAGTATTTAAGGTGTACTTGTAAGTTACAATGCATCATATTACACAATACAAATGCATTAATTTCTGTAGTTTCAAGGCCACACACTGACATATTGATTCAAATAAATTAAGATTATTAATAATGTAGATAGTCCAGATGGACTTTATGACATTTATATCCATTGACTATAAACTTATAGCATTTTCTACTGTATAAAATAGTGATCACTCTTGATTTTCAATTTTCCTTTGTTTATTTGATTTTTTTGACTTAAATGACTGCTGCTTCTTAGGATTATTACTAGAAACGTTTTCCCAAAACTTTTTACCGAGAGGACTTTGGTATCTGAAAAATAAAAATTTTGCAAAAATAAAAGAACAATCAAATAAAATTTGGTACTGACTTTAATGAAGTATATTTTAAAACAAGTTGATTATTTATGGCTCTATTGATTAAATATTATTAATCTTCATACCCAAGTTGATTCACATCTGATATATCTTGAATTGATAGTAATATGTGTATTACAGGTACTTGACGTTTCACTATAATTGTTTCAAGCCCATCTAACTTTGGTTCCCAGTATTCCTCAACACTGAAAAACAGTTTATATGTTAATTTTTGTCAAACATAAAAAACATTTCTTTTATGATTATGTTGTGAAACATGTGACAATAAACCTTTTATATGCAAGCGATGTCACTTGGTGCGGAATTGAAAATTGTCGCTTCAAGATCTCTGCACATGAGATGGCTTTGGCTATTGCTACACCAGCTCCGGTCCATACTACAGCGGTCGTCGCTTTGTCTTCTAAAATGCCAGTTGCGTGGGATATTAAATTAGTCATCTTGCTTCCTCCTTTAACCTATATAACATAAATAATAAAATGATTGTGGATAAAATCTACAATAATAAACAATTATACAACTGTTTATTATTGTGACTCAAAACGTAAGCGAATTTAAAAGTTCTTCAAACCTGCATCCATAAAAAGTTTTCAGGGATATCCTTGAACGGTATTTTACTCCGTTCAATTTCTTCTTCGACATTTTTACCTTTGAAGTAGTTTTCCATTGAAACGATTCACTTTTTAAATCTCAGAACATAATTATTACGATATTTAAAATAGAGGCGTTTACACCTAACCTTTTAATTGTATACAACTGTTTGTGACTTGTGTTTGAAGTTGAAGTGTTTGTTTTTTTGATTGATTTACTTTACTGACATACAAATACCACAGCTTATATAACGTACTGAGTTCAAATGAATGAATGAATATAAGAATATGGAGTTCTCCCTCACGTCTGCATATAAAAATGTTTGTCAAATTGAATTTGTGGCAGAGTAACAGGGTTTGGTAGCGATACGATACGAAGAGTAACTGCGGAGTTTCTTGCCGATTCTTCTCTGCAGAATCTACATTCCGAATCGCTGGTATATAGCTTTACTTCTACAAATATAATAATTAATTTTTAAAGTTTTAATTTGTGAAATGACGATTCGAAAGTGCTCTTGGAGCCTATTTGAATAAAGCTGTGTTTGATTTTGATACTGATAACGTTACCTCTGACGTCACTAAGATGTCCTGCCCGGATAACGTATGTATCTTATGTAAGTTGTTTTAAATAAAATAAATAAATGAAATGAAAGTGATTTCCAAATTGCGATCACGATTATGGGGAGGAATTGATATTACAAACTTCAGTGAAGTTTACTAGTTAAATTTGTGGCGACATCTATCGCGCGAAATACGAACGACTACAAACTACGTAATTAGAGAAAACTGACGTATTCTACATCGCGCTATCAGAGTTTTCAAAGTGATTAAGTATATATACAAGATCCCGACAATGACCGTCGGGGCGTTAGCCCGCCAGACACAACACCCGTCTGGTCGGAGGATCCTCCCTTTGCGATGGCGGACGAGGAACTGAACACCTTGTTTCTCACACATTACCAAACTGGTGATCCCGAGCATGAACATCAGCGCAACCTTCATCGTTATCATCACTTCCTCAAGCTTTCGAGCAGCGAATAGCATCCAGCATCTACTACTTCAGCCAGCCAGCATTTACGGCTACTACGGGTATCCTGACCACCAGCATGCAGCGGACGCGCATTCCTGGTCATCACCCACAGCCTTCTCAGCGACTTTGGCACAGCACACTGCACTTCGGCCGGTCAGCAAGCAGAGACGCACTTCTCTCCTGGTCGACGCAGCAGCAGCCACTACGCAGCACTGCACTACTCCGACTCACTGGAGCATATGCAGCATCACCGCAGACAGTTCCGACTCACCGTGAACTATGCGGCATCTGGTTCCGACTCACTGGAACATTCCACTGGCCCGGCAAGCATCACAAGATGAATGGACGACTTAACATGCTATCGACCTCCGGTCTCGGAGGGGAGTGATGTGGCGACATCTATCGCGCGAAATACGAACGACTACAAACTACGTAATTAGAGAAAACTGACGTATGCTACATCGCGCTATCAGAGTTTTCAAAGTGATTAAGTATATATACAAGATCCCGACAATAACCGTCGGGGCGTTAGCCCGCCAGACACCCCTTTCCCCCAGATCCTCCCTTTTCATTGGTTGATGAGGAATTCAATCACCATGTTCCTCATACTCCCAAACTGGCGATACCCGACGTGATCAACACCACGTTTCCATCACATCCCCAAAAATTTTATAATTTCTCACTTTGAAAAGGTCTTCATTAAATAAAGCTAATATTTCATAATAAGCTACCAATATTTTTTTATATTTCGCTATTATACTTTAAAATAAGCTTCGAATATAATTCCAGAATCATTTTAAAAGGCAGTGATCTGTCCGATACAAGGCAACTCCTCCAACAACTCCGGTGAAAAAACTGTACTATCAAACTACCGACCAATCTCTTTGCTCTCTGTCTTATCTAAAATATTGGAGAAAATGGCAAATAAACGAGTGTAAAATTGTTTAGAAAAAAATTAATTGCTTAGCAAATATTAATTTGGCTTTAGGAAAAATAAATCAACGGAAGATGGAGTGCTAAAATTAACGAATTTTAACATAAGTGACAAGTGTTTGGGAGTCTTCCTATATCTTCAAAAAGCGTTCGACATGGTATCGGTACCAATACTCAGGAGTAACGTTTAGATAATTTTGGCATGAGAGATGTGGTTCTTGAGTGGTTCACGAATTATTTATTGGAAAGAACACAGTGTGTGAAGTTGGCTGGTAGTAATAATAATAATAATCTTTATTCCTTCAAACATTAGTACATCACACACATATTACATCAATTATACTTAGACAAAAAAACAATATATCTCTGGTCCCCATACTAAGATTCCCTGTGTCGTGGGGTCCCTTCCGTTACTTTAAAACAAATATGAAAAGGAATGCATTTAAAGTTTACATTTTGTATTTTATTATTCCTTAATTTGTATTGGAACATAATTGTATGTAATAAGTAAGGCAACAAATGGTGAGTGTGTGTATTTGAGTGCGCGTGCGTGCGTGTGTGTGTGTGTGTGTGTGTATGTGTGTACATCAGTGTCATTGTATATGAATAATAAATAAATAATAATAAATCAATTCAATCTTTATTTTACCTAATCATCAAACTACAACATAAAGATATCAGAAACATGTGCGTTACAGTTATCATATATTTATATATTAGATACAGGCAATATAATAGTTAATAGATACATTATTTACATGAACAAAACAATAGTCAATGACAAGAGAACAAAGGACAACTCAATAAATACTTTACACCAGTGAATTATAAAAGCGACAGCCGAAGGTTGCAAAAAAAAGCAAAGTTTAATTTAAAATTAAATTTATTATTACTAAATTATCATTAATTACACGTGACAATTGTTCGATGTGAGAAACAAGAGTGACTTAAAATTATAGATCGCTCAGTCGGAGCATCGGGTTGTTTTGGGTTCTTCATGTTGGGTCGTTTTCATACGGTGCCCAGGTGCGATGCTCAGGTGCGATGCCCAGGTGGGAAAGTTTTGTAACAAGCTTCGGCTACCGATTTGAGACGTGGGAATGTTTCGAAGCAAACCCCAGTCAGCAAATCCTGGCGTAGAGCGTTTCGTAACAAGTGCGTAAACATAGAACAATCGCATCGTCATCGTAATTTTTTTTTTTGTAATTTGCGGGTAATTGTAAATTACAAGATCGCCAGGACCGACCGCTTATCCGACTTTCTGTAACTGGAGGTTATGGAAATATATTAGTTTCTATAAAATTTCTATAAATTATTATATTTTTCTTTGTAATGCTACGAGTACATGTGTACTGCTTATTTTAACTATCTGAAAATATATTCGTACACTGTATTTTATACCCCCGACGTCTAAAGTAGTAAAGTGTTTGATGAAGTGTGTGAATTGTGTCTGTCTGCAAGTGAGTGTGAGTGAGTGTGTGTATGTGTGTATGCGCGTGTGCGTGTGTGTGTGCGTGCTCGTGTGCCTGTGCATGTGTGTGTGTGTGTGTGTGCGCGCGCGCGTGTGTGTGTGTGTGTATGTGTGTGTGTGTCTGTGTCTGTGTGTGTGTGTGTGTGTGTGTGTGTGTGTGTGTGTGTGTGTAAATTTTTGTACTCTATTGTCATCTTTCTGCCCTTATCCCACTTATGTAGGGTCGGCACAACATGTTTTCCTCTTCCATTCCTCTCTATTATTCGTCACTTCAGTGCTTACTCCTTTCTTTCTCATATCCTCACTCACACAATCCATCCATCGCTTTTTCGGTCTGCCGATCGCTCTTCGTCCTTCGACATTCATCCCTAACATTCTTTTACCGACATAGCGGTCATCCCTCCTCATTACATGCCCATACCACGCTAACCTATTGCTCCTCATTTTCTCTGTCACGGGTGCTACTTTCAAACTTCCCCTTATATACTCATTTCTAATCCAATCTTTCCTCGTTACTCCACACATCCATCTTAGCATTCTCATCTCGGCTGCGTGCACTCTTCTTTCATCCGTCACTTTTGTTGCCCAACATTCCGATCCATACATTACGACAGGTCTTATGATCCTTTTATAGATTTTCCCCTTAAGTTTAAGGGGCATTCGTGGATCACAAGCTGTTCCAGAGACCTGTCGCCATTTCATCCATCCCGCATTTATTCTATTTTTCACGTCACGTCTATGTTGCTGTCATTTTGTATTAATGACCCAAGGTAGCGGAAGTCGGAGCAGACTGGTAGGGATACACCATCCAAGGCAATATGGGAAAAACCGGACGAACCGCTGAAATCGCAGAACAAGTGCTCGGTTTTAGACCTACTTATCCTCAATCCCGCGCCCTCCAGTCTTTCCTGCCATTTTCCCAGTCTGCTCTGTACCTCAAGGACATTATCTCCGACAAGAACAACGTCGTCAGCAAACAGCATACACCAGGGTGCTTCCTCCTGTATGTCTGATGTTAGAACATCCATTACCAGGAGGAATAGATATGGGCTTAAAGCCGACCCCTGGTGCAAACCTACAGCCACACTGAACTTGTCAGTTACCCCGGCTTCGGACCGGACGTGGGTGCTAGCTCTATCATACATCGCCTGAACAAGTCGTACATACTTCTCTGGCACTCCTTTCCCTTTCATAGCCCACCACAGAACCTTATGGGGGACCCTATCGTATGCCTTTTCCAGATCTACGAACACCATATGTAGGTCTTTTTGTGCGAGTCGATATTTTTCGCAGAGTTGGCGGAGTGCAAATATGGCGTCCGTAGTTCCCCGGCCCGGCATAAATCTAAATTGGTCCTGTGTGACCTCACATTCTTCTCTCATTCGTCGCGCTATCACTTTCTCCCATATCTTCATACTATGTGACATGAGCTTTATTCCCCGATAGCTGCTGCAGTCCTGTATGTCACCTTTATTTTTAAAAATGGGCACCAGTGAACTGTAGCACCATTCCTCGGGTATGACCTCTTCTTGCAGCAACTTATTGAAAAATAAAGTCAGCCACTTCCATCCATCCGCCTTCAAAAACTTCCATACTTCCGCTGGTATACCATCTGGCCCAACTGCTTTTCCATTCTTCATACTCTGCACTGCCATCTTCACTTCCTCTATACTTACCTCTTTCACCATTCCTTCATTACTTCGTACATTTTCTAACACTCCGCTCCATTCATTTTCTTCATTCATCAAGTTATTAAAGTATCTCTTCCATCATTACAGCCTATACAGTCCACTGCTGGACATAGGCCTCCACAAGTTTACGCCAAAAATAACGTGAACTCATGTGTTTTGCCCATAGTCACCACGCTGGGCAGGCGGGTTGGTGACCGCAGTACTGGCTTTGTCGCACCAAAGACGCTGCTGCCCGTCTTCGGCCTGTGTATTTCAAAGCCAGCAGTTGGATGGTTATCCCGCCATCGGTCGGCTTCTTAAGTTCCAAGGTGGTTGTGGAACCTTGTTATCTCTTCCAGCGTTCTTTTATTTCCTCATCGTCCGTCAAAATCTTCCCCGCTTCGTCTTTTATACATTTCATATGGTTTACATCTCTTGCATTCATCTCTCTCTCTCTTGATATTCTAAAAAGATTTTTTTGACCTTGTGGGCTCTCTAAAAAAATGATACAACTTATCTTGAGCCTTGGCCCTTGCGATAGCGACTGCTTTCTTAGCCTTCTTTTTAATGTTTTGGTAATCTGATCTTTTTATTTTCTTTTCTCTGTCATTTCCATCTTCCACTCTTTTCCATTCTTTGAAAGCATTCTTCTTTTCTTTCAAAATCGTCTGTACTTCCTCATTCCACCACCATGTATCCTTCTCTATCTTCCTTTTCCCTTTCGTTTCCCCTAAGACATCCCTTGCCACACTTCGCACCCACGTTGCCATCTCACTCCAGCACTCGTTTACTCCCACCCCCACCATATCTCCCATCTCTATCATTTTACCAACCACTCTTTCCCGGAATTCTACAGCCACCTCCCTATCATCCAATCTGTACCATTTCGTTCTAACTGGGGGCTTCGGGCTCTTATTTAAACTCTGAACTTTCAGAGTTAAGTCCAGGAGCAGTAGCCTATGCTGGGAGACGAGACTCTCACTCGGTATTACCTTGCAGTCCTTGGCCGATTTTAGCCTGTTTCTTCTTAAAAGAATGTAGTCAATTTGGGTAAAGTGTAGAGCACTACGGTATTTGATAAGGTGTTGTTCCCGTTTTTGATAGAATGTGTTGGCTATTGCTAAGTCAAAGGCCAAGGCTGCTTCAAGTAGAGCTTCACCGTCTCGGTTCCTAACTCCGTAACCTCTGCCCCAATGCACCCTCTCATACCCGTCATTCATCCTTCCCACATGTCCATTAAAGTCCCACCCAATGTATATTTCCTCACACTCTGGTACTTTCATTATTACCGCATCAAAATCCTCCCAAAATCTTTCTTTCATACTGTCATCGCATCCCGTTTGCGGCGCATACACACTAACGACATTTAAAACCGAGTCTTCAATCAACAGTTTTACTGCAATAACTCTATCATTCACTCTTTTCACATCCATCACCTTATTCTTGAGCTCTCTATCTAACACTATACCTACGCCATTTCTTTTCCCATCACAGCCGCAATAATAAAACTTATAACCCGCCCCTATTTCTCTTACCCTTCCACTTCGTCTCCTGCAAGCACGCTATATTTATCCGTCTCCTTTCCAAAACATCTGCTAGCTCTCGTCCTCTCCCAGTCATCGTACCCACATTCCAACTGGCAATCCTCAAGCTCACCTCCTGGACTCGCCTCTTACGCTGCCCCCGTCCCTGGAGCAGCAACCCTTGTCCATTTCCCACAGACGCCGGGTGCTGCATCTGCGCGTCGCATGTGGGGTACGCCCTAGCATTATCGCATACTCTAATTCCCAAGCTCATGTTGTAATGTGATTTGGCTTGTATATTTTACGACCGGCCGCCTGCCTGAAATCAACCCTCCTTGGGAAATTTAAGGTAAGAAGAAGGATAGGTGAGAAGGATTTATGTGAGAGAAGGATCTGGGGTTGCGGATACCAGTGTCACGGATCACGGGGAGGGGTGTGTGACACTAGCAGCTAGAGTAGTCCGGGGTCGCGTACCCGTAGCGGTTCCAACCAGTTATCGGATAGATATCTAGTGGCCCCACCCTCTGGACTACTTTTGTACTCTATTGTAATTTATTGTAATTGATATAACAATCATTTGTATACTTCGTACCGCTTTTCTATGACCTGTCCTATACCTAAAGGTTATCTGGAAGAAATCGCTCTTTTAGCGATAAGACTGCTTTTGTATGTATTTTCCTCTAATTGTACTACTTTTGTTTGTATCTTTTAATGGTGTGCAATAAAGATTATTATTATTATTATTTGCTGCCTGCTGTGCCCTACCTCAGTTAATATATATCAATGAAAAGAGCAATAAATCAGGATGGTTTATAAAGTATTTTCTATGGAATGAAAAGTTACAATTTATTTTTATGCCCTTCATTTCTAATGCTGGGTAAACTTATAAAAAAGTACTAACATTAGTTTTGTATTGTAGGGCTTGAAAAAATTGCGAAAAAATTGGTGCAGCTTTCCCATTACATAGTCTAATAAAACATATTATTATACCCACTTATATAACAGTATTATTGAAGTATTTGGTGTCTGTTAGTCCCAATACGTAGACAGCTCTAAATACGTATAGGAAGATACAAATGTGCCAACTTGCGTAATTAGGTACATAGAACCGTGCAAAGGTTATCGTTTACGATATATAAGTATAATTGAAGTCATGGTTAGACATTTATCGAAAAATGTTATTAAGTGAGACATAATTTTATGTCGTTACAAAAATGAAACCTGTAAATTGTGTAAAAGTTATATTTATTTGTTTGTACCTGTTCAGCGAAGAAGCAACTGCAAGTCGTTTAAATATTGTAAGTGTATACGAAGAAGCAATATGCAATATTAAAACATCATGCCTAGAGTGTCTGCGACTATCCCAATGTTCCTGGTATTCAACGGAACGCAAATGTTTTTCAGAAAAATTGCTAAAATCTGAAAAATATTCTGAGAAAGAGATAATTCGTTACCCAAACTACGAAAGTGAGTACCGATTGAGATACAGATATGAAAAAAACATTAATGCGTTGTATAAATATAAATAAAATGCATGTGCAGAAACTTAAATTACACCTAAATGTGTATAATAATGAATGTAAAAAAAAAAATTGTTTTTATTTTCAGTGAGTTCAGAAGACAATGCAATATGCGCGTGCACTGGTGGTAAATTGGAAAGAAATTGCCGTCAACCAGATGCATCATCAACAACGCCAGAGTGTTCAGGCCGTGGGTCTTGTATATGTGGAAGATGTTTTTGTGATCCTAATCCTGATCCTGCACACCCGAGCAAAGTATGTCAAAGCAATACCTTAAACAGTATAAAATAACAAAAATTGAGTATATGTTAAATATGTTTTTTAAAGTACACATAAAGATGCGATGATGACGAGACTGATCTGAGTTGGTTTAGATACAATTAATTTTAAGCGATGTAATACTGTTCTACCTACATCTTGTTAAATTGTTTGTATACTTTGCACGTAGTATAATAATTACTGTACAGATAAATGTATGTATTAATACCATCTTTATCATCTTCTCTCGTGAACTTCTCTTTCTTTATATATTTGCCGTAGAAAATATCCTTTTATTACTATATTCATGAAAAATTTATGTCAAAATTATAGACTGATAGTTTGAATACACTGGTTGAAGAAATTTCTTTAATATGCTTATTTTCACGCTTTATTTCAAGACATATTTATGTTATGTGAGTTTTTGTTTTATTATCCACATTACAATAAGTAATTTTGATGATAAAATTTTTCAGGTAATAATGGGAGAATACTGTGAATATGACAATTTCTCATGTGACGATCCTAAATGTAATGAAGGCCCTTATTCAATTTACGAGATGCTGGCAAATGAACAAGCAAGATTTTTGGAAATTGAGAAGCAATAGTTACGATTTTTGACCACCTATAAAACCATATACAATATACGTACAAAATTTTAACCTAATCGGTCAAGCCGTTTAAGAGTTCAGTGACAAACACATGTACAGAAGAATTATATATATAAATAAATAGTATTGTTTTAGCTCTTTTATTAAAAATAAAGATACATTTAAATAAAAGTAATGAAAAATTTGCAGGGATAGACGAGGTATATATAGCACAAATCCTATTATATAGAAATTAGCTGACCCGGCAAACGTTGTTTTGCCATAGGGTAAAACCGGGATAGATGCCTCACTTTTTGAAATAGCCACCTAATTTTAAAAATATGATTTTTATACGAATAATTTTTATTAATGTAGCTAGCTCAATCCTTTATGTTGAATTATGACTATTTTTTTTCAACCTAGCCAATGCAGATTAAGCAGAAATTAGCTCTTCGTGAACCCTTTTTTTTGAGGATAGATGCCTACCTATATGGATAGTTGCCTCGCCATGAAAATAGTGAATAGGATAGATGCCCTTTAAACCGTGTAAACGAAAACCCAAAAAACCAAATGTTAGGTTAGGCTACTCCTAAAACATCGATTGTCTCCAAGAAACATGGGCAATAGGAATGAAAAAAATTTGTGTTTTTTTTATATCTCTTAATTGTTATAATTATATTTTTATATCACACAGATTACTATATATATAAATTTAATTAAATTTTACAAGCATTTATTCAACAAAAGTATAAATTCTTAATTGTTGGTCTAAAATATTCATATCTAGTGTCAACATGCACATTGCACAATCATACTTCCAAGAACATACTCGAGCTCGCATTTCTTCCTTTCTTTTATATTTTCGTGGCATAGTTCTGCTAGAATCAGTAAAACATCCAAACATAAATATACCTAAATACGTAAAAAATATAACAGACACAAAAAACTTATTCATATAAACTTAGTCTGTATATGGTGAATGAAGGGATACTAAGGGCACCTATAACTCAAAAAATCAGGGCAACTATCCTTTGTGATTGGGATAGATGCCCACGTATTTTTTAAATAAATTATAAACAAAATAGCATCTATTTACAACTATATGCAGACGCAATGACCCAGTATATAGACGCGATAAAAAATATAACGGAATTTATTACTATTTAAAAAATTATACAACCTTAAGTAACTAACCTTTAAAACTTTGACGTGTTTGTAAATTTCGCCACGGAGAAAATTACACACACGATCCAAACGCGTCCTTGCCACACGAATATCTGTGGATATCTGAGGTACGGGGTGTCTTCGACTCCTACTTATGCGATTAATTTTTATTTGTGAGTTCGGGATGTTAGGTTTTTAGAACATGAGGCATCTATCCCACTGCGGCATCTCTTCCGGTTTTACCATATATGTTATTAAACCCCTTAACGCCCCCCCCCCTCCTTACAACTTAGGGGTATGAAAAATTGATGTTGTTCGAATCTCAGACCTACCCGATATGCACACACAATTTCATGAGAATCGGTCAAGCCGTTTCGGAGGAGTTTAACTACAAACACCGCAACACGAGAATTTTGTATATTAGATAAAAAATTCTTGTTGACAATATAGGTACATTAGGGCATAGCTCGCTTTAGCCAGTAATATCCCACTGCTGGGCTTTGGCCTCTTTCCCCATGTAGGAGAAGGATCAGAAGTTAATACACCACGCTGCTCCAATGCGGGTTGGCGGATATATTACTTATTATGACTAACGAACGCTATCAGTGTACATGATAAAAACCCGGGACCGATGGCTTAACGTGCTCTCCGAGGCACGGTGGGGAGACCCACAAGGACTGCACAAATACCTAGACCACGGCAAACATCTATATGGTCAATACAAATGTTTGTCATGTGCACCAAAGCCACAAACCAGTGCTGTGACCATTGCGCCAACGATCACAGCACACATGGGCATAGCGGAAGATTATTATTCAAACATCTGAAATATAATAAGTAGTCGTGTATACCACGGTCGATTTTTCTAGGGCAGCTAAACAGTATTTCAGGACACTTCTCATTTTATCCCTCTCCTTACGCCTACATCGATTTTTGCACTTTTATGTTTAGAAATATTTACATTTTAAGTAAGGAAAGTTGAAAATTGAACACTTCTCTGTCTTCTCAAGACCTATCAAAAATTTCTGTAGCTTTTTGAGTGTCTCTTGACATTCTCTTTAGTGACACAATAAAATATTCATAATTTTTTTGTTTAACTTTGAACTGCATTTACAAATCTTCGTTGATAAATAAATAATATTAGCGTAGGAAGCAAGTTATAACGCTATGATGGGAAGAAAGCGCGCTTCAATTAAGAAATTGATATGAGGCGGGCGTCTGTCGCCGATAGCTCATCTAGTTCAAGTGATGCCTGTTATGGTTACGCGAAATTAGATTTCAACGACTCTCTTTTCTTTTCTACCACTTTTTTACGCCTTTATTTCCACTAAAACTTAAACGGTTCCCACTGAAATGTTGATAACTAGGTGCCTATTAATAACTTACTTTTAATAAATAAAAAATTTCAGGTTCGATTTGAATTAAGTACCTACCTATAAAATAGTAAGAAGTAGGTAGTAGACATTTCTAAGTATTCTGATATAGCTACTCGTACTTACGACTTTGACGTATTGACAAAATTATGGTCTTAACAAAGTGTAGTAAGTATGTTTTTAATAATGCTGCAGCTCAAATTAGTTCTATTTTCTGTTTACTCATAGAGGCAACTCGATTTTGCGTTCAATAATTTTATCGGAATGTAGTCGTGGTGAAGCTCGTAGCGAACAATTCAATTAAGGAGAGACGCCTAAATTGTTTTAAAATTGATCACCATCATGCACAAAACTGGTAAATGTCGAGACGTCTTTACCACGCTTGTGACATGACTTGAATAATTAATATTCGTACACACTCATGTGCGTATGTTCTATTTTTTTCATACACATAGGTGTATGTTTTATTTTGTTCAGCGAACTTTTTGACCTCATTAACAAACATTATGGTTCCCATTTCCATGTTAGACTTTAAAATTGATAGATATATTAGACTTTTGGCTTTATCATGATTCAACTATACTATTATAAAGCTGAAAAGTTTGTTTGTTTGTTTGTTTGTTTGAACGCGCTAATCTCAGAAACTACTAATCCGATTTGAAATTTATTTTAGTGTTAGATAGCCCATTTATCGAGAAAGGTTTTTTTTTTTATAAATAAAGTTATGTCCACAGGCTTAAAGTGCCCATGCTTTTGTTATTCCGATTTTTAGTTTTATTACTGATCGTTTACTTGTTACACTACTGCAGCTTACATTAAGAGAGCTAATTATTCTGTCTTAGTATCCCTAATGCAGACGTGAGTCCACCGACCAAAATTATGCTAAACTTAATTGATATCTTACATGCAAAAAGACATAGAATTATATTGCGCCTTACTTTAATTATTGTTGTCACTATTATAATTATTATTATTATCTATGTTTATATATACACTTATTTGCTATCTATAATATATGTACACTTATTGTCTAGTTAACGTATATGTACACTTATGGCCTACTTGGCCTACTTACAATATACACTTAACCTATGTAATTATTAGTAATTTTTTTTTTTTTTTTTACTCCTAGGTTTTTTCCTTACATTAAATTACAATTTATTCCTACAAATAAGGTGTGCTACAATTTTAACATTTCGAGCACACCCTCAATGACGGCGGCATCCCTGTGGTGAATCGCCATCCTGAGGCTGTGCTCGAGGATGTCTTTTTCAGAAGTTTCCGCTGCCTTCTACACAAAGCGACCAATTGCGTCGTCACGGTCGTCGGTGTAATAGACACAGGTGTTGGTGTGCCTAGTCACCGCGACTACAGCGTGCGAGACGCTGTCGTGAATCTTGAGCCTCCTTGTCTTCGTCTGGAGGACAATGACGTCCTCATAGGTCTGGCCCTGCGCCTCATGGATAGTTAAGACGCGCGATCCCTCACCGGACCCGTATCCCTGGTCAGTCAGCAATCTCTTCTCCTCTTGCGTAAAGACCAGGTACAAGATCCGGTCCCTTCCTACAGGAATGCGCGCGCCCGTGAGGCTCTCCTCTTGCAAAGATCGGATCTTTGTGCTTGAGCTGTACACGGTCTTGTAAACCTCACTGATGGCAAAGGCGACGTCTTTGGGGTTACGATGCGTGCATGACAACTCACATGAGATGGTTGTTAACAGGGTTGGTCTGCGGTATCGCATTTCGAACAGGTTGTCCCTGTCGATGTACGGCAGCTGATTTATATCTCCAATGAGGACTACCTTCTCTGCTCCCGATAGTCGGGCGGCCATTACTATGGCTCCGAAATGGTTCATGAGGGCTTCGTTCACCGTTAGGCGTTTGATTTTTGAGCCCTCACGGAAACCATTTACCAGCATGGATGCCATAGTGCGCACCTTTTGCTTGGCCTTGTTGCCATAGCGGTGCGCCAGTTTTTCCTTTAGGTCTTTGGCCGCCTCGACTGTGGTCGTAATCACGACCTCCGTGTCCTCATCGAAGTCCCTGACTATGCGAGTTGTCTTACCGCATCCTGGTACACCGTTTATCCACTCCAGCGATGGTAGCCCCCAGGTCACGGACGGTAAACCAGCTTCCCGGTCGCCCGAGATGGTTTTCGCCATCCGCAGCATCCGGTCCCCCAGCATTACTTTCGTGCATCTGGCCACTACCACCACCGGGTCCCCTTCAGGTGTGTCGAAGGTTTGAGACTCCTCGTCACTCCCCTCAGACTCGACCGCGCTCACGAAACCTGCTGTGATGTTATATGCAGCCATATACCTACCCGACATCTTGCCCTTGAGTATTTGTCGGGTTTTGCTGTTGTATATGGCTGCTTCGGCTTCCTCGAGTTCCACCTCCAGTAGCCTTTGGTGATCGTACTGGTAGGCCGGCATGATCTTTTTGCAGGTGGCCAGGCTTACCTCGCGGTTTGCCTTTATTATGGCCAGGAACTCGATTAGGGCGTTCTCCGCATGTTGAAACGGTGTGGACGCAGGTCGAAGTCTTGGTGGTTCTACTTGTCCCATATCGGCCCTAGTTCGAGCGGCGAGTGACGCCTCCGGGTGCCTCGGACTGTCGTCTTTGGTGAACCCGCTCAGCGCCCCCGATAGTCGCTCTCCCTGTCCAGCCTTTTTGGGAGAGGGGTGATGCGGGAGCTTACCTTGTTCCGGGGAGATGGTTGCCTGGATAAAGGTCGCCAATGACATCGAGCTCGGCTTAGACTCAGGTGCGGCCCTTGCTTTGCGTTGTTCAACCTTCTGGCTCTCGATCTTTTGTTGTAGGCGCTCCGAGCCACTAGGTGCGGGTTCGCTGACAGTCGGCAATGCAGGGGATGAAGGTGTTTTGGATTTCGGTCTTAAGTAACCAAGATCCTCCCCCCTGTCTTCGTAAACAATGACCTCGCTGTTCTGAGAAGCCATTAGGCAACCGTACCTATCCGATATGTTGCCTCTATCATAACCGACTCTCATCGAATCGACACTGATTCTTCCGGGGATTCCCCCGGGGATCTCGCCCAAGCGCTGTAGCCACAAGCTGGACTGCGCGAAGGCGGACGTCTCTCCCCATTCGAAAAGTGCGATCTCTTTGTTTTTCAACCGCAATAAACGATAGGTCGGGTCGCCCTCCTGCTCTTGCGCTAGCGCTGTGATTTTTGTGCGCTTTATGCTTGTTTTTTGGGTACTACCGTTTATCAGTAAGGCGAGCCCCGGCGAAATCGTCAGCTGATTGCGTTCTTCAGAGCGACAGAAGCTTATCCCCATCCTCTCCGTTTCGCTGTCTATGAATAGAGCCACGCATCTGGTCCTAATACCAACTTCTCCACTTCCGTTCACTTCACTGGGCGAGGATTGTGTCATCCTGCTCTGAGTCGGTTGCGGAGGTGCGTTTTGGTTGGCTCTATTCCTGAACAGGTTCTGCAGTTATGAAGACATGGTCCTAGTTATTTGGCCCAGAAGGGTGCGGCCAGGAGACATCCGCGGAGCTGTGATGTTGTCCCGCTGAGTTACTTGTTGGACACGGTTTTGTTCTATTTGTGTTTGTGTGTTGTGTGTCTGAGTGTGTGTTGTAAGAACGACGGTGTTGGTATTCTGCGTAGGTGTTAAAGCCAGTGGTGGAGAAAGCGTGCTGTTCCTCTTTGCGGCTGTATTGACGGCCTTTCTCGCGAATGTGAGGAAGGACGTTCTGCTAGTCTCGCTCTCCAGGATGGTATGGAGCGATGGCTGGTCTAATTTAATCTGGAGTTTGAGTTCCAGATCCAGCCTTTCCTTACTGAACCTCGGGCAGCTCAGTATAATATGCAGAACTGTCTCCTCACAATTCGGGTCGCAGACGCACGAAGGACTGTCAGTGATGTGGAATCTGTGAAGATACGCCGCAAATCCTCCGGGCCGGTCAGAATTTGTGTGTCGACAGATGTTGGTGCCGATTTCCTTACCAGTCTGCGAGCGGTCTTTACATCCGGTAAGAATATTTTCGTGACCGAGCCAGTCTCCGAAGAATTGTATCTGTGTTGCCACACCCTGGCAGACGCTTCCCGTATCTGCCTTTTGACATACGAGAGTGGTACTCTGTCGTAGTCAGGTGCCGTCTTTTTCGTTAAAGCCGCCCTTTTGGCTAGTTCGTCCGCTCTCTCATTGCCCGGTGTTATCGAGAAAAGGTGTAACGAGAAAGGTGTATCGAGAAAGGTTATAGGCTATATATAATCACGCTAAGACCAAGGAGCGGAGCACCAATGAAGAATGTTTGAAAATCGGGGGTTCTTTTTTCCTTTTGAGAGCTTCCGCTGCGTGCGCTGTGAAAACAGTTAAAGTTTCGCAAAAATCATGTATGACAGAATTGATCCTCTTTAAAAGTTCAAAAAAAAAAGTCCGCGACAGCATATATCTATCTTTTAAGGTTGGCTCACTATAACCTTTTTATGCTAACCAAGTTTGTTCTAAAATAATGCATTATTTGCGAAGATGTTTTTATAAACATGATATTAATCCTTATCTTAATAAATACGTTATTCATCACAAGTATTTAATTTAAAACCAAATAACCTTTACATTATTTGATTTCAATGAGAATCTCAGGAGATACCAAAATAATGATCAAGTATTGTGCGCGCCTTTGTTCCACGCGGACGAAGTCGCGCGCACAAGCTAGCGTCATATAAAATTCTTCCACGTATCATGGTAGATTAGGTATATCGACAATTATAAAAATATATTAATTACATTACAACCCAACAATTATCACAAAAATTAGTTTATTGATATTCTACCTATATACCAAGTTATTACAAATATTGTTATACCCATAAAAATCAAAAGATGTCGCTGTTAAGAAAAACCTAATATAAGCTGTATACATTATCAATTGTTAAGTCAGTAATTACTGATATATACTGTTACCCAAATAAATGAAGTAAATAATAACATCTAATAAATATAGACGTAATGATTTAAACTTCAAATGTTTTATTTCAATATTCGAGTGGAAGCGTGATGTGACAATTAAGTACCTTCAAAAGAAAGAGACGTCAATGAGCTCACTATGAGTAGATATGGAGCACAATAGAGGAGATCACACATAATAATATGCCATTGGTATTCCGGAGCGAGGAAGAATGCACGTTCCAGTGAGGCGACTTCCCGGCGTGCCTTCGAAAGCACCCTCCGCCCTCTTTCAGAATTTTTTTATCACGATTTCATTATTTAGATAATACGTTTGCCTGATAATATTTTAAAATTGAAATGCAAACGATAATGTTAAACGTGTTGTTCTTATTAATTAAGTAATACCACCAATACCAATATTTTAATTCGATAAAATTTATAATAAACGTTATAATAAATTTTTATTAATGTCTTAGTACTTATACTCGTATATAAGTTACTCCGTAAGTGAATTATAAATTATTGTCAGTAAGAAAAGAATCTTAAACCTTAAAACTACCTACTAGTCCGTATGTAATATTTCATAATTTCTTTATTACTTAATTTACTTGTTACACGGGAATAGAATATAAAAAACTAAACCTACTAATATATATACCAGCAGTTGCCCGCGGCTTCGCTCGCGTTGAATTTGATAATGTTTACAAAGGAAGAACTTTTTACTTTCAGACTTATTCGAACTCGAGTATCACATATACATTAAATTATTATTTTCTTAATTTTAATTAATTATTTATTAAATAGTTTACATGTACCCTAAATAATTCATTCCTAACCTTAGAACGTATTTTAATAGGTACTAAATTATAAAACATGTTTATTTTATTTTTTGCATTTATTCACTTCAACCTATCGCCGTCCACTGGTGGACATAGTCCGCTCCAAGCTCACGCCAGACATCCAGACATTGTATTTATTATATATATAACAATATATATATTTATTTTGTATTTGATTTTAATATCCTCATCAAACAAACTTGTACAATTATTACATGAAATGTAAGATAAACAGAGTACAAAAAGTAATCGCATAGTTTGTTTTTATAATGAAATCAGACTTTCAGAAAATACAACATAAGAACATCACAGCTAGCTGCTAGACACACAAGCAGGAAACCTACAATGAATTAAATAGTAATAACAAATGGTGAAATATAAGTTTGAGAAACATTGAGTTCTTTCGATGAATATAATATTTTTTATATTCATTTGAGCTTGAGATAAAATGTACATAATATGAATAGATTATAGAACTACCAGACTACTCACAGAGCTTGCTCTCGATCACTCTAACATTGTTAACGCCCACCCCCACAATCCTTATTAGGTAGAGTTATCATAAAATCCGCTCATTGATCATTTCTACATCACATAGGAGATTCCTATCAAATTTGGAGTAGATAGGCTTAAAAACGGGAATTTTTCATTGTTAACGCCCCGCAACCCCCTCTTGTGGGTGGAATTTCTTAAAACCCTTTCTTAGTTAACCTCTACTCGACGAAAGAAATATTCCTACCAAATTTCAAGTCTCTACGCTTTACGGTTCCAGAGATATCGTGATGAGTCAATATATAGGTGGAAATCTCATATATATATATATATATATATATATATATATATTACTATTAAAATTTTTATAACACACGGTAAGAAACATGACAACATAAATGTTTTAGATTTTATTGCTCTGAACTCTTAACATTATTATTTCTTAATTATTCTGTATGGTTGTAAAGGTACATTGTACATATTATTAATCAGTCTGCTTCTAAACCAAGTTAATTTTTAAAAAACGAGTGGTCCACACGACTGAAGTAAAACTTCCGCATAATAGGCCTGCACTGGAAGACTGCATATGAAGTTTTACTTCAATAATATCTTTTTAAAACAACTTAATGATTAAAAGTAGGTAGTAAAATGAAATTTCTAGTAGGTTCTATTTCTAGTAATTTCTAATACTTGAAAATTTTGTTTTATGAGATCACTTCAGCCAATCGCAGTCCATTGCTAGACATAGACCTCCCCAAATTCGCACCAAAGATCAAAATTTAGACATAACGAAAGTTTTATATGATATTGCTCATAAATTAAATATTTTTTAAATTTGTACTTGTTAAGATAAAGACAATTTAACAATATTTGTGCTTATTTTGTGATTCACAATTCACGAATTTAATGATTTTGCTCATCATCTAACAAAAATGTTATGCAAAGGAGAATGATACGATTCCATACATTCTATTAAACTACAACAAGAAACTGTCGAGTTAGTAAAGAAGATAAACTTTTACCTACAAAAACCCGATAAAAATGTAAATGTTACGATAAATGAAGATAGAAAAAAATCTGCCAATTTCTTAACGCTCTTTCTTAATGTTATTAAAAACGCATATCTTTCAGAGTTCTGGAGGGTTTTGGTTTTTTTTTTGTTTTCTAGGTGTCTATAAGCTAGGACATATAGTTGTTTGTCGACCTATTTGCATAATAATTGTGTTTGCTCGCAAACGAAAAAAAACCGACTTCAATTACATCGACGAGTGATACAACGTAGATCGACGAAAAAATAGTCAAGTAACTGCGCGTTATCAAAGATTACTCAAAAAGTAGTTATCAGATCTCAATAAAATTTATATGTGACCACATGACAAACATCAGCTTTCGATTAAATTAAAGAAGAATAATACCAGAATAGAGTAGAGCTCGAAGAATACCAGAATAGAGTTCTCCAACCATATTCTGCTTCTGCAAAAATGTTCACGCCTAAAAAGCAACAACGCATCATGCAAAAACCAACTTATGCCGATAGAGCCCTACAAGACAAAAGTGAACAACCTTCTAAACACACCGATGCTAGCGCAGTTTTGAATAATAGCCCCAAAACTTCAATAATTGGGAATGACACTGAAAAAGAATTGTCCGGTGATATCACGATTCGAAAGGACCAGCAGTGGACTGAGGTCAAAAAACGGAAGAGCCATAGACCTGTTTCATTGTGTGGCACGGCTGGACCGGCGGTAAAAACGCTAAAAGCCGTAGAACCAGTCAAATACCTACACTTGTGGAACATGGCCTCAGGCAAGGACGAGGTTTTTCAGTACCTGAAACAGTTATGTCCTACGGGATCCTGTACTGTAGAGGAACTTAAATCTAAAGGAAATTACAAATCCTATAAGATAGGAGTGCCAGTTGCCTACTACGATAAATGTTTTTCAATCGATATCTGGCCTGTCAACGCTAGGATTAAAGCATGGATTAATTTTAGAAAGCCGGTGAATAGGATGACCCCTTCGAGCGAGCAGCCATTTCGTGGTTCAAGTAAAGTCCCATAAAACTGATGACTTGCATGCTCTATACCAGAATGTGCGAGGGCTGAAAACCAAGCTCCCCGTGTGGCGTAATGGACTTGTGTCACTATCAGAATATGACCTTGTTGCCACAACAGAGACATTCCTCGATACCTCAGTGGAGGATGCAGAACTTACAACTGCAGGTTGGAGTGTGATCCGACGGGACAGACGCACGCCATGTGGAGGAGTCCTGCTGGCCGCACGTGCCCCCCTTAAATTACGGCGACGACAGGATCTTGAGACGGACAGTGGTGAGGATTTGTGGGCGTGTTTTACATGGCGTGGCCGCAATGTCCATGTGTGCGTTGTGTACATAAAACCTACTTCTAGTGATGACGATTATATGACATGGTTTTTTAAAGTAGAAAGTTTTATTAATAGTTTAAAAGGTATTGTTTTAATTTATGGTGACCTTAATTTAAATAGTGCTTCACTGAATATTGTTAATTATTATTGTTACTTTTTGACATATTGTAACTTAACTGAAAATAATGTTGTGACGAATGTGCGAGGTGGAATGTTAGATGTGGTTCTGGTTCGGGAGAGTACGGATGTGCGGGAGATTCATATTACGGCAACAGAGGGAATAGTACCACCTGACGATTATCACCCTCCCCTAGATATTACTATTAAGATCAGAACATATCGTCCTACGGATCGAATCGAGCCCACAAACATTGAAACTACCAGGGACTGGAACTTTAGGCGAGCAGACCTTGATGCAATATTCGGTATGCTTTCTAAGGTATCGTGGTCTGACCTAGTCAAATTGAGGAGTGTGGAGTTATGTACAACATATTTTTATAACACAATATACAATATCTTTGATGTATGCATACCGAAAAAAAGACGCCAATTGAACAAAAACAGCCGATATCCTGTTTGGTTTACTCGGGACATAATTAGCGATACAAACCGGAAACTAAAATTGCACCGCAACTGGAAACGTAGCAAATCGGATGATGCATATCAGGCTTTTTCTGATTTAAGAGCGGAATTGAAGATACGAATTTCATTCGCATATGACTCGTATTTAACTAATATAGAGAAAAATATTAAAAGCAACCCGCACCGGTTTTGGCGTCACATCTCGGGCCTGCGATCCAAGGGTGGTTTTGAGCCAACGGTTGAATACAGTGGCAACACTGTGAGTGGAGTTGAAGCTGCTGAAGCATTTGCTCACTTCTTCTCCAGTGTATTTTTAACTGAACTGCCTAAACTTGATACGACAAATATAATGAATCAGAATGAGCTGTTCTCGGGTAGGTAAATTGGCATAAATGAAATCACACCTGAGGATGTGGCATCGGGACTCAGGGCTCTAAAATCAAGTACGTCCGTGGGTCCTGATAGTGTTCCTCCATGGTTCTTAAAACAGGGTAAGGATTTTCTGACTGAACCTCTATACCATATATTCAATGTCGCATTAAGAACTGGGCATTACCCCTCGCGGTGGAAACTGACTAGAGTGGCACCTATTCCAAAGAGTTCCAACAAAGCTAGTGTCGAAGAATATCGCCCGATAGCTATACTATCAACCGTTGCGAAACTTTTCGAACATATTCTTCACGCTAAGATTTACAAGCAGGTGGAACCGTTTCTATGTAATGAGCAGCATGGATTTAGAAGGAGACGATCAGTCAACACCAACCTGTTAACCATTGTTGACTATATTTCTAAGACACTTGACCATGGAGGCCAAGTGGATGTCTTATATTTTGACTTTCGGAGAGCTTTTGATAGAGTAAATAATGACGTACTGCTGGAGAAGCTAAGCGATGTGGGCTTAACACCTGGACTCCTCAAGTTTATCGCTGACTACCTGCGTGATCGTCAGCAGTATGTCAGGCTCGGCATTTACGAGTCGCAGCCCTATCACACGCGTTCCGGAGTCAGTCAAGGATCAATACTCGGTCCTCTTCTGTTCATATTAATGATCAACGACATCCCCACAGTCATCAAACATGCGAAATGCCTCCTTTACGCTGATGATCTGAAGCTTTTCATGGAGATTAGAACGGAGGAGGACTGTTTATTGCTTCAGCGTGACATTGACTCAGTTTTTCAATGGAGTGTGGACAACAGGATGGAGTTTAACCCCTTGAAGTGTTCGGCTATGACCTTCTCACGAGTGCGGCGCCCAGTCAAATTTGATTATAAACTTGACAAGGACACCATAGCGAGACCGGATACGTCGAAGGATTTGGGTGTGACATTCGACTCAAGGCTCACATTTCATGACCATATCACTGCGGTAGCTAAGGAGTCATTTCGACGCCTTGGCTTTGTTCTACGGAATGCAAAGGAGTTCAAAAACACGACAGTGATCAAAATAATTTTTGGAGCCTTGGTCCGAGCCAAACTTGAGGCGAGTGCTTGTGTATGGAATCCACATGAGACTAAATACGCGCTTATGTTGGAAAAAGTTCAAAAAGCCTTCCTAAGATATCTTTACAAGCGTATGTTTGGGTACTACCCTAACATGTACCCGACAAAATTTCTTCTTGGTATGCTTGGATATAATTCCTTAGATGTAAAAAGATTGAGAGACCAATTGGCAATAATGTGCAAAATATTGAGAGGTTTGGTTGATGCCCCAGATTTACACGAGGAGCTGTGTAGACTTTTTGCGCCTAACAAGTACCTTCGAAACAGAAAGCACTCGTTGTTTGCTGTTCCGATGTGTCGCACAGTGGCTCGTTCGAGGTCGCCCATTCCGCGGTCACTAACCGCGTTCAATACTCTCCTGGACGCTGATCCGCACTGTGACCTATTTGCTGATGGATGGAAGATGATTTTGTCGGAGTGCCTGAGGTACTGTGAAGTGAATGCGTGATTTGTGTGTGTCTTAAAATATAAGTGAATGAGATTGTATGTGAATTATTATTTTACTTTTTTTTTCATAAACTGACATGGAATTTATCTTTTTATTGCTTTTTATTACTTGTTTAATTTTGACTGAATCTTAATTCTACTATTATTATTTATTTTATTTTTTCTGTTTTTTCTTTGGTTTGTTTTTATGCTTATTATTATGATCAATTTATTAATCTAACTTGTTATTGTACGTTATTTTTTTATTTTTATTTTTTTTTTTGTGAATGTTAATTAATGTGACTTATTTGAAATGTTAATTAGTGTAAGTGGTAAATCCGTACTGATTAATAAATAAATAAATAAATAAATAAATAAATAAATAAAAATTATTAAAATCGGTACACCCAGTAAAAAGTTATTGCGGATTTTCAAGAAGTTCCCTCGATTCCTCTGGGATCCCATCATCAGATCCTGGTTTCCTTATCATGGTACTAAACTTGGGATATCTACTTTCCAACAAAAAAAGAATTATCAAAATCGGTACATCCAGTAGAAAGTTATGCGGTATAATACAACGTAGGTCGACGAAAATCGCGTCAAGTAAAAACGCATTATTAGATATAGCTCAAAAAGTAGTTGTTAGATCTCAAATAAATTTAAATGGGACCAATTGGCACACACCACCTTTCGATTAAAAGAAAATTTGTCGAAATCGCCCCACCCAGTCAAAAGTTCTGATGTAACATACATAAAAAAAAAAAAAAATACAGTCGAATTGAGAACCTCCTCCTTTTTTGGAAGTCGGTTAAAAAAAATTGGTTGTCGGTGTACGGACGATTGTTTTACGTGAGAACGAACATTATAAAGAAACATTAATGAAAAATTGCATACTTTTACGAATTGAACTGAATTATTATCACTATTATTTCGAACTGCTAGCTCTGACGTCACGCGAGAAGAGAGATAAATGTGTTACAAGCCGACGCTTGGGCTGATCTGCGCTCTATCGCTTGTTCCGCATTCTCGCTTGCACGCTCTGGCTTAGGCGGAACGTGACAGTTTCCATGGGTGCAGCCGGTGTTTATCGATTTATAAGACGTTATCACGTCAAAAATATCTGGTGCGAAAAACTTCAAAAATTCGCGCTAATTGTGCAGTACTTTCTTATATAAAGTATACTTTACATAATCCAGAGTTCTAGCTCGCGGTTTCATAAAAAATTCTTGATTTTCGACAAAGACACAATTTTTGAAAATGATTATGTATTTTTATATAGTTAGTAAAAATGTTAATCACATATAGTCGATAGTAGCAAGAACTTTTTTAATCATTACATTATTTTTATAGGAACATTAGTAGGAAACTTAAGAAGGTACTGTCATTGGAATCTCTAAAGATCAAAACCTTTTCAGCAATTCTGTATTCAAAACACACGTGTATTGAACTTAAAAAAATTTCGAACGTTAAAAATTTCTAGTTTTCATACTATTTATAATCAAGTCATATGACAGACCACCCGGTTAGTTCGGTTAACGATGTAGTGGTAAGGAACATTTAAGGGCTCCGTTCAGGATCTTTGGGTGTAAAACCCTCAGCGAGTTTTTTGGAAAATGCATATTATATTTTTCTATAAAAGTATGATCGCAATTTTAACAGCTTATAAATGCACTGTGATAAAAAAGAGTATTTTATATCAAGGAAGAATTTAAGCTCGGCATCCAAACTACATGAATACACACGTCTTGGAATTTGATTCGGAACATGTCGATAATGATGTCTCGTGATCTTTTTTCTTGCATCGAGTACGACATGAATGTAAGAGTAATGTGACTTTTAAAAACTTAGACTGAATCTGAACTTGTCACCGTCGTCGGTTCAATTCACTGATATATTGTATTTTACCATCTCGTCTTTCTGACAGACGTAGTTTGAAGTAAATTTTTTTTATGCATGCTTGGCTTAGGGAGTAAGCTGGTGAATGCGTGACGATAGCGTTACAAAAAGTGTGATTGAGTGAGGCCAACAAAAGTTGAGAGGGATATACCTATAAGTTAGTGAAGATAGAAAGAGAAAGTTACATTTCGTAAGTTTTACTACAGTCATGTACACACGTTTTTTTTTAATTTCATGTGTTTCGTATTTATTTAATTTTAAAGTGTAATGTTATTTTAATTTACCTATATGTGCATCATAGACGGTAAAATATCTCAATTTGTTTTTGATGTCTCAACTATTATGGCAACTATGCAAACTTATTAACTTATAAGAAAGCCTACGCGAACTAGTAAATTAAAAAGAAAGTCAATAGCTCTATCAAAATAGCTAATTTAATATGAGTCAAACCATTAACTATAACTAGTATACTTGTACCTATTAATAAGTCCCATATCGCATTTTCTTTGAAATCCCTCATTAACTTTTTAAATGAAGAAGACGTTTAAAAACCATTGTTTTCGTTTAAGAGTTAAAAAGGAAAGGATGAATATTGTTTTTATCTATACATCATAATAAATGTACCTACGTGTATAATTATTACTGTTGCCGTATTATTATAGTCTTCTTTGAACTCTGAGGTTCTGACTCATACTAACGTTACTTAATTTACTTTTAAAGTTCCTTTGATATTTTTTGCCTCTTAAAATAGTTATATTTTTCCAATAACAATGAAAGAGAAAACGAAACATTGTTTTTGAAATTTAAGATGATTTCGAAAAATGCATACGTATTATAAGAACGATGAGCTTTCAGCTGACTCAATGAAGTGTCGGCGAGAGGAACGTCGCCGCAGGGCGCGCCATGAGAGGCAGCGGGTGGACAATGTAGTGAAATTACTTCAATAAATTTAATACTTAATGAATGAATGCGAAATGATTGATTTAAATAAATCGTATACACTATACTTATACTATAACTTACAAATATTTTTTTTTAATAAATAATATCGGATTTATTACTTTCATAAAAATATTCTGGAAGCATTTTTTTGCTCGATGGCATATTAATTAAATATATAATATTTGACCGACTAATCACTTTATTATGGTTACTTAAGAATTATCAAAAGTTTCAGTTTTTGGTGAAGTAATGATACAAAAAAGAAAATATTAGCTCAATGTGTCCTAACCCTGAGAGTCTCAGCGCTAACACACGCATCCGCTCCCCGCGCGCCGCCTGTCTCTCGACCAAAGAAGTGCTGCGGCTTGTTGGTTGAGTCGGACAGAGTACGCCGCAGCGTTGACACCGCATCCTGGATTCCTATTCTCTAACTCACACTTAGAAGAAATATCTCTTGAAGCAAACCACAACAAGTACCAAGCCTTAGAATGGACGCAGAAGAGTTCCGCGTACGGGGTAAAGAAATGGTGGATTACATTTGTACCTATATGAATACGTTGCGGAAACGACGAGTAACTCCGTCTGTGGAACCGGGCTACCTTCGCAATGCGCTACCTTCAGAAGCTCCGATGTACCCGGAGCCATGGGACAATGTAATGAGCGATATAGAAAGTAAGATCATGCCAGGCGTTACTCATTGGCAACATCCACATTTTCACGCTTATTTTCCAGCTGGAAATGGATATCCATCTATTCTTGGTGATATGCTGTCATCAGGTATTGGCTGTATCGGATTCTCATGGGTAATTATGCCTTCTAAATATTTACTTATCCCTTGTATTTAAAAATTCAGGGCCTTACATCTTCCAATATCTAAACATTAGAAAAATAGGTTAATGAGAATATTATATATTATCTCAGAATTTTTGATGTTTAAATAAATTCTTAGAACTACTGAAATTAATTTATCTATATCAACGACTTGAAAATCGGTTAAATTTGAAACATTTTAAGTGCATTAAATTTTCCGTAACAATCCTTAGAATAGAAAGTGAAGCTAAAGGTCAAGATCAGGCAAGACAAAAATGACAAAATAACTTTTAAAATGCGATCAATTTTTTAGTACAGTTTTAGTTGTCACAACAAAGTAGATTGCTCTTTCTTAAAAGAGTGATTTTAATTTAGTCTTCCCAAAATATTTGTAAATCAAGCTTACAATTATAAATCCTTCTTATAGAAAAACTTAAAAACTTTTCAGTTCTCTCAGAAAATACTTATAACACAAATTGTTTTAAGGAAGTTTACATCGAATAATTTAGAATATTTGAATGAAAAAATAAGTAAAGCATTATTACCTTTTTAACCGACTTCCAAAAAAGGAGAAGGTTCTCAATTCGACTGTATTGTTTTAATGTATGTGACATCAGAACTTTTGACTGGGTGGACCGATTTTTTAATCGATAGGTGGTGTGTGTCATTTGGTCCCATTTAAATTTATTTGAGATCTAACAACTACTTTTCGTTTTTACTTGACGCTTTTTTCGTCGACCTACGTTGTATTATAACTTAACATACCACATAACTTTTTACTGGATAATTTTAATTTAATCGAAAGCTGATGTTTATCATGTGGTCACATATAAATTATATCGAGATCTGATAACTACTTTTTGAGTAATCTTTGATAACGCGTAGTTACTTGACTATTTTTTCGCCGATCTACGTTGTATTACTTGTCGATGTAATTGAAGTCGGTTTTTTTTTCGTTTGTGACCAAATACAATTATTGAGATATATATTTTCACCGACTATCAAAACTTAAAATTATATAAATGTCCGGCATTAAAATGTTTTTTTTTTGTATGATAAAATATTTTAAATAATAAACACCGTTTTGGGATGTCGCAGAGAAATCCCATATGGAACCCAAAGGTAATAGAGCTTTTATTACTTATAAATACAATAATAATTGTATAATTATCAAGTCGGTATTAAGGTGGCTAGAAGTTTTTTTCTGAGCTAACGCAATTTTCCAGATAAAATAGACCGTACCGTTGCTTATTAATAAATAGTAATAGTGACACTGCCCACTAACAAATTATTCGTAATCAAAAATGACTCTTTCAAATAGGTTTAAAAAAACTTTTGAATTATTTATTTAATAAAAGTTAAAATGAAGAAGGCGAGAAACTCCGCAGTTACTGTTTTAATAAAACTGTTTTTCATTATAAATTTAGTCATACCAATTATAAAAACGCGATAACGCTTATAATAAAAACGAACTAACTAAAGGTATAAAACATTCCTTTAGTTTCGAAGTCGAATTTGCTGGTGAGACATGTAGAGTAGCATAGTAATCATAGTGTCCTAGTTAGTACCAGTTTCTCAATTCTTTATTCCAGAAGATTATTTCAAGTTGTTGATTTTCAATATTTAAATTAATTTTATTAATATAGTCAGAAAAAATTGACATAAAGGAATAAGATCCAATGACTGGCCATTGGCCAATATCATTGACTAGTAAAAACGAGTACTGTAAATTCCTTGCTATTACTTTTTATTTTCCTTGCTTCCTATTGGAATGTACGTACGTTTAGACGGATATGTTCCCTAATATAAGTAACGATCGCTATCAGGTATTTTTGATAACAACCGGGACCGACGGCTTAACGTGTTGTCCGGGGTACGGTGGTAAGACCACAAGGACAGACATCCAAATCGGAAAAAAGGATTTACACAAATACAAATATATGGATATTGCGTGGATGGCCACGTAAGCCTTATTAATTTACGAACTATAATACTTATGAATATTATAGTTATTTCTCAGATAAAGACGTAATTTAACTTTTGACACCTCTTTCAACAAACAAACCGTTCTTTTAAATGTAGTACTTATTATAAGTAAACGCATAAAAACGAAAATAAAATGTACATAGAATATAATTTTTAACAATATACGATATAATAAAATTTATATAACAAACCAGTCATGACCGCGACTTTGTCCGCGTGAAATTTAAGAAAAAGTTATTGTTCACTTCGCAGAGTTATACTGTTAAAATAAATTAATTTCTAAAATAAAAAGTAGCCAAAGCTACTCCTTATTACATCAGCTATGTGCCAGTGGAAGTCTCTTCAAAATCGGTCCAGCCGTGTCAGAGATTAACCAGAAAAAACAGACAGACAGACAAAAATGGTAAAATATGTTAATTTGGTTTATTTACCGCCAGCCCCGGATCAATGATTTTTCTTTTCGAACCGGGGCAAAAACTTAATAGAGGCGGCCCCTCCCTTCAGCGTTTGAGAGAAACTGACAAAATTAACAAATGAGTAGCATTTTTTGACCATTTGAAAAAATAATAATTCTTTAATTAATTTAAACTTTCATTATCTATTAACTAATAACTTTCATTTCGGACATAAAACAGAAACACTGAAAAAATATATAACCAGGAAAGACAACAACTTTACACGGCGTGCTTTCTTTTCTGCGAAGGAATATATTAGCTCCTCAAAGTCCCCACATAGGCAGTTTTGTTTTCAATGACTAGGATCGCGTGGCCAGATAGACGCTCCTGACTTATTGTTGAAAGTATATAAGTTTTAATTATTTTCAGTTTTCTGGAGCTTCGATCACAGCTTGCAGATGTTGTTGATAATGTGCAATAAATTCCTAAAGTTTTACTATCATTTGGAAACGCTTCTTGCAAGTCATGCTTTTACAAATGTTGTAACAGGTCGACGGCACTTGATTTTTCTTGATCTTTGATAATTTACTAGATCTCATATGATACGTTCCTAAAACACTTAATTAGTAGGTGTTCAAAAACAACCTGGGCGTATGGAAATACAGAAGTTTGTTTTTCAAATATATTATTTTACGAATCGATTACTTAATAAAATATATGAAATTGTAGGAAAAATGGCTTCACTTGTTCGATATTTCAATTTCTTGTCACAAGGATTTGGTGCCCCGATGAAACTGCCGCTCGGGGCAGGTGCCCGGTTTGCCACTCCTTAGATCTGGGGCTGTATACCGTATATACATCCATATGCATTAGTAAAAGCGGTTATTTTAATATTAAAACAGACACTCCAATTTTATTTATTTGTATAGGTATACTGGATCACCAAGATCAATAAAATTAGATTTATCTTGCTATAAACTGGCAAATTAATGAATGAAAAATAATAAAAGTAGTAAATATAAATTTAAAACTAATATTGAAACAGTTACAATACAATACAATACAAATACTCTTTATTGTACACTATCAGAGAAAAATTTTACACCGTTAAAGAAAATATAGACATGTACAAAAGGCGGTCTTATCGCTAAAAGAGCGATCTCTTCCAGACAACCTCTAGCATGAAAAGGACATGACTAAAGAGTTAGACGGCATGGAGGCAGTTAAAATATACTTTCAAGTTTGTTAAGTAAGTAAACTTCGTAGAGCGTTATACGAGCTTCACACAGAGGGGAGCAGTTCTACTTTTTGAAGTAAAACTTCTTTACGCACGCTTTACTTGGGGAGTACCTAAGCTGGTGAATTCCTGAAGAGAACTTTACGAAAAGTGTGATCGGGTGAGGCGAACGGAGCAAGAGAGAGAGAAACCGAGCACACTTTTTCTTTCTCTCTTCCTCTCATAGCCAGTTACGTTTCGTATATCTAAGATATTGTGCAGAAGTTTTACTTCAGTTGTGTGGTCTAAAGCACAGTTGTTTTTTTTTAATCAAATTAAAAGAAATAAAAAAATAAGTATTTAGTGACTTTTTGGATTTTTGAAATAAAGAGAAGTTTTCAGGAAGTATATGAAACTGATAGCATTTTGTTAAATATTAATTCTGAAATTGTTCTCGACCATAATTTATCTTAATGGAATATTAATTTAACATTATCATATAAATGTAATAAAAATAAAAGATTATATTACAGAAAATTAAATCGCTATTTACGTTAAATAATTTTGCTTAAATTGTTCACACAAAACGACTATCATTGCATTGGATAACTTTAATTATACATCTGTGAGAAAAAAGAAGAATAAAATAAAATAATTCTGCATGCTGACATGAAATAATGTATGCATACTGAAATTACTTGAGTTTTAGATAATTTAGTTTGAAACTAAACGTAGAAAAAGACTAATGTCAAATAAAAAACCAATGCTTCGTCACGTTTTCAATGTTGTGCTTTACGTATGCTTAAATAAAATCCGGAAACTTAAATTCGGATGGAGTACGGATTAGTTATGAAATACGCTTGCCATATTTTGCATTAAATAAGACATTTAGGTGAGCTTGTAAAAAAGTTCGAGGTAGTTCACTATATGAATCTTACCATAGTTTTTATCTAGAACATACATACATTTTGTAATGAAACAGCTACTACACTACTACAACGTAGTAAACCGCAAAAAATCTGAAATAATCGTTTCATTATAATGAGTGAAATTCGCGTAAACATTAGAAAATAATATGTAGATATTCTGTATTCATACGAGTTCAACTGCAGTATCAAACTATTGAATTACAACTTTTTACGCACGCTTGACTTGGGGAGACTGCATTTTCTGAGAAAATTTACCATAGTTATGTATATTTTTTTGAAGCCATCAATCAGAAAGTAGATATTTTAATGAACCGACCGACTGAATCCAACCGACTTTTTTGAAAAAGCTTATATTTTGAGATAAGAATTTTTAATTGAAAATTAGGGAGCTTTTTCGATATTGGGGTCAATAAGGTGGAAAAATAAATCTTTTAAATAAAAATATTTACAGTGTGCGTAGGACATAAAAAGGTAAGTTTTCATTAAATTTTATTACACTACACACGTTACACAAAGTGAAGCAGATAGGTGGACTAATTTCCAATATAACTTTCTCTTCCTATGACCTAGCTCATTACGTTCCATTTTCAAGTATTCCTCAACCTTATTTTTAAAACTAATATGTACTAGTTAAACCCTGCCAAGCTTCGTTGTTGCTTAGTATCATATTATCATCATCATCTTCTTGCCCTTATCCCACTTATGTAGGGTCGGCACAACATGTTTTCCTCTTCCATTCCTCTCTATTATTCGTCACTTCAGCGCTTACTCCTTTCTTTCTTATATTCTCAGACACACAATCCATTCATCGCTTTTTCGGTCTGCCGATCGCTCTTCGTCCTTCGACATTCATCCCTAACATTCTTTTACCAACATAGCGTTTATCCCTCCTCATTACATGCCCATACCACGCTAACCTATTGCTCCTCATTTTCTCTGTCACGGGTGCTACTTTCAAACTTCCCCTTATATACTCATTTCTAATCCGATCTATCCTCGTTACTCCACACATACATCTTAGCATTCTCATCTCGGCTGTGTGCACTCTTCTTTCATCCGTCTTCTTTCGTCCGTTTTACACGTCACGGTCTATGTTGCCGTCATTTTGTATTAATGAACCAAGGTACCGGAAGTCGGAGCAGACTGGTAGGGATACACCATCCAAGGCAATATGGGAAAAACCGGACAAACCGCTGAAATTGCAGAATAACTACTCATTCTCAATCCCGCGCCCTCCAGTCTTTCCTGCCATTTTCCCAGTCTGCTCTGTACCTCAAGAGCATTATCTCCGACAAGAACAACGTCGTCAGCAAACAGCATACATCAGAGTGCTTCCTCCTGTATGTCTGATGTTAGAACATCCATTACTAGGAGGAATAAATACGGGTTTAAAGCCGACCCCTGGTGCAAACCTACAGCCACATTGAACTTGCCAGTTACTCCGGCTTCGGACCGGACGTGGGTGCTAGCTCTATCATACATCGCCTGAACAAGTCGTACATACTTATCTGGTACTCCTTTCCCTTTCATAGACCACCACAGAACCTTACGAGGGACCCTATCGAATGCCTTTTCCAGATCTACGAACACCATATGAAGGTCTTTTTGTGCGAGTCGATATTTTCGCAGAGTTGGTGGAGTGCAAATATGGCGTCCGTAGTTCCCCGGCCCGGCATAAATTCAAATTGGTTCTGTGTGACCTCACATTATTCTCTCATTCGTCGCGCTATCACTTTCTCCCATATCTTCATGCTATGTGACATGAGCTTTATTCCCCGATAGCTGCTGCAGTCCTGTATGTCACCTTTATTTTTTAAAAATGGACACCAGTGAACTGTACCACCATTCCTTGGGTATAACTTCTTCTTACAGCAACTTATTGAAAAATAAAGTCAGCCACTTCCATCCATCCGCATTCAAAAACTTAGTATCATATTAATTATTCACAATTTGCTAAGTATAATTGTGTTGCTAGGAAATATTTGGCTTTCAAAAAAGCTAATCAGTTCCCGGGGGAGGTTCAGAATAAAAATATATACAAACACTCTTGAAAAAAAGTGTAAGGACCTACTGACCTATACTCCATTGAAAAGATAGTTTTTAGTTTTGTAACCACTATTATATACTGCTAATTTATGTGTAGGTACTGTGTTTATATAATATACATAAAATAGCGATCTCTGTCCGTCCACATTTTTTACAGGATAAGTAATCACCAACATATCATATACTAAACCCTTCTCATATATGTATAAGTATTATTCCGATTGGTTCAGTAGTTTTCACAGTATAACTAAACAAAAAAACCGGCTCTCCATTTATTAGTATAGATTATTAATGAAATCCTGAGCCAATAAGTCATGCACTGCACGTATTTCTAATGCGCAATAAACTACATCGAAGTGTATTGTAAAATGTTTAATTTTACTTTGTTAACTCTTAAATGATGTTCTCCATGCTTATTAATTTTATGTAGCACATTTCAATTCAAAAGATAAAAAACCTAGATTAGTAAAAAAATACATAATTGATAAGACTTTATCTAAAATAAAACTTGTTTTAACTGCAGTTATTAATTTTTATTACTTTTATATTTACACATTAGTTTCCAAATTATTTATATGCCTCCGAATCTACATTATATTTTTTCAAAATATTTAATTAGGCTTATTAATATTAGATGCTATTAAATTAAACAGCAATTGGAATAGATTTTAAAACAACAGTTTTCCGGTGCACGAAATGCTGTATAAATTAATAGTGAATCTGAATTTCATTAGTCCTCTAAAAATGGCATTACTGGGCGAAGACCGTCTCTTAGTAAAAAGTAGGGTTGAAGTTTAATCTGCCACATTACTCTCTTCGGCTGGAATCGCGATTCTAAGCAACTTTTAATAATAAGTATAATATGTAAAGTTAATAATTATACAATAGTATCTTCTCGTAAACCGCAGTTGTTTTAGTCCAAGCACAGGTTATAAAACTGAGCCAGATTTTAGTTGTTAGAAACTACTCATACAATACCTACATAAAAAAATAATAAAATCTGCACATTTTTTGCTTCTTGTGAAACTAATATTTTTATCGCTAAAAGGTCTTTAATTATTTTGATCCTCATTACTTAAAGTGTACCTAAGCCTTATTTCGGTTTTAATATAGGTTTTATAGAAGTGTTGAATAATATTTAAAATTTAATAAAGTACTTGAATAACGTTATAAAAGATTCGCGCTTCGCTTTACTTTAATACCTATCCATCCTATTCTATCTATATATTGTTATTTCTATTCTTATCTTATACTTACTGCTGTTAAATTTCATTATAAGGTAGGTAATTACTTAGAGTTGACTAACTAACTATTTTCAAAGTTTTTTAAAACATAATAATATTGTTGTCATAATTATACAAAAGCTTTAACCATTGTTATACCTTGCCTTTGGATACTTTACTGTCTATGAAATTATCTTTATTTAGACTACTTAAAAAAATACAAAAAAAAAAAAAAAACTAAATGTATTTCCTATTTAGGCTTATAAAAATCAGTACCTGGGTAATCGAGTTTAGCTCGGTATTTTTAATAAATCGTGTTTTTTGGAAATCATATTTAATATGACATAATAATGAAAAATATAACGAGTGGAATTAGATAAAAAAGGAAAAAATGATCAATCTGGAGACATGGGGATTTCAACCGTGGTCTTTTCGGTCGATCCCGACCGGCCAATTTTACACCTGAGCTATTACAACTTTCTTGACAATCATGAAATTTTCCTTCATATTCTAACGATATTGTAGCCATTTTATCATTGCCTAAAAACAGGGATAAAACGAAATTTTCTAAAAATAAATCCTAACTATACCGATTTATCTCCCCCGAAATCCCCTGCATACTAAATTTCATGAAAATCGTTGGAGCCGTTTCCGAGATATATATACCTACAAGAATTGCACAAGAATTTACAATTTATTAGTCTTGGTATAAATCATGTCCGCGTGGAATTATGCCAAGAATGCTGGCAGAATTTCCCCGTTGAATCGCTATGCCGATTTTCTGTGCAAAAAATGCACTAGACCTCTTGACACTAGTGGAGGCAATAAGACGAGAAGTTATCTCATTTAAAAAAAAATTTAGCACTGCTACTCCAAGGTCCAAGTGTTTCGACTGCAAATGGCACAAAGATATGATTTGGAATTAGTGACAAATATTTGTGCCGTTTAGTAATTTCAGCCTTTTCCGCTGCGACTCCCGCTTTTAAGATCGTTTCCCTGACGTGAGACAGAGCAAGTGTGTCAACGCAGGTTGCGTCCCTCAAAAGAGCCTGTCCCTTTTCCCAGGGAACCAATGTCAATCCATCAGGTCACTTGCCATCATCGCCACTAATTCTAGTTAGCTCGATAAGAGCAGAAACGTCGATGGTGGCAAGAACTCTTTTTATGGTATCATTAAGGGAACCGTGGCAGGAAAACCTACCTTAACTCCTGTTGTAGGAAAGGCCGTGTAATCCGAAAGAATTAACCTCTTTTCTGCACGGACATCTGTGTTCAAAGCAAAGTAAAAATATTTTATGTAATATATTTATTTAATAATATATTATTATATATTTAAAAAATAATGTTATTTATTTTTAAAATCATCCATATTTAAAGAATCTATTACTTTATTATACCTACTTACCTACTACCTACACTCGGGTGGGGTGAAAAGTAGCCAAAAACAAACGGCGAAACAAGATTTTTAACAATTCATGTGAATATGCTTCTTGGGGGATTGGGGATTGGGTCGGCAACGCGCTTGCGATGCTTCTGGTGTTGCAGGTGTCTATAAGCTACGGTAATCGCTTACCATCAGGTGAGCCGTACGCTTGTTTGCTGACCTAGTGACATAAAAAAAATAATAATAATAATACTACATGAAAAATTCTAGTAGTGTATCTTTATATATTACAAAATGTTGTGCTTATTTTTTGTTTATTATATTTATTTCTTGTTTTAGGCTGCTAGTCCAGCCTGCACAGAATTGGAAATAATTATGTTAGATTGGTTGGGTAAGTATTGTTTAAGAGTCACGTTCGTATAAAGTAAACAAATAATATGTTCACCTAAATTTTATTGCATTTCTTAAACTGAGACAAGCTGTTAAATACATAATACAGACGACCGATACATCACATGGAAGACATTTACAGTATTTAAATTTCTATTTTAGGTAAAGCTATTGGACTCCCTCCAGCTTTTTTACCTTTCTCTGAAGGAAGTAAGGGTGGCGGTGTCATTGAGGTACGTCGTCGTAGTTTAGTCTTTAGTATAATATCATTCCATTGTGGATTCCATTTTAGATGCGTGAGTTTAACAATAGAAGCAAAGATGTAATCTTATATAAAAGTACATAAAATACAATTAGACTCATATTAAATTACGCACAGATATCGACAGACTTTATTATGTTTAAATTAAAATAAAATAAAAACGTTCCTTTTATAATCTAATATCACAAAAGTTTAATAAACGGTTTTTATAATGACTTTATGGCTTCTTAGTTGAAGTCTTAAACTTGACACAATTAGGTAAGCTTAAAATCAATTTATTTTTCATCGTCATACCTTTACCACAGGGGTCAGCAAGCGAGTGCGTCCTCGTGTCAATGCTCGCCGCGAGGGCGGCCGGTATAAAACGGTTGAAGCATCAATTTCCCACCGTCGATGAGGGTCTCTTGCTGTCCAAGTTAATCGCATATTGTTCAAAAGAGGCTCATTCTTGCGTAGAAAAGGCCGCTATGATGAGCTTCGTTAAGCTACGCATTTTACAACCTGATGAGCATGGGTGCTTGAGAGGTGAAACTTTAAAGATAGTAAGTATAATACTTGATAACCTCTATTTATACTGATGTCGTTTTATTATAGTCTTACTCAGGGCCGGATTTAAACTTAATGACGTTCCTGGGCATCGGAAAAAAATCCGCCCCAATACTGGAATTTTAGTAAACTTATAGTTTTTTTTTTCAAAATTAAAATAACTAACTTATTGCAGAAATTTTAGTATATATTGTATATTCCAAAAACATAAATAAATATTTTTTTAAAGTTTATGTTTTATTTATTTAATTATTTATTTATTTACTTATAAGGGATGGTACAAAGCACAGAAAAAATTATAAAACAAACAATAATGAAATATAATCAAAAAGGCCAATTACGACCATCCATCCGTTTAAAATTTAAATTAACAAACGTGAAAAAATTAAAATAATTAAAAATAATTCCGAAATATTTTCAAAAAAAAAACTAATTAAATTTCTTTAATTCCAGAAAATATAAAAATTGATTATTATTTTAATAAATTGATTAAATAAATCATTTTGATTATTAATTTTTACTAAAAGTGCAAAAATTATAATTCAAAAATATTGTATGAATTGAATTTCTTGAATTATCAATTAAACAGAAAATTATTAATTAATATAATTAATTAATTAAATTGATCTGAATCTTGATAAGACTAAAAATAATGTCAATTATGTCAATTTAAAAAATTTGCCGCCGTAAAAAATTTGCCGCCCTAGGCACCTGGGCCCCGTGTAAATTCACTGCTGGTCTTACTAATGAAATGTCCATGCTTATATATAATATTGAAGTAGGTATTTCTAGCTAGCACTAGAATATTTACGAGTAGATATCTAATTTTGTTATATCACATACTCCGGTTATCACTACAGTACATGGTTGACCGAGCTTAGCTCGGTATTTTTTTTTTTTTTAGTAAATCGTGTTTTTTAAAAATCATATTTAAATACGGATTAGGTATTGATAAAATATGAATAATATTGTACTTACCGACATAATAATAAAAAATATGAACTGGTTATTTAAATAAAAAATCACGACTGCAATTATAAAAAAAGGGGAAAAATAATCGATGTGGAGACCGGACCGGAATTTTTTCTTTTCGGGACCAGCTGATTTCCCACCTTAGCTATTATAACTTTGGAAACAATGGCGAAATTTACCTTCATATTCCAACAGTATTGTAGCAGATTTTCACTGCCTAAAAACACCGATAAAACGAAATTTTCTAAAAATGAATCCTAGCTTGATCGATTTATCGGCCCCGAAACCCCTGTACACTAAATTTTAAGAAAATCGTTGCAGCAGTTTCCTATATATATATATATATATATATATATATACATATATATGTGTGTGTTTATATACAAGAATTGCTCGTTTAAAGGTATTAGACAGTATAAAACAAAGTCGCTTCCCGCTGTCTCTGTGACAGACATATAGAACTTTAAAACTACGCAACGGATTTTGATGCGGTTTTCTTTAGTAAATAGAGTGATTGTTTCTAATGTGATGTCGTAAATAAACAAATTTTTTTTGCGCTTACATTGCAAACGTTTTTTTCTGGCTTAGCCCTACGAGATAGTTTAAAATAATTTACTACAGTATTGTACACTTTAAAAGGGTCTATAAAAAATTCCGCAGTGGTGTATGTCTATCTCTTAGGGTTAATAATCCATAATAACCACTTTTTATCCTTTACTTTTTGCGAGAAATAATAGCTTATTTGCGAAGCTGTTTTAAAAAGTATCTTAAATACATTATACATTTAATATAGATCAATATAGCCCTTTACAGCGTGTAATTTAAATTAATATTTTCGAAGATATTATAGATTTAAAATGCTGGGACATAGCGGTTGCATATAAAGACATTTTGTAGTGTATCAGCATTGCACAAAGCCAGTGCGAGTCGCTAGTCTTGTATATAATATTAAAACACCAAACACAAATACTAAAATATGTAGAAACGACAACGACTAATCGTAACGTTAAACGTAAAAAAGAAAGTAAATTCATCATTTTAACTATTTTAAGGTGTAATATTTTTATTTTAAGGTGTAAGTACTTACTATAATATAGGTATACTAGCTGACCCCCCAAACGTTGTTTTGCTATATAAGTTATTAACCCTGTTAATCCTCCCCGTTTATAACTTAGAGGTATGAAAAATAGACGTTGGCCGATTCTCAGACCTACCCGATATGAACACAAAATTTTATAAAAATCGATTCAGCCGGAGGAGTATTGTAACTAACATTGTGACGCAGGAATTTTATATATTAACATAAGATATTTTACAATACAATTATAGCAAGCGCGATTGATTCTGTCGTGTTGTTGATACGTTCAAAATTAACGCAAAGCATGGTAAAAAATTATTTATTTATTTATACTTTATTGTACACCCCGACTACATTTTAGACAATAAACACATTAAAAAAAACATTTACAGACTGTGAAGTACAATGGGCGGACTTATGGCTATTTAGCCATTTCTTCCAGACAACCCAAAAATTATTATTTTTGTGATGCAAATATATAGTAAAGTTTTCATCTCGCTTGCACATCTCCGACTTGATTTACATATACTATTACTTTTCACTGATTTTTTTGTTCAATAACAATAAAATATAGCCTATATCACTCCTGAATAGTGTAGCTTTCAATTAGTGAAAGAATTTCCCTACAAGCAAACAAAGTTAAAAACTTTATCTCTTTATATAATATTACTATTGATGAAATCTTAATAATAATAAGTGATGAAGTAACGAAGCAGGTAAGACGCGATGAGGTTCAGATAATCGAGCAGTAATTGAAGAGGCGAGCTTCGTCATAATATCTTAAACTCCGACGTCGTCATCTCGCCCTGCGTTCGTCGTTTAATGAATCGCCTGTAAATGCCGGAAATACGTGGCGAGCCGAAAGGCAATATGCCGCTTTTCGCGCTACTTTCTAAGCTTCGAATACTGAAAATTCACAATTCAGCCCTCTTATGAAAGAAGCGATTTAAATAAAACCCGCTTAAAATCAAAATTGTCTTTTGTCTAACAAAGATGATAGGATCTTTAATTATTCTTCTAAATTAAATTTTAAAATGACTTGAAATTGAAACGGCTTATTTAATGACATATTAACTTGTATTATGATAACACTGACTTAGCGACTGAGCTTTGGCTTTTATTTTGGTTCCGTACCCAAAGGGTAAAACGGGACCCTATTGCTAAGACCTCGCTGTCTGTCCGTCCGCCCGTCCGTCCATCCGTCTGTCTGTCACTAGGCTGTATCTCAAAAACTCGCAATAGCTGGTCAGTTTACATTTTCACAAATTATGTTGCCGTTATAACAATACACATTAAAAACAAAGCAAAACAAAATAAATCTATAAGAGGGGCTCCCATTCAACAAACCCAATTTTTTTACCCCTTTTTGCTCGATATCAATAATGGCAATAGGTGGGCACTTGAAATATTCACGAAATCTCTTTGCCTATTTTTGCTTGATATCAATAAATGGTAACAGTGAAGCACTTGAAATATTTACAAAATACATGATTGTAGATTTATTTAAATAATAAATAATTATACTATAGTACAAGTATTTAGGCGGGACTTTCATACAACAAAAGTGACTTTTTTGCCGCTTTTTGCCCGATATTAAAATCATCACTAGGTAATCCCTTGAAATATTTATAAAGTAGTTAGCTTTATTTAATAATTAAATATTTTACAGAAAATTTACTTATATTTAGTTTACTTAATGTACGGAATCCTTCGTGCGCGAATTCGACTCTCACTTGGCCAATTTTTTTTTACTTATATCGCATCAATCAATTTTATCCAATTATAAGGTGAAATATATTTATAGATAAATAATAAAAGCCTTACAGTTTAAGGCTTTAGTACTAGGTACTTACTATTGTATTTCTGTTTACGTACATTACAGTAATAAGCTAATTTATTTGATCTGAGAAATTCTTTATCCTTTATAATGAGTACGTACAAATAAATGAGTACAAAAATGTTAATTATCTTAACGCTATTTTAAAACTTTGAAAATATTAAAATTTTGTTTTATTCAAAGGCAATGGAAGAAGACGAAGAAGCTGGCTTAGTGCCTTTCTTTGTATCAACTACATTAGGCACAACATCCACCTGTTCATTCGACAACTTGCTCGAAATAGGACCTGTGGTACGAAAATTTCCTTCCGTGTGGCTCCATATCGACGCTGCGTACGCAGGAAGTTCGTTTTTATGCCCTGAGCATAAATACCATCTAGCAGGAGTCGAATACGCGGATTCGTTTAACACGAATCCTAATAAACTCATGCTCACTGCATTTGACTGCTCCTTGCTCTGGGTAAAAAATAGATACCTACTAACATCAGCACTTGTAGTGGATCCACTGTATCTGCAGCACTGCTACGATCACACAGCCATTGATTATCGCCACTGGGGAATACCACTAAGTCGTCGATTCCGCTCGCTCAAATTATGGTTCATGTTAAGAAGTTATGGTATTAGCGGTTTGCAGAAATATGTACGCCGGCACTGTGAACTTGCTAAGTATTTCGAGCAACTTGTTAAAAAGGATTCACGATTCGAGGTGGTAAACCAAGTGAAGGTTAGTATTTTTATAACTTTTACAATCGCAAAAATAATAAAAACCAAAGTGTAAGCTCATTTTTTTTTCAAATTTTAGTTGGGCTTAGTATGCTTTCGATTGATTGGAAGCCCTGACGAAAATCATCAACAAGTGGACGAACTGAATAAGAAGTTATTGACTAACATTAACGCTTCTGGGAAGATTCATATGGTCCCAGCTTCTTTCCGCGATCAATATGTTATTCGTTTTTGCGTCGTTTACCAATATGCCACACGTGAAGATATCGGTAAGACACGATATAATTTATTTACAATTAAAATACTCATTCTTTTTAATTCGTGAAACAATTTAATTCTGTTCCAGAATACGCATGGGATGTTATTACTGACTTTGCAACAGAATTGATAGAAGGACCTGATAAAGAAAGGGTCAGTATTTACAAAATTACACACAAGTACGTATATAATGGTAAATGTTGTCTTGTACTCAGTGAACACATTTATGTGAAGTTGACGTCAGAATAACGTCCTTCAATGTCTCGATTTACGTAAAATAAAGGCCACATCTGCATCATAATTGAGCCACACCACTTCTTGACGTATCGGTCTTACGTTATATATATATGACATAAATATGACATCCAATTAACATTACTATGACTTAGGTGTCTAAATTACATAACTCTGATGTCTTAGTGATATAAAATAATTAAGAAATTGTGACGGTTGATATAATTATTATCATTTAGCTTATGTCTAGATGACATAACTCGGATGTCATAGCTATGTAAAGTTACTTCCGACTACGTACAGAAACATTATCATACTTATTAATATTGCGTTTATTCCACAATTTAGCTAAACGTTAATAAACAAAAAAAAATATTTTTTTATTTTAATGAAAACAATGCATAAGTAAGAATAAAAAAATTAAAGGTTAATATAATTAGCATATTTTGATACATGTTATTTAAAAGGCTTGTTTAACTATTGTTGCTGTTTGGAGTCTAGAATGACAAGCGAAACAGAGATTTTTTAATTACATTGCACACACTTTATAACCCAACTTATTATTAATTAATAGACAGCAATTTTTAAATTATTTTTTAAAATTCTTTAAGAAAAACAACCCGAAAAGTAAAAATGACAATCACAAGCGTTAATTCAATTACTGGGTTTTAATACTTATATTTAAAAGTTTTGTACATGTGAAATGTTATGTTATGAGAAAAATTAACTATACTGCGCATACTTTATAAGTCAACTTATTATTAATTAAAAACATCGCAAAGATCTCTCCGCTACAATGTTTTCGCGAGAAACCCCAGCCACACTCTCTATACAGAGAAATGGTTGCAGCTAAAATAAAATTTTACAAATGGTGACAAATATGGCCAACAAAGACTCAGCTTATAATCCCAGCTCTTTCTGATCGAAAACACCCGTGTGGCTCGTTTGATTGGGCTCACTTAGCGCTAACTAAATATGGAAACATAACAATTTTTATACCAACCCACTATTTATAGGGGTAAAAATACAATTTTTTTATAGAAAAAACAATATAAAATACTTAATACAATTTTTATAAATCTACAAAAATTAAATAGCTTAAATATATCGTAACCTAGTTTTTGAAATTACTCCCAGAAATATTAGACAAAAGCTATAACTCTCTCGTGCTCATCCCAAATTTTTTAAAAGATAATTGTGTTTGCTCGCAAACGAAAAAAAACCGACTTCAATTACATCGACGAGTAATACAACGTAGATCGACGAAAAAATAGTCAGGTAACTATGCGTTATCAAAGATTACTCAAAAAGTAGTTATTAGATCTCAATAAAATTTAAATGTGACCACATGATAAACATCCGCTTTCGATAAAATTAAAAATTATCAAAATCGGTACACCCAGTAAAAAAAGTTAACATATAATTATAATTAAAGTTAATATATAATTATAAGTTAAAAGTTATTGCAAATTTTCGAGAGTTTCCCTCGATTTCTCTAGGATCCCATCATCAGATTCTGGTTTTCTTATCATGGTACCAAACTAGGGATATCCCCTTTCCAACAAAAAAAGAATTATCAAAATCGGTACATCCAGTAGAAAGTTATGCGGTATAATACAACGTAGGTCGACGAAAAAAGCGTCAAGTAAAAACGCATTATTAGATATAACTCGAAAACTAGTTGTTAGATCTCAAATAAATTTAAATGGGACCAATTGGCACACACCACCTTTCGATTAAAAAAAAATTTGTCGAAATCGGTCCACCCGGTCTAAAGTTCTGATGTAACATACATAAAAAAAATACAGTCGAATTGAGAACCTCCTCCTTTTTTGGAAGTCGGTTAAAAACTTTTCAAATTTAAAACCTATGTAGATCTAGTGAAGTTCTATCGAATTTAATAAAATTTGAGGGGGTTGTCTCTTTAAATTTGGAAATAATAAATTTTGACGAATAGCTAAAATTTTGAAACTGAATATCTCTGGAAGTACACACTTAAAATTATGCCTGATGTGCCAGCGTGCTTGGCTCGTTGCGCTGCGTCAAATAATGTACACTAAGTTGCCCGTGCACACTGGGAAGTCGGAGCACTTGGCCACGTGGTACTTGTTTTTTTGCCGATTTCTCAGCGCTCATGCTCGAGAAAAATCTGGCAGTGATATCAAATTGTAGGCCTTTGTAAGTTCTTCCCAACGACATATATAAATGAACCTTTGAATGAGCCTTAGAATCGGCAGCGTTTGTCTTCGAAATTTTTAAATTGTGATATTTTCAGTTTTTTGTTTTTTAAAAACTCAATAAGGACGCGATTAGGCTTAGGTTAGGTATTTTTAAAAGTTTTTAATTTTCGGCATTCAAACACTTAATACGCATGCGTTTCCGATAGCGGGCGATTGCGAAGAGGGAAAGGTTGTCAATTTGATTAATTTTTTTAACATTCACACACACACACATCAGCCTATCGCAGTCCGCTGCTGGACATAAGCCTCCACAAGTTCGCGCCAAAAATGGCGTGAACTCATATATTTTGCCAATAATCACCACGCTGGGCAGGCGGGTTGGTGACGGCAGGGCTGGCTTTGTCCCACCGCAGACGCTGCTGCCCATCTTCAGTCTGTGTATTTCAAAGCTAGTACTTGGATGGTTATCTTGCCATCGGTCGGTTTTTTAAGTTCCAAGGTGGTAGTGGAACTGTGTTATCCCTTAGTCACCTCTTAAGACACCCACAGGAAGAGGGGGTGGCTATATTCTTTGCTGCCGTAACCACGCAACCTTTTCAAAAACTTTTTAACACTGTGTGAATCAAAACAATTAAATATTAATTTATAAACAAGAATATTATTCCTGTATGTTACACTTAATTTACTGCTGCTGATTATTATAAATGAATTATATAAACATAAAAGTTAAAATGAAAATATATTTTGTAACATTTAATTGCTATGAATGAGCTTACGAACGCAATGTTTGATGATGGTATGTGAACTGATTTTATGTAGCAAGTTATGCAACTAGTGTACAATGCTGATTGAGCGATATGGATGTGCGGCTGAACCGTACATGCTCCTGGGTGAGAAGATGTGAGCTAAGCTAAAACAAAGGTAAAACCGACAAAAAAAACTTAACAGCTAATTTACAAGGTGGACCCGACAATTGTTTAGTTAGCGAGTACGACTAAAATTTCATCTTAATAAAACGAGCGAAGTGTTTTTGTAAACCGATCGAGTAGTCTAATTTAGAATATCTTGACCGAGAATACTGACACTAAAATCACTTTGCTCTCCTTTTACTCGCACTTTTACACTTTAGATTTTTCGAACACACACAATGTATCCTGCTGATCACTGCTCGGAGACGGGCGTACGGCTCAAACACATCTGCATGTCACCTGCAACCACTTGCTATCCACAACCGCCAGCCCTGCGGCCGCCATACAGTATATAGCGACATAGTGATGGAAATCGTGATAGTTGAGGCTATTTACGAAGCCAACTTTAGCCGCTTAGTATTCTTGTCGATATTGTCTATATCTTGTCCGACACCGTCTGATATGTTCATCGTATAGATAGAAATTGATATATTACTAATACTATTGACGAGTGCGATCTCTGGTGTAAAGATTATCGACTCGATATTTATCTCATTAGTCATTAGTGTAGTAGTAGTATTGTTTCAGTTATGAGGCGGATTTAAGCAGAGAAGCTTACGCTTAGAATCATTTTTTCCTTGTTTAGAAAGATCATTCACATATTGCTCAATTATTTAACGTACATTATAATTTTCTGTTTTGCTTTGCTTAATTCACTTCAGTTTGTAATATCCTACTGCTGGGCATAGCCCTCTCTACCCATGTAGGAGAAAAATCAGAGTTTAATCTACCACGCTGCTGCAATGCAGGTTGGCGGATATATTTCATACTATAAATATATGGTGTAGAGAATAACAACCGGGACCGACAGCTTAATGTACTCTCCGAAGCACGTGATCCATAAGGACTGTACAAACACCCAGACCATGACAAACATCTGTATGGCCAGTACAAATGTTTGTCCTATGCGGGAATCAAACCCGCAACCGCCAGTGCAACAGTCACAAACCAGTGCTGTGACTGTTGTGCCAACACGTCATCATCTTTATGGACAATAAAATTAATATAAAATTCGAGCGATAAATCAACATAAAAAATAAATTTGCTTAGAATGAAGTGAAATATAAAAAATGGAAAAATATTTTTTAAGCGATACTAAAACAGCAATAAAATACTTTAAATGATATAAACAGTTGTGTACCCAAACTACGAAAAATATGAGTTCATAATGGTACTTGGTGGCGAATCCGTTAGTCAGTTACGAATTCATATGGTTTACAATAACGGTCACACCGTTGCGTCAAGGCGTCGTCATTGCTTAATTGGTTCATTATTAAATATCGTAATTTAATGCTTTTGTTTCTAAAAATTGTCGTTAATATTTTAAAATTGTTATATATATATATGTGTATATATATATCTCGAATGCTTCAGTAGGTCGATGTAGTCGTTGTGAGTATATAGACGATCACGGGGTCCCAATTCTCTATGCTGACTCCCAATTTTTAATAGCATAAAAATATAATAAATTTGTAGGTGGTGTCTTAAATCTTTTTAATGCAATTGCGGACTGTTGCTGTTTGCTGAATAACAGGCTGGTTAAATAGGATATTCATATGAGATTTAAATATATTTTTTGTGTTACTGTAGCGGTTGTTTAAAAATTCTCAACATACTTGATTATCCGTAGATATGTGCCATTATTGCACTAGTTTTTCTGCTTTATCCTTTAACTGACTTTTCAGAAACTGCATTTTTAGGCTATCAAACAAGTCTTTAAACGACAACCACTAGTTTTTAGGGTGGCTTTCTCCCGATAAAGATCAGACTACATTTTGCTGTTTATATTATTTTTGATGTCGTTAAATTTCTGTTCATAGCTGCTGAGTATTTCTTCATATTATCGTCAGGATCGTCTTTGCTCTCTGTTTCCTATCGCGACGCGATAATGATGGCCCAGCGTGATTTTACCGACTTCAAAATATCTTCGTCTTCCCATTTTTCCCATTTTGTTGATGCTGCTAATAATTGTACGCTGAAAAGCCTGAAAATTGCTTTTTGGCCTACCTAAGATGTTCCAAATTGCTATTTCTTTCTTTCTTTCTTTCTTTTTTTCATTTGCAAGGGGGTGGCTAGCTTAAGTAGACTTTTTTATTTAAAATCACCGTAAAAGTATGAGTTAATAGCGTGTTTCAATATAAAAATCAGATATTTTCTTATAACAATTTCGAACGAAATATTCCTTTGGTTTATCACTAGAATCACAAAAACTCAAATAATTATTTTGAATCCTTAAGGAAGGAGTTTCAAAATAATCTTTCTAAAGTGCTGAGTCGCTTTCAATATGAGCCGGTGTCTTGCGATGGTACCATCTTTCCTAAAAATTAATTAAAAATTGATTCATAGCCTCCATGATTTGGGTTTGACTAACTTGAAGATCTTCCATTTTTAGGAAATGATACAAATACTGCTGATAATAAAGAACTGTAGACTCACTAAAGCTACTACTGGTTGACTTACGTGGTGGCCCTTTCTGCGTTCGCAAAAAACTCGCAATATAAGTTCCACTGACAGTAAGTTCCAAGGACCAAAAAAGATGTAGGTTACACCTAATATGCTACTCCTAATTATTCTAAATAAAAGATATAAAAATAAAGGTGAAAATGCAAATATATTTTATAATATTTAATGGCTATGTGTGAGCTCACAAGCGGACTGTATCATGATGACACTTGAACTGATTTTATGTAGCTAATAAGTTGTGCACCTAGTGTAAAATGCTGATCGGGCGGTACGTATCTGAGGCTGAGCCGTAAATTATAAACTTAAAACTGTTGCAACAGTTTTAAGTTTGTAAATTTTGTAAAATCGAAATATTTGTTTGTAGCAAAATTCTGATGACTTTGTTACTGTACCCTTATTACAATTCACAATACAATAACTAATTATGAAATTTATTTATACTTTTTTGTTCCATTTGAAAACACAATCATAATTCTTCCACATATTTAACAAAAAAAATAATATTTTGAAATTGTATAATAATATTAATGATCTATCAATGCTGCTCAAGCAGACATATTATTTAGAGTTTGTATTTAAAGAGAATTTGAGGTAAATTTCATATCTACATATACGAATAAATATTACCTGCATATAATAATGAAACAACTTTTTCAGATTTTATCGCGGTACAATTCGAAGAAGTTTTTTCATTATAATGAATGAAATTCGCATAAACATTAGATAACATATAATTTTTACTTATCGAGTCAATTTATATAGTTCAAAAATAAGAATATCATTTTTTATAGAGCCACGACTTTAATGTAACATAAATTGTATTTAAAAGGATGACTTAAATCTGACATTTAATTATGCCGTTCTTGTGTATAAATTTTACATACAATAATGGCTTGGTTTTTATGTAAAGATTTGATCATATTATTATTTAACTTTTACTTTAGAATATTACTTGTTAATTATGTAATTGTTTAATTTAATTCGAACGTAAATGTTATATAAATTAATGATTTTGATATTAATTACATCACATATGATGGAAATAGTAAATAATTTTTACGTAACATATTAATCACCATTATGACATCATATAAAAGTCATGAATACGGTCACCTTTATATCATATCTACGTAAATATTTAATGATCTATATATGATCTGCCTTTGACGTCATATGTAAGTCATGTGTTCACTGGATAATGAGTAAAATATTTAATCTCATTTAGGACTTGAATGAAGAACGTGCTCGACAAACCCGAGCGGATCTTGCCCGTAAGCGCTCGTTCTTCGTCCGCATGGTTAGCGACCCGAAGATTTACAACCCGGCCATCAATAAGACCCCACCGCCCTTCCCCACCAGTCCCGAGACTCCACCGTCTGCGGCTACTCCGGACACCCCATCCGACGCTGGCTCCATTGTACCCACTACACCGTAAGTGACCTCATATTAATGTGACATTCTTATATTGTAGTTTTATAACAACTAGTGGTCGCCCAGTGGTCGAAATTCGACCATAATTAAAAATTTAAATTAATAAATACTATGTATAATATGCGTGATTTAATATATTTTTATATATAATTTAAAAAAAAAATAGTATTCTGCACTCCTTCTCTATATAAACTAGAAGTGTACTAAATTTCAATATACACAATTTTTGCTTCACGTATTAATGTATTGTGTGTGTGAGATATTAGAATTTTAAAACAAAAAATTGAAAAATCGTCGTTATGACGACTTTTATTTATAAACAATCTGGAGTAAGTATTTAGCTTTTTTAACCGACTTCCAAAAAAGGAGGAGGTTCTCAATTCGACTGTATTTTTTTTTTTTATGTATGTTACATCAGAACTTTTGACTGGGTGGAGCGATTTCAACAAATTTTCTTTTAATCGAAAGGTCGTGTGTGCCAGTTGGTCCCATTTAAATTTATTTGAGATCTAACTACTACTTTTCGAGCTATATCTAATAATGCGTTTTTACTTGACGCTTTTTTCGTCGACCTACGTTGTATTATACCGCATAACTTTCTACTGGATGTACCGATTTTGATAATTCTTTTTTTGTTGGAAAGGAGATATCCCAAGTTTAGTACCATGATAAGGAAACCAGGATCTGATGATGGGATCGCAGAGAAATTGATGGAAATTCTTGAAAATCCGCAATAACTTTTTACTGGGTGTACCTATTTTGATAATTCTTTTTTTGTTGGAAAGAAGATATCCTTAGTTTAGTACCATGATAAGGAAACCAGGATCTTATGATGGGATCCCAGAGAAATCAAGGGAACTTCTTGAAAATCCGTAATAACTTTTTACTGGGTGTACCGATTTTAATAATTTTTAATTTAATCCAAATCTGATGTTTGTCATGTGGTCACATATAAATTTTATTGAGATCTGATAACTACTTTTTGGGTAATCTTTGATAACGTGCAGTTACTTGACTATTTTTTCGTCGATCTACGTTGTATTACTCGTCGATGTAATTGAAGTCGGTTTTTTTTTCGTTTGCGAGCAAACACAATTATTATTTTTATCCTTTAAGGGATGAGTTTATAATACGGTATTTTATTCGTAACTACTCGTACTAAGTACCTATATAATGTTATTTTAATTACACTGATGATGAGGATCTGCTTGAGCTTAACCGTGGAAAGAAGTCTTTTTAACCGACTTCCAAAAAAGGAGGAGGTTCTCAATTCGACTGTATTTTTTTTATGTATGTTAGTTCAGAACTTTTAACCGGGTGGACCGATTTCGACAAAAAATTTTTTAATCGAAAGGTAGTGTGTCATTTGGTCCCATTTAAATTCATTTGAGATCTAACAACTACTTTTCGAGTTATATCTAATAATGCGTTTTTACTTGACGCTTTTTTCGTCGACCTACGTTGTATTATACCGCATAACTTTCTACTGAATGTACCGATTTTGATAATTCTTTTTTTGTCGGAAAGAAGATATCCCTAGTTTGGTACCATGATAAGAAAACCAGGATCTGATGATGGAATCCTAGAGAAATCGGAGGAAACTCTCGAAAATCCGCAATAACTTTTTACTGGCTGTACCGATTTTAGTAATTTTTAATTTATTCGAAAGCTGACGTTTATCATGTGATCACATATAAATTTTATTGAGATCTGATAACAACTTTTTGAGTAATCTTTGATAACGCTTATTTACTTGACTATATTTTCGTCTTCCTACCTTGTATTACTTGTCGATGTAATTGAAGTCGGTTTTTTCGTTTGCGAGCAAATATAATAATTATAAGTATAAGTTGTACGTACTTACAACAAAAGAGTCGTTCTCAATATAATATTATGTCTTTTACAAAGCAATCTATTTAGCAAATACAAAAAAATAATAATAATAAACGCTTCACACTAAATGAAAGTACGCTGTTAGGATTTAATTCGTCAATCTAGAAAACACACATACCTTGCATAAATAACCATTAGCACTTACCCTATTTCGACTCGAAATTAATAATAGAATTTTTTGATTTATAATACAAGTAACAAATATATATATACTAGCTGTGCCCGCGGCTTCGCCCGCGTTTAAATCAGTTTGTCACAAAGTTTTCCCGGCAAACTTCCAGTGAAACTCGCATCAAAATTAGCTTAGCCGTTCCGTAAACCTTCCTCTTGAAGCCCTCTCTCCATTGGTGAAACCGCATGAAAATCCGTTCGGTAGATTTTGAGGAAATCGATCACATACGCCTTTGGGGACTTTGTTTTATAATACACTAACTGTTGCCCGACTGTTGACGACTATGTCCACGTGGTTATGAAGATATACATTACTATTAAGATGCTTAACGCAAATTAATTTTTTATTTCAGTCACTTGAAATGCTTATCACTTTGAGTAACTTTTTGAAAGGCACAATTTAGTATAATTTAATAGTTATTTTTATAAAACCTCTCTATACAACACATTTTTAGTTTTATTTCCAGGCTGCAGTATAAATAACCTATCAGGCGAACTTGTAGCTGCTGTATATGTTTCATACAAACTATCAACCCTAATTAAACCCCTAAACGGTGGAATATCGCAAAATCCGTTCTTAGCGGACATCTAATAACTATAATCTACTTCCCTGTCAAATTTCATCTTTGTCAATCTTGGGTGGATGGACCATCCGGCGGTTTTTGAGTTCTCGTGATGAGTGAGTCAGTGACCTTTCTCTTTTATATATATAGATTACGATGTATCATTTGGACACTTCCTCACCATCTATAGAGCATACATTTTAAATTTCAAGTCTCTTACTTCAAAAACATAGGACTTTCATACAAACTTTCAACCCCTGTTTCACCCTCTTAGGGGTCGAATTTCGTAAAATCCGTTATTAACAAATGTCTACGACCTATAAGGAGCCTATCTGCCAAATTTCAAGATTTTAGGTGTTATAGTTTCGGCGATTTTATGATGAGTGAGTCAACCTACCATCCCCCGTTTTAACCCCAAAAGGGAGTTGATTTCTAAAGATACATTATTTGAACACCTTTTCACTATCTATAGAGCATACATTTTAAATTTCAAGTCTCTTCCTTCAAAAACATAGGACTTTCATACAAACTTCTAACCCCCGTTTTACCCCCTTAGGGGTTGATTTTCGTAAAATCCGTTTTTAGCGGATTTCTACGACCTATAAGGAGCCTAGCTGCCAAATTCCAAGATTTTAGGTGTTATAGTTTCGGCAATTTCGTGATGAGTGAGTCAACCTACCATCCCCCGTTTTAACCCCAAAAGGGAGTTAATTTCTAAAGATACATTATTCGAACACCTTCTCATCATCTATAGAGCGTACATTTTAAATTTCAAGTCTCTTACTTCAAAAACATAGGACTTTCATACAAACTTTCAACCCCCGTTTTATCCTCTTAGGGGTTGAGTTTCGTAAAATCCGTTCTTAGCGGATGCTTACGTCTTATAAGGAGCCTACCTGCCAAATTTCAAGTTTGTAGGTGTTATAGTTTCGGAGATTTCGTGATGAGTGAGTGACCTTTCGCTTTTATATATATTATTATAGATATATATATATATATATATATATATATATATATATATATATATATATATATATAAATTATAAATCATATTAAAAAAAATACATAATACTCGCAAACGAAAAAAAAAATCGTTTTCAAGTACATCGACAAGTAATACAACGAAGACGAAAAAATAATCAAGTAAGTACGTGTTATCAAAGATTACTCAAAAAGTAGTCATCATAATTATATTGATCAAATTACTACAAGATAAGCATCAGCTTTCGATATCATTAAAAATCCCAGTAAAAAGTTATAAATTATAATACAACATAGGTCGGCGAAAAAATAGTCTTAAGTAAATACGCATTTTTAGATATAACTCGAAAAATAGTTGTCAGACCTCAATAAATTTAAATGGATCACATATTAATACGCATCACATGTCGATTAAGAAAAAAAAACATCTAAATCGGTCCATCCATTAAAAATAACGCTTCAGCCTGTAATATCCCACTGCATAGGCCTCTTTCCTCACGTAGGAGATGGATCAGAGCTTAAATCACCACGCTGCTTCAACGCGGGTTACTAATATTACCTACTATTTAACTATATCGTCGACAACCGTACTCTAAATTAGCATTGGTTCTTTTGGGAAGGGAAAATTCCCAAAAAAGTGCCCGGCTATAGTGCAAAAGCGCCGGGTTCTGTGGGTTTTTTACCCCCTACAAGCCATGCCATGGTCGTACTCGACACGGAGTTACGCTAGCACGTCCGCTGTCATTTTCACCACTCGTTGTTTGCGGAGCTCGTCTCGATGGGGGCAAGTACAATTTGGTCCTATTACAAGCCTATACCTATATATATATCCCATGGCTTGCAATATTTATTGTGCCGCGGTTGGAATAGGGGTAAGGAGGCTAAGGCTAGGTCCTCATAGTTATATATTCTGAGGTGCATTGGCCATCTTCTGATCCCTCTCAGAAGTGTCAGCTAGAGATATAATAGTCTCATAGAAGGAGATAAGAGCCTCCCAACCGAATCCCTAAGAAATTTTGCTGACACGAAGTGATATATCCTGCCCAATCTCACGGACAAGGACCCACCGCTTAGTTTCCCAAGTCGGAAGCACTTCTGATCTAACACCTCTGGCCGGTCTTAAATAAAATTGAAAAAGAAAAGAAAGGACATGCCTCGTCGTTTTCATCTTAGCCCGGCTTCGAACCCTGTAACTAGATGGTAAGATCACTTGAACTACTCGTTCGTTCGTTTTCGTGTATATAGCTTTTCGTTAGAGTCCGAGAGGTCAGATGCTGTTATCGTTTGAGTAATTTGAACGCACTGGAAAAACTGATTAAGCTTTCAGTGCTCTCAAAAAAGGCAAGTAGAAATACGACGACGGTAGTATTTTAGGAATCTTCACTTCGAAAGAAGTACTTTAAAAAGTTTAAAAATAACAGTCTCTGGTAAAGTACCTACTTACGAATAAAAAATATAATGTACATTTAAGATAAAAGTTCTCGGCGCAGCTGGAGCTGCTACTTGCACTTCAAATTCTAGGACTAACTTAGGTTCTTACTATATACTTGTAGTCTGCTATGTATCGTAAGTGTATATTGTAGTTTATATATTTACTAGCTGTGCCCGCGACTTCGTCCTCGTGGAACTTAACAAAAAAGTATTGTTTAGTCCGCAGAGTATTAAAATAAAAAATAAAAAATTAAAATAACAGTAACCTAAGTTACTCCTTTTTATATCAGCTATCTGTCAGTGAAAACCCCGTCAAAATCGGCCCGGCCTTTTCAGAGATTAGCCGAAACAAACAGTCAGACAGACAGACAAAAATTGTAAAAAATGTTATTTTGGTATATGTACCGTGTATACATCCATATGATTTTAGTAAAAAACGATTATTTTAATATTACAAACAGACACTCTAATTTTATTTATTTGCATATAGATGTATAGATAATGTCAGTGCCCGTCATTCTGAATGAAATACTTAAGTTGATACGTATTGTTTCGTACTCTTAGTATTTTTTTCGCAGTAAGCTATACCTAATTGTTTTTAATTTATTTATATATGCGATTGAATTTTATTCTTTTTTGTTTGACTACTCGCTAACTAAAATTAAAGCAGAGTGTTTGGATCCGCAGATTGATCTGTCAGTAAATATGTAGATACATAGGAAACAACATAAAGCAGGCTTCACTGTATATCACTGCGTCTGACTTCTATGAAAAGTTTGCAATAAATTTTAACTAAAGCCATTTGCAGACAAAGATTCAATGTAATCGGTATAATATTTGGCACAGGACAAAGAAACCAACATCACAACAAATACATACATCCTTTAAAAAGCCTTATGATGTATTGGATACAAAAAACTGTTTGGTTTACAGGAAACAATCGTCTTGGATAAGCTGGCCACTTGCTTTCTTCTTCCAAAGCGTTGACCATGATTCCAATGATTTGCCACTGAGGTAAGTATCTATACTTATAACACTAGCAAATTTTTAACGTCTTGATTTCAGAATATCTTAATCATGATGTGTGTGACTGTGTGTGTATTTTATAAGACGTTCTAGTATGCTGAGGTTTAATATGATGAACAAAAGTACTGAATCTAGATAAAAATTAAAAATAACAATTAATAGATTTTTCCCTTTAGGTTCCGCCATCTCGACACAATGGTGCGACTGAAGAGTCCCAACCAAGGACGCCGCGGATCGTCGCCGGGAGCTTCTCCCGAACGCCGCGCTCCTTCGCCCTCCGCTAATTGACCGCGCTTGCTTTATCGACATTGAACATATTACTGTATTACATTATCAATAAATAATTTTCCTTGCATTGATATACTTATTTCATTTATGAAACTAGTATTTTTCTGGTTGTGATTGTGATACTTAGGTAATAATAAATATTCTTCCTACGTACAAAGCTAGAATAAGTGTAGCAACCTTGTATATTAATAAATCATGTGATGACTATACTTGCAATTAAATAAAAAAATTAACTTTTTTTAGTTTCAAATGTTAGTTGTCTGAGTTTTAGTACACGGTGTGTCGCTATTTTGCAAGTTCATTCATGGTTTAGTTAATATTCGCATTGATGCAACAATCAACTATCTAAAAGGTTATGTAGCCTTCTTTCCAAGATTTTAGCAAATACTTTTTTAGCGAAGTAATTTTAATTGAATATTGAAAGTAAAGCCGATCGATGGCGGGATAACCATCCAACTGCTGGCTTTGTAATACACAGGCCGAAGACGGGCAGCAGCATCTTTGGTGCGACAAAGCCTGCGGTCACCCTGCCCAGCGTGGTGACTATGGTCAACACACACGAGTTCACGCCATTTTTAGCGTGAAGTTGTAGAGGCATGTGTCCAGCAATTGACTGCGATAGCCTAAAGTGGTGAAGATGATGGCGATGATGATAATTGAAAGTAATATAATTTATTTTTTGTGCTAATCGAAGATTATAGGTACCTACATATTTCTGCATTACCCTTTTATAAGTAAAATTTATTCAGTTAACTTACAATTCGAGTTTTTTCTTTCTGACTGTAAAATAATTATAATAACATTCTTTATTGTAAACCACAGTATAACGCTTAAACGCTACGCTTCAGCCTGTAATATCCCACTGCTGGACATAGGCCTCTTTTCCCATGTAGTAGAAGGATCAGAGCTTAGCTGAGCGTAGCTCTGATGCGGCTTGGCGGAGAGTATAAACAAACAAGTAATTATATTATGTAGTATCAGATGTAAAAACGCGGTCTTATTTAAAAGAGCAATTTCTTCCAGACAACTTTTGGCCATAGGACACAATAAACTAGAAGCGGCTATAATCTATCTATCTATAATATATATAAACGCGAAAGGTCATTCATTACGAAATCTCCGAAACTATAACACCTACAAACTTGGAATTTGGCAGCTAGGCTCCTTATAGGTCGTAGAAATCCGCTAAAAACGGATTTTACGAAACTCAACTCCTAAGGGGGTAAAATGGGGGTTGGAAGTTTGTATGAGAGTCCCATGTTTTTGACGTAAGAGACTTGAAATTTAAAATGTATGCTCTATAGATGATGAGAAGGTGTCCAAATAATGTATCTTTAAAAATCAATACCCTTTTGGGGTTAAAACGGGGGATGGTAGGTTGACTCACTCATCACGAAATCTCCAAAGCTATAACACCTAAAAACTTGAAATTTGGCATGATGGCTCCTTATAAGGCGTAGACATCCGCTAAGAACGGATTTTACGAAATTCGACCCCTAAGGCGGTAAAGGGGGTTGGAAGTTTGTGTGAAAGTCCCATGTTTTTGAAGTAAGACACTTGAAATTTAAAATGTATGCCTTATAGATGATGAGAAGGTGTCCAAATAATGTATCTTTAGAAATCAACTCCCATTTGGGATTAAAACGGGGGATGGTAGGTTGACTCACTCATCACGAAATCTCCAAAGCTATAACACCTAAAAACTTGAAATTTGGCATGATGGCTCCTTATAAGGCGTAGACATCCGCTAAGAACGGATTTTACGAAATTCGACCCCTAAGGGGGTAAAGGGGGTTGGAAGTTTGTGTGAAAGTCCCATGTTTTTGAAGTAAGACACTTGAAATTTAAAATGTATGCCTTATAGATGATGAGAAGGTGTCCAAATAATGTATCTTTAGAAATCAACTCCCATTTGGGATTAAAACGGGGGATGGTAGGTTGATTCACTCGTCACGAAATTTCCGAAACTATAACAGCTATAAACTTGAAATTTGGCAGGTAAGTTCTTTATAGGGCGTAGACATCCGCTAAGAACGAGTTTTACGAAACTCGACCCTTAAGGGGATAAAACGGGGGTTGGAAGTTTGTATGAAAGTCCGATTTTGTTTAAAGTAAAAGACTTGAAATTTAAAATGTATGCTCCATTCATGGTGAGGACGTGTCCAAATAATGTATCTTTAGAAATCAACTCTCTTTTGGGGTTAAAACGGGGGATGGTTGGTTGACTCACTCATCATGAAATCTCCGAAACTATAACAGCCACAAACTTGAAGTTCGGCTGGTAGGTTCCTTATAGGGAGGGCGTAAACATCTGCTAAGAATGGATTTTACGAAACTCGAGCCCCAAGGGGATAAAACGGGGGTTGGAAGTTTGTATGAAAATCCTATATTTTTGAAGTAAGAGGCTTGAAATTTAAAATGTATGCTCTATAGATGGTGAGGAGTTGTGTAAATAATGCATAGCAATGTATATATATATAAAAAAGAAACGTCACTGACTCACTCATCGCGAGAACTCAAAAATCGCCGAATGGTCCCATCCATCCAGGATGGACAAAGATGAAATTTGGCAGGGAGGTAGATTATAGTTAGTAGACGTCCGCTAAGAACGGATTTTGCGATATTCCACCGCTAAGGGGGTGTAATTGAGGTTGATAGTTTGTATGAAACATTTACAACAGCTATAAGTTTGCCTGATAAGTTTTTTATACTGCAGCCTGAAAATAAAACTAAAAATGTGGTGTATAGAGAGGTTTTATAAATATAACTATTAAATTTTACTAAATTGTGGCTTTTAAAAAGTTACCCAGTGTGATAAGCATTTCAAGTGACTGAAATAAAAAAATAATTGCGTTAAACATCTTAATAGTAATGCATATCTTCATAAACATGCGAGCGTAGTCGCGGGTAACAGTTAGTGTATTATAAAACAATGTCCCCAAAAGTGTATGTGATCGATTCCCTTAAAATCTATTGAACGGATTTTCATGCGGTTTCACCAATGCAGAGGGGGCTTCAAGAGGAAGGTTTACGGAACGGCTAAGCCGATTTTGATAATAGTTTCACTGAAAGTTTGCTGGGAAAACTTTGTGACACACTGATATCAACGCGGGCGAAGCCGCGGGCACAGCTAGTCTAATATATAAAATTCTCGTGTCGCGGTGTTTGTAGTTAAACTCCTCCGAAACGGCTTGACCGATTCTCATGAAAATTTGTGTGCAAATTGGGTAGGTCTGAGAATCGAATAAAATCTATTTTTTATCCCCCTAAATATTAAGGGTAGTCCACCCCAATTTTTTTTTAATTTTAAGATAAATTATTTATTATTTATTTTATTATGATTTGGCACTGAAAAATACGTACAACCCTAAATTTTCACCCTTCTACCACAAACCCCTATTTTTAAATAGTGTTTAACGGCAAGACAACGCTTGCCGAGTCAGTTACTTACGAGTATTATATGTAATATTAGAAATTAAAACAAAAATAATATACTATAAGTAAACATACGATATATACATATAAAATACATACACACACATACATACATACAGACAGTACATAGGTAAATACTATACTAACATATTAGGGGTCGTCCAATAATCACGTGATGTTTTTAACAACTTTTTGAGCACCTAGTTACACCTTGGTGATATTTAGTGAGGTTTTAAACTACACAAATCTCTTCATATCTGTTCGTAGCCGCACAACGATTCTACAAAAAGTTTAATAAAATCTTAATAACTCTACTGGCAGACGCTGAGTCCCAAATCTTCCAATTACTCTGACTTATTAAACCATATAAAACGTTTCTTTAACTTCAGTTCTAGTTTTTTCAGATAAATTTTTCCACAAGGGTATTCATCGTCAGAATTCAGACAGATTAATTGTTATTTTCTAGTTTATTTTTCATTCACGGAAGTTTTGAGATAAGTTTACGAGATTATCATCAATCAATACTACTTAATCTATACATATAATAAAATGGTAGGAAAGTCAAAACTGTACATTGAATATTTTTTTAAAAGAATACTTGGGGTGTGATCTACAATCGATACCGAAGCCAAAAATATAGTTTTTAGAATTTTGGTCTGTTTGTCTGTATATATGTCCGGGATAAACTCAAAAAGTCCCGCATGGATTTACTTCAAATTTGGCACGAATATTATTAAGAAGTCGGGCCAACATATAGGCTACATATTATCATGCTATCACCCACCGGGAACGAGCAGTGAACCTTTATTTCCTCAAAGCATTCTGTAACAACGTGTAATCTAACGACGCATATTTGAATGTTGTTGTTATTATGTTAATAACCATGCTATATAAGCTAGCTTCACACTATAAAAATCACGCAATATAAGTAACTAAGCCGATAAACATAATTAAATAAATGTAAATAGACAAGACAATTTTAAAGCAGCGCCATCTATGAGATTATTCTGTAGATATGAAATGTAAAGAAGAAACGGGTAAATGAATGTTATTTTAAAAGGTATAATCGTAGTTATTTTTGGCGCTGTATAGCGTTCACGCAGACGACGTCGCGGGCAGCAGCTAGTATCTATTATATAAAGAGGTAAAGTTTCTAGCTCTGTCTTTTTTTATGTCACTAGGTCGGCAAACAAGCGTACGGCTCACCTGATGGTAAGCGATTACCGTACATAGCTTATAGACACCTGCAACACCGGACGCATCGCAAGCGCGTTGCCGACCCAATCCCCAATCCCCCCAGGAGCTCTGGTCACCTTACTCACCAACAGGAACACAATACTGCTTGAAAACAGTATTATTTTGCTGTGATCTTCTGTAAGGTCGAGGTACTACCCCAGTTGGGCTGCTCCATATTTTGAGGAGGAAATTCCTGCTGTGCCCTACCTCAGTTACGCTTTCACGCAAAAACTACTAAACCGATCATCATAAAACTTTGTGCACATATTCTTGGACGTATAGAAGTAACATAGGACATTTTATAAAAAAAAGTTCAATGCAAGCGAAACCGGGAGTAAAAGCAAGTAAATTATGAAAATAGCAGATTGTTACTTGGTACCACCACAGCTTTCATCAAAATCTAAAATTATATGTTTACAAATATAGTTACAAACACAATTCTTCAAGTGATCACATGAATTTTTAGGTTTCACATTCTAACTGCGCTTAATAAGGTAGTAAACAGGAAGTAAAAGTATTGAATAGACAATATACTTTTAATAAAAAAAGAATGTTTTATAAAAATATATTTATGTCAAATAGCAATATTGAATTAATGAGGCAGTTTGTGAGTCTTCAAATTGCCATCCCAACCAACTGTGTGTAATACATTTCTGTCATCACTGTCCCATACCATTCCCCTTACAAAATTACTGTGTAAATTTCTGTTTTCATAGATTAAACTGAGTTTCAAATCTTCACTAATTCCAAATACGGACACAATCTTGTTATCACAGCACACAGAAAGCCTATTACATCTGAAACAAATTGATTCAACTTTTAGGCGATTACCTCACTTTTTTTTGTACCTGTTTTAATATTTTATTTTTATAAATGCATCTAATAATATTCATGTACTTTATTTAAAATTGTTGTAAAAAAAATGATTGACTAACTTCAAATTTATAATATAATATTTTTTTATGATAACAACATAATATAAAAATGACTTTATTTTGATTGTACTATAAGCAAATAATCCTTAAATTTATAATTCAATATAGGTGAAAACAAATAAAATTAAATAAGAACTCACTTAGGTTGTACAACAATCTTATGAACTGCGGCAGGAAATTCAATAAGTTTTGTTGCCTCTCCTGGTTTTCTAACATCTATCAAACTGATAAATCCTGCTTCATCTCCAATAATCAAATGGTTCTCATCAATCCAGTGCAAACAACGGATACCACAATCATTTTTGAATAGATCTAGTAAGGAAAAAGGAATTTTATAAACATACTAGGTGACTTCGCAAACATGATTTTGCCATATAAGTTATTAACCACCATAATACCCGCCACCTTATAACTTAGGGGTATGAAAAACAGATGTTCCCAATTCTCAGACCTACTGAATATGCACACAAAATTTAATAAAAATCTGTCCAGCCGTTTCGGAGGAGTATTTTAACTAACATTGTGACACGAGAATTTTATATATAAAATAAATGATTTTTTTGCCTATAATATAAATCTTATTTTTATTTACCTAAAGCTGCTGAATCAATATTATCATCCCACATAGACACATAATAGTCCAAAGAGCCTGATGAAAACACTGTTTCTGAATAAGGTCGAACAGAAACACTTTGGACAGATTTACCGTGGGCTGCTGAATAGTTTCTTATGCAGATTAAATCTACTGTATCCCAGACCTGCAAATAAAACAAATAGGACTAATTTTTACATTACATCAAATAAATACATTTTTGTACAAATGTTTTTTTTTTTTTTGATGGAGATAAAACACAAGTATGAAATTAAAGAATACCTTAATATTCCCGTCTGCACCTGCAGTTATATACTCTTTGTTGGGAACTAAACAATCTACACTCATCACAGCTCCGTCATGTTCAGCCACTGACAAATCTTTGTTCCATAGATTCCACGCATCATTCTCTATTCTTGACCATATACTTACAGCCCCATCATCTTCACCAAGAAATATCTGCAAATGAATATTTTAGGAGTTAGCGCTATATATGTTACAATACATATAAAACTATTAAACTTTTGTATACATTAAAATGCTGTGCTGTGTGGTTTCGGCACTAAAGAATTTAGCCACCCCATCTCTTCCCGTGGGTGTCGTAAGAGGCGACTAAGGGATAGCACAGTTCCACTACCATCTTGGAACTTAAAAGGCCGACCGATGGCGGGATAGCCATCCAACTGCTGGCTTTTTAAATGCACAGACCGAGGACGGGCAGCAGCGTCTTCGGTGCGACAAAGTCAGCCCTGCGGTCACCAACCCGCCTGCCCAGCGTGGTGACTATGGGCAAAAACCCCCATGAGTTCGAACCTAAAAATAAGGCCCTCAGTTCCCGGCAGCCCCACTATTCCCGGCTACGGCAGCGGCCGTGGTAACGGTGGGGTAGAGGGTGCTAAGAATCACCGGGGTACGGGAGGCTGCCATAGAAAAATATTCCTGGCTACGTATAATGGACGCACGCTACGGTTGGACCATCACCTCACCGAACTTGAGGTAGAACTTAGTCACATTAAGTGGAGCATACTGGGGTTGTCTGAAGTCCGAAGAGAGGGAGAGGACACGATGATCCTGGACTCCGGGCACTTGTTCTACTTCCGTGAAGGTGGTGGGCTTTCCCAAGGTGGCGTCGGTTTTCTGGTTCACAAGACTCTCACTAACAACGTTGTGGAAGTCAGTAGTGTGTCGACCCGGGTAGCGTACCTTGTACTTAAGCTCACCGACAGGTACTCCCTGAAAGGTATACAGGTATATGCGCCGACCTCGGCACACTCTGACGATGAAGTCGAAGCCTTGTATGAAGATATCACAAGGGCCATACATGGCACTACTTCGACCTTCTACAGCGTTGTTATGGGAGACTTCAACGCTAAAGTGGGAGTACAAGGCCGCGACGGATCGAGCATCGGACCACACGGATTGGGGCACAGGAATCACAGGGGGCAGACGCTTGTCAACTTCCTCGAATCGGAGGGGCTCTTCTTGATGAACTCATTTTTTGAGAAGAAGCCCCAAAGGAGGTGGACATGGCAAAGCCCCGATACTGTGACGAGGAACGAGATAGATTTCATCATAGCGGATAAAAGGCATATATTCAGAGATGTCTCAGTGGTTAACAGGTTTAATACCGGCAGCGACCACCGGCTAGTACGGGGCACTCTGAATATATGTCTCCGAAAGGAGCGGACCCGCTTGATGAAATCTACTCTCCGACCTACGCTGCCCCAAATACTATGTGGCTCCGAGCAGTTTCAGTTGGAACTCCAAAACCGATTCGATTCGCTGGAAACTACTAGCGACGTGGACGAGATAACCGACAACGTGGTGAAGACGGTGTGTACACTGGGTCGCAGGCACTTTCCACCAACAAAGCCAACGAAGCAGTCCAAACTTTCTCCCGAAGCCTTGGATCTGATGCGGCAGAGGCGCGAGTTGCCGGCTGCTTCGCCAGAACAGAGGGCTCTTTCCAAGAGGGTACGGAAAATTATTCGCCGAGACCTCCGCTGCTCAAATACGAGAGAGGTTGCTACTCTGATTGAGCAGAATAGGGGGTCCAAAGTTTTCCAAAGACCATTGGGGAGAAGCCTTCTTGCGAAGCTTAAAACAGCAGATGGCAGAACCGTCTGCTCTCGCCCTCAGGTCCGAGAACAGGTTGAGAATTTTTATGGACAGCTGTACTCGTCGAGCGCACGCAAGCCTGCGACTTGGGACACCGAAGATCCACGGGCACCATTGTTGCGCCATTATTCGGAGTGTATCCCGGACTTCGAAGAAGATGAGATTGGTGCAGCGCTCGGGCAGCTTAAAAACGGAAGGGCCCCGGGGGATGACGGAGTTACCACTGAACTCCTTAAAGCCGCAGGGCGACCTGTCCTGAAAGCCTTGGCAAGACTATTTAACGCCGTCATCCACCGAGGTACCACGCCGGAGGCGTGGTCCAGGAGTGTGGTGGTGCTGTTCTTTAAGAGAGGCGATAAGTCTCTGTTAAAGAATTACAGACCGATCTCACTTCTGAGCCGCGTCTATAAGCTGTTTTCGAGGGTTGTTACGAATCGTCTCGCCAGAAGACTCGACGAATTCCAACCACCAGAGCAGGCTGGGTTTCGAAATGGCTACAGCACCGTGGACCACATCCATACTGTTCGGCAGATTATCCAAAAGACGGAAGAATATAATCAACCGCTGTGTATGGCATTTGTGGACTACGAGAAAGCCTTCGACTCCGTCGAGACCTGGGCTGTCCTGGACTCTCTGCAGAGATGTCATATCGACTGGCGATATATCGAGGTACTAAAATCTATGTACGACGCGGCGACGATGACCGTTCATGTCAATGACCAAAGAACAAGACCTATTTCCCTCCGGCGCGGGGTAAGACAGGGGGATGTAATATCACCGAAACTGTTTACCACTGCGCTAGAGGATGTTTTTAAGACCTTGGATTGGGGGGAACGGGGCATCAACGTCAACGGTGAATTCATCTCTCACCTTCGTTTCGCCGACGATATTGTCATCTTTGCGGAGACGCTGGATGAGTTAGGCCAAATGCTGGCCGGCCTAAACGAGTCCTCCCGACGTGTCGGTCTCTGTATGAACTTGGATAAGACGAAAGTTATGTTTAACAACCAAGTCATACCGATACCGGTATCGGTCGATGGTACCCTTCTCGAAGTTGTTCAGGATTATATTTACCTAGGCCATACTATCCAACTAGGCCGCAACAACTTCGAGAAGGAGGCCGATAGGAGGATTCGGTTGGGCTGGGCGGCGTTTGGCAGGCTCCGTCGAGTCTTCACTTCGAAGATTCCGCAATGCTTGAAGACAAAAGTTTTCGAGCAATGCGTCCTGCCTGTGTTAACATACGGAGCCGAGACGTGGACACTGACCAAGGGACTGGTCCACAAGTTTAAAGTCGCTCAACGTGCAATGGAACGGGCCATGCTTGGGGTCTCTCTCAAAGACAGGATTAGAAATGAGACTATCCGCGGGAGAACGAAAGTAACCGACATAGCCCACAGAATTAGCAAGTTGAAGTGGCAGTGGGCTGGTCATCTGTGTCGCAGGACCGATGGCCGTTGGAGTAGACGGGTCCTAGAGTGGAGACCGCGTCTTGGCAAACGCAGTGTGGGACGTCCTCCGGCCCGTTGGACCGACGATCTACGTAAGATTGCCGGTGTAGGCTGGATGAGGATTGCGGAAGACCGGGATGTGTGGCGCGAACTTGGGGAGGCCTATGTCCAGCAGTGGACTGCGATAGGCTGAAGTGAGTGAGTGAGATACATTAAGAACTTTAACTACATTCATAAGAAAAAGTAAATGTTTTTAACTTGTAAATTGTAAAAATATTAAAATACCAAATGTATTATTTTTTGTAATTTTAGATTGAAATGCTCATCCTAGTATATTACCGCTTTCAATAAAAATTTTGTGGTATAATGTAATTCTACTATACATTTATTATGAATGAAAATGGTAAGATTTTTCTTGAACATAAATGACAAAATGAGATCTAATTAGTTCTTCCATTATTAAATATTTATTAAGTCCTCACATCTTAGTCTAAAATCTGATACATTGAAGAAAAAAAAATTAGATATTGGCAGTAAAAAATAGATAACAATAAAAGTAAGCTAAAACTGAATTAGTTTTGCAACCTTGCGAGAATTTTCAGTGAAACAGCCATCTGCTGACCCATTAGTTAAATATATGTCTTTCCTTAGTGTTTTATGGCTTTTATTGTCAGCAGAGTTTTTTTGAAAAATACTAGCAGCGCCATTCCAATATCTTCCTGTGAGTTCTGAAGATCCCACCAGCATTGTTCCATCTAAAATTGTAATATTTTTAAAATACTAAGTATTCTGTTCTTTAACATTAAAAATTAGTTTAAAATGGAAAACTTTTTTAGATTCAATGACTAGTTTTATTTAAATTTAAATATTATTTTAAAGCTAAAATTTGATAAGCCAATGATAGATACAAATAATGCCGGCTATGTTGAAAAGAAGGAATAATATAAATAATTTACCGGGATGTAAACGAATATAGTCAAAATATGATATAGTGCTTGTTCCAGTTGCATCTGTTCTGTAAACTTCGGCGTTTAAATGCGGTGGTATAATTTTGTTACTGTTTTCCATGTCGTTCCACGTGAAAACTTTATATTTTTTATGAAATAATGAGTTATTACAGTAACAACTTTATTATTACAATTATTTAACCATCACAGAAACAGCTGACGGAAGTAGAAAAATTACTTTTTTTAATGTGTAGTAATTTATTCTAAAAAAATTAGTTTTTAAATCAAATAGTCCTGTCGTAAGTTCGCGACTAGGGACACGAAAAAGTATCGACACTTTGTGCTATCGAGTACGTTACTATTCGATACCGATACTTTTGCACTCTATATTTTGTATACTATTATACCTTTTGTTTTTTGTTTGACTGAAATTTGTATGATAATTTGAAACGACAACCTCTTTTTTCTAGTTGTCGACACTGAAATTTAAACAGTTCTACAGTATTTATGCGATAATTTGAAGAATTTTTTTTGGAAGTCGAATCAATACGTCTAGGTATCGAGTACTTTTGTGTTTGTACTCGATACCTTTAAGTATCGATACTTTTCTTCGATGATGCGATGAGTACGTTATTTTTTTTCGATACAACTCAATAAGTCAATACTCACAGTATCGATATTTTGTATTCGATGCCGTGTCCCTATTCGCAACTAAAGTTGATTGATTGATTAGTTTAATGCTTGGTTTAATGGCTTTCAGTGACACACAATTTTGCTTGATGAATGACAATGACAACGGCATATTAAATAACGCACATTTATTGATATAGTAAATACACCACTATAGAGATAAAATAGTTTTTTTTTCACACAATCAATATGTATTGTTATATTGAGATACGATGCTACATATAATATTTAGTTTGTTTTCAGGCTTAAGTCATTATCAAATAACATGAAGAACACTAATAATTATAATAAAAATTAAAATCTAATACTTTTCTTTTACCTCGCATTAAATCGTATTGCACTTGCGTATATTATCTAGTTTTGGTCTGGTAAATTTTTACTAGGGCAAATCTGTTAAAGATTTTGTATCTATGCTCTACACCGGATATTGTAATTGGCTTTGGTATGACTGTAGTCGTGTTGACGTATAGTCTATTGTTAACTTCACTTCCGTTCTTCATCTTGAATCGTTCCATCTGCTTGTGACAAGTTGTTAAATTAATTGTATTATTGTATTTTACTTTTATAATCCGACAGTGTAATGCAGTGATAGTTTATTGAAATAAAACTCACATTTCATTACAAATTATATTTGTTATTATTTCGTGCTGCTACTCTCTTCACGATCTCCACAACGCAACCTAACTTTGCTAACAAAATCACATGTAATCGGTACCGAGTAACAAAACGTTAGTCACGAATGCTTTTCGTTACTCGCATTTTTTGTAGTTTGTTTTAACTGAGGTAGGGCCAAGCCCTCGACCTTACAGAAGATAACAGCGAAATAATACTGTTTTCAAGCAGTATTGTGTTCCTGTTGGTAAGGTGACCAGAGCTCCTGGGGGATTGGGGATTGGGTCGGCAACGCGCTTGCTATACTTCTGGTGTTGCAGGTGTCTTATAACCCACGGTAATCTCTTACCATCAGGTGAGCCGTACGCTTGTTTGCCGACCTAGTGATATAAAAAAAACTTTGGGTACACAACTGTTTATTTCATTTTTATGTTTTATTTCATTCAAAAAGTATTTGGATGCTGTTTAATATTGCTTAAAATATATTTTTCCATTTTTTATGTTTTACTTCATTCTAAGCAAAATAAAATAAATATTTTAATGTTGATTATTACACATATATTTTTTATGTTGATTTATCGCGAGAACGTTATATTAATTTTATTGCCTATAAATAATTTTCGATACCTATTTGTTGCTTTTTAATTATAATCGATGCATGATAAAGGTTAAAATTTCAAAATATTACCTACAACGCCACGACTCGACGTTTTATATAGGTAGGTATGTCATGAGATATTGAGATATCAAAAATAACGTAACGATACAACAGTAACGAGTATTCTACCTACGGGTTCCCTTCATGTCATTACTTTTACACATCTAAGTTTTACAGCTATGAATAAATTAAGATTTATTCGCACTATGTCACTATGCTTTATAATAATAAATACTCTTTATTGCACACCACAAAGAAACATTACAAAAAAAAGTGATACATTCAAAGAAAGATGTACAAAGGCGATCTTATCGCTAAGAGCGGTTTCTTCCAGACAACCTTGGGGCATAGGACATAGCGTAGAAAAAGAGAAGCGGTAGGGGAAATATACAAACAGTTGATAAAGAATTGGCCTATAGTTAACAAGCAATATGACATTAAAAGAAGTAAATATACATTTAAATACACTTAAGGTACCTGGGTCGATTATGTCCACCTTAAGGTTTGTTATCGTTTTTTTATAATAACAAAGCTAAAAAAGGCAAGTTTTAGCATTTGTTCATGAAGAGTGGCTATTTATCTTTATAATAAAGGAAAAAATACAAAGACTATAAACGATAAATAGTATTTTAAACAGTTTAAAAAAAGTTCCAAAGTTGTACAGCTTTAACAGAACAGGAGTTTGAATAAAAGAAGGAGTTTTGAGAGTTAAGGTTGAAGATGACGTAAAGGGAATTACAACAATAAAGTAAAGAAAGGATGTTAGTATTCTTGCGAAAAGGGATAAGGAGCCACTTGAATTGATTAAGAAAATCGGACACATTTGCGAAGAGCAATTATGAACCGTATTCAGATTCTGGAGGCACACAAACTTATTTAACTGCTCCTCTTTAAGATATAATAATATAAGTAACAAATATTAGCATAGTCAAGAGGGGTGACTATGCTAACGCAATTTTGGTTGGCATAGGAAGGAAATATTGAAGCCGGCGCGGCGGAGGGATCCGATAATATGCTTTATATCTTTAATGTGAATATAAATCAGTTATATAGCTTTAAGAAATATCTTCAATTATGATAATAACTGAAGCTTATGAAAAGTAGATCATGGGACTATTAGAATTTTCGTTTATCAATAGAGTATAATATTAACCGTGCAGTGAACGATACTTGATCAATACTTGATATGATTTCTAAACCAAAAACTAATGTTTTCTTAAAGAATTATAAATATAGTATTTTGTAAGTAATTAGGTTTCATTCAAGTCCAGCTCTTCTTCCTCAAACAATGCGAGGTAGTAGGTAAAATTTCGACTTTTGTATCGACAACATGTGTGTTTTTCGCAGTATTACGTGTATAACTGAACTGACTCTTTAACCGACTTCCAAAAAAGGAGGAGGTTCTCAATTCGACTGTATTTTTTTTTATTTTATGTATGTTACATCAGAACTTTTGACCGTGTGGACCGATTTCGACAATTTTTATTTTTTTAATCGAAAGGTGGTGTGTGTCAATTGGTCCCATTTAAATTTATTTGAGATCTAACAACTACTTTTCGAGTTATATCTAATAATGCGTCTTTATTTGACGCTTTTTTCGTCGACCTACGTTGTATTATACCGCATAACTTTCTACTGGATTTACCGATTTTGATAATTCTTTTTTTGTTGGAAAGGAGATATCACTAGTTTAGTACCATGACAAGGAAACTAGGATCTGATGATGGGATCCCAGAGAAATCGAGGGAAACTCTCGAAAATCCGCAATAACTTTTTACTGGGTGTACCGATTTTAATAATTTTTAATTTAATCGAAAGCTCATGTTTGTCATGTGGTCACATATAAATGTTATTGAGATCTGATAACTACTTTTTGAGTAATCTTTGACAACGCGTAGTTACTTGACTATTTTTTCGTCGATCTACGTTGTATTACTCGTCGATGTAATTGAAGTCGGTTTTTTTTTCGTTTGCGAGCAAACACAATTATTGTAATAAAACGTATCCATTGTTAATTCTAATACCTCCAAGAATATGTGTACAATACAAAGTTTCATGATGATCGGTTAAGTAGTTTTCGCGTGAAAGCGTAACAAACAAACTTACATTCACATTTAAAATATTAATAATAATTAGGGTTTATGTACTGTTAGAATTATGTATATAGATATATAAGATAAAATATATGTACCCACAGACACGTGGTGTGAACTTGGTCCAGCTCCGCTTAGTCCGCTACTGCGCTCCGTAATACTTGCTCGCTTCGCTCCGCCTAAATGGAAAGGCAGCCTAAGAATCCACAAATACAGGGTAGTTGTAAAGCCGAAACTAAATTTTTGGCCGAAACTGACCGAAACCGAAATTTTGGTCAATCGTTAATATTGCGTCTATTAGGAACTTTTTAAATTAATGAACACATGAAAAAATAACAGAATAGTTAACTTATATGTAAAATTGTCGTGTCACAATGTTAGTTAAAATACTCCTTCGAAACGGCTGGACCAATTTTCGGGTAGGTCTCAGTTAAAAGTCAACTCCTAAAACATGTTCGCTTCAGCCTGTAATATCCTAATATATGTATATTACAGGCTGATAGGCAGGCTGGCTACCCCGTGATGAAACAGAATAAAAACATTTTCATTATGGTTAATAGTAATAGCTGTGGTACATTCACACATATCACTAAAGTATAATAATAAACTACATTTCTTGTGGAAGCTTTTTTTAATGTCAAGAAAGGAACAATAAAAACTTAAAAATATTATGCACAATTAAAAGCTTATGCAAAACTAACTGCGTTACGCGGTTTACACCCGTAATATCCGATTCCTTTGATAAAAGTAGCATAATATGTTATTCTGAGTCTCGAGTCCGTCCTCTTTTCAACTACGTATCAAATTTTATTACAATCAATTCAGTAGTTTTTGCGTAAAAGAGTAACAAATATCATATAGCATTTATAACATTAGTATGATAGTAGGTACATAATCCAAAGTTTTAAGGTGTGGCAACATTTACGAAACGTCTTCTAAATACTTCTGTAACATGTTCTTCATTCGGATATTCTATTTTCTTCTCAGCATTAGGAACGTAAGAAAATCCATTATAGTGAGTGAACTCTCGGGCTATGTGGTCCTCTAGGCAGTATATCCGAAATGGTGTTGTAACTGCTATTAAATTTTCTAAAAAAATTAATAAATAAGTACTATTGGATAAATACACGACAAAATTATTTTGAGAAATAAAATTAGGACAAGATATTAAAATTGTCTTTCACATTTACCAATCAGTACCTATGAAATTGCCGTTTTTGATGAAATAAGTTAACGCACTTTTTTTCTATATTTCTTATTTTTTTATTCAAAGTAATTAACCATGGAATCAATGCATTTTTGCCAACTTCTTAAAAACTCTGCTGGACGGGAGGCAACAAACTCTTTAAAGGCATTTTGTACTGCCTCTCGGGTATTGAATTTTTTTCCCGCCAAAAAGTTACCCAATTCTGGAAAAAGTGGTAGTCTGTATGAGCAAGATCTGGTGAGTACTGTGGATGACGAAGAATTTCCAACCTCAGCTATTGTAAATGGGAGACAATCTGCTGTGAATTATGAGGTTGCGCGTTGTCGTGCAGGAGTAGTGGAGCCGAGCGATTGACCAAAGCTGGTGGGAGACGTCCGAGCTTCCCAATTATTGTGTTTAGTTCTTCACCGTACACATCTGCAGTATAATGCTCATGCCGTTTGGTAAGAAGCTGTGATGAATTACTCCGGCGCTAGACCACCAAACAGTTACCATCACTTTCTTAGGGGTTATTTTTCGTTTAGGGAATTGTTTAGGTACTGAACCAGGATCTAACCAATTAGCTGAGCGCTTGCGATTGTCGAATAGAATCCAGTTTTCGTCACAAGTAACAATGCGATTCAATATGCGTTTGTTAGATCGAAATTTTTGATATATAACGGGTACATGGTTCTATAGCTTAATTGGCTAAAGCACCGACACGGTCAGTCGGAGATGCAGGGTCGATCCCCGCTGGAACGGTGGATTTTTGATATGATATTATAAAATGTTTAGAATTTCCTAATGTGTGGGCAACACAAAAATGAAATCGTACAAATCATCATCCTCCACAATCGCCTTCAATTCGTCGTTGTCGACCAACATTTTCAGCTGACCACGTGGTTCGTTTCTTAGGTCAAAATTTCCGAAACGAAAGCGAGCAAACCAATAACGGGTGGTACGATCGTTAGTAGTGTTCACACCGTAAACGTCGTTGATGTTGCGTGCCGCTTTGCTATAACGACGGAACTCATACTCCATAATCAATCATGATCATCAATTTTTTAATATATCCATGATGACGAAAAACACACAAATGCGATGTAAATAGAACGCTAACCATGAAACAATTGACTAATTATAAAAAAAAAGAATTCTATATTTTTAAAATAAAAAATAATTTGTTATTTGACTTCTTAGCGTGTTTTTTTTTTAGATTTGAAATAGCCAGTATGACGAATGGGCAATTTCATAGGTAAGGACCTAATATTATATATGGTAAATTTTATATTTGCTATGTAAAAATCTAAATTCATAATATACTATATGAATTTAAAAAAAACGGGATCGTATAGAAACAAAGAGCGATAGCAAACATGTTTTTTTACCAACCAACCAAACCAACGATAATTTATCGAAGAACTATTATAAGACCAGAAACACCAGAATACCAGACAATAGTGGTACCAAAGACTGGCACTAAGTTCTAAGCTAAACTAAATAGTTTGAGTTTTTTTTTTTTTTTATAATTTAGCCTGTAACATTCTGTTGCAGAGAAAAGCCTCTTTTATACAATATATATTTTTTAAATATCATTTTTTATTTAGCTGTTAAGGCAAATGAGACGAGAAGTTCCAAATTTTTTAGATTTTTTTTAGTTATATAAAAAAAATAGTCCAAACTTTTTATTTGGCGGTTTTACTAATTAATCGCTTAGTTAGTTTATTTCGTGCCCAACAAAACATAAGTCAATATATAACTTAAACATATTAAAAGAAATGTTTTGAATGTAGATATTTCCTTAATCAAAACAAATTCTATTAAAATACAATACATTATTTACCTTGAGCGACAAATCTCTCTGATTGATCACCTGCAATAACGCGATAAAATGGTTGCTCCCGACCAAAGTATAGATTATTATCAATCGGAATCCTTAGGTGGGCGCCATTATATTCCCAACCACGGACACAACACATATAGTTATATAGCTTGTGATAGCATATCATGCCCACGGCATATTTCACAGAATCACGATGTTTTTTAACTTGAACCTTCAAAGACAAAATTATTTTTTTAGAATTTAAAGTGGCTTCATATTAGTTACAATTTTTCATAAGTGGTAGTCATCCATTAATCACGTAAGACCATTTTTATGCTCTACCCTCTACACTGGTGCTACATGTTGAAATTCTAAGTACCTATTGCCTAACATTTTTTATATGACAATTTTTTTTAAGTTTAGCTAATATGCCTTTGTTGAAATAGTTGCATTAATAATTTTGCGCATATATTGGAGAAATTCACTTTAGCACGATACTTCAAATGGATGTAGTTAAGAGTTTTAACATTAAGAATTGTAACATTTTGACGTCACGTTGGTAACCTTAGTATTGTGTGTCGGACTCGGTATGAACTTGGACAAAACGAAAGTTATGTTTAACAACCAAGTCATACCGATACAGGTATCGGTCGATGGTACCCTTCTCGAAGTTGTTCAGGATTATATTTACCTAGGTCATACTATCCAACTAGGCCGCAACAACTTTGAGAAGGAGGCCGATAGGAGGATTCGGTTGGGCTGGGCGGCATTTGACAGGCTTCGTCGAGTCTTCACTTCGAAGATTCCGCAATGCTTGAAGACAAGTCTTCGAGCAATGCGTCCAGCCTGTGTTAAAACACGTAGTCGAGACGTGAACACTGATGAAGGGACTGGTCCACAAGTTCAAAGTCGCTCAACGTGCAATGAATGGAACGGGCTATGCTTGGAGTTTTTCCCAAAGATACGATAAGTATTAGATGCAATAATATAATTTCTTTTCTTAAAATGTAATAAAGCAACCTTTGTTGCAGTAACGTAATGCATCAGGATTTTGATTAATATTGTGTGTGCAAAATTATTAACCTTTTCATCAGCCCTGGCTAAATGGTCGAAATGTATTGAACTTTGAAGTCTAATTCTTCGATAGCTAGCTTAATCTACCTTAATACTCTTTAAAAAAATATGGTAATGTGTGGAATACTTTTTTGTTGATACTTAATTTAGATTTTATTGCATTTGTATCTCCGTTTATCCATATATCCAAATAAGTACAATTTTAAAAGCGATATTTTTCTTAGAAAAGTAAGAAATTTTAACGAAATATTTATACCAAAGTAAACTTACATCATTTAGAAACATTTTTTTTTTAATATTGAATTGTTTTTAATACCTTTTGTATTCACAATAAAAATATATAATATAATACCACGCATCAAACCCAGTAAATGTGTCGAGCGCCAGCGCTCTTAGAGGTAAGATCTACGGCACATTCTGCACAGCTGTCTTTTTTGCTCACACGCGCCAAGCGACTGTTGTTGTACTGTGATGATATACACCGCATTTAATACTTTCATAAAAATAAAAAATATGCGAAAATTACTATCTATATACGGAGTGACTGGTGAATTACTATTCATATTTAAGGAAGATACTCGGTACATGATTCTCATTCGAATTATGTAAAAAAATAGGTACTAAATTTTTGACCAAATTCCCATACATTTCAATTTAAATAAACGAAGTGTAGGCACATTATTGTAGCCTTACCGGCGGCGCGTAAGGCCTTGACCTTGTACTGTGCCGTTTGCAACCGCCCAACGCAACCCCCTTCAATTATAATTCCCGTTAAATTCGATTAGTAGGTCAGTAGGGCGAACGCCACCGTAAGGTTTGTACTTTGTACGGAGTACGTCCATCTTCTTTTTTTTTATATCACTAGGTCGGCAAACAAGCGTACGGCTCACCTGATGGTAAGAGATTACCGTAGTTTATAGACGCCTGCAACACCAGAAGCATCGCAAGCGCGTTGCCGAGCCAATCCCCAATCTGCTCCCCAGGAGCTCTGGGCACCTTACTCACCAACAGGAACACAATACTGCTTGAAAACAGTATTATTTTTATTTATCTTCCCGCGAATACCTACATAAATCGTGCAGGAAATGACGGCATATCCAATCAGAAGTATATTAAAGTGTGGTGTGTTTTAGCATTTTTCGTATTTGTCTTAGGGAAAGATTTGATTTGATAGTCAATTGGTTTATTCAAGAGGATGTTATTATAGAATTAATATTCACATGTTTATATATTTTTAAATGAGGGTTTGTGTACCCCACGTGATTATTGGAAGATCACATACAAATAAAACTTAAATAAGATGTGTCCGGCTAAAATCGCACAAGCCTTACGATTCACCTGGTACTATCCCACGGCTGGGCATAGGCCTTTTTCTAAATGTAGGAGAAGGGACGGAGCTTAATCCACCACGCTGCTCCACTTCTTAATGTTAATAATACAGAATTTAAGGCTATTTCGCTACGACCCGCTCCTCGATTTGCGTTAATGCTCTGTTTGATAGCGCGTCAGCTGCATATTTTCCTACTGCGCCGTTGATTATAATACGATTATTTTATTTTAATTATTAATTTATCAAACTATATAACAATTCCATTTAATGTTTCAGTGATACCATTTACTTAAATTTAATTTAGGTATCGATTGCAGAGTTTTTATTTTTTGAGTAAATAAAACTTTATATTTATGCTAACGTTCGAAAATTTCATAGTAAATTTGATGAATTAAGATGTATAATTCAATCTTTTATTAAGATCATTTATGTGTGATAGTACTAGTTAAAACGTGGATAAAATCCGAAAATGAAGGCGAATCAACTACAAACCGACAACAGAGGAGGACGGGTCTCAAGTGTTTATTCATAGCAGTTTAAAGCATCACCTTATTGTATTACAAAATAAAAATAACGAGCTTAGCTTAGGATACCTAGATACCAAAACCTAGATAAAAAAATCTGTAGATACCGGAGCAGCTTACAAATCTCGAAGTTCTAATAGTAGACTTTATTGATACCTATGCGCAACCATCTCAGTATAGTAAGGCAGCTATTGTTACTGGAGATTTCAACTGTAATTTACTACATTCTGACCAATTGTCAAAAAAAACACAAAGACAGAATAATAGAATGTGGGTATAAATTGTTAAACTAAGTTAACAATAAATATTGTACTCGTTCAAAAAAGATTTTCGACCATGTTTGCACTAACTTGAAAGAAAATATTTTTTACTTAGCACAAATTGAGTCGGCGGTGTCAGAACATAAGCAGCTTTACCTGGAAATAAAAGAGCTTCAACTCCAACCGAAAGTGACTAAGGAATACGCATGTACAAACTATGCAAAACTACACACGATTGTAAACGAACCCAATATAACACAGAAAATAACTATCAACAATCACAAGATAAGCTGAAGGACGGTGTTACTTCTAGCACGGTGAAAAAGACAAAAATTCTCAATCAACCCAGAAAGCAACGAGCAAAATAATTAGTGAAATCGGCAAAAGAAAACATTATCTGGTTGCAAATGAAGAGAAACCAAACTAACGAGAAAGTTGTGTAAGAATTAAAATCTATTCGAAATAGCGTAACATTACTGATCCAATCTGCTATAAAAGTATATTATCACAATACTTTTATGAAACACAAATCTAAACGTAAGAAGATGTGGGAAATAATAAACAGTCTCTCCCACAATAAGATGAAGCAATCAGTTTCGCTTCTTAAACTACTGACACAATTAAGAAGAATAATGAAGGCTAAGGGAGTTTGTTATTACTTTAATATTTTTTCTCAAAAATAGGTATGGTGCTTGCAAATGGAATTCCAAGAAAACATTATATCATTGAAAATAGTATCGAAGTACCGAACATAATCAACCACTGATTCTTAGTGAATCAACTGCATGCATTAATAAATTTCTAGAACTTGGAACATTCCATGACAAACTTAAAAATTTAAAAATTACTCCGGTATTCGAAGCAGGCAATTAGTCTGACGCAAATAACTATCGTCCTATTCAGTGTTTATAACCTGAACCGAGACAGCTATCATACCAGAGCCGTAGAATTATCATATATGGATTAAAATGATCGTATCCTTCAAATTAGTGTCGATCTAGATCGATGTACGATACTAGGGTACTATCGTACACCGTAAGCAGGCATGAAATTATCGCACATGTACGATAATTATCGTACGGTTGCAAACACTGGTCCTATTTCTTCAATCTTGAGAAAACGATACAACTTTGCACTATTTTCGCGTCAAATTTAACTCCTTACGATGAGGGATTAGTAGCACCTAGCATCTCTGGGTGTAGGCACGCGATGCATAATGTGCACTTTGAGTTAAATACCGTTTGTCAGGTTTTGCTTTGCCTCGACGTCAAGAAGTTTATGCTCATGCTTAAGATGTGTAAGGGTGACACATCACAGGTCCATTTAATTGCTATTAACTCCTTGCTTTCTAAAGTGATGGAGCGGGTAGTTAATAGTCAGCTCCTTCCTTAACTGGAAGATTGACAGCTAATAAGCGACCGACAAAACGGATATCGTCGTGGTCGTAAGCGCTGGAGATCTTACAATGGCAAATGGCATTGAAAGCAAGGCGCAAACTATGGCAGTCAGCCTTGATGTTGCGATGACCTTCGACCGAGTCTGACATAAAGCTCTTTTAGCGAATTCCATTCTACGGTCTTCCCGAGGGATTATACAATTGGATAACCAGTTTTCTTTTATCATGGTTGCCACCGATAAAGTATGCACGGAACACCATGTCTATTAACGCCGGAGTTCCTCAAGGCTCTACTCTCACTCATTGTTTATTCTGCATATTAAAGATATGTTGCAAACCAGATATATTCGTCGCTATGCAGATGATAGTACGGGTGATGCCTTTTACACTGACCGAGCTAATATTCCGCGGGCGGAAGTGGAAGAGAGGAGATTACAATTTGTGTCTAAAATCGAGACATCCTTCGAGCAAATCTTCGAATGGGGTAAGCGCAATCTCGTCCAATTTAACCCCTCGAAGACAAAAGTTTGTGCGTTTACCGCTAAGAAGACTACACGTCGTAAAAATATTGGGATCCTTGAGGTAGATATTACGTACGAGAGCATATGTTGCAGATGTCCATGGGTGACGGTAACCATTTAACATAAAATGGTGTCGTCGGTTCGTTTGCTTCATTGTTATGAAAAAAAGGGGTCTTCACCATTTTTCAAGGTAGTCTGGACTGACTATGCTTAAGTCCATACCTTCCTTGGCATTTCATATTCCACATACTTACTTTAAGTTTAAGCTTGCATAAAACAATATTTAAAAAATAAAAAAATATATGCATAAACTACAATTAATTTATATTTTAGTCATAAACCTTACGAATTCGAAAAAAAGTCCAATCTTAGCCGAACGCACCTTAGTTGATTTAGAAGTATTGGTTTAAAAATTAAAAGCTAAAATATACACGAAAAAACATATATAACGTGAATAATAAGTAAAATATTATCACTTGGTGGTACGCGACTTCCGGAGGAGTATTTAAGTTTGATAAAGTCAAAATGAGTTGCATATGGTCATTTTGAATCTGAAACAAATAAATTTGATTAAGTATTGTATATAAATAACGTAATTATTATAAAATAGCGTCAGTAATAATGCAATACCGCGTATCGACAAAAAAATAAAGATTCATGAAAAAAGAAAAAGATTTCATGCGTAGTGGCTCTTTATAGCAGTTGGCATCGTCCCATGAGATCAGCCGAGTGCTTCGTCTGATATACAAGACAAAAAGTCAAAACCACGGGAGCAACTTTCATCTAAAAATATTTCCGAAACCGCATATCTGCGTATTACGCCACAGAAAGAACGGTCGTTTTGTTCGTTACTCGTGAATATAAATGTATTTTCAAAGAAAATTTTTACTTTAAAGTAAATCACTTAGCCTATCGCAGTACACTGCTGGACAGAGGCCTCCACAAGTTCGCGCCAAAAATGACGTGAGCTCACGTGTTTCGTCCATATTCATCACGCTGGACAGGTGGGTTGGTGACTTAAAAAAACCTTAGTAGATTATTCTTTTGATAAATATAAAAGATAGTTTTCCAAACATTGTACAACATACTGCAATTTCTCTCTGTCCGACATAAATAACGTACAATCTTTATTAGGTAGCGATAATAATTTCATTTTAAACGGTTTCTGGAAAATCCTTAAATCGCTTTAAAGGGAGATACTGTAAAAAAACGAAAGGTTATTCCCAAAACCTGGACAACACAACTGAAATTAAACAAGAAGGATCCTTCTTGTTCAATAGGGGATCGGACAGTTATCAGATTAAAATATGTAATGTAGTTAGATAAAATAAATATACTGTTTTACGATTATTTATCGAATAATTTAATATAATTCATTTAAATATTTTTAAATGAAGAAATAAAATGTTGTCATTAACAATATTTTTAATTTGTACTGAAACACCAACTACAGTACGTGACGTCATTTGTAGGATCAAGCATTGGCCGCGTTCCACTAAGCGTCCGCAAAGCCCGCATCATATTTTCACCGTGCTGCCATATTGCGAGTACACAGCTGACGCCTGACACATAACAGCGCCCAAATATGCGTTCCACTTATAAAATTCGCCCACAACGCCCGCGGCATTTTTTACGTTAGTTAAAAGGCAATTTTAGCGGTCGTGATCGATGGCGTTGTGGACCTTAGTTGGAACGCGCCCATTGACGCGCCATATTACCCCAAATGATGTCACGTGCTTTTAGGTGACATAACATGGCGTTTTGGCGGGATTTTTAAACAAACATTATTAAAACATGATTTTGAGTACCTAAAAGGCTATAAATAAATAAAATTTATGTTTTATGGAAATAAGTATCCATAAAGATTAATTTAAAACGCTTTCCGAAAATGTGTCCGATCCCCTATTGTCTTATCCGAAAAAAAACGTATGTCGAGCTTAAGATATTCGATAATAAATGCTATAAAGTGGGACCAATTATTTTGTGTGCATGTAACTTATTATTTTGTGCTCGTAGTAAAAATTTATTATCTAACTAACACTAAATTTTCAAACGTGTTCGGATTATGACATGGACGAAGAAACAAATCTCATGTAAAAATCAAACTGAACAATTTCGACGCTGATTTTTCTTCATTTTAAATAAATTCTGTATAAAATATGTCATTCTTGCCAAAATTATTATTTCCCATTCAAGTTCAAAACACTACGCAGAATTCATAATAGAATCAAAGTCGCAATAGTATAAATGTTGTACTGTGTGGCTACGATACTAAAGAATATAGCCACCCCCTCCTTCCCGTGGGTGTCGTAAGAGGCGACTAAGGGATAACAAGGTTCCACAACCACCTTGGAACTTAAGAAGCCGACCGATGGCGAGATAACCATCCAACTGCTGGCTTTGAAATACACAGGCCGAAGAAGGGCAGCAGCGTCTTCGGTGCGACAAAGCCAGTACTGCGGTCACCAACCCGTCTGCCCAGCGTGGTGACTATGGGCAGAACACATGAGTTCACGTTATTTTTGGCGTAAACTTGTGGAGGCCTATGTCCAGCAGTGGACTGTATAGGCTGTAATGATGATGAATCGTATAAATATGAACAGGCGTCGTCGTTACCTAAAAGTAAGAAAGCCTTTATTTTACATATCTATTGGTAGAGAAAAACATTTTTGTGTCAACCTTAAAATATATAAGGTCATTTCGGAAGAAAATCACCAGAACCACACATGCTAGACTTTATACTTGGTTTAGGAAGGTTTTCAAGTTTCACACTTTTGTGTCAACATTAATAATAATTATAAATGAAATGAATAATATAGTAAACTAATTGATTGGAGTATTTCTGTCGGTTACATTATGTTGTCAGAATGTTAACTGTAAAAAACGTTCCAGGAGATAATGAAATTTAAACAATCGTATATTTTCTTCCTTGTAACTATTCCGCGTAATTTGCAGAAACAGTCAATTTCTATAAGTCTTTGAAGATACAATATAGTGAAACGGTTATTTAATCCACATATTAACTAATAAATGGTTTAACGACTAATGAATAAAGGTAAATAAATTAAAAAGGTACATTAATTCAAGGTACATCAATTCAAATTAAGGTACGTAAATTCGTAGTCATATTATAAGTTCAGTCGACTTATGATGTACAAATATTAAGTCTTTTCCTTCTAAAATTTGTCACTTACGTACACACACTCACGTACTTACAAGCTTCTTGCCACTGTTGGTTACGCGGTATTGCAGTATCAACGAGGACATAATTATATTATACTTACGAATTTCATATTTAAGCTTGTAGTCAGAGCCGGATTTACGTGGTCAACCAAATAAGGCAAGAAATTTCTATAAGGATTGTGATTTAATTGTCTTGTTTCAAGGAAGTCCAAAAGGTGAATCGCATTTTGCGTCTTACTGCAAAATAAATTATTTGTTATAAAAACAGTGTTTAAGAAATAAGTAAATTTTTGAAATTATAAAAACATTTATTTACCAATCTCGTAGAGCACCCTTTGATTTCATGTATGATGAATAAACATATTGTAGTAGTGAGTCAGGACTATATTCATATCGACTATAAGCACTTTGAGAGAAGGGGCACTGTCTTTTAGGTTTTATTTCTCCAGTAATTAGATCTACCGTATACAGAGGTTTATGTGGCATGTCATTATCTTGCCATTCCAAGAATAAATGATTTGGAAATACTATAAGTTCACATTTCACGCCGAGCCTCTTAGCAACTGCTTGATAAATGACTGCATATGTAATCGCGTTGCCGTTACTTTTATCTATTACCTATAAAATTTTATTAAATACATTTATTTTTATATTATGAAGCATTTGTTTACAAAGTTTTCCTCTTTCCCAAATTTTAACAATTACCAAATTTATAAGTACATAACAATTGAGATTATTTATTATTATTATTGTATTTTTAACACAAAACGTGTAAATAGTTGATGCTATTTTTTAAGTTAATTAACCGAGGTAAGGCACAGCAGGAAACATCCTGCTCAAAATCTGGAGCAGCCCGACTGGGGAAGTACCTCGACCTTACGTTTTAAGATTACAGCTAAATAATGCTGCTTTCAAGCAGTGTTGTGTTCCTGTGGTGAGTAAGGGGGCCAAAGCTACCGAAGGGGATTGGGGGAGGGTCAGCAGCGCACTTGTGATGTTTCTAGTGCTGCAGGCGTCTATAGGCTATGGTAATCGCTAACCATTAGATGATCTTGTTTGCCGACTTAATTGTATATTTCGCTAGTGACTATTAAAAACGTCGGATGTGAAAAACAGCAACTTTACAGGAGAGCGATTCAAAGTGTAAATTGCGTGTATCTTTTTACTTATTTTAAGCAGGATCATGAAATTTTAAAATAATGCTGTCCAGGCTATTTATGTTTAATATCATTACTAGCCGGTATTTAATGTGTAAGTATGAGAAAAGTCACTTGTTACATTTTTAACGGGTTAAGACTAATGGGTACTGATTTATCAGAAGTACAACAACTAAATAATATATGCATAAAATAAAAAAATTCTCTTCAGCTGATGATAGACTTGGTTATTTGGGAAAGTTTTATGAAATAAACAAAAAAATGCAATTTTGCAATTCCGACGAAGTTAATAGTTACTAGCGATTTAAAAAAAAAAACGCTCTTATCCTAATGTCCTCGCGGTAACATCGTTTCTCACCACCAGGGGTAAATCACAGATCTAGGTATCTCCACCAGTTTAACTACCAGTATAGAGAATAACTTCACCATTGCCAGCATTTTTTGCCAATATGATTTGTACTTATGTTTTAAAGTGCAATAAAGAATTTAATAATAATAATAAACAATTAAATGACTATTTTTGACGTCATAATGTTAAAGCAATTTCACGATGGTACAGTTTCAATGGCTTAAAAGTCAAAACACTGCCTCAGCTCATCAGCTGTGTGCCAAAGTGAATAGAAATTAACACTATGACGTCACATGCACACAGGTTTAGTTGGGAACTATCAGCAAGTTTTTAGTACTGGATTAAAGTTTATTTTTACTTTCATATACCATTTAATACAACGGAAAAAAACCAGTAGTCATATAACACATATGATCTTTCCATTTATTGCAAAAAAAATATATTTCAAAGCATTTAAGTAAATAGGAAGTTTTTAAATGACATTCTCTTGTTGTATTTTCTCAGTAAGTGAACTTGTATAATTCCTTAGAGAATTAAAACTTATTAAATATTATTACATACTTTTGCTATGTTTAAAGTAATCACTTTTGTACTTGATGATATAGAAAAGTTTTCACTCTTGTAAATAACTTGAGACAATGCTGAGAGTATTTGTTTATCTGAGTACTTTTCCACATCTTGTTCTCTGTTTTTCTTTGAATGTACATCTCTTAGAAAACCTTTGACTTTTGTTACTAAGCTCTGGATCTAAAAAAATAAATATTAGTTATGATAATTTTCTATATAACATACAACAATAGATTACCATTATGGGGAATTTGTAGAAAATAACAATTTTTCAATTCTTTGCCTTTACCTATTCTAGTGTTTCAGAGTTTTGCATGTAAACAGATACTTATTTATAAAGTATCTATCGGCGCAAATATTGCCCTACATAGAATAGCAGCAGCCAAATTTGATTGCTGATATACCCACAGCAACGACCTACTGGTCCCAATTGTTTTCAGACCATCACCATCCATGAACCAATTCAAATGTAACCAACACAAGTAATTTCAACCAAATCGGTCAGTCCATATATTAAGATAAAGGAGTTTGGTCATCTAAATTAATTTTTATCTTTTTATACTAATATGATATTAAAATCAACAATAGAAACTATGAAACAGAAAATGTGTACTCATTTTGTTCCAAATACTACAAAATTTTAAGTATATCATTATTCTTTTACTAGTGTAGCATATATTTTTAATAGCGCCTGGTTTCGTTCCTGCTGATGTATAATAGCACAGTTATGCATTAGCGTTGCTATTTACTTTTTCTAGGCGACTGATTTAATTTTGGAATACCCTCGTATTGTATTACGTCGCGGTTCACCTTAGGGGGTAGTAGTGTCGCGACGCGCTGGGTTGGCGGTATATAAGCCTCAGGGCGAGTGTTTGCGGGCCTTTTGCTCTTTTCTTTTTTTGGGTTGGATTCTCTCGCCGTCTTAAGGTCTGAGTGCAATTTATTGTGGGTGAGTCATTGTAGTTTCTTATGGTATAAGCTTTGCTTTAGTGAAGTTGGTTTTGTGAGTTTTTGAAAAAGAAGATTAAGATTCGGTAGGATTTTTTTTACTCTCTCTCTTGTGTCTCGTGTTAGGAGTTGTGGGTGTCTCTCTGGCCCAACAGCAATTTTTTAACACGTAGCGCTGGCGCCCAGCGTAAATTCTATAATATTTAAAATTATTTGTTTGTCGGTGAATTATTTTAATTATTTTATTTTGTAGGGTATCGCATTGGCACTCAATTTTTTTTTTCTTATTCCTGGCAAGTGGTTTTCTGTGGGTATGTAAAGGGTCTTGTCCTTGTGTCTTTGTGTGTTTTGTGTTTTGTGAATTGTGTTAAATTATTACTTTTCATTTTTAGTAATTAAATTTGATTACTGTTTCGTTTAGGTTGTGTATTTATATTAGTATGTTTAAAATTTAAAGTTAATATTTAAAAGTTTTTATTTGAATTTAAAAGTTTTGTCCGAGCGTAGTCACGGTTTTTGCATTGTTAATCGTTCCTTGCTAAAAATTTTCAGTTACCTACTTTTTGTATTAATTATTTCTTGCTCAATAATTTTTGCCGTAACTAAATTTTTTTGACTACCCTCTATTAACGAATATTTTTGCTTACTTTGTACTTCTTTGTTACATTTTAACATTAATTTAAATCGAACTTTTATTTGTACTTTTTGTTTCGTTTAAATTTTATTATTGTGCTACGATGACTCACTCAATAAAATTCGTACCCCTGCCTAAGGCTGAGTTAGAATATAAGGTGGTTGTTCGGAATGAGGAGCCAGCTGCCACGGTTTTAGCTTTACGTAAACAAATATTACAATTGTCGGAATTGTTACCGTCAGAGGAGATTTTGGTCAGTCCGTTGGATATTATAACCGATTTGGCAGGTATTAGTGACACTTTGATAAAAGTGAAATCAATTATTAATATATTTTAGTTATAATAAATTTTAGTTTTCGGTAGGGAGTTAGTGTCGTGTGGTTCGCATTATTTGGACTCTGATAGTATAGAAAATATGATTTTTACTCCTCGTGACTGTTATGCGGAGAACTTAGGTCAGTTGGCGAGTATTTTCGATAAAGTTCAATTTCGGTTGTATGCCGCTCATTTAAAAAATACTTCAAGTTATAATTTGCGTCGTAGGACTGCGGAATTTAATGTTGGTGATCTTGTTTATAAGAAAACTTACTTCTTGAGTGATAAAGATAAATACTTTTCTAAGAAATTAGCGCCTAAATTTATCAAATGTCGAATTGTTGGTAAAAGATCTCCTCTTGTATACGTATTACAGGATATGAATGGTAAAGATCTTGGGGTTTGGCATATTAAAGATTTGAAGTTAACAGGAAGTTCTGGTAGTAAGGGTAATTGATATTTGTTTTCTTTTTGTTTTAAATCTATATTACGTATTCCATTTTTGAGACGGGTGATGATCTCATTTTTTTATTTTTTTTTGTGTGCTTATACAAGTACATGACTTATGATAGTTGTGTGTTGGGTACATCTCTAATGTACTTTTGGTGTTTATTTTTGTTGAGTTATTCCACTGAGCAATAACTTAATTTGTGTGTGTTGGGTGCATCTCTAACGTATCTACCCACTCATATTATTTTGTTTAAAGCCTACGCCATAAGTTGTTGTTGTTGTGTTACAACTTAATTCTGGAACGGGTGGCGATTCCACATCTTATTTTATTCTATCGAATATATATTCGATTCTAATTGTGTTATGCACATTCTAAAGCCTACATCGGGAATACGGTATTAAATATGGATTAAAAAAAAAAAAAAAAAAAAAAAATTGTTAAATTAAAAATTTTAAGTAGCTGCTGAGTGGTGCTCATTTATAGACCGTCACTCTGAGTGTCAGGGCGTTAATTGTCTAGGTCGGTTAACGCACATTGATAGTTGAATTTCAGGATGTTGTATGTTAGTGACGTATGATTGGGTCGTAAGACAGTGTTGCAGTGAATTCAAAATTATATGTGGTGTTTTTGTAATTCGATTATCTCTCATGATTAATCTATCAAAAAATTTTTTTTTCTCTTAGTATGGAGTTAAATTTTATAATCTCTTCCTGAGCTTACCAGATTCTCTCCTTACATTAGTTTTTTTTTAGAATTTTGCCAGAGATGCAAAATTCTTCTCTGTCGGGGGGGGTATTGTAGCATATATTTTTAATAGCGCCTGGTTTCGTTCCTGCTGATGTATAATAGCACAGTTATGCATTAGCGTTGCTATTTACTTTTTCTAGGCGACTGATTTAATTTTGGAATACCCTCGTATTGTATTACGTCGCGGTTCACCTTAGGGGGTAGTAGTGTCGCGACGCGCTGGGTTGGCGGTATATAAGCCTCAGGGCGAGTGTTTGCGGGCCTTTTGCTCTTTTCTTTTTTTGGGTTGGATTCTCTCGCCGTCTTAAGGTCTGAGTGCAATTTATTGTGGGTGAGTCATTGTAGTTTCTTATGGTATAAGCTTTGCTTTAGTGAAGTTGGTTTTGTGAGTTTTTGAAAAAGAAGATTAAGATTCGGTAGGATTTTTTTTACTCTCTCTCTTGTGTCTCGTGTTAGGAGTTGTGGGTGTCTCTCTGGCCCAACAGCAATTTTTTAACACGTAGCACTAGCTGTTCCCGCGACTTTGTCCGTGTGGAATTTAACAAAAAAGTATTGTTTAGTTCGCAGAGTATTAAAATAAATAAATTTCTAAAAGAAAAGTAGCCTAAGTTACTCCCTATTACATCAGCTACCTGCCAATGAAAATCCCGTCAAAATCGGCGAGGCCAATTAAGAGATTAGCCAGAATAAACAGACAGACAGACAAAAACTGTAAAAAATGTTATTTTGGTTTATGTACCGTGTATAAATCTATATGCATTTAGTAAAAAGCGGTTATTTCAACATTACAGACACTTCAATTTTATTTATTTGTATAGCTAAAATTAAATTATTATACCTTATTTTCGACTTCCTCGTCACTGTATATACAAGTCGGATCTACCCATTGCACGAAGAATGTTATGACAACTTCAGGTGTCAACTTTTGTCGCATGTGCAAGTCTACCCATTTAACAGCAAGATAGGTTTGGATCAAGTGACGAAGGGCTATCTTGGCATAATATACTACTGTTAAAGTATACAAAGGTCTGAAACACATTTTATATAAAAGACTGGTTTAAAAGAATATAGTATATTTTTTAAGAACTTTATATATTTTATATCAAATTGTTATTACATTGTTTTTAACATGTTGACTGAAAAAGGATTACTCCTATCCTATATTTGATACATATTTCATTTTTGTTGTTATAAAAACTATTCAAATAATCATTTCAAATTATTATATTATAATTTATTGTTTAAATTATCAAAAATGAATTTTTTTTAACAAAATGAAAAGAAATGAACTTGTTGAAAATAATTTTTTAAAAAAACTTATAATATTTAAATTTATTTTTTGTAACAGCATAATGATGCTGTTACAAAAAATAAATGTATCATACCACTGGTATCATTACCACAATACTTTTAATTAATAAATTTATTTTCTGGCTATTAAAAATGATTCAAATTCATAATTTTTATTTGGCTCAGAATTGAGCTGATTGAGTGAGATTGCCTGTAAGCCTCTTTCTTCATAAAGGCTGAAGCTTACTCCAGAATTAAGTAGCTAACATAAAAATATATTATCATCATCATCATCATCACCATTTCAGCCGATCACAGTCCACTGCTGGACATAGGCCTCCATAAGTTTACGCCAGAAATGGCGTGAACTCGTGTGTTTTGCGTATAGTCACCACACTGGGCAGGCGGGTTGGTGACCGCAGGGCTGGCTTTGTCGCACCGAAAACGCTGCTGCGGCCTTCGGCCTTCGCTCGCTCGGCTTCTTCTTGTGTATTTTAAAGCCAGCAGTCGGATGGTTATAACCCCCATCGGTCGGCTTTTGTAAGTTCCAAGGTGGTAGTGGAACTGTGTTATCCCTTAGTCTCTCGCCTCTTACGACACCCACGGGAAAAGAGGGGGTGGCATAGCCATTCTTTACTACCGTAGCCACACAGTAGAAAAAAATATTACTTACTTTAAAATTGTAAAATTATCTAAATAGTAATTTCCTGTTTTAACAATGTTTTGAAGGATATAAATTGTGTAAAAGAAACTTAAATTCGTCTCTGTTGCGAATGAAAAAAATATTTTTACATCTTCAAGCGACACCTCATTAATTCGCCTACAAATAAACAAGATCATTATTTATTTATACAATACATATAATTAGTAATAAACGCCTCTGCCTAATCCCCTAGGATTTTTCCTGTGTTGTGGGTCTAGAAACATACACAATAAAATAATTTTTTATGCCTTTGATACCTGGTATCTGCCAAAGTAACCATGAGTTAAACTTCATATATGGCCATTGCTATGACCTGTGGGAGAGACCACTGAGAAACTTTCAGCTTTTATAAAATGACAAAGGTCTGGCCCTCCCGGGCTCTTGGGTTATATAACATTAACAAAGTTTTTGTATATGTAGTAACATTTCATAGTAACAAGTATCATCATTTAATCATATCAGTTCAGCCTATCTCATTCCTATGCTGGACATAGGTCTCCACAAGTTCGTGCCAAAAATGGCATGAACTCATGTGTGTTGCCCATAGTCACCACGCTGGGCAGGTGGGTTGGTGACCGCATTGCTAGCTTTGTCGCACTGAAGGCACTGCCCTTCTTCGGCCTATGTATTTCAAAGCCAGCAGTTGGATAGTTATCCCGCTATTGATTGGCTTTTTATGTTTCAAGGTGGTTGTGGAAGTGTGTTATCCCTTAGTCGCCTCTTAAAACACCCACAGAAAGAGAGGGGGTGGCTATATTCTTTAATGCCGTAACAAGTATATTAAACACAAATCAGATCTATATATCTTTTTTTCATAATACAGAAATCGATAAACATATTATTAATTATACACAATAATACTCACCAATAATATTTAGGAGACATACAAACTAGTTCAATATAATTTTTCCTTTTAAGTTTGTAATACTGAATGATCTCTTTCAACCAGTTACTATTACAATGTTCTTCAACGATTTTCACCATTTCTTTAGGAAATCTGTGTAATATTAACAAACTTTATTTTAGATATTGGTAAATAATTATTTAATTAATCTATAAGGCTATTCGGACACTAGCATAACTACAGCAGTAATTTAGCGTGTCTGGCACTACAGACTACAGTAGTAGTTTCAAATCTATTGTTAGGAAATTTACAATTGTCTCTGAACTGTCAAGATTTGTAGTTCTGTTTCCTTAAATAAATCACGCTGAATACCCCTAGAGTATTCTTTAGAAGCTGGAGTCAAAGAGGGACAGCAGCAACCGCACGCTGTAACAATACGGAGACACCCGTGCGAGCGGGGGTGTCTGCATTGTTACGCATGGGTGAAAGGGCTCACCTTCGGAAGCGCCGGAGAAGTCACGGAACGAAATTATGCCGATGAACGGTCTAATTTGTAGGTAGCTCTCTGGGATTTTTTTTTCAAGAAGTTCCAGTCACGCTAAATTACCGTGGTAGCTAGGCTAGTGTCCGAATATCCTCATTTATAATTAAAAGCTATTAAAAAATACAAAACACACATACATTTCGGAATACTTGATTTTCCAAAGGTAGTCATTGCAAATTACGTTCTCATAAAATTGTTTACATGTTACAGAAAATCTGATGATTTCTCGAGGATCATTATTTTTTAATATCAATGATATTATTTCATCGGGTAAACACGTGATATTGGTATTATTAATACCTTCCATTTTGCTTATATGTTCTGTTTATTTAAAAATAATATACGTATAACACACTGATTTATCTTATTTTCATTATGAATTATATAATAAGATAAGAAACGTTAAACAATACAGTCCTTATTGATGTTATTAACACTAAATAAACACAAATTTTAGTAAATTGAAAGAAGATTGAAAGTTATTATAAACATTTACAATGCTGGACCATAAACTAATCAGTCACGGTCAAAGAGTATATAAAGTAAAGCCGAGGTAAAGACCTACCCCACCCCAGCCTGCAAAATAATGATATTTGTAATAAAAAAAATACTAATTGATAGATTTTGAATAGCTCAATTCAACTACGTTGTCCTTTTAAATTGCTCACCTCAAATTATATAATTAAAAATCAAAAATTTAAAAAAAAAAATCAAATATTTTCAAACTCCTATATCTTTCGATGTATACAATATTTTAAATTGCTCAAAGTGTTAAAAAACTGCTCAAGTTGCATTTATAATTACTCAAGTATAGTTTGGAACAGATCCACTTCCCTTAATTTTTAAATAAATATAGTTTGAACAAATAAAATATTGATATTTGTAAAAAAAAAATACTAATCGATACATTTTCAATAGCTCAATTCGACTACGTTGTCCTTTGTCCTAAATTGCTCACCTCAAATTATTTAATTATAAATCAAAAAAGTCGTTGAAAAATATTATTTTATCAATATTTTCAAACTCCTATATTTTTTGATGTATACAATATTTTAAATTGCTCAACGTGTTAAAACCCTGCTCAAGTTGCATTTATAATTGCTCAAGTACAGTTTGGAACAGCTCCACTTTCCTTAATTTTTAAATAAATATAAATAGTTTGAACAAATAAAATAATGATATTTGTAAAAAAAAAAATACTAATCGATACATTTTCAATAGCTCAATTCAACTACGTTATATGAAAAATATTTTTTTCAACGACTTTTTTGATTTTTAATTAAATAATTTGAGGTGAGCAATTTAAAAGGACAACGTAGTTGAATTGAGCTATTGAAAATGTATCGGTTAGTATTTTTTTTTAAATTTCAATATTTTATTTGTTCAAAGTATTTATATTTATTTAAAAATTAAGGGAAGTGGATCTATTCCAAACTATACTTGAGCAATTATAAATGCAACTTGAGCAGTTTTTTAGCACTTTGAGCAAATTAAAATATTGTATACATCAAAAGATATAGGAGTTTGAAAATATTTGATTTTTTTTTTAATTTGATTTTTAATTGTATAATTTGAGGTGAGCAATTTAAAAGGACAACGTAGTTGAATTGAGCTATTCAAAATCTATCAATTAGTATTTTTTTTTTATTACAAATATCATTATTTTGTAGGCTGGGGTAGGTGTCACGAAAACTGTCAACGAAAAAATTGAAACAATGAAATTATCTCTGTACCCATTTTAATATGTAAATCACTAAGTATTAGAATGAGACAGGTATACTTTTCTTATTGAGGTTAATATTAACATAGTATAAGTATAGGAAAAAATTGTATATGTATCCACTTCATATTTTATCTATGGTTTTACGGTATTTAAATTTGACAGAGTCATCTGATTACGATGATGACATTTGTAAATACTATAGAATTAGATTTATGCTGCGAGTGTCGTTAGTAATAAACAAAGAGTAAAATAACTTGCTTATATAAGTAATAAAAATGAATTGCATAATATCACATCCCTAGTCATGTTGTACTGACAGATGTCAACGTCATATAGACAACTGTCACCCGCACCATGCTACAGCGCAAACAGTACCTATAATTTTTATCGTGGTTAAAGCTGTATAGTTGTTTAAGCAAGTTATTTTACTCTTTGCTGTATAGCATCACTTGTATCATTGGTCTGTGAGTTTGAGCGCATAATAGTTTACATAAACTACATATTATTAGACTATCAATTTCAGGTTAGTTTTATTTTGTATATACGAATTAATTTAGAGGATATCTATATTTTAAATAAACATATATAATCAATTATAAAATTTATGCAAAGGTTATTATTGTATAAATAAGTAAAACAAAATTTAATAATTTCTACAACTTTTTTAAGTAGTGCTTTTAGTCTTTATTCACAGTAACTAGGAAATTAGTTAAATAATCAATCGTAGCTATTCATCTTCTAATTAGTTACAAATATTTCCTTTTATTTTGCCTTTAATTAAGAAGTTTATACAGAATTTTAGTGAAAAAGAAGTCTATAAAGAAGATGGCAAAATTAGAATTACTTCAAACTTTAAGTGGGCACAAAGGAATTGTTTGGAATGCGTCATGGCACCCTCTTGGAAAAATGTTTGCATCTTGCGGTGAAGATAAAATAATTAAACTTTGGAATAAAGAAGGCGAACATTGGGTTATGAAAACTGTGCTAGTAGATGGGCATCAGCGTACAATAAGAGAAGTTGCTTGGTCACCCTGTGGTAATTTCTTAGCTTCTGCAAGTTTTGATGGAACTACAGCTATATGGGACAAAAAAAGTGGTGTGTATTGAACAATATTGGCTTGTTACCTAAGTACAGACAAATTTCTATATATTTTTATATTTCATTAGGTCAATTTGAGTGCAATGCCACTCTTGAAGGACATGAAAATGAAGTTAAAAGTGTTTCATGGTCTCCGTCTGGTCAACTATTAGCTACATGTGGCCGAGATAAATCTGTATGGGTGTGGGAAGTTGCTGGAGATGATGAATATGTTTGTGAAGCAGTTCTCAATCTTCACAACCAAGATGTTAAAAAAGTTTGTAATACATTAAAATGAAAATGCACATATTCTTTGCTGTATAAATATATAATTGTAAGCAATTCCTGTTTGTAGGTAACTTGGCATCCATCCTCTGATATTTTGGCTTCTGCCTCGTATGATAACACAGTTAAAATGTATAAAGAAGATCAATTGGACAGTGATTGGACTTGCATAGCCACGTTGCAGTCACATGAATCCACAGTATGGAGTTTGGTGTTTGATAAAACTGGTAAAAGATTAGCAACTTGCAGTGATGACAAGACTATAAAAATTTGGCAAGAATATGATGCTGATAATCAAGAGGGTGTCATTGTTGCAAACAAGGACTCAATATGGAAGTGTGTTTGCACACTTTCAGGGTACCATACAAGATGCATATATGACATTACTTGGTGTCACACAACTGACCTCATAGCAACAGCTTGTGGCGATGATATAATTAGAGTTTTCAAAGAAGCTGATAACTCAGATCCTAATGCTCCTTCTTTTGATTTATTATGCACTAAGCCTAATGCCCACTCTCAAGATGTGAATTGTGTTCAGTGGAACCCCTCTGGAAACCAAGAATTAATTTCTTGCAGTGATGATGGTGAAATAAAAGTGTGGAAATTTACTGAAGACTAAGGCAAAACGTTTAAAAAAAAGAAACAAAAATGATGTTATAATGTTTAATTTTAAATTTTGTTAATCTACAAATAAATATAATAAGAGCACAATATTGTTAATTACGTTTTTTATTTTTACTTAAAAAAAAATCAAAGTGAGAAATAATAAGTAATGTCACTTATGTTGAAAATGTTTGATATTTCATTTTAATTTTTAACACTCCTTCCTATTTCAATGTAACTTTAGTTGTTATATGTAAAAAATGTTTTTTCAGTTTCATTTTAAGGCCCTATCTAATGTTTATAAAATTAACAAGGCAACAGGTTTTAAATAACATACATTTGAGGAAGTATTGCACAACAGCCGTCAAGATGAGTGAAAAATCAAATGGTGTCAAATTAAATGATGTAATATCAGTACTGGAAAAGTTTGCACCTAAACTACTTTCCGAAAGTTGGGATAATACTGGATTATTGGTTGAACCCTATACACCCAGGTAAATTATTTTTATAGGTAGGTACTTAATATAAATAAATATTAGTTTACTTATTAAAACATTAAATAGCGTTCAAAATTTATTGCAGAAATATAAATAAAATTTTACTAACAAACGATTTAACTGAAGCTGTAGCTCTAGAGGCCAAACAACATAATTGTGAAATGATTATTTCCTACCATCCTCCGATATTCGCGCCTTTAAAAACTGTCATTCAGAGGTACATAATTATTATTGTAATAATTGTTTCTTGTATGTATGAACTCTTTTTATTCTTGTTTTCTTTCTGATTTCAGCTCATGGAAAGAACGAATCGTGTCATTACTACTAGAACATCGCATTTCATTGTATTCACCCCACACAAGTTGGGACTCTGTCAAGGGTGGTGTTAATGATTGGCTTGCTTGTGCTTTTCCCTTTGTTGAATCTATTCCAATAATGCCTGGCGAAGACCCAAATACAGGAGCTGGACGGTATTTATTTTTATTAAATATGGACCTCTTAGAACTTTAAACCTGTTATTTTTACTGTTCTTTTTGCGCACGTAAAGGCATTGTTTAAAATCGGTTAAAAAGGTACATACCTATTATCTTCTTGTGAGTTCGTTTACTTAATAATCTTACATATTAACTCAACAACTACAAAATAATATCAAAACTACGTATACAGCCATGTTTACATCGTGGTATTTGATTTCTTATAGAAAAAAATCTGTACCCAGCAGTAGGCTCCTAATTAATACGAGTTTACTTTAGTACTTAATTTGTTTAAATATTAGTATTTTTTAAGTTTAAGCTGTACGGCAGTAAAGAATATAGCCACCGCCTCTCTTCCCGTAGGTGTCGTAAGAGACTAAGGGATAACACAGTTTCACTACCACCTTGGAATTTAGCAAGCCTACCCGATGGCGGGATAACCATCCAACTGCTGGCTTAGAAATACACAGGCCGAAGACGGGTAGAAGCGTCTTCGGCGCGACAAAGCCAGCCCTGTGGTCACCGACCCGCCTGCCCAGCGTGGTGACTATGGGCAACACACATGAGTTCACGCCATTTTTGGCACGAACTTGTGGAGACCTATGCCCAGCAGTGGATTGCGATAGGCTGAAGTGATTTTATAAGTTTAAAATGTCAAATAACAGCTTAATTCGCAATTTTCTATAATTATTTCTATAATAATAATTTTTTTTTTTTTAGCTTTTTACGTATAGAATCTGGATTTAGTTTATCCGAAGCAATAAAAAGTGTGAAAATTTTAACTGGCTTAAAACACGTGCGATTAGCCCTTGGCAAAGAAAGAACTCTAACGGATAATATAGGAAGTGTAGCCCTTTGTGCTGGTTCTGGAAGTTCTGTGCTCAAAAAAGTTCCAACTGCTGATTTATTTTTAACGGGTAGGTAATTTAATTTTCGCAATCTGTATTAACATGGAATGAAAGCACCATATTTTTTTTAAAGAAGGGTGAGGAAGGGTAGTGGTAAAAAACTAAAAGGTAGTTCTAATTGCAAATCTAATAATATAATAAAATGGTAGGATAGTCAAAACTGTACATTGAATATTTTTTTAAAAGAATACTTGGGGTGTGATCTTCAATCGATACCGAAGCCAAAAATATAGTTTTTTTTTGTCTGTTTTTCTCTATGTATGTCCGGGATAAACTCAAAAAGTACTGCATGGATTTACTTCAAATTTGGCACGAATAATATCAAGAAGTCGGGTCAACATATAGGCTACAAATTATCACGTTATCACCTACGGGGAACGAGCAGTGAACCTTTATTTCTTCAACGCATTCTGTAACAACGTGTAATCTAACGACGCATATTTGAATGTTGTTATTGTTAATAACCATGCTATAAGCTAGCTTCATACTATAAATAAAGACATTCTGTAGTATATTTAGTATCAGCATTGCACTCGTGCGAAGCCGGGGCGGGTCGCTAGTGATTACATGTAAACCTTAACCACTTTCGACCGGTTTTCAATGATCCTATAATCTTTTTTATCAAATAGTCGTTATCATCTTGCAATTTTTGTTTTTACGTTATAAAATAATAATAATCAAAAATTAAAGTAGTTAACCACTTGTTCTTGGTTTTAAAATATCTAACATTGTAAAGTTACTTTTAGATATTTTGAAATAAAATGTGAAAAAAATGTTTAAAATTTCAACTATTTGCTATTGAACGAATAATTTATCTATTTAGGTGAAATGCTTCATCATGACGTCCTCGACGCGGCACAGAGAGGAATATCAGTAATTCTCACGAATCATTCCGATTCTGAAAGAGGCTTTTTAACCGGATTTTCATCTCATCTTCAAAGCCAGCTCGACAACAAAGTCAAAGTAATCGTCAGCGAATTTGATAAAGATCCTTTGTCTACAGTATAAGGTATAAAATAAATTAAACAAAGTTTATGTTCTTTTTTATTATTATTATTATGTTATGTAGCAGCAGTGTTAGGCGCACACTAAATTAATATTAAATATTTGTGAGATCATTATTATAACATTAAACGATAAAAACATTAAATATCCACGACTTTTCTTTCGATCAACGTTATTTAAATAATATTAAATACATTGTATAATGAAATAGAAGAAATACTTTGTTATAGTATATGGCAAGATCTTTTAAAATAGTCCCTTGATATCCATTTTCTGTTCTTGTGATCGTCTTTGCCTTTCATCGACTTTCCATTGTTGAGCTGGACTGAAATGTTTATGTTGAGGTGGTCACATATCTGCCTTCCTTTTTGTTATTAATAGCATGCAGAAGTTTACTTTTTCAAAGCAATTTTGTTTAATCTGTTATTATTAGTATGTTCTTGGGGGCTTTTATTTTCAATTGAAATCAATTTTCTAGTATACGTACCAGGTACCGACTTTATTTTGCAAATAGAGGAAACGGTTCCGTTTTTATCATCGTAATTTATTACATATTTACTACGTTTAGGCTTTGAAGATTTTTCCGATTTGGCATTTGAAGTTGAGTTCTCGACTTTTTTATCACTATTTAATTTAATAATTTGTTGGTTATTGATTTTATCTTCATTGGGTTTTATCGATATTTTATTTTCACTAGAGCTGTCTTTTAGTTCAACGGTCCGATTAACATAATTTGTAGTTTTATGATTGCTTACACTATTGTCAGATAAATTATTCTTCAATTCGTGTGTTTTATTAGATTTACTGATATTATGTTCAACCATTTTCGTAACATCCTTACTAGGTTTTTTTCTAGAGGAGTTAGTATTATAGGTTTCATACTTATTATGTCTATATCCAATATTGTTTTTGTCGTGAGAGCGTTGTCTAACACTCTTTTCTTGTAAATGGTCTGGAGTAATTAATTTTTCCGTCCGCCGAGGGTTCGATTTTTTAGTTTTCTGACTATTTTCATGTAGTAATTCATCTCTACTTCTAACTCGGCTGTTCTCTTTCACTTTATCAGATATATCGTTTTTGTCAACCTTTGTAGTACTTTTCACTAAGTTAGTGTAAAGCTTAGATTCAATTGTGGCTGTTGGATTTCGCTCATCACTCGATTTGTAATTTTTATTTCCTGGTGACTGAAATATTTTTTCTGATTTTGATTGTAAATTAATATACAAAGGAGCATCTAGCTTACTTTTTTCTGTTTTTATATTTGTGGAATGGTTTTCTTTATTGTCCTTAACTTTTTTCAAAGATGCAGTTTTGTTCTTCCTGAAAAATAAAAGATAATTTTTAAAAACTCGATTATACGCTGTTTGTTGCCTTAATTTCAATTCTTGTTTGATTGATTTAAATTTTGGGCTGTTCGCTATAATGAATCTACACATGTAAATAAAATTGGAGTGTTTGTCTTCGATTTTAAAACAATTGTGTAAGTAAACGTCTCTCTATGTTTTTTTGTTTGTTCGGGCTAATATTTAAAAGGATTTAACCGATTTTATGGGACTTATACTGCTTTCCGTTATTAAAGATGATTAAATATTTAATTCAGTTTTTGTGGAGATTCTACCCTTAAATGAGTGAAATAGGTGTTGACATTTTCTACTGATTAAATACATGTCTCATACGTTTGTGGAACTGCTACATAAATAAATAAATATTCCATTAGTAATCGAATTTAGCGCCCCATATCTAAAAGTATGACTATCATATCGTAGGTTAGAAGCAAGATTTTTTTTAGGGTTTTGATTGCGTATTAAATAAATAAGAATTCCAGCTTTTGCTTAAATTCTGGCTGGTAAATAGGGAATTAGTTCGTATTACTGAAATTATCTAAAAATGGCTGGAGTAGATCTAAGGAGAGACTTTTTTTCGTACAATTACTATATTAAGCCTGATCAAAATTGAACTCTGCTAGTCAAAAGTCGATACAAGTGGAAAACAAAGAGGTTCTAAATTATTCTAATATACCTAATAACTACGCACTACTTTATCAGCTCTTAGTAAATATAATCAATATCTACGCGAGCAAAGCCACGGGCCAGCTAGTAATAACTAAAAGCTTTGGATTTTTTATCTTTCTTGATGAATAATTTGAATTTGCACATACAAACAAACAAATTTTATTGTTTAATGTAATTAAAAAAATAAATTTGAATTACTCTTGGAAAACTTACTCTGTTATTGGATAATCATTTGCAACACTTCTCTTGACGTCTTTATGTTTTGATACTCCTTCTTTTGTGATTTTAGTAGGTGACGTGTTACCAACATACAATGGTTTAGACGTGTCATTCCTTTTTTTGGAAAGTGATCGACCGTCATCAGCTGATCCTATTTTTTCAAAATCTTGTTCAATGATTGGTTTCAAAAGCCTTGGTTCGTTTCTTTTGCGTACTTCATCGCCATAAATCGATCGTGGTTTCGGAGTAGGTGTTACTATGTACTTAGGCAATATATTTTGATATTCAGGCGCTTCATCAGAATCTGCTTCGCTATTACAAACACTATTGGATATTTGTTTTACCAGTTTTACAGAATGAAATATTTCTTTTTGCAAATTGTCTTGTGTATGGAGATTTTTAGAATTTTCGTTGTTATCGATTCCAAAGTATGCTAAGTCACTTCCTCGAAGTTCTCTTATCTTAGGCTTATGTTCTGTCCGGGACAATGAAGAACTTTTTAAATTAAATGAGCTGTCTTTAAGCTGTGTGTTTAAGTCTGAAGTTGTAGTTGTAGTGTTCCTATGGGTTGAGTTCCCTCGCAATTGTGGACCTGTAATAAATTTTAAAATTTAGCGAATTTTGTAGTGAAAGCAGTGCAGTGCATAAGGGAATTCAAAATGATAAGATCTATAGTTTTTTTATATAAATTATTTTAGTGATAGTATTATCGGAAAAAAAGCTTGTTGAATTGAAACTAATGTGAAATAAAGAATATCCAAACTGTAAGAAATTCAAAAGCTGCTTAGAGTGAGAGTAGGGGCAATTTTATTGTAGGTATGGGTAACCGGGGTAAACATTCAGGAGAACAGAGGTTGGATCTATATTTATTAATATATGTTATTTTGCACACAATAAAAAAACCCATGAGTTGTTTTTCTTGTAAGAATTAGATCACTTATGTGCTCACAGACTGCTGCAGCAAATTGATTTTCTCAATGTAATCTATATTATAAACAATGGACATCAATGGTCATCATGTTGGTCATGTATCTACATAACCAACATGGCCCATCGTAGGTGTTACGAGATTAATTTGTAGATGATCAATCTAGCCACGATAGCCTAGCCTAGTCTTTGTCTAGTGTAAAAACTGACTTGCTGGCTAAAAAACTGGATGGCTAACAAAAACATATATTTGTTAAACTCTTTGTCTAATAGTTTTAAAATTCTTCATATAATGCTTGAAATGGATAACACTATTAAATTGTAAAAAAAAATATTACGATAATTATTTATTAATTTTATAGTATATGTGTAATATAACACTGTACCTACCTCTAGATCCTGTCCTCAAGGAATTATCGAAGGTCCCACTAAGTTCGCTCTCGCTTGCATTGCTAGAAATTGTTTCGTCGCTGTGCCGCCTCTTTGATAATTGTTTATTAATCAAAGAAACGGCACTTAAAGTTGTTGAATTTTTGCTGTCACTAAAATCCTTTGTAATATCACTAAAATTCCCAAATACCATGTTCTCTCCTAGAAGATATGGTTTGGGTTTTGGGATTTTATTTTTGAGAATACTTTTTGTAGCTGCTGTATTCTCATCGGCATCCCCAAAATCGCAACTAATATTATTTTCTTCGACATTGTTTTCAGATAATTCAGTTTTTTCTCCAAAAAGAGTAATGGATTTTTCAATTCTTTCGTTTAAAGGTACGAAAGCACTTCTTCTTCGTCTAAAATCGTTGGAAGGTGGCGGTTTTTCATCAGTGGCTATAATATTAACCGTGCCCGTATCTACTGCAAAATGCAATTCTGTTTTACAAAATTCCACTTTTTTAGTTCGTCGATCACAGTCATCAGATTTTAATGTTTTAGTATATCTTTGTATATCTTTGTGACTTTCTATAGGTAGAGTTATAGTTACCTTACCAGCAGATTTTACTGCAATTTTATCTCCATTCCTTTGTGAGTCGGGAGTATTAATTTTTTTAGATGGCGTCATATCTTTGTAAGTTTTTAATCTATTTCTTGAAAGCCAATCTGTAAACGATTCTTCTTGTTTATCGTTCGTTTTTTCAGAAAAACTTGTATACTTTTTACTATTAAAGTGATCGTTGACTATTTCTGATGATTTACAAATTCCACTATCAGTAGACGAGTCCATTGTAAATGAATCTTTTTTATTCGATATATTTTGAGTGATAGGAGATGTATCTTCGAAGCTATAACTTTTTCTTCTATTATTCCATTCATCGTTACCGTTCAAAAGGGAAGTATACTTTAATGTGCTTAGTGCTATAGGTGCATCTAGTAAAGGAGAAACTCTTGTGTTAATGTTATGGACCCTTTGTACATCTTCTTTATTTCGGAAACTTCTCCTTAACGTGCTTCTGCTACTCGCTCTAGAATCGAGATCAATTATACTTGCATTATCTGCTGAAGATGATTCCTCGCTGGGCATTCGAATTGAATTGTTTCTAGACGAAGCTCTCCATTTTGACGGCTTAGATATATCATAGTCGTCAGGTTCAGTGACTTTGTAATTCTCTTTTTCTACTTCGCTGTCAGGTGACGATTCTAAGGGAGTTGAAGATATTTCTAAAGGCTTAGACGGTAGAGACGATGGTTCTAAAAAGTTGTACCCGGATGATATAACCTGAAATAAAATAAAAAACATATCTTGAAATGTTTAGTTCTAACGTGAAATTTATTATATTACAAAAATTGATAATTATGTACGAGCATGAGTATATACATTTTTATCATCAGTATTTTTAAATATTCCATATTTTATTACTTTACTATTACTGATTTCAATCCCTCAATTTATTGACCAGCGGGATCCCACCCCTCCAAAACGCGGATTCGCGGATCCCGCAAGCTTAAAAACGAGCGCTAAGTCTTTCGGGTAAAACTCCAAAAGTAAAAATATATAATAGTTTCATTTTAAGTGGAGGCAACGAGGAGCATGAAAGGAACGTTTTTAAAAATACACCTTTAGTTGGTACATCTTCAACTGACTCAGGTACTGTTTTCCTGTTAAAGAAAGAATTGTAAAAGGAGCTTCAACAAAAAAAAAAAAAACGAATGTTAAAAAAAGACATACAACAACCGTCAGGATTATGAAAAAATTTTGGAAAAATAAATGACGTGCTTTGAGTCCGATGGATTCAGAGACCGTTCGAGAGTAAAAAACCCGATCCGCCCTCGCCGATCGGTTATTGAAATACTAAAAGTAGAAAATGGATTGAAATATAATCTCGGCCGGCAGATTAGGGATTGGGGTTGATGGTCTAAGATCCCGCTGCAAATTAGTGCATGCATCGAGGTTTTGCTAAAAACCAAATTTTTATGTATATTTATGATGAGGAGAATGTAGTTGCTACTGGGGAATTAATAATAAATAATTAAATACGTAATTATACAATTCACGTTACATCACTATTGATACCACTTACTTGTCGGGAGGAGTGCATCAGGTAAGAGGAGGCCGGTGCTCCAGGTCCCGCGGAGGAATGGTACGCGGCGCGCATGACTCGCATTCTCGCGCCCGGAGCAGTCGCGTGCAGGACTTCCATTGCGCGCGCCACTTGTCGCGTCACCCCTCCTTCTATTACCTGGAATTTAATAATTACCCAAAATATTAATAGTTCCGTAGGGACTGTAATAGACACACAGTTGTAAGTGTGCATGTTTAATGAATCTTTGGATACGAGGATGACAGCACTGTTACGGAGAGATACGTGTCCGGTCCCCGAGCTGGTGGGGCTGAAACTCATGAGCATAGAGAGGCCCTGGTTGAACGCATGAATTTAGCTTTGAAAGAGGTATCCGATTGGGGTGACGCCAACCTAGTCAAGTTTAATGCTTCCAAAACACAAGCGTGTCTTTTCACTGCTAAACGGAGTCCATTCCCATTAGCGCCGACTTTCCGGGGTGTATTTGTACCGATCACCGATAGTATTGATCTTCTAGGCATAAATATTTCGTCTAATATGAACTTCGGACAATGCATAGAGTCCAAGGCAAAAATTGCTGGTAGGAAACTTGGTATCCTCAATAAAGTCAGGCAGTACTTCACACCGGAACAGCTTCTTACTCTCTACCAAGCACAAGTTCGATCGTGTATGGAGTACTGCAGCCACTTATGGGATGGCTCTGCCAAGTACCAGCTCGCTGCTTTGGATTCTGTGGATCGACGCGCCAGAAGACTCATCGGTGACAAATCGCTGGTTCGCTCTAGACTTCAAAGTCTCGAACATCGGCGCAAGGTTGCTTGTTTGTCGGTATTTTACAGATTATATTTCGGAGAGTGTGCTCTAGAACTATACAATTTGGTTCCACCATCACCTTTCTACCACCGAACCGCAAGGCATCGCATGAATCTGCACCGCTATGTGGTTGAAATTCCACGATCTCGCACTAAACGATTTGCTTCCTCGTTCCTAATACGCACCGCAAAAATTTGGAATGCCCTTCCGGCTTCCGTTTTTCCAACGAACTATAACTTGGGTATCTTTAAATCAAGAGTGAATAGGCATCTTCTAGGCAAGCGCGCACCACCTTAGGCTGCATCTGCACTTGCCTTCAGGTGAGATCGCAGTCAAGCGCTAGTCTATATATTTAAAAAAATAAATAAATAAATGAATAACTGTTAATGAATTATTGTATAAATGTTTAAACTAGTTTAGTAATATTTTACACCTATGAGAACATCATCAAACTAATTGATTAATCTATATAAATAAAAATGAATGTTTGCCTGTATGTCCTTTATAGAATCGTAAACTATGCATTTAGTTTATATAGAGGAGTAAGAATGCTAATATATTTTTAATTTTTTTATAAAAAATACATTATCTACAAAAAAAAGATACATCCACTACCATGTATTTGTCACACATACGCATTTATTTTTTATTTTTACTTAAAATCTTACTAGTCATTATTGGTGAAACTTGGTCAAATAAAACACGGTAGTCACGAGTCTAGGGCTAGCGGAGTTGGCTCCTAGGACTGTACGCCGAAGTGGAGGGCAGAGGGGTGTTGTAAGTTTTCTGGGCACCTTCGAGGGACTCTAAAATTATTATTTTTCTAATAGTGGTGGACAATCTATTTTATTAATAACTAGCTCCTGGACGAAGTTAAAATCTATGTATGCAAATGTTTCGGTAATAGACGGTATTTTAAAATACTTTAACCGCTCGTTGTTAGACTTCAACTGATTTGCTAGTCTCTGCGAGTAGGTAAGTTGCCACAAAAACCTCTTCTGAATCCGTTCAATTCGAAACATATGTACAGCATAATGTGGACGCCATACTACACTAGCATACTCCAACAGACTTTGTACTATACTAAAATAAAGAGTTATCCTTATTTGGGGTCTCATAAAGGCTCTTCCATTTTTAATAACAAAGACCAACATCCTCGATGTGCTTTTCACAATTTCATTAATATGTGGAACAAAAGACATATTTTTGTCGAAAATAACACCTTAATCTCTAACCGAATCCGTTTACTCCAATTCAACAGCACCATAAGATAGGTACTGAGTTCGTATGGGAGGACTCTTTCGGGTGAATGTAATTTTTATGAGCATTTACCGGGATTAATTTGCATATCGTTTTTGTCATTCCATTTCTTTAAATTATTTAAATCTATCTGTAACAGATCGGCGTCTTTACTTACACTTATAACTCGTAGCAGCTTAAGGTCATCGTATAGCGTATAAAAGAGCAGAGGCATTTTTAAAGCATCGGCTAATGTCATTCAAAAACACTTCTTAAACAATGTGCAATGTAGAACCTAGTCGAATGCCTTGCAGAAGTCAGTGTACAACGACCACTTGAGTATTTTTATCCAAAGCTTCAACCAACGAATTCTCAAACAAAATCAAATTAGTGACCGTTGATCTTGCTTCAACAAAACCAGGTTGATCTTCTGAGAAGCATTTTCTACAACAAGATCGTATGTATGGGCATATCAGTGACTCAAATACTTTTGCAAATATACACAACATAGATATTGGCATGCCGTGTGGTGTCGGCCGAGTAGAATAGCCCTGCCCTTTCTTCTCGTGGGGGCGTAAAAGGCGACCGAGGGATAAACCTGGCTCAAAATCATCAGGGTCCTGGAGAAGGAAAACTTCATTTTAAACCCGGAATGGGGTCTCCCTCAAACATTCGTGGCATAGCTCTAAAATGCGAAAGACTCCTACAGCCGAACTGTCTCCACACGTATCGAATCGTCGTTTATGTGGGCCTAGCCAGTGAGATCGAGAAGGTGGCGCAGAGCTTAGGCAACTTTGCGTTTTCTTGAAGAGTGTCCTAGGCGACACAGTGTCTGTCTGACACTGTTTAACGTCTGCAATAGACGGACTGAGGCCAATGATGATGAAATTTTGGCCTATAGTTTGTGACATAGTTGGATCACCACTGCACTGCAGCGCAGCAGCACAGTGCTGTGCAGCACGACATCACACCAGCACAGGTGCTCTGCAGAACAGCAGAATGGCTGCAGCACTGCAGCATTGCAGTACATAGGACTTGTAGTTTAGCCGTAAATCGAGATAAACCGTTTTTTACCCCCATCTCCCTACCACTTCCCGAACTCGACTGCCCGTAATTTATTTTTCCTTTTATTTTCGTTGTAATCTCTTCCTTTAAATTAACGCAAGCGCGATGCCGACCCTATCCCCTCATTAAAATTTATCCCACATTTAAATTAATCGAAAAATCTCTTAAAGAGAGAAAGAAAAAACTGTGTATACTGATTTGCGGCTTATTCTTCGTAATATTTATTTTAATGTCTTACTTTACTATAAAGTAATAGCCTGTAAACAATCCACTACTGGACAGAAGCCTCTCCGTGAAAGTGAAGGCTTAAATCTAATCTTTCACGATGCTGACTGCGGAACTACTCGGTGAATTATTCTCTTAGACTTTTTTATTTTCATCATTTTAGACTTTTTTTTATGTTGGATATGAAATGACCTGCGACACGCTATAATTCTAATAATAAGAGTGAACCAGTAGCTATTAATACATTTATATGTCAAACAGTCAAGTTTTCAATATTTTTAACGAATATAAATTTATATTATTCATGAAGAAAAATTATGTTTGTCTTTGGCCATACATAAATTACAATAAATTATATTAATGCATAGTATTGATGTTATTCCGCGTGTAGCTTTAGAATGGATGTAAATAAATTACCAAACAAAGATTAAATGACTGCGGTAACAGAATATCTAATCTCGTAAATTAGATCAAGTTTGCGCAACTTGCAACGTAAACTTGCAAATGAATAGATAAAAATACTTATATAATATATATCTGATCGACTTGAAGACAAACCAATAACTGTTGTACTCGTGTACCTACACGTAGATATAGGTATACGTATTCAATAAAAAGGCTATTTTACTAAATCATTGTACAATTATATTAATTACAAAAATTGTATGCGTATGAATGTTATTATTTTATAATAGGCATGTGCGATTTACCCTAAGGTCAAAAAGGCCATGTCCCGAGCGGCCTGACCGTACAACAATGGATAACTAAAAAAAGCTTTTTACTTTTTCCCTTAATTTATGGGGTGGCAAATTGAAATGACCCGGGACTCTGGATCTAAAATACGTCACTGATAATTGGCACCTACTTTTGGCTTTATAGAATCTAAGATAAATTAAAAATGTTTTAAAATAAAAGAAAGCTCGCTATGGTTAAAAAACTAAGTAGGTATTACTAATTAGATATTTACTTTTATATGATATTTACTTTTATGCAGATATCATATACGAGAATTGATCTAACCCGATTCGACTTTTTATAGGTACATCTTACATACAAAATTATATTGACATAAAAAAAAATCCCAAAATTTTTTTATTTTAAAATAGTGTCTTTTATCATTTTTAGTTTACATTATTTACAAATCGTTTCAACGCAATTCACTCAAATAATTCGAATTTAATTCAAAGTCGTTCGTATATTAGTTTATTGTGATTTGTAACACAGAATTACTGTCAAAGTTGTACAGGTTACCGTCAGTGTATACTCCGGTCTTTTGTAAAATGCCTAGGAAACGAAAAATTTTACTTCGTCAAAGAACGGATATATACATATTTACAAGCAGAAACATAACCTTTAATTTATTTTTTATAAACGTTCGCCCAGTGGACACAGCTCTAGCTAGTTGCGCTGGCGGCCGCGGCTCCTATCTTCCGTTCATGGAAAATTTGTATAGGCCATACAGTGTTTCCCATGGTTAAGCTAATCGTTTATACTTTTTTTTTGTTTTTTTTTTGGTATCCCTTTGGGCCGTCCGACACAAGTATTCACCAAAGCAGCCGTGCCCGGTGAGAACTTGCGTCAGACGGAAAGTCCTCACCTTGCTTGGGCTTGCGCTTACGGCGCATCCACCGCTCAGGGACTGGCGCAATGCAGCCGTTACGCGTGTGCTATACGGCTGCTCCGCCAGGTCCTCCTCCCACCTCCGCATTAGCGCTTCTTACCCCATCCGTCGCACCCATAGGATCCCGTCCAACGCGGGGTTCTCACCGATAGCCCCCCTACCCGAGACGTATGAGTAGGTCTCGGCAAGAACCTCCGCCACGAGCTCCCACGGGAGGTCGCCGGCTACAGCAGTAGCTGCAGCCCACGATACCGTACGGTACCCCCGGATCACCCTCACCGCGATGATCCTCTTCGCAGACCGCAGTGCGGCCTTATTCCTTGCAGTGAGGTGATCTGCCCAAACCGGGGTACGTCGCCATACTCCGGCAGACTTCGGAATATAGCTGCCTGCGGGCGGCGCTGGGTCCTCCGATTGATTTGGGGACTCATCCTGACCCTTTCCTCTCCGATCTGCAGGGTAGCTCCCAGTGGGGGTCCCTTGCGTCCGGTCCCGCGATCTTTATGCGGCTGATCACAAGGACAAGTCCGACCTTGGCCAGCCGCACCGCCTCCTTGTAGTCTCGTCCCCGGGAGTAAACGAGGGTGTTATCCGCGTAGCAGAGAGCAGAGTATCAGCGCAGAACATCCCGGGGAGGAGACGGCCTCGTAGGACCCAGTCGTACACGATGTCCAACAGGATCTGGTCCAGCACCGATCCCTGCGGGACACCACAGCCCGCTCGCCGCCACTCTACGAACCCCGACCGATTCTCGAGGCCAAAGCGGTTACACTTGTGACACATATATATATGGATATGGAGCAGCCCGACTGGGGTAGTACCTCGACCTTACAGAAGATCACAGCAAAATAATACTGTTTTCAAGCAGTATTGTGTTCCTGTTGGTGAGTAAAGTGACCAGAGCTCCTGGGGGGATTGGGGATTGGGTCGGCAACGCGCTTGCGATGCTTCTGGTGTTGCAGGCGTCTATAAGCTACGGTAATCGCTTACCATCAGGTGAGCCGTACGCTTGTTTACCAACCTAGTGACATAAAAAAAAACATATTGTGCCAGACCCTCGACATAGAAGAAAATCTTATAATTTGGTTAGGGGCCTTAGGGGCCGTTGAGAGTGAGGCGTTTATTATTTTATTATATTTGTCTTGATTCGGGTGAAGTATACACATGTAACCCGCTGTCATACTGTACCCGAAAAAGAATCCCTAGCTTGTCGTTCTTTGATTGCATGTCTAGTAAGTAGGTTTTGATGTGAGTTTAATAAGCTACACATTCTCATTTCGACCTTCATTCGAAAAAGATAAGTACATATTTATTGTTGTGAATGACGTGAACGTTGAACGCGGGGGCGAAACGAAATGGTGACTGTGATTGCGATATTTAAATTAAGCATCGTTGTAACCGCGCAATTCGCTGATATTGCCGCGCGCATTAAAGTAACAGAGCAAAACATAAAAACTAAATTCCACTTAGATACTTATGTACTTAATACTTCTATTGTTAAAAGAAGTCTGTTATAGAGCTATTAATATAAATAATACATTTTAATTATAAAAAAATTAATGAGTAGGTACCTAAGAATGTTTTAAATATACTTATATATATTTACTAGCTGTGCCCGCGGCTTCGCCCGCGTTAAAATGAGTGTGTCACAAAGTTTTACCGGCAAACTTCCAGTGAAACTCTCATCGAAATTGTCTTAGCCGTTCCTTATACCTTCCTCTTGAAACGCATGAAAATCCGTTCAGTAGATTTTGTGGGAATCGATCACATACACTTTTGGGGACTTTGTTGTATAATACACTAACTGTTGCCCGCGACTACGTCCGCGTGGTTATGAAGATATGCATTACTATTAAGATGTTTAACGCAAATTATTTTTTTATTTAAGTCACTTGAAATGCTTATCACACTGAGTAACTTTTTAAAAGGCACAATTTAGTATAATTTAATAGTTATTTTAAAACCTCTCTATACACCACATTTTTAGTTTTATTTTTAGGCTGCAGTATAAATAACCTATCAGGCGAACTTATAGCTGCTTTATATGTTTTATATAAACTATCAACCCCAATTAAACCCCCTTAGCGATGGAATATCGCAAAATCCGTTCTTAGCGGACGTCTACTTACTATAATCTACCTCCCTACCAAATTTCATCTTTGTCCATCCTGGATGGATTAAAAACCACTGGATGGTCTCAGCGGTTTTTGAGTTCTCGTGATGAGTGAGTCAGTGACCTTTCTCTTTTATATATATAGATTACGATACATTATTTGGACACCTCCTCACCATCTATAGAGCTTACATTTTAAATTTCAAGTCTCTTACTCAAAAACATAGGACTTTCATATAAACTTCCAACCCCCGTTTTATCCCCTTAAGGGTCAAGTTTCGTAAAAGCCGGTCTTAGCAGATGTTTACACCCTATAAGGAACCTACCTGCCAAACTTCAAGTTAGTGGCTATTATAGTTTCGGAGATTTCGTGATGAGTGAGTCAACCTACCATCCCCCGTTTTAACCCCAAAAGGGAGTTGATTTCTAAAGTTACGTTATTTGGACACTTCCTCAATATCTATAGAGTACACATTTTAAATTTCAAGTCTCTTACTTCAAAAACATACGACTGTCATATAAACTTCCAACCCCCGTTTTACCCCTTTAGGGGTTGAGTTTTGTAAAACCCGTTCTTAACAAATGTCTACGTCTTCTAAGGAGCCTATCTGCCAAATTTCAAGTTTGTAGGTGTTATAGTTTCGGAGATTTCGTGATGAGTGAGTAAACCTACCATCCCCCGTTTTAACCCCAAAAGCGAGTTGATTTTTAAAGATTCATTATTTGGACACCTTTTCACCATCTATAGAGCTTACATTTGAAATTTCAAGTCTCTTACTTCAAAAACATGGGACTTTCACACAAACTTCCAACCCCCGTTTTACCCCCTTAGGGGTCGAGTTTCGTAAAATCCGTTCTTACCGAATGTTTATGTCATATAAAGAGCCTACCTGCCAAATTTTAAGTTTGTAGCTATTATAGTTTCGGAGATTTCGCGATGAGTGAGTCAGCCCACCGTGCCCCGTTTTAACCCCAAAAGGGAGTTAATTTCTAAAGATACATTATTTGGACACCTTTTCACCATCTATAGAGCTTACATTTTAAATTTCAAGTCTCTTACTTCAAAAACATAGGACTTTCATACAAACTTCCATCCCCCGTTTCACCCCCTTAGGGGGCGAGTTTCGTAAAATCCGTTCTTAGCGGATGCTTACGTCTTATAAGGAACCTACTTACCAAATTTCAAGTTTGTAGGTGTTATAGTTTCGGAGATTTCGTGATGAGTGAGTGACCTTTCGCTTTTATATATATTATTATAGATTTATCTTATCACATGTCACATAAACATAAAAAAAAATAGAATATTATTTCAATGCACTGAGAAGAAGCTTTGTAGTAGTCGTTTGTAAAGTGTGTTTACTGGAATATCCTTAAAAGTTACTTGACAGTGGTATTTGGTGTTGGCTTCCATTAATTATATTTTAATTAAGTTTGAAACAAACAGATATGTCTAGTTAAGTACATAAAATAATCGAGATATTGCTCAAAAAATGTGTATTAATTTTCATATAAATAATTATATCATCATTTATAATCATCATTCACATTATAATAACAAAATCATACATTCACCTCGTGTCACAATGTTACAATGTAATTACAAATTAGTTGTCACAATGTAGTTACAATACCTACTTCTCCGCAACGGCTGGACCGATTTTTATGAAATTTTGTGTGCATATAAGGCAGGTCTGAGAATCGGCCAACATTTATTTTTCATACCCCTAAGTTATAAGAGGGGGGATTAAGGGGGTTAATAAGATATGTGGCAAAACAACGTTTGCGAGGTCAGCTAGTCTTATATATAAAATTCTCGTGATACAATGTTAGTTACAATACTTCTCCGAAACGGCTGGACCGATTTTTATGAAATTTTATGTACATATCGGGTAGGTCTGAGAATCAGCTAACATCTATTTTTCATACCCCTAAGATATAAGGGAGGGGGGGGGATTAAGGGGGTTAATAACATATAGGACAAAACAACGTTTGTGGGGTCAGCTAGTAAATATTTAATATTCTTAAGTTACCTACTATTACACATTTTTAAATAATTTGTACACATTTTACTAATACGATTGGATTTTCTTTTTTCATGCTTAACGCCAACATGCAAATATATTTTTGATGCTGTATTATAAGTTTATGACACTTCTGTTTTAATTTTTCGATATGAAAACAAAAATTAAAACAAAGCGAGACCAACTCATCCATAAATATATTTTCACTTTGTTACTGTATCAAACATATTTTAACCGATTTTGATTAAACGTTTGATTGATTTGATTAAACGTTGACGTTTACCTACAAGTGATATCACGTTTTATGTCTTATAAAAACGGGCTGTAATCATCGTGATATGAGTAAAACCGCATGGGTTAATATGCCTATAAGTATTAATATTATAATATTTACTGGTTTTAATAATGGATCAAGGTAAGGTACAGATCAGATGACGTCATGAATATACCAAATGAAAACAAAACTAAGGTCGCAACTCAGTCGTCATATCGTATGTAGTGGCATTATTTTTTTTTAATAGATAACGGTCACTTGTTACCTACATATACATATGTTTCGTAGTCATTAGCATTGTGTGAATTTGAAATAAAAGACACATGAGTTCACGTTATTTTTGGCGTAAACTTGTGGAGTTCTATGTCCAGCCAGTGGACTGTATAGGCTGTAATGATAATGATGATGATGATGAAATAAGAGTATTGAGCACAATGAGCGGATGTGGGGACTGCAGTACCTAATAGGTCGATTCTTGGTCATTGACATCGGTCTGGTTAAACACCCCTACAAATATAAAGAAAATAGGCGCAAAAACTATAAACGAATACATTTTAGTATTTTTTACATTCGTTTGTTTTTTCTATATCGCATTCAAGTTTAGGATCTTGTAAAATTGAAAACCTGTGCTGTGTGGCTACGGCAGTAATGCATAGTAAGTGTGTACCTTATTTACCTATAATGAACAAAAGGATAAAAAGATGTCCGGTAAATCCTACGAAAACAGCGTTTGGACGAAAACATTACAATCACCATGCTCCAACTCTTTATAATAAAATTAACACAATTTTCAACATCAGAACACTTAATAACTATACATTAAAGGAAAAATTACTTGCCTGGTTAAAATGCCTAGATTACAACGCTACAGAGAATCTTTTAATAACAGTTAAATAATAACTATTGACTGACGTGATATACACAGACATATATACAAACACAAACACACACATACACACACACACACATACACACACACACACACACACACACAAACTCACACACACACACACATACACATGGTAATAAATAGTGAACAACTAAACACACATGGCACATGTTTTCCATCTAAATGTTAATTATAGTTTAAAGTTATTAATGTTAATGTTAACTAGTTTTGATTTTTTTTTCGTACCATTGAATTGATAATAATTGGTTTTTAAGGGCATAATTTGTTATTAAATATATTTAAGGGGAGGATACTGGCTACTGCAACACAGTGCAAACTAGTGCAGGAGTCAGGGTAATCTGTATTGTATAATTTATGATTGTGTCCAATAAAGATTATTATTATTATTATTATTATTATATAGCCACCCCCTCTCTCCCGCTAGGTGTCGTAAGAGGCGACTGGGTTAACGCAGTTCCACTACAACCTTGGAACTTATAATACCGACCGATGGCGGGATAACTATTAAATTGCTGGCTATAAAATACACAGGGCGAACACGGGCAGCAGCGTCTTCGGTGCAACAAAGCCAGCCCTGCGGTCACCAAACCCGCCTACCTAGGGTGGTGACTATGGGCAGCACACATGAGTTCACGGCCGTAAATCGGATATTGGGTAAAATCCGAACACTGGGGCTAGAGGTAGCATTTATCCCTTATATACGTCGAAGGCTCTCTGCTTCCATGGACCTAGAAAAAGTCCTCCACGAGGTACTCACATAGTTGTAGACGGTGTTCCGATAGAAGTAAAGTCAGCCATACGACATTTGGGGCTTATTACTAGTACTCTCTGACGCGACTGACAGTCGATGGTCCTTCACTGAGTATTTTTGGCAACTAGTCCTACGGCTTGTCTCAGCTATTGGTGCCCTCAAAAGATTAATTCTTGGGATTGGTATACCGTATGCTGGTTGTAGACGGCTATACTCAGGAGTAATCCGATCAATGGCACTATATGGCGCTCCTATCTGGGCCGGTGACTTGTCAGCTAAAAACAGAAGGATACTTCGGCGTCCGCAGTACAGTAATTATTTAAGGCGCTACCCTGACCAAATAACCTTGAGCATTCGTTCCCTCTTTGCCGCACCCCACCTCTACAATACTTCGTAAAACACTACTAGCGCCATTTGGTAAACAACTTACGAATATGCGTAAAAAATATAGATCTTGGAATCCGTAGACATGGCATTCATTAAAAAATTTTTTTAATATATATGTATATATATATATATAATATGTTTTATTTAATATTAGTATAATATATAATATATTGCTGTGTACAATAAAAAGTAAATTAAATTTATTTTTTTGGTGCGTAAATAATTTTAGTAATGAATTCAGTCACTACACTTACGTTCATAATGAATACTTTCAACTTTTTAACCGACTTCCAAAAAAGGAGGAGGTTCTCAATTCGACTGTATTTTTTTATGTATGTGGATATCAGAACTTTTGACTGGGTGGACCGATTTCGATAAAAAAAATTTAATCGAAAAGAGGTGTGTGTCATTTGGTCTCATTTAAATTTATTTGATCTGATGATGACTACGTATTGTTCAGTATTCAATTGTCTATCAATTGGTGTCGGTTGCAAAATAAAATAATGTTTACTTTACGAGGAGATGCATATTATCAATCACTATTTCTCATTTTTGTGGTATCGTTGTAAGGAGATTATTTAACATCTATTCCTTCAAAAAAAAAAAAAAACTCTACCATTGTATAATCAAAATTATGCAGAATTTAACTGTGTTTTTATTAGTTTGATTCTTTTTTCCATTAACAAGTAGATAGCTCCTAAAAAGTGCACAAAAAACGGCTAGCGCGGCGTTTTGGTCAGGGAGGCGCCTTAAGACCGTTAACCTACCGGCTGATATAAGTCCTCTCAGGGCATGGTTGCTTTAGGGGCTTCTTTGGAAAATTGCTAGAAAGGAGCCAACACCACAATGTCATTAGTATGGTGCTATTGAAGATACCTCTCTACACGTTCGTCGGGAGTGTCGAACATGCGAGGAGCCACAGCAAACAGTGATTGCTGTTGTGGGTTCAGATCTCTCGCTGCTGGCCTTAGAAATAAATAATAAATAATTTAAATCTATAGTCGAAAGTGAGAGATCTTCGCAAAGTATGCTCGTCTTCTGTGAGACTGTAATCTGACAGAAAGAGGAAGCAGAAAGATTGAGAAAATCCGATGTCTCAGCGGAGTCTATTCGCCGCAAGATAGTCGAGACGCCGCGATAACGCCAATTTCTTGCCCCCGTAATGAGGATGCACAAGACCTCGTGAGATAAGACGACAAGCTAAATTTTAGTTGGCACGTTTGTCGATATAAAATGAATAGACTTGGGAAGTTGAGGAGTTCAATCTTGAACAATGGCAGGCGGGACTGTGGACGATGTCGAAAGCGTACCCGTAATCACGCTAATTGCGCTGCGATGGTACAACGCAGGTTTAGTCAGTAAGTGTCTGACATAACTCTCCCTCTACCCCGGGCGGAGAGTAACCATAAGGATTTCTCTATGATAAAAAAAGGATCTGTTACAAAGACTTAACTACATTTACGCAAATTGAAAACGAAGATAGTGCCCTCTGCACTAGCTTCGTTTTCGCGGGCTTCGTGTTTCATTTAATATTAGTTTATTAAGTTAAAATTTTATACGCTTTTTATTAATAAAAAGATGTTACAAATACAATAATAACAATTCACAGTTGAAACTTCATTTTAGACTTTTACCTTTTAATTAACTTCGCCGAAAAAAAACAATAGGTACCATAGTAGTATTTTTTTTTAAATCTACTGATATTGATTTAACATCTAACAATAACTAAGCTAAATCAAAACCTTATTTTCTTTAAGGTATTAGATTAAGTAGGTACTTAATAACCTAGTATTTTTAATTGGCATAACCAGTTTTATGGGTTTTTATGTATTTTATAGGATTCATAGGATTCAATATTAATAAGTAGGTACCTAAGCTACCTATGAGTGAAATCCCCGAGTTGTTATTTCAAAATAATATGACGTTAAAAAATTAATCATCACCGCGGAGAACTAGCTTTTTCTGTATATATGTTTACGCTGATTCACATTATCGTCATTATATATTCATGAATAAATTTAAGTACTAAAAAGAGTCAACTCTTTTATGGTATAACAGATAAATCAAATCTCAGACTAATGTATTATCATTTTAGTGCAAATATAAGTATTTAATATGTAACAATATTTTCCTGATGTGTTGTTTTTGTTTCATATTTCTACGAGTGATATTATGAACAGTATTCAACATAATTAAAACATTTAAATACATTCTTAGCGGATATACCTACAACCTACATCTCTCGGAAATATTCGTAACATGCAGGTTTCCTCAAGTTGTCTTTCACCAACGACTACAAGGTCAATGCAAGACAAATTTAACAACGGTAAAATCGTATTCGGTTTAATTCGTCATTGCTTTACAATAATGGTATTCAAAATAATGATGCACACAAAAATAATGTTTGGAAGCCGTAACCTCAGAACGGCCTTTACGCAGAATTTCCGGCATATCACACTATTATCCCCATAAATCGTGCCATATCGTACACATTAAGTTTTGCTTACGACTAGGTATAAAAATATAGAATGTCTTAGAATATCATATTAATTTTTATTAAGCAATTTACTATAAACAAATGCAGCATTTAGTTATTTCTATTTGGTGTGATGCGTCCCAATCACTACATAAGTTTTTTTAATTACAACTACAATTAAAATTTCTTTATACTCAAATGGAAATTACAAGTTTCAGATTTCAAAATTATTTGATTACTCTTTTGAAATAATGCATGTCGAATAAAAGACATCAACGCGCTTAGCGCTAAATAATGAAATGAGCGCTTTTGAGCAACTCTAGATATATATATATCTCTTATGTTATTAATTTTGACTATAGTACGAGTAGTTTAGAGAATGTTAAAAAAAATAAAAGAACAAGTACATAGCTTAGCAAATAAAATGTAGAGTCGTCGCCAACAAAACGATGTCATAACTGATAATAAAAATTATAAATTATAGAAAAACTTTACTATTGGAATAAGCACACAAATTCTACATAATGAAAAAGTTTCTTCTCAAAAATAAAGTACAAGACGTAAGAAATAGAAAATTCCTCACGTAACGCTTTCTCTATTGACAAATGCTTCCACCTTATATTAAATTCATTACATACCTCCTTTTGTTACATACTGACGATGAGATCTGTTTACCTAACGATGGGAAGAATGATGTTCTTCTACTTCCGGAGCTAATAACTTATCGGATAAAATAAGTTCCATATTAAAAACTCATTCCACGTACTATACCTATACTCGTATAGTACGGTACCTACATTTATCTCATAATATGTATCTAAACATAAATATCTCTATTGTATACCATCTAGAAGTCTACGTGAACAGTGAGCTAATATATAGACTCGTCGTCACACAAGTTGAAAAATCTTAAAATCGCATTTAATGATAATTTTTCTGTATACATTTTAATATTAATATTGACATTATAGCATGAAAATTTATAAAAATGTCATTTTCAGCAACAAAATAAAAAGTATTGTCAATTTATTAAAAAAAAAATCAACTATGACAGGATCACAAATCAAATTTAACAACAATGCTGGAATTTTTCTAGATTATTTTTTGGTAAGGTAAGGGTAGTATATATCTATGTATATATTATAACGATAAAAAAGTAATTGTTATAGGCCAAAACCTGGGGTCATTTTAAGGATTCAGATTTAGAAGTGATAGAGGAGCAGAACATTATGTCTCTGATCGATATATATGTAGTATAGCTAATCCGAGTGCGATTAAAAAACCGATCTTCGAGTGTTTCGAGGCGCGATATTCAAGTACTACATAATTAATTTTTCAATTATGTTTCTAATGAATGAATTAGTTAACTCACTTTATTTTAATTTATCGTAAAATTATAACCTTAATAAATAATTAAGGATCAAAATCAAGTTTTAATTAAAAAAATATAGTTTAAAAATCTATATTTTTTAAAATTTGCTTGGGTCGTTGCGCGAGGCCACTGCAAGAACGAGGCCCCTGCAAGAACGAGGCCCCGGGCGATTGCCCTGTTAGCCACCCCCTAACCCTAAGGCCGCCACTGATTACATTTTCAAATAGCGTTATCGACACCTGGTGAAACAAGCCGTAAGGGTAATTTAGAAACACATTATGCATCACAAAATATTTGTTTATCAACTAGTCATTGATTAAGCAAAGCTAAATGCTGAAAACTTTTGGTTTTTTAAGAAAAAAAATAAATAGAATTTGCCTTCAAGTGTGGCGGGTTATAAGAGCGTTAACTAACGAAATCTTCGAAGCACGAAGCTCTTTTACAATTTACAAGTTAATTAGGCTTCGGTATGAAGAGCGGTTATAAATACAAGTTTTGCAAAGACAAGTGTACCTATGTACTTTAAGTATAAGAAATATTATTACTTCTTGTTCGTATTTTTGGGAAGCTTTTCCATTATTTTACCATATTAATTAAATACTATGCTAATTAAGTAATAACAGCATAACGCAATGTTTGAAAAAGGATTATTGTGAAATCTATACAAATAAATAAAATTGTAGTGTATGTTTGTAATATTAAAATAACCGCTTTTTACTAAATGCATATGAATGTATATACACGGTAGATATACCAAAATAACATTTTTTACAATTTTTGTCTGTCTGTTTGTTCCGGCTAATCTCTGAAACGGCTGGACCGATTTTGAGGGCATTTTTACTGACAGATAGCTGGTGTAATAAGGACTAACATAGGCTTTAATTGCTTTAGAATTTAGAAATTTACTTATTTTATAACTCTGCGAACTGAACAATAACCATTTGTTAAATTCCATGCGGACGAAGTCCCGGGACCAGCTAGTTTATTAATAATTTAGACAATGTGTACAATTACAATAAAAAAATGTTCTCGCAAACAAAATAGATTGGCTTTATTAAGCCGAACGGAACTTCTACAATATTTTTATGATTTTTGACCTTGTTAAGAAATTCTCGGTTCGTAGTGTATCTATACATAAACATAATAATTATGTAGCAGCAATGTATTTCCGTTGCCTCTTCATGTACCTAACAAGTTTTTAAACAAAGAAACAATACGAAATAAATTTTAGTATTCCTATACCAAGTCAATTAAGATCTATTTTTATCTATTTATTGTTAATTTTTTCTTCACTAAACTGGTTCAGTCCATCTACATGAAACGAACTGTTGTTGACCTTTATTTCATCAGTGTGAATGATTCATTTTCGCCTATCAACAGAGACTACCTACTACCTGAGCGGTCGAGTCACGTTGAGTTTTTAAACCATATTAGGAAATGACAAGTTTACACTTTTGGCAATGACCGCTTGTAAACTTAAATGCCATAATCTTTGCTATAAGAATTACAGTCATCTAGTTCGAAAAAGGAAAGTTTCAGAAACTTATATGAATATATTTTTTTAAAAAAACCCTATTAAACACAGACCTACCACTATTTAATGCTTATTTTATTTTATTTAAATTGATTAGCAACTATGTTTATATTTATAAACAAAGTTACGTCTGTGCATTTCAGTAAGGTTTAAAAAGTAATTTATTTGGTATAAATATTCCATTAGCTTTACCTTCCCGTATTCAGCGGTTCCAGCCCATTCTCGGCGCCATTGACCCGTTCCCGCTACCTCCATCCTTGGTAAGTCGCTGTGTTCGATTTTTTCGTTCGCTGCAGCTACACTCGCGGTCAGATGACTCGCACTTTAATAGCGCGATCACGTTCGCTGTTTGCGCTGGCGCGAAGCCTACTGTCGGCTCTAAACTACAGCACACGCAAAACTTATCATACACTTTTAATAACTTTTATTTCTTCTTCTCGCTAAATCACTATAGGTACGAATTGGATGTCAACGCCCACAACGGCCACAACACCTTATAACTAGTACTCAGACCCAGGTCATTACCTACGCATTTTGCTTTGTTGCAACCATATGACATGTAAGTACGTTATATGTACATTTCTTATTTATACTGAACATCTAAAACTTGTATTGCATTGTATTACAAGTAAATCAATAATAAATATATTTTCTTTAATATATCATAGTTTTTTTTTGTTTTAATATTACGTAATTTGTGAGGACATTGACCTTACACTGCTTTTCAAAATATATATGGGATCCTACTTATTTAAGGACAAAATCCACGTTAAATTGACTCATTTATTCAAAGTTTAGTAAAGTGAACTTAAAAAATTAATGAAACAGGAGCACTAAGAGCAGCCTAAAAGTTGGGTTTGTTGGAATATAGCATGCAGAGTTCGGCATGCTCAATTCCAGTTTATTTATTTATTTTGTTTTAAGACGTTAAGCAAAAACCTGTTGTGGTTCATAAAATCAGATGTGATCCAAATGAGTAACGTTTTCTAGAATCAAATCAGGGCTAAACATGTCCTAACCTATGTCTAGATTTTATGAAAATTTGTCGATATTGACAATATCTATAATCATGTAACTTATAAGTACCTAAATATGATTATATCCAGGGCCTGTTTCACCAGTTGGATAGTTTTATCATGCAAAAAAGCTACAATTAGACTTTAACGAGAGAACAGCAGGAGGAAGAATAGGCATTAGGAGCTGTTTACCCTGGTGAAAATATTTGTTTGAATTTTTTTTCCTAATAAGTCTTAAAGCTTTTAAAAGTATAATTTCGGACTCCGAAATAAAGTCTGGAATTTCAGAGAATATTTGATCTTTTTAGAGTTTTACAGAGTTGTATTGATTTATTATTTTAAAAGTATTATTAAGACATGAAGTATTCTTAAGATTTTTTGCAAAGTTACGAAGACTTTTTAAGATTTTTTAATACTAACTTCAGTTAATAAACTACAGCTTATAGAATTATTTTTGCATATAGAAATATCTGATAAATACAGTGGGATTCGATATTGAGAAAGAATAATACTTACATCAAAAACTTTTACCTATCGTTGAATATCGTCATCCGTCCAATAGAGTTTAATATCCACAACTGGTGAAACAGGCCCCTTATCGCATTATAACACTAACATATGTAATTATATAGTATAAAGTAAAATGTTTGTTTTAACGCGTTTGTGATTATGACGTAATGGTACGAAACACTTAACAATTTAGATTAGACGTTCACGTTTCTTGCTTTGCTGTTGTATTTTAATTTAGATTTAAACGTAATTAAACAATAAAATAAAGCACTTAAAACCTTGAGTAGCGCACCTTGGCTCACAAAGAATATTAAAGTACATGAGTACCCGCAAATCCCAACAGTCAGGGAATTCATAGAAAAGTTCTACATTATATATAATTTTTTTATATATAATCCGCCAACACATTATATATATAATCCGCCAACCCGCATTGGAACACCGTGGTGGATTAAGCTCTGATCCTTCTCCTACATGGGGAAAGAGGCCTATGCCCAGTAGTGGGATATTACAGGCTGAAGCGCATATAAGCAAAAACTTCAACAACATAAAAAGTAGCTCGCTGTGACACTTCTGGAATCCTCAGACTCTATCTACAGGCTCAAGAGGAAGCGAATATAATTAGTCTTAAGGGATATTATAATGAGATGACGCATTGCTGGATATGAAGAATCTCGAACTGCTACCTACAGAAACAACCAATCTGATCATATCTCAAGGGCAGATTGCAGATAGAAAGGTTTAAAAAAAAACGTAATTAAACAATAAACATTATTTATCACGCACATAACAGTATAAAAAACAGAAGAATTTTTTTAAATTGATTTAATAGATTTATACTGAACATCAAGATCTGATCTCTAAAAAAAGTTTCTTAAGAAGTATAACATTACGACCGATGGCGAGATAACCATCCAACTGCTGGCTTTGAAATACACAGGTCGAAGACGGGCAGCAGCGACTTCGGTGAAACAAAGTCAGCCCTGCGGTCTCCAATCCGCCCGCCCAGCATTGTGACTACGGGAAGAAACACAGGAGTTCACGCCATTTTTGGGGCGAACTTGTGGACGCCTATGTCCAGCAGTGAATTGCGATAGGCTGATGTGTGTGTATTTGTCATTACCTCGCCGATATAACATTATACGTCTGTCTGGTCCCTGCTGAAAGTTCCAGATAGAACCAAATCAAAAAGGATGATTGATGGGAAGTTATTGTAAACTATTGTGTGTTTGAAATAGGGATTCCAAATATTTTATTTAAATTTAGATACCGTCAAATCTGGCAACTTTGCCACTTTAAACAACTGTTACAAAATCAAAGTTAAATTTCAACCAAAAATCAAACGTGTGAAATCACAGAAGTATGTATGGCAGATAGTATATTTATCAAAGAGTACATAGATGTAAATGTTTTTGAAATAAAATAAAGGATATTTTGGCAAGGGTTAAAAAAATAAAATGGCAAAGATACCTATACCATCTGGTAACTTTGCCAAATAAATTTAATTTCCTGGAAAATGTAAATTCTACTTATAACATTAGTAAAGAATCATCAATAATTTGGATACAATACTTAAGGAATATGACCCATAAGATATATTTATTATAAAGTAAACCACAGAGTTATTGGCAAAGTTGATCACCCTTTTCTGAGAATTTCATAGAAATTCCGTGAATACGTTCAGGGTTGACAACGAAAAGATATTATGTAGGTATTTATTTATTTTATTACTTACGAGTAATTAGGTACATAGGAACATACAAAGCACCAATAAAAGATTTGTCAAAAACGAAACATACAAAACTGTAACATTATTATAAAAACAAAAAACAATACTATAGCATTATATCGAAGAAAATATTCTTTATACCAATAAATTTTATTAGGAACAATTAATTATGTCATTATTTATACATTGTTTAATAAGTTGTATCAGTAAACAAATAAAATGTAAAAATGTTTAAATCGTTTAAAAAAAAAAAACAAATTCTAGCAAATAATATAGGAAAGAAAAATTACTGGCTTTCATAATCGTCAAATAAATAATCAAATATTTAGACATAAAAAACCTTAGACCTTAAAAATAATGTTCATCACATTTCTCAACCAAGTATTCTCGGTTTTTTTTCACTAAATTTAATTTTATAGCTTTGACGATAAATGAAGATGGTACGACATCATAATCTCTTTTGCAAACTATAAATCTTAAGTTAGGCTTTTTAACAGTCTTTAAATAATTAATCGAATAATATGTTTCTATTTCTTGTACGTCTATCTTCTCTATGAATCCTACGTAATATTTCCAATTATTACGATTGTAGTATCTAACTAAAACGCTTTGTTTTTCGTAAAATATGGTTTCTTTTTTATTTTCTTGTATTTCTGAGATCACTTCTTGTTTTTTCTCGTGTATATTATCAATATCTTCATTTTGGTTGAGATCCAAATTTTCAATCTCTTTCACACTTCCTTGTTTTTCATGTTTATTAATCTTTTCAGTTTCGAATGTTTTTATTTTATCCATATTAAAGTCTATAGCAGTACTTTCTTCTTTATACTGTTTATCCGTCTTTTCATTTATTTTAAATTGTTCATTAGTCGAGTTCACACCTATATTATCAGCTCTTTCCTTTGTTCCAATATTGTTCAAGTCCGAGTGCATACGTTCTTTTTTCTCATGGTCATTTATACATTCATTTTCTTTTGTTTCAATTTCGCCCATATTGAAGAATAAAAAATTTTCAGCTTTTTCATTTTCATTCATTTCTTTATCATCTATATCCAATATTACATCATCTTTCTTACCTATATCGATATTTTTCCGTTCTGGTATATTCGTTTCGTCAATTTTTGAGTGTAAATCCTTCATTTCACTTAAACTGTTGTTCAGATTTGTATTAATTTCATCAATACCCAACACTTGCAATGTGTTGCTTATATAATAATCAGTCTCGTACTTTTTACTATGTTTTAAAATGGCACACAAAGCCATGTCTTCATCTTCAGACATGACCATTTCCTCATCTGAAGTATCTCTTAGTGAATAATTATCTTCATTTTCCTCGTCACTGTCATAATTAACTTTCCGTTTTTTTGTTTGTATTGGGGTTTTCTTTTTGATCACTTTACAAGTCCCAGAAGTTGAGGGTACTGGATGTTTATATGGATTTATATATTCAGTTTCTTTATTTTTTAAAGGGAGTTTAGATTTTGCATCTATTAATTTTAAATCAAGACTCCTACATTGATTTAAATCAAAATAAGCTTGGTTTTCTGGTGAAAGACGAACATCTGATAAAATAGTTACATGTTTTTCATTATTTTTTGGATTATTCAACTTTTTGGTTAATGTTTTTTGTTTTCTTTTTGCTCTATTCATAATTTTTTCTGCATCTTGACATGAAATTGAGCATCCAGGATCTATTTTCAATTTTTTGTTTGATACTGTTCTCTTAAGAGGATCAGGCGCTTTAGTTTTTTTCAAAAAATCTAAAAGTGCTGCGTCTATTTTGTATTTTGTTTCTTCTTCGTAATCAGGCAGTTTCTTAAGGACTTTTTGGGGGTTAAAAGGGACGATGCCTGTGGCTTTAAAACCTGATTTAATTTTATCCTTATCGAAAATTTCGGTTTTTATCAGTAACTCTTTCAACAATATGGGAAAGTGAGTTTTATTTATTTGAGCCTCAGATAGATTTTTTATTTTATAACACGTTAGGATTCGCCGCCAGATTTTTTTTAATGGTCCGAAATAGGCCACATCTAATGGTTGAGTGACATGTGTAGAGTTCGGTGGTAAAAATACAAACCGTATATAATGCTGCTCACACAACCTTAAAATATTCACATTCAGATGACTCGACAAATTATCGCCAATAACGACTTTCGGTCCATCAAGCTTAGTAGCCCATGGAATAACGACAGTCCTAAACCAATCTTCAAATACTAAAGCATCAAACCATCCCGACTTCGTTCTATTAAATCTCGCTTCCGGTGGTCCACCTATGCACCATGAAGACCACAAATTTTCAGATTTGTATACCGTATAAGTAGGTAATAAAGATCCATCTGCACATGCGGCAAACATAATAGAAATATTACCTTTTGAATGGTTTAATATTCTTTCGGGATATTTAACTTTGCGTTTGAAAATGCATTTTATTGATCCGGGGTTGTCGGATAAGTTAGTCTCATCATAGTTTAGAATATTTCGTGGAGGGACATCTAATACAGTGCGTTCAAGATTGCTGAAGTAATTTTCGATTTCACCCACAGTTTTTTCCGCCCGTGCCTTCTTTATGTTCTGTACTGCTCGCTCAGTTAATGCATCCTTGTTTCTGCTTAAAAAATTTCTTACCCACCATTTACCTGGTATTTTATTGGAAAATAGGTAAGACCGACAATTTTTATTCAAATATTCAAAGATAAGTATACGTAGATCTAGTCGAGATAATGGGGAACCAAAATCTGCAGCGGCTATTAAGACATCCACGATGTCCTTTTCCTCAGAGTCTAATAGACGTAACTGGCCACCGGGAAGTTTTGAATGAAGTCCCTTAACTTTATTTTCTATTGTACGCCGAGGTATAAGAAATCGTCTTTCTGCTTCCAGTGAATTTATATTCTTTTTTTTCACCAGATCAACGGCTAACTCTAGCATTTCCTGGGTATAGTTTTTATAGTGTCTTGATCCTAGTTTTCGTCGGTTACGGCGACCCATTTCCTAAAATAATAGACAAAAATAAGTTACCACCTACTACTAAAGGGGCTGACAAAAGTCGCAGGATAAAGCTAGATATGGTTAATACCTACAGAACCGATTGTTGGTGGAAGCTTTCTGAGAGTTGATGTTTTAGCAGAAATTATTATGGTTCTTCAAAGACAACTGTACAAAAGTATTTCACATAGCCATCAAAATTTTTCGTTTCATATAATATGTATTTCATTCGTGTTAGTATGAATATTATCTGTTTGCGTGTTGGTAAGTATTGACTCTTATAAGTAGATATTAAGAAATAATTAAGTTAAACTAGCAAGAATATAAAAGTTTTAAAAGTTTCAAACTAGCAAGAATGTAAAGCTCTACAAAATAAAACTTTATTTTTTGACTGTGTCATCTACATATTACTTTTTTTTTACTCGTGTACAACCCTAGGTCGTCACAAAACATGGTATAGTTGCCATATTATACTGGCCACCATAGTCTGGTAGCATTGCCAACAAAATTATGAGACACAATTCAAACGCTAGGGCATTTTTAAGGTAATCAATCTAATCCTCGAGATAAAATTTACATTATATCTGAAACTTACATACCTGGATCCGTTGCTTATCGACGAAAATGTTAAAAGTTCCTGAGCACTGAATTTTAAGGCTAGGTAACAGACTGAATTCGAATTGGAAATGCCGAAAATTGACTGCCGTGGTATTGCCCTACTCAAACAAATGTTGCCAACTGATAACCGAATTTTCCCTCTAAAATAGTTATAACATTAAAAAATATGCGTACAACGTTTTAGAAAGGATTATCTTTCGCACTCTGCTGGTGGCAAAGTTAGTAATCCTTGGCAAAGTTGCCAGATTTGACGGTACGCTAAAATACAATTTTTATCTGGGCATTTTTCGATCCAAATAGATCTATCAGGATCCCCAATGGAACTTAACATTTAATATCGTTTTTCCACAGGAGCGGTACTGTAACGATCAGTGGCGTAACGTGGTTATTTACCGCCCGGGGCCCACCAAAAATTTACCGCCCTTGCGAATTCATTTAATTTTGCTAGCCAATTTAATTTAACACACTCATTACAAGCCCAATTTTTATTATGTTTATTAACTGACTTCAAGAAGGTTCTCAATTCTGTCTTTAACATCGGAGGTTCTTAATTCTACTCTTTTTTTGTGTGTGTTACATTGCGGAAAAGATATGGATTTTTATTGTCAATTGAAAAAAAGTCATGTTGATTCGTTTCCTTCCCTTTTCGTGTGCCGCCCGGGGCGATGGCTCCTCTGGCAGCGCCCACGCTACGTCCCTGGTAACGATAATAGAGTTGATTTCATATTTTATGGAACGAACTAGATACAAAAAATAAAAAACCCATTACTATTTCCTTATACTAGGTATTATTGTTTTATTGATATTTATTTGGAAAAATGGGGAGGCTTTTGAGACATGTTAAGAACGTCAAACCCGCAAACCGCAGGTTTTTATGCGACTACATGGCGCACGCAACACTACACCCGCACGATTTTAGTATTCATAGCTTATGAACTGAGGAGCAACAGATCCTAATGGTCTATTCTACCTCCTGCTGTTAAAGTCTGTATGTTACTTATTTTCAGGATAAACTTTTTTTCACAACTGGTGAAACAGGCCTTATTTCTTCTACATAGACATGTAACATTAAAGATTTTAATGACTGTATATTTACGAAGATGACAAAAGTGAAGTTGTAAATTTTACCACTAATTAAACTGCAAAGTTCGTCCATTATTTCATATTCAACATAAAAGCTATTATCGCTTTTACTTAATTAAAATTAAAACACACAATAAAACAATTACTTCAACTCTTATAAGTATAAGGGCTCATACAATTTTTAAACACAAAGCATAAAAATATTGTTTTATTTATCCTAAAATTACTAACTAGTTGTAACATAATATATTGCTGTATTACAAAAAAAATAATATAGACATGGCAGTATCATTTATATTTGTTGTCTTAAATGATTTAAATATAAGTCCAATATGTAACTACTTGATTTTTTCAAATGGAAAATCTGAATCATCGCATCCTTTTTATCTTTATTCCTAGTATTATTTATTCTGCAGAATAGGGCAATTAGAACATTCTCTTTTCGGTTGCTAAGGCAAAAATTATAAAAAAGTTTCTGCTCACAACTAAAATTCCTACTTAGGCCATCTTTGAAATATCTGTAAAATAGTTGCTGGCCGTTACCACACATATTTTCAACATCTGACCACTCGTCTTCACTTAATCCAAATAAAAGACCAACTGTTTTTCCTTTTACCACACAGGTTACTTGCTTTGATCCATCTGCTACTTTTAGAATAGCTGTTGAAAAAACTAGATCAGGCTTATATCGATTTATTTTAACTGATTCTAAAAAATAGTCTGTTAAAATTCCCCAACTTTTTGAATGCAACTTTACCTGAAAACATTCAGTCAATTTTGTAGGGGCAATCTTGTTTACAAAATCCTGAAATTCCTTTTCTAAATTGGGAGTTTTCATAACAATTGATATATCTTGATTTCATTTATTTCAGCATAGTACAATAAAACCAATAATTAAATGTTGAAATAGTACAAATATTAATTAGTAAAAGCTTCGAATAATATTATTTACATAGATTTATTGTAGAAGGAAGTCCATCAAATTCATAACAAAAAATATCCTTCACACTTCACAGATATTAAACTTTAAACACTGTTTTTTGTAACTGATTAGTTCAGGCCCTTGCAACTTTTTTAATCAATTATTTTATTAAATCCAAACAAGTCGTGTGTGATATTTATTTTGGTTCCAATTGTTCTCTTGGTTGCTTGATAGGTTTTAATGGATTATTCAGTCCCCGTTTAGGGTATATATGTTCTGTGATTCAGTCACCTTTAGTTACTTTTTTAACGTCACAGTTTAACGCATAGAGTAGAACAAATATTATGCAAATAGTTTAATCTAACGTTTTAAATTTGAACTGTCAAACCCATAGAGCAACACGGAGGGGAGTAGCCATTGCGTTTGTTACCGATACAAAACTGTCTGTCATTTTTTGCGGGGGGAAATTACACACATGCACACTTTATCTAATTCCCACACAAAAATAATCGTCTGTCACTACAAAACTCACACATACTAAATTAAAGTCACACTTACATTTTTTATACACACATAGATACATTCTGTGTCATTACAGTTGTATAAGCAAGCTATTTTAAGGGGGCCATTGACGGTCAGTTCAACTGATCAGTTTAACTGATAAGTTTTACGCGCTCTCCGAAATTTGATCGTGAGTGTAGAACCATCGCTCCAGAGTTTTAACTGACGACGCGCCACGTAAATCCATCCCGGCGCGTCGCGCCGAACTAGGATTGTTGATAAAATATCGATATATCGAAATATCGATATTTATTACTAATACTTTTTTGGACGATATATCGATAGTTTGATATTGAAATTTTAATATCGACACTCGATATTTTGAAGTAAAACTTCTTTACGCACACTTGACTTGGGAAGTAAGCTGATAAATATGTACTGAGAGTGTTACGAAAAGTGTGATCAGGCGAGGCAAACGGAAGTTGAGAGGGACACATTAGTTAGTGAAAGTAGAAAGAGAGACAGACTTATGTTTCGTAACGCTTCGTTTTGTTAAAGTAAATTTTTATTATTTTATTTTTTCTCGTCAATTATTTAAACTAGAACATAATGATAAGTTTATTATGTTCTAATTTAATCCACTAACTTCTTCTAATATACTGAACTTTATTTACACTACATTATTTTTTTAACCGACTTCCAAAAAAAGAGGAGGTTCGCATTCGACTGTATTTTTTTTAATATGTATGTTACTTTAGAACTTTTGACTGGGTTGACCGATTTCGACAATTTTTTTTTTTAATCGAAAGATGTTGCGTGTCATTTGATCCCACTAAAATTTATTTGAGATCTAACAACTGCTTTTGGAGTTATATCTAATAATGCGTTTTTACTTGACTACTTTTTCGTCGACCTACGTTGTATTATACCGCATAACTTTTTACTGCGTGTACCGATTTTGATGATTTTTAATTTAATCGAAAGCTGGTGATTATTATGCGGTATTACTTGTCGATGTAGTTGAAGTCGGTTTTTTTTTCGTTTGCGAGCAAATACTATTATTTTTTTTAGTTTAGTTATTTATATACTAGCTTTTACCTGCGGTTTCGCTCGCTTTGAAGCCATTAAATAAGTTAGGGAGATCTTATTTTTCGTATAATATATATATTTTTATATAAAGTATTCTATGTTGCTCTGATACCTCCAAGAATATATATACAAAGTTTCATGATGATCAGTTAAGTAGTTTTTGCGTGAAAGAGTAACAAACAAACACATTCACATTTATAATATTAGAAGTAATTGTCCTTAAACGAAATGTAATTTTCGTAGGCGATTCTCCACGCAGAGAAAAAGAAACAACTTCATCCTCATGGGACAGACATGAAAATATGATATTACTCTTGAAAAATTTGTCTAATGACTTTTTGCCACAATTTTTGTTACCTACATACCTGCTGAATTAAAGCAGTATTTAGATCAACCAAATATTTCAAAGTCATTAAATGCACTAAAAATTTGGATTGATAGTAAACATTTTACTCTGGTGCTATCGGAAATAGCTGTTGAATATTATTTAATCAAAAAACGAAAAATAAAGCTGTTAAATATTCGATTTCTTTTGCTACATCTATAGCATTTGAACGAATTACTTCTTTAATCAATCTTTTAGTGCCTAATAATCGTAATAGTCAAACAACTGCGCATATAAAACAACGAGTATTTTTAAAAACTCTTACTGAATATTGGTACACATTATTGTTTTATTAAAATTGAACAATAATTACTTAGAAGCTTACATTTTAATACACTTATAATTTAATTTGTTTTACAAATATACTGTATTATAAACTGTGTAAATTATTTTTGAGCCGACTTATGTTTATTTATTTTTTTAAACAAAGGCGATTAAATCAAATCGAAAAAATATCGATATATCGATATTTTAAAAAATATCAACAGCCCGACGCCCAACTGCCCGTGTGTGTGTGTAATCGTCATTCCAACCAATCGCGTCATTTTGCTAGCAGCGTCCGCGGTGATTGAGAGTGCACTAGTGTAGTTTTTGTATTTAAAACGTCGGCGACGGTGTCCCCTAGACGAGTCATAACGACAGAATTTATTGAAAAATATGAAAATTCAGAATGAATGAAGAAACATTTAAAAAAAAAGGTTTATTTTACACCTACTATTTATTTAATACATATTTATAACATATACACACGGTCGTTTCTTCCTACAGTAATCAATGTAATGCTTGTGGTATAGGTAACTGCCGGCTGATGTAGATACTTTTTTTTATAAATACATATAAATAACACTTAGAAAAAAATAAATACATTTATAAGTAATGGCATTAACGACACCGTGCATGATCGATTGCCCATTGACATACTTATTACAAATGAGGTACAACTAATAATAAAAAATTTTCATATAAAATTATAGATCATTGTAGACCAGTATATGGCAACAAACAGTAGCCGTTTAAGAATTAATGTTTCTTCTTCTTAATCGGAATCCATTTTTTTTTTCTCGACAAAAATAGGTAGTACCTACACGTCCTTTAAACAGCCCGGTCGGACGAAAACTGAAGGGCCGGAGTGACGCCAGTCAATGGGCAAATATTTCAACTGACGCGAAAAACTGATCAGTTGGACTGATCAGTTGGACTGATCAGTCCAACTGATCAGTTAAACTGACCGTCAATGGCCCCCTTTACTCTTTGCATTACAGTATAATGACACGCCGCAACTACACTGACAAGTTGCTTACAGGCATGGTTGTAACAACTGTCGATATGCATTATCGATAAATTCAAGTACTCGGTTAGAGAAATAAGGTTTTTAAAGTGATACAAAGGTAAGATGTTATTATAAAAATAGACTTAATTTATTATATACTACAAATCAAACATCTTCATGTAAATTAAACGATTATAAAGAGTAAAGATTTGATTGTTTGTTTGTTAGCATTGAATAGGCTCCGAAACTACTGGACCGATTCAAAAAATTATTTCACTGTTGAGAAGCTACACTATCCTTGAGCGACATAGGTTATACTATATTTTCAAAAATATTAGGGATCCTTACTAAAACTCAATAATGTACCCAAGGGATAAAAAAATAACCTAAAAAATTCCTTACATTGCGTACGCTGCAAAAACTAATGATAATAGAAATATATAATGTAGACTTTGTAGAACACATCATTATCTACAATAATTGTATTTACTCGCAAACGAAAACATAACTGACTTCAATTACATCGACAAGTAATACAATATACGTAATATATACGCGTTATCAAAGGTTACTCAAAAAGTTGTTGTCAGATCTCGATGAAATTTAAACGCGACCACGTGATAAACATTAGCTTTCTGTTAAATTAAAAATCATCAAAATCGGTTCACCCAGTCAATAGTTCTGAAGTAACATACATAAAAAAATACAGTCGAATTGAGAACCTCCCCTTTTTGGAAGTCAGTTAAAAAGTGTCGCGACAGTCTATGTCTAACTATTATAATTATGTCACAATACGTTTGGTGCAACGTTGTTGTGCCAAACAATGCCAGTCTACAATAAACGATTTAAAGTTAACATACATTTTGAGGAGTTGATGATGTACACGGTGATGTCAACGAATCGGGAGTAGGGAGCGTAACACTAATGGCATCATAAGATGATAGCTTGTCATCTGCTAGATTTAATGATTTGTTGATGACTTTGAAAGGATGGACATTGTTAATTTTCAAAGTTGATAAATCTAAGCTTCATTTCACTACTATGACTAAGGTGAAACATATCTTGATTATCTTGTACATGAGACAAAAAAAAAAAACTTACGGGACAAAAACAGTGTGGCGTTAGTGTTGGTTTAGTGCCCTCGACTAATCCTTCTATTGTTCGCCAACACTTGAAAGTTAGTGGTATTGATATGATCTGAACAAATTACACTATTTTTTGTGGGCGTCCAGGTTAATCTGTTATTACCATTTTTTTCCATGTATCCCTTAAATTGGGATTTTTAGAAAACCTGCCAAATTTTTATATAAAACATTATGGTGGAAGTTCACATTAAGTAATTCTAGTTAAATGTATTAATACTCATAATACGTGTATTATATTTAATTTAATGCAATTTTATTATATAACTATGTTTATTAAAAAAGCTAGCAATATAATATTTTAAATAAATCAAAATCTAAAAAAATTCTGTCTCCTCTTTTGCCTTTGCCGTTTTTATCGATAACCATCTACAAACAAACCGGTAACAACACTATCGCTCGGTGACAGTGACTTCTCGGAAATAGACTCCGATCAGTCGCTCGACCGATCCGCATATTGTATGCAGGCGAGCGGCCTGTGTTGGTAAACAAATCGAGTCAACACGAACGATAATATTTGTAATTTTTAAGTTTAAAAAAGGTTTAAAAGAAGTATACAAGTAACAATGTGATTAAAAAATACTTACGTATGAAAGGTAACGCCATGTTATTTTTTTACGACAAATTTGACGTGGCAGATCTTTTTTTGCAGCAAAAAACAGAACAATTTGGCATTTTTTGAAGGACGTTGATTCAATCGCGCAACTAGATTTAGTCTAGTGATCAGTGCGGCTGCAACTAGTTTTATTGTTTACATATGGCCATTTGGCCTTATATCTTGACAGAGGGGAACGTCTGTACATGGCTAGTCCCCTCCTTGTTACTCTTTGGCAGCAAGGGTGACTTTGCTTTCATTGGCTGTAAAAATCGTCAAATAGGGAATTAAAGAAAAACAGGATTTGGTTATTGGATAAAATGGCATAATAATGTGGCGAAATTGTTTGGACATCAATTTCCTTTACCATTTATCGATACCTTAATACGATAAAGGCTCTTACTTCAGGAGGTCAAGTTACAACTGTAGAGACATGGAAAACAGTTAAAGAAACACAATTGATATTTAACAGTCCAGACTGTCCAGAGAGAGGTCTTAACAAAAGAGGCAAAATTGTTAGAAGAGAAACATTTTGTATCTGGCAACAATACTTGTTAGTAAAAAGCTTGTATGCACGATAAAAGAAGCATGTGGTTCAGAAAATGGTGTAAGTAAGAAATCCTTGTACTTGTATTGAAAACGAAAAACTAGTACGCTTGTGCTCCGCTGCGAACCTGTCAACACTAATATATAAAATGAAATATAAATCGAAAGTACCGAAGAAATATCACTCCAAACTTTCTTTTTGATATTATATTGCATTTTGGATCTAAAATGATACACTCAGCGGTCCCGAGTTTACCTGATCGAGCCATTAAGCAGCGAAAAGTAGAGTGCCTAGTGTGAGTTTTATTCACAGAAACATGAGAGAGACGCGTTTATACCTGACGATTATTTTGCATGGGAATTTAAATACTGCAGCCTAGACGATAAAGAATAGTATACGATACAATTGATACAGAGTCTTTTTCAATTCCCAAAATTTGTATGGGAAGTTTCAATTTCCCATACAAAATGAAGTTAAAATTTACGCCCGTTATTGCGAGAACGGATTAAACAAAACTCGCACTAGGCACTCAGCTGCCTGTATCTTTCTCGCTCGTGTACACACGGTGGTCCCGAGTTCCTCAGAGCGTGATAGATCAGCCTAACTTACTACCTGCGGAAGATTGTATGTGTGTGCGATGCGCTAAAAGAAATTTTCACTTCAAAAATATTTGGACATTTGTTCACGGAGCTAACAAATGGATTTGTAAATAATTAAATAGTATACAGGGTGGGGATGACAATACGACAATAACTTTGACATCGTATATGTAATGATATTCCAAGCCCACATACAAAAAATCAATAAAATACATCCAGTAGTTTAGTCAAAAAATATGATTTTTCATTTTTTACAATTACTACGTGTTGTATAACATTAATAAACGGTCACCCGCAGGTTAACGACCCTTTGAGCGCGATCGGTACAAACATAATATTACGCGTACGCGTAATTGAAAAACGTGCAAAATTGTTATCTATTTTTGTAGGTCAGTTTTGTGTTAAGACATATTAAAAACATTTGTTAAATAGTTTTAATATTCAGTATGATTCTAATAATTTTCTTTTTATAATTTTTGTTTTTTAAAAATTTATTGTTTCTTTTAATGCTTAAATTTTAAATTCTGAAAATCTAAGTTCTGAATCTAACATAGTTTTTGCAAGTAGGTAATATCACGGGGAGCACACATGGCATATCAACAATATTTAATAAATTTAAGTATTTCATTGACTATATTTATTTCAAGATCAAAATATTCGCGAAACTTTTGCTCGAGCAGTTCAACAAATGCGATAAAGACAACAAATAACAATAACAACAATTATTAATAATAAAATACCACGTTATCACATTAAAATATTAAATCTTGCAACAGCTGAAAAAAACAATCAACGTGGCACGTGTGTTGCAATGACCCTGAGAACGTCTAACGGTGTAAAGGACAACTGGCTGTGCCAGGGCTGCTAGAAAAATTTGTCACACTCATACAAAATTTTCTGTGGTCATATTTTTTAACAAAAGAATTTGTTGGCTTAAAATTCGTATCATTTTCGTTTCTTCTTATTAATTGCTAGGCTAATAATGTGCCCTTAAGGGTATCATTGGATAAACTGTTTCTAAGTTTTGTTCTGATTAAATTAACTTCGCTGAATTCTCGTTCACATTACAGATTGCACTGTAATGGGGAAAACATAACAAATTTAAAGCAAATTGAGCCAGTGTTTTATAATTTTCAAATTGTTTTTTATTTCAAAATGTATTTTTTTTCAAGTCGCAATTATTACCACAAGATAAATTATAAGTTTCATTAGAAAGCAAACAAATACAGCCTTTATATGATTTTTCAAAGAGTCCTCATTCATATAAAAGTGGTAGGTTCATTCAAGTAAGGGAAATTAACGAAATTCAAGCTTGCCGGTGAATGATGTTTCTTTAATTATGAAATGCTTCCAGGTAATAGGAATATAAAAATCGTACATTTTGCGTATGATTTTAGTCTAGCGATCGTACATGAGTAAAAATTAAAAAAAAAAATAGTATCGATTAAAATCGTACATCTGTCAGCCCTGGTGCGTAGGCTAGCGTAAACAAAACATGTTATAACATGTTTTTAGTTTTTCCCTGAGTTGCCGCGTACGCGACAAGCGGCCAGTGGTCTCTGTGCCGTTTATTTAGGTACTCTTGTTTCTTGATGTCATACGCGTTGATTTGTCAATTTTCTACATATGCGCACGAGTTTTGTTCGTTTTAATTAATTATTGGATTATCTCGAAAGACCTGGAGTGATTGTGCGATATTTTAACGCTTTATTTTTATAGTGACAAGAACATTAACGTAGAATAAATGCCTAGTTTAATAGTTATTAGGTGAATTGTGCGAAATTAGGCGCTAGAGTTAATAGTAAGAATAGTTTTTATTTTATTTACAATGCCACGTTATAATTACACAGCTTCGGAGTACATGATTTTTGTTAACGGAGAATGCCACGGCAAGGCTAATTTAGCAATACAGAAGTACCGGGAGAGATATGGGAACACCCGTATTTGTCCAACCGATGGCCGCACTATTTCAAAAGCTTTTCAGAGGATACGGGAAGATCAATGCTTAATCCCGCATTTTCTGTGAAGTTTTGTAACAAACGACTTGTACTCAACAGACGTAAATACAGTTGATGAGTTAAAAAATAGAATTATTAGACCTTTTAATAAATTAAAAAATATGGCCACTAATGGCGACATCATGTCAAAATTAATGAATTAAATTATAAGAAGATAATTATTTTAGATAGAATTTAAAAATTTAGTAACCTACTATGACCGACCAAACAAACCAACGTACCTAGTTCGTAGTAGTTCGTTGTGTCACCGCGCGTCATGACAGGTCAGTGAACCTATAGTCACACATGTTGTAGTATAATTTTATTATATTTTTCTTATTTAGTTTGTTTGAAAAAATCATTTTTTTGATTTTGACGTTAGAACTTTTTTGATGGTTTTGAAATACTCCTATAAACTAGTATTACCTGTGTTATCAATTTTTGTCGTATTGTCATCCCCACTCTGTATATTTATCATATGTATTCGTTGTGGGCCTTAGGTGGAACGCGCCCTTATAATTCTTAAATGTCTGTAATGTTTTGACCACTATGCTCCATGGTTTTGACTATAATATTTATTCTACTCTATGGTTTTGACCATGGTTTTGACATAAGTTACGGAACTTTACTGATTACGGAATTATGTCAACTATCCAGCGACGAGAGGTGGATTGTAGGTTACTTTTTAGAATTACCATTAAGTACATTTAATTTTATTATATAAAAGTTATGACCAGTATGTTATGACTTTAAACACGTTAACCATGAAATGTTATCGTAATTCGTTAAATATTTAAAGTAAACGTGATTATGACTTTCTTGGGTAGATTTTCAAAATGAGAATTGGTTGGATTCAAAAATTTGTAAATAAGTGGCCTGGAAAGAAAACTTTTGGGATTTACAGATTTCTTCCTATGTTTTTCATTTTGGGAGCAGCATTGGAATATTCTATGATTAATTGGAGAGTTGGGGAAGTTAACTTTTATAACACTTTTAAGAAAAGACAAGCGAAAGATATTGTAGAAGACAAAATTAAAAAATATTCTGCAGTTTAAAATGCCTGCTGGTGTTACCTGGACTCAATACATAGCGTTTTCGACGGCTGCTTTGTTTTCTATGCTGGCTGGTTCACAAATGGTACACATTCATTATAAACCCCTTGATGATTTACAGAAGTATATAAACAAAGAGTTAGAGAACTTTCCTGTCCATGTCCAAGAAAAGATAAAGCAGGAGCTCAAAGAAGAGGGTGTGTTAAAATAAAAGTTTATGAAAATACTTTTTCTGGATTTTATTGGAAGGTCCTCCTATGGCAATGGTTTCTTTAAAGTATTCAAAACATCAGGCATCTAAAAACCCAATAAACTGCGATAAAATCCAAAAAAGTTGTTTCATTATAATAAAAATTTATATATTTATAAACGAATATGATTCATAGTTTTTTTTGTAACATAGTATTGTTATATGTAGAAATCCTATTATAGCTATGTTTATATAAACTAGTTAACCCTTATGTGTAGTTTTATTTTTGGCTCTGTATTATAGTGAACAGTTCTATAATCAATTTGGTGTGTCAAAAGCAATTTAATTTATAATGTAATTGATTTATTTGAATGTTAGTGTAATTTGATACCTTACATAATGAACTAGGATTTTAGTCACTCCTGTAGCAGGTATAAACATTATACTGCTATTGAAAATTAATATTCCTATTTCAAGGGGCTATAGCTTCTCTTTTAGTTTTGAATAGAGAGAATATATAATAGAAAATTTGGAGTTTAATCATCAAACTGCTCCTGCTGCTAGTAGTTTGTTGGCTTGAATACATACCTTACTTTGAGTAACAAACACTACCTTGTGTTTATGATACCAAACAGGACTGACGGCGTAATATGCTTTCTATGGTACAGTGGGAAGACTCACAAGAACACCCAGACCGGAAACAAGTGATTTACAAATACGAATGTCTATCACGAGCATGAATTAAACCCATTATCACTGGTGTTAAGGCCATATGCCACTTCAACAATGTGGTTAAGTTATAATATTAAGTCTTTAAATTGTCCAAGTGTTGTGTTTTAATTAAAAAATAAACTTTGTTTTGCGGATTGCAACTTAGCAAGTAATTCAATTTGCAATCAGAAAGTTATGACATAATAAAATGTTAACAAAACAGTGTAAGACCAATGCCAGACAGTGTAAGACAAATTTGGGTAATATGTTCCATAGGTTTTTTAAATGTAGAAGAATTAAATTAAAATAATTTTTAAATTAATTTATTTATAATTTGGTATTTAACTTTGACATATATTTACAATCAATTTACAAAATACATATAAACATACTATGTCCTAAATACTAGATTCTACGAACTATGTGGTGAGAAGGCAGTTCATACATAATATTCATTTAAGAATATTATTAAAAACTTAATTTATGTCATTATTATAATGTTGAATAATTTTACATTAAAATAAGAAATTAATTTTAATGGCATTTCAGTTAGCTAGCGTATATTTTGCTAGAAATTAGTATTTTTTTTTTTGTATTTCAGTTTACTATTAAAATTTTATTTATTTTATATTAAATAATTTAAAAATATACTCCAAAAATGATGACTTAATTTTAAAGAAAAAAACTTAACAAAACATAACTATATGGACATATAAACGTAAATACACATCATCTCTTTGCAGTCTTCTTGATATAATTGCTATATAGGGTCATCTTGATGAATTAGAAATGGTCCTATGAATCCAATCAATATGTGAGGTAACTGCGTCATATATTCTCGGTCTACCAAGTCCAATTTTTGAGCAAGCAATACGCCATCCAGTTACGCCTATTAGAGACCAACGTTTTGATTTCTCATCAAAGCACATCATCGAACTTCCAGCATATTCTTCTTCCTGAAAATAAAATTTGTTTAGTGAAGTATTTAAATCGATTCATGCAATTTTATAAGAGCTGTTTATTCAGTACTAGCATCTCGCCCCGGCTTCGCCCGGGTATTTAACAAAAATACAAAAGAACTCTCTATTTTTTTTTAAATATAATATAGCCTATATCACCTGCGGACAGTGTAGCTTACTTACATCGCAATCATCCTGATCATACAATGGTTCAGCACATATGCCATTTCCAATAGCTATGCTAACATTTTCGCAGGTATTCATAGATGTTGGTATAACGTGTACCCTCTGTAATTGGTCCCTGTTTCTTTTCCAACCTAGAGTATTACAGATACTATGTTCGTCTATTTTAAATCCATCTTCTGGAAGGCAAGCTGGTCGGACAAAATCTGTCATTTCCACAGGTTCCTCCAAGCGCACCATTGCTAGCATACTTCCTTCTACAGGAGAGCGCACCATACCAATAATACGCTGCTCTTGTTGCCACGGAGTTGTACTCTGAATTCTCACAGTTCCTAATCTAGCAGTCCATTCGGCTTTCGGTTGACCCTGAAAATTTTTAGTTAAATTTGTAATTCTAAACATTTTTGAATATCATATCAAAAATTGACCGCTCCAGCGGGATTCGAACCCGCGTCTCCGACTGACCGTGTCGGCGCTCTAGCCAATTAAGCTATGGAACGATGTACCCGCTAGAGCGAAATTCTTGATATGATGATTTTTATTTTCGGTTTAAGCGAAAAAATGTTTAGAATTCCTAATGTGTGGGTAACACAAAAATAAAATCGTACATATTAAATTTGTAATATTAATTATAATTACTGATATTAAAACTTATAAAAAAAAAAACCGATTGTGTGCTTTAGACCACACGACTAAAGTAAAACTGCACAATAGGCCCGCATTTTGTCCTAGATATAATCTCTTGCTCCGTTCGCCTTGCTCGAACACTCTTCTCATAACGCTCTCGTCACGCATTCACAAGCTTACTCCCCAAGTCAAGCTTGCGTAAAGAAGTTTTACTTCAACAAAGTGTATGTGCGTGCAATTCACACACGGGATAAGTAAATTTCTGAAATCTAGCCTACGAGAGATTTTTTCACCGAGAGTATAAAATACTTTACCTAATGTATTCTATCCCATTCTCTCTTATAAATTTATGTGTTTATTTTTTTTATTGCGATGCATTTTCGTTTCATCGAATTTCAAATCATAATGATTCTAACGAAGTTCCACTTCAAAAATTTCAATTCCGTATACGCTTCAGCCTGTAATATCCCACTACTGGGCATAGGCCTCTTTCCCCATGTAGGAGAAGGATCAGAACTTAATCCACCACGCTGCTTTAATGCGGGTTGGCGGATATATGATGTATATGAGTAACGATTGCTATCAGGTGTACATGATAACAACCAAGACCGACGGCTTAACGTGCTCTCCGAGGCACGGTGGGGAGACCCACAAGGACTGTACAAACACCCAGACCACGACAAACACTTGCATGACCAATGTCATGTACGGGGATCGAACCCGCAACCACGCTGCCAATGTCATGTACGGGGATCAAACCGGCACCACGCTGCTTTAATGCGGGTTGGCGGATATATGATGTATATGAGTAACGATTGCTATCAGGTGTACATGATAACAACCAAGACCGACGGCTTAACGTGCTCTCCGAGGCACGGTGGGGAGACCCACAAGGACTGTACAAACACCCAGACCACGACAAACACTTGCATGACCAATGTCATGTACGGGGATCGAACCCGCAACCGCCAGCGCAACAGGTACAATCCATGTCTGTAACCGTTGCGCCAACGCGGCGTCAATTCCGTATGTACTATACTTAATAATAATAAACGCCTCATACTCAATGGCATAACAAGGATTCCCCCCTGTGTCGAGGGTCCGGAAACACAAATACACAAGCACGTAACGCTTTGTACTATAATAATTGAACAAACGACTCACTTGGAAACACGAGGCTGTAGTGATGAGCCAGGAGGGGTGTACGAGCACGGCGTCGCAGGCGTGTACGTGCGAGCGCAGCAAGGCGGCGTGCCACGGCCAGTCGCCGGGCCGGGCCGAGCGCGGCAGACCCTCCACTCCCAAGGCTACCTGCGAGCCGCGAGCAGACGCCAGGCCGCATTCTATTCGGATGGATTGAATAAAGTAGATATGTAATATTATACGATCGCGCTGTAAAATATGCTTCTAATGAAAGGATACACTTTTCCAGGAGCAAAAGGTATATAAAACTTCATTTTTTGTGATGTAAACACATCAATTTGTCAAACTAAAAGCATAATCCAAGCTATTAACCCTAAAGAAGAAGCATAATCCAAAATAGATTTAAAAGTTCAAAATGATAATATGCGCTTTTAATAAATATTCATATTACCTAAGTGATCGCAGACAATTTTAATGACTTTCCGCTGCGGACATTCACTTTTTATGAATGAAATTTCAAGCGCCGAGGGGTCAACAATCTCTACATACTCCGGTGCCTCTTTTTGAACTTTATTTTGTATTGTTGATTCCGTGCTTTCGTCATCAATATCTTCTTCTAAATCGGGCACAGCTTCAGCCGATACAACAGATCTGTTAACAAAATAAATATAAGGAATACCATTTCGAATTTACGATTGGGTATTTATTACGACGGGCAGGTACAAAAATGACGTAAATAAACCAAGAAATTAATTAGTTAAATATACTGATACCTACCCACACAAAAAATTCACACTTTGTTATTAAAATGCGATATAATAATAAACATAAGTTATTATAACTAGAAGCTTTTTAATACATTACACAAAAAAGCCACAGAGGCTGACTAAAATGTTTGAAAGACAACGTGGAACGTGGACTAACGCCAGTTCACCTCCCGCCTACTTTAAACAATTATCTAATGAGTATTTTTGACCAACTTCAAAAAATGTAAGAGGTTCTCAATTCGACTGTATTTTTTTAAATATATATTACCACAGAACTTTTTACTGGGTGGACCGATTTCGATGAGTTTTTTAATCGTTAGGTGGTCCGTGTCATGCGGTCCCATTTAAATTTGAGATCTGACACTTTTTCAGTTATCACTAATAATGCGTATTTAATTTATTATTTTTTATCGATCTACGTTGCATTCTACTTTATAACTTTTTACTGAGAAAAAAAAATTCGAAAGCTGGTGCTTGTCATAATATGGTCCCATTTAAATTTGATACAGATCTGACTTTTTGAGTAATCTTTGATAACACAAATTTACTCGACTATTTTTTCGTTTAAGCATAATTACGTTACTCCTTTTTTCTCTTGGTGATAAATGGTTTGTTGCATATATGTATAGCTTATTTATTTAAATTCATTTATAGTCTCGAGTTGTGGTGGATTTATGTACTTAGTTATCTATATTAAAAATACTTAACTATTAAACTATACGTTTAATAGTTAAGTATTTTACCTTCCTTTATTGCACCGTAGTCAGAAAATATTGTACGAGTAGTTACATTTACAAGGTAAACATCTTTACACGGTTTTTAATTTGGTAAGTTCACTATAAGAGTTTGCTTCACTGATTTTGGTTAACAATTATAATGCATTATTGTTTTTTTACCATCGCATTCCACTATATTTGAGACATTTCAATTCGTAAATATGAATCTAAAAGTTTTTATTAATTATTTGAGGAGAAACATGTCCTTATGGCTGATACAGATAAAACCAGAACCAAATAGAATATTGGATTTATTCAACAATAAAATAAGACAGTAAATAATTAGGTATTGATACTTTCCTTTTAAATTTGATAGAATAACACTGATGACAATGTCATAATATTATCTAATATTATAAAGAAGGTAATTAAATAACATGTAACCTTCATGCTTGCAAGGAGATCAGATCAATGGCCTATCGTGCCTTCTGCTATTAAGATATCTTCGAAACCTATTTATAGGATAAACTTTACCCACAATTGATGAAATTTAATTTCTACTTCGCATGGGAAATTTTCTAGACACGTGCATATAGAGAAAGTCAAAATACTGTTACCATTATTTTACATAAGATGAACAAACACAATACACACATGAGAAATTTTAAAAACTATTGAATAATTAAAATAAAAAAATATACATTTGAAAAACTTTTTACTTGTGTTAAGCCAAGCTTACACCCTATATTTATGTATATTTCCCAGTAAGGGATGCCGAGATCCGTAGGTACAATGGTACATATGCATTAAGGGTGAGGATTGTGAATTTCAATAGGTAACAAGTAAACAATAAGTTAGTCAACAAGTATAACCCTTTTTTGCTATTCTTTTTAATATATTGGTGGGTAAGGAAATAATCACTACTTAGAGATATGATCACCTTTTTAAATATTCTTTTACATAATTATGTAAGTCATTTATGTTAATTCCTTTAGAAAGGGTGTATACAACAAAGTATATTCTTATATCTACCTACTTATCAGAATATGCTGTCACTTATTTCCGAAACGGTTTCAACGACTTAGACAGTTTTGAGAGACAATGATTATTATTATTACATAGATCTACTATACTATATAGGTACGATATTAAACTAGTAAATAACAGTCGAGATTGGTTAATTTGCTTGTTATTAATAATAAAATAAATGCTGGAAACAAAGATACATAGCGGGAAATATCCTGCTCAAAATCTGGACTAGCCCGACTGATGAAGAACCTCAACCTAACAAAAGATTAAATAATACTGCTTTCAGGCAGTGTTGTGTGCCTATGGTGAGTAAGATGATCGAAGTTCTTCCGGATTGGGGGTAGGGTCGGCAACGTGCTTACGATGCTTCTGGTGTTGCAGGTATCTATAATCTACGGCAATCGCTTACCATCAGACCTTATTTCATACCTTTAGACCACACGACTTAAGTATAACTCTCAAGTTCAGTTCGCCTCTCCCGATCACACTTTTCGTAACGCTCTCGTCACGCATTTACCAGCTTGTTTCCCAAATCAAGCGGGCGTCACGAAGTTTTACTTCAAAAAGGACAAAACAAGAAGCATACTTGAAGGTGAGCGCGGTGCAGAGCGAAGCGGCGACGCTCAAGAGCGCGCGGCGGTCGCGCTCGTAGGGCGCGGCGCAGACCTTGCCGGCGCGGCCGCGCTCCGCCCACACGGCGACCCCGGCGCGGCCGCGCACCGCGCCCAGCGTCGCCTCGCCGCTCTCCCGCCGCCACGCCGCCAGCGACCGGGATATCCACACTACACAGGGGAGTCGTGTGTTTATATTTGCTGAAGTTGGTACGCTGCTAAATATTTGGTCGTCTTGTCCGACATTAATAGTACGCTCAAGTTAATAGTTTGCAAGTTTACTAGCCCTACATTATAGTCGAGGAATTACGTCTAGAAAAATGCGGAATTACGTCTAGAAAAATGGGTCAGAAGGATTTTCTAGCAAGAAAAAAAGTACAAGAAATAACAACTGTTATTAACAGTTGCCAAACTGGAATTTCGTTTTACGTTAATAACTCGTAAACTATATTAACGTTTTTTTTTCATTATTACAGCCTATACAGTCCAGCAGTGGCTGGACATAGGCCTCCACAAATTTACGCCAAAAATAACGTGAACTCATGTGTTTTGCCCATAGTCACCACGCTGGGCAGGCGGGTTGGTGACCGCAGTACTGGCTTTGTCGCACCGAAGACGCTGCTACCCGTCTTCGGCCTGTGTATTTCAAAGCCAGCAGTTGGATGGTTATCCCGCCATCGGTCGGCTTCTTATATTAACGTTTAAGGAATTTTAAAAGACGAAAAAGGAATTATAAATGCGGGAGTTAGGACCTTTTTATTGGAAATTTCTTTCCCTTGTGGAGCTTTTTTTAGCTTAATCTATAGATTTATAGATTAAATAGATTGAGATACATTACAAACTTAGCTTATAAGCTAAGTATCTCATGTATAGATGTAGCAATTTTTAATTTATTGATGTATTTGCTACCTTGACTTTTTATTTTTTGAAAAATGCAGATTTTTTTTTACGTTCGTTAAGTATAATTATTTTATGGCAAAATAAATATTTCTTATTCAGTCAAAGAAACGTTTTCATTACAATTCTTTTTTTTTGACACAAAAAAGTAAAAACAAACATTTTGAATATCATATCAAAATGTTTAGAATTCCTAATGTGGGTAACACAAAAATAAAATCTTAGATAAGTAAAAACAAAGTTATGAAAGGACGCTGAAAAGTATAAGTTGATTTATCTAAAGATATAAGTTAAAATAGTTATATATGCTATGTATTTTTGATATAAAGGTGAGTATAAAATCGTACAGCATCCACGCTCATCGCTGCCGTCGGCGCAGTCGGGCGTGCCGTCGCAGCGCAAGTGGGGCGGCAGGCAGCGCGGCAGCAGCGCACAGCGCAGCGCGCCCGCGCCGGCCGCCGCGCAGTGCGCGCAGCCGCGCTCGTCCGCCGCGTCCGCGCAGTCCGGCAGCCCGTCGCACGCGCGCCGAGACAGCGCGAGCCGCTGCAAGCCGCCCACGCAATCTGTTTAAGCAGTACAATGATAATTAGCTGTTAATTACTTATATCTTGTTTTTTTGGAAGAGTCCTAATTGGTAAACAAACCGCTGTCAATCGTAATTCACGTTTTTTCCGCATTTATCACTCACTTTCACAACATATTAGCTTACGGACATTTGTAAAACTCCATTTACTATTTATTTCACTAAAAACAAATATCAATTTATCATTTTAAACACATAAAAACTACAAAATACGAATTCCGAGAGTACAGATAACTAATATTTTCGAATATGACATTTCAATATCTTTTTTTATAAGGCAAATAGGGATGTGGTCATAATATTTTTAGAAGTGAATGAGTATAAGTGAATGAACAGCATGAGCGATAAAATAGGCCATGTTCTTTAACTATATTTTAAAATTTCACGAATTATAACTTGTTAAATAATATTACAGTAAAGCGATTTGTTATTTATTTGTATTTTGTTATTAATTGTTTTTTTTCTTCTTTTTTTTATGTTGAGCGCACAAAAAAAATGCTTACAAAATATTGCAAATGTCAATCATTTATGGTAAAGTGTTCATTGTAAAGGTTTTATTTTATATTATGAATATTTCTGAATATCAATTTCATCCTGAACATTTTTAATGCTATCCCATATAATATTAAAGTATACCACATAGCAACGGCATAAAAGTTTACTGTAGTTCACAGGAAAAATTTTTGAGACTTTAGGATGAGATTTAAGATTACCCAATGAGAGCTTCGTGGAGTACAATGTTATTAGTCCTTTTTTTAGATGTTAGAGAGAGTGTGCCGCCGGCGCAAGGTTTTTTATTCATAGTAAATACAAATAATGTGACAATAATATTAATAGGGTCGACTTTTTTTAGACACAGGCGGCCCCTTTATTTTGTTGTAAATTTTATTTTTGGCTTTTTTTTTACCGACCATATCACATAAACGAAATATATAGGGGACTGTCCACTTTGTATGGGGGTTTCGGCCCCGAGTGGACAGTCACTGAGAATAATAATTATATATTAAGTTAGTAGTACTAACAAGTATGAATTAGAAAAATGATATAGTTTTGTATCCAGGTGTTTCATTTTTTGTTTTTTTGTGGATAATTACAAGAAGGTTTCTGAAATAAAAAATCATTGTTTTGTTATTTTTGTTTTACTAATCGGATTCGTACGTTAACAGAATGTTATCTAAAAACTAGGCAGGTAGATTTATAAAATCTTGAAACCTTTTTCAGCCCAAAAACCAAATAATTTCATGACATGGCCACAACAACCTACTGTCCGTCGACCAACCATGCAGTTGCAATAATATTTTTTTGTGGCTTCTCTGCCTGACCTTTATTGTTTACATATAAAATAAATACAAAATATATTTTCCTACTTATGAATATGCCTACTGTGTATTTTACGTCGCAGTAGTGATGAATTCTCGGTTGACGGAAAACCTTACAGTAGGTTGCTATATCACCATGAAAGCAACATCGAAGTCAAATGAATGTATGAAACAAAAGTCTGTAGTTTAGGGTTGCCATAATAAATAATATTTTCAATAAACAAATAAATCGATAATCGAATTTAATATAATTAATTGCTTGCTTTTTATTTAGTCAATAACAATGTTTCTAAAATAGTTTATTTTTCACCAAAGTTAAATGTTTTTTTACTAAATACACTTTTATAGACTTTTTTCTTATTAATTCGATTTAACAATACTTTTAATCGATTTTAACAAATAATTGATTTAAAAATATTTTAAAATCGATTGTTCGTTAATAATAATTGTTTGTTTAAGACTGGCAACGTGTTGTAATCAAATCACCAACCGAAAATAAACTAGAAGTATATAATTAATGAATTAAAATACTTATTAAATAAACTTTTCATCAGTTTATATTGATAAAACTGCAATTCACGAATAAACATGATTTAATTTATGAAAATTATTGGTATATTTGTTTTTTTGTATGAATTCTGTTCACCTTGGGCCAAAATGGACAGTCCCCTTTGTTGCCTTTTATGCTCGATGCTCGATTAATATTTTTTTTCGTAATTCTGTACCTCTACTAATTCTTAGCAAAATTATTTAATATATTATTAGTTTTTGAAATAATTTCAGCAATATGGTATCATTAAATATTTCGATGTAAAATTAATTTTACTTTGTCTATGGCTTATTGATATTGTTCATTCATTTGCTCTTTGTGTCACTTCACTAAGCTACACTATACTCTAATTGTCTGTGGTCATAAGTACGCCATATTTGTTTACCAATTAGGACAATTCCAAAAAAACAGACCTTACGTAAAAACACTATTTACTGACTATTAAATAATTTTCTATATTTGATAGAATAGTCTACTCATACGTGAGACGAAGTTAGGTATTTTAAATAAGTTATATCAATGATCTGTGACTACGTTCGATTAGATCTGACAACATCTTTCTACATTCTACTGATAGTAATAATATATTATATCCAATATATCTGTAATGCTATCTATTTTTCTTATTGAATAATAAAATATCTGATAGGCACATGGCTACGGAGGTCCTCGAACGCCATCATAACATATTGTACAGAACAAACCTGGTTCGGGAGAACAAGACCCTGGGCCGAAGTATTCAGGAAAGCGTGCGCAGTCGAAGAACGGTCGCAGACGATCGGGCAGGCGCGCACCGCAGCCCGCAGTGAACGCGCGGCAGTACGAGCGACACGGCCGCACCAGCCGCTCGCTCTCGCAGCTCGGCTGGAGCATTTGACACACGAAGTCCTGACACAGATAAATTTACTTTTGAATATCGAATGCAATGTTTCGTATATGTTTGAATACTATGTGGTAATAGGAGACTGTGATAATAACCGTTCCGGTGTAAACTGACGTAGCGAGCTTAAGTAACTGAGGTAGGGCACAGCAGGAATTTCCTGCTCAAAATATGGAGCAGCCCGACTGGGGTAGTACCTCGACCTTACAGAAGATCACAGCAAAATAATACTGTTTTCAAGCAGTATTGTGTTCCTGTTGGTGAGTAAGGTGACCAGAGCTCCTCGGGGGATTGGGGATTGGATCGGTAACGCGCTTGCGATGCTTCTGGTGTTGCAGGCGTCTATAAGCTACGGTAATCGCTTACCATCAGGTGAGCCGTACGCTTGTTTGCCGACCTAGTGACATAAAAAAAAAGTCGTGCCCAGGGCACAATACCTTTTTAGCCCCCCTATTCAAAAACAACATAATATGTCCAGCAATTTTTTTGTTTTGCTGACTGTTTCGCGCCCCTTTGTGAGTATGGTCCCCCCCCCCGCTTTTATTTATCCTGTAGTAAAATCGTTAGCAGCGGTCACGCGAGTCAGCTAAGGTGATTGGAAATGTCTCAACGAACTTATCCGTAACAGTGTTGTATTTGCATTTCTTTGTTTTTTGTTATTTTATAAAATTAGAGATACTCAGTGAGGTGTAACTTGTTATAAAAGTAAAAATTGTCTAATCTAGGTTAAACGAAAATTGGTTATCGCCCGTAATGGAGTGATAAATTACTTGAGCCAAATGAGAGCACTCTGCGTCTAAAAGTTCTCTGAACGCGACGAGATCACGTAGCATCACTTCCTTCGAACTGTGACCCACTAAATTGGGATAAGTTGTAACGTTGTAGGGGAGATGTGAGCACAGGGACAATGTCAACGGCGAACACTCTCGTAGATCCTCTTCGATTTCGAATGTCACAACTTCGGTAGTGGGTGCTTCGGTTGTAGATACATCACCCTCTTTCAAGGCTTGTGATGATATAACAGAGCTTTCCTGTAATCAACATATAAATATATTTGAATATAAAATTATAAAAAAAAAGTATTACTCAAGTCGCTATTAGCGATAATACCGCCTTTGTACTGTATCTATATTTACTTCAGTATTTTAAACGAAATAAAACTGTCTTCACCTCTATATGTAATGTTTCTGGAAGAACTCCTAAACCCTGGAAGTAAGGAGTTAAGAGTTCTCGCGTCATTACAGCCGTCACTTCTGCCGTGCTTACTGCCGTAAAGATGGGTTCAAACGACACTTCGAAGTGCACTCGCGTTCCTTCCTCTGTACTAAAACAACGTACAAATTTATGCATATTTGATTGTGTATTTGATTTAGGTAAAAAAGCTTTTGTAATGAACAACGTATTATATATATAATGGTATGTTCATTCTGGGTTAGAAAACAAGCAGGGTACGTCTTATTAGCTATATTAACTAATGCGCATCAACAGTCAATTTAAAAAGTATTTTGTTTTAGCTAGCTACGACGGAAAGTTCTTCCGCATTAAATATCTCATACGTATTTAAAATACACTCACTAGCCTAACTTTAAGGTTAGTTACCTGAAGTTATAAACATAGTATCTATTTTGCCTTGTCCAGTTCTTTATAAACAAATGTTTTTATGAATTTTCACAGACATTCGGTGATCACTTTAATTTTCCTCAATACTTAAAGTTGTATCAAGAAAACTACAAGTACGGAATTCAACGGGAGTTTCGCGGAAAATAATATTTTGACACTAATCTCTTTTTCTAGAGAAGTCTTTTTTGTCTTATTCGCAGTTCACTTCAGTTTGTTATATCCCACTGCTGGGCGTAGACTTCTTTCCCCATGTTGGAGAAGGATCAGAGCTTAATCCACCACGCTGCTCCAATACGGGTTGACGGATATATTCCCTACTATGAGTGACGATCGCTATCAGGTGTACATGATAACAACCGGGACCGACGGCTTAACGTGCTCTCAGAGGCACGGTGAGGAGACCCATAAGAACTGCGCAAACTCCCAGACCACAGCAAACACCTGTATGAACAATAAAAATGTTTGTCATGTGCGGGGATCGAACCCGCAACCGCCAGCGCAACAGCCACAAACCAGAGCTGTGACCGTTGTGCCAACGTGTTGTCTTTTTCGTAGTACCTACTCTTTATTATGTCAGCTAACTCTAATAAAATTGAAAAGGCCAGCAGTTATCTCTTCTTATTATTGAGTCTGAGTATACCTATATAAGTAAAATTAAAATCCTTACATTTAACAACTCACATTGTTAAGTCTTAACATTTACAAATCAAACCTAAAACTTACAAATGTTTAAGCTTTTAAATTATTAATTATGAAAAAAAAATCGTTTTAATTAATTTTTTGTTACCAGGTATATTTGATTATACAATTATGATAATTACTTTCACTAAACTTTTACTGTTTTATTACAAATTGTTGCGTTATATAACATACACGTAATAAAATATGTGTTTGTTAAAGCATACAATTTGTATTTATTTCTATAGATAGATCGTCCGAATGATTTAAATTACTTGTAACAAAATATCCATGTTCTACAAAACAATTAGGCCAGTAAAATGCAGTGATCCGTTAACATTAACCAGGTGTGATACTTTGTGCATCATATTGACACGGGAAAGTTGTGCGTGCTTTGGTTTCTAAGCTTTAAACTTTCTATATTGTGCGTACTATTTGACTACAATCAAGGTCATTTTGACCCTTTCTTTTCATGATTTGAATTTAAAGCATTTAAGAAATGATACAATCTATATTCTTGTGGCCATTACGGAAACAAAGTAACCTTAGAAAATATATGCGTAATTGTATATCGCCATAATAACCGTATTGTCTGTTACACGCGTATTTGTAGTGTGATGTACGAAAGTGGAACTAATCGAATAAAATCTCAACAGTTTCCTATTTTTATTGACAAGAATAAAAAAATATTTCAATCGTTTTGTTATTAATGCCCCGTTAACACGCTTGATCTTAGCGCATGACATTCTAGAAAGCGAACTTTCTCCAACTTAAGCTACTATTTCTGTACAAGTTCCTTATAAGTTTCATATTATGCGGTAGTTATTATAATTAAAAAAAACATCCAGGAACTTATTTACCGATTAAACACAAGAAAAAATATTTATGAATATGTGCTTTATAAATGTTTTATTAATGAATGCAGATACTTAATATTTATTGTTTCTCATCAGAATGCTAACGTCTATCATGCATTTAAAACCATGGACAGTTTGAACCGTAATTGCCTTAATATGTTTTTCTCGAGTCTGTTATAGGCACAATAATACACGCAAAAACATTGATATAAAAATAAATCAAGTACATTAACACGTTTAAAATTACTTTTATCGTCGACTCTTTTTAAACTATTAAGTAAGTATTTTATGTACTCATATTAATAGCTAGATGAATACATTATGTTAAAGTATTATTAATATTGTATTTGTTAAAAGATTGTACTAACTTATCTATTGCAAGGACCTCAGCTGTAACGAAGCACGATCTTAATTCAGATTTACTAAATGAGTCGATAATTGCCTGCCGTATTTCTCCTTCTCTTGTGACGTTCTCTTTTACTTCAGGTAATATCTGATCTTTTGTGCCCCATGATGTTGCTACAAATGATCCTCTAAATGTTTGGCGATTTAATGGATCTCCGAACAGGTACATATCTGAAATTAATATTTTAATTAATAAAAGTAAACTAAGTAAAAATGTTAGGACTACATATTAATTAAACATATTAATTTTAAATTATATATATATATATATATATATATATATATATATATATATATATATATATATATATATATCGCTTCACTTGACCCTATCGCAGTCCATTGCTGGAAATAGACCGCTGTAGGTTCTCGCCAAAAATGGCGTAAGCTCAAACTGTGTTTTCCTCATAGTCACAACGCTGGACAGGCGGGTTGGTGACCGTAGGGTTGGTCGCACCGAAGACGCTACTGCCCGTCTTCGTCCTGAGTATTTCAAGGCCAGCATTTGGATGGTTATCCCGCTATCGGTCGGCTTTTTAAGTTCAAAGGTGTTAGTGGAACTGTGTTATCCCTTGTCCTTAATACGCATTAAAATAAAAACTTTATAAAATATAATAAATTCACATGTAATTCATTATTTTGTTTAAAATGTTATTTTAGTTTCCTAAAATTGTAAACTTTGTCGAACGATTCAAACTTATTGATAAAATGTGAAGCAGATTGCTTTTTGTTATATGCTCTTGAAGTAGAGACAAACTTAGGAGAGGCGAATGCAAGGCTACAGAATGTCGGCCTTTTAGCAGTGACGGGACTCTGTTAAATGCCACCGTATGCTAAGAATAAATCTGATAACCTATTAATATTACAAATAGTTAAAAATTAAAAAAAAAAAAAAAAACTAAAACCATGTTATCAATAAATGTTTAAATTTTAAAAGAAGAAAATAGACGAACGAGTTTAATTACATTTTTGTAGAAACTGAATATACTTTTCTTTTTCGTAAAGAGCTTCATTTGTACCATACTCTATAAATTATAACAGATTTAATGAGGCATAAAAAAGCAAAATTCAGTTTCTTGTACATTGAACGTATCTTTTTCTACTTACTCGTATTTGGTGCCGTGATACATGACACGTGAGCCAATGAAGTCAAGGATTACAAGATAAAATAAGTATTTATTAAAAGAACAGGACATTCTTCATAGTAGTTTTATCAATCAATCAAGTTTCTTTACATTTTTACTGTAGAATTAGATTATAAAATTTATATGCAGTGGAGAGATAAGTGGGTACTTTTACTTCCGTAACTTTTTAATATTATAATTATTTCTCTTGTGTGGTATATTTAATATTTAAGACTATTACTGTTAATATTTTGAATTTAATTCTGTTTGAATAGTGTTCGAATACTTCATATAATGTCTATAAATAGTGGTACCAACGGCCGAGGTAGACAGCGACAGCAGCGAGTAGTAACAAGACGAGCAAGGCCGCTAGAGCTGCACAGCAACCTCGGAAGGAGCGGCTGAGCTTGCGTCGCGTGAATCTGATGTCACTGCTTACTGACATCGTCGATTCCGGCGGCCGGTGCAAGCGGCACCGACGCTGACCATTTCGTGACCATCCGTAACCGAGCTGCAAAATATATATAACACAATTGTTTATAAATAGCGTATGTATTAGCAGGTGGCCCATAAGCCGGGTCGGTTACAAATACAAATACTCTTTATTGTACACTATCAGACACATTGGTAGGTAATAGCAAATCTCCGGGGACACAAACTAAACTTTTTATATTATATAATTATTTAATTTTAATTTTTTTTTTATATTACTACATTTTTTAATTTAAAAATAATATTCTGTGTAAATAAATAGCTTTTTTTCACTGTTTACTATTTTAATATTGACATTTTAAAACGATTTTCTGATATTTAGTTTGTTAAAATTTCGTCAAAAGCAATTTGAATTACCTATAATATTATGTTATGTTTAAAAAACTTTAAAGTAAATTATAATATAAAATATAGTTACAAAAAAGAGATACAGTTTGTTTGAATTATGTGCCATTGAGTCTAATTTACATATTTTATGTGCCACAATATCTTTTAAATAATTTGTTTAATTTACAGTTATCGGTCTACATATCAGTATATTTCGTGAAATTAATATATTTTACTTCCTTCAAACGAGAAATTTGTTGATTGTTACAGTTCAGAAGTTAGGGTAGATATTAAAATTATTCATAAATTATTAATTATTAGAAATTGTTGATTTTTAGTATTTTTTTAAGTTACTCGAGTAATTTACAATCCAGTGATATAAAATAAATTTTAGTAGTCAAACAAACCAACATTTTTCTAGTTGCTGTGTCATTTATTAAGTACATCGATTTGACTAGACACAAATCCAATTGTCTCTAAATTAACGTTGTAACTTATCAGCTTATAAAATAACCTCTTCGATCAAATATATAATAGTGGTTATACGTGGTATTAGCGTAGTATGTATGAAAATCGTATGCGACTTTGTTTATCACTTGCTAACTATTGTACGTATTTTTTTAATGAAAAATTTATTAAAAAGCTTTGACTCGAATTTCAGTACTTTGTTAAAATCATGACTTTTTTAACTACCTACCTATGCGTGTGACTGTAACCTCTGTGTTGCTTAAAAGGCCTAAGCTATAATATTAAGGTTCATTTTGCAGGAATTAGTATTGTGATTTTAAACATTATTAACGTAAGTTTTAAGTCAATGTAACGAGAGGAAACATAATAGTTGTAACTCTTTAAAAAAAATGTGTGCTTTAGACCATAGGACTGAAGTAAAACTTTATATCTTCAGTAACTTATACCTTCTTCTCAACTTCCGTTTGCCTCGCCCAATCACAGCGATCGTGCGTTTTTGTAGCGATCTTGTCATGCATTTACCAACTTACCCCCAAGTCAAGCGTGCGTAAAGAAGTTTTCCTACAAAAAGTTTTTTGTGACATATAAGTTACTGAAGATAGAAATAGAGAGAGACGTTTGTCGTTTTACTTCAGTGGTGTGGTCTAAAGCACACTCGTTTTTTTTTAATAATATAAAAACTCCAGAGTCGTGGCAATTGCGCCCATGTTAAGCTATTACGCCCAGATTCAGGTGGGAATCGCACCCGCAACCCGCAGTACAGAAAGCAGGGCCACTACAAACTGCACCAACGGGCTAGTCAATTGTGTTTAAGAGAGTTTGATACACCTGCTTTTATTGTTGCCATTACAATAAATAATAATTATATAATTATATTAACACTAAATTTAAAAACATTAAACTCTATTAAGGTTCAAAAAGAAAGCGAATCACAGAATTTTGTAGAACACAACTTTGGTATGTAAAATAAAGAGGACGGATTCGAACCGGTTAATAACCGGATGAATTTAGAGACAAAAACAACGATGCGTTTTAAGGTTAATTTTTACATATAAATTAAATGACACCTCATTATACTTGTCAGTCGATCGTATAAAATTTGAAAACACTAACATAGTATAGATATTTAAAAAAAAATGTAAGTTAGAAATTACCAGATAGAAATAGCTATAAATATTATTATCATATATTAAAATATAGACAGCCTATTTTTACTGGTAAGATTTACCTGCGAATTTTAACTTCACGCTTGAATTTCTCAGCTTAAGTTTATGTAAATATGAGCAACGTAATTCATAACTGTTACAAATATGATTTTTCTTTGGCTCATTACCTACCACGAGACTTTAAATAGTGTAATAGATTTGATAAAAACTTTGCACATAATACCATTTATATAATTCGTAAGACGTTGCAGAACAACAGAGAATATTGAATGTTTCAGAGAATATTAGACTAGGAACTGAGAGGTATTGCTTTTATGATAATGTCAATATTTTTTCATTTACTATTTATTGGTGCATTTAGAATGATGATAATTGCCTGAGATTTTATGAAACAGTATATATGACATGTCTTTCTATGCGTATTGCATATAAACATATTTATCATCAGTTATTTATAACGTCCGATCATTTACCATAAAGATGTAATTATATGTCGAAACGATAAGCTTATCGGTATTTCGTAATAAACTACATTAGGTCTGCAACACTGCAGTAAAGCGTTACGAACTATGAAAATTGCTAAGAATATGACGCCAACCAAGTATAGACTTATTTGGTCGACTTTCCATCAGTACATAAATAATACGTTGACCGTATATTTGTACATAATTATATTGTGATTATCCGGTTCACTTCCTAGTAAAGACTTCAGCTGTGTTTTTTCTTTTCTTCTAATTTTGTTCTTATCCTAAACCAATCAAGTAGGTACCCCATTTATCCTAGTCAACAACTTAAGTTTCATTTTAGTTTAAGCGCCAGTACCTATTTGTATATATATTTTATTAACCTTTACTAAATATCATTAAAAGTATTTCAATAAATGTTTCGGTACAAAATCTATTTAAACTTCTGCGTAATTTCAATGTTAGTAAATCAAATGAAGTGTAAGATTAAAGTCAGTCAGTCAGTTCAGCCTATTGCAGTCCACTGCTGGACATAGGCCTCCGCAAGTTTTTGCCAGACATCCTGGTTTTCCGCAATCCTTTTTTTTACGTGGCGACAATCCATCATGCATGCCCTTCGGCGCGGGGGCGCCAGCCTGGGTGGGGCGAGATGGGGTCGCACTAGCATTCGCCACCTCGCCCCAGCGGTAGGCCCGGACGAAACCTCCGGGCCCCGGCACAATGGTGGGGGTGACCTCGCTCACAAGAAGGCCACCTCTCAGACATGTGGGGTCCGGCCGGCTGAAGTCCCCCGAGTATCGGCCGGCGACCCCAATATTACGAGGGGGGGAGGAGGTAGGCAAACCGTCTCCTCCTTGCCCCCGTACGTCTGCGCCGGAGTCGAGCGTCGTAAAAGCCATGCTCGACAGTAAGAGATCCCGTCCGAGGACCGCCCAAAGCGTGCGCCGCTGCGAGTCTCAAGCGGCGCACACCTCCAGCGTTTGAAGTGCCGTATCCTCTGGCGCCCCACACTCGTGGCAGGCATGGAGTCACCTCCCGTCTCACGATTTGGTGTAGACACTTACTGAAGCACCCGTGTCCGGATAATACCTGCACCAAACGGAAGGTCAGCGGCCCGAACCGCCGCCTCACCCATTTCCGAAGGATCGACCTGACCGCATCCACCGTCCACTGCCCGGGGACCGGCGGGGCCAGGTCCTCCGTCCACCACCGCAACAGGGTGTCCTGCGCCTGCTTCCGCATGCGTGCGACCTGGTTTTCCGCAATCCTCATCCCGCTTACACAGGCTATCTTACGTAGATTAAAGTTTCGTCATTAATTTTTTTCTTTAGCGATAATGTATTTATGCTGTGTGGCTACGGCACTAAAGAATTTAGCCACCCCCTCTCTTCCCGTGGGTGTCGTAAGAGGCGACTAAGGGATAACAAGGTTCCACAACCACCTTGGAACTTAAGAAGCCGACCGATGGCGGGATAACCATCCAACTGCTGGCTTTGAAATACACAGGCCGAAGACGGGCAGCAGCGTCTTCGGTGCGACAAAGCCAGTACTGCGGTCACCAACCCGCCTGCCCAGCGTGGTGACTATGGGCAAAACACATGAGTTCACGTTATTTATGGCGTAAACTTGTGGAGGCCTATGTCCAGCAGTGGACTGTATAGGCTGTAATGATGATGATGATGATGAATGTATTTATCTATCATCTTAAACTAAAATTTTGATCTGAGGCCATTTCAAAAGTCGGTCGATTTCGTTTCTGTATTTGTAGGTACCATTTGTACAATTTCTGTAAATCGTTTGTCACGTTGACTCTTTGGTATTTATTTCTATAGTTGAACTTCGTTTCAAATGCTTTCGAAACAAAATTCGTAATACTTGCCGCAAATAATCTCGAAATTGTTATGTACCATAACACAAAATGCTGTCTGTTATTTCGTAGCTACAGAAACATGGCACGTTTTTAGGCTAGCAAGCAACTGGCATTTAAATACAAACACGCCGAACAAAGGGAATATCAAAAGTATTTAGAGTCAATTCCTTGTCTCACAGGTCTGAGTAAGAATTGAGGTGCGTGCAAGGTCAACATAGAGGTCAAAGAGAACAGAAAATTGAACGTTTAAATCGCCATATAAACATACATATATCACCATATCTATAAACTCCGTATTTGAATTAGTTTGTGGCTAAAATTTTATTTATTTATTTTAGTTGTTGAACGAATTAACCTATAGTCAAGATTCAGATAAAATACAAGGTAGAGGGTAAGTTGTAGTTACGATGCCAATTATTTAAAACATAAAACTTGTACACTACCTACTTTCGTGATGGTCTAAGATCCGAACCTAAGTCGATCTTCACCGAGCTGATAATAGAATGAAACATACTTTATAAATATATTTTTTAAAAATAATTAAATATTGTCAGTCCAGGATTTTTTAGGCAACCCATCTTTGATATTATCTAATATTATTGTTACTATCTAATATACTAAATTTATTATAAAGTATGTTAAATTAAGTAGGATACTCATGGCAGCATTATTTGTTGCTTGTACTCGATTTAGTAAAGGCATGTGTAAATTGCACTTGCTGGTGCGACCTACATTTCTCCACGTTTTTGCTCTCAGCGGCGGCAACAAAATGCAAAGTCGGGCAAGCCTTAGCCTTTTCGTCAGTTTCTATTGAGTACCACGGCTACAACTACGCGAACACCTTCACTTTTGTTTATTCCAAGAGATTCTAAAGATATAATATTTAGGTGAAACCTAAACGACACAGAGCGTCTATTTTGCTATTTATATTTAGATTTTCGATAGCTTTAATTACTAACAAAATAATTTTATTTCGTTTATATTATTCCTGTTTACTTAATCCAGTATACGTAAAGTTCTGGTCAGATGTTGTCAAGCAATGTATATATTTCGGCCCTGAATGATAGATGTAATTACATCGTTATTGCATCTTTAGTACGTAGGTACCAATTTTACAATATAAGCCGCATTCACTTGTACATGATATACATATATATACAAACAGGAGCATTAATTAAAACGTCATCATTAATTTTGTAACTATTAATGAGATACAAATAAAATTTTAAGAGTTCTCTTAAGTTCTCTCTCTTCTTTTAATTTTAAGAACTCTACTGTCATAAATACACAATTTTTATAGATTTCAGGGTAGGTATAAGTAACCAACATGCTTTAGTATAATATAATAAATAATAATTATAATAATAATATTAATTTTTATTTGATGTAAAGTACCTACTTTGTAATTTTAGTAAATCTGACATGCATACAGTCCATGAACTTTTAAGATTCGATCGTTTTGTTGCAACTTTTATGACTGTCGAATTAATTACGCAATATACAAAAGTGTAATTTGCATAATTAGCATCTTAGCATCATCACTAAAACTCATGACGTTAATGTGACCTTTAAATTCAATAGCAGTGAGTTGACAGATATAAATAACGTTACAAAAATCTACCTTTTATTTACAATTGTTAAATTAAGAGGAGTTTATGTTTACGGGTGGTACCTACCTATTTTATTCTTTTATATTACTTACCTCTCTTCTTTTCTCTTCATCTTACAAATGCTAATGTTTTATTCATTGTTTTACTTACAAAAGGCTTTCTAATTGAAAAATATGAATGTAAATATGCTTATATTTTCTATTCATTCAACTCGTATCTGAATAATTAGTTGTACACTAATCTTTTCCCTTTGTTTAGTTTTTAAAGCATAAAAGTTTCGTTAGTACTAAAATGTCATCTTGAACTTTAAAAAACTACAAGCTAGAGAGTAGTCTTACAACATGTATGTATACCTACGTAAAAAACAACGAACAGCTAAAACTCGAATAAGTAAATACTTAAGCGAACATGAGATTGCCACCGTTGTGGTCAGCGAACTCGCAGCGACCCGGATCACGGATCACACCGCGGTCGGCTCCGTTAACATCCATTGACACACTTCCACTCTCGCTTCGTGATATACTGAATTAGTAGACTTCGAACCACAGGTGTATTGTTGTCATGAAGAAAAGTTAATCTTCTGCGTATAGTAATTGTAATGTTTACCTACTTTGAAAGATTAATTATATATGTATATTATAGCACATTTCTTACACTTACTTATCGCTTGCAACTCACAACGCGGATATATTGTTGGTTTATAATTAATTATTTACTAAGAGAATAAATAACATAATTGTGTTTGCATGCAAACGAAAAAAAACCGACTTCAATTAAATCGACAGGTAGATAAAAAAATAGTCAAGTAAATACGCATTATCAAAGATTACTCCAAAAGTTGTAATCAGATCTCCCCCCAGTAAAAAGTTGTGTAGATTTTCGAGTTTCCCTCGATTTCTCTGAGTTCCCCTCATCAGATCCTGGTTTCCTTATCATGGTACCACACCGGCGATATCTCCTTTCCATCAAAAAAAAAAAAAAAGAATTATCAAAATCGGTTCATAAACGACGAAGTTATCCTCGAACATACATAAATATATATACATATGGTTGAATTGAGTAACCGCCTCGTTTTTTTGGAGTCGGTTAAAAAACAATAATATTCTTGAGAAAATTTACGCAGACAGTAAATTCTAACCATGCAAATACGACACAAAAACAAGAAAGTTATTCTTGCGGTTGTGGTAAATAGTAGAACAAGGTATGTGTTAGGTATAAATAAAATGGAAAGCCTTTTTGTTTAGTAGGTAGGTATGTGATAAAATTCGTTGAGATCAGTATACAGGAGATAAATGTACATTTAATAAAACTAGTGGTCGCCGAGTGGTCGTAATTTGACCATAATTAATTTAAATTATAAGCTTGAACACTATTAAGGTTCTGTTATCAAAGACTATCTATACTAATATTATAAAGCTGAAGAGTTTGTTTGTTTGTTTGTTTGTTTGAACGCGCTAATCTCAGAAACTACTGGTCCGATTTGAAAAATTATTTTAGTGTTAGATAGCCCATTTGTCGAGGAAGGTTATAACCTTATATATATATATGGCTATATATCATCACGCTGAGACCAAAAGGAGCGGAGCACCAATGAAGAATGTTTCAAAATCGGGGGTTGTTTTTTCCTTTCGAGAGCTTCCGCTGCGTGCCCTGTGAAAACAGTTAATGTTTCGCAAAAATCATGTATGACAGAATTGATCCTCTTTAAAAGTTCTAAAAAAAGTCCGCGACAGCATATATCTATCTTTTAAGGTTGGCTCACTATAAGATTTTTTATGCTAACCAAGTTTGTTCTAAAATAATGCATTATTTGCGAAGATGTTTTTATGAACATGATATTAATCCTTATCTAAATAAATACGTTATTCATCACAAGTATTTAATTTAAAACAAAATAGCCTTTTACATAATTCGATTTCAATGAGTATGTCAGGAGATATCGCAGTTTTAAAATAACATCGCAGCAAAATAATGATCAAGTATTGCGCGCGCCTCTGTTCCACGCGGACGAAGTCGCGCGCAGAAGCTAGTATTTCTATAATAATAAAGAAAAGAGTATATATTAGTGTGTGTGTCAAATGTATGGTAATTTGTGTAATGTTTTTTTTTTATTGATTCAATGTATAAATAAAATGCATAATTTAAAATATTAGCATTCTGCACTCCTCTAATATAAACTATAAGTTTGCGAAATTTCATACTCCTCCTTCCGCGAAATTTTCGTAAAAACCTACAAAGTTTTTGCTTCACGTATGATAATTAATACCTATATTGCTTACAATAAGAGTAGCCTAATTGCTACATACTCAATAATTGGTACACACTTAAATAACAACGATAAAGATATTTAATTGCTATAGGAAATTAATGAAGAAAGAAATTATAATTTAATATAGAGGACATCCATTAATTACGTGAGCTCAGAATGGGGGGAGGGGTCCAATGAAATCTCACCAAATCTCATTTAAACCGAGGGGGTAATCGAAAAACTCACCTCAACTTCAAAAGATCAAAGTCTCATGGATTAAGTAAAAATTTAATAAAAGTGTTGTTTTTATCCGTTTTTGCTTCGAATTTTATTTAATTTAACCATAGTATACACATGAACGGCTTATTATTTTCCCGAATAATAAAAATAAATTTAGTTTCTACTATTTTCGGCGTCAATCTCACGTAAGGGGAGAGGGCAATCTCACTAAATCTCACTTAAGTGGGAGGGGTCTAAACTGATCGAAAAATACCTAGTTCACGTAATTAATGGATGCTCCCATACGAAACTTATTTTCACCTTTGCCATGTATTAATTATTAGTATGATGTCACTTCCCTGCAATATGCAAACATCTATTTAAGATAACGATGTGATATTTTTACACGGTATAATAAATAATAGTTATTCATATAGTAGTATTAGTAACAGTTAGAATAAGGATGAGTGTATACGAACGGTTTTTGACTTTAAAGATGGAAATAGACAAACAAGACGACGAATAATTTTATAGGTACGTCATTGTTTTTCCTATTTCTATTTGACCGATTTATATGTTTATTGAACCAAATCTATAGTGATTTTTAATGGTTTAGTATTAATTAAGACGACAATATCTTGTTTCGTATTTGCTTGCTAATTTTTAAGTATATCAATGTTTATTTGTATTCATTTTAGAATATGACCGTCACGGGCGATCAAGTGTGTAACAATTAGTTAATCAATAATAGGCACCGACTTCAAAATTATAAAATATTTATTTAATCATTTCTGATTAACTAAATCAAAATACGAATTACTTTGTACTAAGTAAATTTATTTTTCACTTTTTAGTTTCCTGTTTGAAGTTGGTTTTTTTTTTGTTAAAAATTATTTTATTTTACAATTTTTAGTGATGGGTAGACCTAACAAGGATGCTTTTTCTCTTGTGTCGGGGGTCCGGAAACATACGCAATACACAAGCACAAACACCCAGACAATGACAAACATCTATATGGCCAATACAAATGTCTGTCGTGCGCGGAGATTGAATCCACTAACGCTAGCACAACAGCCGGTGCTGTGACCGCTGCGCTGACGCGTCGACATACTATGAGTAAAGTTCGCTATCAGGTGTACATAATAACAACCGGGACTGACAGCCTAGCGTGTTCTCTGAGGCTAGGTTGGGAGAACCACAAAGATTAACAACTAGACCGAAAATAAATATTTGTATAAACATAAATATCCACTCTGAGCGGGAATAGAACCCGCGACCGTCGGTGTTTAGGCACCGCCGATACGGCACATGCACCATTATATCAAAGCGGTCGTCAAACAGCAAAAGGTAACTGCTGTAAATTGTTGAGAAATTCCCTCGAGTGTTTATGGGCTCCATCATCAAACCTGGTCCTGCGACACAGATGATCACACAGCAGGTAATTGCTATAAATCGTTAAAAAGTTCCCTCGACTATCTTTCGTCTCCATCATCAGACTGTAATGGCACTTGTAACTCATATAGGTGCAAAGTTCTCATCAATAGAAACGAATTAAGTTCAAACAGCTGGTAATTGCTATAAATCGTTAAAGAGTTCCCTCGACTAAATTTGTCTCCATCATCAGACTGTAATGGCACTTATAACTCATACAGGTGCAAAGTCCTCATCAATAGAAACGAATTAAGTTCAAAAAGCAGGTAATTGCTATAAATTGTTGAAGAGTTCCCTCGACTATCTTTCTTCTCCATCATCAGATCGACTCCAGACCTTTATTAAATAGTAGTGCTTTATAGTACTTAATGAAAACATGATTAAATTTACTAGTCACCCTTACGATTTTTGAAAGTTCCCCTCGATTTCTCTGGGATCCCATCATCAGATCCTGGTTTCCTTATCATGGTACCAAACTATGGATATCTCCTCTCCTATGGACTTCCAAAAAAGGAGGAAGTTCTCAATTCGACAGTATTTTTTTTTATGTATGTTACATCAGAACTTTTGATCGTGTGGACCGATTTCGACAAATTTTATTTTAATCGAAAGGTGGTGTGTGCCAATTGGTCCCATTTAAATTTATTTGAGATCTAACAACTACTTTTCGAGTTATATCTAATAATGCGTTTTTACTTGACGCTTTTTTCGTCGACCTACGTTGTATTATACCGCATAACTTTCTACTGAATGTACCGATTTTGATAATTCTTTTTTTGTTGGAAAGGAGATATCCCAAATTTAGTACCATGATAAGGAAACCAGGATCTGATGATGGGATCCCAGAGAAATCGAGGGAAACTCTTGAAAATCCGCAATAACTTTTTACTGGGTGTACCGATTTTGATAATTCTTTTTTTTTGTGGGAAAGAAGATATCCCTAGTTTAGTACCATGATAAGAAAACCAGGATCTGATGATGGGATCCCAGAGAAATCGAGGGAACTTCTTGAAAGTCCGCAATAACTTTTTACTGGGTGTACCGATTTTGATAATTTTTAATTTAATCGATAGCTGATGTTTGTCATGTGGTCACATATAAATTTTATTGAGATCTGATAACTACTTTTTGAGTAATCTTTGATAACGCGTAGTTACTTGACTATTTTTGCGTCGATCTACGTTGTATTACTCGTCGATGTAATTGAAGTCGGTTTTTTTTTCGTTTGCGAGCAAACACAATTATAGATGGTATAATCACTACTTATATAAAGCATGGATACTCACATCTTGTAACATTTAAAGAGCGGGTTTTATATTTGTCTTTATAAACTATAAAGATAAATTGCATATTCGCCGATATCTACGTCAATTGTTAATAGAAATATTCGTCAATTGAAAAGACGCTCCACGGGAGGTTAAATTTTCAGTAAATCATCAGGATATGATGGAGAAATCCCAAAGTAATCGATGGAAGTCCAGATATTTTAATGCACATAGTATTATTTGGATGCATGCCCTTACCTGGTTGAAGTCTCTTGCCGTATTAGACATTTTTAAAAGGAATTTTGGTGCATGATATGCAAATATATTATGATATGATGATATGCAAATATATTATTTGATAGCAAGTAATCCAATTGATTATCAAAACTAACATTACAGCTATTTCGAAAAATTGGGAATTGGGAATGGTTCTTAGTACAAAATGAACATTTTTTAATTTGCAATTATAATATATTTAACTTGAAAGCTCTTAGTAACTGTAACTCAACTGAAGACGTGAATCCTTAAAAAACATGTCGCTGAATGTGTATACCTGTTCTGGTATACGTAGCGGTCACGAACGCGAGAGAGCGCGCTCAGGTAGTGTTCAACGTAGTGAAAAAACATTTAAAATGCTTAGTTCTTTTTGAATATATTAATTTTCGAAATATGAAAAAAAAAACAATTTTTTGAAAGTTTCAAAGTAGACAGAGGCCTGAAGTTAAATAACAAAAATGGGCCCAGTTCGTATGAGACCTTTGTAGAGTAAGTAGGCTTTCGTAGTTCCCCGTTAATTTATTTGGAACACCGCTTTCGAACTTGAGTTTGGTAGGGACCTGTGAAAACTGAAATAACTCTAGCTTTCCACAATCGTTTAACATGGCAAAAATAATACACTTGGTTTTCTACTTTTCGAACTTTTGGAATAAGGTCGAACTAGAGTTTTGGACTAAAATTAAGTTTTAGATTGCAGATTCCAAATCAAAAACATTTCATTATATTTGATTAAAAAAATAATTAAAATGACGAACGTAGCAATATTGATCAATATCGTGCTCTATTTATAAACATTTGCTGTTACGTTACACGAGTGAGAGGCTAATACAAGGACATGCGACATTAAATCGGTTGTACTAAGTTTTAAGTTTCCTGCTCATAGTGGAATGCGAGATTGATGCTATAAGTACTAAGCTCTCAATATAAAAATGCTCAAGATTTTATTAATAAACTTTACATTTTGTACTCTACATTTTATTTTATCTCATAGAAACATTACAAACAGGTAAAGTTTTTTAAACATAAGTGATTATGAAAAAGCTAAATTATTTTATCAGTATAAAGCTAAATTATTCGGTAAAACATTGCGGAATAAATAAACATTACTGAGTCGCTTTATTGCCATACGTTGACGTAATTATCAGTTATACTCTGGTTATACTGATACTTGTTCAAAATCAATTAAAGAGATTAGCATCTCTGAAACTACTGAACTCTACAAACATACATAGAAACCCAAAATCTATACTCTTTGTAACCTTACTTTTAGTCTATACATATAATAAAATGGTAGGAAAGTCAAAACTGTACATTAAATATTTTTTTAAAAGAATACTTGGGGTGTGATCTATAATCGATACCGAAGCCAAAAATATAGTTTTTAGAATTTTTGTCTGTTTGTCTGTATGTATGTCCGGGATAAACTCAAAAAGTACCGCATGGATTTACTTCAAATTTGGCACAAATATTATTAAGAAGTCGGGTCAACATATAGGCTACATATTATCATGCTATCACCTATCGGGAACGAGCAGTGAACCTTTATTTCCTCAACGCATTCTGTAACAACGTGTAATCTAACGACGCATATTTGAATGTTGTTGTTATTATGTTAATAACCATACTATATAAGCTAGCTTCACACTATAAAACGCAATATAAGTAACTAAGCCGATAAACATAATTAAATGAATATAAGTAGACAAGACAATTTTAAAGCAGCGCCATCATGAGATTTTTCTGTAGATATGAAATGTAAAGAACTGAAGGGTACTTAAATGAATTTTATTTTAAAAGTTATAATCGTAGGTATTTTTGGTGCTGTATAGCGTTCACGCAGACGTCGTCGCGGGCAGCTGCTAGTGTTTTATAATAACAAAAAATCAAGTGAACTCGGCTACAATGACAGGTTCGGACTTGTTTACTCTGTGAATTAATAAGCAGTTGATTGAATGAAAAAAAAATTAAATTAAATTGTTTTATTGGTTCGAATGAATTCCTAATACACTCGACTATATGCTCAACACTTTTTGATATTAAAATGAACATGATAAATCTATCTTATTAATATTATAAAACTGAAGCGTTAGTTTGTTTGAACTCGCTAATCTCAGAAACTACTGGTCTGATTTGAAAAATTCTTTCAGTGTTAGATAGTTATTAAATTATCGAACGCTATAGGCTATATATCATAACGCTAAGATCAACAGGAGCGGAGCACTAATGTACTAATGTTTCAAAATCGGGTTTTTTTTTCAAGTAACTATACAACGTGGATGAAGTCGCCGGCAGTAGCTAGTTATAGAATAAAATGTAGATTTAAATTTGATATAGAATAAAACGTAGAGTATAACACAAAAATTCTAGTTTTTAGTAAAAGAAGGCCCGCGACAACCCCATATTTCTGGTCGGTAGGTAATAATACGCCATTGCCAAAAAATTATTAAAATCTGTAAAGCGATTTACAAGCATATAATTAAGCGTATAATATTAACCCTAATGAATAAAGAGTACTATTATCAATACAATTACAAAAGATAAAAAACATATTGTTTTAACTCATAGTTTAACAATAAGAAATATGTTACCGTGAATTACCCACGATAAAGTTAACTTTAACAATTAATCTTTTTAATAATGAAATTTAGAACCAAAAGTGGGATCGAGATAATATATCGATTTTAACGCTTAATTTATAAATCTAGCTTTATCATCAAACCAAACTTCATTGTTTTGACCTAATCGATTCGTCGTTTACCGTGGATGAAATCATTCTTCATCAAATCTTCATGTGGAAATAATCAATTAACAATATTTCACGGTATTCACGTTGGTATAAAGGAACTCGGCGCAAAACTACTCTTTTAATAACGCTTTTATACAATATTAATAGTGTAGAGTTTGGACAAGATACAATTATATTTTATTACAATAGACAATAATGTGAAGACGATGACTTTTTATTTTTTTATTTCTCATTATAAAATACACCGTTTAAATTATTATATAAATTGTTGTAATTGTTAGTTTCCTAATTATCTCACAACTATACCTGTCACTGGATTGTAACTTTGAAAGTAATGCCACGAAACAATAAAGAATGGTAAAAATATCACAGATAGACTGGTTTCTAATAATTAAAAACTCTATTGAACATTCTTTATTTAAAGTTAATTGTGTTTTTGTTTGTTAAATAATTCCTACTTATTGGCCCCGCGGTTTCACCCGCGATGATTTGGGGAAAAATTAGTTTGAAATTGAACAAAAAATTTACCGACCGTCAATCAAATCAAAAGCAATTTTTTTTTTAGTTTTTGATGCCGGTAGAGCAAGCAATTATCTATGAAATGATATATAAATTTATGTGGAGTAATATTGTAAGGTTTTTTCTAAAAAGGGAGCAAAACATCTTAACCTTAGCGTATTCATATATATGATGATATAGTGTTGAACATACACTACGTACAAAATATTAAAAAAAAAAGAAGGTTTTAACATCTTTATTGTTCACATCATTAAACAGTCGCTGTTTTTGACTTCATTTTCATATTTGCAATCTTTAAAAGCGACTTAAGCACCTCAATTGGCTCTAGAACCAAATAAATTTTTTTGTACCTCCTAAAAATTAAGTTGCTAATGTTTATAGAGGTCAAACAACGCGTTTAATAGCGTTATAGAGTATTTGTCCATCGACCTCTTTTAATTATTTTAAATTAAATAAATTAAAATGCATATTTATTTTAACTGTGTAGTTGTGCACGTTTTTTTTTTAATTAAAAAAATATAGTTTTAAATTACTAAACAATTTTAAATTAAGTACGACTATAATTTGAATGAAAATATTACCTTTATAATTAAATGGAATAGAAAGATAAAAAACATTAGATAAAATAGGTATCTCTCTTCTCTATCTCTATCTTTTGAACGAATTTTTGGAATGGCCGCAATTATACACGCACGTTGTTTTTTAACCGACTTCCAAAAAAGGAGGAGGTTCTCAATTCGACTGTATTTTTTTTTATGTATGTTACATCAGAACTTTTGACTGGGTGGAGCGATTTCGACAAATTTTCTTTTAATCGAAAGATGGCGTGTGCCAATTGGTCCCATTTCAATTTATTTGAGATCTAACAACTACTTTTTGAGCTATATCTAATAATGCGTTTTTACTTGACGCTGTTTTCGTCGACCTACGTGTATTATACCACATAACTTTCTACTGGATATACCGATTTTGATAATTCTTTTTTTGTTGGAAAGGAAATATCCCAAGTTTAGTACCATGATAAGGAAACCAGGATCTGATGATGGGATCACAGAGAAATTAATGGAAATTCTTGAAAATCCACAATAACTTTTTACTGGGTGTACCGATTTTGATAATTCTTTTTTTGTTGGAAAAGGGATATCCCTGGTTTGGTACCATGATAAGGAAACCAGGATCTGATGATGGAATCCCAGAGAAATCGAGGGAACTTCTTGAAAATCCGCAATAACTTTTTACTGGGTGTACCGATTTTAATAATTTTTAATTTAATCAAAAGCTGGTGTTTGTCATGTGGTCACATATAAATTTTATTGAGATCTGATAACTACTTTTTGATTAATCTTTGATAACGCGCAGTTACTTGACTATTTTTTCGTCGATCTACGTTGTACTACTCGTCGATGTAATTGAAGTCGTTTTTTTTTTCGTTTGCGAGCAAACACAATTATTAAGGTATTTTTTAAATTTGTGTCCTTTAGGAAAAAAAAACGTAGGTAATATATTTAAGTAATACCAAAAAGATGTAGAGTTAATTTTTAATTTGAATGAGCTTGCCTGAAATGAGAAAATCCAGTTTCCTTTGAAAAACTTTTTTAAATAAACATCCCAGCAGTACCTATTATTCGCACGAATTACGTGCGTTTAATTATTTCCTGAAACTATAAAAATATTGGAAACAAACAAAGGCGAATCCGCGAGGGCAATCGCGTATAAAATCACGACCTCGTTTAACTTTTAATAAACTTTCCAAAAATTTTTTTTCAAAGGGACCTTGCTTTATTTACCAATATCAGTATTAAGTAGGTATTACGTATATCAAACAAATTTGATGAACCAAAAATCTTTACTTCATTCATCGATGTTGTTAAAAGCCCCTTTGAAGACAAACACTATTTTTAAAATCCATCGGGATCTATAAATTAAATCTTATAGAACATAGCACAAAGTTTCATATCTTAATGAGGAGAAAGTGACAATTGTGTTATAAAGAAATTGTCGCGCAACTTAATGAATATTCCATTGATAGCTCTTACCATTCATAAAGACCGCTGTGAATCACATGCGTGCTAGATAATAATCAATTACCACTTTAAGTAGCTACAATTCATTTCACAACGTTTAACTCACCTCCGATTCCCAGGTGTCTTTAACGTTTCGCGGTTTACTTTCCTTCATGCTTCCAGAATACGTCATCGCTACCCTCTACTCGGGGCGATGCACTTTGCACGATACGTTGTTAATTACAATTTTTGAAAATATGTAACAAGTCCACTGTGTATAATACAAGACCTAACTTTATGGAACACTATCGCTTTCTGTCGTATTTTTGTCGGATAGACAGATTGTAAACATCGTACCTCCGTGCACGGTATAGATGCAACAATCCGTAACACACGGCTCGCCGTCGCGGACTGATCGCTGAGCGCGAGACAACAGGCGCCTGCGAGTGCGAATGGCGCGGTAACGGGTACGCACTACAGTTAACTTTCTCCCTCGCGAGAACTGTCTGTACGAACATAGGCTGAGCGCTATCGAAAGTTTAAGCTGCGTCTACGGTACGGGTCAGTCTTCATTAAGCCTCGATAGCTTTCAAGGAAATTATATGATTTCATGTTCGCTCAAATAGTGGAAATTGCTGTAGTTTTCTCCGCGATCACCGCCACTTACCGGTTACCACTTAAAGGCGTCGCCGCATTAACAATAATGGGTGGGATAAATAAAAAACAATAGAGTATAAAACTTAATGTATAATCGTAGTATTTACAAACTTATGTTATATAAAACAAATATTTTATGGCTATTATTATATACTTACTAATACAACATGTCATTAATAATTTACACAATGTTCAAAGTAAAAGCAACAATAACTCAAGTACTGAAGACAGCGCAAGTTCTAATAGCACAAAAATATAAGTGATATTAATGGAAATAACAGAGATTCCATAATTTACATGGTACTAAAATTATGTACAGATTAAACGAATATAGATCGATAAGTTCGAATGTTTTTACATATGAATATATTTTATATAATATGGCTTAATTTCGCATAAAACACAATGTCACAGTCAGTAATTGATTGTCGTCGCTAGTGCGTAGAATATGGATTTTAAATAAAGTAACATGTCTAAATTTATCAACAAATTTATTTGTATTTTTTCATATATATTTCATATTCAATGAATGTAAATAACGGCCAGTCATCCGTCTATAGATATCACTATACAAAATACAACTTTACCGCGAAATACTAATTTACAGAAGGAAATGTGTTGCTTTTTAGGACAGCACCATTTGACATTTTTCAAAAGTCTTAGAAATTTATACAAATGAAAGTTAATGTACTAAAATAATTATAAAACACTACAAATTAACAAGTCTTATCACATTTTATGGTAATTAAGTATGTACATGCTGAGTGACGCCTGGTGACTCATCGCAACCTATTCCTTAACATCGCTATGATTCCACTGTAAAACTTAGTAGTAATTTTGCATAAATATACATATTTCAACGATTGCAAAAAGTTAGCTAGCTAAAAGAATTTAGTTGAGCTTTAGATCTTTGGAAATCTGAATTTCTTACGATTACAATATCGATAAACATCTACGTTTTATCTACACAACTTGTATTGCGATCTAACAAAATTGTTTAGAAAAATAAGTCGTCATTTTGGCTTCCACTTTACCCTAAAATGGAATGGTCTCACGAGCAACCACCGTGTACATCTTCGTAGTAAACACGTACTGAATAGTCATTGCGATCGTTAACTTAGTAACCTTAAAATTATTGAATAAATATTGTATTACCCAAAAATCTCAATTGTCGCATTTATTTATACATATGTTATTTGAATCGATTTGATGCCTAAGACTCTGAGCAATTAATAATAAATTGTACGATACATTCTGCAGATATATGATTTCGAAAACGCGTCTAATGGCACCGCTACCGAACAGAACACTGCCTCATAAAATGCATCTTATCTATAAATTATTTTACGAATTATTAAGATTTTTATAAACATTCAACTTGAAACCATACGACGTTGGAAAACAAAGAATGTACTCCATTATTATTGCTCTCTATACTACATTTATTTCGTAAATATAATAAGTAAATAAGGTAATACATCATATACGAAGCAATGAAGTATTCTCGAAGGCTTCATTATTATCTAATGAACAACTACGATTTTAATTATATTTTTTACAGCTTTAATTAAATCCTTTCGACATTTCATTCAATTTCCAGTAACTTACGCTAGTTCTAGTCTAGAGCGACACGAGCTTATAAAGTTGTTCCCGCCAAGTTTGTTCGTTTAGTCTGGAGAGGGCGCTTACAGTTCGAGGTGTCCTCGAGCCCTTCCATATTGGAGAATCGTAACATATTCAAAAGGCGAAGTTCACAATTTAAAATAGTTAATTTCCAATTGCTTTGTAAGTTATACGACATCTTGTCTAATCAACCCCGATTACAATATATCTTTATGTATTGAGAAGAGTGCATATTATACCTTTATGATTTTGTAAGGTGATCATATACAATTGATCTATTAAGACAAAAAAAAACTCTATTTTAATTATTAAAATATATCGTATATGATATGATTTGAATAAACTATCACGCTATTTTTTATCTATAAATTTTTCCGATTATTTACTTTTATAGAAAGGCCCGAACAACACTCAAAGTCTGAATTCTCGTAATAAGATTCTTCATAACAATAACAGGAATTTTATACTTTTATAGCTATAACCATTTAGAATCTCCCTGTACTAATACATATCTACTAATATCCAAATTTATAAAAAAAATAATAATTGTTAAAATCGAGTCATTTTAATCAGCTACAAATGTGAATGAATATTGTGATCGAGCTAAAACGCAAATGTAAAATTAAACAAAATTATTCGTATTTCAAAATTAATTATTAGAAAGTATGATACATCTTTAGCGATTTTTTAATAAAAACCTATTGAGTTATTCAAATAAAGTAAATTTAGGTGCTAAATATACGTAAACATAGAATATTCTAAATTATAACTGGTGGATTTTAGTCTTTAAAATTAAATAATAAAAATAAAAATAGAATAAGCAATTAATAAATATAAAAAGAAGGATAGAATAGCAGTAGTTAGAATTTTAAAAATAAATTATTTATTGAGAGTATAGTGCTTACGCATTTAAAATGTAAAATTAAAAACAAGTTGTTATTGTTTGTATTATTGTTTTTATTCGTCTACATTGTAGACTCTACAATCATTTTTGAAATACTAAATAACGATGTAAAGATAAAAAAGTTGAAACAGCTGTTTCTGCACGCGAAGACAACAGATTTTTGGATACTTCCTAAAAATCTACATTAAATGAGCGAATTTTCAAACTAAAACGCCACATAGTCAACACGACAACTACGCAAACGCATATTCGAAGTTTAAATCAAATTGTGACAAAAAACGTTCGGCAGAAATAAATACGAATAAAAATCGAATCTAGCTTAACGACTACTAAGGTAAAAGCTAGCAATATAAGAAAAAAAAATCACAATGCTACACAAGTCCTAAACGGGACACATCTCACACGTTACGACTCGTAAACGACGCCGAACATCAACAACTCAATCTTCAACACACATCAAGTATCACTAACCTCTCGCGAAGGTCAATTCAAAGAATGTATAGGTACTATCGGGACTCGCGAACAAAACGGAAGGACGCGCGAGTTTAGAATACATAACACTTTACCGTTCGTCGTGACATCGTATAAATTATTGCGTTAGGCTTCCGGCGGAGGGTCGACAGATCACAGCTGCGGCGCTCAGGCGCGCGCCGCTCGCGGCCCGCGGCGCGGCCGTCATGGTCTGTGGAACCTGCGGGCGACACGGTACCTCTCAACCACACTGCTTTAGACAATTCAGTTCCCCTCAGCTTTGTAAATATTCGAGAGAGAGAGAGAGATAAAGAGTATTGTTCATAGTATAGACCAGTCATACTCAACCAAATCCAACTGTGGTAGGGCACAGCAGGAATTTCCTGCTCAAAATATGGAGCAGCCCGACTGGGGTAGTACCTCGACCTTACAGAAAATCACAGCAAAATAATACTGTTTTCAAGCAGTATTGTGTTCCTGTTGGTGAGTAAGGTGACCAGAGCTCCTTTGGGGATTGGGGATTGGGTCGGCGACGCGCTTGCGATGCTTCTGGTGTTGCAGGCGTCTATATGCTACGGTAATCGCTTACCATCAGGTGAGCCGTTTTTGCCGACCAAGTGACATAAAAAAAAAAACCTTTTTTTTATAGGGGCCACAAACACGTTTCAGTCATGGTATAGCCGCAAGCAAAAATTATTAAGAATTATTTAGGTTTTAATCAAAACGTAATTCCAAGTTAACAATATAGTTACTCTATAAATAAAAAAAATAAGCTTTGACAAAGATATATTATATGTACATGCGGCCCGCGGGCTGAAAAAAAAGCCAATAGACTGAAAAAATTAATGAAGAATATTACTGAAAGAATATACTGGTAATTATTATTAATACTAGTTCAGCTTTTCGTGACCTTCTACATAAAGGTCGGATAGTAATATTATACTTCGATTATTGTTGCCAACGTTTATAGTGCCAAATAAAATTCTATAAACCACTAAAAGTATATTTATCTGCTATGCAAAGTTAACGAATTTCTGTATATTTAAAATATTTCTACAATAACAACTATATAAAAGCTCCTGGGGGAGATTGGGGGTAGGATAGATAACAAACTTGCGATGTTTCTAATCTTTCTAGGGCCGTACGCTTGTTTGCCGATCTAATTGTATAAACATATAGAAGTGGTACCTGGTGAGGTGCTTGCTGTCCTCGTGCACGGCCATCTCGGAGCTCTTGAACTCGTTGAGCTCGCGCCGGATGGCGGCCTTGTCGCGCGGCGTCAGGCGCGTCCACGGCTTGTCGGCGCGCCGGTCGTAGTCGTGCGCCTGTGCACAGGGGACACACTTAAGGGTTATATGCATTATTTATTTATTTAAGCTCATGTTCCATAAAATAATAACAACTCACTCCAAAAATCGCGGGGATTTGTCCGGAGTGTTAAGTTTGAATACATTTAAGCATTTACAATATGGTGGGTGAGTTTGACAAAACAAGGTAAATATAAAATATGTTACTTCGATTCAAATACAAACGCAGGATAGACTATTAAAGAGCGGACAACTGTCATATGTAGTATATCTGCATTTCTTATAGTTAAAGGTGAACGTCGAATAACTATTATAGTCATTTTTCAATTGGTGCAATAACAAAAAAATTACCTAGTACTAGATCGTTCAATAAGTCCCGAGACTAACCTGGAAATGGCACATATATTAAAAACTCTTTTGATTTTTAAAAAGTACTGGCTATCAATACAAGAATATGTGTCAAATTTTTAAAAATGGAACAATAAAATTATTGATTTTGAAACATTTAAGTGACGCTACGGTTGTAATTTCGATACAATGGAAAAAAACGAGTTTCGCGTGTTGATAAAACATTGTTTTTTAATGGGAAAAAATACCGTTGAAGCACAGCAATGGCTTATAAAATGTTATGCAGGATCAGCTCCCTCTAAAGCAACCATTTGTCGGTGGTATGCCGACTTCAAACGCGGTCGCATGGACACCAATGATGGGGAACGCTCAGGTCGTCCAAATGAAGCAGTGACTCAACAAAATATTAACCAAGTCCTCAAAATCGTATTGGAAGATCGGAAGGTAAAAGTGCGAGAGATAGCCGAGATAGTGAAGATTTCAGCTGGTAGTGTTTTCACTATTTTACATACAAATTTGGCCATGAAAAAGCTTTTTTCTAAGTGGGTGCCGCGTTTGCTTACAACTAATCAAAAGGAACAACGCATCAATGATTTAGAGCGATGTTTGGCGCTGATGAATCATAATAAAAAGGATTTTTTACGTCGGTATGTAACAATGGATGAAACCTGGATATACCATTTCACTCCGGAATCCAATCGGCAGACAGCGGAGTGGAGAGCGGCTGGTGAAAGCCGCCCGAAGCGTCCAAAGACTCAGAAATCGGCCGGTAAGGTTATGGCGTCTATATTTTGGGATGCGCATGGAATACTTTTCATCGACTACCTTGAAAAGGGGCAAAATATAAATAGTGACTACTACATGTGCTTATTGGAGCGATTGAAGTACGAAATTGCGGATAAACGGCTTCTGAACAAAAAGAAAGTGGTGTTTCACCAGGACAACGCGCCTTGTCACAAGTCCGTGAGAACGATGGCCAAAATTAACGAATTGGGCTTCGAATTGCTTCCTCATCCCCCTTATTCGCCAGACTTGGCCCCCAGCGATTACTGGCTGTTTGCAGGGTAAGAAATTTGACTCAAATAGTAAAATTATCGCAGCAACGGAGGCTTATTTTGAAGCCAAAGACAAATCGTTCTACACACATGGGATAGAAAAGTTAGAAAAGAGTGGAGGACTGTATCGCTCTTGGAGGAGACTATGTTGATGAATAAAAATTAATTTTATAAAAAAGACCTTTTTTAGTACTTAGTCTCGGGACTTATTGAACCACGTGTTATATGTCCATGTACCGTAAGACATTAAAGAACAATAGTCGCACATATAGCTGGAATAATTGTTATATTGTGTAAAACAGTAATTGTACCAAATGTTAATTAATTTAAATTCAAGTAGACAACCATGAAAATATTTCAAAAACTAATCATACCTGCGTGACTTCAATGTAATCGCTAAATCGAATGATTTTCTTCTCCTTGAGTTCATCTACCGTGGGTCGGAAACTAAGTTTGCGCAGCAGGTATCGCTTCTTCTCCTCTTTCTGCTTCTTTTCTTCCGCAGGAGACTGGCCTGTAAGTGAGCACCAACGTATGAAAAATACAATTACACCAAATATTAAGTTGTTTTGCACTTTGCCGCAAGATCTTAAATGTTTTAAGAAATTATGGATTGTTTTAAAAGACAATGTGTTATACGTACTTTTAAGAATGTTTCTTTCGACAAGCTCTTCGGCGGTGGGGCGCATGGACAGCCGGCGTATGAGCCGCGCTCCGATCGCCTCCCACGACTCCTGCCTCTCGTGTTCGCTTTGCACCACCAGAATGTTCCTGCGTACCAATTAGCTACAGTTAGCATTTAACCCTTTCATTCGTTGAGCGAAGTAGGACGGAACAAATACGGTTCGTTATTTATCCTAAAAAATAGAATTCAATGTTTTTTTTAGAAAATACAAATATCCTACCCGTGTCTTTTAGGTAGTTTTCTTCCTCTTTCAATATCTTAGCTACGCCAATGATTTATTCAAAAATCAAGTTATCGAAGACCAACTAACGCTAGTTGAAACGCGAGCGTCTCGACTCACTATGATCAAACACATTCGCTTGAACCGAGCGCACGCACTGGCAATTAGTCGCTGACACATAATATGCCAAAGCTTGTACGATGCCGAAAACGCGTTCATAATGTCCGATTAGCATAAACTCTTGGCTATTTCCCAAGATTCGTGATCTCGACTAGATTTAATTGATAAGCTATCAGATTTTCGTTGACCGAATATTTAAAAGCATTGAAAAACACGAACAGGTCATCAATATATTGTATGTTTTGTTAACAAGGCATCAAATAGTAATGACAACTTTGTGTGATGACAAATTTATAAAGACGAAATCAATGAGAAGAAAAAAAAAATAAAAAGTTAATGCATGACAGGGTGAGTATGCAAACAAAAATAAAACTCCCAGGCCTCTTACAGGGCCGACAATAATACTCTCACAAATATGGCTGATATAGGACGAAACATGTTTTATAATACAACATATTGATTCCACTAAATAAGACTTATTTAATTGTATATGTTTCATTTGCTCGTTATTTATTAATCTAACTAGTTGCTTGTATGAGTTAACTATTTGTGCATCTAATTGGAAATCGTTGAAGTATAGTATATAATTTTTTCATTTTTTTTTTCTAGATTCTTAAGTTAATAAAAAAATGTATAGTCTGTGACAAAGCAAGTTCGATATCTTTTTTATATATAGAATACGTCATATAGAATACTATACATCGATTTATCAATAACTTTATTAGAAACGTTATATAAATATACCTTTCCCAATATGATTCAACACAGTTTAAGATTTCACTCCATTCTTGCAATTCTTTATAATACTTTTATCAGTTAATTAAATTACATAATAATTATAATATCACATTTCCATAGCACGTAATTATAGTATTTTATCGTCAGCTGTTCTAAAGAATGCGCGTGGCAAAGTTGGCTGAATGCCGAAGCGTTTGATTATATTGGCAACATTCAAGGTACTTCCTACTA